>NW_025814836.1:6832500-8191500 GCF_022079265.1 Lynx rufus
TCATAGAACTAAATCAAATACTTAAGACTATAAAACTCTTAACACGAAAATAGGAATAAATTTTTATTACCCTGGGCCAGGCTAGATATGACACCAAAAGCAAAAGCAACAACAACAACAACAACAAAAAACAGATAACTTGGACTTCACCCAAATTACATACTTTATGTTTCAAAAGACAGCAACAAGAAAGTAAGAAAACAATGCACAGAACAGGACGGAAAAAATTGCAAGTCATATATCTGATAAGGGACTTGCATTTAGAATACATTAAGAGCTATGACAGTTCAACAACAGAAAGACAAATACCCTCATTAAAAATGGGCAAAGAACCTGAATAGATATTTCACCAAAGAAGATATGCAGATGGCTAATAAGCATAAACAAGATGTTCAATATTGTTAACCATCAAGGAAATACAAATAAAATCCTCAATGAGATACCACTTAACATACATTGGGAGAGCTAGCATTAAAAACCCAGATCACAACAAATGTTAGCAAGGATATGGAAAAATCAGAACCCTTATACACTGTTGGCAGGAATGTAAAATGATGTCACCACTTTGGAAAATAATCTGACAGGCTCTAAAATTGTTAAACAGGGATCCCATATGGCCCAACAATTCCACTACTGAGTCTATCCCCAAGAAAAATTAAAACATGCGTACACAAAAACTTGTACACTAATGTTCCTAACAACATTATTCATAATTGGCAAAAAATGGAAAAAAACTAATTTCCATCAGTTGAAGAATAGATAACTAAATGTGGTATATCCATACAATGGAATACTGTTTTGCAACAAAAATGAAGTAGTCATACATGCTACAACATGAACGAACTTTATATTATTATGCTAAGAGGAAGAAGCCAGTTACAAAGGACATCATATGTATGATTCTATTTATACGAAATTTCCCAAATGAACAAATCTAAAAAAAATTAGTCATTTCCATAAGCTGGGGATAGGAAGAATGGGGTGACTTCCCATGAGTATGGTGTTTCTTTTTTGAGTGATGAAAATATTCTAAAATTCTGGTAATAGTTGCACAGGTAAGTGAATATACCAAAACCAATGAATTGTATGGCAGGTGAATTATAGATCAATAATCAATAAAATTGTTATATTTAAAACAATGAAGTTAAAATAAAAGAATAGAAAAAAATCAATGAAGCAAAAAGCTGATTAATCAAAACAATAACATTGCCAAACCACTAGCACTTTTAGTTCTATAAAAACTGCCAAACTGCTTTCCAGAGTGGCTGTACCATTTTACATTTCCACCTCTAGCATCCTTCAAGATATCTAGGATGGGGGCACTTGGGTGGCTGTCAGTTAAGCATCCAACTCGATTTCAGCTCAGGTCATGATCTCACAGTTGTGAGATCGATTCCCAAGTCAGGCTCCATGCTGGGCATGGAACCTGTTTCAGATTCTCTCTCCCTCTCTCTTTGCCCCTCCCCCACTTGAACGTGTGCTCTCTCTCCCTTTATCTCTCTCTCTCTCTCTGTCTCAAAAAAATATATATATATAAAAAAAAACAAAAATACCTTGGGCTTCAGACTCTTCTACAACACAGAATAGCAGAAGACCATAATGTTACTCCTAAGAATTTTGAAGGAATGTTTATAGCTCAAGAATACCTTAGCGCATTTGGACTGCTATAATAAAAATCTCATAGACTGGGTGGCCTAAACAAGAGACATTTTATTGCTCATAGTTCTGGAGGCTAGAAGTCCAGCAGATTCAATGTCTTGCTTCCTGGTTCATAGACAGCCATATTTTCACTAGGTCCTCATATGGAAGAAAGAGTAGGGAACTCTTCATGGTCTCTTTTGTAAGGGCACTAATCCTACAAATGAGGGCTCTACCCTTATGACCTAATCACCTCCCAAAAGCCCTACCTCCTAATAACATTACATTGGAGGTTAGGTTTCAACATATGGATTTGGGGGGGATCAAAAACATCCAGTCTATAAGAAATTAAATGGTTAACTACTTTGTATCTCATGTGGAAAAGTCAAATGGAAGGCATTCTTAGATGGGAAAATGTTTGTTCAGAAAACATACCACCAAAAATTCTTACAGACATAGCCCCAATTGAATAAGGTAAAAAACAACTTAATGTTTTTTTAAAAAATGATAAAAATATGGTGTTAAATGTTGCCAGTGAGCACATAAACCAGTTGTAAGAAAGATCAACATAAATCATTGCTATAAATCTAGTTACAGAATTGAATATGAATGCCGAGAATTCTTCTTGAGACAAAAGAAATTTACATCATAATAGTTCCATGCCAATGATCTAGATATACACACCAGTTTATTTTGCTAAGTATCAAGAAGTGAGTGAATAAGAGACCAGGTGAGGAGAAATCTTTTTTTCATTTTATGGTTATGAATATAGGCAATAATCTAAAAGAACCCTGTGAACAGAAAAAAGAAGCAGGGAAGATACTTTCCAAAACACAGAGAAGATACCCACCAAAGATAACAAAATCCATTAAATGAAAGACAAAACAAAAGAAAGAGCAAGAAAGCATAAAAGTAAAAAAGCATGCAACAACATGGCAAAAATAAGACTGAAGGTATCAGTTACAATGACAAATGTAGATAGGTCATGTATCTCTGTAATAGGACATAAACTATTGGTTTAATTCAAAAAACAATATCCAAGCACATGCTGTTTATAAGAGACACACTTAAAGGTGTGGAATGTGATTTGTGAACACAAGGTCAGTGACCACATGCTGTCCTGCAGATCCCAGCCCTGGGACACCATGTGGCATGTAAGAGATAACTCAGTATGTATTTGCTAATGAAAGCAAGGGGGTAGGCAAAAATGTGCTAGGTAAATGCAGACAAGCAAGTGAAAAATACAGATATCAAAAGTTTTTTTTTTAATCACAGAAAATAAAATCCAAAACAAAAGTATTAAAATAGGGCAAAGAAGATCATTTTATTTTGCCTAAGGATATAAATCATATATATCCATTTTTGAAATGAAATTATAATCATAATTAATGAAATCATAATTCCATTATCCTTCTTACATGTGAAATGTTATTACCTCAAAATATGTAACATAAAAAGTTTTGGGGGCGCCTGGGTGGCTCAGTCAGTTAAGCATTTGACTCTTGGTTTCAGCTCAGGCCGTGATCTCACGGTTGGTGGGTTCAAGCCCCGTGTCAGGCTCTGCGCTGACAGCATGGAGCCTACTTAGGATTCTCTCTCTCCCCCTCTCTTTCTGCCCCTCCCCTGCTTGCTCTCTCTGTGTATCTCTCTCAAAATAAATAAATCAACTTAAAAAATAAAATAATAAAAATAAAATAAAAAGTTTTTAAAACACCAGGAGAGAAATTGGCAAAAATGCAGTTGTAGTGAGCAGTTTGACCCTATCTCTCTCACACTCTTTGACAGAGGCAGTATATTTGGAATCAACAAGAATACTGAGGTCTTGAATAACATGATCAATACTACTGATTTAACAGACACTGCTGGTGAAGTCAACACACCACCTCCCCTCCCAGCATTTGTCTAGAGACATCCTTCGTCACGTGAACTATTTTTTAATGTTTATTTATTTCTGAGACAGAGAGACAGAGCATGAGTGGGGGAGAGGCTGAGAGAGAGGGAGACACAGAATCGGAAGCAGGCTCCAGGCTCTGAGCTGTCAGCACAGAGCCCGACGCAGGGCTCGAACCCACAGACCACGAGATCATGACCTGAGCCAAAGCCGGACGCTCAACCAACTGAGCCACCCAGGTGCCCCTGAACTATTTTTTAAATGAAGGAGTCTATCTGGGGGAGCAGGAGTCTTTTTTGGGAAACTAGTGAGTGGATGGGGTAGAGGGGACAGTATGGCAGATACTCCCTTTCTGGTCCCTAGGGCTGGGTTTGAGCTCCTGAAGTTGGAAATGAGGACTAAAGGTAAAGAATAAAGTTTTTCTGAGCAGTCTGTTAATTTCTGGGTCAGAAGTCACCTATCCATGAAGAAAAAAGTCTCAGAGTCCAGACTGGGGCACAAAGGGACCTCTATTTGGTTCAGATGACAAGTGTGGCTTAGAGCTGGGCAAGTAAGTACCCATCAGTCTTCCCGCTTCTATGGGGAGACAGGCCATATTCAGTGGAGATCTTGTCAATGAGGTGGTGTGTGTGTGTGTGTGTGTGTGTGTGTGTGTGTTTGTGGCAGGGTGATCAGCATGTCTTCATAATTTGGGTATAATTTGAGCATAAGAGGAATGTGCATATTATGTTGTAGTCATAGGCTAGTGATCTGTGAGCCATGTCTACATCAAATTTTACATTAAAAAAACCTTTCTTTTCCAGCATTCAAGAAATATTTATAAACATTGATTACATACTGGGCCACAGAGAAAACCTCAATAAATACCAAAAAGCAAAAAGTGTATTGAGAGTCTAAAACCTCAGTGCAAAAAAATGTACCAGTTAATGACTACAGCTTAATTTTTTAAATGCATTATGTGGAAACCATACCTCAATTTGAAACATCTAACCACTTGAAACGTAAAAACAAAAAACACACTCCTACATGAATGTCAGGTGATGGAAGAGATCAAAACTAGAATTACATACACAGGAATGATGAGAAGACTACCCAGCAAAACTTAGGGGACACAGCCACAGCCTGCTTTCATTACTAAGCAAGAAGGAATGAATATAAGTGACAGGAATCATCAACATAAGAAATTAGAAAAAGGGAGATAATATGTGAGGACTGTGTTTTAAAAACACACAAACATAAGAATAAAGGCAAAAGTAAATGCATTCGAAGAGAAAAAAGAAAGTCAAGTCTAGATAATAAAACTCAGGCCTGTTCTATGGAGAGACTCATTCTGCAGGCAGTTATGGGGGAGGGTGGCTCTGAGCCTCACCTCTTCCTCCAGCCCTGGGGGCCAGCTGGGGTTGTTTGAGGTTGAATGTAAATCAGAACACTGTAGACGGGGTCCCATGAACAGATGCCAATGTAAGCGTGTTGTGAAGAAGCCCCTGGTACCAGTTTGTCCCATTTGTGAGTCTGTTCTCCAACTAATTTAAGTAATTTTGGACCACTTGGATTTGGTCATTTGTTCTTTGTGGATCTCAGTCTCCCGATCTCAATCTCTTCCAGTGTTGAGGCACAGAATGAACCAACACAGAGAGATTTTGCAGGCCCTGGCAGCCAGGGAGAGCCCCAAGAGCCAGGCCTAGGTAGCCAGGCAGAGAAAGGTTCTGGGCAGGTGGGGGCCTATAAAACAGCGCTCCCTGCTGAGCCCCCAGGGAACTGCAGATTCATAAGCAAAATAAATGTCATTGTTAAGCCTCTAACAGTTGGAGTGGTTTGCCTCACAGCCATAGTGACTGGGGAAGTTTATTAAGGAAGAAATTGAAGACAAGTCTAAATCTCCTAATACCCTAGGACATAAGGCTGACATCCTTTATACTTCAATTTAGAAAGATGTTGCTAGGAAAATAACTACCCGTGTGGTTGCTGTCAGGATAGAGGATGGATGTGCAGTGGTTGGCAAAGCGCCTTGCACATAGTAGGTATCCAAGTAGTAAGCAGCAGAGGCTATCCTCACCAACAGCACCTCTCCCAGGACAGTTAAGTATTCAGACAGTGGTATTACGTGTCAATTAGCCTCCCTGTCCCTGGAGCCATTGAAAAGAGTTTATGGGTTTTCTGTGGTCAATGACTAGTCCCTTCGCTAATGTCCCCTGCCTTTTCTTTCATTCATGCATCTCTTTTTTAAATTAAAGGCCCTTCTTTGCAAAACTGCTCTCCAACCAACCTCCAGGCTTAAAAATAGGTTCTGGGTCAAGTCCGGGAGGGGTGCGCTGCTAGCAGTGCGTACGAGGACCGCGGAGCCCGAGTAGGGCTACTGGCCCCGGGCGCGGGCACCCGCGTGGGGCGCGGGGGCGCGGGGGCGCGGGCGTCTCCGGGTCGGCCCGCAGGCGTCGCCCTCCCTGGCAGGTCACCGTGACCTCGCCGCCGCTCTCGCTCTCGCTGTGACTCGCGCTTTCCGCTTGCTCCGCTGGGCGGTTCCCGGCTTCCCCGGACAATGAAAGGCCACCGGGGTCAGCTCGGGCTGCCCGCTCCCTCTGCCTGCCAGGCGGCCGCATATGTCACCGGAGGGGCGACCGCGTGGCCGTGGGGTTCAGAGTGTCCCCAGCCGCTTTGGGCTCCCTGACAAAGACGGGGGCGGGGCGGGAGGCGGAGTCTCAGGCCCCTGTGACTCGCCCAGGGGCAGAAAGCATGGAAGATCTGCTGAAGTGGGATCATGCGCAGATATAAGTCCTGGAGCACGTGGGACCAGGACCCTGACCTGTCTTCCAGGAGCCCCCAGTATGTGGGGAGCAGGCAAGCCCAGAAGCGAGTCCTAGCTGAAGCCGCAACTGCAGCCTGCTTTGAGAGACTAGGCTGGGGTCCAGACGCTGGGAGAAGTCCTGGTGGCAGGAATGTGAGCCCAGCTGAAGGGACTGGCAGGGCTGCCCGCGTGCAACCAGGGAGAAGGCCTGTGAAGGCAACAGCTTCGCGAAGGTCCAAGGGAGAGGGACCTTGGAGGAGGCTCAGTTTGGTTATAGTTTAAGGAAAAGGGAATGGTGGGCAACATTAACCCACATCAGCCATCAACCCCAATTAGCACCTCCATCAGCCAGCCCAGGAATGTTAGAGAAGGAGGCAGGAGTGTGGATCCCAAGACACTGAAAGGATGCATCCACTGGGACCATCTAGTTCAAGGCAAGGCCTGAAAATTGCCAAGAAACCACCAAGGTGTATTTGCCAGTAGAGGCGACCATATGCTGCCCCAACAAAGTGACCCAAATCTTAAATTCTGAGCACAACAGAGGTTTGTTTCTCTCTCACACATGGGACACTTCAGATCCTGGTAACTCTCCAAACAGTCACGGTCCAGGTGGCTGTCGGCTATCCGAGCTACACTCGTTCTGTGGCTCTTTCTCCACCCAAGACCTGGTCATCGTGGTAGGGAAGAGGGACCTGGAGAATTGAATTGATCAGAAAATGCCTCCCCTTGAACGTAACAGGTGACCCTCTGCTCACAGTGCACTGCCAGACCCAGTCATGGGACTCCATTAACTGTGAGGGACCAGAGGTGTATCTCCCACAGGCCGGGAAGGCCAGGAGAACCACATGGGGTCAGTGTTAGGGGGTCTCTGGTACCAAAGGGCCTGAACCCCAAGGACCATCTCTGCCTCCACTCTGTTTTGGTGGGAGGCTGGCTTGTTATCCAAGTTAACAAGCTGCCCAAGTCAGCTGTCAATTGAATAATTACAAAGCCTTGTGATTGTCTTAGAAGCCACATTAACAAAGTTTTCTGTGAAAGATTTGCTGAATCCACCCTCAAACAAACCACCTCTCTCCCTGTGAGGTCCCTGTTCAAAATGCATGCACTAGGGTGGTAAGCAAAGGATTTAGCATGAGAGTGAACTGCAAAGGTTCACAGCTGTCCTCGAAACTTCCCCTTCCGCATTGGTATATGGACCTCCTACCCTTACAGGAGTGGGCACGTGACCCAGGGCTGTCCAGAGCTCTGACTCCCCAGCCACAGGAATCAGTCCTGGGCATACAACCCCAGGGGAAGAGCACTCAGAGCAGCCTCAAGGACTTTGTCTTGAGCTTTCTGCTCTAAAAGCTCTAGCTTGTCTAAACTTGGAGATGTTGATCATCAGCTTGCCACAAAGTGGGGGAAGCTGGCCTGAAGGAGAGCCAGAAAGGGGGGGAAACAGAACAGAATTATGGAGAGTGTGTGTGTGTGTGTGTGTGTGTGTGTGTTTGTGGCAGGGTGATCAGCATGTCTTCATAATTTGGGTATAATTTGAGCATAAGAGGAATGTGCATATTACGTTGTAGTCATAGGCTAGTGATCTGTGAGCCATGTCTACATCAAATTTTACATTAAAAAAACCTTTCTTTTCCAGCATTCAAGAAATATTTATAAACATTGATTACATACTGGGCCACAGAGAAAACCTCAATAAATACCAAAAAGCAAAAAGTGTATTGAGAGTCTAAAACCTCAGTGCAAAAAAATGTACCAGTTAATGACTACAGCTTAATTTTTTAAATGCATTATGTGGAAACCATACCTCAATTTGAAACATCTAACCACTTGAAACGTAAAAACAAAAAACACACTCCTACATGAATGTCAGGTGATGGAAGAGATCAAAACTAGAATTACATACACAGGAATGATGAGAAGACTACCCAGCAAAACTTAGGGGACACAGCCACAGCCTGCTTTCATTACTAAGCAAGAAGGAATGAATATAAGTGACAGGAATCATCAACATAAGAAATTAGAAAAAGGGAGATAATATGTGAGGACTGTGTTTTAAAAACACACAAACATAAGAATAAAGGCAAAAGTAAATGCATTCGAAGAGAAAAAAGAAAGTCAAGTCTAGATAATAAAACTCAGGCCTGTTCTATGGAGAGACTCATTCTGCAGGCAGTTATGGGGGAGGGTGGCTCTGAGCCTCACCTCTTCCTCCAGCCCTGGGGGCCAGCTGGGGTTGTTTGAGGTTGAATGTAAATCAGAACACTGTAGACGGGGTCCCATGAACAGATGCCAATGTAAGCGTGTTGTGAAGAAGCCCCTGGTACCAGTTTGTCCCATTTGTGAGTCTGTTCTCCAACTAATTTAAGTAATTTTGGACCACTTGGATTTGGTCATTTGTTCTTTGTGGATCTCAGTCTCCCGATCTCAATCTCTTCCAGTGTTGAGGCACAGAATGAACCAACACAGAGAGATTTTGCAGGCCCTGGCAGCCAGGGAGAGCCCCAAGAGCCAGGCCTAGGTAGCCAGGCAGAGAAAGGTTCTGGGCAGGTGGGGGCCTATAAAACAGCGCTCCCTGCTGAGCCCCCAGGGAACTGCAGATTCATAAGCAAAATAAATGTCATTGTTAAGCCTCTAACAGTTGGAGTGGTTTGCCTCACAGCCATAGTGACTGGGGAAGTTTATTAAGGAAGAAATTGAAGACAAGTCTAAATCTCCTAATACCCTAGGACATAAGGCTGACATCCTTTATACTTCAATTTAGAAAGATGTTGCTAGGAAAATAACTACCCGTGTGGTTGCTGTCAGGATAGAGGATGGATGTGCAGTGGTTGGCAAAGCGCCTTGCACATAGTAGGTATCCAAGTAGTAAGCAGCAGAGGCTATCCTCACCAACAGCACCTCTCCCAGGACAGTTAAGTATTCAGACAGTGGTATTACGTGTCAATTAGCCTCCCTGTCCCTGGAGCCATTGAAAAGAGTTTATGGGTTTTCTGTGGTCAATGACTAGTCCCTTCGCTAATGTCCCCTGCCTTTTCTTTCATTCATGCATCTCTTTTTTAAATTAAAGGCCCTTCTTTGCAAAACTGCTCTCCAACCAACCTCCAGGCTTAAAAATAGGTTCTGGGTCAAGTCCGGGAGGGGTGCGCTGCTAGCAGTGCGTACGAGGACCGCGGAGCCCGAGTAGGGCTACTGGCCCCGGGCGCGGGCACCCGCGTGGGGCGCGGGGGCGCGGGGGCGCGGGCGTCTCCGGGTCGGCCCGCAGGCGTCGCCCTCCCTGGCAGGTCACCGTGACCTCGCCGCCGCTCTCGCTCTCGCTGTGACTCGCGCTTTCCGCTTGCTCCGCTGGGCGGTTCCCGGCTTCCCCGGACAATGAAAGGCCACCGGGGTCAGCTCGGGCTGCCCGCTCCCTCTGCCTGCCAGGCGGCCGCATATGTCACCGGAGGGGCGACCGCGTGGCCGTGGGGTTCAGAGTGTCCCCAGCCGCTTTGGGCTCCCTGACAAAGACGGGGGCGGGGCGGGAGGCGGAGTCTCAGGCCCCTGTGACTCGCCCAGGGGCAGAAAGCATGGAAGATCTGCTGAAGTGGGATCATGCGCAGATATAAGTCCTGGAGCACGTGGGACCAGGACCCTGACCTGTCTTCCAGGAGCCCCCAGTATGTGGGGAGCAGGCAAGCCCAGAAGCGAGTCCTAGCTGAAGCCGCAACTGCAGCCTGCTTTGAGAGACTAGGCTGGGGTCCAGACGCTGGGAGAAGTCCTGGTGGCAGGAATGTGAGCCCAGCTGAAGGGACTGGCAGGGCTGCCCGCGTGCAACCAGGGAGAAGGCCTGTGAAGGCAACAGCTTCGCGAAGGTCCAAGGGAGAGGGACCTTGGAGGAGGCTCAGTTTGGTTATAGTTTAAGGAAAAGGGAATGGTGGGCAACATTAACCCACATCAGCCATCAACCCCAATTAGCACCTCCATCAGCCAGCCCAGGAATGTTAGAGAAGGAGGCAGGAGTGTGGATCCCAAGACACTGAAAGGATGCATCCACTGGGACCATCTAGTTCAAGGCAAGGCCTGAAAATTGCCAAGAAACCACCAAGGTGTATTTGCCAGTAGAGGCGACCATATGCTGCCCCAACAAAGTGACCCAAATCTTAAATTCTGAGCACAACAGAGGTTTGTTTCTCTCTCACACATGGGACACTTCAGATCCTGGTAACTCTCCAAACAGTCACGGTCCAGGTGGCTGTCGGCTATCCGAGCTACACTCGTTCTGTGGCTCTTTCTCCACCCAAGACCTGGTCATCGTGGTAGGGAAGAGGGACCTGGAGAATTGAATTGATCAGAAAATGCCTCCCCTTGAACGTAACAGGTGACCCTCTGCTCACAGTGCACTGCCAGACCCAGTCATGGGACTCCATTAACTGTGAGGGACCAGAGGTGTATCTCCCACAGGCCGGGAAGGCCAGGAGAACCACATGGGGTCAGTGTTAGGGGGTCTCTGGTACCAAAGGGCCTGAACCCCAAGGACCATCTCTGCCTCCACTCTGTTTTGGTGGGAGGCTGGCTTGTTATCCAAGTTAACAAGCTGCCCAAGTCAGCTGTCAATTGAATAATTACAAAGCCTTGTGATTGTCTTAGAAGCCACATTAACAAAGTTTTCTGTGAAAGATTTGCTGAATCCACCCTCAAACAAACCACCTCTCTCCCTGTGAGGTCCCTGTTCAAAATGCATGCACTAGGGTGGTAAGCAAAGGATTTAGCATGAGAGTGAACTGCAAAGGTTCACAGCTGTCCTCGAAACTTCCCCTTCCGCATTGGTATATGGACCTCCTACCCTTACAGGAGTGGGCACGTGACCCAGGGCTGTCCAGAGCTCTGACTCCCCAGCCACAGGAATCAGTCCTGGGCATACAACCCCAGGGGAAGAGCACTCAGAGCAGCCTCAAGGACTTTGTCTTGAGCTTTCTGCTCTAAAAGCTCTAGCTTGTCTAAACTTGGAGATGTTGATCATCAGCTTGCCACAAAGTGGGGGAAGCTGGCCTGAAGGAGAGCCAGAAAGGGGGGGAAACAGAACAGAATTATGGAGAGTGTGTGTGTGTGTGTGTGTGTGTGTGTTTGTGTAAGAGAGAGACCCAGAGAGGCTGAGTTTGAAACTGAGATAGACTGTAGATAGACACAATTTGAGATCCTGGATCCAACTATGCCTGAATCTAGCAACCCAGTTACAAGCCACTAAATTCCCTTTTTCTGTTGCAGCTAATTTGGACTATACCTTTAAGCAATTACAAATGGAAAAAAAAATCCTGAATAATACAATCATTAAATGGCTTTTGTCTGCAAACCCCAACACAGAATTCTTTTAAACTGGGCTGTACCACTAGAGTCCCTCCTTCTGCAGAGGCTGGGATTTGAGGGGCCCCCTTTTCTCTAAAGCCAACTTGTTAGTGAAGAACACAGGTTAGCTGGCCCCGGTGCGGGAGCAGGAAAAACAGACCTTTCTATTAGGGATGTGTCTATCCCTGGGATTTCCCTCTTGTGCCCAGTCTTCCCCTTTCCCTCAGTCTCATGACCTGGGGTTCTAGAAGTCAGGATGTGACAGAATGAGGTGTCTCCAGAATGACTAGAGAGCCCCATCTTCTCTGGTGTGGGGTGCACAGGGATCAGCTGAGTGAACCTCTTCTCCTCCCCTGTAGAGAACACGCGGTGACCAGTACCCTACTACGGGGTCAGAGTGCTAGTAAGGAACAGGGTTTGGGGAACAGAGACCTCAAGTGAGCTTGGGTGCTGGGTATTTCCTAGAAGGCCACAGGAAATTATGGTATACCCACGTGAGGGTTCCTGGGCCCTCTGGAGCACACACAGCTTGTCTCTTCAGGGCCGTAGAATCTAGCTCCTCGGGCTTGGTCTTCCCACATCTGCTCTCTGCACATCTGCTGCCTTGTGGCCTATCCTGGCTGCCCTGGGCCTGCAACCTCAGCCCCCAAACCTGCAGACTTCAGGTTGAAAGACCCAACCACAGAGCTCAAGGTCTAGGAGGTAATATTGCCAGATGAAAGACAGAACACCCAGGGAATGTTTGGGACATGCTATACTAAAACTTCATTCATTGTTTCTTTGAAAATCAAATATAACTTTACTTTTATTTGCTAAACCTGACAACAGTAGTGGGAGGAAGCCGCTGAAGGGAGAGTGGCTAAGGTAAATGGGAGATCCCAAGCTTGCCTCTTGCCAGCTGTGTCCTGGGGTATACCCCTGCCTGCCCCATCCCACAGATAATTCAGGCTCTAAAGCAGTCCTGAGGCCAGCAGCACCCTGCTACCCTTGGGGGGACTGTGCATGGCTGCAGAGGCATCCAGGGCAAATCTCAAGATAGAGAAGCAAGATAGAGAAGAGGCGCCTAGCTGTCCCACCCACATCCCCACCCTGGTCACCTGCCAGCCCCTTCAGACCAGGACTCCAAGATTCTTTCCCATGCCAGGCATCCACTCTGGGCAATGGTGTGTGGAACCTCACACCAGCCCTGGGGGTATTAAAGCACTGAGGTATGTCTCTAACCTTGTCCTGTGACTATCTCTCCATGAAAAGATGATGAACACTCACTCCCTCTTGCCCTTGCCCACGATCCCTGTAAAGGCTCCAGGGAAAACCAGTATACTACTGATGGCCCTGGGAACCAGGGCTGGTGACCCACACAGCTGGCCCAGGTAGGCCAGCAGCGCATACTCTGTGCCTCCCTGAACCTCCATCCCCATTGTGGTTGCACAATCCATCAGGAGGTGTAGCCTGCAGCAGCTTGAAGGTCTAGTCCCTGAAGCCTGGGCAGGCCCATATCCGGGAGGGCGGAGGCTGCCTGTTCAGCTCCATCACTGCTCTAAGTGCCCTGCAGGGTACTATTAAAAAGGGCTCCTTGGTTTCTTTCCTAAACTGGTAACATTTTCACCTGAGGTGAAATAGAGGGGCCCCACAGACACATGGAGCAGCAGCTGCCCTTGGCCTTGCCTCTCTGAAATGAGCCTCCTGGGTTTCACACCTCAGTCTGGCAGGTGCCTGGGGGAATTGACAGACACTGCCCCACCTTGAACTCCTGCCACCGGATTACAGCCCCACAAAGGTCTGGCCCAGGGGGTGGGAGGGGCCTCCGGGCCTGAATTCCCTGCAAGAATTAGACACAAGCCACACAAGGTGTTTGATAAACACAGTCGGCTGAGCTCTAAACTGATGCCTGTACAGTGGGGGCCCCACAAACACAACTCCTTTTTTTTTTCCAGTGTTTGCCAAACATCAGATTATGACCCACTAATATGTGGCCATAAGCTTAGTGGGAGGCGATCAGTAGAAAATGGGAGCATGTTATGCACAGAGTGTGTCACACTTAAGTTGAGAGTTTTGTAAAAACGGTATCATATATATACATATATGTGTGTATATATGCATCTGTGCATGGATGCACATATATGCAGAAAAATGTTGAGTGTATCACATGTGGGGTGAATGTGTCACACATAGGATGAGTGCTTTGAAGAAAATTGTATCTCTTATAGGTATATGTATGTATATATGCATATGCACGTACATGCATATATACATATACGTGTGTATACATGTGTGTGTACATGTTACCATGTAAGTTGTGCCATCTGAGTCATAGCCAAAGAAGTTTGAGAAACTCCTGCATTCTGTTTATCTAAAAAGAAAGAGAAACTAACAAGCCAAAGTTCCCTTGGCTTCTCAGGAAACGGGCGCCAGACATTTTTAGGGCAGGCTCTGATGGTCAAGGGGTGGAGATTGTGCCCCTTACCTGCCACAGACATTGAGTGGCATGTCCGCATCGCCTGTGACATCCAGGAAAGAGCTTGGACTTGGAAGACTGAAAACCTTGGCACGTACCCCAGCTTCTCTGATCCCTCATGTCCCTTACCTGAATTATGTGCCTTTTGAGGCCATTTTGAGATTAAGCTTGGTATCACAGCAAAGGGTGCTCAGTGTGGCCCTGAAGAGACTCTTCCTTCTTACTGTCAACCGAGGTTTCTAAATTTCAGAGAAAACCCCAGGTGTCCCCAGTGGCCCTTCCAGCGACAAAGGCTCCTTAGAACCAGCCCCACCCTCTAGCCTACAACTCACAAAGGAACAAAGTGTGGACTTAAAACTTGAAAGAAGCAACAACACACGCACACGAACCCGCCCCATCCCTCAGAGTGCGTAAGATATACACAGGAAGGAAGTGGCCTGGGTGATTCAAAGAGGCAGAGCTTCGATGTCTCAAGGAAAGGCATATTTTCCGACAAGCCCGCCCTGACTGTGGTTTTGAACGAGATTTCAGACGTAGCTTTGGCCAGTCCCCCCCTGCCCTGACCCCCTGCAGGACCGTAGCGTCTGCTGTCTAGACACAACAGTGAGGGTGGACCCCGTGCAGGAAGGCACCCTGCAGGCTGCTGCTGGATGGCGTTTGGGTTGGAACCAGGCAGGCGAGGGAAGGCCGGTGCTGTGGTCCTGGGCAGGGAGGCGTGGGCGGTTGCCCGGCCTGCCGGGCTAGGGCGGGAGAAGCCTGTTACTCTGTGTGTTCCCAGCTACTGACTCACCAGCAAACCTGTTTTTGATTTCTGGTTGTAACCAGCTTCAGGCCCCTGCAGAGCCAGCCCTGTGCAACCAGGGTAGCTCTGAGCACGTCACTCCCTAACTCCAAAGTCCCTTCCATGCTCCTGTGACGCTTGATGGCTTACCCACAGGACCCAGCCTGCCTCAGCCAGCGGCCTCCCCTGCTTTCCAACCCCTCCACCCCCAAGTTCAGGTTCAGTCAGGGGCAAGCTCCCTGACTTTTACCTTCCTTGGTCTGTGCTGTTTGTGGTCAGTCCTTCCTTCCTATCCACCTTCCATGTCCTGCTCATCCCCAGAGCCCAGCTCAACGCCACGTCCTCTGTGTGCCTTCTCAGCCTTTCTCTTGCTGTCACCGATCTGGCATTTTACGATGTCAGTGCCTACATGTCCAGCTCTGTGAGCCTGAGCAAATCAGTTAAATCTCTGCGCCTCCTTCCCCCATCTGGAGAATGGGGATAATCAGAGCCGCCAGCTGAGACAAGATCACGGCTGTGAAACGTGAGCCTGGCACACAATACCACTGGCTCTGTCAGTGTCATGGGCACCGTGTATACCCAGCGTCATGATGACAGTAAGTGTTTCATCCTTTGCTGATGGTCATCTCTCTGGAGTAGGACTGGTAGATTCTTCTTCCATCATCCCTCTACGGAATCTTTCCAGTATACAGCAGGTGCTCAAAAAAAGAAAAGTGAGGGGCTGTACTCCCAACGGTCTGGGGTCAGGAGGCTCTGCATGGTGGAAGGCACCTGAGAGCCAGAGCATGGCAAAAAGCAACGCTGCCCAAGGGACAGGAACAGTAAGGGGGTGGCCATGCTGAGGCTGCCAGGGACTGGCCAGGGGCCAGCTTCCGCTGCTCGGAGCCCAGGACGTCAGCAGGAGTCTATCCTCCTCCAACCACACAGGGGCAGGGTTGCATCCAGACCAAGGGCCAGGAAGACCTTGCAGGCTGAGCGCCCAGTGTGGGTGTGTCTTTGAGTCGACATCCACCAGAACTTCCAAAGTCTCTGCAGTCTGAGCTCACAGGCTGGACGAGGGAAGAAGGAAAGGGGGGGCATCCCACAGCCCTGCATTGTGCTCAGGCAGAGGGAGACCTTGCGAGGACCTCAGTTTCGGTCTGGCGAGGGGTCATTGGGTCCCTTAGTGGTCTAAGGAGACAGGTGGCCTCAATACATCAGTTCAGGGAGAGGAGAGGCTGGTTCATAGGCTGGGCCCTATCCCAGGTCATGGAGGCATTGAATCACAAGAAGCTAGGCTACCACCAGCAGTGAGGCCAGATGCCCATGGGGGCTGTCCTCTGGCTTCTACACGGACAGCCCTCTGATGAAGTATAGAGAGAAAGAGAGAGTAGAGTGGCCCAAACTGTTCACATGATGTCCTACTGATGCTGATGGCATGGTTGCCGGGGGTCACTTTGAATTTCCAGGCAGAGGCTCCTGTTCCTCAATCCAGACACATTGTTCTTCAGAATTTCAGGACAGAGATTCTGGCTGAGGGTTTCCTGGCTATTCTCAGGCCAGATAAACAGAGCGGCCTGCAGGACCAAGGCCCTGAGGGTACCAGGCACAAGCAGACAGCAAGGCTGGCCTTGGACAGATTCACCCAGCTTTGGGGCCTGAGGAAAGAGGTGCCTTTGACAGAAGTGTTACGGAGGTGAATCTCAATGGAGTAAACCCAGAGGATCATGTTTCCATGGTGATCGTTAAGTGCAGGACCTGATCACCTGCCCTGGGTGTGCACAGCAGCCTAAGACCTGAAACTCAGAGCAGTCTAGAGCTCACATGGCCCCCCACTACATGGGCCTTCTTGGCCTCTGTGCTGCTGGCCTCTCCACTCTCCTGGCCACCTCCTCTCCCTTCACGCCTCCTCCTCTCTGAGAAGTGAGAGGCAGCAGACAAATTCTGAGGCCTCTGCCTGCCTGCCCAGTGCACAGAGCTTTCTCTCCTGTCCCAAGAGCAGGAGGTCCCTCCTTGGGGTATGACCCATCCTCCACTGGGGCACCCATTTTCCCCACCATCCACTCAGGAACATTGCTCCCTGGTTCTCCCTCCTCTGCATCATCAATTTTTCATTCCTACCAGATCACTTCTGTCAGCAGACCATGTTGTCATTATTTCCACTTTTAAATCAATGCTCTCTGTCTTCCCCTCTCACCTAGGGTGGAGGAGCAGAGGCCAGACTTATCCTCCATCCTGAAGTTATAACACAACCAGACAAACTAGGTGAGCAACAGGACGTCAGATGAGGAAGGACAGTGGTCCCTGGGAGGTGGAAAAGAGATGAGGTAAGCCCTACTATAGGTCATTCCCTGCCTGAGAGCATTCAAGGGTACAGAGCAGACAGGGGAACCTGGCAGAATAGAGAGGACTCCCTGAGTTCAGGACATGGGGCTGGAAGTCCAGGGAGCAAGACAACTAGAATGTTCAGGACAGAGGACCGAAAACGAGACTGCTACCGAGAGTGAGCCCTGGCGATCTGCAGGAGGTCTGCCCAAGAATTCAGCACAAGCCTGTGAAGCCCTACCTAACGGAGTAGAGAGCTGTGCCTGGTGCCCTCCCAGGGTTCCCACCAGCCAGACTGGAACCTGAGGACTCACTAAGCATAGGGTAGAGTACTCAGAGATTAGCCTAGACTGAGCACTGCTCCAAACCCACCTGACACATCATAAAAGCAAGACCCAGAAAGGTCCAATGACTTCTCAGCAAGTCATTTCTGTAATTGCGTCACAGAAATGAGCTCAAGAATTTTTGCAAGAATAAAAAAATATCAAGCATCAACATGCTAAAAGTCACAATAGTTGGCAGCCAATTACAATGACCTTGCATTGTAGCAAGAAAACACGTCCCCTAAAGAAGAGAACCAGGTCTGGTCCAGGTGACCCGCACAGAGCTTTTTGTGTAGGTCAGAAGCAGCATCTGCCTGGGAAGCAGCCCATCCCCCTCATCAGAGAATTAGCTCCATACAAGAGCATGAGGACAAAGGGTGGGAGTGGGGAGGAGGTTATTAAATACAGAAAAGAGCCAAGGGAAAAAAAAATTCTCATTTCCACATCCTCCTCCAGGAACATTTCTTTTTCAGCAAAAGTGCATGAAAGGGTTTTCATACTTGCTCTAATCTCAGTCTTCTTTTCTATTTTCCTCCTTATGGTGAAATATATACCCAGAAAATGTTTAGAATATAAATATTAACTTAGCAAGTTATTGCAAAGCAAACCTTTGTAGCTACCACTCAGATCGGATGCATCCTAATCCCGGCCCCCTCCTCAGATTTCTGCCACCTGGCATTCCCAGGAAGATTAATACTTGAACCTGAATCGTAGTTTGCCACAGAAGCAGGCACGCTTAAATGGTGAGGGTGAGATCTTCATGTCTGTGAAATGTGTATCAATGGAATCATCCAGACTGTGTATGGTTTTAGATCCAGCTTCTTAAATACTATAGACTGGGTGACTCAAACAACAAATGCTTATTCGTACACTTTTGAAGATGGAAATTCTGGGACCAGGGTGCCAGTGTGGTCGGGGTCTGGTGAAAGCGATCTTCCTGATTTATAGATGGGTGTCTTCTTCCTGTGTCCTCACATGGCAGAGGGAGGGAGAGGAAGGAAAAGCAAGATTTTTTTTCATTTTGTATTAAGGCACTAATCCCACATGAGGGCTCCACTCTTATGACCTAATCACGTCCCAAAGGTCTCATCTCCAAATACTATCACATTGGGAACTGGGGTTTTAACATACAGATTTCAGGTACAAAACCAGTGAGTCCACAGCAGGTGCTATGATCAAATATTGCTAAGAACATATTTGCATGTGCATTTGGCCACAAAACACATGCATACTAGTAGGTATATAGCCCCTAGTAGAATTGCAGGCTCGTGGGTGTGCAAATCTTCAGCTTTAGGAGACACTGCCACACCATTCTCCAAAGTGATTATACCTCCAGCAGTGTTATGAGTTCCTGGGACTTCACATACTTACCAACACCTGGTACTATCAGTCTTGTTGGTGTATGGAGCTAGCTCACTGTGATTTTAATTTGCAGGTGAACGAACATTTATATGTTTACTGTCCATTTGGATATCCTCTCTTTTGAAGTGCCTGTTCAAACATTTTGCTCATTTTTCCATTTTACTCCCTGCTCTCTTCTTATTGATTTTCCAAGTGTACTTTATATATTCTGGCTCTGAGCCTTTGCTGTTATATGTATTGCAAATATCTTCTTCCACTCTCTGACTTAATGTTTTACTCTCTTAATAGTATCATTTGATAAAGAAAAGTTTCTTAATTCTAATGAATTAAAATAATCCAGCATTTCCTTTACCATTAGTGCTCTTTGGATCTTGTTTAAGAAACCTTTCTCTAAGCCAAGATCATGAAGCTATTCTATATTTTCTTCTGCAAAATAGTTATTTTGTTTGGTTTTCATCTTTTTAAAAATTTTGTTAAAATATGGGCCCCCTGGTGACTCAGTCAGTTAAGTATCCAATTCTTGATTTCGGTCTAGGTCATGATCTCATGGTTCACAGGATAAAGCCCCATGTCAGGTTCTGCACCAACAGCAGGGAACCTGCCTGGGATTCTCTCTTTCCCTCTCTCTCTGCCCCTCCTCTAAGTTCTTTCTCTATATAAATAAATAAATAAATAAATAAATAAATAAATAAAATTGCATTACAGTATACATAACATAACATAAAATTTACCACTTAAGTCATTTTTAAGTGTACAATTCAGTGGTGTTAGGTTCATTCACATTGTTCAGCAACCTACACATGCCTCATATAATGAAATTATATAGTATTTGTCTTTTTGTGGCTAGCTTATTCCACTTAGCATAAAGTTCTCAAGTTTCATCCATGTTATAGCATATGACAGGATTTGCTTTTTTTTAAGACAATAATATCCCCCTGTATGTATATACCACATTTTCTTTTTTTTAATGTTTTTTTAAATTTATTTTGAGAAAGAGAGAGAGAGAGAAATCAAGCTGAGGAGGAGCAGAGAGAGAGAGGAGAGAGAGAATCCCAAGCAGGCTCCACACTGTCAGTGGAGCTGGAACTCAGGAACCGTGAGATCATGACCTGAGCCCAAACCAAGAGTCAGATGCTTAACTGACTAAGCCACCCAGGCACCCTGTATACCACATTTTTTCCTTATCCATGCATCTGTCAGTGGACATTTAGGTTGTTTCTAACCCTTGGCTATTGTGAATAATATACTACAATGAATGTGGATGTGCAGATACCTCTTTCAGATCCTGTTTTCAATTCTTTTGGATATATCCCGAAGTGCGATTGCTGGATCATATGGTAATAGGGTAATTCTTTTCTCAATTTTTTGAAGAACCACCATACCATTTTCCACAGTGACTGCACCATTTTACATTCCCATCGACAGTGCACAAGAGTTCCAATTTCTCCATGTCGTCACCAACACTTGTTTTTTCTGTTTTCTTGATAGTGTCCATCCTAACAGGTATGAGTTCATATCTCATTGTGACTTTTATTTGAAATTCCCTGATGGTTAGTGATGGCATTCCATAGGTTGCCATTTCATTCCATTGTTTTTTTTTCCCTTCGCTGTGCAGAAGTTTCTAAGTTTGATGCAGTCCCATTTGTCTATTTTTGCTTTTGTTGTCTATACTTTTGGCATAATACCCAATAAATCATTGCCAATCCAATGTCATGAAGTTTTTCCCCTATGTTTTTTTTCTAGGAGTTAGTTGTATAGTTTTACAACTTTACCTAGTCTTATGTTTAGGTCTTTAATTCATTTCTAGTTAATTTTTGTATATGGTGTGAGGTAAGGGTCCACCTTCATTCTTTTGCATGTGGATATCCAGTTTTCCCAACACAATTTTTTGAACTGATTATCCCTTCCCCCATTGTGTGTAACTTTAGCACTGTTACGAGATCACTTGACCCTATACATGAGAGTTTATTTGAGGGGATCTCCATTGTGTTCCATTGGTCTATATGTCTGTCTTCATGCCAATACCATACTGTTTTGATTTCTGTGGCTTTGTAATGTTTCAAAATCAGGAAGTATGAGACCTCCAGCTTTGTTTTTATTACTCAATAGTGTTTTTGCTATTCAAGGGTCTTTAGAGATTCCATGTGAATTTTAGGATTTTTTTCTATTTCTGAAATAGGGATTTTGACAGCAATTGTGTCAGAATTTTGATACTATTTGTAATGAATCTGTAGATTGTTTTGAGTAGATTTAAGAGTCTGTAGATTGTTAAAATGGACATTTTAACAATATTAAGTCTTCCAGTCCATGAATATAGGATGTCTTGCCATTTGTTTATTTTCTAATTTCTTTAAATAATGTTTTATAGTTTTTAGTGTACAAGCCTTCCACCTCCTTGGTTAAATCATTATTTTTGAGACTAATGTAAATGAGATTATTTTCCTCATTTCCTTTTTGGATTGTTCATTGTTAGTGTATAGAAATGCAGCAGAAATATATAGAATGATTGGTGTGTGTTGGCTTTGTATCATGCCACTTTGCTGAATTCATTAATTAGTTCTAAAGGGTGTTTTTTTTTGTGTGCATGTGGAATCTTTAGGATTTTTTACATAAAAGATCATGCCATCTGCAAACAGAGATAATTTTACCTCTTCCTTTTCAAACTAGATTGCCTTTTATTTCTTTTCCTTGCCTAATTTTCCTGGCTAGAACCTCCAGTACAATATTGAATAGAAGTGCCTAGAGCAGATTTCCTTGTTTTGTTCCTAATCATAGGAGAAAAGCATCCAGTCTTTCACTATTAAGAATGATGCTAGCTGTGTGGGTGTGTCATAGATGCCTTTATCAGGTTGAGGAAGTTCCCTTCTGTTCCTACCTCATTGAATGTTTATTCATGAAAGGGTGTAGAATTTTGGCATATGATTTTTGAGATGTTCATGTGCCTTTGATTTTTAGTCAATTAATATGATGCATTATATTCATGAATTTTCAGACATTAAACCAACCTTGCATCCCCTGAAATAAATCTCAGTTGGTCTTGGGTATATAATTCTTTTTATATGTTACTAAATTTGAACCCAATATATATAGGCTTATTTTTGAACTATCTATTCTATTACATTGATCTATTTTTTAAACCTTTATTCCAATACTATACTGTTTTAATTACTACGTCATTAAAATAAGTCTTGGATTCATGTAATAGAATTCCTTCAATCCTGCTCTTATTTTACAAAACTTGTTGCCTAATCTAGTTCCTTTACATTTAATTTTAGAATCCATTTGCCCATATCTATAATAAAGCCTGTTGAGAGTTTAATTGGGATTTTACCAAACCTATAAATAAATTTGTTGAGAATTGCAATCTTAACATTATTGAATCTTCCAATCCATAAGCATCGTATAACTCTCTTTTTAGGTCTTCATTAACTTATTTCATCAATATTCTGTAGTTTTCAGTGTTCAAATCATGCATGTATTTAGGCACATTTACACTTAAGTACTTCATTTTTTTTTGCACTTTTTGAAATGGTAACTTGAAAAACATTTAGTTCCAATTGTACAGTGCTAGTATACAATATAATTGAAATATAATCAAATACAATACAGAAATACAATTGATTTTGTATGTTGAACAAGTATCTTATACCCTAGGTAAACTCCTATATTAATTCTAGAAGGTTTTGTTTCTTGTTTTTGTTTTTGTCTTTTGTAGATACTTTGGATTTTTTCTACATATTCAGTCATTCATCTGCAAATAAAGGCAAATTCTTCTTTTCCAACTTATATGTCTTTCCCTTCTTTTATTTTTTTCTTTTCTTTTTTCTTTTTCTTTTCTGTTGTTGTTGTTGTTGCTGCTGCCATAAGTACACTGGCTGGAACTTCCAGTGCAATATTGAATAGGAGTAGTAAGGGAACACATTATTGCTGTGGTTTTGATCCTAGGTTAGAGGCATTCAGTTTTTCACAATTAAATATGTGCTAGCTTTGGGTTGTTTGGTTTGTTTGTTTGTTTGTTTGTTTACATGCCTTTTTTCATGTTAAGAAAGGCCCTATTTATTCCTTGTTTACTGAGAATTTGATTTTTTATCATAAATGGACGCTGAATACTGGAAAGGACTTCTTATACTTTTATTGAGTGGATCATATGGTTTTCTTTTATTTATTTATTTGTTTATTTTTGGTTTTCTTTTTTTAAAGAACTTGTTAATAAGGTGAATTCTATTGACCAAACCTCAAATGTTGATCCAGCTCTGCATTCCGGGGATAAACTCTTCTAGGTTGTGATGTATTGTTGTCTTTATACATGCTGGATTCAATTCATTAACATTTTATTGATGATTGTTGTCTCTATAATCACGAGGGATATCAGCCTGTAGTTTCTTCTTCTTGTACTGCTTCTGTTTCAATGTGGTATCAGTGTAATATTGGACTCATAAAATGAGTTGGGAAATATTGCCTCCTAAACAGCTTTTTGAACAACATTATGTAGAATTGGTATTATTTCTTCCTTAAATATTTAGTAGAATTCATCAACAAGCACATCTGAGCATGAAGTTTTCTTTATTGGAAGGTTTTTTTTCTTTGTTTTCAACAATTTGAATATGACACATATAACAGTGGTTTCATTTCTTTTTCTTGCCTTTTCTTTTCTCCTTTCCTTTCCTTTCCCCTATCTTTCTCTTCCACCTTTCTTTCTTTCTACCTATTTGGTATTCTCTAAGCTTCTCAGATCTATGGTTTGGTATCTGTCATTAATTTTGGAAAAATATCAGCCAATATTTTTCAAATATTTCTTCTCTTCTATTCTCTTTCTCTTCTTCTTTTAGGATTCCATTAATGTATGTTAGACCATTTGGTATTGTCCCATAGTTCTTGATGCACTGTTTCATTTTGCTTTGTTCCTCTTGTTTTCTCTTTATATTTTTATTGACTTACTTTAAACTTCATCTTGATTCTTACCTTGGCTGTATCTCCTCTACTGATGAGCCATTTAGAGCCATTCTTCATTTTGGTTACTGTGGTTTTCATTTCTAGTATTTCCATCCATTCTTACACATAGTTTTCATTTCTCTGCTAAAATTATCCATCTGATCTTAAGTGTAGCTAGTTTTTCCTTAAGAGCTTCTAACGTATTAATCATTGTTATTTTAAACTCCTTATGGGATAGTTCCAACATCTTCATCATATCTGTTTGGTCTGTTGATTGCTTTCTCTCTTGGGATTGTATTTTTTTTCTTGCTTTTCCATATGGTTTGTAACTTTTTGTTAAAATACAGACATTAGACAGTAAAAGCTGAGAAAAATACATTTTATGATTGGAAATGAGCACACCTTTCCTTCTGAAAGAGGCTTCTGCTAGGGTTCTATTAATTTAGTCAGGAGTTGGGCTGGGTTTGAGGTTTACTGTTGCCATTGTTGCCTTCATGGCATAATAGGCCTTAAATTCTTCTAGTGATACCTTGTGTTTAGAGTGGGTGCTATTTTGCTGAGGTTTGACTTCACTGTCTGCTCCACCCTCAGCACTGAATTTTCAGTACTGCACTTCAGAGGCCTCTGCCTCTTGGGGTGGCTTCCCCAACAGTATTCCACTGTTATTTTGACTTGGTGTTTCTCAGCATGGGGAAGGGGAGGGTGGATGTATCAGGACATTCTCCAACATTCTTATTAAGCCTCAGTCCTAGGCAGGCGTTGGGTCCCTGAGTCTTGGGGATGTGCCTCCTCCAGCTGTAGTTCTGGGCCCACATGTTTCCTGCCCTTTCCCAAGGGGCAGAACGTTTGTTTCTATTCCCTTCCCCAGCTGTAATCAGCTGTAAGAGCGACACTGCTGCTTTCCTCCATTCTTGCAGTTTAAAACTTTTCATCCCATCTGGGAGGGTGGGGGAGGGGAAGGGGGTGGGGGAGGGGGTGGGTGGGGAGGAGGTGGGAGGATAGGGGAGAAGTGGCCTGCACCACTAGGAACCTTCTCAGGAATCTCCCCAGTCTTTCTTGTGAGTATCTGACAAAATTCATTTCAACTTCTAACTTTATTTTTACAAATTATGTGTTATATGTAACCTAGGAATCCATTAATTTCTATGTGCTAATTTTACAGCTTTTCTTTTATTCTTTGAGGTGCTTTTCCCAACAATTCTCTGGGATTTTCCAGGTACACTATCTTGTCATCTGCAAGTAGAGATAGTTCTACTCCTTTTTCAAACTTTATCCCTCCAATTGTGTTATCTGACTGCATATGCAATGCATTCATTAAAAGCAGAAATATAAAGTATTCTTGCCTTGTTCCTGATCTTAATAGGAATGTTTCTATTGTTTTCCCATTGAATAAATCACCAGCTTTAGGACTGAAGTGTATATATTTTATTATGGTAAGGAAGAACCCATTCATTTTTTGTCAACACTTTAAGTATAAAGGGGTGTTGAATTTTTCAAAGGCTTTCTTGGCATCTATGGAGATAACCATATAATTATTTTTCTCCTTCAGCTTATTAATGTGGTCAGTGTTAATATCAGATTTTCTAATACTGAGTCATCTTTGTATTGCTAATATAGAATCTCTTCTCACTATGGTACTGATTTAGCTCCACAATTTGGGGAAGTCTTAATTTTTATTTTTATTTTTTTAATTTAAAATTTTTTTTTATTTTTGAGAGAAAGAGAGAGAAAGACAGCATGAGTAGGGGTGGGGCAGAGAGAAACTGAGACATAGAATCTGAAGCAGACTCCAGGCTCTGAGCTGTCAGCACAGAGACTGGCACAGGGCTCAAACTCACAAAATGCAAGATCATGACCTGAGCTGAAGTTGGATGCTTAACTGACTGAGCTACCCAGGTGCCCCTTTTTTTCTTGATCTCATTTTCTTATGGCCAGAGTATACTTCAAGGTATACTTTTTCAAAATAAGTCCATGGGAGGTCAACTTTCAGAGTCTTTTCTTGTATAAAAAATATGTGTATATATATATACACACATATTATATATATATATATATATATATATATATATATATATGTATGTCTTCATTGTAACATCAAGGTACTCTTCCCCCAAGCCTTGAAGGACGTCTTCTATTTCTGTTTAGCACACCATGCCGCTGATCTCCTTCCTCTGCCAGTGACATGTGCCCCCTCCCTCTCCAGGCAACCTTTAGGATTTTCTCCTTATTTTTCTAAATATGAATGAGAGAGTGTCCAGGTATTGCCCTTTTCTCAATCATCCTATAAAGTAACTAAGAGGAATTTTTAATCTTAAAACTTTTTCCCCTTTTATAGCTCTGGGAAATTTTCCCCGATCATTTCTTTATTTCGTACTGTGATCAACAGAATAATGGTCTCCCCAAGGATGTCCACATCCTAATCCCTGGAACGCTGTGAATGTGTCATCTTACATGGAAAAGAGACTTTACAGACGTGAGATCTTGAGACGGGGAGATTTTCCTGGATTAGCTGTGTGAGCCCAGTGTCATCACAAGGGCTCTTGCAAGAGGCAGGCTACAGGGTCAGAGTCAGAAAAGGCGATATGACAGCAGATGGAGAAGAAGAGAGGGCAATATTGTGATGGGAGCAGGGGTCACAGTCAGAGAGAGAGTCTTGAAGATGCTACATAGCTGGTCTTGAAGGTGGGGGAAGGGGGCATGAGCCAAGAATGCAGTCGACTTTCAGAAGCTGGAAAAGGCAGGGGCCTCTGGGTGGCTCAGTCGGTTAAGCATCCAACTTTGGCTCAGGTCATGATCTCACAGCTCATGGGTTCGAGCCCCCCATCGGGCTCTGTGCTGACAGCTCAGAGCCTGGACCCTGCTTCAGATTCTGTGTGTGTGTGTCTCTACCCCTCCCCTGCTCAAGCTTTGCCTCTCTCTCTCTCAAAAATAAATAAACATTAAAAAAAAATAAAAACAGGGGCGCCTGGGTGGCGCAGTCAGCTAAGCGTCTGACTTCAGCCAGGTCACGATCTCGCGGTCCGTGAGTTCGAGCCCCGCGTCAGGCTCTGGGCTGATGGCTCGGAGCCTGGAGCCTGTTTCCGATTCTGTGTCTCCCTCTCTCTCTGCCCCTCCCCCGTTCATGCTCTGTCTCTCTCTGTCCCAAAAATAAATAAACGTTGAAAAAAAAAATTAAAAAAAAAAAATAAAAACAAACAAAAAAACTGGAAAAGGAAAGGAATTCATTCTTAGAGTTTCCAGAAGGAATACAGCCCTGCTGACACCTTGACTTCAGGACTTCTGACGTTAGTAACTGTAAAATAATACGTTTGTATTGTTTCAAGCCTCTAAATTCATCACAGCAGCCATAGGAACCAATACACTTACCCTGCCCTTTCTGTCCTGTTCCTTGTTTCTGAACTCTTACTGACACATTTTGGACACCATGGACTGATACTACACATCTCTTAACTTTCCTTCACCTTTTTCTTCATCTTCTTGTCTTTTTGCCCTACCATCTGGGAAGTTTCTTTGACTACATTCTCCCATCCTTCTCCTGAGTTCTTCTTCCAATTGTATTTTGAATTTTTGTGAACTTTTTCTTGTTCCCTGATTTTTCCTTTCTGTAGCTTCCTGTTCCTGTTTTGTGAATGCAATACCTTCTCAAAAGTCTCTGAAGTGTTAATCATGACTTTTAGATTTACTCATTGCCTTTGATATCTCTATCTTTCCAGAACAGCTGTTACTTTTGCTCTTCGGGGTCCTTCTCTCTTGTGGGGACTGTTTTCTTGGTTGCCTGTTTACATGTACAAATGAAAGACAAGACTGATGCATATAGACAGCTGGCAAGGCTTCTGTCTGTGGTTCCCAGGTCTGTTTACTCAGCAGGCCTCACCCCTTCCCAAGAAGATTGGCTTGAGTTCTGCATAAAGGGTGACTCATAGTAACTGGCAGCCTTTACTCGAGGGTGCCGGGACTCCTCACCCCACAAAAAGATCCAACTAATGAGGGCTTTACTCAGGTGGGTACTAAGCCTCCTTCCAAGGTCATTTCCAAGTGCAAACACAGCACTGCTGGCTTCTTGGTGGAGCCTGGGTTACAGGAGAGCAGAGTGCTCTCCTCACTGTTCCATGGATGGTCCTTGAACCAACTCTTGTCTCCCCACCACTGAAGCCCCTGGCCAACTCCTGTTCTCCAGCTTCAGACTCTGAACTCACAGCTTTTCCAGGTGCTCAGAGAGGCTGATACCTCTACCCAGGCTGCCTCTTGCATACATAGTGGGCTGCGGTCTCCTCAGCCATGGGTTTTTAATCAATATGATCATGCCTGATTTTTTTGTTCTAGAAATCTATGAAAGTCACGAGTTCCCTGATACTCATCCATGCCCTCATCCTCTTCACAGGTCTGCTGGGATTATGTGATGTTGCCATTTCCAGAAGTTTTGGAGAAGGGAAGGAACTCATTCTGCCCTCTGGACACCTAAGCTCTCCGATAGGTCTATACAAGATGCAGGTAGCTGTCACCGTACTAGTGGTAACATGTCTCTGTGCAGGAAGCCTCTTCCTTGACAAGACGAGGGCCATCCCACCACTGAATTGCCTTAGCTTAGCTACAGTATTCTAGTCTCATGAGATTCTTAGAAGGACTGGCTAACTTTTGACATGAGAAACATAATTGATTCTAACGCTCTGAAAGTGGTGTATGGGAGAGGACTATCTTTGGCTGTGGGTGAAAACCAGTAGTGACTTTAAAGAGACAGTGGTGTACTCAGTGCAGGAGGTAGGAAGGCCTGCTAGGGAGGCTGCTGCATGTCGAAGTTTAGGCTCTATCCCTCCCATGCTTTGCTGTGTGCGGCCCCCACTCCTAGATCACCACATGGTTCAAAGGGACAGCTCCACCTCCAGTCATCGTGTCCACATTCCAGCCAGCAGAAGAAGAAAGAAGGAAGAAGGGCTAATCCACTCCTTTTAATGCTATTTCCTGGAATGGAAATCGCTCATGATGCTGCCATTCACACGCCACTGGCCAGATCTGGTCCAGATAGCTGTGTGCCAAGCTTGACCCTGAGGGTTTCATTATTAAGGAAGGAGCATATATGGTGGGGCCAGCCAGGGGCAGGCAATATGTCCCCTCCATGACTTTACTATCTCCACAGGCCTGCACATCATGGGTACTTAGGAAGAAAGCAGGCTGACTGTCCATGGCTCAGAATGGTCTACTCATTCCTCACTCCCTTTGCTCTGGCCTGAATGTTTGTGCCCCCATCACCCCAGAACCCACATGTTGGAATCCATACACCCAACAGGATGGTATTAGGAAGTGGGGCCTTTGGAAGGAGATTAGGTCATGAGGGAGGAGCCCTCATGAATGGGATTCGTGCTGTTTAAAAAATTTTTTTAGTTTATTTATTTATTTTTGAGAGACAGAGACAGTGTGAGTGGGGGAGGGGCAGATAGAGAGGGAGAGAGAATCCTAAGCAGGCTCTGCATTGCCAGTGTAGAGCCTGACAAGGACCTCAAACTCACGAAACCGTGAGATCATGACCTGAGCCAAAACCAAGAGTCAGACGCTTAACCGAGTGAGCCAGGCGCCCCTGGGATTCGTGCTCTTATACAAGAGCCCCACCGAGCTCTCAAGCTTCTCCCTTCTGCCCCGTGAGGCTACCAGTAAGAACTCTGCAGCTCAAAAGAGGACCTTCACCCAAGCAGGCTGACTTCCTGATCTCACACTTCCAGTTTCCAGAAGTATGAGAAATAAGTTTGTGTTGTTTATAAGCACCCAGTCTGTGCTAATTTGTTATAGCAGACAGAACACACTAAGACCCCCATTTCCTGGGCCTTGAAGACTGGTACAATATTTTTTCTGGAGTTAAGAATTCTGGGGCCAGAGTTAATGTTCCATTAATTATTTGCCAGACACCCAGCTTCATTGTGGTCCCTGATTTTAAATACATCACCCAGAACTACCCAGACCAGAGTGAAAGTCTTGCCCCTCATTGGTTCAGAGTTGCAAAGACGTTAAAAGAATCAGGGACGTAGCTGTCCTTGAACGTTCAGGGGTCAAGGGTGGTTTGAACTAGCAACAGAGCTGTGGAGCGAAAGTCGATAAACAACTTGTTTCCCAAGGCCTTTGTGTAGCCCGCCCTTCCTCTCCTCTGCTTTTCCTGCTGCGTCCCAAAGGACCTGCGCCCTGCGCATCAGTTCTGCTGGAACAAGTCATGGTAAGGGCGGCTTCGAAAGAAGAAAACAATTCACAAGTGCCCTCGCCGGTCCCTCCAATGCAAACATTTTCCAAAGTATTTTTTCCACATTTTCGCATCTCTTGTTTGAATAAGTCCCCATTTACTGCTGCTGGCTGAGCCAGAACAGTCTACGCATCCCAGGGGAGGGCCTGCCCCAATAGAAAGAATTCCAGACTAACTAGCTGAAGAAATAAGTATTTGGTAATGAGCGTGCAGAGGACACTGAGCCTGCCTTCCCAAGCTCCACCTTGGGCTTCCTGTGGCTGCTACTGCCAGGAAAACAGCTTCTTATCCACTCTGGCAGTTAGGGGAAATGTGACAGCCCTGGATCTGGTGCCTGCGAAAAGTGTTTACTGGGTCCTGCTCCAGATGGGAACATTCAGGCTCAGTCCCCTCTTCTCCTACATTAAGTCTTCACTCATCCTCTGACTACACTGCCTTTCTGGGGCCTTTGTCATCTGGGGCTGCCTGGGGGACTTGAGCCTGCCTCATCTCCATGGCTAATGAAGTGTCCCAAGGCACTGGTTGCCCCCCCTCCATCCCCCTCTAAGTCATGCTTCTGTGGGAGGGGTCCCAACCAATCTCCTGTCCTTACTTAAACCTCTTCCTTTCAGAGAATGACAGAGGCACATCTTTGGGCACCAGGGCCCCTCCCACAGAGAGGCTGAGTACTGGCCCTGGGGGTCGAGAGTCTGGGGAGCAAGAGAGCCAGGAAAAAAACTTGCACCCCGGCTCACAGCCTGGCCATCTTGCTCTGTCCTGCCTGCTAGCTTCAAGCATAATTGTCCTCAAGGAAACTGCCTGTGCTGAGAGGTCAGAGGCTATGTCTGGACATACTGTGTATTCCCCACCACTGGAGAGACCACTGCTCACCTGTCTTTCACCTCTTCTTGGGGGTGAATTGCATTTTCCAAAGTTAGCAACAAACGGGATCTCTAACCAACTGAACCTCTGATCTTTGTACAGCCAGCTCTGACCATCCTCCTGCAGAGAGGGAGGGGCTATTTCCCCTTCTCCCAAATCCAGGGATGGTGCCACTCTGGGGTAAGTGATGCTATTCGACTTCTGAAGCCAAGTTACAAATGACGAGACAATTTCTGCCTGGCCCTCTTGGGACTCTCCACTTTGAAAAAAAAAAAAATTTAATGTTTATTTTTTGAGAGAGAGAGAGAGAGACAGCATGAGTGGGGGAGGGGCAGAGAGAGAAGGAGACATAGAATCCAAAGCAGGCTGCAATCTCTGAGCTGTCAGCACAGAGCCCGATGCAGGGCTCAAACTCACAAACCATGAGATCATGACCTGAGCCAAAATCGGAGGCTTAACCAACTGAGCCACCCAGGTGCCCCTGGACTCTTTGCTTTGAAATGCAACTACCATGCTGTAGAGAGGCCAAACCTGCACAGAAGCCACATGGAAGTTTCTCAAAGCAGTCCAAGCCAGCATGTGAGGAGGCAACTCTTCAGGTGAGCAACCCCAAGTCCAGGGGTCCCCTCAGGTTTGGAGTCCTCCCAGTGAGGTCCCAGATGCTGTGAACAGATTCTAGCTTTCCTTGATGTTGTCTTTCCCAAATTCTGATGCTCAGAAACATAATAAAATGATCTAAGCTGCTATGTTTGGGGTAACTCATTATCAGTAACTGCATCCTTTCTCTTACAGAAACATCACACTTCCTGCCCCCTTGAAATCACATGTGGCCCTGTGACTTGCTGTGGGCAATGCAATTTGAGTGGAAATGATGTATGACAGTGTTTCATTGCTTGGCTCCATTCTTTGCCTGTTCTTCTGGAAGACATGGAGATGTTGTCTCTGTGGGTCACATTGGACATACAGTAGGAGGAAAACACAAGAGTTTTGTTTCCAACCACTGAGATTTGGGGTTGTTTGTCACCACGTCATATTGTGTCCTGACTGATACACACACTATTCCAGATGCAGTTGCCTGGCCCAGGGGAGAGACCATTGCTTATGGACTGAACACTATAGACTCTGGTGTCCTGGTCCCCTACTTGTCCTGTTTCATGGCTTTCCCATCAAACTTAGGGAAGATTCTCTCAATGCAGGGCTTACCCTTTTATACTTTTCCAGAAGCTCTTCAGTGCCAGAAGAACATGCTGTTGACCAGACCCAGGACAAGCTGGGCACATCCAAGTTCTGGTCCAGCCCCTGGAGACAGTGGCCTCAAACATGAGGGCCATCTGGGTTCAGAGGAGCAGACAGTTGGCCATGCAGCCAGAAGAAGGATAGGGACCTAGGAGCTAGAGAGCTAGGTTTAGGTCCTTGCACTGCCTTGGGTAAGTCCTCTGCTTATGAGCCTCAGTTCCCTCATTTGTAAAATGGCATAACATCAGTGTCTTGGTCTGTTCGGGCTGTTGTAATAGGATACCATAGACTGGTGACTTCTAAACAACAATACAGATTTTCCCCCACTTAGGATGAGATTAAATCCCAGTAAACCCATCATAAGTTGAAAATACCTTGCACCAAGGAACACCTGGGCGGCTCGGTTGAGCGTCTGACTTCGGCTCAGGTCATGATCTCGTGGTTTGTGAGTTCAAGCCCCACATTAGCCTCTGTGCTGATAGTACAGAGCCTGCTTGGGATTCTCTTTCTTTCTCTCTCTCTCTCTCTCTCTCTCTCTCTCAAAAATGAACATTAAAAGAAATATCTTAAGTCGAAAATGCATTTAATACACCTAATGTAGTAAACATGATAACTAGCCTAGCATACCTTAAACTTGCTCAGAACATTTCCATTATCCTACAGTTGGGCAAAATAATCTTACACAAAGCCTATTTATAATAAAGCATTGACTACCTCATATAATTTGCTGATTACTGTACTGAAGGTGAAGAACCAACCAGCTGTGGGTGTGTGGGTTGTTTACCCTCATGATCGCATGGCTGACTGGGAGCTGTGGCACCCGCCACCATCCCGCATCACAGGAGAGCAGCATACTGCAGATCGCTAGCGCAGGAAAAGATCAAAATCCAAAATTCAAAGCATGGTTTCTACCAAATAGATGTTGCTTTTGCACCACCATAAAGTCAAAAAAATCATTAAAACAAACCATTGTAAGTCAGGCACCTTTTGTGTTTATTTCTCACTGTTCTGGATACCAGAAGCCCAAGATGAAGACACTAGAAGATTAAGTGTCTAATAAGAAGAGTTCTCTTCCTGGTTCATAGATAAGTGTCTTCTCGCTGCGTCCTCACATGGTGGAAAGGATGTGGCAGCTCTCTGGGGTCTTCTTTACAGGGGCACTAGTCCCACTCACGAGGTTTCCACTGTCGTGACCTAATCACCTCCCAGAGGCCCTACCTCCTAATGCCATCATATTAGGGGTTAGGATTTTAACATATGAATTTAGGGAGGACACAAACACTCAGACCATAGCATAATGTCTTCCCTCACAGGGGTATTATTTAGAGGATCAAATTCCCATGCGAAGGGCCCTACCCAGGTCAACAGCACAGGTGGCACCATTCAGTGGCAGCCATTGTTCCTGAACGTGTGCTTTTACACACAGCACACACCATCACATCCAGAAGGAAAGGTGCAGTCCCCAGCCCCCAGCCACATGCTCCAAGCAGACAGCCCATTAATTACCTCCTTCACCTCCCCAGACCCATGTCTTGTCTCACTCAGGCAAGCTTGGATGGTTCAACTCCTTGTCCCCAAGGGACCTCCCTGTGCAGGTGGGCAACACATTCAAATAACTCTATCTGGAATGACTGGCAGACTTAGTGAAAAAATCATAACTTTGCAGGATAAAAGATAATGTCTCTTATCTTCCAAGGTTGGGCTTTTGACTGATTACTGCACCTCCCTCAAAAGGTTGCATGGAGGTGTCAGTAAGGTAATGGAAACTGTATGCTGCTCAGTGCTCAGGCCATAATCTTGGAGCCACTTCATCCTCCTTCTTTCTTGCATGTGTCATATCCACCAAATCCAGTCATTGGTCCCTTCGCAGTGTGGTCAACATCCAACAACTATCACACACACACACACACACACACACAACCACCACCACTAGCACACTGTCTCAGGACATCTCCCCAACAACTGCCTCCTGCCTGGTCTCTGGCTTCCCCCTTCCCCACCCCTCCTTTCTCCACACAGCACAGTGATCCATTTAAAACCCAAGCCGGGAACTCTAGCATATTTCCCAAAGCCACCAAGCAACTCTCCAGTTCTCAGCAAACATCAACTGGATGGATGTCCCACAAATTTAACTCAATTCAGATATGACCTACCTGGATACGGCATCAGATCCCACAGCTTAGGGGTTCAGGCCCATGAGAGAGGCCCCTACTTCAGACACCAGTTATAAGTCCAGGTTGTCACCTGTGCTTCTGACCACCTGACTGTAAATCAGAGTTCCCATGACCTCCTTCTTGGGTTCAGTTAATTTGCTAGAGCAGCTCAGAGAACTTCGAGAGCACTTACTTACAAGTCCCAGTTTATTATAGAGGATACAGATGGAAAACCAGATAAAGAGGTATTCAGGGCAAGATCTGGAAGGGTCTTAGATGCAGGGGCTTCTGTCTCTGAGGAACTGGGGTATGCCACCCTCCCCGCATGTGGAGGTATTCACTGACCTGGAAGCTCATCAAATCTTGTTGTTCAAGAGGTTTTATGGAGCTTAATCTTCAGCCCCCCCATCCTTCTCCTTCCCAGAGGTCAGTGGGAGGGACTGAAAATTCTAACCTTCTAATTCTTCAGTCTTTCTAGTGACCAGCCTATCCTGCAAGCAAGCAAGTGCCCCACCCTAAGTCACCTCAGTAGCATAAACTCAGATGTGTTCAAATAACAAAAGACACTCCTATCACTCAAGAAATTCCAAGGGTTTTAGGAGTTTTGTGCTAGGAGCCAGGGACAAGACCAAATACGTTTCTTCTTATACCACAGGGCCAGTCACCCCTCTGCTCTCCTCCAGCCCTGGGCCTAGGAGCTGTCCTGCCCACACCTTCATCTCAAGACCTTGAATTTGCCCTTCTGTCTGCCTGGAAACTCTTCACCTGGATATCGGTAAGCCCCATTAACTCAGCTTTCTCAGATGTTTATTTAAATGTCCCTGTTCCAGGAGGGCTTCCTGGTCAACCCATTTAAACCTGTAGACCACCCCTTCCACTTGGGGTCCCCTTCCCTTCATTATTGTTATCTGTTTATCACTATCACCACCTGACACACAATCAGATGTTTATTGCCCCTTGCCCAATTAAAATCCAAGCATGAGAAGGGCAGCTGGGTGGCTCAGTCAGTTAAGCGTCTGACTCCTGACTTTGGCTCTGGTCATGGTGTCACAGTTTCTGAGTCTGAGCCCCACATCAGGCTCTGTGCTGACAGTGCAAAGCCTGCTTGAGATTCCCTCTCTCCCTCTTTCTCTTTGCTCCTCCCCTGCGCTCTCTCTCTTTCTCTGTGTCTCTCAAAATAAATCAATAAAATAAACTTTAAAAAAATAAAATGAAATAAAATCCAAGCATGGAAGTGAAAGCAGGGCTTCATCTTCATCCATTCCACTGCCCTCACTCCAGCGATTCCTGGGAGTAAACTCATGTGGGAATGCCGTTTTCCCACTGACAAATGCAAAGTAGGGGGACAGGAGGGTGAGGATGGCATGACAGAGCAGGACCCAGCACCTGGCAGGCAGATGAGAACCACTTGCTACAGCTTCTGTGGATCCAAGTGGCACTGAGAGAAGCCTGGAGGTCTGAGTTACCCTTCCCACAGCAAGTGCAGTGGAAAGCCCCTGGGTGAGGGTCAGAAACAGAGTTCAAAGGGGATCGCTAAAGATGCGAGGGGTCGGTCATCCAGCAAAAGGGCCCGGGGACCCAGTGTGGAAGAAGGCCTGGAACTCAGAGCCAAGTTCTCACTTCCTCCCTGGCAGACCCGGACGAAACATGTGAGACAGAACAAGCCTGAGGCCCATGTGAGCACAAAGAACTCCTGGGCCACAGGACCCTGCCTGGCAGTGATTGGTGCCCCTGTGCCCTGCAGCAACCCCACCCTAGCACACCCACCCATGGTGAGCTAGCTCTGACTCAGACTGTCCTGCACCCAGCCCATAGATGGTGGTTGGGTGGTTTTCGGCACTCTTGGACCCATCTTGGAATAGAGGGGGCAGGCCCAGGCCTGGACCAAGAGCAGTGGGTGTCAAGGAACCCCCAGAGGCTAGCCTAGCACCTGCATGGGCCTGATGGCTCCAGGAAGCCAAAAGGATTATCTGGTGGTTTGGCACAGTTGACCCCAGAAAATGCAGGGATGCAGATACCTTGCCAGGTGAGTTTCCACCCCTGTTCCCCCCATCAATCCTTGGCTCTTGAGGACCTGCCAGGCTAAGGCCCCTTCTATTTCCAAGGGATCTCAATTCCCCTCAGAGGGGTATTAGATAAGCATGGCTGAGGGGTTCTTAGCTCTACCTCTGACCAGCGCTGTCCTCCTCCAGGACAGCCTGCATCATCCTCTCCAGAAAGGCAGTGAGAGGGACCTTGGACTCTGCCAGGGACACACAGGGCCCTGGGGCCAGGATGAGGCTGGTCTTCCCCAGTCACAGTCTCCAGGGAAAACCTCACTGAGGATGCAGCCCCACCCAGTGGGCGGATCAAAGAAGGTCGCGTGGGCGAGTTCAGTGGGGCTGGCCCCACACTTCCAGGCCTGGCTGCCCAGTTGTCCGCCCACTGGGCGCCTGTGGCTGCCCTGGCCAGGAGGGGAGAGGGGTACTGTGGTGAGGCCCGCCTTCCTGCTTCGTAGCTACACAGCTCCAGGGCCTTGGCCTCCTGCCTCGTCTCTCCAGGGCCTGGGGTCCTGCTCCCAAGTCAGTCCTGATGTAGCACTGCAGCCCCGAGGCAAAGATGGCTCAGAGAGACTTGTTGCTGAGCCCTGGGGACAGGGGGCACCTCCCTTCTGGATGGGGCCCAGAGGTCAGTCAGACCTTGTTCCAGGGCATTCCTGGCTGGCAGGCAGGCAGGCAGGCACCTGCATGGGGAGGGGGACAACATTGAACACCTCCCTGGAACAGACACTGAACTTGAGCCTGGGAGTGTATAGTGGGGTTGGCCCCACAACAGAGCTGTCACAACTCCCACCAGCCACTACACACAGATGCCAAGAACTGGCTTGGAGGTTTCTCCCCTCCTCTTGTAACATTTGTCAGTAAAGCTCAGGTTTGGTCTCTTCTGTCCCCTTGCAGGCCTGTCCCCTGATGCTTGCTCACTGGGGAGATGGTCTTGCTTGGGAGGGCTGGGCTCCCACAGGTTATAGGGGGAGGGAGGAAGCCTGGAAAACACCACAATTAGGCCCCACCCCGAGCACGGTGTGCTTTGTGATGGGAACCTGTCCAGGCAAAGGCCTTATCCTAGAGATCTGGCAAATTACTGGGTAGCCATCAGAATGGAGCCAGAGCACAGACGTGCGTGCAGCAGGCACCTTATTAGGCTAATTATGAGCTGGCTCCTTGGCCCACCGATACTGCGTAAAATGTAAAATAAACTCAGGGTTGGCCTAGAAAGCCACTCCAAGGTGGTGTTTTCCTTGGGAGGAGTGCTTGCCAAAGGTCCTCTGGCTGAGGCCCCAGGGGGAAAATGTGGAAGAAGTGTCAGGGTGGAGAACCCCAAAAAGAGCAGAGAGATCTGCAGACCCAAAACCAACCTACAAACTGCACGAACCCCTCCCCCACTTCCTTATCTGTAAAGTTCATCCCTTCACATGTATGATGTGCCAGGAATTCCTGGCCCCTGGGTTTGGTTGATATGATAACGTTACTAATACAACTGGCTCTGCACTCTACACCGATTAGCTCATTTAATCCTTGAAGTAAACCCATTCTCTTTTCACAGATGGGAAAACTGAGGCCCAGAGATGTTAAAGAGCTTGCTGACAACTGTCAGAGCCTGGAACCAAGAAGCAGCCCCAGCCCTAAAGGACAACCAGCCCCAGGAACTTCCCAGAACAGATAAGCCTGTGGGATGTGACATACTGGGAAGACCAGCGCCCCTCCCTGAGGGCCAGTCCCCGCAGGTTCATAGGCAGCCCCTAGGCCTGTCAACTGGCAGCCAGCACGGGGAGTCACTGGGAGGGAGGACGCCAGGCCCAGGCCCCAGCATGTGAATGCTGGGCTGCTGGGGAGGTTGGCAGGCAGGCCGGCGGCCAGTGGCTCCAAGTCAGGTAATCACACTGGGCACCCTGAACACCCCTACCCCACCTGATCGCACCAGCCCTCACCTCCCTCGACACCCTCTCTTGAATTTGGCAAATTCAAGCTGCTTGGGAACTGAGCCCTGAGGCTGTCTCCTGTCAAAAGAAAAGTAAGGACATAAAGAAGGAAGGTATCCACTGGGACCATGGGGCCCAGGAAGGGACACTGCCCCACCCTCTCCCCTAAGGTTTCCATGACCCACCAAGATTCTACATCCAGTCACCTGGTCCCTTTCCCTTCCCAACATACAATGTCACACTCACAGGCCTGGCTGGATCAGTACCTCCAGGGCCCAGCCTGTCCCTTGATGCCTATGCACTCCCCATGGGCTTCAAAGCTTTGAGGACAGAGATGACCAGGTCTCATCCACACCCATGGTAGGACCCAGTCAGGGTGAGACAGGAGCAAACACAAAAGGCCAAGGGCCCCTCCCTTGGGGGCCATCAGAAGTCACTCAGAAACCCCAAGTCCTTTGCCAAGGTCCCTTCATCCACAGGGCCTGGGGTCTTTTAAGAAAAGGAGGGCGGGTGTCTGGGTGGCTCAGTTGGTTAAGCGTGGACTTCAGCTCAGGTCATGATCTTGAGCTTCATGAGTTTGAGCCCCACATTGGGCTCTGTGCTGATAGCTGGGACCCTGGAGCCTGCTTCAGACTGTGTCTCCCTCTCTCTCTGCCCCTCCCCCACTCATGTGCTCTTGCTGTCTCAAAAATAAATAAACATTAAAAGAAAAGAAGGAAGGAAGGAAGGAAGAAAAGAAAGAAGGAAAGAAAAGAAGGGAGCACATCAAGTTCTAAATTGGACCTAAGGGGCTTTCCTGGCTTTACCCATCTCTTTTCACTCTTCTTTTCATTCAGTGAAAAGAACAAAGGGGCACAGCCTTGTTTTAGTGACCATCCTCAGAGTATATTCAGGACCCACAGCCACAGCAGGCTTGGGAAATAACTAGGCTCTCCCCAGACTTCCTGGGTCAGAAACTCTGGGAATGGGGCCAGCACTAGGTTTTTAACAAGCCCTCCAAGGGGGGCTGGGGCAGCTACAGTGTGAGAGCTCCTGGCTAATAGCTTCCCTCTTCTACCCTCAGACACCCCCCGCCTCAGACCGCCCCCATTGATTGCCTCAATTGGTTCTTCCTGGCAGAGAGCCCAGAACCCCAAAAGGCTTCTTTAAAGAAATACCTCCCAAGGGATCCTCCTAGTTTTTGTTTTGTTTTCTTTTGTTTTTTTTTTTTTTTTTGTCTAAAAACCACCCCCTGGCTGATGCTTGAAATTCTAATCTGTCTGAATGTCCCTCTCACCAATGGTGGGACTGGGGCAGGTGGGGGACTTGAAGGTCAGATCCCCTCCTTAGCTCACAAACTGGAAGCCCCTTCCAACAAGGCCAGGGGCTTCCAGATCTGTCTCAGTGTCTGATCTCCTTTTCAAAGGCAGTGCTAAGCATCTAAGCAAGGAAAGAATAGAACATTCTGCAAGCCTAGCCTGCCTGAGAGATAAAGAACAGAAAGGAAGTGCGGAGGTGGTGGTGGCTTTCACAGTAAGTCGCCTGGACCTGTACCCCAAGAGGCCACCATAGCCTGCCATGGCACCCCAACTGTCCCTCCACTGTCCCAGATAACAGAGTTGGGGCTGATGGGATGCTTTTTCATGGTCCAGCCCTGACCCTTGCGCCACGGAGGGAGGAGTGCTCACCCTGCCTCCTGTCAGCTCTCCATGCAAATATGAGCTGAGTTACATAGGGTGCAGGAGCCCCCAGGAGCTGCTTCACCCCACTCCTCAAATCTCAGGGCTAGAGCTCTGTATGTCCCTGTCTCAGCCCCACCTGGTAGTGTATCAGACACTGCCTCGGGCACCCAGGAGGCATCTATATACACTCGACATTCTGATTGAGGACACACGAACATCAGAGAAAAGAGACAAAAAATGTTAGACAGGAGGAAAAGGGAAAGAAGATACAGTGACTACCAGGACAGAGGGCTCCCTCAGACTGGGTGGTCAGGGGTATGTGTCAAGGAGAGGAAAGGTAAGAAGGAGCTGGTGTGTGCAGGAAGAGGAAGCATCCAGCAGCACACAGCAGCTAGTACAGTCTCTAGACGGCAGCCTCTCAGTGATTCCAAGGACAGATGGGAGGCCAGAGAGGGTGGGTGGTGGGGGAGGAGAAGCAGGGGACAAATGGCCAGAGAGGGTGGCAGGACCAGTGTGCAGAGCCAGGGTTTTATTCCGAGGGTGACAGGAACACATCATGAGATTAAGCAGGGGTCACACTTTTAAATGGTCCCTCTGGTTGCGGTGGAGATAGATTTAGGACTAACCACAGTAGACAAGACCACTCTGGGCCAGTGCCTGTGGCAGGGCAGTCCTGCTCACCCTGGGAACCCTCCTGGGCCCCCGTGGGCCAAAGCAGTGAAAGGAATTCTCCCAGAGCCCTCTACCCCACTCCAGTGCAACGGGAGATTTGTTTTATATCTTCAAAGGGTACATTTTGTCAATAAAATTCAGAGCTTACTTTATTTAAAAATTAAAAAATTAATACTCAATTCAACAAAGTCCCAGATATAAAGGGACTAGTTCTTCCTTCAGCTTTTAAATTCTCTTACTAAATGGCTTATTTTATACATAAACCTAGCAAGTTTTAGTCATCACTTTGTTCAGGAAGGGCTTTGATTTATGTTTTGGCCCATCCACATATTTTGTTAATTATACTCCTTTAAATGTTTTAAACTACATATGTGCATTTAATTTTAATTTGATTTTAAGTACTTCAATTGTATCAATGAAAAAAAAAAAAACCTTCCCAAGTACTTCAGTACTGTTTTATAAATCTAATACATTAAACTATAGAGACTCACATTCTCTGAGTATTCCAATACTGTATAAGAACTTAGATTTCTAGTTAAAAATCTCAAGTCTAAATTAATTACTCAATTATGGCTTTAAATTCTAATTAGAAAGTTGGTCTATGAGTCTAATCGCCCAGATTATCTTAAACATGACGAATGCTGGAAAGACCAAAAGCATCTGTTTAAACAATGTTAAAATTGTGGGTTTCCTTCTCTTAGACATTTGGATTGACAATTCTACAGTTTTGTCATCCAAAATAATATCAGAGTTACCTTTCTAAGAAATGTCGGGCTGTGTTCTTGGCTGGCAGAACATTTACTGTTGGGAGAGGTCCTGCCTCGTGCCTGTCTGCCCGGCAGGCTGGGCCTGACCTACAATTGCTCTTCCAAACCCTTCTCCAATTTAACAGAGAGCCAGTCTTCCCAGTCAAGTCTCTAGACACGAGTCACCTGTCATCTAATTCCTGTCTCTATTCATAGATGTTTGCAGTCCCCACACTCCTGACTTTACACTTTTCTCCAACTGGCCTATGTATTGCTTCATTCAGTTCTGGATTCTTTTCCAGGTCTTCCTATCTATTAGGAGGCATTTAAATGGCATCTGGCTGACTGTCCCCCAGCCTGGTGACACCTGACTTCTGCTGCTCGATAATGTTGTCCTCTGTGTTCTGGCCGTCTTTCCCTAACCAGTCAAGTAGACTGTGCTGTTTGGTGGCCCCAGCCCACCCCAGACAGATGTCCAGCAGCACAGACAGGATGACAGGGGTGTCCCAAACCCCTCCATGGATCTGGAGTACCAGTCTGTGTGGGGAGAAAGCCCCAGCCATGGGCACCCCCTAGAACCAGCCTCCTAGCAACAACCCCACTCACCCACTCACCCAGACTGGTATATTCAGAGATGGACAATAACAAGTGTGTGTGAGAACATGGAGTAATTGGAAATCTCATTCATACACTGCTGGTGGAAATGTGAAATGGTACAGAAGGAAAACAGCCTGGCAATTCCTCAAATGGTTAAACGTAGGGTTACCACATGACCACATGACCCAGCAATTCCACTCCTAGACCCGAAAGAAATGGGCATATGCCCACATAAAAACTTGTGCATGAATGCTCAAAGAAGCATCATTCATGAGAGTCATAAAGTACAAACAACCCAAATGTCCATCAACTGATGAATGGATTAAAAAAAGTGGTATATCCATTCAAAGGATAGTTATTCAGCCATAAAAAGGAATGAAGTACAGGGGCACCTGGGTGGCTCAGTCAGGTAAGCATCCAACTTCAGCTCATGTCATGATCTTGCAGTTCCTGGGTTCGAGCCCCGTGTTGGGCTCTGTGCTGACAGCTCAGAGTCTGGAGCCTTCTTCAGATTCTGTGTCTCCCTCTCTCTCTGCCCCTCTCCTACTCGCAGTCTCTCTCTCCCTGTCTCTCAAAAATGAATAAACGTTAATTTTTTTTTTAAATTGGGGCGCCTAGGTGGCTCAGTCGGTTAAGTGCCTGAATTTGTTCAGGTCATGATCTCATTGTTCATGAATTCAAGCCCCGTGTTGGGTTCTCTGCTGACAGCTCAAGCCTGGAGCCTGCTTCATTTTCTGTCTCCCTCTCTCTCCGCCCCTCACCTGCTCATGCTATGTCTCTCTCTCTCTCAACAACAAATAAACATTAAAAAAATTTTTTAATTAAAAAAAAAGGAATGAAGTACTGATATGCCCTATAATATGGATGAACCTTGAAAATATTATGATAAGTGAAAGAAGCCAGACCAAAATGCCATATATTAAATGGTTCCAATTCACATGAAATAGTCAGAATAATAAATGACTGTGGGGGGGGGAAGGGGAATAGTGGGGGTGAGAGATAAAGGGTATGTTTTAAGGTGATGAAAATGTTCTAAAATTGTCTGTGGGGATGGTTGCACTTATCTCCGAATATACCAAAATCCATTGAATTGTATCCATGAAGTGGGTGAATTGTATGATATATGAATTATACCTCAATGAAACTGTTGTAGCAAAAAATGTGTGCCCAGAGAAATCTTGTTTCCACTCCTACTCCCTCTGCCTGTATCCACAGGACTTCTTTTTGCAAAATAAGTGAAGTGTATATATATACATATTTTTTTAATGTCCCCTACTTTCTTATAAAAGTAGTAGTGTCTTATGTGAACAATTTGGCACCTTACTTTTTTTTTAATTTGTTTTTTTTTAACTTAACAGTGTATCCTAACGCCAGCTGTTTCCATGTCTCTCCGTCTTTTCGATGGGTACCCAGGACCCCCTGGTGGGGGGTGTCATGCACCACTAGGAACACCCATGCCTACCTGTTGCTTCATCTCTGTCCTGGTGGTTCACTGGGGGAGGGTCCTGAATCCAGGCACACTTGAGCGCTCTTTGGTGGCTATTGCGCATTGCCGCGCCCTCCAGCTCCGTAGCTGGTCCCTGCCGCCTCCAGCTTCTTACCTGCAAACCGGCTGTTGTGGGAGTCAAGCAAGTTGATACTGGTCGAAGACGTAGAACAGTGTCTGGGACATAATGACCATGATTTAAGTGGGAACTCCTATTATCATTACCCTCACCTTCAAGGCCAAGCAAGCCAGTGTCTGGCTGGGAAGATCCGCCTGCCACCTGGCCCGGTGCCTCCTCTTTGTGCTTTGAGGGCAGAGGCAGCCGACGCCTCACCGCAGAGTACAGTGGGGCTGAGTACAGTAAAAGGGGGAGACAAGTAAGGGCATGAGCAGGGGCCTTCAAATGGAAGAACAAAGGGTGGGACAGCCTAAGTGCATCCTACTTCGGTCAGAGTGATTCTGGGAGGGGCCGAGAGTGATGGGGCAGGTGTGCTCCCCTCATGAGGAGCATTTGTGCAGAGGCCTGCACAGAGTGAGGAGCAAACCTTGCTATCTGGGTCAAAAATTTCAGAGGCCCCGGGCAGGGTTTACTTGCTGTATGCCAGACTCTGCAGGGAAGCCCGTGTGGTTCCAGCAGGGTAGGGGCTGGCAAGAAGGTAGAGGTGAGGCAAAGCTCTGGGAGAGGCACATGCCAAGTCAAGTAGGGTCTGGCTCCATGTGAGTGGGAAGGGAAGCCACCTTCAGGTTCTCATCAGAAAAGTATCCACCCATCTTCCTCTAGAGTTGTAAGGCTCCTGGGGGGGGTCTGGGTTGGACATAAGTTGCATGTAGCTTGTCAGTGGTGGCTGCTCTCTTAATCCAGAGAGGAGAAGACGGGGTCTGGAGCCAGAGTGGCCTCTGGGGAGGTGTGGCAAAGCCTTCAGAGAAGGATCTACTTTGATGATAGGGCCAACAGAATTTGCACCTGTCCATCTCCATATGCAGCAGGGCCTAGCTGAGCCCTGGGCATGTATCCAGAGTTGTTAGCACAAGCCTATGTCTGCTGCAGAGACCTCCCGGAAGCTTCCAGAGATAAGAGGGTAAGAGTGTCAATAGAGGAAATGCGTGTGGATCCCCAGATGGGGCTCTAGGCCCAGTTCCCACATGTGACCCACGTCTGAGGTCCATCCAGAGTCCACATTGTTAAAATAACATGAACAGACTCTACTGAATTTCCAAAATGACACCTGTCCAAGCTACTCTGGTCCTCCCCGAGATATCCTTGGGGGTCCTCTGGACATTATGGCCCCAAGGGCTCCAGAACATGGAAGAAGGAGCCCCATGGGATGAAGCAGAGCAGCAGTGGCCCCAAAGGATAAGCATGAGGGAGCAGAAGAGTCACTGGGATGCGCCTGCAGACCTCTCTAGTAGGTGGAGGACAAAGGACATGTAATCGTGGACCAGAGAAACCTGGGGATTCTGGTCTGGTAGGGGAGGACCTTGGGGCCACTGTCCTCACAGATGGAGCATGGCAAGACCTCGAGAGGGCTCCAGGCTCAGCTCCTCACTCGCTGTGGCCACAGCCAGGTATGTGGCCTGCGGAGCCTCAGTGTGCCTTCTGTAAATGAGGATGGAGTCTCCTCTCCCTGTTTCCTCCGGGGGGATCATCATCAGCATTAAATGAGCTCATTTGAGTAAAAGCACCTTAAAATTGCAAAGTGCATAGAAGAATGCAAGTTACGATTATCGTCACTGTTCCCTGAAACTATGGCATCCTCTTTCTATCACATAAGTAGTGTGTGTGTGTCCCAGAGTGGATTATATTCTCAGAACCAGAGGGTTGAAAGACATTTGGGGGTTAGAAATACAAACTGCAGCAGCAAGGGCAGCATCTAGGAGTCCTTGGGCCCGACCTTGGGCGGAAGCTGAACGCGGAAGCCGAAGGGCGCTTCCTGGGGGGCAAAGGGCAAAGCCAGAAACCCACCCCGCTCTGGTATGGAAGTGGGTAGATAGTGCGAGGGTGGACTGGGGCACTCCTGGGGACACAGGATGCAACGGGAGGATTCAGATGTAGGTGGAGACGCTGTGGGTGCTTGCATGAACGTCTGGTGTGGGAGGGCCCACGGGTGTGGCGGGAGCCTGAGACAACACGGAATGCCATCTCACATGGAACTAAGTGGAGCTGTGAAGGAAAGCAGAACTTTGGGAAGGGTGAACCCTGACAGGCGGGGTCTGGTTTAGAGGGAGAGGCTGGATGTGAGCACCCAGCCTCGGTGAAGAAGCCCCCCTGCCTCTAGCCCTGTTGTCACATGAGCTGACTCTTTGACAACTACCTGTCAGCCCACACAGGAATCCTGAGCCTTCCTGGTTTCTACAGAAAACCCTCTTCGCTGGGAGCAGTTGATGAATTTCAGGAATTTACTGGAGCCTTGGGAAGCAAGGCTGGCTTGCCTGGCCCCTCTTACCTTCCTCCTTCCCACACCTCTTATCCCCTCTCCCTGAAAGTTTCGAGGAGCCCCTGAAGGCCTGGACGGAGCAGTGTCCCATAGCCTCAACCCACAGCCTCACCCACGGCCCCGCCCACAGCCCCGAAATCACCGCCCACCGTCCCGAAAGCCCCGCCCAAAGCGTCACACATAGCCCCGCCGACAGCACTAGGAGCTCCGCCCACAGTCCCCAAAGCCCACACAGCCTCCACAGTCCTGCCCACAGCCCGGCCCACAATCCCCTCAGCCCTGCCCACAGCCTCGCCCACAACTCCGCCCACAGTCCCCCACCTCCCCGCCTATAACTCCACCCTACAGTCTCCCAAACTCCCCCACAGTACTCCCTACAGACCCACCCCGCAGTCTCCCACAGCCCTCCACCTGGTAGAGGAGGCTCAGGCGGTGAGAATCCCGCATCCTTTCCCGCTTTGGTAGCCTAGTTAAGAGTCAGGACAAGGTGCTTCCAGCCGAGGCGGCCTGGGCACTGGCTGGGGACAGGGATGCCAGGGAGGGCTGGAAAAGAACAGGAGTGTGGTCTGGGTCTTAGAGGATGTGTGAGATTTGAGTAAAGAAGCCCATTGCAACTCAGCGAGCAGACCAGGAGATAAGAGGGAAGATAAATGAGAGGATAATCCAGGACAGAAAAAGTGAAAGTAGAGACAAGAGATACAGAAGGTTGACTCTGTAAATCTACCTTCAACTACTATGAAACAAAAAAGGAGAGAACATGAAGTGAGGAAAATTTGCAACAAAATATCAGAAGAAAACATTTCCAGGTCTAAAGAGACACATGGGACAGAGAATGAAGGAAAAATGACCTGCCCTTAGAAATATCTGCATGAAAGCACAAAACAACAGGGAGGAAGAAAAGGTTGAAAGGTTGCAAAAAGGGTAAAAGTAAACAGTTTGCTGCAAAGGAGAATCACAGTGGTTCAGACTTCCCATCAGTAGCAATAGATGTAAGAAGACACTCGGGAAGTAATTTTGAACCTAGTTTTCTATACTTGACCAAATTACCACTCAGAGTATGAGACAGAATAAATATATCTTCACACCTCCAAGGATTCAAAAATATATATACACCTCACAAATATCCTCCCTTGGACAGTTACTTGAGGACATACTGCAGCAAATTGAGAAAGAAAACCAAAAAAAAGACACGGCGTCTGGAGTATAGAGTATAGAGTGACCCTCTCTGGGGCAGTAGAGGGAGTCCCAGGTAACAGCTGTGCAGAGTCAGGGAGCAAGCAGCCAGATTGGGGCAGGAGCAGGGGCCATGCTAGGGAGGAGGCCTTGGGAACAAAACAGTGCTAAAATTGACGCTATGGCAGAGGCACCTTATAGTTTGTTAATAAGAAGGAAGAAAGGTAATTAAAAACTACAGAGGAGGGGCACTTGGGTAGCTCAGTCAGTTAAGTGCCTGACTACAGCTCCGGTCATGATCTCACAGTTTGGCAGTTCAAGCCCCATATTGGGCTCTCTGCTGTCAGTACAGAGCCTGCTTAGGATCCTCTGTTCCCTTCTCTCTCTGCCCCTAACCCACTTGGCACTCTCTCTCTCTCTCTCGAAAATAAATAAGCATTTTTTAAAAAGCTACAGAGGGAAAAATGTATATAATGAAATTAAGTCTCAAATATAAAGCAAACTAAAAGAAGATATGATTTTAAGCTATTGATGGAATGAAGGAATGAAGTGTGTTCACCCAACTTGCCCTGGATGCTAAGAATATCCTTCTGTAGGCTCACAGAGAAGGAAATGTCCCCTAGTCCAGGGACTGGCTGTGCAGTGCGGGACATGTAACACGTAAATGCTCGCAGCCCTGGCAGGTAGAGGCTCCCGCTGCTGTGCCACCTGAATCCACCTTTATTGTACAGTTTGCAGGAGTACATGACGGAGGGGCAGAGAGGGGCAAGAAGGGTGGATGGTAAGGGCCCTGGGACCCTCACCTTCCAGAAAGGGAAGTAGAGACATGGGCCAAAGGTAGGGTCACATCTATGAGAGAGAAACAGCATTTTGTAACGCTTCAAAGGGAACCTACAGAGTTCAAACATTCCTTGTCATGTAAGCACAGGGTGGATAGATGGAATTAATCAATCTTCTTTCATATCAGGAAGCCAGTCTATTTCGTCAAATGCTCATAAATCACAAAGCAGGAGGACAGACAAGCATTTCATTGAGGCATAGGGAATAACTAACAAGATATTTAAAAAGAGAAATGATTAAAAAAAAAAAAAAAGGGTTAGCCCTGGGGTGGTGGAATGTTTGGTGGCTGGGGCCCGGGGGTGGGTGGGGAGCAGGAGGAGAGAGATTATTTTATCACTAGGTTTACTGGTATTTGTTTTTTTAACCTTGTATTACTTTGATTAAAATTCATAAATGTTAAAAGTGAAACCAATGATTGAATTACTTCCAAAGTCCTTGAACACCATGACAACACCCCATAAAGCAAAGTAAACATATTTTGCTCTTTTACTGGAACTTTCTCAATCAGTTTTGCAACCATCACCAAATGTATACAAAGCATGCCTTCCTTACTCTACTGTATACATGAAGAAAAAAAAAAAAAAAAAACAGTTCCAAACATTTACCTAAGGGTACAGTGCCAGCTGGGGTGATGAATAATGAGCCCCAACCTCCACCCCCAGATGGCGCCTCCAGGTACCACAGCAGGTAACCAGGACCCTACCCTGCACTCAGGGCCTGCATCCTTCCCTAGTCTCAGATCAATGAACACTTCTCTCCTTGCAGAAGCTTCCCATCCAGGAGCTCACCTCCCCCCCGCCCCCCAGTCCCCGCCCTGCCGCTTCCCTCTGACTGGAGGAGTTCTATTTTTATTTCTTGTGTTGTACAGCTTCTGTCCCAGCCAGCAGCCATGCTCCTGGTGCCAGGCTTTGCCCAGCGTGGGGGGTAGCCCAAAGCCATCACAGCACACTTCAGGCTGCACATTGCAGGGATGGCCCTCAAGCCTGCCTGGACAAGCTCAGATGCGGGAACCAAATCCTTGGACCATGTAAAATCGTCAAACATTTTACATCTAGAGCAAATATGGAGAAAGAAAAAAAACCTGTAACTCCCACCACCTAGCAGGTACAGGTGAAGCCCTCTGAGCCACCTGCCCTGACTTCCCCAACATGCTCTGCACACTCGGCTTATGGGTATGGATGCACGAAGAACACATGTCATTGCCCTGTGTTTCCAGCGCTCACAAGCATGTCACTCTATGGCAGTGCTTCATTTTTGCAGTTTGCTTTCTTTATGCAGCACTGCTTTGGGATAAGTTTGATGCACTTGCTTCTGCATTGTGCCTTTGCACAGTTGTGCGGACAGCCACTGGGCACGTCCCTCCTTGCATGGATGCATGTTTAGGAGCCCTTGGGGTGTGTTTGGCTCTCCATAAGGTCACAGTCATGGACGCCAGTGGACATCTCCTGGGGGGTGGGAGGTGAGCTTCCCAGCTTACCTTTGACAAGCTCTTAGCTTCATAAAAGTGCTCTGGTAGTTTTTAATTACAAAAGTTATACCTGAGTGGGTGTGAAAACTTAAAAAAGAAATAAAAATAAGTAAAGAAAAATAATTTGTAATTTCTACTAAACATAAAACTGCTTGAGCTTTGTCTCTTACCAGTAATCTTTCTATGCATATATATATATATATATATATATATATACACACACACACACTATATATACATATATATATACACACACACACACTATATATACATATATATATTATTACATTTTTAAATAACAGGTGAGAAAATTTTTTAAATAACAGGTGATTATAGTTTACAAACTGTTTTATAACCTGCCTTTTTTACTTAATATATTGGATACTGGAGATAGTAGATGTCACATAGTTAAATCAATCCCCTATTCATATTTATGCTATTTTAAACATTTTGGTATTTTTAACAGATAGTTTTCTTTTAAGTGTTTTATTATTTAATATTTGCTGCATTCACAAGTGTGAATGGAAGTGTGAGTTTTGACACCCCCCCACCCGGCACCCACCCAGGCACAAGCCGGTCACTACTGACATTGACCCTGGGCACCTCACAGGGTCCTGTGCTCCCCACGGTAGAGGTACCCACTCTCCTCGACGTGGGCTTTGTGCTTCCATTATGCAAAAAGCTCAAGCACTAGCAGCAGCTGCTCTCCCCAAGGTGAAAGATTCACATAAGCAATTCCCTGGACCATGGTTGGGAGAGAGCTGCAGAACCCTGAATGGAGCCACCCTCCCTGCTCTGGGTGTCCTGCCCTTGCAGGCCTGCGATCAGTCTCAGCTAACCTTCCACAATGTGCTTACAGTTAGAAAGGGCAGGAGACAGGCAAAAGACAGGGCATAGCTTTCGTTCATCAGAGCCAGCATTCAGTAACCGTTTTCCAAAAGCAATAATAAATCAATAAGCAGACCTCATGGGGTGTTCTGCGTGCTGAGGACTCCTCTGAGGAGCAAGCCTATTGATTATGCAAATCATATTGATATTTATTGTTGATACTCACCCAGTGCTCCTGGGGAATTAATAAATAACTCACTGCCCTGCTGTGAGAATGGGAATAGGAAACACTATGACAGAGTGACAGGGACGGGGGCAGAGAAGCAGACTAAATCCCTGAGTGCGGCTTCTCCAGGCCTCACGCTGTCATGGAACCCGTTTGTCACTGAGGGTAATGACTGCAGGGCCATCTGTCTCCGGTGTGGGGAGCAGGTAGTCATGGCTGCATAGGAGCCTTCGTGGGGAAAGGGATCTGCTTGGCTGTGGGAAGGGCCCTAACAGGAGGCCTGAGCCTCGTAACTGCTGGTGACTTGGAGGTTGCAAGTGGGAGTGGAGGCCAGGCCCAAGGGAGCCTGGGCACAGGCGCAATTCCAGCTGACTTGGCGCCTGACATCTGGGGCCTCCATGCAAACTTCACAACAAGCCTGTGTGGCCCCCAGCCAAGGCTGTTTCCCTGCTGAGGAAGGCAAGGTTCAGAGAAGGACCTCTCTAGGGCTGTTCAGGCGGCACGTTCAGAACTGAAAGCTGGGTCCAGCTGTGTCTGGTGCAGAGACTCAGCCTCGCTCCAGTGAGATGGCTGCGAGAGGGACAATCACTTTTTTATTTTTATTTATTTACTTTTAAATGTTTATTATATTTTTGAGAGGGAAAGCATGAGCAAGTAGGGGCAGAGAGAGAGGGAGACAGAGAATCTGAAGCAGGATCCAGGCTCTAAGAGCACAGAGCCCAACACGGGGCTCGAACTCACGAACTGTGAGATCATGGCCTGAGCCGAAGTCGGACGCTTAACCAACTGAGCCACCCAGACACCCCGCTTTTAAAAAAAGAACTCAAGTACAGTGACTAATATTTTCATTGTTGTTATTTCCACTTTTCAGAGCTGACAACTGAAGGAAAATACTGTGAAGGGCTACAAAATGCAAGTGGCAGAAGCCCAGTCCAATTTAATTTACTGTGTGACTGCAGGGTTCTCCCACCATGCGGGAGTTGATCAGGCCCAGCGTTTCTCGGCTGTAGCCTGAGTGGCACCGTGCTCTCCCTTGGCTCAGGGCAGGTGCAGCAAGGCTGTGAGGACCGGGGCAGGTGGGGAGATTATCCCAGACTTGCTAGATGGGCCTGATGTAGTCACAAAGGCCCTTATAGGAGGGAAGTTGGAGGTCAAAGAAGAGAGAAGTTGCTGTACTTTTGGCTTGGAAGATGGATGCAGGGGCCAGGAGTCAAGGCATCATTTCTTCAATCAAGAAAAGATGTTCCAGAGGGAACCAGTCTTGATGACACCTTGAGTTTAGTCTTATCAGATTCATTTCAGATTTCTGACATCCAGAGCTATGATGAGCAGAGCAGAGAATAGAAATGTTTTGCCTTAAGCAACTACGTTTGTAGTGATTTATTACAGCAGTAATAGGAAACTAACACAGGCTGTATGCTTCCAACACCATCTCCATCAAAACCTGCCTGTCCTGTGCACCACTGCTGTGGAGTCTCTGATCCGTGACGGTGACAAAGTTAGTGTGGAGGTGGCCACCTTGCCAGGAGTAGCCAGGTGCCATCGCTGGGCTAAGCCATTTTCCTCTCATTAGACCTTAGAAGTGGTGCTAATGGCGGGAATTTTATGGTGGGATATGTGAGGTTTGATAGGGGGTACTGAGCCACCCAGGTCCTCAGAATCAGTTACACAGTCTAACGTGTTATTTGAAGCCCTCTGCAGTCAAGCCCAACCCACCAAACACCAGCCTGCACCCCCAACATGACTGACAAGGCCACAAAGAGATAGTTTAAGAGGATCATGCCCCAGTGGGTCCTCCTGAAAAATATTGCAGCCTTAGTTTTGCCTACTAAACAGGCTCCCATCCAGAATTCTTTTATGGCATTTGTGGCCAGTAGCATTTCAGCCTCTGCTTGAATACCTCCAGCAGTGGGGTGGCCACTGTTTGCAAGCCAGCACCAAATGATGGTAAGTTCCTGTAGTTTGTGAGCCATGGCCAGCCTCTGCCCTCTGACAATGTCTCAACCAGATGCCAGCCTCCACCTTCTCAAAGACAGCACTGTCTGGTTACTCCCAGGCCCTGTGTCCCCCAGAGACCTGCTGCAGGTCAGCACCAACCAGCCATAGGCTGGATCGCCTCCAGATTCGATGTGGTAAAATGGGTCTATCTTATCTGGTATAGGCACACTTCATCTTGCTGGCTATGATCAGGGACTTGCTGTCCTTCTACTGGCTGCCAATGTCATTTTGAATCCTCACTCTGTTACCCAAGAACTTTACTACTACATTCCCATCTAGGTGCAAACCCTCCCTGACACAGCATACTTCACCTAACTGCCCCAAGTTTGACTTTGTAATGCAAGGTCCTGATAAAAAAGCAGAGGGTGTTGGGCAAGGAGTGTCTGGGGGCTGACCACTCTGTAACACCCAGTACCTGCTCAGTTCTGATATCCTATTATCACAGACCCTCCCCCCACACTGCTTATGTGCTGTTTATGCCACACGCAGTACTGCATTGGTTTTTTTTTTTAAGTTTATTTATTTTAAGAGGGGGGAGGGGCAGGCAGAGAGGGAGAGAGACAGAGAGAGAGAGACAGAGAGAGAGAGAGTCCCAAGCAGGCTCTGTGCTCTCAGAACAGAGCCTGACGTGGGGCTCAATCTCAGGAACCATGAGATCATGACCTGAGCCGAAATCAAGGGTCAGTCACTCAACCTACTGAGGCACCCAGGTGCCCCTCATTGCATTGGTTTTTTAAACACCAGGAAAATCTATCGCTTGAACATTTTCTTCCTTCTATGCTACTGGGTGCCTCTCAAGGTCTCAGGACACCCTTAGGTCTTGAGATGGAGGCTTCCTGAATGCCAGGCCCCATCTTCTGGAAAGGAACACCAGAAGGAACCCAAAACTTCTTGCAAACCTCAGCAGCGATGTCACAACTGATGGCTGCATTTGCCCCCACCCTGTTAATATTTATAAAGCATTTGGGCTCCTCTCAACACACACCTATTTATGGAAGTGAATCTATTCAGCTTGCCGCAATCAGGGAGTTCCTGAGCAAAAAGGAACAGTCTCTGAGAAGGCAGAACGATCGCCTTCCTGGGAAAATCCTCTGACCAAGACTGGGCTCTGTCTCCATATTAAAAGTTTTTTGTTTGAAAACAAGCCCTGTTTTCCTAACAGGTGTCAGTCCCCTAACAGGGACTTCAGAGCTCCTCCTCCTAATCTATGCTGCAGGAAAGATTTTATCAGGAAACACCTGCCGGTGTAGATGTTTTCCAGGTTTAGGAAAAATCACCTTTGATTGACTGCAGTGCTTTTCGTTATTACTATTTTCCATTTTGTGTTTTCATGTGTTCTCTAAACAATAGGCGATCACGTAAGAATCAGGCACAGACCCGGATTCAGTCCTGGATGAGAACCTGGCTGGGGGCTGCAACGGCAGGGCTGCACCTGCACCTTCCCTCCATGCTCTTCGGGCACAGGTCTGGGGCCCATCTCTTCCCACCAGCTACAGGCTTTATACTGCCTGCTATGGAAATGCCCTGATTTGGGTGGTAAGGGAGCAGCCAGGGGTGCTTAATTATCACAGGAGACTTGAATGAGCTCTGGTATCAACACATACCATGCCAGTCCCCAGCGCCCCAGACCTGGCGCTTGTGGCAGTGTGTTTTGGGGTCCGTTCCCACAGCCAACCTCAGGGTCTTCTGTGGCTGCAAACAGGTCACTCTTTGGGCCCTGGGCAGGGACAAGGGGAGCAGGCAGCCATCTGGCTGAGTGACAGTGTATAGTCTGACAGACTTTCAGACCCTCGGAGGGCAACTGGAGTTGAGAAATGGGGCTGCTGCCCTGGGGAGCAGGTGTTTATGGGGGGGTTGGTTCTAGGGACCAACACTATGCCCTGCTCAGGGTCCTGTCATCACTGCCTCCCTGGGGTCTACCTTTCTCCTTGGTGTTCTGAAGGATGGAATTGTCAGGCTGAGCTTTTTGTGGGGGAGGGAGTAGAGTTGAGGGTAGGGAATGTGATAAGCTGAAATAGGCAGGGGACAGCCAGAGGGGCACCCACTTTCTGCAAAGCCTTCTATTCTATAAAAGGCCTACAAAGCTCAGGGTCGGTTACTGCCCCTCAGGCAATTACGTACAGCTGCTGGAGTTGGTCCATTTTGGTCCCTCCCCTCCCCCACCCCGGGCCTCTCCAAGGAACCAGCTCTGGCAAATAAAATAATGAATCATAAATTTTATTTCAAAATGTAAACGTCACTAAACATGCATACACGTTAAAACAATAAAATTTACAATTTAGTTAATTTTTTTTTCTTTTTGCATAGGACATCATTACAATATAGAATCTATGCCATACAAAATACATACAAAGTTTTATCCGAGCAAGCCAAGGCCAGATTGGGAACTGTACAACTGTAATACTTCACTGTAGTGATCCAGGAAAGATGAAACGTGGCCTTCGGAAGCATGGTGTGGTGCTGGTTAAAAAGAAAAAAAAAAAAAAAGTTCCTACAGAAAAGGAAAATGTGTGCTCCATGGAAATGGTCTTGGACCCTTGGATTCTGCCTTGGGATTTTGGCAAACGATTCCAGAGAAACTCCATCAATGGCTTTGGATGGGGAAGGGGTCATTTGTGTGGGTCTGGGGTGGCTGACTCATGCACCCAACATATCCACACAAGTTATTCCTGGTTCTGTGGGAACCACAGCAAGCCCCAGGCCCCACAATGCATAGCTCGTGCTGACGCCGTTGAGCCCTTGGGATCCCCGGCACTAGGCACATGGACTCTCCGGGCTGAGACTAAAGAGCGAAGCCACCCACCCACCCACGGGCACCCTTATCAGGAATGGCCACCACACTGCTCCCCAAGTGGTGTCTGAGCCGCCCTGGGAAATGACCCTCTCACCCCACACAGAGGGCAGGCTGGGGAGGGATCCGGCCAGTACACCCAGCCCTTGTGCTCTGAGTGGGAAGGAAAATCTTTGACCAGACCTGTGGCTGTCTTGCAGGCATTCAGCTCACACATACTTGGGTTTCTAAGTGAGCGTGTACAGCATCCTGTCAATGTGTCACTAGGAAGCTTCCCTTGAGCCCTAGGAGAAAGCTGCTCCTGTGGTCCACTCCCCTCCCATCCTGTTCATCTTTAAATAAAAGTAGTAAGGTTTTAAAGCTGCATAAGAAGGGAGAGGCTGGGCAGGGCCAGCTGGACACACTGCCAAGTCCAACATTGCTACAGGGGGTCAGTAGAAACCAAGAAACCAGGTATGGCCCCTCTACCCTCATGGATCCGGGGCTCACAGCTCCCACCACCGAATCCAATCTTCTAACCAGTGATGGACAGGACAGTGAGTGGGGGAAGGGCCTCTCCCTAAATGACACTCAGGCATTTATCAGTAGTAAGCTGGATTGTACATCCAAATTCTGGTACAAAATTCTCTGGAATGTGTCTTGGACAAACCTTCGAAACCTAACCTTAGAATGAGGAACATCAGTCATAGAGGCAGGCTTTTCCCAGGGCAACCCTGCATTCAGAAAGTGTTAGCCCACACCCTCCATTTTAGCTTTGGAAAATACGGCCACCAGAATCGCATATGCAATCTTTGGATAGCAAAAAAGATGTGGGTGACCTACAAAGCATTTCTTACTGGTCTCAATGTGACCAATACATCAGACACTTTAAACCTTCCAGCACTGTGTTTTTGACTGAATGACTTTGTAAAAATGGGTTAAAAAAAAAAAAATCCATGATACCTGCCAGAAGTCAAAATCATCAGGTAGCCTGGTAAACAAGCCCAAATCAGGAGTCAGAAAACAAGGGGATGCTATTGCTCAGATCATGCTTTCTTGTTAGGTGGCACTCCAGCTTGCTGAGGATGAAGTCCCCAAGGAGTGCTAGGACCCTGTGCAGTCCACCTTAGCACCTGCTTCTGGCAAGAAAGGAGGCTGGGTCTTCTGAAGACTGGGCTGGGCAGCAGAAGGCTCAAATGGAGACCCCAGTTCTGCCACACTCCTCTTGGGACCCTAGAAAGCCACCAGCCCTCTATTCATGTCCCAAAAAGTGGGCTGGGGGCCACCTGTGGCCTGTCTGTCCCTATCTCTGAATCACCTTCCACTGGTCTGAGCGGAGAGCCAGGGCATGGTGAGATCTGGGGACCCCACTGCCACTGATGTTTGCACCTGGAGGCTGCACCGTGGCGAATCCTGCACCTGCCCGGTTGCATGGCCTCAGAATAAAGGGTGGGGGGGTGTCCTGCACCTCAAAGTGCCATAAGTGGGGGTGTAGTGGGATGCAGGTAGGGCACCTCCAGGACTATATTCCCATCAAGGGCATCACTGCCTGTTCCTACATAGCACCCTACAGAAGAGGACCCAGGGCCCTTTGTGGAAACGGCTGTGTTCATCTGTTTCTTTCTGGATGGCTGTAGGATTCAGTGGGCATATGGGGAGCCAACAACTGGTCCCCTAACATGGCTGATGCAAAGAGGGGCTTTCTTATTTGGGATGTGAGCTAAACACCAGCCTGCTGATGGTTGGGTCCAGGGTCCCTTTTAGGACTTTTTGGAGGGGAATTCTTCCTTTGTTCAGGCATCCTTCATCTTGAGACCTCTGCCCCCTTGGCCTTTGAGAACAAGTCTGCTACAAAATAAAGGTCTGAGTTTTCACTATTATTTCTAGGAGTCCTATGGGTTCCTCAATCACACTGAAGCCGGGCAAGCATGGCCATAAACCAGAAAAATGAAAGACCCTGAAACAGACCCAAGCTGGGAAGACATTCTACATTTCAGAAGAAAATGCAGGTTGTTTCAAGAGCGTCCACCCCTTTCAGCGGGGGCCCAGGGGGGCCAGCTTTCCAAGGTCCACCGCCCCCTTCCACAAGCACTCATTTCATGATGAGATGCCAGTGAGAGCCCATTTAAACCTCACCAAGGTTCATGGATTTTTCCCACCCTTCAAGTGAGATGAATTTTAGCCCCAGATGAGTTGGCATGGTCCGACTGGAGCCCCGGGCCTAGTGCCCAGGGGTGCCAGGCGGGAATTCTCTCCAGGTGCCCTAAGTCAGCAGAGCAGTGCCCCATCTCCCAGGCCAGGCCCCTAGAGGAAGGACCACACCCTGCCATTAGACCAGCACTGCTTTGGGAACGAAGACACACTCATTTGCCAAAAATAGCCAATGCCTGCATATTTCTGTTTTAAGGCAATGTTACCCTTCCATCTATCCGACGGAACAGCCCTGGGTCATTTAGAGGAAAAATTAAATTAAGTGCTCTCTTTGGAAACAGCAAACACCCGCTTTCCCTCCCCCACCCCCCACCCCACCTCTAAAACAAACCAGCTCTTCTTTTATTCCAAGATGACTGGGTTTAGAGTCCTTACTCCCCTTCTTATGTGCAGACAGAAGTGGGGTTAGAAACCCTCCTTCTGAGATGCCAGTACGCAGATCACAAGGAGACTCCCGGCTCCTCCAGAGGACAGCATTTTGGCCTCCCAGAGACCCACAGCCTCCTCTCTCTGCCTTCGGGGACCCGTGGACGGTGAGCACACCAAAGGACTTTGGAATAAAATTCCTGAACCTGGAATGTGAGTTCCTGAGACATGAAATGTATTCAGAGTGTGGCTTTCTCTGCCTCACACGGAAACAACTTTGGGAGGGGCCTCTGAGGGCCTTCCGGGCCTCACTTTGGAACTGGGCAGGAGGATTTTTCACACTGAGCACTCAGAGCGCTCTTCTGTCCAGGTCTCTACAGGATATTCCACCCTCTCTCCCAGACCAAATGCAAGCAGGCAGCCCGAGTAGGGCCCAGCAGCCAGGGCAGTGAGCTCTGCACCCGATCCCCTGGCCCTGCCTGGCTTCCACCCACAGCAAGAACAACGCTACTGCCCCACCTGGTACCTAACATGCTACTTGGAAGCCACCACCATGCCACCCGTCAATCCCAGATGACACACAGTGGAGTTAGAAAGGGGCACCCAAGTGCTGTCAACAGCAGACTGCCACCCTTGTGGTCACTATGGACAGAAGGTGCTGGCCCAAAGCAACGGCCACAGGCTGTGAGCACCAGCCAGGCCTGGGTGTCTACGGCTTCTCTGTGCTGCACCCCATGCCGTGACAGGGTGAGGGTGGAAGCAGGGTGGTCACAACCAAGGCACTCTGGGCCCAGGAAGCCCATCTATAGCCCTCTGAGGTCCCAAGGGTCATTCCTCCTCACCAAAATGAGCAGAGGTCTCTGCAAGATACCCCAAGTCCACCCTAAACCCACCCCCCACCCCAACACACACATACACACATACACACACACACATACACACACACGCACTGTCCTGGGGGCTTGAATTTACAGGCCCCAAATCTCAGGAGGAAGGAAAGGGTGGTGCCTGGGCAGCACTCAGGTGGAACCTCCAAATGTCTGCAGAGGAGCAGCACGCTGGAGCCCAGCCTGACTGCCTCACCAGGGCTCAAGGTTGGGGCTCCACGAGAAACTGCTCAGCTCTCTGCTCCTCCTCCCCTGGCAGGAGAACGCTGGCGATGGAGCCCCCACAGCCCTAATGTGCCACAGGCAGGGTGTGGGCTGAGGCCTCCCAGGCAGAAGGGGAGAAACGGGAGGGAAAGGGAGAAGTCCAGGGGGTGCAAAGCTCATGGAGAAGCTGGAGGTTTGCTAATTCTGAGTTGGGAACACGGTGGGTCTGAGCAAAGTATTTCCCACAACTTTCTGTCTGGTGTTCCCTGGGGAGCAAACAGAATGCACGTTCTCCGACAGCATTTCCCATAACATCTGCTTCACCACTCCCGTAAAGTTCCAAGTCACAATGTTCCGGTCTCTTGCTACAGAACTGTCTCTGTGAAGCACTGAGCGATGCCGCATGCACGACCACACACACGGGGCCTCTGGCAAGGTGGCCCAACAACCTTCCCCATTGTTTCCAACAAAGGTGTCTTGATAGCAGGACGGGTCCAGGAGAACACAGGAACTGGAGGCACCAGAGACACTTTCAGACATCTTTGAAAACACCAAGATTCCTAGCCTCTCTTTTCCAGTCAGAAAACATGATAAAAGTGAGAGGTCCCCATGTACCTTCTGCAGGACACAAACTAGCCGGTGTCCCTGTGCAGGGCATGCGCCTCAGGCAGGCCAAGGGTGGGGCAGGTGTGGCCCAGGCCCTGTCGCATTGGACTTCGGATGGTGCAGTGGTCTGACTGGCTGGGGCTTGCACCTCTGCTCCCAGTGCTGAGAGGCCCAGAGAGAGGCTCCTGGAGGCAGGGACAGGGAGACTGGCAGGGCCCCGCAGAGGGTGGGCGCCTCTGTGGTCTCCCCAGGTGGAGTGCTTCTTTCGCCCAGCACAGCTTAAGGCATCCCTCTGAATCATCTATGTCCTGAGCCCGGCCGGGCTTCTGGGGCAGAGGCTGGCGGCTGCGTGGAGACTTGGGGCCCCCTGCTGAGGAATCTGGCCTGGAAGCAAATGTCAGCGACCACATCCGCTCCGAAATGACTGACGGACTAACCCAAGGGCCAGACACTGAGCTCCACCTGCATTGCTCAGTCTTTGTCCCCAGTGTGTTCCCGAACCTAACAGAAAACTCCAGAGTGCAAATCTATGTACAGAATAAGGCGGCAGGAAGGGGGTGTCCTCACTGACCTCGTGGAACATGTCCATCCCTGAGAAAGGGGGGGAGGGGTTCAACACCACTGAATCTCACCTTTGTGGGTATGTTTATTGTGCAATTTGTGGATGGTGTTTTTTGAAAATTTTTTGTTTCGTTTTTTTACAAATTCACTTTGACACCTGAGGTGAAGAAAATTGTCTGTTGTGTTGTTGTTTTGACTCCAGAAAGTTCTTTCTTTCTCATTACAAAAGGAAAAGACACGGCATCACAAAAGGAAGAGCGAGCATATCTGCTCATGGCTGTAGTAGGGGCGGAGGGTCCTCGCCGGCCAGGGGTGGGCGGGGCCCGCGGAGGGGTGGGCGGGGCCCCGCGGAGGGGTGGGCGGGGCTGTGCTGCGTCGGGCGGCGGCCGCGCTCAGGGCGAGCTGGCCGGGCTGATGGTGGGGCTGCTGGCATCGGAGCGGCTGTAGTCGCTGAGGGAGCCGGTCCGTGAGCCCCCGCTGCGCCGCTGCAGCATGCCCGGGTGGAAGTTGGCATGGCGGCGTGCGTGCTTCGTCAGGTGGTCGCTGCGCATGAAGCGCTTCTCGCAGATGGGACAGCTGAACTTCTTCTCGCCTGTGTGCGTGCGGTAGTGCCGGGCCAGCTCGTCGGAGCGCGCGAACTTCTTGTTGCAGTCCTGCCAGCTACAGGCGAAGGGTCTCTCACCTGCGGGGCGACAGGGCAGCGCATTAGTCACCGGTCCTGGCCCTGCCCTCCACGCAGCCTGCTCCTCCCCATCCCTAGCCGCGTCCCCTCCCTTTCCACCGGCCTGTAACCAACCCATCAGGGCAAACATGTGCCATGCCTGTGCCCTCCAGCCAGTACCCAAGGAAGGCAGCAGGCATCTCCCAGGATGAAATGGCAGCTTCTCAGTAACTGTGATAGCAGGGCCCAAGGCCCCTAGCGGTGGCAGTCCCAAGCACACGGCAGAGCATGACCCCCAACAACCTGTGCAGGCACCCCTGGCCCTGGCCTGAGGGGAGATCAGGCTCATCTTCAGGCTCTGAGATTGGGAATCTCAGAGGTAGGACTTGCAGGCCTACCAGGGAGGGTCCAGCTGCCTCACACTGGCCTGAAGGGAGCCACACTCCAGAGCCCCACACCCCTGCAGGGCCAAGAGACAATTCCCAACCTGAGTGCTCTACTACTATTCTGATCCTCAGTTTCCTCATCAATAACATAAGGAGCCCAGACCAGGTAATTTGCTTCTCATGTTGCTCTTTCAACCTCCAGTGTGGCCAATAGGTAACAGCCAGCAGAACAAGAGGCTGCAACAGGCTCTTGCAGACCCAAACACAGTGACAGACAAGGGTGGCTACCCAGAACACTCCCTGACAGAGAGGTAACGAAGGTAGACTTCAATGAGGACCTCACCCCTCCCATCCCTCAGAGCAAGGAACAGGCCATCATTTACCCAGGCAAACTCTGAACCACAAAAAAATGGTATCAACTGCTCAGGGAGAATCAGCAGGGGCTTCTGGCACCCCAGAATGCAGCCCTTATGGCACTGGGGGTGGCCACACCACCACCCTTTCCATTCTCCAGCCCCCCCCCCCCCCCCCCCCCCGCCCCCGGCCCTAAAGCCTTCAGCCAGTCCTTGAAGCTGGTGCACCTGTGCCCAGCAGAGGAAATCCACGCCACCCACCCTAAATGAGCCCATCAACCTTAAATATAAACACTCAAGGATGGCCAGATGGCGAAGGAAAACCAGCAAGATGAAAGGGAAAAGGCCAAGAGCAACAAAACAAAGCTGACTCCAGAGGAAAAAGAGTGAAGCCATGAGACAGAAGAGAATGTCAACCTAAAACTTTAAATTAGTATTCTGAGAAAATTTTCAGACAAAATTTCATGCATAAAGTGAACATGATACCATCAAAAGGAAGTTCAGAGAACAAAAAATAGTGTTTAGAAATTGAGAGTATTATTGCCCAAACAAAAATTTCATAGAGCAGATGGAAATATACTGAAGGAAATACCCCATAAAAATGGAACAACATCAAAAAAGCTCTGAAAATATGTGAGTGTTGCAGGGTTCTCTGCCTCCTAGTAATGCTGAAACTAAGAGCATGTGTGGCTGTATATGTTGTTACTGATTTTACAGGGGCTTTGGGGGGGAGCAGGAAAGGGGGTGTGTGGGAGGAGAATTCAAAATCAAGAGAGCAAACCATCATATCCCAAAACTATCTGATAGTTACAAATGATAGTTCAGAGTTACAGGGAATCAATCCTGGGGGTGCAATATATTTAAATAATTTCTGTTCGTTAGAAAAAAGAAAAGAAAAAAATGGAGGAGAATAAATTACCAAAGAAACAAGAAAACAGTATCTGTCAGAATCAAACAAGACAGGAGAGTAACATGGAAAGGGCTGGCAGAGAGGTGGGCAGGGTAGTAAGTAAAGGCTCCTGCTGCAGGAATTTCTGCAATGCTGTGAGAATTTCTGCCAAGTCAGAACACTGGGTAAAATGAAGAGATCACAAAACTTATTAGAAAGAGGTGAGAACAAACACCAAGTCAACCATGAGGGAATACCAGACTTCTTGTAAATCACACTGGATGCTCGATGAAAAAGAAACGGGGTCTTCCAAGTTTACCTCTCAAACTCCAGCAAAAATGAGAAAAGAAAAAACGAGAAGCCAGGGAAATTAGTGAAAAATGAAGGGGCATCTCAGGATAAGAGTGAGGCAGAGACCTGGTGGCCACAGAGGCAGGAATCACAGGGGGATAGTTTCAAGAAGAAGGTGAATTCCATGCATCAGAGAGTATGATCAAGAGGCTGAATAAACTTCAGGACACAGTGAAGGCACATACTATTCTTTGGTTAAAAGAAAAAAGAGAGGCAATTACAAACTCCAGGAAAAACAGAAGACATGCAAGAAAACTGGGATCTAAATTTGAAGTAATCTAAAGTGCTATAAGATATGAGCCATCAGGGAAGAGCTCTGAGCCAAACACTGTACTACGGGCTTTTTGTATGTTATATTTATCTTTCACAACAACCCCATGAGGCAGCAGGAGGGAATGAAATCCCACCACAGGCCCTGGCATATGGAAGCAATCTTTACACAGTTATGGTCATGTGAACCCTAGCACTAGTTGTCAGTATTTAGAATCAATGTTATAGACAAAGCCCATACAACTGACTCATGGCCCCCAGTAGAGAATGTGGATTTAAGAGAAAGGTAGGAACACACACATGCACAAAGGAAATGTCTCAATGAGTTTAAAGTTATAAGGATAATCAACAACAAAAAAATTAAAATAATATATTCATCAATTCAGGAGGAGGTGAGGGGAGGGGTAGAAATGAGGTAAATCCTTCAATTTCATGGCAGGGAGATAACGCATCATATATAAATCTGATACATCAAAGAACAGTAAATATATATATATATATATTATATATATATATATATATATATATATATATATATATGTATGTATATATCATATAATTCATTTATGGCAGTAACTACCAAGACAACTAAAATCAGAGCAGTGTTGGTCTCTAGAAAGTGATGCCTCACTGGGAACAGGATTTTTTGTTGTTGTAAGCTCTTCTGTATTATGTGTCTTTTTAGAATTGAATACATTGTTAATTGGTTCTGGAGGAAAAAAAATCTCGTCAACAAAAAAAGTTTGAGAAATGCTACATGCTAAGTCCAGTCTAGGAACTTCACAATGCACATTGGTCATTAGATGTTTGGAAAGGTCTAGCATTAAACACAACAGTTTCATTTTCCTGTGACTAGGTGCTGAGTTCAAGAGCTTGGTGTGCCACGTCTGACAGATGAGGCTTAGATCTGTTCTCACAGTATACTGATGTGTGTGGCCTCAGATAAGTACCTTATTGCCTATGGTAGGGTAAAGAGTGCTCCCTGAAAAAGATGTCCCGGTCCTAATCCCTTGAACTTGTGATCTTATTTGGAAAAAGCATCTTTGTAGATACAATTAAGGTAAGGGTCTTGAAATGAGATCACAAGTGTCCTTTAGAAAAGAAGAGAAGAGAGGGCCAAACGATGACAGAGGAAGAGACTGGAGTGATGGATCTATAAGCCAAGAAACTCCAAAGACTGTAGGGCAGCCCCCAGAATCTAGGAGAGAAGCATGAAATGGATTCCATCTCTCCACCCCACCCCCAGAGCCTTCAGAAGGAAAAGAGGTGGGCAAGGTAGTGAGCTGCAAACACCTTGATCTTAGACTTCTGCCCTCCAAAACAGTGAGAGAGTGCATTTCTGTTATTTTAAGCCACCCAATTTATGGTAATTTGTTATGGTAGCCACAGGAAATGAATATACTACCACATCCTTATAGTGGGGTACACATGGTGATCCCATGGGCTCACACACACGACCAGACCTTGGCACTGTGCCTGACACATGCCAAATGCTACCTATGAAATGTTAGCTATTATTATTGCTCTTATCCACTATTTTTTACACCTGTGTCTTCTCAAATTTAGGCCCATGGTGGCAGTAGGGGAAGACCAACCCAAATTCAGACTCACCCTTGCTTTCTAATAAACCCTGGGCCCTCATTGGGAGCTTGTCCTTTTCAAGGTCCTTATGTTTGCAGCTCTGGGAAGCATGTGAGGGGTATAATTATAGGGCTACAATGATGTGTGGGCCACACAGAACTGTAGCATCCAATAGGATGGGATGCTGGTACCAGGTAGCCTGGAGTGGCAGAAGGCAAGGAAAGTCCAGCATCACCCCTAGGCCAGCACACAGCTCTTGGTCCATCTGGGTAACAGCAGCTCAGCACTTTTATTGAACACAGACTTGCTGTCTGGCCCTGGGGACAGGGTCATTATGCAGAGTCCCCCCGATTCCATCCTTTATACCTCTGTCAGCCCATTCCAGGAGGGTAGACAGCAATAAACAGATGAATATATCACTCAGAAGTTACGATTCATGCTGGCAAGGATCAGCACTAGGGTCTGGCAGGGCCCGCCTCTACATGGTGACATTCAAGCAGCACCCAGGAGGCTGATGAGGAGCAGCCAGAAGAATCGAGAACAGCTGGGGGAAAGGCAGCCTGGACAGGGGGACAGAGTCACCCACAGTAAGGCTCATACTTGTAGTGAGGGACCGAAAGAGTATTTGTTCATGTGGGTTATATCCATTGATATTCATCATATTAGAAATTAAAACTGAAAAAAGATTTAAACTCAAGCACATTCCTGTAGCTGTCAGGGGGATGTCATCACACATCATGTACCTTCTGGAATATTTCATTGTATTCTTTTGAGAGAATAAGGGACAAATAATATTATTATTTTGAAAATAGTTTTGACCTCATGGTCTCCTGGAAGTATCTCAGGTACCTACAGGTGTCCCTGGGCCTCACTTTGAAAACTGCTCTTCTAAGGACTGACTCCAAGGTGGTGTGACTAGGCGGAGTGAGTATATAGGGATCGTACACAGAGTAGAGTGGGGCCCAGCAGGGAGTTGGCCACCCAGACTAAATGAACCCTAGGTTCCCTCCTGCTGGGCTCAATTCTGAATCTGCCTCCTCTTGGGCATGTGATAGGAGGACACAATAGTACCACAGGGCCACCACAAGGAGAATGCTCAGTCTAGCTCAGAAGTGACACTGGCCCTCTCAGGATAGGAAACCTGATCAGAGATTCCAGAACCCTGAAAGGAGATCAGCCCTTCTGCAGCATCCTGCCTGATACCTAAGACTGGGATGGGCCCACTCCAGTCCCCCTGCCCTCACTTTCCAAAGGCAGGGCTGTGGGACAGAATGGTGAGAGGGACTTGGGAGGGGGAGGCAGAGTGAGAGCAAGGGGGTAGAGGTCAGGTCTTGTGGGGTACAGGGTGCACAGGGAGGGAGCGAAGGAAGCTGGGTGGGGAAAGGCTGGGTCACTATGGGAGGGGGCTTGGGAGGGGCCAGGCTGCAAGTGGCAGGACTGCGAGACAGGGGATAACTGGTCGGTACAGGGCGGGGTGCTGTTGGTGCACCGTGAGGGGGGCAGCTGGGCAGCAGGGGCGCCTGGGCCAAGGGCTCACGGGGTGCAGGGCGGGGGTTACATAAATGTTCCTTGGCGCTGCGATGAGGCTGTGAGAGCGATTGCCTCATCTTATCAGGGAACACTGCGTCCCACATGCTCCTCTTGCCCAAGCCACAGGCCTGGGCTGGGACAGTGTGTTCCTCCCAGAAGCCGCAAGAAGCCAGGCTAAGAGGACAGGGGCTTTCCTCCTGCCCAAGCCCCCGACTGAGCGCCCAGCCCAGGGCCCTGCCCCCTGCCCCCTTCCTGGCAGCTGCACCTGCACGTGCAGCTTGGGAAGTGTGCATGTTTCAGCTCACACCCTGAGCCACTGAGAGACTCCCTCCTGCTCTGACCCCTGTCCAAAGGGCATGCTCCCAATTTTCTCAATTGCGCCAACCAGTTTGGGCCAGACTGCCAGCTCCCACAGATGATTGGGTCCCTCCTGGCTCCAACAGCACCTGCACATGGCAGTTTTTGGTCTGTGAGCCCCTTGTGGGCAGTCCTGGGGGTCCTTTTGCATTGCAAAAAAAAAAAAAGACCTGGAGCCAGAACAATGTCTGTAAACTAGTGCCTCTTCTGCCTGTGGCAGTAAGTGATCTCCCCAGTTGGCCCCTCGGCCTCCCGCTGGCTCTTCTCAGCTCAGGCTGGCTGTGCCAACCAAGGCTCTGGGAAGCCTCGCTGAGCTCCCCTCTGTGGAAGAAAGAAGGGAGGGGATGCATCTCTGAATAGGGGGCCCCCGGGGAAAAGGGCACATGGATCCATTGACTTAACAGGGGTACCTAAGATCACATGAAAAGACCTCAGTGAGCATAAGGAATCCCCACGGGTGTGTGTCTGGGGAGCGTGGTGAGGGGTGGGCCTGGTCAGAGAGAGGCTTCCACAGAGATACACCTTTTCCCAGGCTCCCAGGCCGCAGCACCCAGGTCCTGAAAGGAATGGGCTGTCACTCATCAATACATAGCTCTGTTCAGTGGCCCCTGGTATGGGGCCACCTCCAGCTCCCCACATCAAGACTGACATGTTTTTCATACCAGCGAGTCCCTCCTGCTCACCCTCCCATGCTGGGACAGATTGGGAGATAGCCAACCATTGGGGCCAATCAGCTGTCAGCCTGCAAGGAAACCCAGGCCAATGGGCAGCCTCGGGGTCAGCAGAAAGGCCTGTCCCCATTATGGAAAGCAGACTTTCCTTTCTTTAGAAGGCCACTGGCTATTTCATTGATCACTGAAAACGCCCGTGGTTTATAGACCCACGTGGAGCTGACATGCAGATGCCCTCTCCTGGGAAGCTCCAGCTAGAAGCGCTTACCCCCATGGTACAAGTGGAGGAGGTGAGGCCCCACTCAGTGGGGACCCCTCTTGTCCTAGGACTCTGCCTGTAGCCAGAGAGGTGCTTTCTGCATGGAAGCAGCCCTGCACCCACCCCACCCCTGCACCCCTACTCATTTGTCGATGGCTTCAGGGGTTGCCATCTTGCCTGTTTCTTCTCACAGTTACTGTGAGGGTTAAGTGGGAGCACATAAATGCTCATAGGAGATACACCACTATCACCGGTTGTGGGGGTGGCGGGGTGCTCCTGGGCTACTGAGCCCCTTGGGCAGGGGGCTCTCATGAACAAGTCAGTGGCAAGTGACCGTGGTGGGAACCACTGGTTGCACGTTCGAGCCCCATACCACTTTGTGTTCATCTTTGCTGGAACAGCCGCAGCCCTGGCCCTGCCCCAGGGCACTCTGGTCTCATGCTACCATTACTGGCGCACAGGTGTTGCTGATCACATGCTGCCTTACACTCCTGCACAAGCAGAGCTGGCAGGATGAGAGGGGGAGGTGGCACCTGGCTGAGTGCAGCAACACACTGCCTTGGGGGCACAGTTCAGACAAAATCTGCCTTCCTACAAAAGATATAAGTGTATTTTTGAAGTAGGCATTTTGGGTGTTGCTTTGTTTTATTTTGGAATAGGAGAACTAGATCCTGAAATTCATACAGAAAAACAAATAGAAGCAGCTAGGAAAACTCTGAAAAAAAGAATACTGTGAGGGTACCAGACTGCCAGATATTCAACATACTGCCACAGAAGCTGATAACTGACTGGTGGGGAGGAGAGGAAATGCCAGAACTAGACCCCAAAACACCAAAACAGTGGGAAACACACTTAGCACAAATTATCATCTCAGATGGGTAGAGGGGAGAGGGTCCAAAAAACGTGTAAGGACAACTAAGTACTTTCTGGAAAGAAAGTAAGGACCATGCTAGGATAGAAGTTCTTTCTATGAATCAAAGCCCAGTAACTATAAATGAAAAGATTGATAAATTTGACTATAAAAGCCAGACATGGACAAAGTCACCATAAGCAAAGGCAAAAGATAAATGACAATCTGAGAAAAAAAAAATATTTGCAGCTCGTATCACAAAGGCCTAACCTCCAATACAGAATGAGAACACAGAAATTAAAAGACAAACCAACACTCAATAGAAATATGGGCAAAGGCCACAAGACAGTTGATAAAAAGAAAACACAAATGACTCTCAAACATCTGAAAAGATGCTCAACCTCACCTGTCAGAGAGCAAATGCCAACAAAACCGCACTGAAATCCTACTTTTTATCTGTCAGGTAGCAAAGCCACAGGAATACGCACTCTCACATTTCGCCAGTGGAAATACAAAGTGCCCCAACCCCTCTGGTGGGCAATGTGGTGATGCTGATCCCAATTACAAATGTGTGCAACCTTCGACCCCACAAAACAACTTTTGGGAAACTATTCTACAGATACACCTGCACACCTACAAAATGGGATATGGGCCTGGTCATTCAATGCAGAAAAAGCCTGAAAACAACTCCTCTCCTCCAGCTGGGGCCTGTGAAATAAGTTATGGAACCCCCATGTGACGGAATACTATGAAAAACAAGTGGAATGGACTCTTTCTGAACTGATGGGGAGAGATCTCTAAAGTGGTACTGTTGAGGAAGGAAAGCAAGGTTCTGAGCAGAAGGAACAGTGTGTGTAGACATGTGCTTTTGCTTGTAGAAAGGTCCTCTGGGAGGATACAGACTACCTGGGGACAGAGGGGTGAGGAGAGGGTGCCTTGAAAACTGCGTAAATCTCCTGGATTTCAAAACACGCAAATGTACTTACCTATTCACAAAGTTAAAAACAAGAATCCACAGCAAACTAGGAAATGCTAGCCACAAATAACGCAAATTTTATTTTATTTTATTTTTTTAAATGTTTTATTTATTGTTAAGAGAGAGAGCATGAGCAAGGAAAGGGCAGAGAGAGAGGGAGAGAGAGAATCCCAAGCAGACTCCACACTGTCAACCAGTGTAAAGCCCGACATGGGGCTCAAACTCCCAAACTGAGAGATCATGACCTGAGCTGAAGTTAGACGCTCAACGGACTGAGCCAACCAGGTGCCTCAATAACGCAAATTTTAAAACAGGAGCTGACAGAACAACCCTGTGAGTTCCTGGCCAGACCCATTCACACCACATGTGGCCACGCATACTCTCCTCAGCACATTCTGAATACAATCCCCAGAATTCCCCTTAAAATAGATTCCCCTTAGAATGGGGGAGGGGGCAGGAGAGCTCCTTGGAATATGAGAAATTCAAAAAATAGCAGTGAAGTCCAATCTACCTTTCTGGAAGGTGCTCCTGGAGACGGACCTCCAGGATTCAAGCCCCTGGGTCACTCGCAAATTGTTTTGTTGGAGGGTACTCCCTGATCAGTGGTCTGTCAAGACCCAGTGTGACTTAAAAGGCAAGGGAGAAGAATCTGACAGCAGCAAACCCAGAGCTGTTAACTTGCATGTGTTAAAGGTCCCTTCAGCCTCCTATATACCATGTTCCTGTCACAATTATCACTGGGTCCGCCCTCACAGGACTGGCGAGAACCTGCCTCGGTGGCTGGGCCAGGCTCTGGATGCTGGAGAGGTGCTGCCAGGTGAGTTCGTCCAGCTGTCAGGAGACAGACCACAAGTTCAAGGCAGGAGACTCGGTCCCTTCTGCCAGGGACTGGTAAGGAGGTGGGAACTAGGGAATGGGTGCAGGCTTCTGGGAAGGGTTTTTCTCTTGGACCAAAAGAAAGGAAAAGGAAGGAAGGAAGGGAGGGAAGAAAGACAGAGGGCCGGGCACGGATGGGGTGGGGGAAGCGGGCACAGTACAGAAAAGCCTCTGGCAGGCTATGCTGGGCTGTGACGTCTGGGGTGGCACCAGTCATTGACAGCCACATGGGGAGGTCCGCAGAGACTCAGAGAGAAGCCAAACTGCTCCTAGACACAGACAAGCCTTCAGCCAACTTGAGGCTGCCTGCCCGCACTACCCCCTCCCCCAAAAAACAAAAGTCTTCAAGGTCAGCCAGGGCCCCTGGGAGAGGGCATGGAGCAGAGCAAACGACCCCCTTCCTGCTGCCATCTGCCAACATGCACAACCAGCTGCCTGCTCTGTACCCCAGGGCCCCATGCCCACACCCAGGGCTCTCTAGGCAACCAAGGGAGGGGCCCTTCTCTGTAGAGCCTTTGGCAACCATTCTGTCCACTTCCTCTTCCTGTATCTCTCCCCTCCCCCAGCCTTCATTTCCTCACTCCGGTCCTCTCCCTTTTGCCCCCTCAGGTGGGTCTTGACAGCAGGGCCCCAGCCTGGCCACAGCTGCCCCAATGGTGGGCACAACGCACAGCACACACACCTGCAAACATGGAGCTTCACAGGGAGGCAGCCTTTACTTCCAGCATGCACAAGCTCATTGACTCTACCCTGAGGGACAGGAGTTGTGTCAAGATCTTAGATATGGAGACTAAAAGTGGACAGTCAAAACGACCTCACCAAGGCCACACACCCAGAAAGCCTGGCACTCCCAGTCCAGATTTCACTCAGAAGGAGGACATTCTTACAGCCTCTCCCCACCATGGAATAGGAAATGTTCTGACAAGCTGACCTCGGCCATTAGCATCCTGGGGGTTGAGAGCCCAAAAGGGACCATCAAGGCCAAAGGCCCATCTCACAGATGAAGGCACTGTGGCACAGCACACACAATGTAAGGTACCACCCTCGGCACCCTGGGGAGAAGCTTCCCAGTGGCACCCCCAGCCCAGTTGAGCTGCACTGGGCCACTCTGCCTACTGGGGACCTTGGCAGGCAGTCACCAGTCCCTCTGCAGCACGTGGCCGCACCTAACATGTGGACGAGCTGGGCAGTTCCTTTTCAAGAGGCCCTGCCTGCCTGCCTGCCTGTCTGAGAAGGTCTGAGCACCCTGAGGCAGCACATGGCCCCTGGGGAGCACGTGCTCTTCCTCCAGACCCAGCACCTACACTGGCCTGCTCCAGGTACTCAGAGCAGAGGGCCATTTCCTTCACGAAAAAAAAAAAAAGTCACAAGTTTCAAACAGAACATAGCAAAACAATGTATTTGTCAGAGTTGGTTTCATAAAGCAAATAAATCAAAATAAAAACAAGTAAGTCATTTTTCTACAGTTCTAAAATGCTTTTGGTTTTTGAGGGAGCTGATGGGGGGGGGGGCAAAAAAAACATCCAGTCACTGACCTACCTTTTCTAGAACAGCTGAAGTGCTGAGGAACTGCTCTAGACACTCTGGGAGGAGCCTCTCCTTCAGTAGCCCAGGTCACCGGACCCAGCAGAGCCTCAGCCACTTGGACAATTTATACCCAGTGTGTTTTAAGAACACTCTTTTGTTCAAAAGAACCACTTGCAGAGAACAGGATACTGGAACAGTAAGCCAGAGGCCTTGCTCCTCAGTAAATCTGAGTTCCACTGCCAGAGAGGAGGTGGTCACCCACTGCCCTCACCACCCGGCCCTCTCCCCACCTGGAAAAACCCATGCTGTGGTGTAGAAAGAAGAGCATTTCCAGGGCCTTTTGAGGCTCAGGGCACTAAGGCCAGCCGCTTCCCTGTCACAGGGCCTGCCCACCGCTTCTCTGAGCCTGTCTCTTCCTCCTCACATCCTGCCTAGTGCTCAACCCTGATCCTATGTCCTTCCCCAGCCTAGCGTGGAACAGGTCACTAAGGGAGCTGACCCTGAGGACACCAGCCAGGGAGAAAAGCCGACACCACTCTGCTTTCCAGCCCCCACAGTCCCCCAGAGTGACCCTTCTTCAACAGCTCTGCATGGGGACACTATGATCCAAAGGCTACCCGAGTCAGCCTGAGGCCAAGGGAGGGCCAGTGAAAGCTGGGGCAAGCTGCCCACCCCTGAGGTAGGGTGTGGGGGACTGGGTGCTCTGTGGTGTTACCCCTCATGTGTCGAGGTTAGGTAGGCAGACAAAGGAAGGGTTGGCACGGAGGCCGCCTGCCTGTCCCTCTCTAGAGTCTCATAAGCCACAGACAGGGGCCCACTTATATGTAGTCTCATTCCAACCAAGAAAACAGACCCTCTGTCCCAATGCCTGTAGGAAATGCACATGCCTCAGAGCCAGAGCTGCAGGAAGGAAACACAGCCGTTATCTTGGGAAGACAGGATTCATGCGTGACTGTTCGTTCTGCATTCCTACACTTTTCAACTGAGCTGCTGTTTGCTGTCAGAAAGAGTGCAGTATGTTATCTCACAAAGTCGGACATAAACACATCATAATACATGTGTATTTATGGATATAGACTACAAACTTCTATTGTGAAATAATAATAGCTCACCCAAAGCCCAGCTCACTAACTGGGCCTGCTACCATAGAACCCAGCACCTCTGGCCTCTGGTGAGGGAGTAGCACTAATTTACACACACAGGTGCACATGCCCGGAAAGGTCAAAAGACCACATGCCAGAAATTTCATAAAGGTGTTTTCCCCCCTTTTGCTAAGGGTTACAAAACACATTTGAAAATTTCCGTTCCCAAGGTCTCATGTAGAACAGCAATCATAAAATACTAATGATTTCTGCCAGCAGGCAGGCAGAAGTCACCCCAGACAAGGGCTCTAGAGGTCCCCCACCACCTTCATACAAACACACACACACACACACACACACACACACACACACACACACACATTCTCCTGAAGAGACATACAGGGAGAGATCAGCTCCCACCACCAAACACTTCCAGATCCTGGACTGCAATAGTCTGCCAGATGATCAAATGTGATGCATGGACTCATGTGACATGACCCCAAAGAACAGACATGTCCATTTCTTTCCCCTCTATTCTTTTTTTTTTTTTTTCAACGTTTATTCATTTGTGGGACAGAGAGAGACAGAGCATGAACGGGGGAGGGGCAGAGAGAGAGGGAGACACAGAATCGGAAACAGGCTCCAGGCTCTGAGCCATCAGCCCAGAGCCCGACGCGGGGCTCGAACTCACGGACCGCGAGATCGTGACCTGGCTGAAGTCGGACGCTCAACCGACTGCGCCACCCAGGCGCCCCTCTTTCCCCTCTATTCTGATGGCCACATCACTAACTGTCTCCAAGGGAACCCAGGAGCACCTTCCCTGAGCTGAAGAGGGAGCATTTTGAGCATGCTCTCAAAGGGAGCATTCTCCTGCTTTGGAGGCCAGAGTGCTGTCACCAGCCCTGTTCTGGGAGTATGTGATCTACTGCACACCAAGCCCTTACAGCTGCTGACAGCCCAGGAATGACATTTCAGTTGGTCTTTTCAGAGATTTTTCTCAGACTACAAGGACATGAATCTGGAATCCACAATTAAAGATTCAGGTTTATTTACTTGATAAAAATGTTCATTTGAGGCTGACCAAAAGTAAAGGAAGCTCATATTCAAAATATATAAAGAACTCTTAAATCTCAACAATAAGCAAACATCTGATTTTAAAAATGAACAAAAGATCTGAACTCAACCAAACAAGATACACAGATGGCAAACAACTATGGGAAAAGGTGCTCAATATCATCATTAAGGAATGCAAAGTAAAACAATGAGGCAGCACCATACATTTATGAGAATGGCTAAATTCCCCAAAACCAACAACACTAACAGCTGGTGGAGCAACTGGAACTCTCATTCATTGCTGGCAAGAATGTGGTGCAATCATTTTATAAGATAGTTGACAGTTTCCTATAAAGTTAAACAGAGACTCACTGTACAACCCAGCAACCCCAACCCTAGGCATCTAGCAAGTGAGTTGAAAAGCCATCCACAAATGTTTATAGTAGATTTATTCATAGTCAGTGAAAACTACAAATAAGCACTTTCTACAGGTAAATGGATAAACAAATTGTGGTATATCCACACAATGGAATACTATTCAATGATGACAAGGAAGTAGCTATTGATTCACAAACACAAAAATGGTTGAATTTATGCAAAATTAAATGCATTTTGCAAAGTCAAAGAAGCTAGACCCAAAAGTCTATATACATTGTATGACTCCATTCGTATGACATTCTGCCAAAGGCAAAACTGTATGGACAAAAAAACACAACAGGGGTTGTCAGAGTTGGGGAATCAGGAAATGGCTGACCTCAAAGGAGAATTTTTAGGGTGATGGAACTGTGCTGCCTGGTCCTGGAGTGGTGGATACAAGACTGCATTTGTTAAAATCCAGAGTACTGCATATCGCAGTTTACACTTTAACGTATGCAAACTTTGAGCATGTAAAGGAGGTTGGGGGATCCCAGGACAGAATACACACTGTGACAATAGATTCCAACCACATTACAAATGTATGACATGGCCTCTCAGAGGGGGGTGGGGAAAAGCAACTGACCTAAGTCACTTAGGAAAACAGTGTTTTGACTGGAAACCGAAAGATTCACAGACAAAAGCAACTGTACCTAGCACTGCTCTAACTTCTCACGACAGAAACAATTATGAAACTGCTTCACTTGAATGCTGGCACTGAACAAACAGGTGACCACACGGTGAATGGTGGGAGCCAGTGTCTCACTGTTGGAGACAAAGGTTACAGATCAGTAGGGGGAGGTGGGAATGAGTCCTTCCTGAGGGACTGGCCCAGAGACTGAGACATCAGTGTGATGTGTGCTTAGCTCACGTGCACAAAGAGGGCCAGATAGAGAAATTATTAAAGGTACGTGTGTATAAATGGGCTGGGACACAGACAAGTTTTCTGGCTCCATCCACTGGGAGAGGCTAGAAGCAGTAACACCCCAAGAGCAGAAAGCACACCCAGGTCTTGGTTTCTAAATACCATTTCCAATAACAGAAGTCAAGGCTCCTTATAAAAATGGCTGATTCTAGGACTAGAGCCAGAAAAATACAAGATGAACCTGACTTATTAATGCCAGAAAGTAAGGAAGTGAACAAAAAACAAAAATGATGGGGATGTGTTGAAGGGACACAGGAGCCAACCTGATAGAGTTCCTGGCCAACGCTGGACCAATTGAGCAACAAAATAAGTATCAGTGGATATCATTCTCCCACTGATACGACGTGATGAGAAGGGTACTTCACCTCTAGTATTTTTCCCCAAAAGCCACAAACCCAGTGTAATCATGAGAAAAACATCAGACAAATGCAAACCAAGGTACAACCTACAGAATATCTGGCCACAACCCCTCAAAACTATGAAGGTCATGGAAAACAATGAAAGTCTATGAAACACCATGAGGAACCTGAGAAGGCATGACAACTATAGTTCAGGTAATAAATCAGAGAAAACCCATTTCACTCAATTGCCGTGATCACTATAGCAGTGACTATGTAGCTCATTTCTAAGTAATAAGTCAATACTTCTTAGCCAGTACAAATGGCTGATACGGCCTCACTTGTTGGGGAACAAAGTAAATGCTGAAGAAAGTACATGATTTCTGAGGTTCTTCAAATGCTTTGGGAGCACTGGCTCATGCAGTGGTCACCTTTGCCAGCTGGACACTTCTCTGACCAATGCTTGCCCACCTTGAGGACAAATGCACAGGAGTCGCCCAGCAACTGCAACAGTGACAGCAAAGTGCCAGCTGGTCCAGCACCCATTCTCTGTGTCTTCTTTCCCCAGAGAACATGACTTCAGTTTGTAGCAACAATGCACCAGGTAAAAATGGTTCCTTTCCGACTCTCTTGCAGTTAGGATTGGCTTTGTAAACTGACTGTAGCCAAATGAGCTCTGGATAAGCCACTGGATAAGCCTCATCCTGATAAAGAGGACCATGTGCCTGCCACCATTCTTCCTGCCTGGAGAATGTTCCAAGGTTGTAGAGGCAGCAGCTGTCATGATAACACGGGTAGAAAGCACAGCCTAATTCACACATCAACAATGACTGAAGAGAAAGAGGTGATGAGCCTCGGTCTCTGATGGCATCCTGGAGCTCCCACACTGGCCCTGGATATCTACTTTGGGATCTGTAACCAGAGAAAAAGAAACCTAAAGCTACCAACCTTAGGTTTAGACCTTCTTCTTTCCCTGGGCAACTGTCTTCCTGTGAGCTGCTTTCAGTTGCTTCAAGATTATTGCTCACTGTAGCTCTGGCTGTAATTCCAGGATAACACTGTTGGATAATAACCAAAGGGGGACACTGGCAACTGGAGGGACGGGACAATTTGGCCCATGCAGAGGTAGGAGGTGGGAAGGGATTCTCCTGCTGATGAGGGAGGTCCTCATCTTTCCCTCTCGTCTCTCCCTGGACCTCCCTGCACTGGCCCACACGCCAAACAGGAGCTCTGGATAAAGATAGCAGATCACCACCTTCCCATCCCCAGATCCCTCTAAAATGAAAGGAAAGGCATTTTAAAGGACTAAGTGAAAGGGAAAGGAGAAAACAATAGTAATTTGGAGGCTGGAAATCCGAGAGATGGCGGAGAAAGCAAAGAAGCATGTGACCCTGTACAATGTGACCTCCCACACGCTCAGGAGTCCCTGGCAGTGGGGGGACACTGGGGCTGAAAAAGGGGGCACCTGAATGTTAAAGAAGCAATAGACACATCACAGCCTTTTGTCTACTTCATACACAGCTGTCTGCCTTACCTGTACCTGTCGAAGAACAATTTACTGTCTCAGTGGGTCAGGAGAGGTGGGGGATCTGGACTGGAGACCACAGAGATGGCTCAGAGCAGGGCAGCCTCCTGAATGGGGGCCTGAGGAACAGCTCACCTACTCCATGCTGCCACTCCCAGCCCTCTCCCCACCCAGCCCTCTGAGCCCTGCAGCCAGGACGACATCCCCAGGCAGGGACGGAAAGTCACCAAGCCCATCTGTGCACCAGGCCCAGCCTCTAGGCAGTGTCTCCAGACACCAAGGTTCATCAGACAGAGAAGAGCCTCTGACCCGGACAGCTGGGTGAGAGATCCAAATCAGCAAGCAGAAAAAGGCAACACAGAGGATGCAGAAGCCAACTCCAGAGCTGTCAGTCATCCTCAGAGGTAAGAAGCATCCAGGAAGCAAGGACAGGATAGGATCCTCCTTATAAAAGGAGATCCAAAAACCTGAGTCTGAAAGTAAAGACACAACAGGGGAATATGGCAGAGGTCAGGGTTGGAAAAGAACAGAGAGTTTCACAGAACACAGAGCGAAAGCCAAGTAAATGGATGATAGGAGGAAAAGGTAAGATAAGGGAAGGATCAGCCAACCGTTCCAGCTCCAGATAAAAGGAGGCCAGAGAGCCCAGAGAGCACAGAAGGTGGGCTGTCATCTGGAGTATGAGCAAGAATGAGTCCCAGGGCCCGCTGGGGGACACAGAGCCTTGGACCCAGCACTTCTGCTGCAACTTATTAGTCTAGGAGCAAAACACTTCCAGACATGGAAGTCTCCACAACATGGCCTCCTCTCCCTTCACCAGAAGGCACAGGCATGGGTTCAAGGAAACAGGGCCTCAAACAGCAATGGCCAGTCTGGGAAGCTGTTAAAGGTCTGGAGAGGAGACCTCCACATCAGCGAGAGCCACATGGCCACAGGGCATGAGGACAAGCCAAGGATGACAGCACTGAGAAAACCAAGCAAAAGGACCAACTATTAATTCTATGGAAAAGAAACATATGACATTAGGGTCACTGTCAACTAGCATTCAGTTAGTCCGGGTCATCTGTAAACACTGAATGCTGACCTAATGCAAAATACCCCACTCTTCTGGGGGTGGGCAGGGTGACAGGGACCTCACTTCTCATCTGCCACCATGGGAAGTCAACACATGATGTTCAAAGCTGAAGCACAGAGCAGAGCCCCCATGGACATGCAGGGTAGAGTTAGGGCGGTAAACACCGCAAGAGGCAACTGAAGAGGCAACAGGGGCCTCTGCTGGGAGAGGGAACAGGAGAGCAGGGCATAGCCAGGTCCCTCCCTGTGCATCACAATAAAATGAGCTGGGTGATTTGGTCCTTAGGCTACATGTGTTACTTGGTGCATTACTCTAATGTTTTTTTTAAATTTTTAATGTTTTTATTTATTTTGAGAGAGAGACTGAGAGACAGAGAGAGAGAGTGGGAATGAGCGGGGGGGGGGGGGGCAGAGAGAGAGGGAGACACAGAATCCAAAGCAGTCTCCAGGCTCCGTCCGAGCTGTCAGCACAGAGCCTGACATGGGACTCATGAACTGAGAGATCATGACCTGAGCCGAAGTTGCACACCTAACCGACTGAGCTACCCAAATATTTTTTTTAAATGATTCACAAAATGGGACAGATCTAACGTTTGTGGCAGCCAAGCGCTTCCGTGGAGAACCACTAGGCTATCCCTGTCACCTCTTCAGAAGCTGTGGGATGGTGTGGGCCCTGCCGGCACCCAAGGGGCATGGGTCTAACACCTGCTTTGCTCCTCCCTATCCCCTCGCACCAGAGGAAAGCCGTTCCTAGGTAGCTGGGCCTCCTACTTCTGTACATGTGTTACCCTAGTAGCACTTTTGTTCTTCTTTGTTGCTGTTGCTTTCGATTTTGATAAAAACCTGTGTCCAAAACGGTTCGGCACTGGGTACCTTCTGCCTGCAATGAAGCACCCACATGAGGGGTGTGGCCCACACCACTTCCCGAGTCTAACGAGTGGTCTGGGGTGACTTCAGGCTGTGGCTTTCTTTATTTCATGTTTAATTAGTGTTATTCTAGCATTAGACACATTGGACTTGATTTAAAAATGTGCAGCAACTGAAATATTAATGGATAAAATGGTATGGTGTCTGGGATTTCCTTGAAAACAGTGGAAAGAAAAGGATGGAGGGGCTACTAGGGCTGTGGGCATTTGTTACATGCTCCTTTCAATCGGGGTGTCCGCCTGACACTCTCCCTACTGTACAGATGTGGGGTGCAACCACTTGCCTTAGGCCTCGCCAAGAGGCCACTCTGCTCCCTGGATTTCATCCTGGCTCTGGCTCTCCCTAGGCTGCTCTCTGCCCGCCCTCCCGTGGGCAGGTTGACGCCCTGCAGGCCTGGCCAGTGCCCTGGACTCGCCACTGTAATTGGTCCACACAGGCCCTGTGTTCGCTCCCACGGCTGGGAGAGCACAGTGCACTGGGGCGGGGACTGGGCCTGGCCAGGGCCCTCCAGGCTGATGCTGTCTCCTGGGCCCCACTGTGGCCAAGCTCCACATCTGACCCAAGACTGTGCATGTCCACTTGTTCCTGGAGTCTGGGAGCTCTGGGGAGTGCCTGACTCTTAGCGGTCTGTATGCTACGCATGGCTACAGGGATGTTTTTTTCCAAGAAGCAGCCTGGTTTCTGTTTAAAAGGAGAAACATTCAGATAAGAGTCCTTCTTCTTTTCTGCATGTCAATGCCTGTGGGTGCTGGGTTCTTGGTGAGAAAGGGGCCAGGGGAAGGGGAGTCCTGCCGTCGAGGGCTCCCCCCAGACCCACCCACCAGGGGAAGGCCGGCTGCATGGAACTGCCCCATGCACCCTGCCAGATCACTGTGGGAACTCTGGCCACAAACACCACAGCCCCCCTTCCCAGCAGCTATTCTTGGTTTGTGTCTCCCTTTGGTGGGGGGAGGATAAGGGTGGAAATGATCAGAAGCTAAAATTAGCAAACGGCAAACAATTGAGGCCAGGAATCTGAGGTCAGCTGAGGATAACGGTTTGTTTTTTGCGGCCCTGAGGTGGTTTGAGCAATAAAGGGAATTGAAAATGAAAACAAATCTGGAAGCAGCCCAACCCCTGCCGGGACCAAGGCAGACACTGGGTCAGCTGTGGGTAGACCAGGCCAGATGGCAGGGACTTTGCTCAGCCCAGGACCCTTCCAGGGCTCCCCTCCTCCCACAGGACTTCCTGCTATTTCCCTGTGAGCTGGTCTACAGCCAGAACACCTACAGCTGTGAGTTACAGAAGGTTCGGAAGGGTTCCCAGGCACTAGTCTGGTTCTGAATTCCACTCCTGGGAGGGCCAGCATGAGCAGTTGTAAAACCCCCAGCAACTGTGCCGTGTAACCAAGGCCACCAGCCCCTGCTCTGGTCCTATGGGCACTTGCCTTTTAACACAACCCAGTAAACTGCCTAAATCACGGTGCAGGCAATCAAGCCCAAGGAGGGTCTGTGACATGCCAAGTCACACCGCCACCAAACAGTGGAGCCACCCTGAGCCCAGTTCCTTGCCCAGTGCCCCTGCCCCACTTTCTGCAACCCTTCCTCCTCTGGAAGGCCCACCTACACACGTAGGGGCCCCTAACCCTGACACAACATAGCCCAACAGAGCCCCTGACCACAGCAAGGCATGGCTGTGAGGCCAGGGCCCTGGGCCCCAAGTCCAAGGGATGCAGCAGTTTTGACTCCTGGCTGTCCCAAGGAGAGACAGCCAGGATGTCCACAGACAGACAAGGGGAGGACGGCCCAGCCTCAACACCACTCCATGGTCAGGGGCCACCTTCCCCCAGAACTCCCAAGTAGCCAGACTGGAGGTGCCACTGCCCAGTGGTCTTGGGATTCTATCTTGATGCTCGCAGCTTGGGACCTGGAAACAATGTCCTCCCTTAACTCCTAGGATACTCAGCTTGGCCACGTGATGCACAGGACTTAATACAGCCTTTGACTAAAGCACACAGGAGCCTGGAGACACAGAGCCCTGGCCCTGAGGATGGGGCTCCTGTCTGCAGGACAGAGCAGGTGCCCAGAGGCTCTTCCACGGGGCTGGCCCAGGACCAGGGGCTGGAGCCACACCAAGTGGCACCACTGTACATGTGTGCTAATCTCAACAGTCACCAAAGCTGCCAACAGACCTGTTCCCCAGCCACACCTAGGCCAGGCAGGACTCACATGGCTTGGGTCTGACCAGGCCTTCCTCACTGGTGGGCTCAGAATAACATTCTACCATGGGGACTGCCCTGAGCTGCATTTATATCTCCAGCAAGCTCTGACCAGAGCCCAGCTGGCCACCACCCTGGCCACCAGGTCTATGCACTGAGCAGGGCTGATGCTGGGAACCAGGGGAGTTTGGGAGGCAGCATCTCGAAGTCCAAGGCTGCCTTTTCCTGTCCTTGTCCCTCAGGGCACATGGAGGGCCCCAGGTGGACCCCAGAGCTAAGAGGAGTGATGGAAACCCCTGGGCGTGGCTGGAGCCCTAAAGATGAGAAATGCTCCCAACAGCCACCTTCCCAGGTTGTATGCTGCTGTAGGAAAAACTCACCCTTCCCTGGTTAGATCTCAAGGCCCCTGGTGTCTGAGGCTACCTATACCACATACCCTACAGCTGTGAGGGTCTGGAGGTGGGGTACACAACAGGACAGTTTAAGGGCAAAGAGTGGGTCTGGGGCTTTTGTTTTGTGAACTCTACACAACACAGACCTTGGTTCACCGCAAAACCCATTTGGATATCTCCTAATGCCCTCCCTGCTGCGGTGCCAGACTGGGTGCTCGCCTGTGCGGCTGTGGGGGAGGGGCTTGTTCTCCCTTTCTAGAAGGCAATTTGCCCCTGACTGCACGTTCCGTTACTTGCTCCCAGGAGTCCATGCTGTGAAAATAATGAACCTAAGCCCACTGTGGATGGCTGTCAGTCACGAAATATTCCAGACGAGCAAGTCACTGGACGTGTCACAGCCACCCAACCTTAGGGCCTGTTTAGGACACTGGAGATGACCAATGAGGGTTCATGTGGCAAGCGCAGGTAGAAGAGCCAGTCATCAACTCAGGGATGTGATCGCAATGGAATGTTACCATGGGAAAAGTACGTATCATAAGAGGACTTCCATCAGACAATCCCAAGTCTTTTTTTCTTTAAGAGAGAGAAGGCACAAGTGAGCGAGGGGCAGAGAGAGACAGAAGAGAGAGAGAGAGAAGCAGTGCTCACCAGGGGCTCATGTTTTTGCCTGAAGTGGGGCTTGTGCTCACCAGAAGCAGGACTCAGAGCTCACCCTGTGTGGGACTCGAACTCACCAACTGTGAGATCATGACCTGAGTCGAAGTCAGATGCTTAACAACTGAGCCACCCAGGAGCCCCAATCCTGAGTCTTATACTAAAAATATACAGAGGCAAAAATGTTGACTGTGGTGACTCATAGGCAGGTGCGATTAAAGTTATCGATACTCCTTTTTGCTAATCTTTGTCTTAATACTTTTCTGTTTCTAAAATCCTTTTTCACGAACACACTCAACTTTTATAATCGGAAATGAAAATGAACACACTGCACTGAAATCAGTCCCTCAGCAAGCCAACTTCTTATGAGAAACAGGAACACACATCTGACCCCCTCCCAGAGCACCAAAACCCAGTGCATGCTATGGGTGGAGCATGCATTTTCTGACTATTGACCCAACTCAGAAGCTGCCACGGGTTCAGGGATGGTGCATTTGGGTCATCTGGAAAGGCAAGTCATTCCTGGAGATGCTGTGGGATTCTCCACTTGGATGTCCACCAATATCCCCCCCATCCAGTGTCCTGACTCTCACTCTTACCCCCATGTTCTCACAGAAAGACCATGACAAGGTAGCTATAGCCCCCAAAGCACCCTGGGCCCTGGGTGTCGGCCTGGCCATGAGGCCTCCTCTGAAGCCCACCTAGAGGGCTGTACCAAGACCAAAGTTACCCTGTGGATCCTTTCATGTCAGACCAGAGGCTGCCTTACACGCCAAACCGCACTTTCTAAACACTGTGTGGGTGAAACAGGTGCAAAGCACCAAGCCCTGGGCCTCATTTCTTTTACCCCACATCCTGGGGGACACAGTTCCCTACACCTCAAGTTTAAGCATCTGATGAAAACAGAACCTAAGGGGAGCATCCCTGCCTGGAACCTCATACACTTCACCCTGAGATCTGTAATGAGATGAAGTTCCCAGCCATCCCCCTGTGGCCCTGGCAGAGGAGCCCAGGGCAGGTTCTGGCCTGGCTCCACCGCCTCTTCTCCCCTCCCCAAGCCAGGATCCCTGGGCCCAGGAAGCCCACTTCCCCACTGTGACTTGGGCAGACTCTTCCCCTTCCAAGCTTCCAATTTGCATACTGGCTTGAAAACAGAGACCACAAGCCACACCACCCTCCACGTTCTGGGAGGTCAGGGGAATTCTCTGTAGGGCTTCACTTGGTGGAGAAGAGCCACATCACCCACAGAAATGTTCACATATTCTGTAAGAGCTTCTTGAAAGACTTGGGAATTTCAGCAACTCTCAGAGTACTCCTGGTTCAGCCAAGGACACATGGCTGATCACTTGTTCTACCGTCTAGCTTCCTGTGGAATTCCAGGGACAACCGAACTCATCTGTTTTTTGTTAATTCGTGCCCAACTTTGCACTGGCAGGAGGGTACTGGAAGTTGTGACCCCCCTCCCCCCACGCCCTGGGGAGCCCTCAAAGAGGCCTGAAGGCACTTCAAACACCTAAGGATCCCTGCTCCTGACTCCTGACACCCATCTTTCTGGCCCACACTCAGCCCGCAGGGGCCTGGCGGCCACCCATTTCCTCCTCACCACCAGCATGTTCACATAGCGAGAGGCCTGTGGAAGTATCAGAGGTGAGGCAGCTGAGCAGAGGCTGGACACCACCGATGCCTGGTCGGGGCCTGGAGACTCAGGTCCAGAATCAGGCACAGCAAGGGGCAAGTGCACTTTCAATCCCTGGTCCCCCTGACTGTTCACCATTCAGCCCACACAACAGCCACTACCCCCCACTGCAGCCCAGCAGGACACATGCTTTCCAAATGGGCCAGGCCAGTGGGTGGCCCACCTGCTGTCAGCCTATCCCCAGTCGGACCATTCCCAGCTCTGGGAAAACAATGCCAAAGCCAGGACCTGCCCAAGTAAGCAAAGCAATGGGCAGCATTTCCATGGACCCCAGGATTCCCCCAAATGGAATTACAGTCACAGACCATAACTCTCCAAACTCAAGCATCAAAAAGCCCCTTCAAGTGGGGGCAATGAGCCCACAGGGAATACAGCATCCTGCCCCACACACATCTGCGCTCCTTGGTTCCCGAGTCAATACCGGGCCTCCACAAATGGCCCTGGATGACGCCAGAACCAACATCAGTGGCTGAGGCTGTACACCAGAGCCCAAGGCACAGCGGCCTGGCATGCAGTCTAAGCCCCGGGCTCCCAGAAACGAAGCTGGCCGAGTCTGGTGCAGGCAGGCTGTGCACCGCCCTCACGGTCAGCCATGTTGTGGGTGCCAGGAGGGGCTTCCTGGGGCTGAGTGTCTGTGAACTACAGGTTCACTGGAGGTCAGAACAGGGCCGAGCAATGGTGGTCTCAGGTAGGTAAACCCGTGTGTGCTGCTTAATCTTTTCTTTGAGCTCTTCTATATTTTCTGAATTGTTGCAGTTCATGTATCGCTTTCAATAAAGGTGTGTGTGCATGTGTGTGCCATGCATGTTATTTTTCTTCCCAGAAAGCACTCAGGCTGGGCTGACACACCCCAACCCTTGGGTTCCACTGTCACTTCTGCACAAAGTCAAATTCAAGAGAGTAGCAGGAGCCTCCCACCACCCTGGCCTGCTTCTGCTGCATGCTCTTCCTTTTCTACACTTGACTGCTCCTGTGGGCATCCTGACAAAAGCTAAGCAGCGTGTCCCACATGCCAGTCCTGTGTGTTTTCCACTTTCCTCCACCAATAGGAAAGCCTGGGGTCAGTCCTGCCTTCGGAGATAGATGACAGGTGCCCAGAATGAGCAGGAAGAAGCTGCCAAAGTTGAGGCAGATCCTCCAGGGCTGGTCAAGAAGGCAAGGTGGGAAATAATCACACAGGAGACACCAGACATGACGTTTGGAAACCCACCTTTCTTCCTCACGTGCGGGCCATCCTCAGGGAAGGCGGGGCAGATGTTGGCCTGAGGAATGTTCAGTCTGGGAGAAGCCAACAAAATTCCTGAATGTTCCACCAAAACTGCCCACAGAGGGGACATGCACGCAGCCACAGAGCACAGAAGCCAGGGGAATGGAAGGGCAGGACAGGCCAGACACCATGACACCCACTTCCTTCTTCTCCCCTTGGTTTCCCAATCATGTGGCCTTCCTATCTCATCTCCCCTCTTCTGGTGCTTCCCCCACCCAACCCAGACCCCAGGGGTAAAGGGCTGCCCCAGGAAGTCTCTCCCCACCATCTCTCAGGAGCAGCACAATCCTATCTCCATGCCTCGGGGCTGGTCTCTCATTGCCAAGCAGTGCCTCTCCCTGCGGATGGGTCCCCAGACCTCCCACAGACTTGCCCTTTGCTACCCAGCCTCTGTCATGCTCCCCATGGTCTACCTCCACGCCACCCCCTCAACTACACAAGCCTCGCTCAGAGCTTGGAAAAGACCAGCCCCCCCCCCCCGCCCCCACACAAGCATGAGGGACACTCCCAGTCAGTCCAGCTCGGTCTCAAAGAAACTAGTCACCTGGTGGCCCTGGACTCCCAGGCAATTCCAAGACCCTGCTACAGAAGCCTTCTCCTCAGACTTGGTGCTGCTGGCACAACTCTTGGGTGGGGGTGAGGGGGTCCAAACCCCAACTCCTCGCGTAACCAATCTAGTTTCTCAAGCCTGCAAATCCTCCTACCTACTGAGCTTGCCGCCCCGACCCAGACCTGACCCCACCACAGACCCAGCTGAAGACCAGTGGCCAGGTGACCTGAGATTCCTACCCAGAGCCCCTCCTGTGCTTGACACCCCCTCTCCCCTACTGTCCACCCAAATCACCATTCCAGTTTGATCTCCCTGACTTCAGCAGCCTGGCTGCTGACCCCCAACTTTAACTGCACTCGGGAGGGTGGTGAGGAGTGGAGGACAAGGGTGGGCCAGGCCTAACTGCCTGGCATTTCCCTGTCTAGAAACTGAATGGTTTTGAGGCACAGGTGGTGTTTTCATTTCTTCTTCCAGTTGAAGATGATGCCTTTGCAAGAGAAAAAAAGGTACGGAAGTGAACCACTGTGACAAAGCAGGTCATTGCATCAAGGGAGGCCTGCCCCAGAGCAGAGGCTGTGGTTGTGGGGGGAGGCAGCAGGAGTCTTTGAGCCCCTGGCATGGGAGCCCCCGGGGACCCTGAGAGGCCAGGAGACCAGGTAGGATAGGTGGAGAAGGAAGAGAAAGGAAAGGTGGCAGTGGGTCACCAGCAGGACAGGGGTGCAGGGGTACCAAGCACAGGGCCTGTGGGAGACGAGACAGGGCCACACTGTGACTGGGGGATGGCCAGAACAGGGCCAGGTGTGCAGCCTTCCTTCTGCCATGAGGGATGACCCAAGCCGGCACAGTGAGGGGCCCACAGCAATGCTCCTGAGTCGGCGGGCGGTGGGGGAGAGAAATCTCCAAGTTTCAGAGAAACGAAGAGGGAGTTTTCTGGAACCACAGATGGGTGATTCTGGATGATCTTCCCAGAAACAACAGAGTCGAGATCATCAACCTGGTGTCCTGTGCAGAACAGGCTTGGATTCCCATGGGGACAGGCTGGAGATTCATGAGGGGCACTGGGCAGTGGGTCCATGTGCCAGGACTGGGGCTCATGCTGGGTGCACACAGGTACTCAGGTGTCATATCCCCTCTGCACGCAAGCTCCATTTGAACTCTGGGGAGGTCATGAGAAATGTCTGCCCTCTGATACTCTTCCTTTAGAACCAGGATCACAGCATGTTTATCAGAACGTCATTATTGTCAGTAGCTGAGAACTTTATCCATGGGGCGGCAGAAGTGATAAGCTGGTAGGAGTGCAGGGGTGAGGGGCCACAGGAGCCAAGGAGGTCGGCCCATTATAAATGGGTGGGGAGAACAGGATTTCAGTGGTTAAAAACATCTGAAGACTTTCCACCAGGTTGGCTGAGCAGACACCCTGGTCAGAAGTGGGCACTGGCCCAGCACTGCTGTGGTCCATCCTGTGACAGAGAGGTTACCACCTACCCCCAGCTGTGGAGACAACACGCTGGCACCGCTGGGCACAGCAGCCTCGGGCTGTGGGAGACCTAGCATGGCATCACCGCGATGATGCCCCCAGGCACAGTACACCCATCCGGGGACATCGGGGTGCTGCTCCAAGCACTAGAGAAAGGCAGTCACAAGAGCAGTTCACCTCTCTGGCTCTCCTCACACTCGCTGAAGTGCTTTCTTTCACTTCTGGCTTGTCCACTCATCACACACTGCTAGACACACAGTGGTCACTTGGGCCTGGATCTGCCCCCACCCCCACTGCTTTCTGAAAAGGCATCTGAAGGAGGGAAAGGCCTGGCTGAGTGGGATGGGTGGGAGTGTCCAAGGTGAAGGAAGGGCTACAGCAAGGGATGCAGACACCCACACCCCACCCCACTCCGTGCCCCCACCCACAGCAGCATGTGGGGATGAGGTCACATAGTGCTGGACTCAGACACCAAGTCTTCAAGGGGCAGAAGCACCAGCTAGAGCCAGGAAACTTGTGGCATTCAGGGAATGAGTGACAAAACCCCATGCCTTATGTCCCCCACCCTGACACTGTCTGCTGACACCCCACAAATGCAGCTTTACACACCAGTCCAGTGTGTGTCAATGGCGGGGTCAACCCCACCCCCACACCTGCAGACCGTTGCCTTGACCCCTGGCCACTTTCTCTCTCCCGTCTTGAGAGCCCAGTGCTTCGGAGCCAGGCTGCAGGGTGGGTTGAGACTCCCCTGCCCACCATCTTGTGACCTTACGTGCCTCTGTCCACCACACTCTGCCCCATGCTCTGGCCAGGGTCTCAACACTACCTCTGCCTGCTGGACCCCATAGAGTCCCAACCCAATCACCCTTGATGAAAGCCTGGGCAGCCAGAGTGACACCCTCTGAAAAGCAACAGGACACTGACCACAGACCCCAGAAGAACCTGCCACAGACCATAAGGGCCCAACTCCCTGGCCCAGCCCCAAGGGTTAGCCTGCACCTGTGGCCTTGGGGGCTGACCTCCATTCATCTCGCTTCCTTCCCCCAAGTCACTTAGGTACAGAAGCAGGACCCTATGCTAGCCTCGGGACAACACAGCCAACCCCACTGGGACTGTCTTCAGGGTACGTGCAGGGTGCCCAGGACTGCTCAGTGACAGAAGGCTCCACAGCCAAAAATCCCTCCAGCGCCAGACAGCAATCCTCCCCAACTCCGTCCTACACTGGAATCCATGGGATTTGGTCGAAAGAAAGATTCTACTGCTTTTAGGAGAAAAAAACAAAAACCTGTAAACTCAAGGACCAGAACTCATTCCCCACATTCTTGGGACAAATCCTGTTGACCACCATGTTTGGCCCTGGGATAGGGCATGGAATGACAGCCCAGTCCTCCAGAGAGTCCTCCAGTGCTCTCCCTTCTCACTGGTAGGAATAGTACCTTCAGGCCAGGCTCCTGAGAAGGGGGTGACCCCTCATTGCACTGTGGGCCCAGCCCATGACAGGCCACCCCACAAGGCAAAGGTCACCAGCTAGGGTACTGAGGAAGCATGTCTGGTGAGTGCCTAGGGGGCTGCTGGTTCCTGGCCTTGATCTCAACACCCCCAATCCCCTCCCTGGAACCCCTGCGAATTGGATGCTTAGAAAATTCTGAGCCACAGCCCATTTCAAGTGTCAACATCCTGAAAACTCAGGTGAAGGGAGTGATGAAGACATACTCAGGAGACTCCTCTGCTGACACCAGCCCTGCTGCAAGGGAGGGAGGCCAGGTGGGAGACTAGGTGCAGGCTGCTGTCAGGATAGACCTGGGGTGCCCCCATCTTCAGGGGCAGGGCTGGGAGAACAAGTCCTGCCCCTGCAGTTGGAGTGACAGGCTCTGGACTTTGAAGGCACAAGGCACTAATCTGAGGTAGTTGGGGAAGTGTTGCTGAGTATTTGCCCAAAGGAGTTGGGGAGCATCTTCGTTTGCTCAGCCTGGAACAAAATACCACCAACGGGGTAGCTTACAAACAGCAGAAATATATTTCTCACAGTCCTGTAGAACAGGAAGTCCAAGATCAAGGCTCCAGCATGGTCGAGTTCTGGTGGGGGCCCTCTTTCTGGTTCATAGCTGGTGTCTTCCCACTGTGTCCTCAAAAGGAAGAAAGGGCAAGGGAGCTCTGGGGAGCCTCTTTTATAGGGGCACTAATCTGTTCATGAGGGCTCATGACCTAATCACCTCCCAAAAGCCCCACCTCCAAATATCAACACATTGGGCATTAGAATTTCAACATAAGAATCTGGGGTGGGGGGGGGGACACAAACATTTGAATAAAAGCAGGGAGCATCCCCCAAGGTCAACGTCATCTCAGAGAGCCAGTTATTTGTGCCACGAGTATTTGCTGGGCAGGCGGGGCCTTTCACTCGAATCTGTGTGACCTGCCTCGTTGGGAGGAGACTGTTACGCAAAACTCAGCCACAGGAAAAGGAGGTGCAGAGGGGGCAGTGACAAGATACTCCCTCAACAAAGATACATTAAAGCAGGATGACCACGTGGAGCACCCCGGGGCTGGGCAGGAGCCGCAGAGGGGTGACTCTGCCCTCCAGAAAAACTGAGACGGCAGACACCTCTGGCCTTCCCAAGCTGATTCGGGAACAGGTGACACCAGTTCTGTGCCTGAGAGCCCAAGACGCCCTGGGGTTTTCTGCCTTGGGCCTTTGCATGACTATCTTCCATGGAGTCATGGCAGCCCAGAGTCAGAACCTCCAAAACCCAGAGAGCACACTGAGCACCCAGGGCTGGCCAGCTCTCGACAACGGGCAGCATAAGCAGGAAAATTTCCCAGGCCATTTCCACGTTGTTGCAAACTGTACCCTAACATATGAAATCCAGTTTACACCACTGTAGCCCAGGATGCGGCTAGCACAGGTGGGCCCATGCCTTGTGAGGGCTCTTGAGCACCCAGGCCAGCTACTGGATGAAATGCCTCCCCACGCTGGGCCCCACAGGAGGCTGGACACCCCTCCAGCCCCCTTGCCTTCTCCACACAGGTGAGCACCCTGCAGGCAATCTCCCCACTCACCCGGGGTGCTGACTGGGAAAGCACAGGTTGCAGAGGCCAGGTCAGCCACCTCTACTGGAGACTGCACCTGTCCAGGCTGCTGCACAGACAGCCCTGGCTTCTGCTCCCCCACCCCTATGAGAAGGACAGGGGACATGCCTATCTCTACACGTTGAAGGGCATCCAAACGTGGCCACCACAGACCCAGCCGCTGCTTCTCCCAGGTGGCATTGAGCAGACAGCTATAGCAGCTGCACCTGAACCAGAAGGGTCAGCTCAGGGGTCTCACCACAGCCCACTCACTCAGAGCCAAAAAGGGAGGAGGCCCACTTGGCCACTCGAGCAGGAGAAAGAAACAGCACAGGCCCCTGGCGGCCTCTCCTGTCTGAGCAGAGGGGCCGGGTGGGGTCCGCAGAAGGAAAGGGAACCCCTGCCCCGACCCAATGTTCACAAATATCCTCTGGAACAAGGAGATGCCAGGAGAGAGCAAGGAAGGCCACGTTAGTGCCCAGGTGTCATCTCAGACTAGATGCCCTCCATCCTTACATTCATTCAAAATAGTCACCTCAGACCACACAGGAAGCATCTTGATGCCAAACACATTCACACGAAGATGAAAAGCAAGCAGGAAAAGGGTATGAAACTGTGGTTCGACAGCTGAAAAGCCAGCCTCAAGAACGCTTTCATGCTTCCCTTTAGGAAACAATTCTCATATCTGCGAACATAGAATTGCTGCCCCAAAAAAGAAAAAAAAAAATAGAGGGGAAAAGAAATCCACAGATGGCCCAAAGCTCATGAAAGCAATTACTCCTGCAAACAAGAAGCAGAATGAGTGCTGAAACCAGAGAAGCCCAGGAAGTTACAAAAATAGCAAATATGAGTCCTGAGTGGGATTCCCTGGCTGCGCGCGTCCGCGTCTAAGCGGCTCTAGCAGCAGAACCAGGCGCTCTCCACTTGAAGGAGCCACTGGGAGTGTTGGGTGAAGCAAGTTTCACGGCAAGCAGGATTTCTGCTGCCCTTGGACTCAAGAGCTAGGCTGCGGGTATGAACTCAGTCATCGTGCTTCTGGAAGTCTCCCGCAGAGCACACCTGGACTCAGAAAGTCCTTCCACTTAGGTGGAGTCACTGGGCAGGGCTGGCACAGTGTCTGTCACCACGAGCCTGCCTGACACCATGGCAGGGAGATGCTGCTAGGCCTGAGTCCACCTCAGGCTGTTGGGCACACCCAGAACTGCTCTGGTGACCAGTGATGGGGTCTTCCACCTCAAGGTTCCCGTTCAGCTGCTTCTGCTTTTTAAAAAGAGTCAGGCCAGGTACAGCTGGCTGGGGCCTGGGAGGGCTCCTTTACAGTTACCCAGTAACAAATGAGGCTCACCTGAGAGGGGGCTGCCCTAGCCTGAGCACAGCTCCCCAGGAAGCAGGTCTCCATAGCAACAAGATGCTCAAGGAATCTGCCTTTCTGTGGCAGGCTCCTGCTTCATCCTCCCACAACTCAAGACGGGCATTTTATGGACTGGGGTGTGGCTGGGGCCACAAGGCCGGTGAGGGTCACCCCACATGCGGTGCCAGAGGGTGGGGACATGAGCTGGCACCTGTTTCAAAAAAGTAGTTCTAAATTGTCTGTTGTTGTTTGTTCTGTTCTTTTTTTTTTTTTTCCTTTTTCAAAAGAGAAGGCAGCAAAAACGTTCATTTGGGTACCCAAGAGCATCACTGTAGTGGGTGAAATTCTGCTCCTGCAGGTTAAACACACAGACACACACCACACAGACACATACAAACCCTACCCCCACGCAACACAGATGCATACACCACACATTCATACGCCACACATTCTACTCACACACACACTCCTCCTCTCCTCTGAGGTCAGCATGCCCCAACCTGCTTTACAGATAAGAACCCTGGCCAGCTCAATCTGTTCTCACTCCAAAGCCTGGAGTCCTCATCAACATTCCATTTAGTCCCTCTGTTTAAATGACAAAGCATAATCAGGCAAAAAGGACTTTCTCTGATAAAAACACTGAGAGGCTCCCTCAGGAGCTGACTGTAACACTGGGCACACAAACTTGCCTGCTGCTGGGAGGAGAGGGCAGTGGGGTGGGGCCCAAAGTCCAAAGCCCAAATTGTTAGGACTGACAAAGGGCACACAGACGCACCGGATTTCTGACAAAACTCCCAAATGGATTAGGGCTTTGAACTTTCAACACTCTTCAATGCCATTTCAACACCTTTGTGTTTTTTCTTCAACATCATAAAAAATGTAAATCCTTCACCAAGAAAAAAAAAATCTAATTCTACGGACATCCTTGAAAAAGGTCTCATACAAAGGGAGAAAGGATGACAAGGCTTCTCAGTGACCAGGTAGGGAGGCTGCCCAGCAACTGACACAAAAATCTGGAAAAGCTGAAAGGCACAGTGCATGAACAGGTAACACCAGAGACTCACCACAAATAAATGCAACAAATATAGACATTTCCTTCAGTTTGGGGTTGGTGGACTCCCCCCCCCCCCCGCCCTCCCCCAGTGATGGCAACAGTCCCGCTGCAGGGAAATGCTTTCGACACAGGTACACACAGGGTGTTGGCCATGAGGCCACAGGGCAGCCCGGCCCAACCCAGCAAGAATTCAGCCTATGTGGAGAGAAGGGGACCCAGGGGCCCTGCGTGCCCAGGATGAAGAAGGGACTCTGGATGCAGGCCTAGGTGTGAACTGCAGAGCAGTTCAAAGGACACACCACCAGCCAGGGCCACCTGGATCACCTCTACCGATGATAAAACAAAGGAAGTCAACTTTCAGCCTTCCAATGTACTCACCAGGCTCCTCCTCGATAGGGGCAGGTGACTGTACTGGGTAATAGACAGGGGGATGAAGCAGAGAGGCCCAAGGAAGCCCCAGGTAAAGGGCAAGGCCTGCACAAGAACCTGGGGCTGAGCTTCACCAGCACCTCCCAGGGCCCTGTGTGGCCTGGCACTCCCTCAGACAGCCAGCAGGGTGGCAGGAGGCCACCCAATCTGGCACATCCAGCCCAAGCTACGCACATATGGGCAGTTACTGTTTAACAACAAACACGCTGAAGCGTCACCTTGTACCAAGACGTAAAACTAGTTCACACCTTGGCCTCCCAGGAGAATCTGGCATCGGGTGAAAAGAGCACTGCTTAGGCTCAGAAAGACTTACAGGTCTCTCAGAGGACTTCTGGAAGCTCCAATTATGGGGATCTGAACACCCCAAGATAAGAGAGGCATCGCCCCCAAATTTTCCACGGAACATAATCAACCTCAAAACCAGTACAATCTTGGTGTGGTGTTTACATGAGTGCTCCCAGGGCCTGGACCCTCGCCAGCTGGCACGGCTGTCGGCAGTGGGGGCCCTTTGTGCCACCCCCACCCTGCCTCGCCAGGGCCTTGCCATAGTCTAAAAGAAAAAGTCAATGAATCACTGGAAGAAATGTTCTTCCTATGAAGGGAATATAAATGTTTATTAAGAAATTATAGGAACCAGGTCAGTCATTTTGGTATCTTAGTCACTCCAGCTAATTAAAGAAAAAATCAAAACAGAACGCCATCCCAGAAACTTGAGACAATGAGAACTTCTCTTGCCACAAGCACTTTGAGCCCCAGCTCCGCCAGTTGCCAAGGTGACCCACTGTTTACCTCTCATTGTGTAGGAGGCTGACAGCCCACCAGGCTACCTCCCAGGGAAGAGCTGCCAGGGCATCCCCAGAGGGTGCAAGGAGGAAGCCACAGCCGCCCCACAGGGTCTCCCAGGCTGAGCCTGGGCTACAGCACAAAGGAGAGGTATCTTCACTGGTTCTCCTCAAGTTCCTGGGGCCCTACTCCCCCAGTACACCCTCCTGCCTTAGTCCTGTGGGCTGGAAACCCCTGACAGCAAGTTAAAAATGTGCTTAGTCCTGGGGTGCAAGGAGGGAGAGGAGAGGAGAGGGGGAAGGGAGGGGGAGGAAAAAGAGGAGGAAGGGAAAGGAGGAGGGGGAGAAAACGGAGAGGAGAGGGAAGGGGGTAAGCAGAAGGGGGGGAAGGAGGGGGGAAGGGAAGGGAGGAAAGGAAAGGAGCAAGAGAAGGGGGAGGTGGGCGGGGAACAGTAGGAAAGGGGAGAAAGGAGGAGAGGAGGGGAAGCAAGGAGCAGGAGGTGGTGGTGGAGTATGAGAAGTGAGGGCACACCAGGTTGCACACTCGGCTGGGTAGGCAAAGAGCTTCCATGCACCTGGCCTCATCCAGGCCTCCATACCAGACTGTCTGCCCCAGTGAAAAAGGTCAAGGGCAGAATGGCCTGAGAAGGAGAACTCCACCAGGGACCTGGACTGCACACCCTCCAGCTTGGCTCCTGGGTCCCCACCCTATCCAGCACATACTACTCCCTCCTTCTCTGCTCTTGCAAGGCTCTGGCTTTGAGGTGATACAGCCCCACTGGGGTTCATGAAGAAGAAACCATCCCTGCTGCAGCCTGTACCACCTGGCCAGATGCCTTGTGACTGGCTTACTTCCAAAGGAACAATCTCCTGAGCTTTGGGGGCAGCTGACAGTGCATGCGCACGCGCGCACACACACACACACACACACACACACACACACAGGCACACACATAAATACCTGTCTTCTGAGGCCATGGTGCAGTACTGAATGTGGGACAGAAGGGCCTGAGTGTAGGAAGGAGTCTCAGCTCAGATTCAAGGAGACCAGTGAGATCAGGGAAAGGGAAATGAAAGTGGAAGTTTTTCAAAGGCTAAAGTTAGTACACTTCAGAATGAGGCAACCCATCCAAAGCAAAATGCTAACATGTAACACCCACCAACCATCAAGGAAGAACAGCTTCAAATCAGAACCTAGAAGAAGCTGAGGCTGGATTTCCTTTGAGACCCAAAGACCTAACAGCAACTCAAGACAATGACCTTTGTGCTCACCACCAGGACAGCATAAGGCCTCCAATGGCAGACCCTAGCCCCACCCCAACAGAGAGGGCATGGCATAAAATTCTGATACTACATCTCCTCAGGATAAAAGACAGCATCCTGCAAAGCCCCTGGACCCTCCTCTTCACCCCAGAGGCCTATGGCCAATCAGCAAAGTAATTTTAGAAAGCAGGACATGCCATGCAAGCAGCCAAAAAGATGCACTCTGGAAAAGACTAGGAAACCTTTGGAAACTGCCCTTAACACACAGGGCTGCAAGCAGGAGTCCCTTCTGGGTCCCCACAGGCTGCTATGAGGGGCCGCCTCCTCCACCACACCATTCAGAGACAAAAATGGCAACTGATGAATAAGCACAAGGAAATCCAGAATGTGAAGCCACTGGAAGGAGCAGGCAAGATCTCCATGATGGGATGGAGAGGACCAGTGCATGGTGTCTCCAGGGCCCAGGTCCCCACCTACCCCGCCACCCGCCATTCAGTATTCCCGGACCACGGAGGGGTGTGGGGAGAGACATGGGGACCACAATGAATAGTGGACAAACCAGATGTGGCCAGTCAAGGGAATGAGGCCAACAGGCAGTAAGGCAGGGAAGCAGACAGCAGAATGTAAACTAAGACAACAGACTGCTAAGTAGCCAGATTGTCCATCACTTGTTACAAGGGCAACTATGTAATTAAAAAAAATAAATTAACATTTATTATTTCTCCTTCAATGAAAATACATTTGAGTTTGTTACCGGTAAGATGTCTGAGGTGCACCCATGGTGCCAACCCCCAGTTCCCAGACCCTTCCCTTAATCCCAGACATGGTCTTGAACAACTAGCCCAGCCAATGGCCCAGGTCAAACATCACTCTGTGCCAAGGACACACCTGGGCGCCTAGGCCCCTACTTCTCTCTCCTAAAGGGCTGAGCTCTAAGACTCAAGTATGTCTCTTTCTGTTTCCTCTCTTTCCCAACACTTCCTTGCAAAAACCTCTATTCTTGATCTGCCATTAACTAACTTCTACCTCTAGCCCCAAACCAAGTTCCCTTTATCCTTTGTGTGTGTGTGTGAGCAAGCATTTATACCATAAAAGAGAGTTAAAGACAAGTGAAAAAGTCAGAGAGAAAGTGTACAGGGTCCTACACATACTCAAGGAGAATGACATCAGTCCTACTAACACAAGAGTGTCAGAAGGCCCCAATTTAGGCCCTTGACCACCAGCCAAGCTGTCTAGCCATCGCCTTGCTGATACCCCTCCACGTCGATGTGGTGGTCCTGGGTAGGGAGCAGGAAGCCCCCTGAGCTCCTCTAAGCCCACTTCATCCTCTCCCCATTCCCAAGCTTCCTTCCAACTGGCCCCATGTTTGCAGGAGACAGCCATGTCCCAGAACTCCACCTTCAGAAGCTCCTGGGACAGGAGCCCAACAAAGTGATTTTTAATTTGGGCCCCTATTTCTTGCAAAGCTCTTCCATGATGTTCCCTGGGCTCTAGCTCCAAGGAGATGAGCTTATACCCTGTGCTCAGGGGACCATGGGTCACCCACCCATGCAGGAAGGCCACACCCCTGTGGCAGCAGCACAGGGACATTTAATCTGAGGCATCAAGCCTCAGTGCTTTTCCAAACAGGTCACCTTGGGACAGACTGGCCAATCGCCACGGAGTGTGGCCAAGTTCCTGGTTAGCAAGTATTTTTGTGTGATGAACTTCAAAAAAGAAAAACAATAAACAGACGCCCCCACCCCCAACACACACACCCCAAAATAAAAACCTGTACCCTCTGTTCTGTTTGTCCAGGATGATGTTAGTTAAAACTATGGACTGGTCAAGGCTGCTCCCCCGACCATGCACACGATGTCCAACAGCAAATGGGATAATGTCCAGGCCCTGGGGCAGAAGGGGAACAGGAGCTGAATGGAAGGCACACCAGTGCCAGGGCACACTAAAAGGGGCAAGGGGGATAGCAGGGCAGATGACCAACCTCTTTACCACAGCCTAGTTTCAGCTGAGGGGACTCCATGCCTCCAAGAAGGCTGACTGGCACAGGGCTGATCCACAGATGTTGGAAGACGGGATTGAGATCAAACTGAGTAAATGAACCAGAATCACAGGTCCCATGTAAACACGTTCCGGGCTTGGATGCAACATCAAACCAGAGAGCACATTTACGTGTGTGTAAGTGTAGCCAAATGACAGAGCTTTTGGTTGGGTGAAGATTTCTCTGTCTTACATCAAGTGCCTAGTGTCAAGTCACTGTCAAAAGAGTAAAAAATTAGCATTTGAGTCTCCATTATATTGACCTAGAACAGGGGAAGGCCTTCCAGGCTCAGGGTCCCCCCCAGGGGCCATGGCAGCCAAACCCCCACCACCCCCATCCTAGTCCCATCACAGCAGTCACTTCTCAACTGCCAAGCTGGAGACAACACTTCAAAGTTTATTTCCATTTTGACGGGAAGTTGACTTCTCAAGAAAATGACCCCACTTGGCACTATGAAAGGGAAGTAAAACAGGCTTGGGTGTGTGAACTTAGATCAATATTTATTTTCTTCTGGAAAGCATGTAGAGACCCACCAAGATCCTAAGGGTATCACTGGCTGCAGGCCAACGCCGCCCCCCCCCCAGGCCTGGGGGATGGGTCACCTGTGGCCACAGAGCCAGGGTGAGCTAACTAAAAAAAAGGCTATAAGTACCATCTGGAAAGACTTTCATTCAAAATAAAATCAGGGCGTGTTGTTTGTTTGGGAAGGGAGCTCCTAAGACTAGGCTGAGCTGTCCTTTGACTATAAAAGGACTTCCAACAGCAGGACCCAGAAATGCCAGCACTTGTCCAGTCAATGGACTTGTCCAGTCATAAGATGAAACAGAAACCTACCAGGTGGACCAGACAGAAGGGGGCTGAACAGAGATGGGCAGACACTGCACCTGCACCAACACAGCACCTGGCTGTACATGCAGGACCAGCAGCACCCTAACCCTCCAAAAACCCAGTCTTGGAGTGTCACCCTACCTACCAGTTACTTATTATCAGGAGGACTGTGTCCCTTTATAGTGAAGAGACCTGGCAGACACCACTTTAACCACGTATGTGATCCAGCAATCAGACAACCTGACCACACGAGCCCCCACTGTGGTGCGTGCAAGTGCCCAACATTATATGACCTGTGTCGTATTTCCCACCAAAAACTGTTTATGCTAAATCTAATCAGGGGGAAGCAATCTGACAAATCCAGACTGTGGGATGTTCCACAAGACAACTAATCTGGATCCCTAAAATGCCAATACAACAAAAGGCCAAGACTGTCCCAGACTAAAGGAAACTAAAAAGACATGCCAACCATACACAATGTGTGATGAACTGGATTCCAGACCCTACATGGGACATCTTGGCGATCATTAGGAGAAGTGAATATGGACTGTATGTTACATAATATGTACTATTTAAAGAGAGAGGAGAGATAGGCAAGGGAGAAAATACAGTAGAGAAAGGGAAAAAAGGGATAAAAATAAAAGGGTGACAAATATTTAACTGAGGAGTCTAGAGGAACGTATGAGCGTTCACTGTATTACTCCCTTAACATTTCACAATAAGAATTTGTGAGGGAAGCAGTGTGCTTGGGACAGGAAGACTTCTAAATACCAGGAGGCACCTGCCCTCCCCTGGAACACAGGTCCAGGCAGGAAGAGCAGCCAGGCACAGCGGGCAGACCCAAACTCAGAAGTGTGGCTGCCCAGGCACAAACCTCAGCTCCCCCTTCATTTGCTGTGTGACTGTGGGCATATTTCTTAATCCATCTGGGCCTTGGCATCATTATTTGAGGACTAGTAATAACAACAGTACCTATTTCATAGGGTCCTGTGAAGACTAAAAAGCTTATGAGGAATGAATGCAAACAGAACAATGCCTGTCCCTAGCAAGCAGCCTGCTATTAGATACAACAGAGAGCTGAGTGTATCATCCCTGAAGTTTTCATTTCAAAAATGAGTTTAACTGCTTTCTTAAAGCATAAACCAGACACACTTTAATAGTGCCCTGATATGTCAAGACCGCTGTTACAAACGTCAGTTATTATAGAATGCAGGCCTAGGGGACTACTGAGGAGGACTACAGGCCCCTCCACAAACAGCGCCACATTCGTTCCAGCACAGTGTGGCTGGGTTGGGTTTCTTGAGTTATAGATTTAGATACACGTGCATACACACACATATACATATTAATAACTTGTTGGCTTATTTCCTTCCTTGGTTGTAGCTGCTATCTTATCTCCCCTTTCCCCTTTTAACTTGCTACATCTAGGAACCTAACGACCAACTCAATTCAGAATAAGGTCAAAGCAAACAGGCCCTTACAGTGTTGGGGCTGTCATGAGCTCATTTCAGTGAGCAGACTTCACAGTGCCAACTCTGAAGGGGCGGGGCTGTCTTCCAGATTTGAAGCCTTGCACATGGTACCTCTGGTTAAGTCAAGGGTGGTCCTGTCAGATTGCTCACACAGGAAGGGCTCCAGCCCTCTTTTAGCCAGGGGAGGGACAGTTTCAAAAGGCATCACATCAGTCCCTCCCCCAGTGCCAACAAGCCAGGAGGCACTTCAGGGTGCGAGGGCACAGCTGACTGCTGCAGGGGTTGAGCCCTTACCCAGGCTAGGCTGCAGGGTAAGCCAAGTAAAGATGGCAGGAGAGGGACACCTGGGTGGCTCAGCAGGTTAAGTGTCTGACTTTGGCTCAGGTCATGATCTCACAGTTTGTGAGTTCAAACTCCACATCAGGGTCTCTGCTGTCAGCACAGAGCCTGTTTCGGATCCTCTGTCTCCCTCTCTCTCTCTGCCCCTCCCCCCTCAGTTCTCGTTCTCTTTCTCTCTCTCTCAAAATAAGTAAATAAAAAAAAAAAAAAAACAGATGGCAGCAGGAGAGCTGGTCTGAGCCGTGAGAGAGTAATGGTGGTTTTAGGGTTGTTTTAAATGTTCTCAATATGATGATCTCACATGTGCAAAAGAAGAACTGGAAGAAGTAAAAAAAAAAAAAAAAGTCAGGGGGCGCCTGGGTGGCGCAGTCGGTTAAGCGTCCGACTTCAGCCAGGTCACGATCTCGCGGTCCGTGAGTTCGAGCCCCGCGTCAGGCTCTGGGCTGATGGCTCAGAGCCTGAAGCCTGTTTCCGATTCTGTGTCTCCCTCTCTCTCTGCCCCTCCCCTGTTCATGCTCTGTCTCTCTCTGTCCCAAAAATAAATAAAAAACATTGAAAAAAAAAAATTTAAAAAAAAAAAAAAAAAAAAGTCAGCAACACAGCAGGAACTTCAGTACTGGGGAGACCAAGACCTCCATCTATTTCCTTTAAAAACATAATGTGCTATTTCCTTTAAAAACATAACATGTCTTTTAAGTTAACATGGTAACTCCACAATGCATGTAAATGCTGTCTACACTACTATCAATAACACTGCCAGGTCTCAATCCTACAGAAATGCCAGCTCCTCTGCACCAACACACATACTGGATTCTACTGCCACAGGCATGAAACGATAAAAAATGAGAAGGCAACATAACTATCCTTTCAAGATAAAGGCTAAACAAGTTGTGGTACAGTCACGCAGCCACACCTGGGAATACCATGCAGCCCAGATAAAGAACGAAGGTGCCTTGTTAAATAAGCACACAGAAAAAAAGCCTGTGGTAGAATATATTTGCTAGGATCCTACATGTATAGTTTTCAGATGTCTGTGTGGATGCACACGCATGCATACATGCAAATCCACTAAAAGGGTCTGTAAAGGGAGACACCAACAGGAGGTGATAGTGGTTAGCCAGAGGAAGAGAAGGCTGGCACATTCTGTCTACACACTTCTGCATTGTTTGAAGTTTCACAACTGGCCCACCGGCAGCCTGGGACTATGAGGGAGACGGGACGGGACCCACCAGTGTGGATGTGTCCCGAACAAAGTGCTGGCCCTCTGCCAGCATGGCTTTGCCCTGGGTGAAGGAGATCCCCGCCACTCACTCCCTGACAGGCTGCCTGTCCAAGGCAGCTGCACCAGGAACCACCTTCGAGGGGTACATGGGAGGAATGTGGTTAGAAACCAGGCTCTATAGCCAGAGTTTGTGTTGGGGGAGGGGACCTAAATACCCTGAATACCCTGCCCCAATAATCTCACTCATGATCAAATCCCTTGTTCGGTGGCTAAACTTCAAACTAACCCCACCCAAATTATTACAGGAAATGGCTGAGAATGCAATCTTAACTCTACCTCCACCTCCAAAAAGAGGGCCAGGTGACCAGGCATGTCTCTGGATGTCTGCAGGAGGGAGGGGCTGTACACAACACAGTGCCCCCCTTTCCAGCAAGGCCCCCAGAGCTGCTGAAATGGGCCCAGCTCATACAGCATGCAATTGGATTTTTAGCTCCCAGTGCTGCAGGGAAAACAGGGCACAGAGACATTCTGAAAATGATTCTTTGCGGGAACAAATAGGTAGGAATGTATTCAAGGCATCTCTGCCAAGAAAGACTGAGTGGCCATTACTGCTGGGGACCCGCCAAGCCCCACCACTCCAGACAACAAGCAGGAATCTCCTGGCTGGCTCAGGTGGAGATCTGCCCTCAGAAGGCCAGAGGCCTTTCCTTCTCAAAGTCCTTGAATGTTCACATCAAAGCCCTTCAGCCTCCAAGAAAACATGTTCCTGGTCTTGCTACTCCCCAAGGCAAGACTTAGCAAATTCCCAGATCTGGGCTGGAAATTCTGATTACCTAAATAATAAGTGCCTTAGGAAAAAAAAAAAAAAAAGGCAGCTTGGGTTGCAAAAATGTGAGTGTCTTTGTTTGATCACGTGTTTGCTTAACATCAACAATTACCTAAATGTGACAGGGTAATCAGTCCTCAGGACACTGCCACACAACTAAGCAGGCCAGGCAGCTCTGGGAGATCGCAGCAGTCAGGGAAGTCCAGGTCTCCCCAGAGTCAAGGCTGAGGCTTGTACTTCCCAAAGGGTTCTCAAACACACAGCCTCATTTCCCACAGACCTTCCAAGTGGTCAGGCGAGACATGACCAAGCTGCAGGGAGGTCTGGGGACCCGTCCTTGGTCACAGAGCTAGACAGAGCAAGTTGTGAACGGCTTTCTTGGCTAAAGTGATTTTGATATTCACCCTCTGCCATGAAATTGCTGCAGGTGGGTGGGTTGGGGGGTGGGGGGGTTGCTCCTAGTGGAGTAGAGGGCCTGGTATGACCTGAACCATTGTCGGCAGAGACCCCCCAGAAAGCTGCTGGAAGCACACAAACCAAACCACAGCTATCTCAGAACCGGGGGCTGCTGCTCAGGTCTTCCCAGGGTAGCCTGGCCCCTTGGTCACCCACTGTGGCCTGTGGGCTACCCCTGTCTCCTCTACGAATACCAGTTAATTATGTTCTGCACACTTGGGGGCAGGCTGGAAATGGGCTCCCTAGTCATGCCCTCCACCAGAAGCTGAACCAGACTCCCTCCAGAGGTGAGTTCTTGGTTCATAATCAGATTCACCTGGGGCACCACTTAAACTGTAGTGTTTGGCTGAAGGTCAGTATTTGGGACCTGGAAATCTACATCTCCTCCAGAGGTAGGGCCTCATGTTTCTGCACACAGGGACGGCAAGCCCCGTTCCCTGCTCTTAGACACAGCACACTACAGTCAGAGTGTTGGTTCCATCCTCTTCTGCTTGCTTCGGGTTTCAGAACACCCCCAGAGAGGCTGGGTTCCACCCCACTGCGGGAGACCCGAGTTCTCATTGCCTCGGAGCAATCATCTAGCCAAGCGGCCCACTCAGGAACACTACAGCCTGGATCAGGGGGCAAGCAAACCCAAACGCTATCCTCCAGCTAAGGCCCCCATCCAAGCCTGCCCTGTCCGTGACAGCGAGCCCCGGCCCTCAACCAGCCCCTCCACAATTCTCGAAGCCGACTAGCCGAGTGGAAAGCCACCGTGAAACAGGATGCAGAGAGTCTCCTATCCTTAAATTACCTGCTCAGTACTGGCCTCGCCCCCGCAAGGAGGTCCTCGAGCCACGCCCCATGCACTGCCCCCGCCCCCGTAATCTGGGTGCTACAGGATCCGAACGTAGTTTGGCCCCTCCTCCACGGCCACACCCACCCTGGCAGTAAGGTTCCCAGTCTGAACCAACACCCCTACACTAACCCCACCCCCTATCTCGGTCCACACACCCTAAATTCCGACTGAGAATGAGTAGAATGGCCCCGCCTTCACCCTCGACCCCACCACCGGCCGAGCTATCTGAGGCGGCCACAGCAAGGGACCAAAACCGCGGGGGCAGCTTCTGAGGTAAAGGTTTGTCTGAGATCCGCTGGCCTTGACACCTGCAGACCTGGAGACAGCTCAGTTCCAAATTTACCAGGAGACGGGGGTCCTTCAGCTCCAGGGTCTTCAGGACTGCAGTTTTTAGCTAGCTCCCGAACTATTGTACAAATGTGAAGTCTAAATCTTTGGTAACAAGGTAACAGTATATTTATACGGGTTTTTTAACCTGCTCCAAATGCGAAAGAATTAAGTGTACCAGAAGACTTAAAGTGAGCCCAGAGGAAATACACAATTTTTTAAGCCAAACTGAAAGAGAAAGGTTACCATCCCTTAAAACATTGTTCCCACCTTTGTGTTTAAAAAAAGAAAAACAACTACGAGGTCCCTGGTCCGCTAAGGCCGCCCGTCCCGGTACTGGTGCCGCCCGCACGCATCCGGCACCCGGCAGGTGAGAGCAGGGCCGGGAAGAGGGAGGCGCACACGACCGGCAGTGAACAGGGCGCTCCTTTCTGGAGAAAGCGCCCCCAGGCCGAGGAGCCCCCTCGGGTCGGGCGCGCCCCCGCCGGCCGGATGGGCGGGGCTCCCACAAAGAGCCTCCGGCGGGGAACCGGGGCCGCCACCCGCGTCGGCCGCCGCTGGCTCTGGTTTGGACAAATTAAACCTTAGAGCGCTGGAAAAATTACAGGAAGAGGAGAGTGAAGAATGTGCCGAGTGGCTGGAGGGAGCCCTGTCCCCGCGTGAACTTCGCCCGCCGCTCGCCCGGGCCGAGCCGGGCGGGTCCCTCCCATCCCGAGCGCGCGCCCGGCCGGCGAGGGAGGGGCCGGCAGGGGAGGGGCCGGGCGAGGGCACCCCGCCTCCCCCGCGGCCCCGGGGCGCCCCCACCGCCTGTCTCCCGGAGCAGCACGCGCGGCCCCCACCCAGCTCGCCCGCACCTGCTCGCGCCGCCCCCCGGCCTCGGCGGGGTCTACGCCCGCAGCCCAGATGACGACATCCGCCCCCGCGGCCCCGCCCGAGAGTGCCCGGGGAGGGGGCGTGCCCGGCGGGGGCGCGGTCGCCGGGCGGGCGCCGGCTCCCAGCTCCCGGACCCGCCTCGCTCGGCGCGCGGGGCCGACCGCGGGACCGTGTGGCGGGGGGGAAGGGGCGAGGCCCCGACCGTTCCCGGCCCCACCGCCCCTCGCGCCCGGCCGGCGGCTCCGGGGGCGTGGCCCGGTGGCTTGCGCTGTCCCCGTCCGCGCGCTCTGGGCGCCCGGGCGGCCCTACTGACCTGTGTGAGTTCTCAGGTGCGCCTTGAGGTGCGAGGATTTCCCGTAAACTTTCTCGCAGCCCGCGTAGTGGCACTTGTGCTTTCTCTGCGGGGATTCGAGGTCGGCGCGACTTCGGCCCCGCCGGCCCCTTTGTCTGAGGCCGGGTTCGCCGCTCCCCGCGGGCCCTGGCTCCCGCTCGGGCTCCAGCCCCGCCTCGAGCTCGGCCTCGGGCTCGCTCCACGCGGGGCTGAGGGGCGCGGCCGCCGCACCTTCGCCGCCGGGGCAGGCGGGCTCGGGGGCGGGTGGCGGCGCAGGCGGCAGGCGGCAGGGGGTCCTCGCCTTCCGGGCCGCGGCGCCCTCTCTGCGCTCCGCCGGGGCGGGCGCCGGCGCTTGCTGGTTGAGGTCCGCCAGGATCCGCGCCACCACGAAGAGCGAGGCGCTGTCCTTGCCGTCGCGGCGCTCCTCGACGCGGGGCAGCGTGGCGGCGACAGCGGCGGCCGCGCCTTCGGGTCCGGGCTCCGGCCCTTCCCGCGGCCCGTGCACAACCGCGCGGCTCGACATGGACACGAGGCACTCGGCGGCGAAGTGGTCCACATAGGCGGCGGCTGCCATGCTGCGGTCTCCGGCCGGCGGGCCGGCGGCACTGCTGGTCGCTGCGAGTCGTCAGCGGCGCATCCGCACCCACGGCCTCCGGAGAGCGGGCGGGGGGCGGGGGCGCGGCGCGCCCTCTCCGCGGGCTGGGCTAGGCGCGCAGCCGCCTCTGCCGTCACCCGCGCGGCTCCGCGTCCGCGAGGCGCCCGCCCGGCCGGGCACCAAAGAGTGAGCGCATGGGGGGCGCGGGCCCGTGGGGTCCCCGCGCGGCGTCAGAGGCGGCCTGTCCTAAGGATGCCGAGCAGCGACGTTAGTGACTGTCTCGCCAAGTCGCGGCCGCAGCCTCGCCGCGCATTGTGGCAGGCGGGACAGCCGCCGTGCGCGCCGCGGCTCGGTGTGGGCGGCCCGGCCCCGGGGGTGGGCGGGGCCGGGGCCACATCTGGACCCGACGTCAGCCCCCAGCCACATCCTGGCGGCGCAGGTTACAGGCGGCGGCGGCCGCGGGGAACTGCGCGCGCGGAGGGGGCGGGGATCCCAGAGCGCGCACCGTCAGGATACAGCGGTCGCGCGCCCGCGCCTGGGGAGGGGGCGTGGCCTAGGGCAGGGGCGGACGCCGTTGGTTCGTAGGTAGGCGGCCGGACCAATCCGGGCCGCAAGAAGGACCGGCCCGGCCTCGGGGCCTGCCCTCGCCAATGGGCGTGCCCTCTTGGCCGGCGGGAGGAGGAGCGGAAATTTGAGCCGGGAGCTGGGCACGCTGACGCAGGACGTCCGAGGGCGGCGGGCCGGGGCGTGGCTGCGCGGGGGCCGCTCTCCACCCCCACCCCCAAGCAGCGGGGAGCCCGCGGGGGCATTTTCCTGCCAGGGCTTCTGTGTGGTGGCGGCCTGGAACCCCGGGATGAAAGTGAGCCCTCGGTAGGGCGTCCCTTTGTCCCTCCATCCCTGCCTGTGAGGGGCACCAGGGATGGGTGCGCCTCGGCGAGGCTTGCCTCCGCTTCTCTTCCAGAGCGACGTTTGCACGGCGGGGAGGCGTGTCCGCTCAGGCTAGGCGCGAGGCAGCAGGCCTGGCCTGGGGGCGGAAAAACTCTTCGTGCACCCCGCCGCAAGAGGGTTCCTGGGTGGCCGCGTCTCGAGACCCATGCCGTTCGCCCCCTCCGTGCTCTTTCTCTCCTGAGCTCCGGGCAATGGTGCGGCCAGCCTGGGAGCGAGGTCACGGGTGGGGCGGGGCCTCTACCGCTGGAAGGATCGGCTGCTCCCCAAACTGGTCCCGGGCGGCTAGGGACCCGAAGGGGACAGCGCTGCCGGTGAGCCTAGGTCAGCCGGAGCCGAACTGGCCCCAGGCTGGTGGTTAAGCTGGCAACGTGGGTGACGTGCCCACCGCGTCCTGTGCTTACAGGAGTGAACTACGTGCTGGTGCAGCCGGCGCCGCTGTTCAGGGAACGCGGGGCCCCTTCCTCCTCCCCGCCCCAGGCCTGCAGCCAACTTCTCTAGGCTGCCCCTCTCCCACCGCGGTGGAGAAGGCTTCAAACGCCACCAGCTGCGAGGACCCCGCCCACCACGCCCCACCCACTCACCCACCCACTGTCTGGGCCTCCCGAAGGAAATACTCTACTGCGCCGGGTCCGCGCGCACTGCTTGCCCTGCCCCTGCCAACTTGCCCTTGACTTTCACAGTCGCCCCCACTCTCCAACCCTAGGCCCCGCCGTTCTTATACAGGCCTAGGCCATCACTGGAGAAGTCAGTACGTAACTTCCTACTGCCGCAGAATGGAGCGCAGCCACCGCTGCTTCGGACCCTTCAGGCAGCCCCTGAACCACAAGACCCCCCCCGCCCCCCCAACCACAACACCGAGGCCTGGGATTGCAGTCCCTGGGTGGTTTGCCTTAAAGGACGTTCGCACGTGTCAGCTGACAGCGAGGGAAGCCTGCTGGATGAAGGCAGCCCAGGCACTCAAACCCTGTGGACCTGAGAAGAGTGGTGGGTGGGGCAAGGTCATCCTGCGCACAAATTAAGACCAGCCATTTCTCACCAAATTAATTTGGGGCCTGGATAGAAAAAACTTCTTTCTAGGTAATGAAGAAAGAACTGAGACAGACCATTCTCTGTTTCATGTTATGGTGAACCGTAAACTGGCCTGGACGACTGAGCACCCTGGGTGTCTGTAACTGAAACCCTACACTTCCCTCTCACTGATAATTTGGTGCGCCCTGGGAAGACTATGGGACAGAGTGGGGGGGGGGGGAGGGGGGAAGGAGGGGTATGCTGGGATGGGCTCTGGAAAGGCATCCGGGTCAAGTCCCTCTAAGAGGGGCTCTTCTTGGCAGGAAGTAATCATTTTGTCAGGCAGATTGTGTTGATGACATTTAAGAGATTTGTGTTCTGACCAAATAATGATTCAGAATGTTCCTCTAATCCCACCACATGTCACAATCAGTCACTGCGTTAAGGATGGAGCTGGCCCTACACCGACTTGCCAGCACCCATCCCTTCTCAGCCAGGGGAATTCTGCCCAGTTTTTGAGGTACCACATCTCTCTGGTTTCTCCATGACCCCTGCTGGTACATCCCAGCCTGCACACACTCTGGCGGTCCTCCCACAAGTATGCACTGTTCTAGACATTGGGCCACAGCCATGGACAAGACCCCTGCCCTGGGCGAGGTGAAGCCAGCCTTGGGTCAGAGGTCTTCTGCACTGACACACAGCCCACCCCCATCCACAGCCTAAAGCATTCCCTAGGGCTCTCCAGGAGTGCTGAGTGCAGCCTCCCTAAGGGTTTCCCCTGTGCCCTGTGGCATTCTGGATGCAAAACTCAGGGCTTTGGCTGGCTTCTCAGGCATTTGATCCTTGTTCACTGAAAGCCTCAGGGCCTACAGCCTTTACCATGTAGAAATATCTTCCAGTATCCAGAGATACATTTCTTTTCCTCAGAGCTAGGAGTCCATGTTTCTCTTGCTAAATAGGATTTTGTCAGACATAGCTCATGTATAGACGAGGATGGGTGGGGATCAAGTGTCAGAAGAAAGGAACAGAATATTCAAAAGCAGAGTAGGGAAGATCAGATGAGAACAACTAGATGGAGACATGTCTGGGGAGTAAAGAGGTTAAAGCCTGAAAAGGTGACTGGGGTTTCTGGTAAAGGTGGTGGACTGACTCTTACCTTCTAGAGCCCCCTGAAACAGCAGCAGGTTTGTTTGTTGTAAGACAGAAATTGGCAAGGACGGGAGAGGAAGGGAGGATGTAACGACGACACAATTTTTGAAGCTGAAATACTTAGCAGACCAGAGTACATGAAATCCCAAAACGATAGCCAGGAAAGAAAGCCAAGAACAAACTGGAATCTCCAGAAGTTTCACGAATGGGTGGCAGTAGGCACCTCTGGACATGAATGTGAATGAGGGGCTAAAATAAGAATAAGGCTGAAAGCCTTATTAAGAAGAATTGAGTTGCCCAGATCCCCTCCCTAATTCTGTGCGGCCTATGCCGTCCTGGAAAATTATTATCTAAAGAAGGTAAAAGGGAGCATCTTGGTTGGGAGACACCAGGCACAACTGACAGCTTAGGAACAGGGAGATTAAATGAGCACATAGATACTGGATACTGAGACCAACCTCTGTCCCCCTTTGGGATTGCAGATTACAGGAACCAGGAGACAAAGAGTCTTTTCTGGGGCATCAGATCAGGCCAAGGGGAACACCTAAACTTCCTGACATCTGTGGTTGTCCAGTTAAGCCAGATCACCCAAAGGAGAGGCCACTGTTAATAAGCCCCACACATGTGTACAGAGTTTCTAATCAGTCTTTTACAGACCGCCAAAGCTGACCTGGCATCTCAGGAAAGCCTTGTGTCATAAAATCTAAAACCCCAGTGGATTTTTTTTAAACAACTTGGAAGAAACAGAGACTAGCAGAGAGAAGTACACGTCAACATAAGTACCAATAACGTCATCAGAGAAATTAAGATATTGCAACCCATGAAGGCAGGACACATATAAAGAAACATTCAGAGAACAAACAAGCAAAAACAGTTCTTGGAAATTGAAAATAAGATATCAGAAAGGAAAAAGAAAAAAAAAAAAACTCTCAAGAGAGGGAATGGAAGGCACAGGTGAGGAAATCCCTGTAAAAGTAGAACAAAAAAGAACCCCAAAAATTGGAAATAGAGAAAAAAGAAGACCATACAGAAAGTCCATTGATCAAATCATAGGAACCAGGAAAGAATGACCAGAGAAAAAATACAGGGAGTGGGCAGAGTCATCAAGGAATTAATCCAAGAAAAGTCTCCACTACTGAAGAATGTGTGTTGAAAGAGCCCTCAGGGAGCCCAGCACATTGGGAAAAAATAGCCCTACCCCAAAGCAGATCTCTGTTCAAGTTCAGAATAATGGGGACAGAAAGTGTCCTGACAATAGAAGCAGGTCACTTAGAGACTGTCAGGAGTCAGAATGGCTGTGGGACTCTCCATAACAAGTAGAAGTTAGAAGGCAAGGGGCAAAGCCTTGGGAAATCTAAAGCAAAATTATCTTCACGCAGACAAAGTACAAACCAAATGTTTTGAGATGCACGATATCTCACAAAATTTACCTTCCATGCATCCTGTGTCATTGTAGGAAGCTACCAGCAATAACAATTCTTCCAAAATGAAGACTTCAGCCAATAAAGAGGGAGGCATGAAGTCCAGGAAGCAGGCAATCCCCACAGGAGGGAAGGAGAGGCACAGGGGGCCACTAGGCCAAGCTGGAGCAGGTCAGAAGCTCTGGGGACACCTCTTCACAAGGTAAAATAGAATTCCTATAGCAGTCAGGAGAGGCTGGGCCATGCTGCAGTGCAAACAACCTGCAAATCTCCAAGGTTTATTTCTGGCCATGCTGCGAGTCTATAGTGAGGCACCCAGGGACAGGGAGGTTGATGAAGCAGTCCATCTAGAACATGCTGGTCATCATGGCACACCAAGACCCACGGTGAGAGCCTTGACCCAGACGTGTCACTCATGCCTTCTTTCCCACACACAAAATCTACTCTCTCCCACCCCAAGTGGGCCTGACCCACTTTCATGAGCCTTTTAAATTTGAATCTAGAGACCAGGGACAGGGAAATCCGAAACCAAAAGATGACAGGGTTTTGAGGTGAGGGAGACTCTGCAGTCTCCCTGGAACATAGTCCAGTTCCATAAGAGGCTCAGTGGTTTCCTCATGTGTGTGGTTCATGTGGCTACCTCTTCTTAGTCTAGAAACCTATGATCTGGAGACAAGTTGTCTGTGCCCTCCACACCCACCCCACCGCTCCTCAAATACACAATCCCAACACACAGTGGTAGAAATGGACAGGATAACACAACAAACTCCCTGATTCATAAAGCAGAGGAGTGGAGGAGTCCCAGTAGATGGTGTCCTTAGCAATTGTAAAATCCAGCTAGGCAGATATTTTCCCCTGCTCAGGAGTGAGGATATTCCTGGAATTATCCCAATCCTGCTGTCTGGGAGGGACTGGCCAGTCACTGTTCCTTGGAGTCTTGTTTCACCCTTAGGGGTTTTCTTCGTTATCGTCTTCCTCCTCTGCACTGGTGGGGGGCCGGGCATTGGAAATACACCTTCCTTGGGGGCTGGGCAATTCCCAGCCCACTTCCGTCTGTAGAAGGTTGGAGATTAAGGGTAATTATAAATTCCAGCCACAAGCTCTATCAGTCCTTGTACGTGGTTTCTTTGGCACTGCTAGTTTCTCTCAAAAATATAGTTAGCTTCTCTTTTTATTCTTAAATTACTTAAATACAGAATATTTTCAACAGAACACTGATGTAAACATGGGGAAGACAAGAAATATAGTCTATGTGTGTCATTTAAAAATAGAACAGATGTGAGAGGCATTTTTGATATGATTTCTTAAGATACATAGGCTCTAGAGCAAACAGTTAAGTTTTTACCATTTTAATCCATATAAGAACGCAACGAAATTCAAGTTTCAATGTTGATGGCTACATGTCTCTTTGGTAAAAATATTATAACCAAGGAAGAATTTTGAAATATTCTGCAGTGACAATAAAAAGGTAACTATAGATGGTGTATTTATACAGCATATGAGATGCATATTTAAAAGTTTTTTTTTTTTAATGTTTATTTAGTTTTGAGAGAGAGACAGAACATGAGCAGAGGAGGGAGACACAGAATCCAAAGCAGGCTCTGAGCTGTCAGCACAGAGCCCAACACAGGGCTCAAATTCAGGCACCACAAGATCATGACCTGAGCTAAAGTTGGATGCTTAACCAACTGAGCCACCCAGGTGCCCCTAAAGGTCTTTTAATGCCTTAAGACTTGAGAACACTAAAGATACAGAGGGACATTATTAACTTGCAAAGTCATAGGTCTGGAAATGTTATTTCTCCATGGTTTCACTAATGTGTATGAATATTTTAATTTTTATTTCTTCCTGTTGTGTCCTCCTTATCTGTGGTGTGTCTCATGACTGTTGTGGACATTCTCTTGTGGTAGCTTTCCTCTGCTATTTAGATACCCCTAGTCAACACTTGGGTACACTGAATGGCCTGGCAGCTGGGGCTCCACAGCTGAGGCATTCAGACCCACATCAAAAGGCTGAACTTCACAGGTGCCTGGGTGGTTCAGTTGGTTAAGCATCCAACTTTCGCTCATGTCATGGTTTCACAGTTCATGAGTTCAAGCCCTGTGTCTAGCTCTGTGCTGATAGCTCAGAGCCTGGATTGTGCTTTGGATTCTGTGTCTCCCTCTCTCTCATTTTAAATATCACTAACTGATTCAATTAAATGTGGTTAACTTCTTACCTAATCTATTTGATTCCAGTTAGCTTCATTGTTGAGAGCTGCTTTCATGGTGGTTTTTAATACATGCTTTTCTCTCTCAACTTAATTGCAGGTTCTTTGAGCTTCTTGATCTTTGATGGTAGAATGACACCCTTGTCTCTTTTCACTAGTTCTTCCAAGCTATCCCAGGTGACAATTTAACAAATATTCTACCATTGGATACATGATGGTCAACCCTTAAGCCAATGCTACAAATATTATTTTTTGTTGCAGCAGCACCCCATGTTTGGTTAACCTTCTCTATCAGTCAGGAGCAGCTAAGTTATGCTATAGTAAAAAATGATGCCAAAAGTTCCATCACTTGAAATACCAAAAGGTTAGTTTTCAATATATCAAAGGTTGGCTGGGGAACTACTCTGGTGGGTGATCACCCTCAACCCAGCATCCAGATCAGTGGGGCAGCCATTCTCTGGAACACTGACAGTCCCTTCTGTTCATAACAGTCATAAGGACTGTGCTACCCACAGGGAGCCAGGTGCAGACCCATCATGTCCCCAGAAGGCAAGGAGCTGAGCTATTCAGTGAAGCATTAACAGTTTCCACAAAACCTGTGACTTCTACAAAATGTGACTTCTGAGGCTATTGAGAAAACTGGCAAAGAGTTTGGGATTGACTTAATGGTAAGTAGATAGAAAATTAAATGAACAGAAGACAAGCCAGAGCTCCAAAGAAAACAAAAGGAAAGTCCATTGTAGTTGACCACTTGGCTCAGTTACAGGGGGCATTTTCATAATAAGAGTAACAAACATGGAGCATTGATCTAATGAACTATTCTATATTACTCTAGTGGGGTCTTTTGAGGAGTACATGTGGGCAGAGGAGGCAAGACGAAAGGAAGCTAGGTCCACATCTACATATGGGGAGATAACCAACAGCAACCCAAACTGAAAGCCCAAGAGGTAGCAATGTGATCATTCTGTGGTAGATAGAGTTCCAAGATTGCCCCAACATTCCAGCCCCTGGTCTACACATACCTCCTCCCATGTAGTCAAACACTGATGCAGGTGTTTCTGTGAAGGCATTCTACAGATGTGACCCAAATCAGCTGACTTTAAGATGGGAAGGTTATCTGGTGGGCCTGACCCAGTCTCATGACCCCTTTCATCTGGGTCTAGGGGTCAGAGATGGGAGGGAGGTCAGAAAGATAGGAAGCATGAGAGGGATTTGAGGTGGGGAATATTTTGTGTTGCTGGCTTTGAAGATGGAGGAAAGGTTGTGTGGCAAGGAACCTGGGTGGCTGAGAGTGGCCTCCAGATGACAGCCAACTGGAACTGGGGACCTCAGCCCTATGACCATAAAGAACAGACTTCAACCACAATCATGTGAGCTTTAAAGAGAACCCTGGGCTCCAGAGGAGAATATGGCCTGGGTGATACCGTGATTTTAGCCTCATGAGAACCTGAGCAGAAAACCCAGCTGCACCAGCCCTGGACTTCCAACCTACAGAACTGCCAGATCATACATGGATGTTTAAAGCTGCTAAGCCTGTGGTAATTTGTTACACCATAGAAAACTCATACACACCCCGTCTGAGTTACAGAAATAATCAGGGAAGAGAGGCAAGAGGGATTGTCTCTGGGGAGGGGGAATAAAGGAAGGAAGGGAAGTTAAAGACTGCTGTGTTTTATAACAAACCCTGCACCTTTAAGGTAGCCACATGTTTAACTTTGATTTAAAGAATAATCACAATTAAAAGATTTATCAGAGACTACCAGCACCCAGCTGCTACAGACCGAATGCTTGTGTCCCACCCTGCCAAATTCATATATTGAAATCTACCCCCCACCCCCACCCATAGGAAGGTATTAGCAGGCGGGGCTTTGGGAGGTGGTTAGGTCATGAAGGTGGAGCTCCCGTGAATGGGATTAGCACCCTTACAGAAGAGACCCCAGAGAGCTCCTTTGTCCCTGCTGTGTTGTGAAGACACAGTGCTTTGTGAAGTTCCTATCTGTGTACCAGGAAGTGTGTTCTCACAAGACATCAAACAGACTAAGACACCAACAAGATCCATCCCCAATTTCTATACCAGTGACTGACCACGTTTCCCACACAACTGTGCAGTCGGCCAGGTAACCGAGTTCTCCGTCTGGGAATGTGAGTGGAGGGCTGTGGGGTTGCTTCTGCACTGGGGCTTTTAAGAGAGTGGGTTTCTGTCCTGCCTGTTCTCTTTCCCCTGCTGCCAACTGGATGATTATGACAACAAAGCTCTTGGGGATGATGGAGCCCCCAAATAGAAGAGACTGGGACCCAGAAATCGGGCCGAAAGTGCTCTCCTGGATGGCCACTGTATTTCAGCCACAACAATTCAGGGCCCACCTGTTATTGGAGCTTAGCTCATCCTAGCTAATATAAAAGTGGACGTGAGAGCAAGGGATGGAAGAAAAACAAGAAAAGGTGTACGAAGAAGGGGGCTTGGTCCCAGACAAAGCGAGGGTTGTGCATTGTGCTACTGTGTTATTCTCTAGGGTTGCTTCTTGGTGGCAGTCAGGCCGTGGGGTGCCTGCTCTGGGCATCGTCCTCCTACTCCTTCTTCCTGGGGCAGCCACAGCCTCTATCTACTCGGGGCCCTGGCCTCGAGCTGGGCTGAGGGTGGCTGGGGTTTATCTAGGACCATCTCATGATGTCCTGATGCTTGGCACCCCCCACTCACAGAAGGCAAACAGTGTTCTCTTCATCCAGCCCAGGGGCCACTCGTAGGCTCCCACCTGTCCCTGTCTCCTGACTTAATCACACTATCATAAAGAATTGCTTGCGCCAAGGAGGACTTTGACCCTGAGGTTTTGCAGTCCTCAAGTCTGACCATTTCAGAGTTGGATGGGTGGATGAGAAACTTCTGACTGAAACTCTCATCACAGTCACTGATGGCGTGATGCATGAAAAGGAAAACAAGCCATTCTCTGTTGTATGACATGGGGGTGGGGTAGAAAACCGTTTTCATGTGCCATCTCCCATTGGTCCTGGAGTACAAAATAATTCATCAGGTCCTAAATGATGAAAGCTGACTTCACATCTGGTGCACGCTTACATGGTGAAAGATTAAAACCAGAAATGCTTCTGAGACCAGCCCTCGAAAGACCGAAGAGATATTTACAGTGTCTGCAACAAATGTAGGAGGAAAGCATGTTAAAATGATGGATGGTCCCTTCCAGGCTTGCTGGAGCAGATGGCTCCCACTCCTAAACACAGCAACTGACATGGGATCCCGCCTTCCTTCCTGATAATCGGGGAGGCTCTCTGGTTGCCATGATAATTGCCTGTTCTGTGTGCCCCTTCCCAGTCTCACCCCTTGGTTGTCTGCTGTTCATAATTTGTGATCCTCTCCCTGGGTAGGTGCTCAGGGTCAAATGCTGCATTTCATTCTCTTGACTTAACTCTGAGATTCCTGCCAAGCCCCAACCTTTGAGAACACTTCAGAGCTCCCCTGATCCATTGACACATATGAAAATGCTACAAGGAGGGTGCCATTCCTTCCTGTTTCACAGGTTAGAAATCTGAGCCTTAGTCAGCTTGAGAGACTTCCCCCAGGCCACACACAGCAAGATGCAGAGCCCAGCCCGGACTTCTTTCGCCTCACATTGGTGCCCCCACCCCCTGGCCTAATTAATGTGGGGATTTATCAAATCAATTAAATCAGAGCAAGGCTGGTCCATTCTGGACTCTGATGGAAATCCTGTCTAATGAGTATTTCCATTAATGGGATTGGGAGGATTTGCAATGGACAATATAGGATAAGACCGTCTTTAATTCTTGGCTGTTTGCATGTAGGATTTAGTGAAGAAGGGAAGGATGGTGAGGATAGCGGATAGTATACAAACGAAGCAGTGTTCTTTTATGCTAGTGCCCCAGATGATACTACTTAGGCATCGTAAAATCACAGGAAGCAGGGCTGGAAACAGTCTGCTGGGTCATGCCCACCTGACTCACAGTCAGGGGAGCTCTACAGTATGGGCACATGGGGTCTGTTGTCACCTTTGCGGGGGGAGGGGGGAGAGGGAGGGTGGGGAACATCCATCCGTCCATCATCCACACCTGCCATATGTTCAGTTGGTTTCTAGGCTTTGGGTTTCCTAAGTAGGATAGTATATCAAGAGAGTCAGTAGTGATTATACCTGGTTTTGTAGTTAAACTAGTTGACTTAAAATAGTTTCAAAATGTAGTATGAGTTGGTTCTTTCTATGCGAGCCTCTTTGAACTGGAGCTTCCGAATCTGATATTTGGTATGAAACTTCTTTCTTGGTATGAAGCTGATGTCTGTACAACCAAAGCTATTGATATTCCAGGGGGAAAAAAATGTTTTCCACTCCCAAGGAAAAGGAAAGGAGAAGTTGAAACTGAATTAGTTTTAATCTCATTACATGTAACTTGAGAGCAGCCAAGAGACTGCCATCTCTGACCAGAAATCATTTCCCGGAAGTCCAGAAGTAGTTTCTGGAAATTGCTGACTAGGGACCCTCTTTGTGGTCAGCCTTGGGTCTGGTGAGTGACCACGGGGGAGGCCTTCTGAGGGCTCCTCTCCAAGTGGATAAGGAGGCCCCAGCCCTGAGCCAGCCCTGGGGTCACTTACTGGACAATGCTCCACTCCACCTGCCCTCTGTGACCAGTGCCTCAGGTGCCTTAGGAAAACAGGTGCCCAGTGAATGGGGGAATTCTTCAGCCACATTCTGTTGTCTCCTTAAAGCCCCCCCCACCATGGCCTTTATCCACCTAGGTGTCATTATGAAGCAGTAACTCTGGGACTGAGAAAACTTGACTCTCGCTCTGCAGTCCAGACCCCCAGGCTGGCCAAGAGCGGGAGAGGCAGGTGAGCAGCCCATTTTTTGCAGACCCATTCAGAAGTTGCACACATGCTTCCACCCACAGCACCCCCACCGTGTGCTGGTGACACAGAGGTCCAGATGGTGCGGGAGCTGCCACTGCCCTTTGAGGGGAGGCCTGCAGAGCTAGCCAGGAGGAACCAGGGATGCCCTGAGCCTCCAGGATGCTGGCAAGCTAAAGGGGGAAGCAGAATTGTTGCAATATCACAAGACAGTTTTAAATATTGCTGCAGTATTGTTGCAGTTTTTTTTTTTTAATGGCCTCAAAGTTTTTGACACTTCTCCCATTAGATCCATGCAGTTCTTGACTGCTTTAATGCATAGGGAACAGTGAAAGGGAAGCTATGTGTAAAAGGCAGCCAACTTCCACCTGGCTCTCTTGGGGGGAACTTTCATATGCTCCCTCTTGGAGCTCTGAGCTTCCATATGAGAAACCCAACTGCCCTGACCTGGAGGGTGATCCCCACCACAGTTCCAGGCATGTCAGTGAAGAAGCATCTGGGCAGCAGACCCTCAGGTCCTCCAAGCCTTCCAGACCTCCCAGCTGAGGTCCCAAACATCAGTGAAGCAGAAGCAAACCATCCCTTCCAGGACCCATCAAAATTCTTAATCCACAAAAGCAATGGTTCTTGCTGTAGGGCATTGTGTTGGGGGTTGTTTGTCACACGACAGTGGAAACGAGAACAAACATGGTTTCTTTAAACCAAGAGATGACTGGCCTAGTGCTCAAAGAAAAATGATCTCTCTCAATCCTGGGGGGACCATTGATGGGAGCCTTAGGTCTGAGGACTGGTCTCTATGGGTCAGCTAATCAAGGGGACGTTCTGTGTTTGACTGGGGAACTCACCTGAGACTTCCCTGGTGTTCATGGCGGCCCAGTAGGTGCTATCAGGGACCCCAAGCCGCAAGCTCTCTGCCTTCTCAGAGCCTTCTCTGACACAGTGGGTGAAGGCTGTTCTGGATGCTCACCTCCGTGCTGCACATGACGCATTTGGGGTCCGTGCAGCCCAGCCCTGTCCTCAAAAGGACTGGGGACCATGGACATCCTGGGCCTGCCCCTCTGACACATCCTCCAAAATTCCACATTTCCACAGCTTCCTTATTGTCACATTATTTAATCTGAAAAACACTGAAAAGCTGATAATTGCTGTTTCCTCCAGGAAAAGAACACTTTCTTTTCTCTTTTCTGCCATCTCTTCCATGTACAGACCAGTTTTCTCTATTTACTCGTTTTGACAGCTCTTGCTAATTATTTACTGTGTCGATCAGCTATTGCTGCATAACAAGATATCCCCAAACTTAGTGGCTCAAAAGAACACTAGGCATTTACTGTGACTCACAGTGTCTGTGGATTTGGGAATGGCTAAACTGGGGAGTTCTGGTTTGGGGTCTCTCTCATGAGATTGCAGTCATGACATTGGCTGGGACTGCAGTCATACAAAGGCCTGATTGGGACTTGAGAATCTGCTTCATGGTGGTTCACTCACATGGCTGGCAGGTTGGTAACAGTTGTTAGTGGGAAGCCTCCGTTCCTTCCCACTTGGTCTTTTCCATGGAGTTGCTGGAGTGTCCTTACCACATAGCAGCTGGCTTCCCTGCTCCCTGACCTAGAGCAAGAGATTTAGAGAGAGAGCCAAGTGACAGCTATCCTTTTTCTGACCTAGCCTCAGAAGTCACATAGTATCACTTCTGCCACAACCTAATCATTGGCTCTTCTGAGACTTGCTAAGTATGGCCCAGATTCAAAGGGGGGAGGGGAGTGGAGATTAAGCTCTACCTTCAGAAAGGAGAAATGTCCAAAAATTTGGAGACATATTTGAAAAGCACCATACCTACCCATTATTCAATGTCCATTATCCCCTCATCCTATAATTTTATGCTAAGCAGCAAGATACCTGGCTAAAAGATTACATTTCCAAGCCTCCCCTGAAGCAAATGGAGATTAGTGAGCTGTAAGCAGAAGTTGTTGGGTGAGGTTTGCCAAAAGCTCTTTAAGAAACAGCTGGCATTTGCCCTATGCCTCTTCTTCTTGTTGAATGCTTGGGATGCAAACGTGATGGCTAATGCTGCAGCAGCTATTTTGTGAATATGCAGCAACCGCATATGACTGGATGGCATATGCAAAAAATCAAAGAAAAAACTGAATGGTGCTTGAGTCCCTAGTGACATCGTGGAACCTCCCATAACTGACTTGAATTGTCTAACACTGAACTTCTTTTATAGGGAGGGAAACTAGCAGTTCTTGATATTTATACCAGGTTTACTAATGGATGAACACAGATCCTAACTGATAAATTTATCATTGTTTTTTCTTCAAACCTGGCTTGCATAGGACTCATCATTGTATTTCTGAGCCCTCTTCCTACATGATGTTCTTTTGCAAATGGGCTGGTTTTCTGGTTGTCTGTAAGTTAAGTTGCTGAAGGAACTGATTGATCCAGATAATCACAACAATCCATTTGGACACTGCTTCTCCTGTCAGACTCAGTCATAGGCCACCTAAGGATGGGGAACTTTGGGGATTGGTCCCACTCTTGATCCAGTTGCCTGTGGCCTCTGGGGATAGGTAACATTGTGCTGATGTCTGCCTAGAGCAGAGGGCTTGGATGAGCAGAGAGGGGCTGTGCTCCATTGTGGGTGAGAGAGAGGCAACATGAGGGGCCCTCTGAGTCTGCCATCATGTGAAAGGTCTAGGTCTGCCCAGGCAGGAACCCCAGGTCATTTAACAAACCAGGTCACCTGCATCACATACAGCTCCTCTGATCTCTGAGGACCCATTTCCTGGTGGTATTTCAGTTCTTCCCACTCTGGTCAGCCAGAACATGTATCTCCTGCTCAGCCATCCTGGAGCACAAGAACCATAGTCAGGAGTCCTAGAGGCACGTCTCTACCACACTATCCCTTTGTGGAAACTCATTTGAAATAGAAGATGCTATCGCTCCATAAAAACCACCCAAAATGTAGTGGCTACAATAGCAATTGTAGTTCACTTTGTTCATACTTCTGCAATTTGGGCAAGACTTGGCTCATCGCTGCTCCTTGCAGGGTCAGGGGGGTGCCTCAACTGCAGAAGGAGAACCCACTTTCAAGATGGCTAACTCACATGGCTGGCAAGTTAGTCCTGGTTGTCCACCAGGGGCTCAGCCTGGGCTGTGGGATTGGGGCCTTGATTCCTCTGCAAGCAGGCCTCTCTATAGGCTGCTTGGGCTTCCTTACAGTGTTGTGGGCGGGTTTCCAAGAGCACCTGTCCCAAAGATGGAAGTGTAAGTCATGGCATTTCTATGGCCAGGCATCCAGACGTCACACAGCAACTCTTCCCACCATAGTCTGGGTTGCGGTAGTCACAAAGGCCAACCCAGATTCAAGAAGAGGAGACGTGGACTCCACTTCCTGATGAGGAAGTAGGAGGGTTCTAGAAGAGCATGTGGGGTAGGAGATATTATTGTGGCATTCTTTAGGAAATGCAACCTGCCACAGAAAGTGTGCCTGAGGCCCTTCATTGCTAAAGTTGGAAAGTATCTGATTCTATTGCAGTGCATAGGACATCGGAGAGGCCTGAAATGCCACGGCTCAATCCCTCTTCCTTCTTTTCAGGAAACCAAAGTTCTTTTTGAGAAAGAGATATAGATATATATTTTCCTTTTAAAGATAAGCTATAATTTCCCAAGTGCCAAGGTGAGATATTCACCTTCTACAGAGCCACAGGCAATGTGGAGCTGGGCCCATCAGGGAAGGAATTTCTGTGGTTCAAGATTTCACTCCTAAGATTGCATCCAAGGCCACTTCCCAGAGGGATGTGTTGAAAGTGACCCCCATTCAGAGCCTTACTACACCCTAGATCTGTCCCCCAAGAGCCTCTGATGCTGAGGGAAAAAACCCTAAAATCTCTGGCTTTCCCAGCCTCCCCTGGAGCTAGGCATGCCTTATGATGACATTTGGACCAATGGGATCTTTGGGACCCATGGAGAGAAATACCACATCCAAGAAGCCTTCATACAAGGAGAGGTGAACCCTTGCTGCCTTCTGTTCTCCCAGCACCCACTGCCCATGACCCAGAGCCTTGCTGCAGCTTTAGAAGCTGCCACAAGGGCTGAGGAACACCCATACCCACCCTGCTACTTACCTCTGGGCTGCTTTTATGAGAGGAAATGGAGCTCTTCCCTTCTTGAAGGAGGCTGTATTGGGTTTTCTGGAACCAGGTGTGGCTTCTCTTCAAGGAGGCAGTAAGCAGAGCCCTCAGGGCCTTGGTTGGGGGCCTATGGTGGGAAGACTTGAGGAGGAGGGTAGGGGACAAGTCCTGGGGAGGGACTACAATTGGATTAGTGTCCTTAAAAGAAGAGGAAGACATTGGAGAGAGTTCTTTTTGACTCTCACTACCATGTGAGGACACAGCAAGAAGGTGGCCATCTGTAAGCCAAGAAGAGAATTCTCACCAGATGTCAACTCCTTGATCTTGAACTTCCAGCCTCCAGAACTGTGACAGATAAATGTCTATTGTTGGAGCCACCTAGCCTGTGGTATTTTGTTACAGCAGTCAGAGCTGACAGAGAAACCCTGTGATGCCGGAATCATGATCCCATTGCAATGGGGGAACGAGCTCTGACAGGCATAGTGGGCCACACTAAGGCCACATCCAGGGTCTAGGTTAGAGCCCTGTTCAGATTCCCAGCTCAGCTGATAAGTTAGAAATGTGATGGGCTGCAAGTAACAGAACCCAGCCAATGATCACTTAAACCAATAGAGATCTCCTGTAATAAGATGTCAGGAAGTAGGCCTTCCCAGGGCTGCGGGAAGGGGCTCAAGGGCACTGACAAGGACCCAGCTCCTTCCCCCTGACCCTCCAGACTCCTTGTGTTCTGTTCTACAGACATCGGCCACAGCTCCAGTCTGCAGTTAGGGCTAGAAGCTGGGGGACGGTGGGGAGGGTGTTGGGAGCACATGACTTGTATATGCTCTATGCCGCGACTTTCCCGGAAGACTTCTTCACTTTACGTGGCCATGTCAGCAACAGGGGAGACTGAGGAGTCTCTGACTTCCCGTTCTTATGGTGGGAGGTGGCATTGGACAGGTCCCGAGGATGCCCAGCATTGGTCACTCCTGGCATCTCATTACAGATCCTGCTTTCTGACTCAGAGTGTTTGTCAACTTGGGACAGTCTGGGGGAACTCATCCAAATTTGCAGTGCCCTGTAAGGTTTGACTGGCTACCTAACAAAAGAGCATGCTCTGATGAGTGGCTGTTTATGTTCCTGGTGGGTGGGGTAGAGGATGCACTCTTCCTAATTCCCTACCTTCAGCCTGCCTCAGATACCGCAGGGATTTCCTGATGATGGCTGCTGGCTTCTTTGTCGGCGGGCAGCAAGGGCATGAAATTTGTAAGTTCTCCATGGGCTTGGTAGAGGCAGCTGTAACCACACAGAGCCTCCTCACAGGTGGGACGGGGGATCCCCTGCATCTAAAGGGAGCACATCCTCGGGTCCTTCTTCCTCCAGCTGTGCAGCACGGTTCTATCTTCTCCTCCTAAGATGAGTGGTCCTGCACAGGATTACCTTAAAGCCCACCATGGCTTTGAGGGAAGCCCTTTCTACACAGTTGTTTCCTGGTTCAAGGCACTGCCCTGCCCACCCCATTGGGACTTTAGGGGGGTGCCTGGCCCCTCATGTGCTCTTACTGTCCTGTAGGTTTACCCTGTGGTTGATCTATGCTGCTCATATCCTGTCAAGGCCTCACCAGTCACTCCCTGTGGGTGTGTGGGTGCATTTGCATCTGTGGCCAGCATAACCCTGGCCCCTTCAGGTTAAACTGGAGACACACAGAGAGTTAAACATCTCTCCTGAAAGCCAGAGAAGCTGCAGGGTTCTCATGTGGAATACAGTCATAAAGTTAATTTAGGTCCACAAGTGTTGCCTGATTGTAGGCACTGAGGTGTGGCTTCTAGGCTAAGTACCCAGGGTACCAATATGCAGAAGGAACTCATGGCTAGGATGTAGGACTCTGTGAGAGAGAAGGCAGCAAAGCTTGGCAAAAGCATGAAGAGGCATCCAGGGAGGCTGAGGTATGTACAAGCCTGGGTGGGTTTATGGGAATTTGCAGGTCTCTCGGGGACAAAAGGGAATTCGGGTGTGATAGTAGAGGCAACCCAAGATCAGCAAGGTGCGCTCAGGGGTGGGGAAGCTCCACCCGGCTGGGAGACAGTGCTCCAGGAGGCAGGTGACGCCTCTGATGGCAGGGGTCCTGTCAAGCTTGGCAAGGGCAGATGGTCATGTACTGTGGGAGCTCTTGACACAGGCAAGAGTCAGTGTGCTGGCCCAGACAGCTGGATGCCACTCAGGGACACAGAGGAGGCATAGGAGGGAGAAAGAAAGTTGAGATGCTCAGAAAGGGAAAGGGAATGGGGCTCCTGGGTGGCTCAGTCAGTTGAGCATCTGACTCTTGATTTCAGCTCAGGTAACGATCCCAGGGTTGGGGGATTGAGCCCCACATCGGGCTCTGTGCTGTGTGGAGCCTGCTTAAGATTCTCTCTCTCCCTCTGCCCCTCTCCTCCCTCACGCTCTCTCTCTCTCTCTCAAATTTAAAAAAAGCGGGGGGGGGGGGAGAGGAAAAAAGTGAGGGGTGGGAGAAACCTCTGGGATAGCCAAGAAGAACAAACCTTGAGGGGATGAGTCCTTCAAACCTCAGCTCAGCTGTGTGATGCTGGGCTGCCTAGTGAACCTCTCTGAGTCAGCTTCCCCATCTGAACAGTGCAAAAAACACCTGTTATGAGTGGAGCTGAACAATGTAATATTTCAGTGTGGGTAGGGCACCCACCCTGTGGCAGGTGCACGTGGCATGGCAGTTACCTTCCCTCCTTCACGTCTGGGGTCACCGTTAGTCACCAGGTGACCTGGAGACCTCATTTCATCAGGTTTCTCCCTCCTCAGTGTTCGGAGAGGCCCCAGGCCTCTGGTCTGACCATGGCAGTGGCCGGGTCCGTGGCAAGCGCAGCATTTGCACTGAGGAGCCTCGAGGCCCCTGGGCGGCTGCACAGATGCCGGCAGCTGCTGCTAGCCCCACAATGCGGCTTTTGTGAGCCAGGGTGGCAGTGGAGCCCAGGGAACGACCTGTACTGGGGAACAATTCCTGAGGCTTGCCCAGCGCAGCCCAGAGCTCTCAACAAAGCAGACGAGAGAGGCTGCAGCGAGGCTGTGGGCAATTGCTTTTGTTATGCAAATGAAGGAGGAGGTTCCCAGCAATCTCTCCCCTCCGCACAGCTAACTGTTTTGTGATGCAGATGAAGGAAGGTCTCCAGCACCCCACCCGTGTGTTCCTAGTCCCAGAACTTGCCCTCCTCCTCCTTGCTGTCCTCCCTGCCAGGCTTCGTGAACACCACCCGCACCATGCAGGGCCAGGACGGGGTCTCTTGGGGACTCTCAGTCCAGCCAGGAGGTGACAGGACCAGAGAAAAGAAGCAAAGGCAGGACATTACCTCAAATTGTGCATCCAGCCGGGAAGAATGAGACCAGGCAGCTGGGAGAGGCCCCTCTGATCAGGCATCGCTCAGGCTGAGCTGGCCAGGCGAGGGGCAGTGTCTAGGGTAGAGGGACTATATGCGCCCAGGCTCCAAGGTGGGTACCTGGCTCCAGGGGAAGACTGGCAGGTGTGAGGAAGGCCCATCCGCGGGCTCACTGGCACACAGAGCTTGCACAGAGCCTGCCCAAAAGACACACACTACAGTGATTTGGCAAATTTCCAAATTTCTCTGAGCCTCAGTTTCCTCATCTGTAAAACAAAGAGGGGAATGACCTCTATCACAGGGCGGTGGAAAGATGGATGAGCTAATCCAGATACAATGTTGAGTCTTTGCCGGGCACATAACAGGCATGCAATGGGTAACAACGATGGACAGCAATTTGGCAATATTTACCAAGCTCAGAAACACATACACTCATTCCACAATAATGTTACTTCCAGGAATTTAGTCTGCAAACACTCTCACATGTGCAAAATGACGTATGTTCAAGGTTATTCTTCAAAGATGTGTAGCAGCCAGAGATTAGAAACAGCCCAAGTGTCCATTTGTGGGGGTTGGTTCAGTGGATTACGGTCTGTCTGAGAGGGACTTGCCCAGGACAGCACAGAAAGTTCCCCCCAGCTCTGAGGGCCCCCCTCACCCCCTATGCTCAGCCTCTCACAGGGGCCTACTTCCCTAATCAGGGAAAGGTAAGTGAAGAGCAGCTTCTGGGCTTGGAAATCTCCAGCTGAAACAAGAATGAGGGTGTTCTCTTGTACCGACACAGGGGAATGGACTGCACAGGAGCTGGGTGGGGTAAGCCAGAACCCTGCCCAGCACCTTAGGAAAGGAGTGGGGCTGAATGTGACTGCGCTGGGCCCAGGGAAGGAGGGTGTGTGTGCCTGGAAGAGGGGTGTGCAGGGCCAGGGTGGTGGCTGTTCTACACACACCTGGAGGCAGACATTCACTGCTGCAGAAACGGACCAGACCGTCTAGGAGCAAGGTGGTGCACGCAGCCCAGCAGTGATGGAATAACACAACCGGTCACCATAGCAACAACCGGCAGTTGTAATTTTCAGGAGGCAGGCAGCCCCCAGTGCTCCAGAGAAAGCTACAGGCCCCCTGCAGGGCTGACTCAGGGCAATACCTCGGTAATCCCAGGTGTGCCCGTGGCCAGGCAGCGTGACTCCCCCGGGCCTCAGTCTCCCCATCTGTAAAATGAGGATCTGACCTGTGACACATGTGCACCTCTGTGCTGGGGAGGAGAGGCTGAGTAAAAGGCTGGGAGCGGAACATGCTTTAGAGCAAGGCACAGGGCTCTACTGACTCAAAGCCTGTTAGCCTCCCATGGCAGGCCCAGAGAGACAGCTTTGTCCCTTTTCTGTTCCCTATTGCCCTCATTAGAGTCGGCTGTGTGCAGCCCTGAATTTCTGCCACCAGAGTATCTTCCAGATAAATAAATAATGACTATAGAAGAGGAAGAAGGCAGATTGCATTTCCTTTGGGCAGGAGGCTACCCAGGGGGCCTTCTGCAGGAACACAGGTGTGGGTCTCCTGCCTTCCAAGCCCCTTGCTCCTGCCCCCCTCCAGCCCCCAGCTCTTCCAACTTTGAAACTGCGAAGTCATTCCCTTTCTCCTGTCTTCTTAGGAAGGCACCACTCAGACCACTGGCCTTGCCCCATGGCATGAGGCCAACCTCTTGAGGGACATCAATAGCTGTGCTGGGTGGGCTATGCTCAGCACCTTCAGACCTGACCCTGCTGGGAAAGGCAGCAGATGATCTCTGACCTCTGCGTGTGGCAACCTCGGCCCAGCAGGCAGCCCCTCCTCTGCCCCTTGTCCAGGATGCACAAGGCACCTTTTCCCCTGTTTAGACTGGCCTGTAAATCAATACAGGGGGCAGGAGCAGGCAAGGATGGTGGGGGCCGCATGGAGAGGAGGGGCCTGGAAGGGCTTCTGAGGGCACTTCCTTCCTCCCTCCATGCCAGCTGGCTCCAGGCAGTGGTCTCCCTGTGCCCCCTTCCCCACCACTATCACCAAACCTCACAACTTACTCATCAGGTCTGTGAGGGCCTCTGTACTTGTCCCCACTTCCCTTCAAACCCCACCCTCTCCACCTCGATGCACTCACACAAGTGCCAGGGACCGGAATTAGGAGGGGCTGGGCATAGGTGGTCAAACTAGGAGCAGGAGGGCAGGGGCCGTGAGCCACACTGAGTATGCAACAGTGACTACTTTGAAAGAACCTTTAAGAAATAACTAAAACAGGGGCACCTGGGTGGCTCAGTCAGTTAAGCATCTGACTTGAGCTCAGGTCATGATCTCACTGTTGGTGGGTTTGAGCCCCGTGTCAGGCTCCATGCTAACAGCCTGGGGACTGCTTCTGATTCTGTGTTTCCCTCTTTCTCTGCCCCTCCCCTGCTTGCTCTCTCTCTCTCTCTCAAAAACTGAATAAACATTTAAAAAGTTTGTTTAAATAAATAAAAAACAGTTAAACACAGGAGTATTATGAATAGCATAGAAAACCCATGTGACATTCCAGGTAAAATGGCGGCTTGGCAGGATGCCCTCTCTTGGATCTTATTAGCTCTTGGTTGTTTGGGGACATGTGTTTGGGGAAAAGCCTGATATCCTCTACCCCCATGGTGTGAATTGGTATCTCCATGTCTTTCACAGACACCTGTGCTAGCACATAATCACCAATCACTACAGGAATAGATTTGTCTCCTGCCAAGGGATTTCAGGGTTGGGCAGAACAGTTTTGAGTGGCAAGGATCTGCAGGAGCCCGAGGTCACCTGCCTATTCTCTGAAGCCCCTCTTCTAGCCAGGTGGGCCTGCCTGAGCAAGGTGCAGGGTTCTGGGACACTGGCATAACCCAGCCCTCGGCACAGTGATTCCTGTGGGTTCAGCTTAGGGGGCCAGTGCTGCCCACAGTTGTGTTTGGGGTATGGCCTCTCTCTCTCTCTCTCTCTTTCTTTTTAAGTTTATTTATTTATTTTGAGAGAGAGAGAGAGAGCGTGTGGACCAGTGGGGGAGGGGCAGAGAGAGGGAGAGAGAGAGAGAATCCCAAGCAGGCTTTGCACTGTCAGCGCAAAGCCCTATGTGGGGCTTGAACTCATGAACTGTGAGATCATGACCTGAGCCGAAGTCAGATGCTTAGCTGACTGAGCCAGCCAGCCACCTGGAATATGGGCTTTTTATGCTGTACAGCAGCTCCAAAACACATCCACCATGGTCTTGAACAAACCAAGAATATCTGTCCTGGCCTTAATGACAGAAATATTGTAAGACATTAAGCATCTGTCATTCAGGTATTAGACTCTATTTTTTTAGACTCTATTTTAGAGTCTAATTCTGTTGAGGGATTACTTTTCTTTCATCCTAAATGCCCCCTGTCACTTTGAAGCTTAGGGATAAGCATGCCACCTCTCTTGGCCTCAGTGGCCTTGTCTGAGATTCAAGGGGAGACTCAGACCCTCTGCTCAGCTAGATGCTTAGAGCTCAGCATGTCCAGCTAGTCTCAGAGAATTTCCTCCATTTCTTGGTGTCATCCCACTACCCTCAGCTTCTGTCACCCCCCTAGTCCTAGGGCAAATGGCGCTCAGGCCTTCTGCTTTTTGCCTTGGCAGTGGGTGTCGTAGAGGGAGTAAGGTACCAGAGGCCTCTCCCTAGTGTCTGACACAGAAAGCCCTGGGACCCCACAGCAACAAGACTCACAAACAAGTACATTGCACCTCACCTCTGGGCCAGGAACCGAGCAGCAACACCAACCCAGAACCAGGCTGAGGAGGCACATGGCCCAGCCACCCTGAGGCAGGTCAAGAGCCTGTCCTTCCATGGCCCCCCCTACCCACCCCCTCCTGGCAGGTGGCCCGGCTGCCTCACACTCCCAGAGAACATCTAGTGACTCTACTAGCCTAGGAATCTCTGCACCTTGAGCGTTTTGTGCATGGCTTTGTTTTTCTCCCCTAGCGGTCTCCACTGCACAGATAAAGACGAACAAGGTGACCTGTGCCTCCTCTGGCCACTTCTGAACTGTTGGCCGCACCCCTTCCTTTGGCCTCCAGGTATGTGAGTGGCCACTCCTGGCACCCTAACTTCCCGTCTCTGGGGAAGAGTCAGGGAGTCCTGCTCTGCAGAAGCTCATTCCTGGTGAGGTGGACTCAGGGCTCAGCTGGGGAGCATGGAGTGACCCTCCAGTAAGACTGCACATTGCACTTTGCACAATGCACCATTTCTTCCAGCCCTCACACACCCTGTTCCCTGGTCTGCATAGATGAAACACCCCCTGAACATCTGTTTTCTTTCCTGGGTGCTCTCTCTGCCCCTCCCCCCGACTTTCCCAGCAACCTCTGCAGTAATTTTGGCTGTTTTCATTCATTTGCCCACCAGGCTTCCCACTAAGCTGTGAATTTCTTGGGCGCCGAGCTGGGCCCAAGGGTCCCAGCACAGAGCTCACAGCATCTGGGGAGGGCCTGCCCACTGCCTCTGCCCCACAGTCCCTCCCTCCCCACAATCAAGCACACAGAAAGACCCAGACTGGGCAGTGGGGACGGAGGGAATGATTTCCAAGCCTAGAAGCTGTTCTTCACCTACCTTTCCCTGATTAAGGAGGTAGCCACTGTGTGTTCCTATGGAGCCTGGTGAGAGGCTGGTCAGGGGCCCTCAGAGCTGGGGGCCTTTCTGCAATGCTCTGGGCAAGTCCGTCTCAGTAACTACTCTCACCCATTTATCCGCAGAACTGAAATGAGTTAAAATCTTGGGAGAATCAAGCCCTTTTAGCATTTGAAAAGGCCTTTTAGCATTTTTTTTAAAAAGCTTAGTGCAAATCCAACTCAAAGAGGAAACAAACTTATCTGAGAATAGTTTTTCTTAAATTAAATTTGACATATTGCTACATCATTCGAAAAGAACGAAAACAGACACCCCCCTGCATTTGTTTCTTAAACACTTCAGTAGATGAAAAGCAGTGTTCCTGCTAGGCCTTTCTAGGGAGAACCCCGTGCTCTGGACGTTCCCTCCAAACGGCCTAATCTGGTGGGGTCCAACCTCGGGCCTGACAGAATCTCCTGGTCGGTCTGGAGGTCATTCAAGTCCCTGTGTACCCATGTGACTGCAGGGTCTCTGGCTGCAGGGTCCTAGAAGAATCCTGCAGCTGGACAGCTGTGGCATATGGGCTGTCCCCTCCTGTCCACACAGAGCAGCCACCCCCACCAGGCAGGGGACAGTTCGGGCCTTCTGGCTGAGGGGCCTCTGCCTGTCTCAGAGCAGGCTGGGTTGCTCAGGTGAGAAGCATTCACCTTCCTCCCAATACTCTACTTGAAGAGCATACTCAGGCAGCTATGAAGAGTCCCCCAGCACCACCTCGTCCTCCAAGGTAAGAACTGAGGAGGGGTCTTCCTGTCCTGGGTTGAAGCACATCCTGGCTCCCGACTCTGGCCCGGCTCCCACACTCTGCCTCACACAGACTGGAGGGGAGCAGGCTGTACATGAGGGTGGAGGCGAGAGGCAGGACATTCACCCTCCCCGCTGGGCACACACTTCATCTATACCTCGTTTGGCGAATCAGTCATAAGTGAGGAACCCCAGTAGTCAATACTCTACCTGGTCCAGAGGGGACAAGGCCCTGGGTGGAGGAACCCACTCCCTACCCCAGTGCCAGCTTCCGGAAACTCTGGAGAATCCCACACCCAGGGGCCACCCACAGGCGCCCGACTGCTCACCACCTGCTCTTTACCAAGGCCCCAGCCAGCCTCAGCCAGCACTGTAATGTCAGCATTTGGGGGCTTCGTGAAACAAAACTTTTTTTGAAAGGGGATGAAAATAGGCTTGGCAACATTTTATTTTGTCAATTAAGGGTGTTTTCACATGACAACCTCTTTGTATTATAATCATTTCATTCAAAAAGGATGACTTCCCATCTGAAAAAAAAAATATTAAAAAACCAGATTCAGGGGCTCCTGGGTGGCTCAGTTTGTTAAGCATCCGACTCCTGATTTTGGCATAGGTCATGATCTCACAGTTCATGGGTTCAAGCCCTGCATCAGGCTCTGCACTGACAGCACAGCCTGCTTGAGATTCTCCCTCTCCCTCTGCCCCTCCCCTGCTCGCACTCTCTCTCTCTCAAAATAAATAAATAAGTAAACAAACAAACAAGCAAGCAAAATAAAAACAAAACCCAGATACATTCAGCTTTATAAAAATTGACCAAGCTGCCCTTGTTTTCTCATTTTATCTGAGACTCTGTTGGGGGCCCCAGAGGCAGGCTGAGTTGGTCCCCCTGAGAGGCCTAATTATGCCAGGTGGCCCTAGAGGCCAGTTGGGGGACTGATGGCCAGGCTCTTGTTGCCTGTTGCCTCTTTCCCACACACAGCCCCCAGGGTCCCAGGTGTCATCAGAAGCATCAGCCCAGCCTGGGTGGCTCAGTCAGTTAAGCATCCGACTTTGGCTCAGGTCGTGATCTCATGGTTTGTGAGTTCGAGCCCCGCATCGGGCTCTGTGCTGACAGCTCAGAACCTGGAGCCTGCTTCTGATTCTGTGTCTCCCTCCTTCTCTCTCTGCCCCTCCCTCACTCATGCTCTGTCTCTCTCTGTCTCAGAAATAAATAAACATTTAAAAAAAATTAAAAAAAAAAGCATCAGCCCAGTTGTTTCCTGGAGAGGCTGGGCAGGGCGCATCCTCTCTCCCAGGCATCTCTGGCCTCCATGGCTGGCACTGCCGGCCAGCCAGGGCTGCCCCATACACGCGGGGAGTATTCCGAGCCAGCTGCCGCACAAAGCTGCTTTGTGGGCCTCGCCTGGCGGGCAAGCACGTGACTGCAGAGGGTGGGCGTTGGGCCGGACGGGTGTGCCCCATCGCCTTCCTTCTGATCAGGACTCTGCATCCTCACATCTGACCCCACGCAGCTGGAGCCTAGCCAGGCAGGGTTTGGGGGACCATGGAAACAGGAGAAAACACAGAGTTGTAAAACAAGAGAAGGCTTCTTGTCCAGGGTGCTCTGCATGAACTGGACTCCTTCTGGGGTCTGCTGGGCACCTAGGCCCTAACTTTACCCCAGCCTCATCCTTCTGTCTATGACACTGGCTCCTTCTCCCTGAGAGGGCCTCTGAGTCCAGCGTTCTCAGAGCCTTGGCCCTAAGGCACAGAGAGGGGCTGTGGGGTCACCTAGCCAAGAGTGTACAGTGGGGCAAAAGCCAGGCTCAGGGCCTGCCCCCAGCTGGGGCTCCCATACACTCCCCTTTCCTTCAGTCCAGAAGTGGTTGTGACACAGGGCCTCTAGCCTAGGCCATACTCGGCTGCAGGGAGGAAAGGGAGCCCCTGAACCCAGGACTCCAGCCACCCAGAGGTGATGCCCAGGAGTGTGGCTTTGACACATAAAAGAGCAAGAATGCTCTGCCTATGTCCATGGACTCCTTCTCTGAGCCCACAAATCTGTTCAAGACTCTCACAAACTAAAAAACAAAACAACAAAAAATACTCAAAGAAAGCAGAGGCTTTTCCCTGGACCCAGTGTGTGTATGCCCACCATTGTGTTCCTCTCCTTCCCAAACTCTGGACTAATGGGGAAATGGTGGGTGTAGCTGTGTTCTACAAAATAGAACATTACACTATTTAAAAAATACATAGGGGGGCACCTGGGTGGCTCAGTTGGTTAAGCGTCTGACTTCAGCTCAGATCATGATGTCACCATTTGTGAGTTCAAGCTCCACGTCAGGCTCTGTGCTGAAAGCTCTGAGCTGCTTCGAATTCTGGAGCATGCTTTGAATTCTGTGTCTCCCTCTCTGTCTGCCTCTCCCCTGCTCACTCTGTCTCTCTCGAAATAAACATTAAAAAAATAAATAAAATACATATGAAGACCCCAAAAGAATATGGAAATCATGCACCCACAGCTGTTTCCCTAAAAAGTTCTATCTTGGTGAAGGGGCTACCATCCTCCTCCTGGCCCTGACCAGACCCCAAGATGACTCTCTAGAGTCCTCCTTCCCCTCCCTACATCTCTTTGTCCTACACTGTACGGAGGCCACTGCCACGCTCAGAGCCCACAAGAGGAGCTCTGTTCCAGAACCTTCCTTCAGCCGTGCCACAGCCAGAGGTCTGTAGGCCCAGAGGACATTCTCACTCAGAGCCTGTGTCCCTTCTAGGTCATATAGCAGGCACCGGGAACCTGGAAGTTCCCTGCCAAATCCCCCCTCTTGCTTCTGGGCTTTCATGGGCTTCCCCAGGGTCTCTTTTCCATAGGTGTGCACACCTGTGGGCCCAGGGTTTCCAGTGAAGGGAAGGGTGTGCTGGGCAGGGAGTGGGAGCAAAGGAAACAGGTGGGGCCAGGGCCAGCGCTGCTTCCTTGGGCTTACAAGGGAGTCTAGGATGCTACATTTGAGCCTGGCCTGTGGTTGTGAAGATGTGTGTGTGTGTATCAAGGCGAACAGATAGAAAGGATGTCAACAGCAATGTATCTGGCTTGACCTATCACTTTCCCACATTAGGATGTAGAGCAGGTAGACTCCCTTATGCTCTGCCCTGCAGGCATGAAGGGCACCTTGGCCTTCTAGCTCTCAGATCTGTCTCCTCCATTGACATTGCTGCCAGAGCTGGAGGCACAGCTTCCACTTATGCTAACACAGAGGTCAGGCTCTGCTCCTTACCTGAGGCTCTGCATGCTGACAGAACAGCTCCAGCAAAGAGGAACCTCGGGACTTGGCTCCCACCCCTGCACTCTCCTTGTTCAAAGCATCTCAACTTCTCTTGGTGGTCATCACCCCGTGCCCTTCCACTCCCCACCCCCACCCTCACCAGGTTTGACAAGTGACCTTCCCTCTTTGTCCCCACCACTCCCTTCTCCCTATCCCTGGAGGGCACAATGGGTTGCTGACCCCTCAACATTCCTCCTTTCCCTGCTATTTGAAGTCCATTTTGATTCAGGTCCTCTTCCTCTCTCCACAGACTCAGGGATCAGTCCTGCTGGGTTACAGCCAGCCATTCTAGCCACATCCCCCTGTCAGGGGCTGGTGACTTATTCTCCCAATGAGACGTGAGCAAAAGTCTGCTGGGAGTCCCTGGGCAAGGTTTCCTCTCTCAGATAAAATAGACTCATGGGAAGAAATGGTCTATCACAGTCTGCTGGACTTTACCATCTACATCTCTTACAAGCTGAGGGTGAAGCCACACCTTAAGGAGAGCTGTGCCTGGCATATAGCACTTGCTGCTGTCCTTGCCTCTCCCTGCACTTCCTGCCATGAGCTGGTCTGCTTTTGGCTGCTCCATCCTGCTTGAGCCTATGTCTCTGCCACTCAGCCAAGTGCACCTCCTGCCCCCTGCAAAATCTCCCTGGGCCCTCCCAGGGTCAGCCCACCCTGTTATACTCAGCACCCTACAATGTGTCTCTGAAGGGTGGGGGTCGTCTCTTACCAGGTGCCAGGCCCTGCCCTCCCCTACCCCTGCCCCCACCTGTTGGCTACAAACAAGATGCATCCAACAGTGTTCAAAAGAGTTGGTTAAAACAATGTATTTCTTATAAAACTTCCATGGGTGAACCTGCCTGTTTTGTTGTGTAATATCCTTAAGGTCCATGTGGTATTAGATTTCTGAACTAGGAAAACATTTCTCCCTCCCTTGAGATTAATTAACAGCTTCTATTACAGGCCTGCAGTCTCTTATGCACAGTTCCAGAAATCTAAATATTTCTGAAAACCAAGACTTTTTCCATAAGTTAGTGGCAACCTCATCTGGTGGCAAAACCTGACCAGGTCAGATATAAGGATAATTAAAGTCTTAGGGTGTCTATTTATATATTTTATCACAAAAAAAATGAATATGGTTGGTAATGGGTTATAGCCCTGGATCTTGTTAAAGTATTACTTAATATATAGTATATACACATTACTAATGGTCTAAAATTCAAATGATCTGAATTCAGAAAAACATCCTCCCCCCAGGGCTTCTGATAAGGAGTCATGGGACTGTGTTAGAAAGCAAGAGCTTTGCAATACACTTCATTTTCCCTCTGCTCTGGCTACCCCGAAAGTCAAATTTAAATAATCAAACCTATTCACAGAAACTAGCCTTTGTCTAAAGTTTCTTAGTACAACTATTCTGTCCTTTTATCGTGTGCCTTTAAAAAATTATCTGAGCAATATAGTTGCTTTGAATTTGTGTCTTTTATGTTAGCTTGCTTCACATTATTATTTTAAAAGTGAAAGGAGTATAAATTTATTATGAATGACTGAATCCAGAGGATTCTGTGGACTAATGGGACAGATGGTCCCTAATGTCCCTGTCTGCCATCCTGGCTCCTAGGGGGTATGGATGGGGATGGGGCTGACATGATTATGGATTCTCTCTGTGCCTCACCACATGCCCAGGGGAGACAACAGACACTCCCCAGCCATTCCTGTTGACCTCCATCCTTGGTGGCTTCCCAGTCAATCCATCCCCCTCTCTTTACATACATGCAGCCACCACCCAGATGCAGAGACAGCCCGCTGAGATCAATGTAGCAGACAGCTTGCTTGCAGATTTGCACTGTTGACAAGCTTCTCCCAAATTCTTCCATCAGGTCCATCCTACTGGGGAACCTCAAAAATAACGTTTGCATAAGTCCTACATTAGGAGTCAATTCTCTCTCTCTTTTTAAAAAAATTTTAATGCTTATTTATTTTTGAGAGAGAGACAGAGTGAGAGCAGGGGAGAGGCAGAGAGAAAGGGAGACACAGAATCCGAAGCAGGCTCCAGGCTCTGAGCTGTCAGCACAGGGCCAGACGCAGGGCTCGAACTCATGAGCTGTGAGGTAATGACCTGAGCCAAGGTCGGACATTTAACTGACTGAGCCACCCAGGCGCCCCTAGGAGTCAGTTTTCGTATAAAATTATTTGTGTGGATATATAGATAATAGAGTGAATGTGCTTATTTACTACAATAGTAATGAGGACAGTTGCTAAATGAGTGATTTTTTTTTTACTTTCCATTGTATTCTAAATTTTCAATGATGAGCATTACTTTTATAATAACAATAAGAAATACAAGTTTGTTTTTAATCTCCTTTGCAAATACTATTAGAGAGCAGTTTCTTAGGATATGGCAGCTTTCTGCTAATCAAAAGCTTCACTGGATCTTCATTCATGAAGTCATTTCACATGGATAGGCCAGAAATCTGTCTTAAAATGCAATCCAACTGCATAAAAATTACTATAGTCAAGTTTCAGAGACTGTCTCCTTTCTCAGGTAACATTTGAAAAAAACTGACTAGAGCTTTGTCTGCATGATGTCAAAGCAGTCAGATAATTCAATAATTCCAATGGAAATAAGCAGACTTTCACTTCCTGATATGGTAGAGCAACTGGCAGCTGAGGAGCCTTCCTGCTGTAAACACATTGAAAACCAGGGGGAAAACATGAAATGACTGTTTGCAGATATTGGACAACAGGCAGTGTAGCAATGTGATCCGGCAGAAGCTAAACAAATGACAAAAGCCCTGTAATCTACCTGGCTTCCTGCCTTCAGGCATTTACTGGACCCTAGGACAGAGAGAGGACCCTAGCAAAAAACAGCAGTCTCATTAAGCTGAAGAGACAAAATTGGGGTTTGGGGAGGCTGAAGAAGCCAGACGTTGTGGGGGTAGAGAACTTGATAGGAAAGATCCAGGCAGAAAAGGGGTTCAGAAATCTGTATATAAGGTCCCTTTGAATCTTTGGATGAACACTAATATGACCTGCACAAGGTGAGATGGGACTGGGCAGAGAACAAGTTCAGGTTATCATGTAGGTATTGCAGTTGCCAGAGCTCACATGGGGTTGGGAGGGGCTTCAGTTCTGACCAGCCAGGGTGGGGGTGGGGGGTCCTCACTGACCACCAAATTAATTCCATAGAAACCCCAGACAGGCCCCATCTCAAGAATACAGCTGAAAAGACCCTGGGTAAAGGCTTAGCAAAGTTTAAAAACAAACCTTGAAAGGTTCAAGTTGGGACCCAAAGGAATTAAATGCTTGTCAGAACAAAATGTAACACATCGTAAAGCAAGACAACAAAATCCAGGACATTCAACAATATGAGAATCTCAAGTCCAGCATTAAATAAAAATTATTAGTCATGCAAAAAGGTGGTGAAATATAACCCATAACCGAAAGAAAAATGATTTAATAGTAACAGACCAAGAAATAACAGAGATGAGGGAATTAGAAGTCAGTAATTTTTAAAAAGCTCATAAACATATTCAAGAACTTAAAGAAAAATGAAAACATAATGAAAGGAGACACTGAAATCATAAAAAGATAGAAGCAAATGGAAACTCTAGAGCTAAAAAAAATATGATCTCTGAAATGAAAAATTCACTGGGTGGAGTTTCCTGATCTGGGGTAGATGGAAAACTTAGATTTCACCGTGTCTCTCCACTGAATGAAATTAGGATTCCTGGACAGAATGCATGGAACAGTTATCTGGGGACTCTGAAAAGTAAATGGAGTCAGACAGGAGAATGAGGCCAGAATTTGAGGTGTCAAGCAAATTGGTGGTAGGCTGCCTATTTATTTTTCTTCCATTATTGCCCAGCCTCAACTCAAAGGCACCCCAAAACCTGGAAAGGCACAGTGGGTGGAGACAAAAACAGCTCCAAGAGAAACCCTGTCTTCCTAGTCTAAAGAGCAGGAAAGGGGACTCCTGTCAGAGACTGAGGACAATACCCTGGTCATCTTTCTGTTTTCTCTTTCCCCAGCTCCATGCAGTTATGGTGGCAGTAGTGACAACAATGACAGTGGCTGTAGGGAGGTTGTCTAAAGCTCTTATGGAGGTGAAACCTTCTCTCTGACCAGGAGAGCTGTGGTGTCAAAGAGTGTGGGACAAAGTCTTACTGTGTCTTCTTTCTCTGTGCCCTCCCATAGATCGGTCTTGGGTGCTGTTGCAGTCACAGAAGTGTGCAACAGAATGGGAAACTAAACCCTGGCTTTCTGGCCACCAGATGAGCAAGGGAGGCCTTGGGGTCTGTAGATAATGAGGAAGAAGGAGCTCAAGAGAGCAATCCCAAAGAGTTATGTATGAATTCATGGTTTACCTCTGAGCTGCATATGCACGGATCTGTCCCTAAACAGGCTTTGAGAACTGAGCTAAAAGGTAGACCACCACCCAGATCCTACACCAGATGATCTGAAGGATATATAGGCAGAGTAAATCCAAATAGCATTGCGAACTTTGGACACTGAGTTGGCTTTGGAACCACAATCGACAGAAGGTGGGTCAGAACTTGCAGCCTAAATCTAACCAGGTCAATGGTCTGCTAAAACAAAAATATCAACCTTATCTTTAGTATTTAAACAAGACACAGAGTCATATAACATGATATTCAAAATGTCCAGGACATAACACAGACTACTTTGTATTGAAGAACCAGAAAAATCTCAACCTGCAATGAAAAAGACAACCAAAACACATCAACCCTGAATGACAAAGATGTTGGAATTATCAAAGACTTGAAGCAGTTATTATAATCATGCTTCAGTAAGTAAGGAGAAATTCCCTTGAGATAAAAGGGAAGATAGGAAATTTCAGCAAAGAAATAGAAAATATAAACAATAACCAAGTGGAAATTTTAGAACTGAAAGCTGAAATAAGTGAAATTAAAAATTCAGTGAATGAGCTCAATATCAGAATGAAGAACAGAGGAAGGAGTCAGTAAACGTAAACATAGAGCAGTAGAAATAATCTAATCTGAACAACAGGAAAAATTAATAAACAGAGCATCAGGATTCTGTGGGATAATACCAAAAGATCTAACTGTTGTACCAGTAGAGTTTCAGAAGAAGATAAAGACAGTGGTACTGAAATAATATTTGAAAAAATACTGGCTGAAAATTCCCCAAATTTGGTATAAGATATATAAACATACAGATTCAAGAATCTCAGTGAACTCCAAGCAGATGAATTCAAACAAATCCATGACTAAAACATCATAATCCAAGTGCTAAAAATAGGCAAAGAAAAAATCTCTAACACATCCAGAGAAAAATGACATCTTAAATAGGGGCACAAAAATTGAATGACGGTGGATTTCTCAATAGAAACCATAGAGAATAGAAGGATGTGGTACAACATTTTTATAGTACTGAAAGAAAGAAAAAAAAAATACTGTTTACCTAGGATTCCATATCCAGTGAAAATATCCTTCAAGAATGAAAGTTAAGTAAAAACATTGTAAGGTGAAGGGAAACTAAGAAAATTTATTAACAGGAGACCTCTAAAAAAAAAATAAAAAAATCTGAAGAAATTTTTTAGATGAGAGGAAAATGATGCTAGGGGAAACTTGAATGATCAGAAAATAAGGAAAAACACAGAAGCAACAAATATCTGAGTAAATATAACAGTCTATTTTGATTTCCTTAAATTCTTTAAAATATGCATGGCCACTGAACATACAAAGTCTAACACTGTCGATGGGATTTGTAATGTATGCAGATGTAATACATATGACAATTACAGCATTAACAGAGAAGGATAAAGAGACTATATGATAGCAAGACTTTAAAATTTCACTCAAAGTGATAAAATATTAATTCTATGTAGATTTTGACAAGTTAAGAATGTGTATTGTAATATACAGTGCAACCACTTAAAAAAAAGTTCAAAGAGGTAGAGGAAAAACTCAAAAATTAAAATGAAATATTAAATACTAAAACATATTCAAATAATCCAAATGAAAGAAGAAAAAGAGAAACACCAAAATGAAAAACAAAGGGAACAAACAAAATAAATAATGAATTAGTAGGCCTAAATACAAGCTTATCAAAAATTCCATTAAATGTAAATGGTCTAAATGCACAAATTAAAAGAGATTATCAAAATGGAATAAAAAACACAAGAACCAATTATATGCTGCCAATAAGAAACCTTCTTTAAATATGATGCTATAATAAGATAAAAGTAAAAGGATGCCAAGTGATATACCATGCAAACACTAATAATACAATTGGAGCAGATAAATAAATACCAGAAAAAGTAGACCTCATAGCAATGATAAAAGGTCATTTCACCAAGAAAATATTAGGTTTAACTATGTATGCATCTAACAAGAGAGCTTTGAATAAAGAACCAAAAAGTAATAAAACTAAAAGAAGAAATGGACACACACAGTTATAATTTGAGACCTCAACACTCCTCTCTCAATAATTAATAAAACAAGTAGAACAGAAAATCTGTAAGTATTTAAAAGAATTGAACACCACTATTTACCAAAAGGATCTAAATGACATTTATAGAGTACTCCATCCAACAATATCAGAGCAAAAATTGGTTTTTTTTTAAGTGCACTTGGAACATTCACCAAAATAGGTCATGTCTTGTGTCATAAAACAACCTTAACAAATTTAAAAGAATTTAATTCAAAGCATAGTCTCCGACAATAGTAGAGTTAAACTGGAAATCAACAACAAAAAGGTAACTAGAAAATCAACAAACACTTAAAAATTAACACTTCTAAATACTCTATGTGACAAAAAATGTCTCAAGGGAAATTAGAAAAATATTTTTTAAAGAAACCGAGGGGCACCTGGGTGGCTCAGTCAGTTAGGTGTTTGACACTTGATCTCAGCTCAGGTCTTGATCTTGGGGTTATGAGTTCAAATTGCACATTGGGCTCCATGCTGGGTGTGAAACCTACTTAAAAACAGGAAAAAAGAAATTGAAAATACAATATTTCCAAATTCGGAGGATAAACCTAAAGCACTGGATAGAGGACATCGTTTAGCACTTATGCTTTTATTAGAAAAGACAAAAAAATCACATAAAAAATCTGAGTTTCTACCTTCATAAAGTGACAAAGTAGAGCGAAATATATGAAAAGTAAGAAAGAAATAAAGAGAAATCAGTGAAACTGAAAACAGAAAAATAATAGAGAAAATCAATGCAGAAAGATGATTCTTTAAACAGGTCAATAAAATTAATTAGCCTCTAGCCAAACTCTCTCTCTCTCTCTCTCTCTCTCTCTCTCTCTCTCTAGCTCTAGCTCTGTCTTTCTCTCTAACACACACACACACACACACACACACGTACGCACACAGACACACACACACACACACAAAGAGAGAGAGAGAGAGGGAGTACAAATAACCTATGTCATTATTTAAAGAGGGGATATCACTACACTATACTCTCCACAGACATGAAAAGGATAAGAGAATTCTATGAACAGATCTATGCACATAAATTTGATAATTTAGATGAAATGAACCAACTCTTTGAAAGCTACAAACTATCAAAACCCACCCAAGAAGAAACAGACAATCTGAATAGTTCTAAGTCATTTGAAGAAATTGAATTTGCATTAAAAAATTTTTTTTTGGAAAAGAAATTTTCAGATCTAAAATAAAATTTTGAATTTTACTGGTAAATTCTACTAAACATTTACAGAAGAAATAACAACAAATGTTATATAATCTCTTGCCAAAAGAAAAATATAATAGAAGGAAAAACTTCTTAACTCAACTTATAAGGCTAATATTACTTTGATACTAAAACCAAACAATAGTGCAGAAAAAGAAAACTACCGATAATCTCAAGAAAATATTGACAAATAGAATCTAGAAGTATATTTTTGAAATTACCTCATGCCTCAGAGGGTTTATCCCAGGAGTATAAGTCTGGTTCAATATCTGAAAATCAATCAATATAACTTACCATACTAACATACTAAAGAAGAAAAACTATATGATCATATCAATTGATGCAGAAATGTTATAAAATTTCTAACAGCCATTTATGATTTAAAGAAACTTTCCATAAACTAGCAATAGAAGATAATTTCCTTAATTTTATAAAGGACATTTATTAAAAACCTACAACTAACATCATATTTAATGATAAAAGACTGAATGCATCCTCCTAAGATCACGAACAAGGCAAAGATATCTGCTTTTACCACTCCTATTCAACATTGTAGGCAGTGCAATTAGGCAAGAAAAAGAAATAAAAGCATACAGATTTTATTTCTCATAAAACTGTCCTTATCCACAGGCAGCATGTTTGTCTTTGGACAAAATTCTAATGAATATGCAAAAGAGATCCTGGAACTAATAAATTAGCTTTACAGGGTTCCAGGATAAGTGACCAACATGTAAAAATCAATTGTATGGGGCGCCTGGGTGGCTCAGTCGGTTGGGCGTCCGAGTTCGGCTCAGGTCATGATCTCGCTGTCCGTGAGTTCAAGCCCCGTGTTGGGCTCTATGCTGACAGCTCAGAGCCTGGAGCCTGTTTCAGATTCTGTGTCTCCCTCTTTCTCTGACCCTCCCCTGTTCATGCTCTCTCTCTCTGTCTCAAAAATAAAAAAACATTAAAAAAATTTTTAAAAAATCAATTGTATTTTTTTATATAGTAGCAATGAACCAAAATTTTTAAAAACATATATTGTAGCTTCATAAATGAAATATGTACTATAAATATAACAAAACATATTCATATCTATATGCTGAAAAATATAAAATATTAATGAAATAAATAAAACCTATCTGTATATAGATATATAAAGATATGCCATGCTCATGAATTGCAAAGCTCAATGATATAGTTTATATGTCAATTTTCCTGGAATTGTGCTATAGATTCAATACCATTCCAAATCCCAGCAAGTCTTTATTTTTGCATATATACACAAGCTAATTCTAAAATTTATATAGAAAGGAAAAGAAACTAGAATACCCCAAAAGAATTTTTTAAAAGAAGAATAAAGTTCAAGGATGTGCACTACTCAGTTTTGAGACTTACTATATAGATATTGCAGTCAAGATAGTATTTTATTGGTGAAAGGATAGGCACATAGATCAATGGAATAGGTTGGGGAGTCCAGAAATAAACCTACATAAACTTGGCCAATTGATTTTCTAAATTATTTCTCAATTTTAAAAATTGAGATATAATTCACATGTCATAAAATCCTCCATTTTATTTTTTTTTAATATTTATTTATTTATTTATTTATTTATTTATTTATTTATTGAGACAGAGAGAGACAGAGCATGAACGGGGGAGGGTCAGAGAGTGAGGGAGACACAGGATCTGAAGCAGGCTCCAGGCTCCAAGCTCCAAGCTGTCAGCACAGAGCCCCACGCGGGGCTCGAACTCACAGACTGCGAGATCATGACCTGAGCCGAAGTTGGACGCCCAATCAACTGAGCCACCCAGGTGCCCCAAAATGCTCCATTTTAAAGTGTCATTTGTTTTTAGTGTATTAAAAAGGTTGTGAAAAAATCATCAATATTTTGTTCCAGAACATTTTCATCATCCCTAAAAAAAAAACCTGTACACATTAGCAGTGACTCCCCATTCCCTCATTCACCAGTCCCTGGAAAACACAAATTTCTGTCTCTATGGATATGTCTACTCTGGACATTTCATATAAATGGAAACATAATACATAATACATAGATTAAACTCTTTTGAAATTGGTTTCTTTCACTTAGGTAATTTTTTTTGAGATTCATCCATGTTGTCACATATATCAATACTTCATCCATTGTGTAGATATACCACATTTTGTGTATCCATTCATCAGCTGGTGGACATTTGGGTTATTTCTACTTTGGCTATTTGAATAATGCTGCCAAAAACATTAGTGTACAAGTTTTTGTGTGGATATATGTTTTCATTTTTCTTGGGACTATACTTATGAATGGAATTGCTGGATTATATAACTCTATGTTTAACTGTTTAAGAAACTGCCAGACAGTTCTCTAAAACAGCTGCACCATATACCACTCATTAGCAGTGTATGAATGCTCTAATATCTCAATATTTTTGCCACTATTCTTATTTGTCTGGATATTTGGGATTATAATCACCCTAGTGGGTATGAAGTGGCATCTCACTGTGGTCTTGATTTACATATCCCTGATGGCTAATGATGTTGCGTATTTTTTCTCATTTCTATTAATAATTTGCATATACTTCATATATTGGCATATTTGGGGAAATGTCTGTTCAAATACTTTGCCCATAGTTTAATTAACTGGGTGTCTTTTTTTTTTTTAAATGTTTATTTATTTTGAGAAAGAGAGAAAGCACAAGCAGAGAAGGGGCAAAGAGAGAGGGAGAGGGAATCCCAAGGAGGCTCCACAGAGCCCATTGCAGGGCTCAGTCTCATGACCGTGAGATCATGACCTGTGCCAAAGTCAAGAGTCAGACACTTAACTGACTGAGCCACCCATGTGCCCCTAATTAATTGGGTTGCTTTTTGTTGTTGGGCTGTAAGAGTATATGATATGCATAATCTGGCTAGTTGACACTTACCAGATATATGATGTGCAAATTTTTCTCCAGTTCTGTGGGCTGTCTTTTCACTTTGTGATAGTGTCCTATGAAATACAAAAGTTTATTTTTAAATTTTGATAAAGTCCAATTTATCTAGTTTTTATTTTGTCACTAGTGATTTAGGTGTTGTCATATCTAAGGAACCATTGTCTAATCCAAGGTGATAGAAGTTTACATCTTTGTTTTCCTCCAAGAGTTTGATAATTTTAGCCCTGACATTTAGATCTTTGATACATTTTTAGTTAATTTTTGTAAATGGTATGAGATAGGGGTGCAAATTCATTCTTATGTATGTGAATATCCAGCTGTCTCAGCACATTTACTGAAAAAATTATTATTTCCCCACTAAGTTGTCTTGGAATCCTTGTTGAAAATGAATTGCCCATTAATGTATAGGCTTATTTCTGGACTATCAGTTCTATTTAATTAATCTATGTGCCCATCAATATTCCAGGCCCGTATAGTGTTGGTTACTAGCTTTATAATAAGCTCTGAAATTCCCTCAACTTTGTTCTTCTTTATCAAGGTTGTTTTATCTATTTTGGGTCTCTTGTATTTCCCTGTGAATTTTAGGACCAGCTCATCATTTTTTGCAGAAAACTAGCTGGGATTTTGATAATGATTGTGATGAATCTGCAGATCAATCCGGAGAGTATTGCCATCTTAACAATGTTAAGTCTTCCAATCAATGAGTATGTGATATTTCTCCACTTATTTGGGTCTTTTTAATTTCTTTCAATGGTGTTTTGTAGTTTTCAGTGAATAAATATTGCACTTCTATCATTAAATTTATTCCTAAGTATTTTTGATATACTCATAAGTTGAATTGTTCTATTAACTTTCTTTTGTGTAGTGTACAGGAATGCAATTGATTTTGTATATTGATCTTGTATCTTACAAACTTGCTGAACTCATTATTAGCTGTAATAATTTTTTAGTGGATTCCTCATGATTTTCTATATAAAGGATCATGTGCAAATAGAGATAGTTTTACTTTTTCTTTTCAATCTGGATGTCTTTTGTTTCTTTTTCCTGCTTACTTTCCCTGGCTAGAACCCAGATTATAATGTTGAAAACAAATGGTCAGAGTCTACAGCCTTGTTTTGTTCCTCATCTTAGGAAGAAGGCATCCAGTCTTTCATCATTAAGTATGATGTTAGCTGAGGGTTTTTAATAGATGTTCTTTATCAGTGGAGGAAGTTTCCTTATGTTCCTAGTTTGTTGAGTGTGTTTTTTTAAATCATGAATATATATATATATATATATATATATATATATATATATATATATACTAGTTGCTTTTTATATGTTGGACCAACCTTGCATCCCTGGGATAAATCCAATTTTGTCATGGTACAAATATTTTTACATGTTGCTACTTTGGGTTCATTAGTATTTCATTAAGAATTTTTGGATCTATATTCATAAGGGATACTGGTCTATATTTCTTGTGATATCTTTGGTTTTGGAAACAGAGTAATCTTGGCCTCATAGAATGAGTTGTAAAGTGTTTCTCTTCTATTTCTTGGACAACTTTGTAAAAGATTGCTATTAATTTTCTTTAAATGTTTGGTAGAGTTCACTAGTGAAACCACCAGGTCCTGGGCTTTTCTTTGTGGGAGGTTTTTTTGATTACCAGTTCAATCTCCCCACTTGTTATGGGCAAGTCTACCCAGATTTCCTATTTTCTTATGGCACCAGGTTCAATAGTTGGTGTCTTTCTAGTAACTTTTCTATTTCATCTACAGTATTTAATTTGTTGGCATGCAATTGTTTATAATATTTCCTTATAATCCTTTCTATTTCCATATGATAGTAAAGTCTCCTTTCATTTTTGACTTAGTCATTGGAACCCTCTTTTTTTTTTTTTTTTTTTTGGTCAGCTTATCTAAAAGTGTGTTGATTTTGTTTGAAGAATCAACTTGTGGTTTTCTGTATTGTTTTTCTATTCTCTATTTCATTTATTTCAGCTCTAGTCTTTATTACTTCTTTCCTCTGCTTGATTTGTGTTTAGTTTTCTCTACTTTTCCTATTTTCTTAAGGTGGAAGTTCAGGTTTTATAACTTGAGATCTTTCTTCTTCTTAAATATAGGTATTTATAGCTACAAATTTCCTTCTAAACTCTGATTTCATTGCATCAATAAGTTTGGGCATAATTTTCTTTCATTTGATTGATCTCAATGTATTTTCTGATATTCTTTGTGATTTCTTTTTTGACTGTTTGGTTATTTAGGAGTGTTTTGTTTCCACATTTTTGTGATTTTATCAAATTTTCTTCCAAATATTTTTTTGACAAGTGTGCCAAGGCAATGCAGTGGAAAAAAAAATTTGTTTCAACAAATGGTGATGTAACAATTGGACATTTGTATACACAAAAATAAACCAGAACCTAATCCTTACATAATATAATTTTTTTAATGAATTTTATTTTTTATTTTGGAAAGAAAGAGAGAACATGCACAGGTGGGGGAGATGGGCAGAGGCAGAGAGAGAGAGAAAGAGAGAGAATCTTAAGCAGGATCCGTGCTGAGTGTGGAGCCTGATATGGAGCTTGATCCCATGACCCTTGGATCATGACATGGGTCAAAATCAAGAGTCAGATGTTAAACTGACTGTGCCATTCAGGAACCCCATTAAAAAATTTTTTTATTCCAACATTGATCATGAATCGAAAAGTAAACAATAGTGCTATAAGCTTTTTAGGTGTAAACGTAGTAGAACATCTTCATGACCTGTTTTGGCAGAAAGTTCTTAGACTTGACACCAAACCATAACACATAAAATATCTAGAAATTGGAGTTCACCAAAATTTAAAACTTTTACTCAATATAAGGCACTTAAAAATTGTCCTTTCTGAACTCTCCTCAGTCCTTTCTGCATCAGGTATCTCAATCATTAAATCTATTCAATTTAGAACTTAATTGTAAGCTCACAAGTTGTTCTCCAATTTGTGTGCCATTTTTTCCATTTACCTTACTCAGTGGCTGAGCCAAACAGTGGCTTGAGATGATTTCCCCGAGTCACCCTAGATGAATATACAACCTAAATAAAAATAAGGTCTCATTATTCTCAGTCAGCTTCAAGACAATTTCCCCCATTTTCAAGAGATTGCCACCTCCAGGCTCAGCCTGTACAGAAAGTCTTTAGTTGCCCTAGTTTCTTCTAGACTGGATGTCTTAGAGGACATGCCCTGGAGTACTAAAAGGCATTATTCAGAGAGTGAAAAGACAAACTACCTAATGGTAGAAGATATTGTAAATGACGTATCTGACATATATCCAGAATATATAAGGAACCTTCAAAACTCAACATTAAGAAACCAACAGTCCAAGTTTAAAAAATGGGCAATACCAAGTATTGTGAAGATGCAGAGCAACAGGAACACTAGTGGGAATGTAAAATGTGTCAACCACTGTGAAAAATGGTCTAGCATATTTATATAAATTTAATCTTTACATTTACCATATGACCCAGCAATCCCACTTTTCCCCAGAAAAGAAAAACTTATGTTTATACCTGTACACAAACGTCTGTACCAGGTTTTTTCACAGTCACCAAAAACTGGAAACAACCAAGTGTCCTTCAGTGCATGAATGGGTAAGCATCTGTACAATGGAATGCTTCTCACTTAAAAAAGTAGAATTAGTGGGGTGCCTGGGTGGTTCAGTCAGTTAAGTGTCTGACTTTGGCTCAGGTCATGATCTCGAGGTTTGTGAGTTCAAGACCCACGTCGGGCTCTGTACTGACGGCTCAGAGCCTGGAGCATGCTTCAAATTCTGTGTCTCCCTCTCTCTCTGCTCCTCCGCACTCATGCTTTGTCTCTCTCTTTCAAAAATAAATAAAAACATTAAAAAATTTTTTTTCTTAAATGCAGAATTCAAAAAAAGACAAGAAAAGAAAAAAATGAACAAATGGACAAAAAGATAAATAGCAAGATGGCAAATTTTAAGCCAACCATACAATGATTTTTAAAAATTAATGAACTAAGGGAGGACCTGGGTGGCTTAGTCAGTTGAGCATCCAACTTTGTCTCAGGTCATGATCTCACCGTTCGTGGGTTCAAGCCCTGCATCTGGCTCTGTGCTGACAGCTCAGAGCCTGGAGCCTGCTTCAGATTCTGTGTCTCCCTCCCTCTTTGCCCATCCCCTGCTCATGCTCTCTCTCTCTCTCTCTCTCTCTCTCTCTCAAAAATAAATAAATGTAAAAAAAAAGTTTAAAACAAAGCTAATGAACAAGGGCACCTGGGGAGCTCAGTTGGTTAAGCATCAGACTTCAGATTCTGTGTCTCCCTCTCTCTCTGCCCCTCCCCTGCTTGCCTCTGTCTGTCTGTCTCTCTCTCTCTCCTCTCTCAAAAATAAATAAACATTAAAAAATTAATGAACTAAATTAAAAGACAATATTGTACTGAATTTTAAAAAACACCCAAATAATATGTTATCTATAAAAGGTGCACTTTTAATATAAACCCCAGAAAGATAAACAGTAAAAGGGTGGGAAAATATGTATCATGCAAACACTAATTATACATAATATGAATTGATTCATTAACACCAGCTAAAGTAGACTTCAGATAGAGGAATCTTACTAGAAGTAAGGAGAAGTATTTCATGTTACATGTGCTACCAAAGCAAGCACAGGAGCACTCAACAGTGTCTCCCCAAAATTCAGATGTTGAACTCCTAAGTCCATCAGTGTGGCTGTATCTGGACATAGGATCTTTCTTTTCTTAAGCATTTATTTTTTTGAATGTTTATTTATTTGGGGGGTGTGGGGGGGGGTGGGACAGAGAGAGAGGAACAGAAAGGATCCAAAGCAGGCTCTGAGCTGACAGCAGAAAGCCTGATGTGGGGCTTGAAATCATGAGCCATGAGATTGTGACCTGAGCCAAAGTCCGACGCTTAACCAACTGAGCCACCCAGGCGCCTCTGGACATAGGATCTTTAAAAGGCAATTAAGTGTTGGGATGCCTGAGTGGTTCAGTCGGTTAAGAGTCTGACTCTTGATTTCAGCTCAGGTCCTTGGAATTCTCTCTCTCCCTCTCTCTCTGCCCCCAACTTGTGTCGGGTGTGTGCTTGTGCTCTCTCTTCCTCTCTCTCTCTCAAAATAAATAAATAAACTTTTTTAAAAAAAGGCAATTAAGTTTAAATGAGGCCATAAAGGTGAGGCCCTAATCTAATAGGACCTTATAAGAAGAGAGAGACACCACAGCTCTCTCACTCCCTCTCTTCATGTGCACAGAGGCAAGACTATATGAGAACACAGTAAGAAGGCAGCCATCAACAACTTAAGGAGAGAGACTTCACCAGAAACCAAACCCTGTTGGACCTTGATCTTGGACTTTCCAACCTCCAGAATAAATTTCTGTTGCGTAAGCCACCCCAGTCTATAGTATCTGTTACATTGGTCAGAGCCAACTAAGACACTATCTTAAATGCATATGCACATATTAAGAAAGCTTCAAAATACACAAGGCAAAAACAGAACTGAAAAGAGAAGTACACAAATCCATTATTATAGTGGGACATTTCAACACAGGATACCTAGAAAATCAGTAAGGATATGGAAAACTTGGACAACACTATCAACCAACTTGACCTAATTGACATCTAATCCCACAACTGCAAGCAGTACATTATTTTCATGCACACATGGGGCATTCACCAAAACGGATCATATGCTAGATCATAAATCTCAGTACATTTAAAAGAGTGGAATTAAAGGTGTCTGGATATTCCCCAAATATTTGGAAGTTAAACAAAATCCTAGAAATTCCATGGGTCAAGGAAAAAATAATGAGAGTTGGCAAGTCTTTTGAATGGCATGATAATGAAAATTCAACCCTAGGAAAAATCTCAGGATTAAATAGTGTTTAGAGGGAACCTTATGGCTTTACATGCTTGTATAGAAAGGAGAAGGGTGGGTAATGGTGGTGTTTGAGAGGCATGAAGGCAGAATGTTAGCGGGCAGAGCAGCATAGCAGGGGATCAGGCACAGGGTCCTGAGCAAACAAAGGAAGCCAGAGAAAGAAGTCAGTGCCTTGTGGGAGAGCGGGGGTTGGAGGCGTGAGCTCCTCCACCTCCAGAGAATTCCCTTGACTGCACTTTATGCCTGAAAATGGAATAATGCTTTGTGGTGCTCCCCACCACCCAAATGCCCAGAAAAGCCTGAACAGCAGTCTGGCTGGTGCTGGGAGAGGGAAGTTAGATCTGGTGTGGGATGGACAGCTGAGATCTGGAGGTGCAGCAGCTCTGACATCCAGCCTGAGTCTGTCTGAATCCCCACAGCCTCCCTCCTGGAACTGACTACCTCAGCTTTCCCCTTCTCGTGTCTCTGAGTGGGGGCAGGACAGGCTGCTGTGTTCTGACCTCCCAGTGAAATCTGAATAATTGATGTCCCAGTGTAATGTTTCACCCAATTGTCATAAAGCAAGAAACACAAGCCCAGTGTGTAGCAAATGAGGCTGTGGACAAAGGGCTGTTTTCATCACCCCCCTTTCCCCCCGGCCTCCAGCACATGATCTGTGACAATCGTCCTGTGTTCTCCCAACCCTCCCCAGGGGAGTTGAGGGAGGGATTATTGGGGAGGTAGCTCCCCCAGGACGAGGAGGAGGGCTGCCTCCCTGCCCCCACCTTGGCGTGTGTCATCTGGAGCAAGTGCCCAGCTGTTGCTGGATACCCACTTGGCACCACCTTCTCTCTGCTGAGGGCTGCTGGGAGGCTCTATAAACACAGAGCTCTCACCCAAACAAACAGTGCCAATGGGTCCCCAGGGGCCTTCAGGCCTCATGTGCTGGGGTGGGTGAGTATATGGAGAAAGGAGTGGGGAAACATCCTAGGGACTCCCTGAGCTCCAGGCACAAGGTGGACGGCCCAACCCTGTGTAGATTACTGGTGCTCAGGGGGTGAGGACTCATTTGTCACACCCCGAGGGGGAAAACACACACAATAAATGAACTCTCAACACGTGGTTCCATAAGCAGGGAAGAGGTGACAATCAGACCTCTTCTGAGCTGGCACCCAAGGCCATGACAGCATGTCTAAGCCACCGTGGGGATTGCATGGGGGAGTTGAATCTGGTCACCGTCCTAACTGCAGGAACAGAGCTGGTGGGGTAACATGTGGTTGTGTTCCCTGTAAGGTTTCCCAAATCACTCATATGTAGTATCTTGGAAAAATCACAAAAATCCTTGGTTAGCTCAAGTGAAACCCCGTCCCCCTTCCCACCTCCCCAAGTGAATAGAATCAGGCCCTGAAGTCATTTGTAGGTTTGGGGGCACTTTTTCCTGATGAAGGTAATTTAGTGGAAGTTAAGGTGAGAGGCCCTGGCCGAATGTCAGGAACGTGCTGGCCACATCTGGCAGCTTGCAGACCACGCTTGGGTTTATGGTACTGAGAAAAAGTGTGCAGATCTAAGGACAGGCCCCACCCAAAATAAAAGGGCAAGAACCTTCGTTCAAAAAACAGGGGAAAACACTTTCCTTTCTTTCACAATCTCTCTCTTAACCTGACATCATTTCTGAGATTTTCTATTTAATACCACACTCCTTTGGACTCAGGGATACTTGCAGGGGTAGTACAGACCCCGTGTCCCCCACCATGTGGCCCGGGTCACTGAGCACTGGGCAGGGGAGTGGGAAGAATCTGCCCCCCACCCCACCCCACACCCACACATGCTCCACTGTCCCATTAACTTTACTTACAAAACACAAATCCAAGGATAAAACTATTAAGAATTTTAGATGGTGACAGCGGAGCACTCAACCCGAAGCACGGCCCCCTTTCTGAGCACCAGGCCTTGTGCACTGCTGGTTGCACATTGAGCTGTGGCTGTCAGGCCTTTCTCCTGCCTTTCTAAGACAACTGGAGTGTGGGGCACCCTGCCTGGGGGGCTGTTGCAGAACTGGAGGGTCTGGGTCAAGCCTTCACCCCAGGCAGCCTGAAACAGCCACACCAGTGCAAAGAATCAGATTTGGAGGCAGAGGGAAAGCAGTGTTGAGCTGGAGTGGAGGATGCGGTGCTCAGCTCAGACCAGATCCCTTCTTCAGAGCCCACTCCCACCTGCAAGAACGGGACCACTAATGGTTCACAGCCAAGTCCCTCTGTGGGCACTGTCTTTACCTAAGATGATGCCCCCCAGGAGCCAATGACCACCTGATGCCGCTGGTACACAGGCCAACCCCCTTCCCCCATTTGGGACAGCAGTGGAGGCTCCAGGGATCCTGCAGGATCTGCTGAGGCCTCTGGTATAATGCCATCCTGGGTCCTTCTCCCCCTCTGCCCACTCCTGCTCTCCTTATTTCCTTACACTAGCCTGGTGCATGTCCCAGGAAGAACACCCTAATGGGGTCATTGGCCAACAGCTGGCACTGAAGGTCACAAGTGGTATGTAGAGCATGCTGTAGCCAAGGTGGTAGCCCTCCCACAGGGGTGGGGCACCGAGGCATTTCAGGGAATAGGACCTGCCAGCCAATGGCAGAGAACTAAGAGTGTAAGGGATAAGAAAACATAGGCATTAGTTTCTTTGACATCAGCCATGGAAATGTGTTTCTGGATATGTCTCCTTTGGCAAAGGAAACAAAAGCAAAATTAAACTATTGGGATTACACTGAAATAAAAAGCTTTTGCACAATGGAACAATCAACAGAAGAAAAAGACAGCCTACTAAATGGGAGAAGATATTTGCAAATGCTATATCTGATAAGGAATTAATAGTACAGAATATATAACGAACTTATATAATTCAATACCAAAAGCCCCAAATGATCCAATTAAACAATAAGCAGAGGACATGAACAGACATTTTTCCAGAGAAGACATACAGACGGCCAACAGACACATGAAAAGATGCTCAACATCGCTAATCATCAGGGAAATACAAATCGGAACCACAATGAGGTATCACTCCACACTTGTCAGAATGGCTAAAATCAACAACACAAGAAACAACAGGTGTTGGCAAGGAGGTGGAGAAAAAGGAACCCTCTTACGCTGTTGGTGGGAATGCAAGCTGGTGCAGCCATTATGGAAAACAGTATGGATGTTCCATAAAAAAATTAAATTAAAGGTAGAATTACCATATGATCCAGTAATTCCACTACTGTCTATTTACCCAAAGAAAATGAAAACACTAACTCGAAAAGATATATATACCCCTATGTTTATTGCAGCACGATTTACAGTAGCCAAGATGTGGAAGCAGCCCAAGTGAGATATGGAAGCAGTCCAAGTGTCCATCAACAGATGAATGGATAAAGAAGCGGTGTGTATATAAAATGGAATATTACTCAGCCAAAAAAATGATGAAATCTTGCCATTTACAATGATGTGGATGGAGCTAGAGTGTACTATGCTAAGCAAAATAAGTCAGTCGAAGACAAATACCATATGATTTCACTCACATGTGTAATTCAAGAAACAAAATGAACAAAGAAAAAAGAGACAAACAAACAAACAAAAACCAGACTCTTAACTCTAGAGAACAAACTGATGGTTACCAGAGGGGAGGTGGGTAAGCGGATGGGTGAAATAGGTGATGGGGATTAGGAAGTGCACTTGTCATGATGAGCACGGAGCGATGTTCAGAAGTGTTGAATCACTATACTGTACACCTGAAACTAATATAACTATGCTAATTATACTTGAAATAAAAAAAACTTCATTCCAGTAAACTAATAATTACACATTATGAAAAATTGCCCTTTTTTACTAGTCGTGGAGTAGTGAACTATCTGTTGTCAATACATTATCATTTTATGGAAACAATAGATTTGTAAACATAAATTATTTTTGTTTAATCAAGTAATGATTTATTTAATCATTTAAATCAAATATTTAAATCAAGGGGCACCTGGGTGGCTCAATTGGTTAAGCATCTAACTTCGCCTCAGATCATGATCTCGAGGTTTGTGAGTTTAAGACCCGCATCAGGCTCTGTGCTGACATCTCAGAGCCTGGAGCTGCTTCAGATTCTGTGTCTCGCTCTCTCTCTGTCCCTTCCTCACTTACACTCTGTCTGGCTCTCTCTCAAAAATAAATAAACGTTAAAAATTTTTTAAAAAATATTTAAATCAAGTAATGATTATTTTAACAAATAGAAAAACTATGAGGAAGTAATGAAAATATGATTTTATAGAAACTGATATTTTTTCCACGGAAGGAAGAGATTGTGGTATGACAGTAAACACATGTGAGGATGCATACACTGAAGATTACTGAGTAATTGCCAACAATTTTTGCCCCTAATGCATTATCTCTCTATCTCTATCTCTATCTCTATCTCTATCTCTATCTCTATCTCTATCTCTATCTCTATCTCTATATATCTATCTGTCTTCAAGAAGCTGAAAATCTAATTTGGGTTTATATTTTATACAAAAGAAAATATAAAGGGGTGCCTGGGTTGCTCAGTCGGTTAAGCATCTGACTCTTGATTTCAGCTGAGGTTATGATTCACCATCGTGAGCTCAAGATCAAGTCTAGCGTTGGGCTCTGCCCTGGGTATGGAGCCTGCTTGAGATTCTCTCTGCCCCTTCTCTGCTTATGTGCATGTGTACATATATGCATGTATGTGAGCGCTCTCTTGGTCACTCTCTCTCTCTTTCTCTCAATAATAAAAAATAAATAAAATATTAAAAACAAGAGAACAAGATAAGAGAGGTAAGAACATAGGGCTGGGAGGGCCAGGCTACTCTGGTGGTATTCAGAAGAGAATGATTGAAGAGAATCAATGACAGACCAATTCAACCCAAAATGTGAAAGCCAGAGGGCTTTCTTGGAGCATTCTGGGGGACCCTAATTCCTGGCAGAGGGATAAAGGAGAGGACAGACAGCGCAGAAGACAAGCCTCAGAAGTTTCTTATAGGACTGGTAGAGCTCTTGACCTTGATGGGTGTCCTTTGCAAGGTCAGGGCCATGGGACTCTGGGACCCAGAGTAGGGAGGTCTGTGTAGGTTCACATGAGAACCTTCCATTTCAGATACCTGTGAATACACGGGCCTGCAGAAGTGACTACTCCCCTTGGTAGGTGGTTGAGCTCCCCGCCCCCACTTCCATCCTGCTAGAAGATCACACAATGGACCCAAGCTTGGCAGGTGTCTAAAAGAGGATGTTTTCTCCTTCAGAATCTACCTCCACACTCCCTCTGGGCAGCCTGGCTGGCAGGGTCAAATCCCAGTGCAAGCTGACTGGGGAGCTGTGGAGGGGAGGGATTTTCTGGGAGTTTTTTGGTTGTTTTATTTTTTACTGTGGTAAAATACATACAACATAAAAATTACCATCTTAACCATTTTTAAGTGCAGAGTTCAGTGGCATTAAGTACATTCCCGTTGTTGGGCAACCATCTTCACCCTCATCTTCAGAACCCTCTTCATCTTGCAAAACCGACACTCTGCCCCCACTAAACACTAACTCCCCATTATCCCCTCTTCCCAGTCCCTGGAAATTCCCATTCTACTTTCTGTCACTATCAATTTGACTACTCTATTGCCTCATATAAGTGGGATCATATGCTATTTGCCCTTTTGTGTCTGGCTTATTTCACTAAGCATAATGTCCTCAGGGTTCACTCATGTTGTAGCAGGTGTCAGAATGGGAGAGGACGGGTTTGATGCCAAAGGGGCTGCAGGCCCAGGCTGGACCTGGCAGGCTGATGGAGGGTGCCTGGGACTGGGTTCTGAGGGTGCAGCAGCAAGAAGGGCAGCGTGCAGGACAAGGGGGTGCCCATCAATCTATAGATTATGGAACTTCCCTTCTTGCCTTCGGAATGTGAGAAAATACATTTGTTGCTTAAATCAACAAGTCTGTGCTGTTCTGTTATGGAAGCCTGATATGTTATGTTCTATTATGTATATATGATATGTTCTGTTATGGCAGAATGATACAGTGGGCTATACAAACCTCACCATTTATTTTTTAATTTAAAAAATATGTATTTGTTTTTTAGAGAGAGACAGAGCGTGAGCAGGAGAGGGGCAGAGAAAGGGAGAGGGAGACAGAATCCAAAACAGGCTCCAGGCTGTGAGCTGTCAGCACAGAGCCCAATGCAGGGCTCAAACTCACAAACTGTGAGATCATGACCTGAGCTGATGTAGAATGCTTAACTGAGCCACCCAGTCACCTCCAAACGTCACCATTTGGAGCCACAATTCCAGAGGCTGTGTCAGATGCTGCCTCTGGGGTAGAACAGATTAATACAGATTAATATTAATTAGGCACCCATCTGGGAACACCATCTTTTCCATCCCTGTAGAAAGGGGGATCAGAAGCAGTTTGCATTCATGTTGGGGAGACAACAGCACACATTTATCCAAAGAAGCTTGTGTTGTCTGGTCATTTCATGAATGGACCATTCAGGGACATTGAATTCTAGCCTCCAGGCTTGTCAAAACTGATTCAGTAGTGGGGCGCCTGGGTGGCGCAGTCGGTTAAGCGTCCGACTTCAGCCAGGTCACGATCTCGCGGTCCGTGAGTTCGAGCCCCGCGTCGGGCTCTGGGCTGATGGCTCAGAGCCTGGAGCCTGTTTCCGATTCTGTGTCTCCCTCTCTCTCTGCCCCTCCCCCGTTCATGCTCTGTCTCTCTCTGTCCCAAAAATAAATAAACGTTGAAAAAAAAAAATTTAAAAACTGATTCAGTAGTTTTGGGCTGGTCTAAAACATGGGTTAAAAACCACTGATGCCAAGGTTGGAGGGAGGCTGCAGAGAGGAGAGAGATGCTGGGGCCACAGGAGGGTGAAAGGGTCCAGACAGGCCCGCCCACTAGAGGCAGCTACAGAGAGCCAAGGTCCGGGGAGAGGGAGAGGAAAGGGCACTAGAGAAAGTCGCCATACATGTTTCTGAGCACTCATGGTGGGCAGGAGCGGGGTCCCTGTTCTGGCAGAGGTCCTAGGCCAAGTGGAGATGGGATCGCTTTGCAGATCTACTGGATAGACCTCAGGAAGTTTCAGGGACAGGCTTGGCCAGGGCAGTAGTGCAAGTGGCTCAAGGCTGTGAGCATTCTGGCCCCACTCAGACCCTTGGGACCCTCCTTCCACCCTGGGGTCCATCCAGCCATCACTCTTTCCAAAGGGCAACTCCAAAGCTAGATATGAGGGTAATAAAAATGCTTCCACCTTGCTCCTTTGGGAACTGATCAGGAGGAGGGAGTAAGCATGTGGCATCCTCCCCGAATGAACAGGCCAGTCCCCAACCTCCAGGCCATGGGACTCTGAGAAGTGGGGTGATGAGGTCAACCGTGCAGCCTCTCTTCCACCTGCCCCTTCTCCCCCAGCTCTGGGGCCTCCTGAACATGCCCCTCACTGACAAGAGACACAGAGGGAGGAGGGGCTGTGATCCACTCACATCACTTGTCATCTGTGGCAGGCCCAGGAATGATGTGTGTCTTGGTCCCCTGCATCCTGCCCACAGATGCTCTTGGGCACTTCCAAGAGTGCTCACTAGCTTCCTGCTAGGCCTCTGGCTGGCGCCCCACCCTGTAAAGTACAGTGAGGAGCAGAAGGCATCCAGCCCTCACCTACCAGGCCCATGAGGACAGTGGAGGGGCCTGGTCCCCCATCTCAGGGCTGGGTAGGGTCTAGAGCCTCACAGCCACTAGGAGCCAGGAGAGACCAGGCAGGGGCAGATAGAGGGCAGAGCTGCAAATTCTTAACAGCTGCCTTGCAAGTGGAGGGCTCCAGGCACTTCACATGCTGTGCACCTCACATACCTTTCTGTTGTTTATTTGTTTTACAAGGAGATCTTTCAAAGATTTGAGTGAAGATTAGGACACTGAATAAAGCCATATTTCCTTAATATCAGCTTTTGCCCTTTTGCACATTGGTGTAAAGGTCATTTGTCTGAAAGATTTGGGAAGCTATGCAGACCTGTTTTCTCAGCAATGACCTGGACACTTAAGGCTCCAGGGGACTGTATTGGGCAGAGAGCAGATCACTGAAGCAAATGAATCTTTGTGGCCTGAGCATCTTCGGAAAGAACAGACCTAGTGTGATGGAGGGAGAGTCACACACCCAAGGGGTTCCTGGGGAGAGACTCCCTTGCCCTGGGCAGCCCTGGGGGTGGAATTAGGGGTATTCTGGGGGGGGGGGTGTAGGACCTTGCAATTATACGAAGGACAGAAGTGTGGCCCCAGAGATGCACAAGGGGGACAGGACTTGCTCGGAGCAGGGGGGCCCACACAGGCCCTGGCCCAGCAATTGGTGTTGGCTGAGAGTCCTCTTCCCTCTCTGAGAGCATGTGCTTCAGGGTGTGGGACCACCCCACTTACTTCTCCTCTAAGGTATTTTATGGGTCTGACCAGGCATAGGAGGCATTTCTAGCCCCGTGGAAGCTCAGGATGGTGGCCTGGTCCATCTCGTGGGGTCTGGGGTGGGATGGGCGGTCTAATCCCTGGTGGGAGGCCACCAGCCTCATCTCCTGGGAGGGTTGTGTAACTTCTGTGAGTTGAAGTTTCCTGGTTTAGAAAGTGAGATTACAATCACATGCTCCCCGCCCCCAGGCGTTTTGTGAGGAGGAAGCAGGGGAAGCTCTCTGCTGCTGTACCAGAGACCAGATTCGGTCTGAGTGGAGTTGCCCAGGCCCTGTGAATGGCAGGGCCTCCAAGCCCCATGGGAGGCCATGGTCAGAGTGTGCAGGTTCTGGGCAGACCTCCACAGAATAGCCCAGTACACTCGGGGCTTGAAAAGACCATCTGTTGAGGCTTGCAGCTTGAGACAAGGAGGCAGTTCAGGACCCGTGTGGCCTCCCAAGAGAAGATAGAGCCCCAGGCCAGCCAGCAGAAGCTCCTCGGAGAACAGCATCAATCCAGCCTGGTTCTGAACCCAAAACAGTCCCTTCCCCTTGGGGCAGGCGCATCACGGAGGCCTCTCTGCACACACACAGATTCTTAGTCCGAGGTGGTTTCTCCTACAGCATGCAGCTCCCAGCAACTTTTCCCATCGGGGCAAGGACATGGCAGAGGCCTTGGGACTTCTCTGGAAACTATCAGAGCCAAGGAGGGAGGAAGTCCTGGTGCAGGAAGCATGGGATCCTGGAGGCCCAGCCACACCCAAGCAGGTGCCTTTTACAGCCTGGATCCTGCCCAGACCGCTACCAAAAGCCACCCCTCCCTAGCATTGTGGCTTATTTTTTTTTCCCTTTAATTGCCAGTAACAGACCAGCCTTCTGCAGAGGTTTCCCAAAGGCTACCCTTTTACATCTCCAAGTCAAGCCTGGCAGCTCTTTGGCCTGGCAGCAAGGTCTCTTACCATCTGGGCCTGCCTGGCTTTGCCAAACTATCACCTCTCTCCCTGTCCCCGCACCTGTTCCGTGCCAACTGGTCTCTGCACTGCTGCCATACTCCTAGCCCTGTACTCTCAGAGCTCCCATTAGTGCTGGGCTCCTGCAAAGAGAGAGGAATCACAGATGCAGCCCAAGCCTCTCAAGCCATGCTCCCCACTCGTGGAGTCTCCACTAGGGCCTCCAAACTGCCACAGTGTCCTCCAAACTGAGCTTGGCATTACTATTAGCTCCATTTTGCACTTGAAGTTTCTTTCTTTCTTTCTTTTTTTAATATTTATTTTTGACAGAAAGAGACACACACACAGAAAGAGACAAAATACAAGGAGGGGAGGGGCAGAGAGAGACAGGGATACACAGAATCTGAAGCAGGCTCTGGGCTCTGAGCTGTCAACACAGAGCCCAATGCGGGACTTGAACCCTCAAACTGTGAGATTATGACCCAAGCCAAAGTTGGATGCTTAACTGACTGAGCCACCTAGGCGCCCCTGCACTTGAAGTTTCTGAAGCCAAAGCTGGAAAGGCTGGAGGTCAGATTGAAATCTAGGCTACCCAGGGCCTTCCTGGTGGCTCAGATCAGTGAGCAGCCCATCTGTCCCTTGCTCTCCGGCTAGCTGGGCCACATTTAGGCCTCCTGACCAAGCTTTACAACCTGGACAGAGGTCAGCGTGCCTCGGTTTGCCTCTCCCTGCCAAATGCTGGGCTTAGGTTGGGGAAGCAGGGACAGGCAGGCTGTGGCCCTCTACTTCCCCACACAATCATGAGTTAGCTGAACACCTCCATATGGCAGAGATGAAGGGAACCAGGAGAAGGACAGGGCGAGGGGGTTCAGAGAAGGTTTTTTCACCATTTGGCTCAACAGATGCCTGAGCCAGGCACGCAGTAGGTGCCTTTAATATCCATATAACAGATCATAACCAGGAGGAGCATGCCCAGCTCCAGGACCTATGTAGCCACAGAGGGTGAAATGTCCAGCCCAGTCTGGAAGCTTCTTACCTACTCTTCCACAACCTTATTGCCTGAGCACCAGCACTGTCTCTGCCCTGGGGACACCTTGGACATTTACCCACTGTGTGCTTTCTGGAGCCAGCTAGGGCCCCTGAACTAACCTGTTATCCTGAGCAGGGCCTTGGCCTTAGCCAGATTGTAAATCATTTTTTCAGCAGCCTGCTGTCTCAAGAATTAAGAACCTTTAAGTTAGTTTGTAAATGCGGCTGCATTACTGAACACCAATTCCCAACTCTGAAATTGTTTTAGTGTCTCCTGGGGATGGACAAAAAAGCTTCCTGCACCCACCAAGTTCAAGTCCCTACATGTGATCCCTGCCCCATACAGAGTCGGTTAATGTCCACCCTAGGAGCTTCACAGCACCATCACGTGGGGAACCAGATGAAGGGGGCTGTCTCTGTCAAGGTCCCAGCACTCAGTGGAGCTGGTGAGTTTAAGAACACTCCTTCCTTATTCTGACCATGTGAAGTCTCCATGCACAGGAAATACAAGCATATTCTTTATGAGCATTTGGAAGATTAAAATACAGCTGCCTTGCGGGGGAGAAAAATAAATAAATAAAAACAGTTGCCTTGGGTTTCAAACGATCACAATCAGAATAGGACTCTGCTCACACAGTCTCTGAGGGTTCCCTTTCCAAGCCACAGACTTGAGGTGAAGGCCTTGGGCTGTGGTGTCAGTGCGTGTGCGCAGGGATATCTTCAGGTGATGAGAACAAAGAGGGCATCCCCTGGAGGCCTGTCTTCTCACCCCCAACACAAGCTCTTCCTCCTACCCACCTTCTCCTCAGCAGCACGCACCTCCTGAGACCCAGGATGCACCCCAGCCTCTCCAAGGTCTGAGAGGACCTTGGGTCCCGGGAGTGGAGGCTTGGAAATCAGAAATCGCAGCTTTGGGCCATGCACTAGAGGCTAGGTGATGAACTGAGTCCAGGGTGTGCCCACAGCACTGGCTCACTGCTCCTCCACCCCTGTCCCTTCCAGAAGCTTCCCTCTTCCTGGACTCCTTCAGGCCAAGGGACTCAGTGCAGAGGGCCTCCTCCCTGTGCTGCACAGACCACAGTCAATGCATACATATTATCTATTCTGTTGGGTGGAGAATTTCAAGGTGAAGACAGGCCCATGGAGTCAAATTGGCGACCATTGCACTAGCAGTGGTGAGAACTACATTTCTCAGACGCTCTTGCAGCGGGTTTCTGGTTAAATGCTGCCAGTGGGAAGCCCTGGAAGTAGGTGACAAGGAGGGAAACAGGGAGAAGCCACTTCACCACTGGCTGTGGCGTCAATGGTGGCAGTCGGTGGCACATCCTGCAGTTACAATGACAGTGGTCACAGCAGCATGAGTAACAGAAGAGTGGGTGGGTTGTGTGGCTCCTGCTCAGGGCTGAGCTGGCACCTCCAAGAGCTCCAATATAGGTGCAGAATGGGAGCAGCTCCAGATCCCTGGATGACATCCTCTTCACCTATTTGCTCCTCCAGCCTGTCCAATACCTTTATCACCAATGCCTTGCTAAATCCCCTCTGCCTAAAATAACTGGGTGGTTTCTGTTTAGCTATCTGGAAATTAACTGGCAATAGAGCTGTTTGTCAATTAGGTGTCTCCAGGTCTAGGCCCCTGCTGCCTCCTGGCTGTCCCTGCTGTGACCATACCCTGGGCCTTTCCTCTTTCCTCTTTTCTTTGGAAAAGCTTGGGGCTAGACGAAGCCTCCTTTCCTCACCCTAGTCAGAACCATTTTCCTGTGGCCCACCCCTAGACCCTCTTGAAGCACAGACTCACTCCAGCTTGGGAGGCCCATGATCAGTGGGGAGGAGCCCAGTCTGTGACAGGCTTCCTGGAGTCTGGGCTCTGAGTCTGAGGCCCCAGTGTTTACAACTCTTCAACCTCCTGGGGACCCCAGAGCTCGCCCGACTTCAACATGGCATGTGCTGCCATTGTTCTGGTCCTTTCCCCAAGACTCCTCTCCCCTGGTTTCCAGGAAACCCTACAACCATTTTCCTGCTTCTTCTTTTTGTCCCCAAACTCATCCCTTTTTCTCACAGCTTCTTCCTGATTCAAATATCAAGATCACAGTGTGGCCCCGAGAGCTGCTGCTTCCTCTTCATTGATGACAGCATTCTCTGCAAGGTGACTGGTCACCTTTTCCATACTCCCAGGGGCTCAAAAGACACTACCTAACTGACTTAAAATGCTTCTGTTGCATATTGCTTCATGGTCCACCACCCCAAACTATGATCCATCATTTGTTGTGGTTCCAAGAGCTGCGATAGACTCATGGAATTGATGGAGATCACTTTTTCGACTGTGTTCAGTTGACGTTGGCAGCCAGCCTGGGCTGGGAGGTCCAAGAAGACTTCCTTCACCTCTCTAGTGCCTTGGTGGTCCTCTGTGTTGCCTGTGTATGTGGTTGTCTTGGGCTCCCTCACAGCATGGCAGCCTCAAAGCTCTTGGACTTCTCATGGGATATGGAAAGGTATGTGTGTGTGCCCTGGGGAGCTGAGGGAGTAGAAAGGGAGAAAGTGCTATTTCCTCAATGCCTGACCCAGGACAGGTGCCCACACTGTACTCTCAGGAAGCCCAGTCTAATGCAGGTGTCCAGGACAGTGCTCTCTGAGCTCTCCCCCGATCCCATGGGTTCCCATGCATCACAACAATGATGGGAACAACAGTGCCCAGAAGATGACCAGCAAGCAGAACCAGTGCCCCCCAGAGGGGAGAAAAACCACAGGTAACCATGCAGCAGAGGTGCCAAAGACTATCCTTGACCAGACTCTAGCCAAGCTCCTCTGAGCCCATTTCTCAAGTAGGCCCCCACCTTGGCCTATAAAAACTTACCGCCAGCACAAACAATTTTGTCCATTCTCCCTCCTCACCCCTCCCCACACAGTAAGAGATCTGAACAAACACTAGCAGAGTTTCTAGCAGCCCAGGGTCACTTCCTTAGGATGACAACTCCAAACCTTCAAGTTTCTGCCCAAGAAAGCTCAATGCTGCCAGGAGAATTTACTGTTTGTTCCACCCAAAACTTGGTGACAGGCAGATAGGCTCCTGAACCCCCTCTCAGAGCAGTTACTTCAGAAAGCTTCCAATTTTAAGTCCTTTCTTTGCCCTCTGAGAGGTAAACCTCGTACCATCCAGAACTGTCTCTTGGAAATGCAAGCATTCAAGAGGTAACTGTCCTTCCCAGTCCAGTCCTGTGGGAGAGAAGGGCCCAACCCAGGTGGGTGGGTGCCATGCTCTAACGTGCACCACTGTCTCCCATCATAAAGACATAAGAAGGTCCTCTTCCTCTGGTTGAGCTAACAAACCTAAGTGGCCTAGTCCCTGCTGCCAGCACACTCCAGCCTTTAAACCATCTCCTGCCTTTCCTTTCTTGGAAGTTGAGTTTAAGTTCACTCTGGGCCCTCTTGCCTATTGCAATAGTTATTGTGAAACAGAGTCTCTCTTACTGCTCTAACTAGTGTCCAGCTTTGTTTACCTTTGCTGGAGGCAAGAGCCAGGACTGGGGGCTCACCTTCAAGGTTACCTGCATGTGTGCCAGTAAGGCTTGGGCAATCTAGGCTATGTTTGGATGCTGTCATGCCTATGTTCAAAGATTAGTGACACATTAGAATGCTGTTTTGTCATTGGTGTTGGTCACAGAACTGAAGGCATCAGTGTGCACCCAGTCTCTAGATGTATGCTTTCCTGAGCCTTCTTGAGCTTGGCTCGACGGAGACACGGTAAACCACAGATTGCAGGGCTCTCACACTTTTACAAAATGTTTCCAAGATTGAAGTGCAATTTTCCAATTAATATGCAATTTTGACCTTTTTTATTTTTATTTTTATTTTTATTTTATTTTTGCAGTGAGAGAAAGTTTTTCAGGACTGGGCTCCCTCCCTCCAGGACCAGTGATTATCCTCCTGAGCTGGTCTGGTCTGAATTGGGTCTGTAACTCTGGGCATGTTTAGAGGAGGGCCAAGTTCACAGGCACAGCAGCCAGACTCAAGACAAATGTATATGTGAGCTTGGTGGACCCCTCCCCTCCCCCCAACTCCTCCAGGGGCTTCAGCATTAAGGTACAGAGTAGAGAAGCCTTAATGTTCAGGTGCCGGTGAGAACACAAGGCAAGGCTCAATCAGAGCAAACTGGGGTGAGAACCATGGGGCCACCCCTCTTGTGGGCACAGCACAGGTGTCTGTCACCTGATAAAGGGCTGGGGAGCTTGAATGACCATGGATACTAGATGTGCATGTGGTGACATGGGCTCCAGCACCACTGGGGTGAGCTCATATGAAGTGGGGACACAGAGCGCCAGGGGAGGGAAAGCTCCAGGTAATGTTGGGGGGTGTAGGTGTGTGTGGGGTGCATGGGTGTGTGTGTGCACATGCACATATGCATGTCAGTGTGTGTGTGTGTGTGTGTGTGTGCGCGCAAAGGGCAGCTTCTGCCTGTGGGTTGGGCACTGGGACTCGGGAGTCTGGGAAGGGCAAGAAAGGAGGTACTCAGGCAGGCAGCAGCCTTGGGAATAGGGACAGCTGGTTTAGGTACACCTGAGAGGTCAGGAGGGGACAGGAGGAGTCCTTGGGGCTGGGGCCCATGGGGACACTTGGCTCCTCCCTAGGATGCCTGGAGTTGACCTTCTGGCTCTGCAACAGAGGATGGGCCTTAAATACATGTCCAGCACCCACCACCCCAGTGGCCCCAAGTTCCTGAAATGTAGCGTTTTTAGGAGAACAGGATAGTTCCCAGTCTGGGTGTGGGAGTGGACATGGAGACTGACCAGAAGGCCTTCCGGAAGGAGGGGAACCCGAGCTGAGTCTCTGGTCGGTAGCATGGCCTTTTGATCCTAATGGTAAAGACTTTAGATCCCCAGGGCACAAGATGGTGGGCTCTACCCCAAACTGCAAACCCAAAATGTACATCTCTGCTGAAACGAAAGCAGCTCCTTTCCAGACCTCCTGACTTCTGGACGCACCCTTTGCAGCTGCCTCTCCCCCAACTGCCTGTCTGTGGGGCTCCACAGCAGGGTCGACTCTATCTCCTTGGGGGCGCAGCTCTGCCCTTGAGAGCAGAAGCCTCGGTCCCGGGTGCACCCGAGAGCCCTGTGGTGAAACAGTTGCGTCCCACACCTGGGGGGCTGCTTATCTCCTCTGCCCCAGCTCCCCCAGCTCAGGCAGGGGCCTCTGTGTAGGTATCTGTCCAGGAGGACAGACTGCAGGTGGGGAATCAAGCCCCATTGTCCCTAATCAAAGGACACTCTTCTCTGCCAGCAGGGAATCTTCTGGGGACTTGAAGACAGTCCACCTCAGCAAACCTCTCTGGCCTTTAACATAAACAACCCACCAGGCAGACTGCGAGAAGGCTGAACCCTCAGGCCCAGCTGCAGCTTAATTGCATGTTTTTCTCTTCTTGTGGTTTCTTTTTGGGGTTAAGCAATGTTTCAATTCTCAGCATAAACGACCCACCAACCAACTGAGCAGGCCTCTCTCTGAAGTGTCAACACAGTCCGATCCGTGGGGGATCAGAGGGGGGTGCTGTAGGGGACAGGAGGGGTCTCCTCACCAGGCTTGGGGTCTCTGGGGCACCTCCAAAGCCTGTTAGCAGTGAACGAATGAGAAGCCCCGTGTTCCCCAAAGGTGCCTGTGTGGAGGGAGAGGCTAGGGATGAGTGTTCTAGAAAGATTAGGACATAGTGAATGCCAAATGCAGTGGGCACCACTCCTGGGATAGACATTTATCATCAACTGCACAGCCCTGGTGTCTTGACTGGAGAAGGCCCCTGGATGTGGGCCAGCAGCCCCTCTCTTATGACTGGCCTGGGTTGGGCTGGGGGCGACCCCATGTCCCAGTTTCCTGGAAGTCAACCCCACCACAGTTCTTCTTCCAGTCCTCTTGTCTCTCCCCACCACCCCAGTACTCCCAGCTGACCCCATTGCCTCCCTGAGGTAGGTGTGCATAAGCTGTTGTCCACTTCGGAGACTCTGGAGTTCACTGTAAGGCCACAGCAAGCTGTGGAGTGGGGCCAGAGCCCAGGACCCATGACTCTTTCCTTATACCACCAGAGGCCTACCCTATCCTCCTGTGCCCTGAGCCGGCCTGGTTAGGCTCCCACACCAGGACAGGGTACCCACTCAGCCAGGGCAGCAACTCCTGACCCTGAGGCTCTCACACGGGCTCCCTGGAGATTCGATCCAGTGGGCCACCTCACAGGGGTCCCAGATCCCTTATCCTCCTGCTGCCTGATGGACCCCATCCAGCCTGACTGAGGCCCGCCTTACTGCATTTGCCCCCCACCATCCCCACCCACTCCCAGGTGTTGGCTGTGGCTGTGCTCTAAGTCAATTCCAACAGCCCTGTTCACTTTCTTAGCTTTCCCTACAGTGTGGGCGGCCTCGTGACCCTAACCATGGTCTCTGGGGAATCTTTTGCTCTCCTGATACAAGCAGAATGAACAGCCCTTGCTGTGCCCACACTGGCACAGAAACACAGCCCTTGCCCCTTTCTGTGCCAGTGTGGGCCTCCAGAAGCCAGTTTGACATTCTCCTCTCTGCAAAGGGGAAGAGAGAAGATAGGGAAAGCTCTCCAGGTGAGAATCTCCAGCCTCAGAATGCAGATGGAATCTTCTGGATCAGTTACTTTGTAACTAGGCAGGGTGAAGAGCACTTCCTGCCCCTTTGACAGTCTCCCGCCCCCAGTATCAGACTTGGGTCACAACAGTCTTCTCCCTGCAGGGCTAAAGGGCCCCCACCCTAGTGCTCCATCCAAGATGGGGTGCCCCCCTGGAGGCTGGCGAACCATCCTGTGGGCTCCCTGAAGCTGCTACCCCTCCTTCCCCAGGCAGCCCCAGGCCTGGGACCTCACAGCCACCCTCTGCCTCCTGCTCAAAGCCAGAAATTTCTGCATCCTTCTCAGCTTCTTCCTCTGGGTCCTAAGCCCACAACTAACTTTAAACCTCAGTCTGCTAAGCACACGTTTCCTTAAGACAGCCATAGAAGCGGGGACAAGGAAGGGGCCACCAGGCAGCCTAGGTGCTGCTCGGATAGATCCCACGGGTGCCAGGGGCACACCCCTCACCCCCTGCAGGGCCCCCCTCCCCCAGGAAGACCGTGTCTGGGCCACAACAGAACAGAGGGTGCCTGCCCCAGCCGTGACTGGGAGCCAGAGTGGGAACGAGAAGAGAGACCAGCTCAGGAAGTGGCGACCACAGTAGGGTTTCGGTTCAGCCAGCATTTGCGGAACCCCGGCCTGGGCCCAAGAGGAACGGCTGCACTGCAGGGTGGTTGGGGGATACGCAAAGGGATGGCTCCCCAGCAAGCATGCTGCCAGATGGTGAAGGCGAAGTGAGGCTCTCCAGGCAGGTGAAGCCGCTCCCGCCTAGGAAACGGTGCAGAGAGCGTGGCAGGCCAGGTTGCACGTGGGGCAGGGGGAGGCAGGACCTGAGAAGGGCAGGGGACTGGACTTATGCATTCCACACACAGGAACCCTGTCAGGTCCCCAGCTGAGGAGTGACAAGCTAAGGCCAGAGGTTCCAGAAGACGACACAGCTGCGGTGGCCTTCCATTGGGATGGGTGCAGGGCCCCTGTGTCATTGAGTCAGTCTAGCGAATCCCCTCAAGTGGCACGGGGAATGTCCCACCTCAAGTCAAGACAGCCCAGATGTAGTCAAAACCTGGAGAGGACATTTACCCTCACAGGTAGAGATGCAAACCCAGGCTCTCACGCTCGTCTGAAGGTGATACAGCATATACTGTAGAGCAGGTTTTGGGATAAAACATTTTCACGGTCTCCAAGGTCTTCACGCTTCTACGTTAGATTTTCTAAAGAAATTGGGCAATCAAGTCATGCACGATCTAGGCCTTTTGCAAATAACCAATTCTAGCTGGCCTTACCCAAAACAGGAACTGAAGGCAAGAAAGCCACGCTGGAGTTTCCAGGAGCCCGAGGGCGGGGTACAGTGGCCTCTGGAAGGAGGGCCTGGAATCACAGCCCGGGGCATTGCAGGGTACAGGGGCCCCTCTGTCTCCCCTCTGGGTTCTCTCTGTATTGGCATAGAGCACCTTTCTCTGCAGGGGGGAAGAGTTTACATCTCTGCAAAGGAGCTGGGATCCATACCCTGGGGAGAGGGCTCTGGTTGTGCTGGCTTGGGTCAGATGCCCATCCCCGGACAGACCCAATGCCTGGTAAAGGGGCAAAGTTCTCTTTACAGAACTATTTTTTCCCCAAACAAAATCCTTCCCAAAACTGGAAATATTCCAGAGGCATCCCTGAGAGGGGAGACAGATGGCACGGAAGAGCTCAGTATCCTCCGTGTTTGCCTTCTTCCCTCCATCAACCCAGAACAAACCTTCAAAGCCAATTCAAAAAATACACAGAACTGGGTGCCTGGGTGGCTCAGTCAGATGAGCCTCTGACTCTTGATTTCAGCTCAGGTCATGATCTCACAGTCATTGAAACTGAGCCCTACGTCCAGCTCCACACTGGGCATGGAGCCTGCTTAAGATTCTCTCTCTCTCTCTCTCTCTCTCTCTCTCTCTCTCCTTCTGCTGGTTGAACACTCTCTCTCTTTAAGAAAAAAAATAATAATAAACAGGTCTTCTCACTCCCAACACAAGCTCTTCCTCCTACCTTCTCCTCAGCAGCACGCACCTCCTGAGACCCAGGGTGCACCCCAGCCTCTCCAAGGTCTACGAGGACCTTGGGTGCTGGGAGTGGAGGCTTAGAAATCAGAAACTGCAGCTTTGGGCCAGGCACAGAGAGGCTAGGTGATGAACTGAGTCCAGGGTGTGCCCACAGCACTGGCTCACTGCTCCTCCACCCCTGTCCCTTCCAGAAGCCTCCCTCTGCCTGGACTCCAGGCCAAGGGACTCAGTGCAGGGGCCTCTTCCCTGTGCTTCCCAGACCACAGTCAGAGGTCCTGTGTTTTCCCACTGGGAGTGGCCCATGCAGGCGCTTTCATATCTCAGCAGTTTTACAGAGGAGACAACTTGCAGAGAAGCCAAAGGGAAAGAAGACAAGTAGTATCTGTGCTTCTGCCATGTGTCAGGTCACTTAACTATCTTATTAATCCCTGCAATAAGCAGTGTCATTATAAATGAATAACCAGAGCCTGAACTAGGCCAAGTCCACAAGGTCACACAGGTGGTAGATATCAGAGCAGGAAGTTTAAACCAGATCCCCAAGGTTGTAAAGCCCTCACTCTTTCTGCAGCACTATGTTGTCCAGAGCAGCGTAAACTGTCAATGGCCAGCAGAGGCCCAGAACCCTAGGTCCTGGGGCACCTGGGTGGCTCAGTCAGTAAGGGTCCGGCTTCAGCTCTGGTCATGATCTCACCTGTGAGTTTGAGCCCCACATCGAGCTCTGTGCTGACAGGCTGAGACTGCTTGGGATTCTCTCTCTCTTTGTTCCTCCCCCCACCTCTCAAAATAAATAAATAAACTTAAAAAAAACAGAACTCTAGGTCCTGATCTCCCATCCGTGGTCACCAAGCCCATGCAGTTAGCACGTTTTATGGGTTAGCTGATACTAACCGTGTCTCTTCCTGCTTAGAATCCCACAAGAGACCCTGTGCTGTGCAGACATGTCACATGCCTAAGCTGGGCCCCTGTCTACTTCATCTGCTCTTTGCCAAGTACCTTCTTACAGCTCATCCTGAATATGGCATGCCCTTCCTTGCCCTGTGCTGGTCCCCCCTACCAGCAGTGCCCTTTCTGTTACCCTACTGGATGAACTCCCCACCACAATTTCATGTCCCAGTTTCTCCAGGTACCTGCAGCTCACAATACCTGCTTCCCAGGCTGCCCTTCCCCTCTGCAGCCCCAACCGTGCCCCACACTCTCTTGGGCTACCATAATGTTTGGGCCTGTCATAGGCCAAATGGGCTGCTGGGGCCTGAACTGTTCCCCTCTGCCCCAAATTCATATGTTGAGTACTTAACCCCCAGTGCCTCATAAAGTGATAGTGTTTGGAGATGGGGCCTTTACAGAGGTCATTAAGGTAAAATGAGGTCATTATAGTGGGCCTTATCTAATCTGACCAGTGTTCTTACAAGAAGGGGAGATTAGGAACAGACATACACAGAGAGAAGGCCATGTGAGGACACAGAAGGAAGTCGGCCATCTCCAAGAATCCAAGGAGAGAGGTCTCAGAGGAAACCGACACGGATGATGCCTTGATCTTGGACTTCTGACCTCCAAAATTGTGAGCAAATAAGTTTCTATTGTTTAAACCTCCCAGTCGATGGTACTTCGTTATGGCAGCCCTAGCGGACTATTAGACAGAAAGGTGTTTAGAAGGTTCCAACAGGGAACAAAGTCAACAGTTCATTCACCAAGCATAGGGAAAAAGGTGCTGGCCTGCGCTTCTCACACTGCCTGGCTCTCCTTAGGGCTGGGCCAGCTAAGATTCTGCATGTTTACTAAGCCCTTGGGCAACACCATGCCTGCTGGTCTACAGGCCCCACTTTGGTGAACAAGCATGTAGAAGGCTCAGTGTCCTATGAAGGACCATCTATCAAAAAGCTAAGCAGGATGCTCTTAACACCTGACCTGATGGCTGCTCGTAGTTGACCACAGTCTCGCTGAGACCTTCAGACTCATCTGCATCCCACAGATGAAGAGCGAGAGGCCCAGATGAGTGGAATGGCTTGGCTGGATCCCTCAATACAACAGGCGGGCTGGTGGGAGCCACCAGGCACTGCGTGAGTCCAGGGCATGAGGGTCAAAGGGTGGGGAGGCAGCTTGGAGTTGAGGCATGAACAGGGTTGAGCCTGTTCCAATACTAAGGGGCTCAGGGTCCTTGGAAAATCGCATTATCTCTTTTGGCCTCAACCCTGCCTATCTCACAGAACTGGGGTGACATCCAACAAGACAACACGAGGAAAAAGCCCTAAAAAGACTGCTAATCACCTTTCAAATGTTTGTTTCTCCTGTTCCCTGTTAGAGCAGTTGTCCAAGTTAGCAAAAGACATTGACACAGACATTGAAACCCAAGACAGGCTCAGTGCTCTGCTTTATGAATCCTGCAAATGACACACGTCATGGCTGCCACTCCTCAGGGTCACAGCAGTTGGGAGGCTCTCCTGACCCTCCAGATGCAGTAGTAAGGTGATATGCTCTACTTGGCCTGTGCTGGGCTAGGGCCAGGGCACACAGAGGCACAAACTTGTGGTCCTGCCTCCTGGGAGGGACCTTGGTTTGAAAGGCATCCAGGATGACTATCCATCTGGCTTTCCTGGGGCTGAAAGGGTTCCTGGACTCAGGACTTCAGTTCTAAAACTGAGAAAGTTCTGGAAAGAAAACCCCAGAAGCAGCTGGTCTGGAAGAATAGATAATGACCTGCCCAAGGTTCAGTTTTGGCACCAGCAGAACATGTCTGCAGGGCTGGTACTGCCTAAAGATGTGTTACAGGCTCTGAAGCAGCCAATACCTGCTGCTGCTTCTCCCACAGGTCCAGGAACCAAGGGGTGGATGTGGGAGGGGCTCCTCGCAGTGCACATCCTTGCCAAGTGTTTGCTTCCCACCCCTGCCACCTGGAGATCCAATGGTTTGAAAGTCTTACTCTTAGTCCTCAGGTAGGAAATGATTCCCCAGAGCACAGAACTAGAGTTCCACTGAATCTGTTGAGACCAACATCTGGGCACCTTGGAATCCTCATGCACCTGAGCCAACAGGCAAAGAAGGGGGCCCTCACTGTCCAGGAGTTCCATCCTGATTACCAAGGGGTTGTGCTTCACACAGAGGGCAGGCAGGATGGGTCTAGAGGCCCAGGGAGTCCCCAGGGTGCCTCTTAGTACCTCCTGTCTAATCACAGAGTCAAAGAGAAGGTCCAACAACTACAGGCTGGATACGGACCTTCCCAAATAGACCTTTGAACGACCCCACCAGGTAAAGAACCCAGTAGGTACAGACAGTGGGCAAAGGAGGCCTAAAATAGTTGCTGAGTGCAGCAAGTTCTACTTGCTAACAGGTCTCAAGACTAGTTACAGAAATGAAAACTAGCTGCCAAGGCACATATTCTTGTTTGGTGTGTGCTGGTTTACTATTTTTCCTTCTCCTTTCCCTATTTTATTTTTTTTTCAATTTTTTAAAATTTTATTCATTTTTGAGAGAGAAAGAGAGAGAGCAAGCAGGGGAGGGGCAGAGAGGGAGGGAGAGAGAGAATCACAAGCAGCCTCCACACTGTCAGCATGGAGCCTGATGTGGGGCTCGAACTCACAAACATGAGATCAGGACCTGAGCCGAAACCGAGAGTTGGACATTTAACCAACTGAGCCACCCCAGGCATCCTGCTCCTTCCCTTATTTAAAAAAAAATTTGGTAAGCTTCTTACTGAACTCTAATATAAATACAGAAAATACACAAATCATTGTGTACAGCCAGGAGCACACAAGTGAACCCATCTGAGCAACAGCACCCAGATCAAGAAACAGAACATGGCCAGTACCCCAAGTGCTTCCCCTGTGCCCCTCCAAGGCTTACTCCACCCAGAGAAACCACCCTATTTCCTAACATGGTATTGTCGTTTTGCCTATTTTGAACTTCATATGCATGGACTCATACTGTCTGTTCTCTAACTTAGGTCCTGGCTTCCTTCATTCAACTCTATGTGGAGAAGGTTCATCTATGCTGTGAGGTCGTAGATGGTTCACGCCCATTGCTGTGAAGTTTCCTTTGGTGAAGATACAAGCATTTATTTATCTATTCTACCATTGTTGGATATTTGGGCTGTTTCTGGTGTTGGGTTATTACCAAGTACTGCTTACGTGTCTTTTGGTAACATGTACATGCAGTTCTCTTGACTATGTTCCTAGGAGTGAACTGTTGGGCCACAGATGTGTATACGTGCAGCTTGAGTAATACACCTGTTTTCTAAAGTAATCACACCAAGTCACACCCCTCTGCCCCCTGCCTCAAGCAGTGTTTGGGAGCTCTGCTTTCTCCACACCCTCAGAGGCACTCAGGATTCTGTCTTTTTCAGTTTAGTCTTTCTGATGGGTAAGTGGTGGTATAGCACTGCAACTTTTTCTTCTTCCTTTCCTCCCTCCATGCCTGTCTCCCTTCCTTCCTTTCTTTGACAAATTTATTAAGATACATTGCTTCCATTTGAAGTGTACAACCCAGTGGGTTTTACCATATTCACTGAAATGTGCAACCATCACCATGATCAATTCTAGAATGTTTTCATCATCCTCAGAAGAATCCTCTTATCTTTTAACTATGACCCCAACACCCTGTTTGGTACAGCCCCTGGAAACTACTAAACTATTCTGTCTGTATTAGATTTGCCTATTCTGGACTTCTCATATAAATGAAATTGTGTAACATAGTCTTTGTGTCTGGCTTTTTTCAGTGGGCACAATGCTTTCAAGGTTCATCCATGTTGTAGCGTGCATCAGGACTTCATTCCTTCTTATGGTCAAATAATAGCCTACAGATATCTCCCACATTTCACTTTTCCATTCACCATTTGAAGGACATTTGGGTTGTTTCTACTTTCTGAATATTAACAATAATGCTGAGGGACACCTGGGTAGCTCAGGTATGCATCCTACTCTTGATTTCAGCTCAGGTCATGATCTCACAGTTGTGAGATTGAGCTCTGTGTCAGTCTCCATGCTGAGTGTGGAGCTTGCTTAAGATTCTCTCTCTCCCTTTCTCAGCCCTTCCCTCACTTGCATTTTTCTCTCTTTCTTAAGGAAAAAAATTAAATTAAATAAAAGAAGAATAATGTTGATATGAACATTCATGCATAAGTTTTTGTGTAAACATATATTTTCATTTCTCTTCGGTCTGTACTTAGGAGTGGAATTGCTGGACTATATGATAACTATATTTTAACTTTGAGGGATTTCCAGATTGCTTTCCTAAGCTCATCATTTAATATTCCTTCCTCTGATGACTCTACTGTACTTGGGTTCCTTATTATCTGTAGTCTCACCATAATTTGTTCAAAATACCTATCTTTTTGGTTATAGACATCCTAATATATGGGAAGTGGTATCTCAAAGTGGTTTCGATACATTGTAGTTTTAGTTGGTGTTTCCTTTATGACTAATAAGATTGAACACCTCATGTATTTATAGGCAACTAGAACATGCTCTTTTGTGAAGCACCCACTCAAACCTTTAATCATTTTTTTCTGTTTGATTATCTGCTATCTTCTTATTGATTTCCAGGAGATCTTTATATATTCTAGATTTGAGTCCTTTGTCAAATACGTGTGTTGCAAATATCTTCTCCCTGTTGTAGCTTGTATTTTTACTCTCTTAATGGAATCTTTTGAATGTAAGTTCTTAATTTTAATTTTCAGTTAATTCAATTTTTCTTCTTCCCCCTCTCTTCCTCATTTTCCTCTTCCTCTTTTTCTTCCTCTTTGTCTTCATCTGCCTGTTTGTAATCTCTTTTGGGACGTCATAAGCCATCCCTATATTCTTTGTGGACATCAATTTTACCATAATGGTTGAGAGCAGTGGCAACTGCTTGTCCCAAAGTCTAACCTTCAACAGTGCTCCCTCCCAAAGCAATCCCTGGGATATGTTCGAGTAATTGTAAGGCCACCACATATCACGGATCACGGGTGTCCTTTTTCCCACTGGCAAAGAGCTCATTTCTGCATTCATGCTCGAACAGGTGAACAACCGCATCACGGAGACACAACTGGGAAGGCTTGTTTCCTAAATAAGTACTGAATCAGTCTGGGTCCAGTCAGGAAAGCAGAAACCACTTTAGGTTTTTCGCACAGAGGGGATTCATACAAAGAACTGGATACAGAGGTGTTGGAAGGATGCAAGAGTGAAGGGGAGAGGGATAGAGGACTAAAGGAAGAAGGGGTGGTACCTAGAGATAAGAAACACGAACACCTCTGGGCTAGAGCCCAGAGCTTGCACTTTCTGCTGCCCTGTGAGAGAAGCTGGCACTGTTGGATAAATTGGTACTATGAGAGAAGCTGGCAGTTTGGGAGAAGCTGGCACTGAGGGAAAAATTGGTACTGTGGGAGAAGTTGGCATTGTGGGAGACGCTGGTGCTGTTGAAGAAGCTGGTGCTATGGGAGAAGCTGAGATTGCTGACTCTGGATCTGGAAGGGAGCACCTTCTAGGCCAGGACTGTAACTTCATTTTTATTTTTAGTATTTTGAAGATTTTTTAATAAGTGATCTCTACACCCAAGGAGGGGCTCAAACTCACAACCCTGAGATCAAGAGTCACATGCTCTACCAACTGAGGCAGCCAAGCACCCCTGGGGCTGCAATTTCTGATAAAGGTGCTCCCTCTGCCAGAGCTGCTGAAGTCTATAATCACCCAGTCCCTGCTGCTACAACTGCCATCCTATCAGAGCAGACACTTCTTTCTCCCTCCTGCCTTCTGAGCTCCTGCTGTGCCTCCTATGTTAGATCCTATAGCAGAAACTAACACAGAAACAGTGGGCACAGAGCCTGGAAAATCAGATGACCCCCAGAACAGAGCTCAAGAGGGCAGTGTGTGCTGGGACCATGGATACTAGGCCACCTCAATCCACCTGGCTGTAGCTCCCACTGGTCTGCTCTCAGCAGTGCTGCTGGGACATTGCATTTCTTTACTTGGCTGCCTCCTGCTCACACATCATGTGTGGTCCACAGGCCACGCTCTAGGGGAGACTTTGCAAAGCCCACAGGTGCTTCACTGTCTCAGGCTGCTGGTTTCTGAACATCTTCCTCACTAGGGGTGAGTCTCCTGAGAGCAGACAACATATCTGATTTAGGTCCAGGTCATGAACCCAGTGCATGAGTAAATGAAGAATGAAGGGATAAAGGGATGACAGGCCTGCCCTCTGGTAAACTATAGAGAGTAGTTTGAAGGGCTTTTTCTCTGGACATACCCTTTCCATGCTTCCAAGACCCTAGAGCTTACCTGTCCCCTAGTGTCCATGTCTGGACCCCACCCATGGTGTTTAAGGAAATGTAATTGGCACAATGTTGTCAGGGCCACATTCCAATACATTGCAGCATAACACAGTTGGCTATTTATATCCAAGGCTATTTATAGAGAGTTTATGGGAAAATAGTTATGTGTTTGAACAAATTTGGAAATTTTGGCTTTAAACAGATTAAACATGATTCTTTACTATAGCACTTCTCAGATCCTTAATTCATTAATGTGATGCTCCAGGAAGAGGACATACTGGCCAAGTTCCCCAAACTTGTGTAGCCACAAAGATCTTCCTTTTTTAGAAACACCAAGAAGAGTTTGGTAATTGGTAAAATAATACTTTGAATATATTTATCTATTTTGAATAGGCTATACACACAATACAAAATCAGTAGACACAAACAGGTGCTCAGGAAAAATATGCCTTTCTCTCCCACCAGCACCCCTATTCTCCACCCCAGAGGCAACCACCATCAGCAACTTCAAGAGTGTCCTCCAAGAAATGAGGCATGGTTAGTCACCCAAGGAAGGGGGCTCCAAGAGGGCTGTGGGCGTGCCAGATGTCCCCCACCTCCCCCATTACTGATGATGAGCTTGCTATGGTGGCCACCCCTGCTCTGGCTCTGTCCAGGTTGGACACACACTGCAGCTCTTCACCTGCATTTCCAGGACCTGCACGTGTTTCCCTGTGCTCTGTTACAAGAGGGTCCTGTGCCCCAGGCAGAAGTCAGAGAGAACATGGCTTCCCTAGGCATGGCTCTTTCTTGTCTACTTTTCACTGTAGCCAGTTGGAATGCCTTCTGGGATGAAAAATATCAGGGGGCACCTGTGTGGCTCAGTCAGCATCCAACTCCTGATTTCGGTTCAGGTCATGATCTCATGGTTTGTGGGATCGAGCCCCTTGTTGGAGATTCTCTCTCCCTCTCCCTCTGCCTTCCTCCACTTACATGTGCGTGCTCTCTCTCTCTCTCTCTCGATTAATAAGTAAACTTTTAAAATATCAGGAACATGGGGAGCCTAGGAGGCTCAGTCATTTAAGCATGCAACTTCAGCTCAGGTCATGATCTCACTGTTTGTGAGTTCAAGCCCTGCGTCAGGCTCTGTGCTGACAGCTCCGAGCCTGGAGCCTTCTTCAGATTCTGTGTCTCCCTCTCTCTCTGCCCCTCTCCCGCTCACACTCTGTCTCTCAAAAAATGAATAAACGTTAAAAACAATTTTTAAAAAATATCAGGAACAGCCTTAGGTTGTAGTTTTGAGTGGCCTTGGGATCTCTTTGTCCTTTGGCAGGAGGAATATCTTGGTAGACATCCCACAGTCTACTTGAGGTGTTGCCGTATGCTGTTGACCAGAAGAGTTACCCCATATTCTCCCTTCTAGTCCCCAGACTTTCCCTGGAGGGGGTGGGAGGGACACCAAGCAGATAATAACAGCAAATGATAAAGAAGGGGGAATGGAATGGCTGCATTAGTATTTGTTGCTGTGTAACCAATCAGCGCCAAGCCTGGCTGCTTAAATCAATGCACATTTATTATCTTCTACAGTTTCCAGGGTCAGAAATCTGCGTAATTGTGGTTCCACTTCTCTCCAAGATGTTGTCAAGATGTCAACCAGGGCTGCTGCCATGAAAAGGCTTGACTGGGGCTGGAGGGTCTGCTGCCAAGGTTACTCACGTGATCGTTGACTGGAGGCCTCAGTTCTCACCATGTGTACTTCTCCATGGGGCTGTCAAGTGTCTTCCTGCTATGGCGGCTGGCTTCATCCAGAGCAAATGATCCAAGAGAGACTAAGCAAAGAGGAAGCCACAGTGCTTTTTATGGCTTGGTCTCCAGAGTCATACACAGTCACTTCTGCTACATTCTATTTGTTAGCAGCGGGTCGCTAAGCACAGTCCACACTCAAGGAAAGGGGATTCAGGCTCTGTAGTCTAATAGGAAGAATAGAAAAGAATTTGTGGACATATTTTAGATATGTCTTCAGCAGAGGATAAGGATGGAGCACAGGGCCAGGGAACAGCTGACGTCTCCTGATCCATTACTAATAATCCCTGTCATCTTGGGCAAGGCACTTACTTTCTGGGTTTCATTCTTTCTCAGTCAATTTGGAGATGGTGATATCATATTCTATTGCAGACCCAGTGGCTCAATGTGACAGGGAGGCAGAGAGCAACAATGTCAAGGGTGTTGGCTTTGGAGTCAAATCCCTGCTTCACCACTTCCTCTCTCTGAGCCTCAGTTTCCTACAGTATATCATTACCTGCCTCCCCGGGATTGTGGCAAAATGAACTGAGGCACATATGTGTCATTTATCTGAGCCTAAACTGAGCACATCTGGAGGCATCTACTTGCTGGAGAAGCCAAGAGGTGTGGGAAGGCTCTGCATGTAATTCAACCAATGAAGAGCAAGTTGCAGGAAAAGGTTCCTACCCTCCATCACCTGCAGGTTCTGTGGCCCATATGAAGCTGACCTCCATCTTCATTGTTTTCCGCAACTGGGCTACATTCTGGAGACATGTCCAAGATTTTGCAACTAGAAGAAGTACTCATCTACTCCTGTGATTAAAGCTACCACCCCAGACCAAAACCAAGAGCATCCTTCATGCGTCATGATCCCCGCTGCTTAGTGTTATGTGTTATATGGGCATATGACCTAGCTCAAGCCCTAGTGGCTTGGGGACTATGGAAGCCACAGTTAGAGAGCACATACAAACTGAGGTTCCACCTTTGAGGAGAATGCTCAATCAAGACTGGACGCCCCAAGCCTAAGAATCAATGTTCTGTGGCATTTTGTAAAGTCTGAAAAACTTGTTAATAAAATACCAACTGGAAATCAATTTTTCAACGTTTATTTATTTTTGGGACAGAGAGAGACAGAGCATGAACGGGGGAGGGGCAGAGAGAGAGGGAGACACAGAATCGGAAACAGGCTCCAGGCTCTGAGCCATCAGCCCAGAGCCTGACGCGGGGCTTGAACTCACGGACCGCGAGATCGTGACCTGGCTGAAGTCGGACGCCCAACCGACTGCGCCACCCAGGCGCCCCTGGAAATCAATTTTTAACCCAGCCTTTCTAGGCACCCAATTCCCTAAGACTTTAGAATTCTTTCTGGAAGGGGAGTAGATGTCAGTAGCAAGAAGTTCTTCCAAAAGCTAGAATCTTGCTTCTCTGACAGTCAGCTCTTGGTCTGGAGGCTTGCTGTGAAGCAGATTTGGGAACACAGGGTGTGGGTTCATTACTGCTGGAGACTAGAAATGTGTGCAAGATGCTTCTCTTATGGATGTGCAACTGTGCTCACAGCTCCTTACAAGAATTCCCACCAGAGAGGCTGGGCCCTCTTTGAACCTCACAGACCCTGATTTTACCTTCTCATGGAAAGCAGTTGGCTTCAAAGTGTGGCTTATCAATTGCACTAAGCCAGATATTCTGAGGTCTGTGTGACCCCTCCCAGACCAAGCAGCACACCTCCTGTGAGGGAGACGGACATGGAACAGCCTGAAAATCCCTCTCGGCTTTGAAAACATGCCAGTTTGCTTTTACTATTTTTAAAACAGAATAGAGAGAAACCCACATCTCAGGGCCCCATTGAGCTCAAGGCTTGAAGTCGTCTGTCACCATGGGGCACAACATCTGCCCAGATGAAGCTGTAAGAGGTGGGACACTCTTCTCACTTAGGACCCCAAGGCACAGTGTGGGTACAGGCGGACCCTATGCCAGTTGGCCCCAGGCTGCACGAGTGGCACTGGTCCTGAGCATGGGATGGAGCTGAGGGTTGGAGAGTCCCACCTTCATGCAGAAAGCAGGACAGCATGGCCTGGATCTAGGTGGTACTGGCAAACCAGTGGTTACAGGAAAATAGGGAAAACCATCGACTGGTGCCTGCCTCTTGGCATCCTCTGATTTCTGTCTCACCGGATGAGCAGAGCCCATCCAGCCCCCTGGATGAGCAGACCCAAGAGCCCCCCTGTAGGTACAGGCTTGGCTAAAATCATAGGTAACGGAGCATTGGCATCCAAATGAGACATGTTGGGTTCAACATCCCAACCACAGAGCCCCCTGTAAAATTGTAGAAGGGAAAACACTGGGCTGGGCTCTGCTGGATTTCAGAACCACAGCCATTCAGAGGGTGGGCCGGCCACACAAGACCTTCCACCAGGGGGCAGAAGAGCAAAGCTGAAAGATTGAGGCACCATTGGTTGGACCAAGACTGTGCAAGACCAATTTAAGGCCAGAAAACTTCAAACACCTTGGGTTGCAGGGCCTGATGGTACTGAGAACGAATCAGAGTTAGGAAGCAGAAGAGAGCATATGTCTGCCTCTGGAACAAGATAAAATACGGCAACCCAGCTCAGAGCTGGCAATGCCAGCTTGGGATGGGGATGAAAACAGGTTGCAGGTGTTCCCTGGTTTCTTAATATCAGACTCCTCATGTGGGAGGGCAGGAACTATATACCCAATCAGAGGCCTCCCAGAAGAATTTCCTTCTGACCCGGCTAGTAGGTCACAGAGCACACATCTGTGATTGCTTTACTGAATCTAGAGTTCTGTAGACTCCAACATGAGTGGGGCAAATTGAGGGATCATCCCTGACCTGCCACGACTTGGGGGAAAGGTAGTTTAGACAGCTTTGGTTGTTGTGTGCGTTATCAATTGCTGCATAACAAACCTCCTCAAAGCAGTGACATAAAATAAAGAATATCAGATATTTTGCTGCTGAATCTGAGAGAGGATTAGGCTCCGCCAGGCATTATGAGGCTTCTGCCACTCACTGCCTGTGTGCACACTAAATATTCCAGTTTTTCTAGACAGGCTAGAGAAACAATTTTTTAAAAAGTTGAAATCTTCTAATTTTTAACTAATTCAAAAACTGCAAATTCCAACCCAGGGATAGCCAGGTTGTGCCTCTGCCTGGCATTGCAAGGTCAATTTGGAATGGCCCAGGCAGGAAAGGCATTCAGTACACTGGTGCCTTGTCTAAGGTGTTCAGGGCCAGACAAGGGTGACGGATGGGATGGTAAAGGAGTAAGGTAAAAGGCCTTCCCAGAGAAGCAAGGCAAAGCATGTAGACAACAAATGAGGGGATAGGGTGGCAGCTGAGGGTGACCACAGTGCACAGAAGCTTTCTGCCCTCCACTCTCTTATTTTTCCTCTGAAGACCCACTCTTTAGCATCTTCCCCAGAAAAGCACACCTTCATGAAAGATCCTAAAGCCAAACCACATTGAAGTGTAAGTAGCTGCTGAAGCTTAACATAACTCTCCCACCCAAGGACAGTTGTCCTTTACCAGGAGCAAAAGCTGTGGAGTCAAACTGCAAAAATTTCATAGTAACATTTTGAACTGACAGGTGGGTGTCAGGTAGGGTATGAGGCGATGGTCTTAACCAAGCGTGTGAATTTATCATCATCATTATCACAATCATCACAATCACTAACACCATCATTACCCCCACCATCATCACCATCATCCATTATCATCACCATTATGATCACCACCATCATCATCATCATCACCATCACCACCATTATCACTACCACCATAATCACCATCACCATCATCATCACTGCCATCATCATCACCATCACCCCACCTCTGTCGTCACCACCACATCACCATCATCCATCATCATCACCGTTATGATTACTACCATCATCCTCACCATCACCACCATCATAACTACCATCATCATCATCACCACTCTCCTCATCACTATCATTACCACCACAGTTGCCATCACCATCATCACTGCCATCATCATCACCATCGTCACCATTATCATCATCATCCCGTAATAACAATATCTCATCTTAGCCACAAGTGGAAGGATATTCCCTGCTTCTGCTGTATCTACCATTCTCTATGGCCCAGGAGAGCATTCATGATCCCAAATAGCCTCTGCAAGGCCCATCGTATCAGCCACGTGATGAAAGGCTCAGAGAGAGACACCAGAGTGTGAGTCAAACCTGTCCATACTGGCCCAAGCATCTGCTATGTGCCAGGCCAGGGGTAAGCTCTGCACGCTTCCTCATGAAGCTCCCGGCTGAGCTCCTAAAGCCAATCCCCATTTCTTCACTTATTGCTTTGCTATCTGTAGGACTCCGCCTTCTGCCTCCACCTTGCTCTGCCTGATCCTCCCATTTCTCAGCTTCTCTCTCAGCAACTGCCTTAGTAGATGCCCAAAACATTTTCACTAAACAAGTGAATGTCCATTGCATATGTGTGTGTCTCCCATAGGGCAGGCATTAGGCAGCTGTCTGGCCACCAGTCTTTCTTCTCTCAGCCCAGTGGCGCCATCATTGGTCCCCTTCATTATGGCAAGGGTCAAAGGCACATATGACACATGTAAGGCAATTCCATGAAGGAGCCTATCCATGGCACCCTTCAGAGGGGGCCATGGTATGAGGCCACGTTGTACGTTGTGGATTATCAAGTTCAACCAAACCCAAACAGGTTCGGTGTTCTCACCTATAGAATGGGTTGTTTGGATTTTTAAATGCAGTTACACATTTAAAATTTATGTTTATTCTCTACAAAGTGGTAGACAGTGGAAGTCATATTTTCTCTTTCAGTGTGGTAGTAGGGAACCCCAGGCTCTCGAGGGAGAAATAAGACACACTCTCATTCCCATTTTCCTGATGACCTGCCATAAGATCTTGGAGTAGCCTTGAGCTTTTCCAGAGCACAGATTTCTCAGGTTCACAATGAGGAGGTTGCATGGAAAGCATCTAGTGTTCCTCTGAGATGCAAGGCAGCGTCACCATCATTTGACACTTCCCCAGCAAAGGCTGCAATGCTGTGGGTTGGTGGCATTTTAAGGATTTGCAGTACAGATATTGCTTTACTAAATTGCAGTGGACGCAGCCCCCAAACTGGGCAGTGGCTATGGAGTCCACCTTGAGATGAGGGAGCAAAGGGCAAGTATTCATAGAAGTCATCATTGCTAACCTAGCAAATCTTCTTTGACATATGTGGGATGAGTACTGATAAGTCATATCACTTTACAACTTACCAAAATTGTTACATATATCTTACGAGAACAAGGTAAGATAGATATGAAGGCAATATTCACTTTGCAAATGAAAAAAAAAAGAGACCTTCCGAACAATTAAAGGCCACCCTGAGACTACACAGATAATTATGGTACAGCTGGATCCCTAGTTCTGTTTTCTTGTGATACAGGCAGTCATCAAGAATGGGAAGGTCAGCGGTGACTGGAAGATATTCTTTAACTCCTTACTCTGACCTACCTCTGGTCCTAAAACCACATTCTCTAGAATGCACTTTTTTCCCATTCCATGCAAAAGGGAGAATTCATTAAGGGCCATCAGTCCCTCACAACCTGCTGAGAATAAAATCTCTACATTGCATTTGACCATGACCAAGTAGTGAGGTTGCATAGGAAAGAGAAGGATGCTATTAAGGCATGAATCATTGTCCAAGAAGGGCCAGGTGGGTAGTCTCCTGCAGTAAACAGTAGAGCCAAGAAAGAAAGACACAAGACAAATTGCTCTTCAATATTCCTTGTACAAGAATACAGCAGAATTTTACAGTTTTATGGGATGAAATGTATGCCCCTTAAAGTTGATATGTTGAAGTCCTAACACCCAGTACCACAGACTGTGACTGTATTTGGATATAAGGACTTTAAAAATATAATTAAGGTAAAATGAGGCCATTAGGGTGGGCCCTAATCACATTTTACTGGTGTCCTTATAATAAGAGGAGATTAAGACACAGATAGGCATAGAAGGAAGACCACGTGAAGTTTTAGGAAGAGGGCAACAATCTACATGCTAAGGAGAGAGGCCTCAGCAGAAATCAGCCCTGCCAGCACCTGATCTTCAACTTCCAGCCTCCAGAACTGTGTGAGATTAAATTTCTAAGCTATCCAGTTTTTGGCATTTCGTTATGGCAACCCAAGCAAACTAATACACACACGAACAAAATTTGTCTCTTCTGGGGTGCCTGGGTGGCTCAGTCGGTTAGCATCCAACTTAAACTCAGTTCATGATCTTTCAGTTTGTGAGTTCAAGCCTCACGTCGGGCTCTATGCTGACAGCTCAGAGCCTGAAGCCTGCTTCAATTCTCTGTCTCCTTCTCTCCCTACTTCTCCCTTGCTTGTTCTCTCTCTCTCTCTCTTTCTCTCTCTCTCTCTCAAAAATAAACATTAAAAAAAAGTCTTTCTGATTAACTCGGCGACATAAGACACTGAACTTCCATTGTTGTCATGGATGCCAGGGAGCTCAGAGCCAAGTGATAGATTATAGTGACCATATTGCCTAGAGTGAGTCCACACATTTTGGAGACATGTGCCCTGCCCAGTAAAACCAACTGAGCAACACTCAGGAGTGAGGGTGTGATGAATCTGTTATGGGTTGGAATGATCTCATTTCAGAATTGGTTGTACCATAACTCAGAACTCTTAAAGTCATTTTGCCTAACCTGTGCTTCATTTACTGACCCAATACAGAACTCCAGTCTGCAGCCTACCCTGTTCCACGTGCTGATAACTGGCCGACTTCATCTGTAACCAAAATTAAAGAGGGTGTACCTGGAGGTCCCTCATGGAAGCATTCTTGGACCCCCTGATTAAGGAAACTCCTGGGGATGGTATGTGTCTGCTCTACATACATTCCAACCCAATAGCATGGGGTTGGTGAACTACAGGGCCAGCCTCTAGTTCAATCAGGATAAGAAGCACCCCCCTGTTACTCTGTTCCCCACCATGGGGTTCTTCCAAGGGTGCTGAGAAGGGTTTGACATCTTGCCCCATCCTTCTGCACCTTTTGGCTAGTCTCACATTGCAACAACAGGACTTCACTCTCTTAGAGGAAGTCTGGGATGGTCTTACTGAATAGAAAATTTCCCCAAGAAGGGCCATACTCTCTAAGATATTGGCATTACCAACATGTGTATTCTCTGACAACAAATCTGAGGGAATAGCCTAATACCCCCTGCTCACATCCCTCTCATCCAGTGCCAGCTAAGGTACATTTGTCTTTACCTGGCCATGACCTAAAACTCCTCCTTTGTTGGCACGGAATCCCCCATGTGGGAATTTGGTGGAATGTGACTTCTGAAGCCAAAGTACAAAGACCATCCTTCCTCACCTGTTCACCCATCCAGCAGGGCACAGGCCAGTAATCTGGGCTCAGGAACCAAATGTTTCTGCATGGAGCTTGGACTCACAATGAGAGGTGAGGTGGAGAAGAAATGTCCAGAATTTATGCACAGATGGGGCAGTGGGCTACTCTAGAAGTTAGCAGCAGCACCCTGACAGGTCATTCTGGTGGCATGGCTGTGAACATGCTTCCTGCTCCAATGCTCCCTTGGTTCCTGGGTGTTTTCCAAGCTTGGCTCTGCAGCTTCATCTCCCAGTGTCCTTCTCATAAAGGCCATTTCTGCTGAATTATTCCAGTTGGTTTGTATGGCCTGTCACCAGGCTCTAGGTATTGGTCTAGTGCCAAGAGGCGAGGTTGAGCTAGTTCCCAAGGAAAGCTGTCATGGTCTTAAAGGGCATTTGCCTCATGTGAGGACTGTGCAGCCTTCAAGCAATGGATGGGGGCCTGTATCTTCAATAAACGGGAGTAAAACCCTAGACACCCCTGGAAGTGTTCAGGGGAATCTCAGGGCTCAAAGCCCTCAGGTTCAAACACCCCTATCCCAAGTATCAGAACCCCAGCCCTTCCCTTAGACTCTCACTTTTGCTGGCCTATTCAGGGAGGAGAGGAATTAAACACTAAGGAAACTCTTGAACTTGACTAACACATATTAGCAGGAATGAGAGTGTGCCTAGAAGTTAATCCTGAAGGTGCTGGACCAAGGGTGGGGGGCAGTAAAATAAGCTGGATAAGAGAGATTTGTTGATATGAGGGCATTCAACCATAACAGAGTATAACACTGTGGAATGCACCCTAGGATGATTCCCTCTGGGATGGCTCTTGGTAGCTTGAAAAGAAGCAATAGCCCACTTTTAAAGAGAGCAGTGATGGAGAAGCAATGTCAGAACTTTCAAGCCAGAGGAAGGGTCAAAATACTCAGAGAAGTAACCTCCAAGGACTGGTCTACTCTATGAGACTCCTTGGGGAGGCTGGAGGACACTTTCCAAGGTGATAAGGAATTTCTGGTGAGGGGAGCACTAATATTGTTGAGAAGCTCAGTGGTGACTGTCCTCTACAGGCCAGGGCTGAAAGCTAGGAAATGCCATCATAGAGCAGGGCTTCCAGGAGCAGTGGGGATAATAGAACCCTGGAATAGCAAGGGCTGACAGCAGTACTTAACTGCAACACGTGCTTTTTTGCAATGGGTGCAGTTCCCATAATTACCATAACAGATTGCAAGGTCAGAATGAGAGGGAGGGGGTAAGTGTTCTAATTTTCAGAGACACAGGGGATGGAGATGGTTTATAGAACAAGGTGTTCCTAGGGACTAAACAGACAGGCACTGCTTAATAAACATAATCAAAAGGGTTGGGAACGGATTCATAGCCAAATATCCAGCAGCTGATGAATGGATAGACAAACGTGGCATATCCATACAGTGGAGTAGTATTCAGCCATCAAAAGGGATGATGTACTGACACCTGCTGCAATATGGATGAACCTCAGAAACATCATGCTGAGGGAAAGATGCCAGTCACAAAAGGCCACATACTGTATGATTCCATTTGTATGCCCAGTATTCTAGCAAATACAGAGACAAGTAGATTAATAGTTGCTGGGGGGCTGGTGTAAGGGATGAATTGAGCCTGATTGCTAAGAGGTACAGGTTTCTTTCAGGATTATGGAAATGTTCTAGAATTAGATAGTGCTCCTGGTTATACAACCTTGTGCACATACTAAAAATCGCAGAATTGTATACTTTAAAAAAATTTAATGTTTATTCTTTGAGAGAGAGCACAAGTGGGGAAGGGGCAGAGAGAGAGGGAGGAACAGAATCCAAAGCACACTCCAGGCTCCGAGCTGTCAGCATGGAGCCCAACATGGGGCTTGAACCCATGAGCTCTGAGATCATGACCTGAGCCAAAATCAGACACTTAACCGACTGAGCCACCCAGGTGCCCCCAGAATTGTATACTGTAAAACAGTGAATGTTATGTGGATTATACCTGAAAAAAAAAAAAAGATGTATTCACAGAAAACTATGGTAAGTCATACCTTTGGCCCATTTTCCAGACTTAAGCCAGGTTTCAGACCCAGAATTCATGGACTAAATAGGGGGATGAGCCCCACAAGGAAGAACTGGGCAACACTATGGTGAGTGTCATACAGCTGCAATTCTTCCATCTCTGAAAGAACCTGTGGGTGTTCTACTTGGGTAACCACACCTTGGAAAAGGGAATTAATCAGATTTTCAAGGGCAGTTGGATATGGTCAAAGCTGATAATGGTATTCAAAGTGCCACATGCCTCTCCTGTTAGGATGTCAGGTAACACATGTATTCCTGGCCTAGATCCATCTCACAGTGGCTAAGGATATCCATGTATTCATGGGCATTGGGGAATTGCTCCCCAGGTTATTCAGGAGACTGGAAGAGTTTCAAGGACAAGGAGGCCTGGGGAAGAGGTGTGTGGTTGGACTTAAGGAGTGGACACAGAGCATAAGGATCTCTGTAACCACGCAGGAGAGGCACTAAAATACCAAGTGAACAGGAGAATTTTATCAACCTCCCATGCCCTCACCACCTGAGTGCTCATGCAGTGGAGGACGGAGACCAGAGGGAGCAGCCACACTGGTGGCTGTGCATGGCTCATTCTCAATTTTGACAGAATCCTTTATCATTACTCTCACTTTTTGTTCTTGATACTATAGAGAATGTGTAGTGATATTGAGCACCTTCTTGCATACCAGTTGGCTATGTGTATGTCTTCTTTAGAAAAATGTCTTTTCAGGTCCTTTGCCTATTTTTTTAAACTTTGTAAAAAGTGTTTATTTACTTGAGAGAGAGTGTGTGTCAGCAGGGGGAGAGGCAGAGAGAGAGAGAGAGAGAGAGAGAGAGAGAGAGAATCCCAAGCAGGCTCCAGACCAACAGCACCGAGCCTGACACAGAACTCAAACTCATGAACAGTGAGACTATGACCTGAGACGAAACCAAGAGTCATATGCTCAACTGACTGAGCCACGCAAATGCTCTTTCTTTGCCTATTTTTAAAACTGAATTCATTTCTGTGCTGTTGAGTTATATGTGTCTATTTTACATATTAACGCCCTTCCATATATAGTTTGCCAGTATTTTATCCCATTTCATAGGTTGCCTTTTCCTTTAGTTGTTTTTTTGTTTTGTTTTTTCACTTGGCTGGAAACTTTTTTGTTATTTTATGTTTTTAGGTTTTTTCATTTGTTTTAATTTATTTTTAAAATTCAACTTATTTAAACTAACAAAACAACAAAACAAAAACAGTTCACGTATTTCTCCTACCCTCTACAATTTGACTCTGTCAATCACCTACCTGTTCTCTGTCACTGTGACCTTGGTTTGGCTTGTTTACTTTTATATTCCACATTATAAGAGAATTCGGTATTTGTCTTTCTCTGTCTGACTTATTTCACTGAATATAATGCCCTCAAGGTGCATCTACGTTGTCACAAATGATAAGACATGCCTTTTTATGACTAAATAATATTCCATTGTGCATATAGACCACATTTTCTTTCTTTATTCATCCACTGGTGGACACTTAGGTTGTTTCCACATCTTGGCTATTGTAAATAATGCTGCAAAGAACATGGGGGTGCAGGTATCTTTTTGAGTTAATGTTTTCATTTTCTTTAGATGAATACCAAGAAGTGGAATTGCTGGATCATATGATACTTCTATTTGTAATTTTTTTTGAGGAACCTCCATACTATTTTCCATAATAACTGTATCATTTTGCATTCCCACAAATAGCACATAAGGGTTCCCTTTTCTCTGCATCCTTGCCAATGCTTGTTATTTCTTTCTTCTTATTTTTTTTTTTATTTAAGACAGAAAGAGAGAGAGAGAGAGAGAGCATGTACATGCACACACATGAATTGGGGAACGGCAGAAGGAGAGAGAGTATCTTAAGCAGGCTCCATGCTCAGCATGGAGCCCAACACAGGGCTCAGTCTCACAACTGTGAGATCATGACCTGAGCTGAAATCAAGAGTTGGACGCTCAATTGACGGAGCCACCCAGATGCCCCCCATGCTTATTATTTCTCATACTTTTGATAGCAGTCATTTTTAACAGGTGTGAGGTGCTATTCATTGTGGTTTTGATTTGCATTTCCCTGATGATTAGTGATGTAGAACATCTTTTCATGTACTTGTTGGCCTTCCATATGTCTTCTTTAGAAAAATGTCTATTTGGGGGTGCCTAGGTGGCTCAGTTGGTTGAGCGTCCGACTTCGGTTCAGGTCATGATCTCTCAGTCTGTGAGTTCGAGCCCCGCATCAGGCTCTGTGCTGACAGCTCAGAGCCTGGAGCCTGCTTCCAATTCTGTGTCTCCCTCTTTCTCTGCCCCCTCCCACTCATGCTCTGTCTCTCTCTCTCTCTCTCTCTCTCTCTCTCTCTCTGTCAAAAATAAATAAACATTAAAAAAAATAAAAAAGAAGAATGTCTATTCAGATCTTCTGCCTATATTTTAGTCAAATTTTTTGCTAGTAAGCTATATGCATTCTTTATATTTTTTGAATATTAACCCTTTCTGATATACAACTTGCAAATATTTTCTCCCATTCAATAGGTTGTATTTTCATTCTGTTGATGGTTTCCTTTGCTGTGCAGGGTTTCCAGTCTGATGTAGTCCTACTTGTTTGTTTTTGCTTCTGTTTTCAGATTCAAAAAATTATTGCCAAGACCTATATCAAGGAGCTTACTGACTATGTTTTGTATGGAAGGTTTTTTTTTTTAATTTTTTTTACAGTTATTTATTTTTGAGAGAAAGAGAGAGGAGCACAAGTTGGGGAGGGGCAGAGAGAGAAGGAGGCACAGAATCCGAAGCAGGCTTCAGGCTTCAAGCTATCAGCACAGAACCTGATGTGAGGCTCGAACTCACAAACTGTGAGATCATGACCTGAGCCGAAGTCAGATGCTTAACTGATAGGGCCACCCAGGTGCCCCTTGTATGGGAGTTTTATGGTGTCAGGTCTTACATTCAAGTCTTTAGTCTGTTTTGAATTAATTTTTGTGTATGGTATAAGAAAGTGGTCCAGTTTTATTCTCTTGCATGTAGCTGTCCAGTTTTCTTAACATGAGTTGTTTTTTCCCCACTATATATTCTTAGTTCCTTTGTTTTAGATTACTTGGTCATATAATTATGGTTTATTTCAGGGCTCTCTATTCTGTTCCATTGATCTGTGAGTCTGTTTTTATGCCAATACCACACTGTTTTAATTACTGTGGCTTTGTAATATAGTTTGAAATCAGGCAGCATAATGCTTTCAGCTTTGTTCTTCTTTTTCTTTTTTTTAATTTTTTTAACATTTATTTATTTTTGAGACAGAGAGGGACAGAGCATGAGCAGGGAAGGAGCAGAGAGAGAGGGAGACACAGAATCTGAAACAGGCTCCAGGCTCTGAGCCGTCAGCACAGATCCCGACGCGGGGCTCAAACTCACGGACCACAAGATCATGACCTGAGCCGAAGTTGGACGCTTAACCAACTGAGCCACCCAGGTGCCCCTGTTCTTTTTCAAGATTGCTTTGGCTACTTGTGGTCTTTTATGTTTCCATACAAAGTTTAGGACTGTTTGTTTTATTTCTGTCAAAAATGCCATGCAATTTCGGTAAGAATTGTATTGAATCTGTAGATTGCTTTGGGTAGTATGGACATTTTAAAGATATTAATTCTTCCAATCCATCAGCACCATTTGTGTCTTTTAAATTTCATTTCATTAATGTCTTATTGTTTCCAATATATAAGTCTTTCACCTCCTTGGTTAAATTTATTCCTAGGTATTTTATTCTTTATGATGGAATCGTAAATTGTTTTCCTAGTTTCTCTCTCTGATAATTCATTATTAATGTGTAAATATGCAGCAGACTATTGTGTGCTAATTTTGTATACTGCAGCTTTACTGAATTCATGCATTAGTTCTAGTAGTTTTCTGATGAAGCCTTTATGGTTTTCTAGATATGTCATCCGCAAATGGTGACAGTTTTACTTCTTCCTTTCACTTTGGATGCCTTTTGTTTCTTTTCCTTGCCTAATTGCTGTGGCTGGGACTTCCATTACTATGTTTTGTTTTGTTTTGTTTTATGTTGTTTTGTTTTGTTTTGTTTAACATTTATTCATTTTTGAGAGACAGAGAGTGAGTTGGGGAGGGGCAGAGAGAGAGAGAGACACAGAATCCAAAGCAGGCTCCAGGCTCTGAGCTGTCAGCACAGAGACCAACACGGGGCTCCAACTCACAGACTGTGAGATCATGACCTGAGCTGAAGTCAGGCACTTAACTGACTGAGCTACCCTGGCACCCCTGATTTTTTTTTAGGTTTATTTATTTATTTTGAGAAAGAGCACACAGTGGGGGGTGGGCAGAGAGAGAGAGAGAGAGAGGAAATCTCCATCCAGCAAGCTCCACACTGTCAGTGTAGAGCCCAACACAGGGCTGAACTCTCAAACCACGAGATCATGACTGGAGCCGAAATCAGGTCAGATGCTTAACTGACTGAGCCACCCACATGCCCCTCCAATACTATGTTTAAAAAAAGTGGTAAGAGTGGGCATCTTTGTCTTGTTCCCGACCTTAGAGAAAACACTTCCAGGTTTCTACAATTGAGCATGATGTTAGCAGTGGGCTTGTCATATATGGTCTTAACTACATTGAGATACATTCCTTCTATGTTTGCTTTGTTGAGAGTTTTTTACCATAAATGGATGTTAAATTTTGTCAAATGTCTTTTCTATGTCTATTGAGATGATTATGATTTTATCCTTCATTTTGTTAATGTGGTCTATCACATTGACTGGTTTAAAGATGTGAAACTATCCTTGCATCCCTGGAATAAATCCTACTTGTTTGTAGTGTATGATCTTTTTAATATATTGTTCAGTTCAGTTTGCTAATATTTTGTTGAGGATTTTTTACGTCTATGTTTATCAGGGATATTGGCCTGTAACTTTCTTTTCTTGTGGCATCCTTTTCTGGTTTTGGTATCAGGGTAATGCTGGCCTTGTAAATGAGTTTGGAAGAGTTCCCCCTTCTATTATTTTTTGGAAGAGTTAGAGAAGATTGGTATTAATTCTTCTTTGAATGTTTGGTAGAATTCACCAATGAAACCATCTGGTCCTGGACTTTTGTTTGTTGGGAAGTTTTTGATTACTGATTCAATCTCTTACTAGTAGTCAGTCTGTTCAGATTTTCTACTTCATCATGATTCAGTCTTGAGAGGTTGTATTTTTCTAGGAATTTATCCATTTCTTTCAGGTTGTCACTACTCTCATTCTTAAAAGATATTTTCCCTGAGTGGAAATATTAGCTCAGGCAATTTTCCTGTGAAATCCTTTTCTCAAAATAAATCTTACATAACAGTCCAACAAATAAGGCGGGGGGTGGGGGGTGGGGAAGAGCTCTCCCGATTGAAGTAAGGGTGGGAGGTCCAAAACTCTTTTTGCTCAACCTACCGCCCACCCTAATCAACCTTAAGTGCCTCCTGGAAATGCTAGGGAGGACATGGTTACAAATAAACTTAAAAATCAACTTAATCAGCATTGCCTAGATCCTAAGGAAATCCAAAGGGAATCATTGGTTTTTATCCATCCTGTCTGTTCAGGGAAAAGAGTCCATGAGTCTGATGCAGGGGGTCTTCTGGCTCCAAGAGGCCAGTGGAGCTGTGGGAGAATAGTTGATTCTTCTGCCCATAGCAACCTCAGTGGGGCATAAACACTTGTGCAGGTTACACACTACTCAAAGCCTCCTGGACCAGAAGGCAAGTGAGTTCTGAAGTCCAGTACATGTCCTGCTCTCCTGACTGGGTCCCTGGGTTAGACGAAGTCACCTTTTTCTAATTTACACAAAGGTTCTATACAGGCCAACAGTGGCCCTATGATCAGCATGAAATGTTGTGATCAGTCTATTTGCCTTTCGGGGCTCAGTCTCCACATTCACTGGGCCTTTTTGTGACCCTGCAGACTTTACTGTAATTCTGACCCCAAGAAGAGGCACCCTGGATGGGGGACATGAGTATTCAGACCCAGAAGGGAACTTCCCCATGGAAAAGAAGCAAATTGATGTCTGGCTTCTATAATTTAGCCCCTTACATGGGAGTGGCGGGGGGGGGGGGGGGCTGGAGAAAGAGGGAGGGAAGACAAAGGGAGAGAGGGAAGAAGGAGGGAGGGAGAGGGGTTGCCTCCCTGGACCCTATAGGATTCCAGGAACTGAAGACCTGACCTTGGGTTCTGAGCCCTAAAATGCCTGGGAGGCTCTTGGGAGATACACCCAGCTTTCTCCATTCAAGACTTCCATCCGATCTTCCACTGTCCCTGTGACGAAGTTCAGGATGAAAACCAGCAACAAAGAACACGCTGCCAGTAAGGCTTAACACTCCCTGTTGGTCTCCAGGCCTGTGGGGAGCAAGCAGGCCGTGGTGATGGGAAAACACACATTGTCTGGGGGCGTTGCGGATACAGTACAGATTATTTTTAGCAAATTGTTCTGACTTAGTGAAAAACCTGAAAGATAGTGTTGATAATCATCCTTATTTTAGTGCCACAGATGGCACTGCTAAAATTAGACACTTGTTTCTGGGTGATTCTGCTGTTCCTATAAGAAGACACCTTTCCTGGTGCAGAAATACATCACTGAAGGTTGTCTTTATTTTTTAATTTAGGGTTCAAGTTTTTACTCTTTACCCTTAAGTATTAAAAATATTTGTGAGAAAAAAATAAATTATTCACATGTCTCTCACACTAATATTAGCCTGAACATAAATGAGAGGTTTGGGCCTTCTTTTGTTCTCTGATCCTAGTGACAACCAGGAATTATCCCCTGCTGCCTGCCTTTCTCCTCAGAGGTACTTCCTGGGCCTTCAGCCAAGCCAGACTCCCTGTTATCTCATTTCACCCTACGCTTTCTCTCATATCAGTGTTTTTCACTTGTAATTGTATACTTATCTGTGAGACATTTGGACTAATGTCCATTCCCTCTCCTGGACCATAAGCTCCCCAGGGCAGAGACTAAGGCTCTTCTCTTCACTGCCCTGTCACCAGTACCTTGGATGAGGACATCAGTGAAGTGCAAGAATGAATGGGAAAGCCACTACCAGACATGGGTACCTGGGGAACCCACAGCTCCAGCTGTCTTCACTGTTCACCCACCCCTGGGAACTTTGTGCAGGTCAAGCCTTTGGCCACTATTGGGCCTATCTGTGTGTGCTTCAATTTTCTCACCCAAAAAACAATTAATAAAGCATGCCAAACTTATAGCAGAGAGATATTATGAAACTTTTAATAAGGAATGTGAATGAGATAAGGCTGGAAAGGGTGGTGTAGATGTGAACTGATGGTGCTGTTATGAATATTAGGGTTGGGCAGGAGGAGAGAATTGGAATTCCACTAAAAGCATAGGTTCTTTGGGAATAGGTGTCTCCTTCACAGCCATAGCCAAATACACAGACTTTCCCACACAGTAGGTGCCCAACCAGTGCATCCCATTACCACCTGTGGAAGCAGCCTCCATGATGGCCACCAACAATCCCACCTCCTGGCACGCACACCCTTGTGTAGAATTCTTCCACACTGTACCAGGGACACATGGAACATGGCAGAATGATAGTGTGACATTTCTGAGATTAGGTCATAAAAGGCACTGTGGCTTCCCTCTTGGTTGAGCTGTTTGTCTCTCTCTGTGTCTCTGTCTGTCTCTGCCTCTATCAGTCTGCAATCACTTGCTCTTAGAGAAGCCCTGTTATGAGCAACCATTTGGAGATGCCTGCGTGGTGAGGAACCGAAACCTCCCACCAACAGCCATGTGTGAATGAGCTGGAGAGCACATCTTCTAGCCCCCATAAAGCCTCCAGAGACCACCACCCTGGGCAGCAGCATGAATTCAACCTTGAGAGCCTTTGAACCACAATAGCCATCTGAGCAGTTCCCAGAAACTGTGTGCAATGGTGCATGTTTGTTGTTTTAAGCTGTTCAGTTTTGCGGTTATTTGTGTAGCAATAGATAACTCATATTCCAGCCAGATACGTCTCTGCCTCCTGGCTGTGCTGAGTCAGGGCTGGAAGTCCAGCCTCCCTCACAGTTGCATCCAGCAGTCTGCTCTTCATTCTTTCTTCTTGCCATCTCTCTGCTCGTCACCAGCTCCCATCCTCCTGAAGACCAGCCCTCTGGCCCTGGCTCAGCCAAAATCGCCAAGAAGGGCCAGTGTAGATCAAGACAGAGGAAAGGGCAAGACCACAGGGACCTGGGTGCCAGATAACCCTAGGGAATGTCCTAGTTCTGACCTCTGGCCTGAGAAGGAAACTTGACCTTGCTTCCTCCTCCCCCACACTGACTGACTCTCATTTCCTATAAAGAAGGAGGTGCTCAACCAAACTTCTCTCCCCTCCATCCTTCTAATCCCACCAAAGGGAGCTGTTCCACAACTTTCTTTCTCCACACTACCTGAGGACCACCTTAGTGGTCTCAGTCTAATCATGAAATCATCCCTCTGTCCCAGCACCAGTGCAATGCAACCAATCTCTTCTGTTCTTTCTCATCCCACTCCCACTCCCAGGGGCACTGCCTTCAGGTTTTTTTTTATTTCCTTCTGAAAAAATAAGGAAATATTCCTACTTTTAAATTACTATATTTTGACAATATTTTTGGGCTTTCTATTATAATTGTTAGGGATTTGACCCTTGTAATCCACTGTGTTCCCACCTTCCTCCCACACCCATCATCCTAATATACCTTAATATTATAATTTTTGGTTAAATTAATAGTCCGTGTTAATATTATCAGGACTATCACTAATCACCCAGTGTATAATAAATATATTCCTTTCCCATAATCCAGCTCTCCACACCAGAGATAAATTCATCCTTTTACTATTTCAATGCCCTAATGGTTAAATTTAACCCCAAAGTTTTATATTTTCATCAATGCCTATCAACAGTTGTTTCAAATGTCCTAACACATTAGATAATCTGGCGGTTCCCCCACTTCCCTGGATACCTCCCTCCCAGTGCTTTGATCTGTTGCTCTCTTGGTCTGTGGTACAAATTGTTACCTTGGGGTTTCTCTCTGCCTCTCCATCAGGCTGAGTCCCTCAGTTCCTGCACCCTAGGTCCTCTTCTTTCTTGGTTTACATGCTCATTTTGCTGGAGCACATCCTCCATCATCTTTCTGAGAAAGGATATATAGAAGGTAAAAGCTTTAAAGATGTTGCATGCCTTGGGGCGCCTGGGTGGCTCAGTCGGTTGAGCGCAAACTTCAGCTCAGGTCATGATCTCACCGTTCATGGGTTCAAGCTCCACGTTGGGCTCCATGTTGACAGCTCAGAGCCTGGAGCCTGCTTCAGATTCTGTGTCTCCCTCTCTGCCAGTCCCCTGTTCGTGCGCTCTCTCTCTCTCTCTCTCAAAACTAAAATAAACACAAAAAATTTTTTAAAAAGATGTTGCATGCCTAGAAATACTTTGATATCACTTCATATATGAAAGATAATTGGGCTTGTTGTACAAATCTAAGTTGAAAATAATTTTCCATCAAAATTTCAAAGGCATAATTCCATCGTCTTGTATCTTCCAGTGCTACTGTTGTGAAGTCTACCATCATTCAGGTCTGAAACTTTTGTATGCTTTATATGCTCCTCCTCACAATCCCCAGTTTGTAGGATTTTCTCTTGATCCTTGATGCTTTTATATTTCATGAAAATATACATTGGTGTGGAATTTTAAAAGTTCATGGTCCTGGTGTTTGCTGAGTTCTCTGTGTGTGAAGGGTCCACCCTTCAGGTGACAATTTTCTCATATTATTTCCTTGAAATATCTTTGTTTTTTCTATAGTCTCTTTTTGTAACTCAAATTAGTAGGACACTGAGTCATCTGGACCTACCTTCTAGTTGTAGTTCTTCTCTTATTGTCAATCTCTTTGCCCTTTTTTAAGAGAGATTTCCTCGACTCCATCTTCTATCTCATCTATTAGAAACCCTCTTTCTCATGCTCTGATAACCTATTATTTATAGAATGCTGATCTTGTCTCTTGGATGCAATATCTCTGTCATCTCTCTGAGAAGATTAATGATAGGAATTTCATCTTGAGCTTCTGTTCTGCTCCCTTCTCTCTAACTCCTCTGAATGCCTTTCTTCTGTTTGTTGTTTGTTGAAATCTGTGCTAGCAGCATCACTCACATGTTAAGGGATCCTTGGCAATCTGTTCAAAGCTGAGAGTGAAGCACTGAAGAGCTCTTTGAAAATTTGGGGGGAGGAGAGGATTTTAGACTGGTAGATGGAGCAGATTTCCTTGTCAGGCACCCCTCACATGTAAGCATTTTTAGGTCTTTTCCTAGGGACATGTGTCCTGCCTGGAGCACATAGGTCTTGCGGCCAATGTCCAGGGAATAGAGTGGGATGGGTTCTTGGGGGTCTTCTCAGTTAGTGTGAAGTCTTTCTTCTTATATCCCAACCCCTTTTCAGCCACGAATCTCACCCCTGCCTTCTGCTGTCCCTGTTGTCCCTTACCCAGAGCCACTCCCCTCCAATTTCTTCAAAGAACAAAGCTCCAGCTTTGTCTGGAGATTGAGGGGGGAGAGTCCTGGGATCCAACTGGCTTCCTAGACAGAGTTTGGGTCATCCTCTCTTTTTTTGCCTTCACCATCCCCACTTCATCCCACTTCCTGTAGTGCCAATTTTCTCCTATTACCCAGGCTTCTGGGTTCCTCTGAGTGAAGAGGCCTGATTCTTGGCAACATACCCCCTCCCCAACCCCATAGGTCCTCAAGTCCTGGCTTCTTCCTGTCCCACTGCTCTAACATCTCAATCTACTCATCAGGAAAATGGGGATAGCAGTGGTTCCCAGCCCCAAGGTTGCTGCAAGGAATAAATGAGATCACTGTGGTGCTATCACTATTATGATAGGAATTGTCAGAACAGCCCTTTGGGCAAGCTCTGTCCCCTAGTGTGTGTTCTGTTTTACAGCCCACACAGGCCCAGGAAGAGAGCCAAGCCCAGGGATGATATGAAGTGCTCATGCTGAGTGTGCAGAGCCAGGGAAAGCTGTTCCCCTCCACATGCTCCCAGGCCCTGCCAATCCATGCAGGATCCAGTCACCAGCCAAGCATGGCACCAAGAAACATATGAACTTGGCTGTTTCATGTCCTCCCTACAGCTTTGCTCAGCCCCCTCCCTCCAACCCATGAACAGAAATGTGCACAAATGCAAAATAACAATATTCCTGTGAGATGGCAGCTGAGACCCATGGGGTTGAAGACAGTTTGAGAAAAGGATGAGCCTCTCTATGCCATCTGCCTGCCCACTTTTCAAATACTTTTACCCACCTTAGAAATCATGCCTGATTTTAGTGGGAATTATTACCAGAGTGATAAAGATGTGAGTGTTCACCATGCGAGGGATAGTTAAGTCTTGCAGTGCAGCCTTTGCTGTACTGTTGGGGGTTTAACCCTTGAAGCCAGAGGGACCTCCTTTCTGCTTCAGCAGGCTCCTGGCAGAGGGAAGGCACAGGGGACCATGACATGAAAAGCCAAGGAGCCAAGACTGCTGCTGTGATCCAGGTCCCTGGTATGACTGTCAAGACATAAAGTCTTGCCTGGAGCCTCAGATGCCCAGGGGTCTGGCCAGACACATGGACAGGGCCACCTTGTTTGTAGATTACACAGGCACACATATTTCAGTGGGACTTCAGGGAAGCCATTACATTTCTCTTACTCTGTGTGGGAGGGAGGGAGGGAGGAAGGAGGGGAGGAAGGAAGGAAGAAAGAGAGGGAGGGAGGGAGGAAGGAAGGGAGGAAGGGAGGAAGAGAGGGAGGAGGGGAAAAGAGAGGGAAGGAGGAAAGAAAGAAGAAAGGAAAAAAACAAAAAGGAGGGTAGAAGGGAGGGAGGAAGGGAAATTAGTCTCCCACCACCTGCCCTAGATCCCAGGCCCCTTGTCTAGGTGTCTCAGTCCACTTGGGCTGCAGTAACAAAATACCACAGACATTTATTGCTCACAGTTCTGGAGGCTGGAAATGTGCAGAGTCTGGTTCTGATGCATGCCCTCTTCCAGGTTGCAGACAGCTGACTTCTCACCCCTTCCTCACAGGACAGAGGAGCCAGTGAGCTCTCTGGGGTCTCTTCTGTGAGGGCACTAACCCCTTCATGAGGGCTCCACCGTCATAACCAGTCACCTCCCAAAGGACCCCCCTTCCTAGTATCCTCACATTGAAGGTTCAACATATGAATTTTGGGGGACACAAACATTTAGTCAATAGCATTAGAGGAAACTCATGATGCCAATTTCCATGTTTTAGGTACCCTTCCAGGAATTAAATTTCATGCTTTTACACACACACACACACACACACACACACACGAGTGAGTGGATTCCACACACACACTTTTTCATGAAACAATATACTATGAAGCATGCTCCATATCATAACCCTAAAAAGATCTTTTTATGAAAAATGTGTGTAATTCCATATGAGGATGAGCTATGATTTAATTAATTGATATTACTGCTGATAGTATTTAAGTGGTTTCCCTCCTTTGCAATCTCAAAGAATGCCCCCATGAGCCTCAGTGGTAAACGTCCTCACAAACCTGTAAGAGATCACCTGCAGGGCAGAATCCTAATGTGGGGTGACTGCGTGGAGAGTTTCTAATCCTGACAGATGTGCCCAAATTCCCACAAGGTGCTTGTCCATCCTGCTCACTCACACAGCCCTTATCAAATGTTGGAATTTTGCCAGTCTGATAGATGTCAAGCAGGGCTTCTCTGCCATTTCCGTTACATTTATCTTAATCTAGGTGGGATTAAGCATATTTTCAAATGTTTAGAAGCAGTGTCATTTCCTGTGAAGGATTTCTTTTTTTTTAATTTGTTTTTTTAATGTTTATTATTTTTGAGAGACAGAGACAGAACGCAAGCCAGGGAGGAGCAGATAGAGAGGGAGACACAGAATCTGAAGCAGGCTCCAGGCTCCAAGCTGTCAGCACAGAGCCTGATGCAGGGCTCGAACTCACGAACCATGAGACTATAACCTGAGCCGAAGTGGGATGTAAAACCAGCTGAGTCACCCAGGCGCCCCTCCTGTGAAGGATTTCTATTCATTGCCCATTTCTCAACTCAGTTGTTGGATTTTTTTTTCTTATTGATTTATAGCAGCCTTTGGCCAGTGAAAGGGTTGCATATGTTATTATGCATATGATACTATTCTTGTGTCACAGGCATAAATATACCTTGTTCTTTTTCATGACTGCATGATAATTCCATTTTAAGGAGGTGCTGTAATTTTGTTCTCAGTTTATCATTTGCCCTTTTCCTTTCATCAGGATGTTTTTTCTGCCATTCAGAAACATCTGGCTCTTATCTGGTAGAATAAATCCGTTATGCTGTTTATGGCCTCAGCATTTTGCAATAAGATCAAAAAGGTCACCCCTCCAACATTATAAACGTTTTTCTTATTCTGCTATTTTTATGGTTTCCATTTTCTTAGCTTTAAATCCTCGACCCACCTGGATCCCTCTGGAATTTATTTTAGTAGCAACAGGAACTGGGTACTCAATATTATTTTTTTCCAGATGGCTAGCTGGTTGTCCCAACACAATGTGTAATGCCCAAAGTTCCGAAACCTCCCACAAAAGTCCACCAGAGTCATAAGTCAAAGCCAAGCGGCAAGGGTCGTTTATTGCAGGTTCGAACCTGGTCCTCTGCGCACTCGTCGCCGGTGACGCAAGAGGCCACGATCAGGGTTGGTACAGCGTTTTTATAGACAGAGACAAATAGCACAGGGGAGGTTTCAAATTATGAGGGGCCTGATTAGTTGATTTTTTTTTATTTTTTATTTTTAAAAAAAATTTTTTTTTTCAACGTTTATTTTTCTTGGGACAGAGAGAGACAGCGCATGAACGGGGGAGGGGCAGAGAGAGAGGGAGACACAGAATCGGAAACAGGCTCCAGGCTCTGAGCCATCAGCCCAGAGCCCGACGCGGGGCTCGAACTCACAGACCGCGAGATCGTGACCTGGCTGAAGTCGGAGGCTTAACCGACTGCGCCACCCAGGCGCCCCTAGTTGATTTTAAAGTAAGGACATTTGTTGTTCTCTGATTGGGCGTCCTTTGTCCTTTGGCGGGAAGGCTTTGTCCATTACTTGTGGCGGGAGGAAAAAAAAAGGGGGAAGGGGGAAGGGAGTAGGGTAGGTGAGGAATGTGCTAAGCAAGCAGGTTTACAGAAGCGAGAAATGCCGGTTAGTTTATGTACAATCACTCATTCCATTACATATCAGACTACATTTAGGAAGGTTTACAACCCATTCTACTACACAGCGGGTTACATTCAGGAAAGGCCTCACAATGCTCGTAGCAAACAGCAAGCAAAACAGACTTCTCAGCAATTGTATTTCTTATCAAAGATCCATAATAAGCAGAAAAGAGAACTTTAGCTTTAAACTAAGGCAGGGCTGTCATTTGGATTTAAAGCTGTTCTTTTCAAATGTATTGAATAGTCCACCTTTTCCTACAGGTTGAGAGGTCACCTTCACCACGTTCTAGATTCTCGTATGTATTTGGCAACCCTGCACTGTGGATGTCCGCCTGGCCACCTCTGGTCTTCTGACAAGCCACGCAGACCAGTGAGAAGCTCTGACTCCCAGACCTCCCTCACCCTTCTTTAAGGTGGGCCTTCATTCCTGGATAACCCCTTTTATTTATTTATTTTTTTCAACGTTTATTTATTTTTGAGACAGAGAGAGAGCATGAACGGGGGAGGGGCAGAGAGAGAGGGAGACACAGAATCGGAAACAGGCTCCAGGCTCTGAGCCATCAGCCCAGAGCCTGACGCGGGGCTCGAACTCACGGACCGCGAGATCGTGACCTGGCTGAAGTCGGACCCTTAACCGACTGCGCCACCCAGGCGCCCCCTGGATAACCCCTTTTAAAGCACCACAATGAACCAACGTGTCTCCAGAAAGTGACATTCCCAAGACGGAAAAGTCACCCCTTGGAGGGGTGTCTGGCCCACAGCTCTGCACCCTATGGTCAGGTCCTCTAAACATGCCCCACCCCCCAGCCCCCCATCATAAGCATGACAGGCCCAGAGCAGGGGACCAGGGTTCAGGCCAGCTTCAAGCTGCCTAGGCTGAGGAAAGGCAGTAGCACAGTGTGAAGGAGGAGGCCAGGCAGGTAGGTTACCACACTCCCTCCTAGAAGGCTAGAAGGAGTGCTAGAGCCAGCCCCAGCTTCCTGCCCCCTGGCCTTCCCATCCAAGCCTGCTCCAGCCTCCCTGCAGGACACTGCCATTCACATTCAAGCAGCTATCCTGTGCCAGGACCTGCACCCAGTGCTGGTGAGTGAGCAAACAGACATACAGCACATGCCTGTGGAGGCCAGTGTTCACAGAGGGCGGGCATCATGGCATCTTGCAGGGGCTGCACTTGGTCAGCAGAAGCAACACTCGCAGTAAGCATTGACCAGAAGTAGGAGCTGCCCAGAACGTGGGGAGGGAAGGCCCACAGCAAGAGGAAAAGGTATGTACAAGGGGCCTGAGACAGGAGGCAGCAGGTGACACGGGACACAGGACAAAAGCCCAGGCTGCTCCCACACTGCAAATGTTCTACTGAGACCCAGACCTCGCAGGGCTGGGGTGCCATCAAGCACCCCACCAGGCTCTTGCCAGCTGTTGGGCTCAGGCTCCACTTCTGACTTAATAGCTCTGAGGCTCAGTTTTCACATGCATGAAATGGGCATAATGCTGTGACAACCCCTGACATTGGTGAGAAGTCTCCACCCCACCTCTAGACCTATGTGAATCCTCATACCAGCAAACACCATTCAGTAGATGTGAGTTGGGCCCACCCACCAGCCAAGTCACACACACACACACACACACACACACACACACATGCACACACACGTACTCAGCTGGAATATTTTCTAGGCATTTTACTCATTTAATCCTCATAGTAATGCTTCACAGGATATATTTCTGTCATAGACTTCAACCCATCCTGTTCCTCTAGTATTTACAAGGTCCCGATGCACCCCCTCTCCTTCTGCAGGATGCTCTACGATTTGGGGTAAAAAGTCAAGTTGCACCTGGTAGCTTTGAAAGGTGAATCCCTCGCTCCTCTCCCGGGGGTGATAACAGGCAGGTCCTTGACAATTGCTGGTTCCCAGGCACTCATTGTTTGTCCTGAAGTAGCGCCCACCTTTACATGATTCTGGGGTCCTTGCACTGAATGACCAGCCTGTGCTCAGCCAGGGAGGACCGGCTGGTGAGGTCCTGATGCTGCCGGGTGGGGGCCCTGCCCATCCCTCTGTGGCCCTAGGAAAAGGGTTCCAAGTTAGAAGGTCGGGAAGTGGTCGCTTCTTACAGAGCTGCTTTAAATTATTTCAGCTGCACTGAGGCATTTGAGAGTCAGACCAAATAAACATTTGCATCTAAAAAAGGCAAAATAGGGTCATTTGAAATAGAGAAGAAAGCCTTTCCCATATCCGGAGGGTGTGGCCAGACTTTCCAGAGAAGCCCTGCAGGGTTTGCTTTGGTTTTGTGTGTTTGCCAAGGCACATAACTCAGCCCCTGCTTTGGGAGGGAAGTATTTTCTTTTAAATAAAATGGGAGTTGAGCTGAGTTTCCTTCCCCTGATTTGCTCTAGGGTCACCCCCGGCCCCCTGTAGCTGTCAGGACCACATCTTTAAAGGCGTGCTTTTCTTGAGAGGATGACCATGACCCCCTTGATGTTATCAGCCAGGCAGGCCCAAGGCAGGGAGGAAGGGCGGTACTCCCCAAGCTCCCAGAACTGCCCACAGCATCACACACACACAGTCTGATGCTTTTCCCTCCAGGATGCCTCCTAGCCTCTTCACTTTGGGCCCAGTGCCCAGGAGACATGGCCCTAAGGAGTCTGGATTGGAACATAGCATGGGCATCACGTTCTTTGCCCTATTACTTCCTAGCAGTTAGGCCCCCAGGACTTCAATCCCACCGTGTAGATTCAACCCCAAAGGAGGGGAATCTGCCACAATACTCTGTGTGCTCCCTCCAGACCCAGTGGCACTTCTACTGATGTCGAGCTCCTGAGGACAGCAGGGACAGTCCACCCTGGCCTCCCGTGATGCCCAGGTGCTTTCACACAGGTCGGTCTCCACGTCTAAGTGGTCCACTTTCACAGCAACCTCGTCTTGGAGGAAGGTCTGTGCAGTTGAAATAACTTCCTATCCTCAAGACGGAGCTGCTCCTGCCTGAGGTGCCTCATCGTCAAACCCAACCATAGATAACTAAAAATGTTGTACGTGACCAGAAGCGCAATGCATCTGGTCAGCCTCAAATGCCCAGCCATCTCTGGGTTCCATACTTAAACTTCCTATGAAATCGTCTTGCCTTCTGCCCATTTTTTATTTCTCTGGACCCTTGGGAACAGAGACTGCCGCCTGCTTCGTGAAGTGGTAAACAAAGTTTGTATCACCTAAGTTGTCTTTAATCATTTTTAACAATACAAACACTGGCCCCTTCCCCTTTTGCCCACCACAGAGCCCTTGCTCGCTCATTCATTCATTCATTCAAACATTGTTGACCCTGGGTTCAAGATGTCTGATTTACCACATCCAGGTGCTTCTCCTCCTTGCCCAGATCCTCTGAAATATTGGAGTAAGTATAAAAACAAATACTTAGAAGCCCTGGGACACTAGGAAAAGTGCTGTCAGCAGACCAGAACACTGGAGAATTTCTGGAAGATAGGAAGCAGGTGAGCTCAGAGTAGTGGGGAAGCCCAACAAATCAGAGGAGTCTGCAATACCAAGCAGATGGGAAACCATCCTAAAAGCCACCTTCCCCCTTCTAGGAATGGGAGAAGTGGTGGCATGGGGAAGGAATGAGTCATGGGATATTGATAAGGTAATTACTTGAAGGGTTCCCCAAGCAGCTGGGATGGTGCCCCATTTGCCCCCAGGATAAAGTCAAGGTGTAGCTTTAATATTGATGGCAGGGGCCCTGGGGTGGCTCAGTCAGTTAAGTGGTTAAGCATCCAACTCTTGATCTCAGCTCAGGTCATGATCTCATGGTTTGTGAGTTCGAGCCCCTCGTCAGGCTCCTGGCCTGCTTGGGATTCTTTCTCTCTCCCTTTCTCTCTCTGCCCCTCCCTTATTTGTGCTCTGTCTCTCTCTCTCAAAATAAAATTAAAATAATAAAATAAAATAAAATAAAATAAAATAAAATAAAATAAAAAACTTAACTTTAAAAATTAAGGCAGATTGTTGCAAGGGGCGCTTCCAGAGAGAGAAGCAGGACCCTGCCCAGGTAACTGCAGCCACAGTGAGAGACAGAGTGTCCCCTGTGAAGGCACTTTGTCCTTGCATTTCCCTGCCTGCCTCCATGACCCCAAGTGCCCAGGGGTGCCAGGGTTGCTGTGACCAGAGTGGACCTTCCCTTACAGGAGGGAGGTTTTCTTGTGTTCAAGATATATTCCACACAGCAAGAATGATCCATCAAGACCAGCAGTTCCCACACAGGCTGCACTTAGGATCCTTTACCCTCTTAAAAATGTTTGAGGGCCCCAGAGAGGACTACTCTATGAGGAAAACCTACTGATATCTACTGTAAGAAATCAGAATGCAGAAAATTTTTAAATCTTTATTTTTAAATGATAATAAAGCCAATACATGTTAGCACAAATAACATAACATTTATGAAAATAGATATGTTTGTCTAAAAATAATTTATTTAGTAAGATGAGTGACATTATTTTATATTTTTGAAAATCTCACCAATGTCTGGCTTAATAGACAGCTGGATTTTCACACCTGCTTCTGACTTCAATCTGTTATGATATCACACATCATCTAGACTCTGGAAAATGCCACTGAACACTCATGAGAGAAGAAAATGTCTTTGTATTCCTATTAGGTTTTTGCTTTGTGGACCCCCTGAAAGATTCCCAGGAACCCCCATGGGTCCACAGACCATCCTGGCATTCATTTACAAATGAGATCAGACAACCAGGAATCCCCATATATTTGAAGGAAAACCACAACTCTCCAAGGAAGAACCAGACAGAACCCTGGAGAAAACAGGGTAACACAGGAATCAGAAAAGAACATTAAAATAAGTATAACTACTATCATCAGTAGTAGGTTCAATAAGACATAAGAACCGGTCAGATGGCAAGTGGGCACAGAGTAAACACATAAAATCAGTGCTTTTCCTATAAACCATTAATAACCAGATAGGAGATAGCATTTGCAATAGCACCAAAAATATCTAGGCACATATCTAAGCACCACAAATAATCTAGGAACAGACCTAATCAAAACTTTGGAGGACGTGCATGAAGAAGATTTTAAATTATATAAAAGAACATAAATTGAGAGGTGTACAGTTTCATGTGGGAATCCTCAGTATTAAAAGGTGGCAGATATAGGAGCAGCTCAACAAGCACCCCTCTGTATTATACTGGATTGAGTTGGATTTCTATCACAAGTATCAAGAGGTGTAACCAATATATTCTCTAAGATGAAAGCCACCCCAAACGAAATGATGAGACAAGTGATTGAGACAATATTTGCAGGTGTCTCTGAGTGTCTCCACTGGTGGAACCAGGCTGGAACACTGGTGGAAAAACCAAGAGGCACTCGGAGATCTTGGTGGATCAGAGATTTATTTAACACTGGAGGGCTCAGAGGAGACTGTTTCCCCAAAGGTCTGAGCCCCGAATGCAAGTAGGGAGGGTAATTTATAGCCCTCAGCTTCCATATACATGGGGGTTTTCACGTATGCGCAGCAAACAAAGGAAGAAGAACCCAGAGGAGGGGTCTCTAAGCTAGAAACCAGAGTCTGTTTTAGCCCCGCCGGCCATCTTTGGCGAACTTTATTCACTTCTCCAACATTCCCCCTTTGATGCCTTTTAAAAAAACTTTTAGTAGGCATCACCTTTCAGTTTTACAGGTTGATACTCTCAGAGGGCTAAGATACACGCAATAGTTTGGCGAGCAACAGTGTTTTCAATAAAATGTACCACGGCATTCATTATACAGGGGCTGATGGTTACACGTAAAATTATGGAGAGGAGGGGCCACACCAGGGCAGGAAGCCAGGATGCCCAATCTGTGAGATCCCATCCTCTCCTTTGATTGATAATTTCCTGTTGTCTATGTTGAATTCCTTCCTTGAGTTCCTTAACCTTAGTTGTAACAATTCCCGACTGGTTTATGAAATAGCAACCTTCCTCCCCCAGAAAGATGCAAGTCCCTCATTTTTCTGAAGTGAGGAGGTCGAGGGCTCACCTATTTTGGGGGGGTCACTGCCGCCAGAGAGTTTATTTGGTTTTGTAAGGTTACCAGAGAATCTGCCACCGGTTCCATGTCTTCACTTAGCTCTTGAGATAGTCAATGATATAGTCCTACGGATGAACCTATGCCCCCTATTCTGATTCCTATTCTTGTCACAATTCCTGCGCCTATCAGAACGGGTAGCAGGACTGCCCATTTAGCCTGGGACTTGGGGCTAAAGGCTGTTAGGAGCTGATCTTCAGTGTATACAGATATCTCTGGGGTTAGGAAGATGGAATAACATATCTGAGTCCAGTTGGCCTCTAAGCATAGGTAGGCCGAATTAGAACACAGATAGAACACCCCAGGGGTTGAACATAGGATTGTATTCCTCTTTTAAGGTTATATTTCTTCCGCATAGAGAGGTACTGTTCATACCTTCAGGGACTGTACAGATTAGATTGTTGGCATTTGTGAGATGCCATTGTGAGATGCCATTTGTGAGATGCCATTGTGAGATGTCCATTGTGAGATGGACCCCAGTGGCCAGGAGTCCAATTAAGACAGATGTGTTGGGGGCGCCTGGGTGGCGCAGTCGGTTAAGCGTCCGACTTCAGCCAGGTCACGATCTCGCGGTCCGTGAGTTCGAGCCCCGCGTCGGGCTCTGGGCTGATGGCTCAGAGCCTGGAGCCTGTTTCTGATTCTGTGTCTCCCTCTCTCTCTGCCCCTCCCCCATTCATGCTCTGTCTCTCTCTGTCCCAAAAATAAATAAACGTTGAAAAAAAAATTTAAAAAAATAAAAAATAAAAAAAAAAGACAGATGTGTTGGTTTTGAGATTTTCAGGAGCTTCTCAGGTCAAAGGGATGGGAGTGGCTAAGTAAGCCCTCCAGCTTAGGGGCAAGCACACCCAGCATGTTTGGGTGTGATTATCTATTTTATGGAGGACTTGTAGAGTAGTGTTGGCCCAACGCTGGAGTGGGGAATTGGTAAACATCTGATTGAGGGCTGAAAGTTTCAAACCTTAGTAGGCTGCCGGGGGAGTGGTTGCCTTTATGGCTTGTATTACCCTATCCTGGGTATCCTTTATAACTTTTTGAAGGACCCTGTCTTGCACCCCTCCCCCATCAGAGATCCCCCATTGAGGAAGGTAAGTGTAGCAAGCTTGCTTCCCTCTCTGGAGGCCCTTGTTGTGACATGGGTTCCTGACATTTTGGGTTATCTCTATGGCCCAATACTTAGCCCTTGGGGCACCAGATGACTGACAGAGAGTGGGTGTTTTTCCCTTGTAGCAGTCTTTGTGGAGGGAGGTGAAGGCGCTGAACGCCCTTAACACCCTTATTGTCATATAACAATGCTGGGGGCAAAGTGGGTAAGCGGCCTTTGTGAGGGTGAGAGAGGTTATCATTATATGCAGGCAATACTTAATAATCCTCCCACCCAGAGGAGGTATGTATAGAAACCTAGCATGCATCTTTTGTCCCATGTCCAGCTTCTTGGTGCAGTCTCTATCAGCCCAACAGTAAGAAGTAAGATCAGGGCTATGACACCAGTAAGGGGCGAGGGCTGGCAGAGTTGCATCCAAACCCCTGGGCTAGGTTCACGAGTTGATTCCTCAGGCTTCTGCCGTGCACAGGTCAACCAGCTTCCAGGGTGTGGCTGGAGCAGGGCTGGAGGTCTCAGGGACCAGTTTCCCTTTTGACGATCAGTTTAAGCAGGTTGACTGGATCTGGATCACTTTGCCAGGTTGTGGGTTCTTCTGAGTTGGCCTTCTTAACTCTGGAGTGATGGACCCATGGGGTGATACCTGAAACTTTAAGGGCTGTAGGAGTTGTTAGAATAACAGTATGAGGCCCAGTCCACCGTGGCCTAAGAGGTTCCCTCTTCTGATCCTTCACCCACACAGAGTTTCCTGGCTGAAAGGAGTAAACGGGGGTCCCTAAGGAAATTGGGGTCCTCTCTATGTATCTCTGTAACTTATTTAGGACTGCCCCCAAGGTCTGCAGCTGTTCTCTTATTCCCTTGTCTCCAATCTGGTGTAGGTCTCCTGGGAGTTTTCCTAAACATGGGTGGGGGGGTCGCCCATATAATAACTCAGAGGAGAATCCCAGTGCCCAGGCATGCATCGGGCATGCAGGAGGGCCAGTGGTAGTAAATCTGGCCATGGGAGATTAGTTTCTTGGTGGAACTTAGCCAGGGTTTCCTTGAGGGTGTGATTCATCCGCTCTACTTTCCCTGAGCTCTGGGGTCAGTAAGCAGTGTGCAGTTTCCAGGTAATATTGAGGGACTTTGTCAGGGTTTGTGTAATGTCTGCCACAAATGAAGGTCCATTATCACTGTGTATGGTTAAGGGTAGACCAAACCGAGGCACAATCTCCCTTAGAAGGGCTTTGGCCACCTCGTGACTTCGTTCCGTTCTGGTTAGGAATGCTTCGACCCATCCCGAATATGTGCAGATTATTACAAGAAGGTACCTGAGCCCTTTATTTGGTTGTATGTCAGTGAAGTCCACCTCTAAGTCTTCGAAAGAGGCAGCCCCCATCCTTTGCATGCCAGATGGGGGCCGTGGGGCAGACCAAGCATTGTTTTTGGCATATGTTATACATGGTTCACTGACAGCTCGGTATAATGCCAGCAGCTGGCTGATATAGTAGTTCTTTTTGAGGAGGGCCTCCAGTGCAATTTTCCCTAGGTGCGGGAGTTGGTGATACTCCTTCACTAGGTGTTTTCCTATAGAGGATGGGACAAAGATGTGTCCATTTGGCATGACCCACCATCCCTCTTTGCTTAGTGTTCCCCCTTCTGTCAAGGCCCAACTTCTTTCTTCTATTGTGTATAGGGGTGGGGAGACTTCCCTCTGGGGCGCAAGAGACATCGTGTAGGTAGGAGCTTCGTCTGGGTCACCACAGGTGGCCACTCTGGCTGTTTTGTCAGCCAGGCAATTTCCTTGAGTTGTGGGGTCATCTCCTTTCTGATGTCCCTTACAGGGTAGGATAGCTACCTTGTCTGGCAGCCATACAGCCTCAAGAAGCTTTAGTATTTCTTCCTTGTTTTTGATAGTTTTCCCTGTAGCAGTACTGAGGCCTCTTTCTTTATAGATGGCCCCATGTACTTGCACAGTAGTGAAGACATACCGGGAATCAGTGTAGATGTTAACTCGTTTACCTTTGCTAAGGATGAGGGCTCGGGTTAAGGCATACAGTTCAGCCCATTGTGCCGACCATCCTTTCGGCAAGGCCTTGGCTTCCAGAACTTTGGTGGTTGTGGTTGCTGCATATCCTGCTCTTTGGCTGCCCTCTTGTAAATAGCTGTTCCCATCACTGAACGGGGTGATCTCCAGGCTTGTTATAGCCTGGTCTTGGAGGTCCAGGCGGCTGGTGTAGACTTCATCCTCTCGGGTGCTCATGAAGGACATAACCATGTGTGGGACCTTAACATTAAATGTTTGTCCCAAGGGGAGTTTGTTTGCCTCCTTGATGAGCAGGACTGTGGCTGCCAGCACTCTAAGGCACAGTGGCCATCCTGCAGCCACAGGATCAAGTTTTTTTGACAGGTAGACCACTGGCTGTTGCCAAGACCCCATGTTCTGAGTGAGCACACCAAGGGCTATTTTGTCCTTTTCATGTATGAAGAGGTTAAAGGGCCTTTCTATGTCAGGCAAACCCAGGGCCAGGGCTCATCCCAGAGCCAACTTTATTTCTGTGAAAGTGTCCTTTGCCTCCTCAGTCCATGCAAAGGGCTCCTGGTCTGGCCCTCCCAACAGGTCATAGAAGGGCCTCGCTATGGCTGAGAATCCGGGAACCCAAATGCAACAGAACCCTGTAGCCCCTAAAAATTCATGCAAGCCTCATTTTGTTTGGGGCTTGGTGATAACTTTCTTCCTTTCCGGTCCTAGTTCTCTTTTTCCTTTTGTGAGGAGGAAGCCTAAGTATTGGACCTGCTGCTAACAAATCTGTGCCTTTTTCCAAGAGGCCTGGTACCCCGAATAGGATAGGAGCCGCAGGAGTAGGAGGAGCTGCAGCTTGGTACCTTTCATACAGTCTTCTTGGGTGTTGCTGGCAAGGAGGAGGTCGTCTACATATTGGAGGAGGACACACCTTGTGGTTTCCTTCAGAAAGTCGGTGAGGTCTGCAGCAAGTGCTTCCCCAAAAAGAGTGGGTGAGTTCTTGAAACCTTGGGGAAGTGGTGTCCAGGTCAGCTGCATCTGGCGCCCTGTAACGGGCTCAGTCCATTCAAAGGCAAACAGAGGTTGACTTTGAGGAGCCAGGCAGAGGCAGAAGAAAGCATCCTTTAGGTTGAGGCATGTACACCATCTGGCTGACCCCAGAATTTGGCTGAGGAGAGTATATGGGTTCGGAACCACTGGGTTTAAGGAAAAAGTCACTTTGTTAATGGCCCTCAAATCCTGTACTGGTTGGTATCCCCCTCCTGGCTTCTTGACTGGCAAGAGCAGGGTATTCCAAGCCGACTGGCACTCAATTAGAATACCTGCTTCTCTAAGCTTGGTCAGGTGGTCTTGTATACCCATTCTAGCCTCGAGTGGAAGGGGGTACTGCCTTTGTCTCTGAGGTTGGGCTCCAGGGATCAGGTCAACAATGATGGGGGCCTGACTCCAAGCTAGTCCAGGTGGGTTATCTTCAGCCCATACGGAGGGGAATGTAAGCCTGAATTCTGAGGGGCTACAGGTAAGGCCTGGGTGCAGAATAGTCTCCATTCTTCTTCTCTTGGCAGGGTAATCGCCAAGACCAGGGTTTCTTTCTGTCTTGGGTTTAATTGGAGGCTAATGTGTCCAGTGGGTTCAAAAGTTTTCTGGGCCCCAAGTTTGGAGACCAGATCCTGGCCCAGGAGAGGAATCAGGCAGTCAGGTAAGTAGAGGAACTCATGCTGGACCTTGTGACCCCCCGAGTTCACATTGTCGAGCTTGACAGAAGGGCTGTTGCATCACCCGTGTCCCAGTAGCCCCAAGTATGGTTGCTGTCTTTTGGCTTAAGGGTGCCACCGGGGAAGTAACAGCAGAGTATTCAGCCACAGTGTCAACCATGAAAGTTATTGTTTGGCACCCTACCTTCATTTCGACTGTGGACTCATGGGGGCCAAGAGAGAAAGAGCCTGGTCCTCCTCAGTCCGATTTCTACCCCAGCCAGACCAACGAGATTCTCGCCTTGAGGTTCCTCCCCATATCAGCTGGGTTTTGAGGGCCCCTTCAGATTTGGACATTCATTCTTCCAGTGTCCCTTCTCTGCAGTAGGCACATTGATACCTTGCTAAGGAGGCTCTGGACTTCCCCCCTTCTGGTGGTTGGGGTCATCCTGTCTTCGCAGTGTCTGTTTCTTTTAGTGCTGCTGAGAGAAGGGTGGCCTTCTTTTTTTAGTCTTCTCTCCCCTTCTCTTTCAGTTGCGACTTCTCTGTTCATGAAAACTTTATTGGCAACCTCTATCAGCTGAGTGATATTCATCCCGGCAAAGCCTCCAACTTCTGGAGTTTTCTTCTGATATCTGGGGCAGCCTGTGCCACAAAAGAGGTATTTACCATCTGTCGACTTTCTGGTGCCTCAGGGTCAAACGGGGTATATACACAGTATGCTTCACATAATCTTTCATAGTAGTCTCTGGGAGACTCCCCAGGGTGCTGTGTGACTGATGATATTTTAGTCATGTTCATAGGCTTTTTGGCTCCAGCTCGGACTCCCCAGAGGAGAGTTTCCTGGTATCAGATGTGGGCCTGTCCTTCTTCTGTGGTGAAATCCCATGTTGGGCATTCTTCAGGTGGGGCAGCTTGAGCCTAGATAGCAGGGTCATTAATCCCCGGAGATGAGTGATCTTCTAGGTACTGTTGTGTTACTCTCATTCTTCTTCTTCTTTCTTCTGTATTAAACAGAGTCAGTTGGTGGGTCTGGAAGAGGGACTCCATCAAGTCGACCATTGCTTGTGGCTTTTCAGAGTATGTGGAGTGTTGTGTTTCCAATTGAGAAGGTCAGTTGTAGAGAAAGGTTGGGCTGGACTGTTCCATCCTCATTCTGTCTTTCAGGCTCTCTTGTCTCCCTTACAGGGATATGGAGAGCATTAGGTTTGGGTCTGGGGCACAGTCTGGCTGCTGGCCCCCATGGGGGAGGGTTCTCCAGGTCCAAGAGGGGCAGGGAGATGGGCAGCACCCCCTGCTGTGGCGGCAGACAGCGTTGTCCCAGCGACTGAGGCTATGGCAAAGAGACAGATGGGGGGAGAGTTTCAAGCTCAGGGGGAGAGGGGAGGGAGCTTGGCGAGTCATAAGGAGGTGGAAATACAATATCTTCCTCCCCATCTCCTTTAAATATTAGGGGAGCGGTGGGTCGCTTCTTTGGCTCCCTGGTGAGCCTGCGGATAAAGTGGCTAAAACCTTTGCCTGGATCTGCTTGCTAGCGATGAATCGCACACAAGGCAGGAGATTTTGGGCAATTTCAAGCCAGGAGTCGAGGTATGGAAATTGATCAGGGTGGCCTGGGTTCCCAATGACTATCAGCCAAACCCAATGCACTATTTGAGCATCTAATGTCCCTTCTGGAAGCCATCCTACATTGAATATGGGCCATTCTAGTTCACAAAAGGTCCTTAACTTCCTGGGTGTCATGTTCATCCTGTAATCACCTGAAAATCCCTTTTTAAAATTTTTAAGCATGACCTCTAAAATCATAGGCTTACTCTGTTTTGATCCCATTATTAATTTCTTTCTTGTGTTCGGTGTCGCAAAGAAATACAAAAGAAGGGTATCCCCTCGGATGAGAGGACCAATCAGATACTCCTCTGGTCACGTTCCCAAGGGAAACTTTAGGTAAGGCTTGGCCGTAACAGACTCAGCTTTGTGACTTGCGATCGGAACCTGATCCAGTACTGCCCTAGACCTTATACACTCACCACAACACAGGAGAGCCCATTCAGACTCCATAGACTTTTGGGAACCTTCAGGGTGCCCATCCATGGAGCCACAAACTTGAATTCAACTTGCAAGCCTGGCCGAGCCGCACATTCTCTCTCTCTCTTTCTCTCTCTCTCTCTCTCTCTCTCACACACACACACACACTCTAGGGTCTATTACATTCCCTCCCGCAAAATTCTCTACCTGTGAGACCTATTAAGGCCTCTGGGGATTGATCAGGTCCACCTTTTGGGTGGCCTGATTTCTTTGGGGCCCTGGCCTTACTAGTTCAAATGTCGGGTCCAGGTCCTCACCTACCAGGTCTGAGTCTGGCAGGAACAACAGAGCAGGGCCAGCCCGAGACAACCGAGAAGGAGACTGCCAAAATTCAGGCAGGGCGTGCCTTCTCCCTTGCAATCCCTCACTCCATCACTGCCTCACTGTTCTCCCAAACTGGTGGCAGCAATGGGCCACCGAGGTTGGGTTTCCCGGTCAGGGAACCAAGTATGTTATGGAACCAGGCTGGAACGCTGGCAGAAAAACCAAGCGGCGCTCGGAGATCTTGGTAGATTGGAGATTTATTTAACACCGGCAGGCTCAGAGGAGACTATTTCTCCAAAGGTCTGAGCCCCGGATGCAAGTAATTTACAGCCATCAGCTTCCCTATCTGTGGGGATTTTCGCACGTGCAGCAAAGGAAGAAGAACCCGGACCAGAGTCTGTTTTAGCCCTGTAGGCCTTCTTTGGCGTACTTTATTTACTTCTCCAACAGGTCAAGTGCTTGACTCTTGATTTTGGTTCAGGTCATGATCTCACAGTTGTGAGATGGAACCCCGAGACTGGCTCTACACTGGCTGCTTGAGATTCTCTCACTCCCTCTCCCTCTGCCCCTCCCCTGCTTGCATGTGCATGCTCTCTCTCTCAAATAAAAAAAATTAAATTTTTAAAAAGGCTTTTTTTGTTAAAAAAATATTTGCAACATGAATAACAGTCTAAAGGCTAAAATTCTTGAGAAGTCATATTAAGAAGTCAAAGAACCTGAAGGTATAGTGGTGTGTGTGTGTGTGTTTTCAGGGAGAGATTTTAAAGAATTGACTCATGTGATCGTAGAGGTTGGCAATCCAATCCTTAGGGAAGGCTGCCAGAGATCCCAGGGAAGGGTGGATGTTGCCATTTGAGTCTGAAGGCAGTCCACTGGCAGAGCTCCTTCTGCTCAGATGTCTTGCCTTTTTTTCCCTGGAGGCCTTCAGTTGAAAAGATATGGCCCACTCACATTATCTCGGATAATCTGCTTTACTCAAAGACTACTAACTTAAATGTTAATCAATCTTACAAAATGCCTTCACCCACAACATCTAGAATAATGTTTAACCAAATATCCGGGCTTCAGTGGCCCAGCTAAGTTGACATAAAAAAACCGACATCTGTTTCTTTCTCAGATTACAGTTCTGAGCTGAATAGCAGCTCTGCTCCTCAGGGTCCCCCAGGGCCCCAGGCTCCTTTCCTCAAGTTGTCACCCTCCCGTTGGGCACTGCTCTGTCATAGCTGAGCTGTTGCACAGCCAGATTCTAGGCAGCTTGAAGAGGACACATCCACTCTTTGCAGAGCTCAGCAGATGCAGAAGACCTTCTATCCCAGGTCTATTGATGGGAATTACATCATAAGGACATACCTAACTGCAAGGCAGCCTGGGAAATGTAGTCCAGCTCAGCACCTGGCCCAGCTACATCCAGGAGAGAATGGATTTTACTTGAAGTGAGCAGTTTCCACTACTACCTCCCTATAATAAGGAAATACAGGGCGCTTGCTTGGGGGCTCATTCAGTTAAGCATCCGACTCTTGATTTCAGCTCAGGTCATGAACCAGGGTCATGGGATCAAGCCCTATGTTGGGCTCCACATTGGGTGTGGAGCCTGCTGAAGATTCTCTCTCTCACTCCTTCTATCCTTGCAGTTCTTATACTCATGCTCGCTACTTCTCTCTTTCTCTGTCTCTAAAATTAAAAAAAAAAATTTTTTTTAATGAAATATCAATCAAGCCCATGAAATACTTTTCCTTATTTTCTTTTTCCTATCAGATTGGCAAAAATGTTTAAGTTTACCAATAGCCAGTTGTATGTATCAATCAGGAGGGTTCTCACTGTACAGCAACAGCCACTTTAAATAAAAATGGATTTTTAAAGATTCTTTTTCCTTTTTTAAAAAATGTTTATTTACTTATTTTTGAGAGAAAGCAAAGGGGGGCTGAGAAAGAGGGAGCAGGGAACATGAAGTATGATCTGCACTGTTAGTGCAAAGCCCAATGTGGAGCTTGAATTCATGAACTGAGAGATCATGACCTGAGCCAAAGTCAGTCACTTAACCAACTGAGCCACCCAGGTGCCCCTAAATAAAAATGGATTTTATTTTGAAGAGCACTCCTAGAATCTTAAGGATGCTAGAGGAACAGGCTGGGAAAATGGCAGGGGTCAAGAGGCCTCTGCAGACTAGTGGTAATAGAGGCAGGCTTATTCAGACACTACAGCCACCATGGGACACTGGTCCATAGGACACTGATGCCACAACTGGACCAGGCCACAGCCAGGCAATGCCACCAGCACCATCACGGCATACCCTCTTCTAGACCTGGCTCTGGATACCCACCCTGGAATGCTCTGCCCAAGTGTCACCACACCCACTTCCAGGGCCTGTGTGAACCTGTCCCCCTGATCTGGGGGCATTCCTCTTCCCTGCCCACTGGCCTGAGGGGGACCAAGTGTGCTTGTTTGTGTGCTGGGGTTGGGGAGGTTAAGTGTGGACCTTGGACCTGCAGGCTGGGTATACGGCAGCCTGCATTTCAGAGCATTTTGCTAGTTTCTATCAAAATCTCAAATGCACAGAGCCAGCAGTTCCTCTGCTAGGAATCTTCCATTTGTTGCAGAAAAGAACATAGTCTTAGTGGAAAAGCAACTGGTGAAACTGTATGCATAGAAAAGTAGGAAAGCCTAGTTGTTAACATGCAGGTGCTGGAGGTAGGCTTAAACCCTGACTCTGTCATTAGCAGCTGTGTGATTCTGGGCAAGCAACTTAACCTCTGTGCCTCAGACTCCTCACCTGATAAGTGGAGATGGTAGCAATAAACCTCACAGAGTTTCAGGAGGACGAAATTGAGTTCATATATGTAAAGTGCTGAGCCCAGTGTTTGGTATTTGGTAAACATTCATCATCCATTAGCTTTTCTTATGATATCCTGACCTCGAATCTGTAAAGAGCAAATTACTATGCACCCATGCATGTTGGTGTGTGTGTGTTCAACCACTACCAGTGGTTACTTAGAAGTGGGGGGGTATGTAGGGAGGACGGGGGTCAACACAGATGTTCTCCTGTGTTGGGTCCATTCATGGATTCTTTTCCTTTTCTCTAACAAGTATTAACACACATCAGTAGGTAAGTTATAGGTAGCAGGTATACAGATGGTCAACAAGAACTAAGAAGGCAGAGGTGGCCCTGGGACAGGAGGACTCTCGGGGGGGGGGGGGAGCACCCAGCAAGGGGCACCCAGGAGTAGGGCCAGGCATGGTCTAGGGGTGCCTCCCAGCGCAGACCACCACAGCTAGTATTCGCCACTCTCCTTCTTTCCCTCTGCTTGAAGTTGGAGGCCAGAAGTCCCCCAAGTAGATAGAATCATTCAGCGAACAGTGGTCTCATCCAAAAATGCACGGCCTTGGGCAAGGGCCAGGGTCCATTAACCCGGCTCGGTGTGAACTGAAGCCCAGGAGCCGTGCAGGCACCGTGGGAATGTGAAAAGAAGACAAGGGATGGAAGTTAGGCACAGGGACACAGGAAACCGGGGTGGGGGTGGGGGTGGGGAGGGCTGGTGGAGGCTACGCCCCAGACCCCTTAGGCCTGGGAGGCAGATGCACGCTTCACATTTCAACATTTCCTCCGGGGCTAGGCTGGGCCCAGGAAACACGCAGGGACGCGATCCTCCTTCCCGCCCCCTCCACGTCCTCTTGCCCCTCCGGCTCCCTCTTCTTCCCCTTCACCCTCCTTGCTTGCTCTTCTTGCCTCCCCCCTCCCCTTTCTTCCTTTCCTCTCCCCCAACCCGAGCTCCGCACTTTCCCTCTCTCCTCTCTCGCTCTGCCTTGTTCCCCCTCCCTTCCCTGGGCGCCCCTCTCCCCTGCCCCGGAAGCCCGGTCCGCGGCCGGGGGCAGAGCGGGGTGGGGCTGCGGCGCGCACCTGCCCCGCGGCGGCCTCCGGGATCCGGGAAAGGGCGGGCGGGCAGGCGGGTAAGCGGGCCGCCGGCTGGCTGCTGTCGTGCCGGGAAAGGGGCCTGCGCTCCCGCGGCGGGAGGCGCCCTGCGCGGGCCACGCCGGGGACCTGGGGGCCAGGTCCTCCCGCCTGCCTGGCTGGAGGGGTGGGGCACCACGGGGTGCAGGCGTGCGTCTCTTCCTGCCCCGAGTCTCCGCGAAGGGGTTCCGCAGCCGGCCGGTGCGGGGGGCGAGGGGGGTGCGGCGGAGCGGGGACCGCCTTGCCTCGGAGGCCGAGCGCTCGGCGCCCTCCAAGTCCGCACTTCTTCAGATTGGGCAGCTCCCTGCTCCGGGACGTCGTCCCCGCCACCCCTCCCTGCCCCCTAGTGTCAGCCGCCTGCCTCCGCATCCTGGAGTCCCCGCCTTTGAGTCTGCCTTCTGGCCTGACATTTCTTTGACACCTGGCCCGTCCCGACCCCCAGACCCCTGCCAAGACCAGCTGCCTTGGTGTGGGATCCCTGGCTCAGCTCGGGGGGAGCCTTGAGGGACTGATGCCCGGACGCCCCTTAGCCTCTCTGCTTCTGTGGCAGTCTGCCTGCCAGTGGCCCTGACGAGGGCTACCCTGCTGCCCACCTTGCACCCTAGCAGTCCCTGTATGGCCGCTTCTGTGGGCTGCGCACAGGTCACTGGCAAGGGAGCATGGAGATGACAGGGCCTTCCAGATGTCAGCCCTTAGGTCTCCCCACAGCAGTCTCCCACACATGGGCAGATAATGTCAGGGGGCCCTGCTTGCATTCTTGCACTGCCAGGCCTTGTCCTGTGCACTCCACTAGTGACACAGGTGGGCATCACACTCTGCTGTCCCCTAACACTGTGAACTCTCTTGCTTTGGAGCTCCTGCTGGTGCTGGCTACCCCTTGGTCACCTAACCAAGTGTTTCACCTTATCCCAGAAGCTTTCGGAGTTGCTCACTGAAACACTTGGTTCCCATTGCACAGTGTGCATCCTTCAGTGACCATGTTGGGCCCTGGCCTGTCTGCTGCCCTTGGGAGGCCGGCCTCTGTGAACGCTGGGGCTAAGGGGAACTTCTCATCTGGGAAACAGGGGGCTTGGAGGTGACTCAGAGACTGTAGCACCAGCAGCCACCAGGTTTGAGATTTTACAGTGGGAAGCTGCATTAACTACATCATTGCTCATGCACGGCTGCGTGTGTGTCCAGCAGCAGCACACCAGCACAGTGAGGTCTGGGGCCACCCCCTCCATTAGGCTGAATCCAGATCCGTGGGGCTCAACTGACCAGCCAGAGTTTGCTTCTCACCCCAGGCTTGTAGAAGGACTGACATTAGCTCATGAGCCCTCCACACTGAAAAGGACAGTTAGTGGCTTGGAAGCCTCTCACAGTGGGAGGACATGGTGGCAGGTCATGGGCAAGAAGGGAGAGCTAGGGGAGGTCATTGGTTTAAAAGCAACATTTTTCAGCACCTGGGGAGGAAGAAGCTCGGCACTGCTCTCGGGCATCCAGGTTTCAGGTCAGCCAGAGTTACAGACAAGGGGGCCATCCTTCCTCTGTCATAGCTCTCTCCAGAGCAGGTAGGAACAAGAGGGTCCCACCAGGCCACTCCAGGCAGGCCCTCAGCCAATCAGCACGCAGGTCAATCAAGCATTGGTGCTCCAGAGTAAAAAGAACCTTTTTTCTTTTTCTTTTTTTTTTTTTTTTTTAAGTAGGCTTCATGCCCAGCACAGAACCTAACACAGGTCTTGAGCTCACAACCCTGAGATCAAGACCTGAGCTGAGATCAAGAGTCAGATGCTTAACCGACTGACCCAGCTGGGTGTCCCCCAGAGTGAAAAGAATCTTAAACCCGTTGGGCACAGGACTCCCACTCTCCTCACTATCCCACCTGCAGACCCCTTGTTTTGAAAATTTTTACATATTAAATGAATGGCAATTAAATAGGAAAAATCAACTTGACTTCTGAGTATGACCTACGGAGTTGAGTAGGGAGTTCTAGAGGCCCCTCAGAGAAGGGAGAACTGGGCCCCCTTCCATTGCCCTCCAGGATACTTCCCATATATTGTGCACCTGCCGGGGTGCATTCTGACATCCTGTTTGCCAATAAACAAAGGGCTGCCAGTTCCTGCCGATTCTTACCCTCAGTGACAATGCAGGCCACACAAAGGTCTACCAGCTGGCTCTAAGTCTCAAGGACTTCAGACAACTTCTCAAACACAAAACCCTGTGCCTCTCTCAGTACACTCAAGGTATCAAGGAAAGCAGGGTGGACAGAGGCCCTGCTCGTTTGGTTATGAGAAAGATTTCAACTTAGTTTCACTTGGTTTTTATTTGACTCTTTGGTCCCAGGCCATGTTATCGCCTTTTAGAATCTTCCTTCCTCCCTGTACACTCCAGCTGAGGTTCAGAAGTTCTCAGAGAAACCGACATTGGATAATAAGACCTGGAAGGGCCTTTTTCATGAAGAAATTTTTCTTTAATGTCTGTTTATGGCTGGGCGCTGTCTGTGGGTTTATGTAGCAACATCTGATTAAAAGATGCCCCAGCATATCCTGGGGCAATAGACAAATAATTGCAGTGCTTAATTTTCCCATGTGATGATTAATGAAAGAATTGCTCATTTTGTATGTGTGGGAAAGAGGCAACGTTAATATACTTGGACTCGAAAACTTTTCAATATTGCTGTCCTGACAATGTGACACAGCGCTGGTTGTCCTCGCCATGGTTACTCCAGGCGCTTGAAAACAGAACAAGCTTTTGGTGCCAAACAGCTCCATGGGGCGTGGAGGCAGGTATTGCTGGCCTGTTATGTAACCTAACACACATACATGGCAGAACAAATATTTCTTCCCCAAACATTAGATAAACAATACACCCCATAGATGAAGATCATTTGTCATTAAAGCTATCACCTTAACTAATGCCTTAGACCTGCTGCAAGGCTTTTCTCAAATAAGAGAAGAAAATATTCCTAACTCTACTGGTTCTCATATGGAACTTTTCCTGCCTCTGACCATGTGGGGGGATCAAAAGGGCCTAACCCAGGAGACAGGAGAATGTTTAGTAGTGAATTTGGCTATGACTTGGCTATGTTACATTGCAGAACTCACTGTCCGTCTCTGAGTCTCAGTTGCTTTATATGTTAATAGGGAGAAGAATAATTTTCCTTCCTTCCCTCCTTCCTTCCCTCCTTTCTTCCTTCCTTTCTTCCTTCTTCCCCTTCTCTGTCTTTTTTTTCCTTTTCCTTCCCTTTCTTCTTTTTCCTTTCATTTTTTATTATGAAAAACTTTGACTCCAGACATAAATGTAGAGAAAATAGGAAAATAAACCTTCATATACTCCTCTCCAGCTTCAACAATGATCACCTCCACCCACTCCACTCTCAGCTTATTTTGAAGCTAGTCCCTAAACATCAGTGATTTCATCTGTAAATATTTAAGAATTACATTGCTTATCTATTGCTGTTGTCTAGTTGCTGAAGCAGCAAGAATCTATCAGATTATGATTCTGTGGGTTGTCGATTTGGGCTGGGACCAGCCAAATGGTTCTTCTGTTGGATTTGTTTGGGTCTCTTGTGCAGATGAAGTTAGCTTGGACAGCCTTTGATGCGCTCACTCACATGTCTGGCAGTTGGCCAAGGTTCCTCAGTTGTCTACATGGCCTCTCCAGCAGACTAGCTTGGGCTTGCCCCCATGGTGGCAGCATTCCGAGAGTTTCCAATGGCAAGAGAGAGCAAGCCCCAATGTGCAAGTACTTTTCAAGCCTCTGCTTGTGTCATGTTTGCTAATGTCCTATTTTCCAAAACAAGTCATGTAGCCAAGCCTGCAATCAAAGTGGGAGAGGGGGTAGAAATGTACAAGGACATAGAAACGAGAGGAGTAATTCACTGGGGACCATTATACAACAGGAATATATTCCTAAAACAGAAACCCCCCTTTTTAACATAGACACAATCCCATTGTCACACCCTACAAAATCAACTACCTGTTTTAATATTGACAATATCCACTCAATTTCTCAAGTTCTCCAATTGTCAAATAATTATTTCTGTTTTTGTTGTTGTTACTTGTTTACAGTTGGTTTGTTTGAATCCAGATCCAAATAAGCCCATGCTCTGCATTTAGAAAAGTTTAAGTCTGTTTAAATCTGTAGATTCTCTGTTCTCTCTCTCTCTCTCTCTCTCTTTTTAATGTTACCATACTTTATTGAAGAACTTGGTTTGATTTTCCTTTTTCTGAAGAATTTCACATATTCTGGATTATGTGGTTTGCTTCCCCTGGTGCCATTTAACATGTTCTTCTGTCCCCTGTACTTCCTGTTAGATCCAGGTAGTTAGATCAAGAAAACCCATCAGACTCAAATGTAAGTTGTTTTAGCAATGTGTCATAGGTGATGTGATGCATTTCCACCAGCAGATACACGATGTCTGGCTATATCTCTCTTAGTGATGTTAAGATTAACTAGGGGATTCAACATGTGTTTTCAACATGACCCATCAGATTTCATTCAATGATTGTAGTCTGTGATAGTCATGGCCTTCATCCATTATTTCATTGGGGATTACAATGTGAGATATTCTAATTCTATCATTCTATTATACCTCTGCATGTATGAATAAGGATGATAACAGTTCCATTTGTGAGGGTTTTTTTTCCAGTAGTGTTGACATACGATATAAATTTAAAGTATATGCATTAATGACTTGACTTACACATATCATTAAATTATTACCACTGTAAATTTAGTTATCATCCATCATCTCATATCAATACAAAAAAAATTTTTAGAAATGTTTTTCTTGTGATAAGAACTCTTAGGATCTACTGTCTTCACAAATTTTATATACATCATTTAGCAGTGTTTGCTATAGTTGTGTAGTACATTACATCTCTCTTTCATGAGTTTCAAAATCATTTTAGTAGGGCTTAAAAAACCAAAATGTGACACCAAAAGCATAGGAAACAAATGAAAAAGTAGATAAATTGAACTATGTCAAACTTAAAATTTTTCATGCATCAAAAGACACAATCAACAGAGTGAAAAAGTAACCCACAGAATGGAAAAAAATATTTGCAAACCACATATCTGATAAAGGGGTAATATCCAGAATACATAAAGAGCTCCTATAATTCAACAACAAAAAACCAAACAACCTGATTAAAAAATGGGCAGAAGACTTGAATACACATTTCTTCAAAGCAGATTAACAAATGGCCCATAAGCATGTGAAAGGTGCTCAGTATCACTAAACCTTAGGGAAATGCAAATGAAAGCCAATTGAGATGCCACCTCACACCCCTTGAGATGGTTACTATCAACAAAACAGAATATAACAAGTGTTAGCAAGAATGTGCAGAAACTGGGACCTTTATACAGTGTTGGTGGGAGTGCAAAGTGGTGCAGCTGCTGTAGAAAACAGAATAAAAAGGTAAGTATTGTTTGTAACCATTGTTTAGCTTGATGTGTGTAAATGTACTCTTTTACAGTGTGAAATATATTTATCATCAAAAAAGTTTGACAAGCCCCGGATTGATTAATACCAACTGTTCCTTTGAGCACCAAATTCTGTAATCCTGTGTGCTGTTTAGAGAAACATGCCTTTGGCTTTGAGATCAAGGCCACCTCTTCCAATGGTGATGTTCTCAGGCATCAGTGGCTCACCTTCCTTGATATTCACCTGTCTCTAAGGCAGGTGACAGTGGAAGCAACAAGACCCAAAAAGCCTCACCCTCTGGCAGGTCCTTTCTGGTCAGTGGTTTTATGTTAGTATCTACGTTTATCTGCTTCCAGAAGCTCCCTCACCTCTGCTGGTTCATAAATACTGCTGGAGCTACATTCTGAGCATACCCAGAGAGCCCTGGATGGCCAGCAGTGTTCACCCTCCGAAACCCCACTCAGAGCTCAGTTGGTGGCCACAATGTCCTACTGACTAATCTGAAGTATTTTCAAGATTCTTCAGGGTTATACTGGCTTCACCAAGCCTTTTATGGAGGCTTAGTCACCCCCATGGAAATAGTTTCCATGTGGAGCCTGCAAAATTCTTATAACACTGAGGGTTGCCTTTCCCCACATGATTGCCTTTCTGGCACCAGATCCATTGGGAGAGCAGGGCTCCCAAGGAGGACTCAAAAGGGGCTCAGTTGTGCTTTCCTGTGATTGGTTCAGGTAGACACTTTACCCCAAGACCCAGAAAAGTAGCATTTCAGGGAAGTGTTTCCCTTAGTAATGAGAAAAGTATACCATTTCCTTCCCATGAGGGTCCTGTGGAGTGTGACATGTTGAGGGTACAGCCCCCAGGATCCCCAGAGGAGAATTTGGAATGTGCTGAGGGGGCCTAGCAGATGATGGGAGAGACCTGCTCTCAGATGGCAGATTGCATGGCTGAGCCCTGGCAATCACCTGCAGCTGCTCCCTCAAGTTTCTCATGGAGGGGTGTCCCTTCACCAACACCACCCATAACCAGATGTTCTGAGGCTTACAGCCAAAGGCATCTGGCTGAGAGTGTCCTTCTCTTTGTTTGTAGAAGGACACAGGCAGGGACCAAGTTGGAGGCCTCTGGTAGCCCCCACACTGTTCCCACTTTGGGAGCTCCAAAGTGGGATTTGGTGACTGTCAGACACATGTGGGGAGGGAGGATGCCCCATCCATTGCAGTGTCCATAACAGTGGGGATGAGAGACAGTGGTGTGGGCTGCTTATTTTGTAATTACCAAAGGGGAAGAGGCTCTCCAAAAACTAGGGAAGTTGTAATACTTCCAGCCAATCCGTTGCTTTGGCCTGAGCACCCACACTCCATCATGATTTTGTTGACATTCATGCTGTCACCTGATCAGCTCCATTAAGGCTTCACTGACTTTCATTCTCTCAGGTGCATCATTCATGCAGTAGTAAAATTCTGAAGTCCTTGCAAGTAAATTCAGTTGAAGTACACAATTTTCCTGTACACAATGTAGGAATTATTCTCTAGAATATAACTGCACCATCTTAGGTCTTAATGATCATTTAGCTAGGGTGGTTCCAGGTTTTGTAAGGTCTGAAGTTTATACAGTTGTAAGATCCTTTTAAGAATTAAATGTAGGGGCATCTAGGTGGCTCAGTCGGTGAAGCGTCCAAGTTTGGTTTAGGTCATGGTCTCGTGGTGTGTGAGTTTGAGCCCCATGTAGGGCTCTGTGCTGACAGCTCGGAGCCTGAAGCCTGCTTCAGATTCTGTGTCTCCCTCTCTCTCTGCCCCTCCCCCACCCGTACTCTGTTTCTCTTTCTCTCTCAAAAATAAATAAACATTAAAAAATTAGAAAAAAAGAATTAAATGTAAATACAAAATTAGGTAAAAAGTGAATATTTAGAATGAGAAAATAAATCACAACAAATTACAAACTTTAAAGTGCTGAGAAATACCATAAACATCATAAATCCAGAAATATAACATAAAGTTTTTTATTAATTAACTGCCTGACATAATTACATATACTTGTTTTCTTACCTTTTTGGTTGGACTCTTTGATCATTTTTCTATGCGGCAGGTTTTTTTGTCATAGTTTACACAAAATGTGTAAAAAGGCAATTCAATCTTTTTTTTAATGTTTATTTATTTTGAGAGAGAGTGTGTGTACACAAGTGGGGGAGGGACAGAGTAAAGGAGAGACAGAATCCCAAGCATGCTTCACCCTGTCAGCACACAGCCATCATGGGGCTCATTATCACAAACTGTGAGATCACGACCTGAGCCCAAATCAGGAGTTGGATGCTTAACTGACTGAGGAACCCAGGCACTCCGACAATTCAATCTTTTATCTGGCACTGACGTCAGCAACTTTTTCTGAAAGAACCAAACAGTAAATGTATCAGACTTTATGGGTGGAAGGATCTTTGTCACAACTACTCAACTCTGCCATTGTATCATGAACGCAACTCTAGATGATATGTAAACCAATGAGCATGGTTGGATTTTAATAAGACTTTCTTTACAAAAATGAGCACCAACCTGGAGAGTGACATTAGCAAGATGGTGAAATAAGAAACCCTAGACTTGGTTCTCCTACAGACACAATGACTTAGTAACAATATATAGCCCAAGAAGTCTTTATTAGAACTCTAGAAACCAGCTAGGAAGTCATGTGCCTAGCACTCTAGGCAAGCTGAAAGTTAAGAACAGTTGCACTGAAACAGGCAAGAAAAGCCACTTCACTTAAGCCACATCAACTCCTCCCCCAAACCAACACAGCTCACTATCAAGAGAAAGTTCCCAACTTGAAGGTTCTTCCCTGAGAGAGAAAGAGAAGAATGGGACATATATCCAATATTCTGGCTTTTCAGAGGGTTTATGTTTCACCTGACATGGAGAACTGAGATACCTTGGGTGCCTGGGGGCTCCTGAGAACAAAAAAGAACTCAGTGGCTTGTGGCAGTGCCAGAGTACCTCTCCTACCACAGATGGATACAGACACAGCTTGTTGTGATCAGGAAAAAATGCCTAGCATGTGGCTTCTCCCTTGGAAGGGAAAGAGAAAAGTGAAACAACATTTCAGTTATGGCAGGAGGAAGGGAGGAGCCTTTCCAAGGAACTAGTTTCTGTCTTGCCTGACTCAGAACACTGATGGAACCAGCATATTTTAGATGTCTGGGGGTCACAGAGAACAAAACAAAGATGAGCAACTTGGTGCAACTCCAGAGAACCTGCAGTACTATAGCCAGACACCAGAGGGAGCAAAAGACAACAAGCTTCTGAAAAAGAAACCAGTAAACCAGAAAATTACACACACAAACCTAGAGAAGGCACATCCCCACAAAATGTTTAAGAGGTTCTCAAAATGTCTAGCCAGGCTGATTAGCAAAGATCTTCCCCTCTACAAAGCCAGTCCATAAAGACTAGGAGAGGTGACTGTTCTTTCAACTGCACAAAACACAACAAAATATGCTAAGGCACATGAAGAAACTGGGAAGCATGATCTAATCAAAGGGGAAAACAAATCTCCAGAAACCAACCCTAAAGAAACAGAGATCCATGGATTATCTAACAAAATCAAAGTAATTATCTTTTTAAAACCTCAATACAATGCAAGATAATACAGATAGGCAACTAAAAAAAATCAGGAAAATAATGCATGAATGAAATGAGAATATCAACAAAGAGAAGTTATTAAAAGGAACCAACAGGGGCACCTGGGTGGCTCAGTCATAGTTGGTGGCTCAGTTTCTGTCTTGCCTGACAGGGGCACCTGGGTGGCTCAGTTGTAGCTGGGTTAAGCATCCAGCTTCAGCTCAGGTTATGATCACAGTTTATGAGTTCGAGCCCCACCAGGCTCTGTGCTGACAGTTCAGAGCCTGGAGCCTGCCTCCCACTCTCTCTGCCTCTCTCCCGCTTGTGCTCTGGCTCTCTCCCTCTCAAAAATAAACATTAAAAAAAAAGGAACCAACAGAAATTCTAGCACTAGTGGACATCAACAGCAGACTTGATCAAACAGAAGGAAGAGTCAGCAAACTTGAAGACAAGTCATTTGAAATGATCAAGTCAGAGGAACAAAAAGAAAAAAAAAGAATGAAAAAAGTGAGTAAAACCTAAGGGACACATGGGACACCATCAAGTGGCCCAATATTCATATTATAGAAGTTCTAAAAGGAGAAGAGGAAGAGAAAGCGTCAGAAAGCTTATTTGAAAAAATAATGGCTGAACACTTCCCAGATCTGAGGAATGGAATGAACGTCCAAATTCAAGAATTTTAAGACTCCAACCAAGATAAATCCAGAGAAGTATACACCATGACACATTATAATCAAACTGTCAAAAGTCAAATCCAAAGAAAGAGTCAATAGAAAAGAGACTCATCACAAACAAGGGAGCTCCCAAAAAATTATCAGCAGATTTCTTAGCATAAATATTACAAGCCAGAAAGGAGATAGATGACATATTCAAAGTGTTGGAAGAAAAAAACTGCTAACCAAAAAGCTACTGATCAAAAATCCTAATGATATTTTTTTTCAGAAATAGAAAAAAAACACTCTGAAATTCACATGGAATCTCAAAATATTCCAAAAATCTTGAGAAAAAATGAATAAAGATAGAGTCCTCACTCTTCCAAGTTTCAAAATATATTACAAAGCAGTAGTAATGAAAACAGAATGGTACTGGCATAAAAACAGACATATAGATCAATGGAAGAGAATAAACAGCCCATAGCTAAATCCTTACACATATGGTCAAATAATATTTTAAAAGGACACCAAGACTACAAAATGGGGAAAGGATAGTGTCCTCAACAAATTCTGTTCAGAAAACTGGACATCCAAAGGAATGAAGTTGGTCTTTACCTTACACCATATACAAAAATCAACTCAAAATGGATTAAAGACCTAAATGTAAGACCTCTAACTGTAGAAACACTATAATAAAACATATCAGAGAAGCCTCATGACATTGGATTTGGTAATGATTTCTTGGATATGATACCGAAAGCATCAACAACAAAAGCAAAGTGAACAAATGTGACTGGAGCAAGCTTAAAAACTTCTGCAGAGCTAAAAAAACAATCACCAGAGTTAAAAAATGACCCATTTAATGGGAGAAAATATTTGCAAACTCATATGACTGATAAAGGCTTAATACCCAGAATATATAAGGAAATCCTACAGCTCAACAACAACAAAGCCAAATAACCCAGTTTAAAAATGGGCAAAGGACTTGAATAAATATGTCTCCAAAGAAGACATACAAATGGCCAAGAAGATTATGAAAAGATACTCAACATCACTAATCAGAGAAAAGCAAATGAAAACCACAATGAGATTGTGAACCTCATGCTCATTAGAATGGCCACCATCAAAATAAATAAATAAATAAATAACCAAAAAAAAAAAAAAAAAGACAGAACATAACAATTGCTGGTGAGGATGTGGAGAAATTGGAACCTTTATGTACTGTTGGTGGGAATATATAATGGTGGACCTGCTACAGAAAACAGAATAACATTTCCTCAAAAAATTAAAAATAGAATTACCATATGGTCCAATAATCCCAATTTGATATACAGCCAAAAGATTTAAAAACAAGATCTTGAAGAGATATATGCGCTCTCATGTTCATTGCTATTCACGATAGCAAAGAGGTAAAAGCAGCCTAAATACCCACTGATGGAAGAATAGCTAAAGAAAATGAAGTCTATACATACAATGGAAAACTACTCAGCCTTGAAAAGGAAGAAAATCCTGCCATATGCTGCAACATGGATGAAACTTGAGGGCATTGTGCTCAGAGAAGGAAGCCAGTCACAAAAGGACAACTATTGCATGATTTCACCTAGAGGAAGGATCTAAAGCAGTCAGCCTCATAGAAACAGAAAGTATGTGGTTACCAGGGGTTCGGGGTAGGTGGGAATGGAGGGTTCTTGTTCAATGGGTATAGAGTTTCAGTTCTGCAATGTGTAAAAGTTCTCGAAATTTGTTGCACAACAATATGCACATAGTTAACCCTAGCAGACTGTACAGTTAAAAATGGTTATGATGGTAAATTTTATCTTATGGGTTTTACCACAATAAAAAAAAAAAAACAGGTGATAGTCTGCAGGCCACAGTTTGCTAGATAGTCTAAGCATCAAAAATAGTTTGGTGTTTTGTTTTTTTTTTTAAGTAGGCTTCACGCCCAGTGCAGAGCCCAACGCTGCGCTTGAACTTATGACCCTGAGATCAAGACCTGAGCTGAGATCAAGAGTCAGATGTTTAAATGACTGAGCCACCCAAGCACCTCAAAAAAGTGTTTTTTTTTTCTTATTGAAGGTTTAGAATCTTCATCTTCATAATCCGTTGTTATTAATATGTACATTTTCATTAAAATCTTTTTTAATGTTTATTTATTTTTGAAAGAGAAAGAGACAGAGTGAGAATGGGGAAGGGGCAGAGAGGGAGAGAGACACAAATTCCAAAGCAGGCTCCAGGCTCTGAGCTGTCAGCAGAGAGCCCCAAGCAGGGCTGGAACTCACCAACCACAAGATCATGACCTAAGCCAAAGTCAGACGCTTAACCGACTGAGCCACCCAGGCACCCCAATATGTACATTTTTTAGACTCAACTTTGACAACTCCTTCTTGACAGCTTTCTTCCCTATATAAACTGTAAGATTTCTGGGCATTTCAAGTTTTCTTGTGCAGAGATTCATCTTAAACACTCTTTGAAATGTGAACTCCTATTTATCAATTTGTCACTATTATTGGCATTTCACTGCCTTGGTGGCAATTTTACATGCTGTTTCAACTGGAGCTATCCAACATTGTCAGGACAAGATCCATGTAAGACACTAAAACATATTCTGATGTGATGTGATGTAAAAATAATGTAACTGAACACACAGATGTCCCCACAGTTTGTAGTTATGCTACAAGGGTGCCCTATGAACACAGCCATTCCAATAAATCCAGTTCTTTCAACTCCTGACGATAAGCCCAGCTTTCAGAGAGGCGGTGTCTCGGTGGATACTACCCAGCGTGACTGTGATTCCTTGCCTTTTCCATGAGCCTGGGACCTCTCTAGAGGCCCAGAGGGCCACTGCTTCAACCCAATGATCCAGCCCTGAGCCTCCTACATGCCTGAAGGTAGTCTTTCCCTGGGCCAGACTGGGCAGCCCTTCCCCCCTGCTCATGAGGAAAGAGCCACTGAGGCTCATCAGGGGTTGGAAGAGCCTAGGTTAACAACAGCAGGAGGAAAACCAGATAGTGTCAAGCCCCAGCATGGACAGCACAGCTCATGCCACCGTTTTGGCTTGACAACGAACCCCCGGAGTGAACTAGCAATCCCTTTCAACAAGTCTGGTTCCCACGAACACCTTTCTGATCCATACATTAGGATGATTTACCCTTCTTAATGGACTCACATAGAGGAGACAGGATCAAGGGCAAGCCTCCAGGGCACTGACTGTAGATGGGCCACTTGACCTCACAGAGCTTTGGTTCTCTGGAGATAGTGAGTGCCTGCTCTGTGGTGTTAGATAATGGATAGGGAAGCCTGTGCCCTTCCATGGGCTCTGGCCCAGGTTTGCACAGCACCTTATAGGTGGGCTTCTTGCCCCCTGCTTCCTGGATCCAAGTCTCCTGCATCCTTGCAGAAACCTACCAGCTCTCTACAGAAATCCACCCACGGAAAAGAGCCCTGGGCCCTTGGCCCATGATGTTCCATCCCTTTGGTGGAGTGGAGGGCTGGAGTTTCCCCCACTTATGCCCAGCGCATCTTTTGGGGTACCACACAAGAGGAAGGTGGGGCTATGTGTTCCTGCTGTCCATGTCAGCATTCAAAGCACAGGGTTCCCAGCATGTGGCCTTAGTCTGCAATGGCCCCTGACAATTGCAGGGCTTTCTGTCTCTCACTCCCTCTGACTGCCCTGCTGCAGGGAGCTGGAGAACACATATTCAGCAAGCCTCACCTGGTGCAAAGGGAGCACAGATTTCATCACACCAGGGGTGGTTATTTTTGAAAAGGAGGCTTGGTGACAGCAGCAGGGTCAGCAGGGAAAATATTGCATTTTCTATTTTTATTCAGTAATAAACCACGCCATTTATGAATAATGGCCATGGTTCTGTGATACAAGGAGGCCATGGTGGTGCTGGCTGAAAAGCCATTGGGAGATTCCAGACACCCCCAAGCAGGGTCTGATGTCCTTCTTGCTTACCTTTGTTTCTCTAGTGCCCTGAGAGCTGGTAAGAAGCATGTGTTGACTAACAATATGTTGTTCTGGACATGATAGAATTTGTTGCATGTGATAGACTAAGTTCAGGGGCATCTGGATGGCTCAGTTGGTTAGGCCTCTGACTGTTGATTTTGGCTTAGGTCATGATCTCGTGGTCCTGAGATCTAGTCCCACATCAGGCTCCACTCAGAGCAGGGAGCCTGCTTGGGATTTTCTCTCTTTTTCTCCCTCCGCCCCTGTCGCCCACTTGTGTTCTCACTCTCTTAAAAAAATTTTTTTAAATAAAATTTAAAAAGATTAGATTAAGTTCAAACATTTGATTCCAACATGGCCATTTTCACAGTTAGAATCCAGGCTCAACATAATTTTGTGTGTGCAGTTGAAAAGAAAAATCTAAGCCTTGTAACCCACAGTATTTAGGTGGCCAGCTCCTCCTGAGGGTCAAAATGTCTCAAGGGACATCTCCATCCTTGGCCAGGTGACATGTCTTCCAGGCTACCTCCCTTCTCCTGTCCCAAAGGAGAAGCCAGGCAAGGTGTTGACCAGGTGCCCAGGGAGTAAGCGTTCCCAGGGGATGCTGGGTATAATGGAAGGTCCAAGAGCCGAGCAGGGTCTCCATGGGTGGAACTATGACAAACAGGCTGACAAATGTCCCTTTCCAGGTTTTTGTGAAAGTTGTATGGTTGGGGCTCAGTGGCCATCCTGAGAGGCAGAGAGGAGAAAAGATTCAGGTCAGGATCTCTGGCCTCCCAGCTCTGCTGCTCTCTGGATAGGTAACCCTGGGAAGTCAGCCAGTTGCCCTGGGCATTTGTTTCCTCACCTATAGAATGGGGGTGATAATAGCATCTGCTTCCCAGCATTATGGCATGGTTTGAATGAATCAGTACATGTAAAGCACTTACATGTATTAATTTCATGTTAGTATCATGCATGCTTTATGCGTAGTAAGCACGATGTTACTGCTAGCGCTGATATCTGGGGGGAAAGAGGCTGTCAGCTAGAAGCCCTACATCTTTCATGGACAGCAGTAGCCCCTGTCACACTGCTCATGGCCGGGAGCCTGGAGTAACTTGGAGGGACAGATGGGTGGGAACCAGACACCTACTCCCAGACTGACATGGCCAATACTTTGGGGTATCATCTCTGACTTTAGGGTGAGTCCCAGAGACCTTGGAGTGTTGGGGGAAGTGGGAGAGACCAAGAGAGGCAGCAGGCACATCTCCTAGCCAGCCTTCCAGAAGGTTCCACTGTGCCCTAGTGAAGAGGTCACACTACAGCATCAGCTGCCATTATTTCTAAGTCCGTATATTCATGCTCCAGTAAACTGTGCAGAGAGTGAACAAAGTTTACTGCTAAGTGGATTTGGTTCTTCTCAATGATTTTTTTTTTATTTTTTTTAACGTCTATTTATTTTTGAGATAGAGAGAGAGACAGAGCATGAATGGGGGAGGGTCAGAGAGAGGGAGACACAGAATCCGAAACAGGCTCCAGGCTCTGAGCTGTCAGCACAGAGCCTGACGCGGGGCTCGAACTCACAAACCGCGAGATCATGACCTGAGCCGAAGTCGGTTGCCCAACCGACTGAGCCACCCAGGCGGCCCTCTTCTCAATGATTCTTGATTGGATAACCTATCTCCTCTGATGTTGATAGACCAAGTGGGGCTCTGGTTAAGAGATGGCTGTCTGGAGGTTCCAGCCAGCACTCAGCCTGTGCATGCGAGGGAGTGTGGGGGGTGAGGGGTGGGAGGAGAGCTGAGAGTAAGGGAAGCCCAAGCTGGACTGGGGTGCAAGCCAGAAGAAATGGGGGTGGGGCAGGAATGACATCAGTGGGCCTTGCTGCTAGTCCGGAACCCCTCCACCCCCGCTCCAGTTCACCACATCCACTTCTCAGACCCTCACAGAGACGCGGCAGCACTGGTCCTGAAGGACATGAGGTCTCAGGTGGCCAGGAGAGCACTGCCCGAGTTGAGCCCATCTGAGACATGCCTGGGGAAATGCACTCAGGCAGCACAGGCATGGTGACGGGCCAGCCAGATCTGAGACCTGGGCTCTTGCCTGGTTCTGAAATGTTCCCGTCATATGACACAGAGCAAGCCATCTAATCCCGTCAGATCAAGGCTGACTAATTTATGAAGTGAGAAGGCCCAACCCGTGGCTCCAGTCAACAGAAGCAGAGATCCAAGCGAAAGCCCGGCCTGGATGGCATCTCCTGGCTGAGTATGAGGTCTCTTCTGTGCTGTGTAAAGTTGATTTCTAGGCTCTTTGCTCCCCCAGCAAGCTCTGGATTAACTGTTTCCACTTGAAATGCTGGCTGATTCCCTCAGGCTTCCTTCCAGCACTGACTTGCCAAGAGACTTTTGTCAGAAAGTGGCTGACAGGCCCCACCTGCTGGTGATGGGGTGTGGGGATGGGAGGCCATGGCAATGTGGGAGCACCAGCAGGGTGGACTCCTCATGAACAAGACACCGCACATTGCGGGGGCCTCTTCATCCAGAGCTCCAGCGTGCTCATACCTTTTTGCCCTTTGAATTCTTTTATTTAACTGATTACAAAAGTCACACACACACACACACACACACACACACACCTTAAAAAGAAACCAAGGCCAATTTTTGTTCAGTTTTTACTGCTGGTAAGTTATGAGTTTCCTTAATGGAAAGAAAATTCTGAGAAGCCATGACCTTATGTTTTGCTTCTGAATGTTTCTAGGTGAGTATGACATGGTGGAAGAGGCCCAGAGGGCAGGGTGACCTGCTCTGTGTCTCAGCCACAGGCAAGAGGCAAGGAGTAGCTGCCTTGCCTCATCCTCAGGGTCTTGGCCAGCAAAATGAGGAGGCTGCTGGCAGTGGATGATATACCCTCCGCACCGTTTCTCCCCTGGGACCCTCCACCCACCTCCTGAGGGACAGGAGCCCAATGAGGCCATGAGTTCTGTGGCTTCTCTCTGCACCCAGGACAGGGCATCCAAGGATTGAGACTAGGATGTCACAGGTGTAGATCTGGAGTGGGTGGAGAGGAGACAGGATGGAAAAGGCATTGGAATGAATGTCCCCTAGTAGACCTACCTCAGGGGAGGCTGAGTCCCGGGCTCACTCTCCCACCCCCCCCCCAGCTCCAAACCCACTTCACTCAGAGATGCTTTGTAAAGAAGCTTCTGGGGGCACCTGGGTGGCTCATTCAGTTGAGTGCCTGACTTCAGCTCAGGTCATGATCTCACAGCTTGTGGGTTTAGGCCCCGCATTGGGCTCTGTGCTGACAGCTCAGAGCCAGGAGCCTGCTTTGGATTCTGTGTCTCCCTCTCTCTCTCTACCCCACCCCTGCTCATTCTCTCTCTCTCTCTCTCTGTCTCTCTGTCTCTCTCTCTCAAAAATAAATAAACACTTTAAAATTTAAAGAAAAAAAAGGAGCTTCTGAGCAAGGCCCTCAGAGCACAGATCCCCAGGTTCTCTCCTCTTGTGACCTTAAGAAAGTCAGAGCAGGAACTGGAGAGAATCTCCCATCCAGGGAAAGTAGGTGTGCAGTGGGGTTTCCCCCAGCTACTTCCTGAGGATGCCAGTCAGACTCGGTCTTCACTTTGCAGAAGGAGATTTTATACCTGAGAGCCAGAGTTAATGGCCTGGCCCAAGGAATCGAGTTATAGAGGAAAAGATGAAAGAAAGGTGTAAGGAAATTGGAAGGCAGAGATCTTTGAGAGTCACATCTAATGGGGTCTTCATTACGGGTTTCTGTGATATGTGATACCAGCTTCACCCACCATCCATGAAGAAGTCAGGAAAATCTGCCCACCTGCACTTTTCTCAGTACCAGCATGTAGCTGGATGTTGGGGAGATGTGATAAGGTGCCGAGAAAAATTCAAAGGATGCAGAGTGAGCTCGGAGGTCACCCATCAGTGGCTCCTCACATCAAGATTGTTTTATAAAAAGTTCATGATAAGTGTGTAAATTCCTGAATGCCACTTTCGTGCATACCAGAAGCAGGTGCACCCTTCCAGGCTAACAAGAAGTGAGTTCAATGTGGGGATATGTATAGCAACAGTGAGTCTTGAGGGTGCCACTTGGTACACAGTTGGTGACGTAGGAACATGTAAAGGATCCCAAGGACCGTGTTCATCTAGATGGGGTAGGCTCGCTGCAGGAACAAATAACTGACATCTGGGGCCAGGGTTCAGTACGGTTGGTGGTTGGGTGAGTGACAGGGGGTAAGAAGCTTCCTTGAGCCCACAGTGAAGACTACCCCTCCCATTAGACTTCCCTCCTTCATCTCCATTTTCAGAGTCACACCTCTTGGATTTGGCCCCTTTAATTTTGACAAAGAGCTCTCTCTGGGGAGAGATGAATTTAGAATCTCACTCTAAGCTAAGGAAAGGTACCCCAAGGAGGAAGTGGAGCTGGTAGGTGTGCTAGTAGAGAAAAGAGCACAATCTGGAGCACCACCCAGGATGGGGCAAAGCCATGGACATGTGCTCAAGTGTTTGTTTTAAAGGTTGAAGCTCTGAGCATGTTTGAGGGTAGGCAGGGGTGACTTAATAGGATATGGTAATTAGATTGTGTGAAGAGGAATAATTGCAAGAGTGAAGTTCTTGAGGAAGGTGAGCTGGAGGGACACAGAGGGACAAGAGGGGGGGCTACCTTTGATGGAAGCAGAGGAGAGGAGAGGCTGGCTGATGGCGGGATAGGTGAGGGGAAAAGGGGAAACAGATGTTCCCAATCCTCTGCTCACTCTGCCAACGGGGATACAAGGCTGAGATAAAAGCTGAGAGATGGCAGGGAATTGAGTGCTGGATATTTAAAGGGAGAAGGGAAGTTAGAAAACCTCAACTAAGAGAGGAGGAGGGCAAAGGTACAGGGGAATGTAGTAGGAGTCCAGGGAAGCAAGTGACTGTGTGAGGCCAACCGGAAGGGGATTGATTCCACCCCCTTGGTGACTTGCATCTCAATTGATTAACTCATCACAAACACTCAATGGCTGTCTGTAAAAGACAGTAGAAAGGGGAGGGCAAGAAGGGAAGGGGGAAGGAAAGCCACCTTGATCCAGCCTTTATGGTGTGCCCAGAGCCAGGCAAAGTTTTTATCACAGCATCCCTGTGATGTCAGAGCTGCACCTGGCTCCCATGGATAGGTGAAGAACAGACTTGGAGAGACACTTGCCCCATGTCACACAGCCCACCAGCAATAAGCCCAGGTCTGGAGCCCAGGTTGGTTTAGAATCTGTGCCTTAACCTCTATACTGCTGGGGGTTTTTTTAATGATATTTTTGAGTGAGAGAGAGAGAGAGAGAAAGAGAATGAACAGGGGAGGGACAGAGAGAGAGGGGGACAGAGGATCTGAAGCAGGCTCAGTGCTGACAGCAGAGAGCCCTATGTGGGGCTTGAACTCATGAACCATGAGATCATGACCTGAGCTGAAGTCGGACTCTTAACCGACTGATGCACCCAGGCACCCCTACTAGTCTGCAGACTTTTTTGGTGAGTATTTTTAATCAATATGAACTGCTCCACACACTCAAAATGCACAATAGTTTTTAAACATCATTTGCTCTGGGGCATCTAGGTGGCTCAGTTGGGTAAGCATCCGACTCTTGATTTGGCTGAGGTTATGATTTCAAGATTCATGAGTTTGAGCCCCTTGTTGGGCTCCACACTGACATTGTGGAGCCTGCTTGAGATTCTCTGCCCCCTTTCTGCCCCTTTTCTGCTCTCTCTCTCTCTCTCTCTCAAAATAAATAAACTTAAAAAAATTGATTGCTCTTGTATCCACTTTAGAGAGCCTCACATCTTCCCCTGGAAGTTCCCTCTCCCCTTCAGTTCTCAAAAAAATCCACCCTGGACTTGGTCACCGAGTTTCCTTGGTAAGAGGAAGGCAGGCTTCTGCCATTGCTGTATACTACCACATGACGTCACCACTGAAGCCCAGTCCAGCATAATGGGACACCACTGACCTTGCCTCCCCTGGAGGGGCACCTCAACCCCCAGGTGAGGGGGGTCCCACTACCCTCAGAGCAAGTTTTCCAGGAGCACCACCCACCGTGCTCCTCACGATCATCCCCCTCTCTGCAGTCACTCTCTTAGAGCTACAGCTTCCAGGGCCCCTGGACCACATATTTAAATATGCAAAGTCATAAATCGAGCTGGTATGTGTAAAACTGTAATTTTTATGTGACTAAAATTTGGCAAAATATCACTGATGGCTGAATTTAATTACTGTGCATGTCCAGGTGTGCTGTTGATGGATTGGCATTGTTTGCATGAATAATAAAGTCATAATTCATAAACTTCTATTTATTCCATACATTTATTTAAGCAAAATCACTAATTATATTGATATAGTAAGATTCTCACAGATTTTACATTCAAATGATAGGATGTCAAATGAGACAACCTTTCCTGAGTCAAAACAGTTCTTTGTTTTTATCCCCAAGTCCTCAGGCAAAGACTCACTCTCTATGCCAGTGAAAGGAATTTCCACCACCCCCTTTTCCTGATGGTGCAGCCACTAACCAAGGACCTCAGTGAAGGCTTCCTGCCTTCTGAGTGCCACAGCCTTACCTGGCCCCAGCTCTCTGCCCCAGGACTTTCCTCCCCTCACCCAGCCTTAGAGCATCAGCTCCTGAGCTTTCTGGTCCCTGAGGGTTTCCTTCTTTCCCTGCCTGCTTAGCACCTTACTTAGGCTGGTTTAGTCCTGGCTATTCAGCACTGCAAGTGTGATAGGCACACTGGTGGTTTTCAAGCATCCCCCTGGCCCACACTGGTCTATGGTGAACAATCTTGCCCCAAAGTCCTGCTTCTGGGGAGTAGGCTCTGGAAGAGTTGGGCAGATGGTTGTAGGAAAGAAGCCCATGTGTCACTCCCTGGAGAATCTTTCCCAGGCCATTTCCCTGAGGGAAAAGAGAACAGACAGGGGATCTCCTTGGGTCTGCAAAAGCCCTAGGCTACCCTCACCCCCAATATAACCTCATGGTGGAGTCTCATTTCTTCACTGGCACCCTTCCTCTGAGTTCATCTTACTGAGTCCTCCTCAGCTTCTGGGGTCACAGTGTAGAGTTAGCTTCCAATGACAGTGTCCTCCTGCTCTGGTCTTGGTCAGCAACTCCCACCCTTTGACATCCAAGCCTCCTCCCAATGACAAGCCAATGAAGATGGCTCCATTGGGCTGTGCCAGGCCTGGCTGGGGCTGTGCCCCATGCATCATCCCACCAAGAAGAGAAGGAAGGGAAACAGAGGTCAGAAGCTGTCTGCAGCCACTGCTCCAGTCTCTTGGGCTCAATGTCAATGTCCTCTGAGAATTCTTCATAATCCTATCTCATGATCTTCCCTAAACTCCTAGGCCAAATGCCTCTCAGAGTACATTTCAGAGAGGATCCATGTGTTTAGGTAATTTCTATGTTTCAAGAAATGTGTCCATTTCCTTTAAGTTATCTAATTAGTTGGCATGCAATTGTTCATGGTATTCTCCTATAATCTTTTTTTTATCTCTGTAAAGCTGATAGTAATGTCCCCACTTTTAGTTGTGATTTTAGATATTTGTGTCTTCTCTCTTTATTCTTTGTCACTCTGACAAATAGTTTGCTAGTTTTGTTGATCTTTCCAAAGAACCAACTTTTAGTTTCATTGATTTTCTCAATTTTTTTCTTATTATCTATTTTATTTCTGCTCTAATATTTATTATTTTCTTCCTTCCACTAAGTATGGGTTTAGTTTGCTTTTCTCTTTCTAGTTCCTCAGTGTGTAAAGTTAGGTGTTTAATTTACAGCTATAAATTTTCCTCTCAGAACTGCTTTTGCTGCACCCCACAGGTTTGGTATATTGTATTTTCCTTTTCAAATATCTATAAATATTTTCTTATTTCCTTTGCTATCTTTTCTTTGACCCATCAGTTGTTTAACAGTATATTATTTAAATTCCACATATTTGTGAATTTTCCAAGTTTTACTCCTGTTACCGCTTTCTAAATTCATTCCACTCTTGGTCAGAGAAGAATCTTTGTATGATACTTATCTTTAAAAAATCTATGAGATTGTGATCTAACATATGGTCTTTCCTAGAGAATGTCCCTTGTACACTTGAGAGAATGTGTATTCTGTTATTGTTGAATGAAGTGTCCTGTATGTGTTAGGTCATAGTGAGTTTGTTGTGTTATTCAAGGCCTCTATTCCTTATTTACCTTCTGTATTATTGTTCTGTTATTTAAGGTAGGGTATTAACATCTCTGACTTATTGTAGAACTGTTTATTTCTCCCTTCAATTCTTCCAATGTTTGCTTCGTTTATTTGGTGGCTCTAACAGTTGATCCATATATGCTTATAATTATTATATCCTCTTACTGAATTGACTTTTACTATTGTATAATGTCCTTTGTTTCTTTTTTTTAAAGTTGTATTTATTTATTTATTTTGAAAGGGGAAGGAGAGGGAGAGAGAAAGAGAGAGAGAGAGAGAGAATGAGAATCCCAAGAAAGCTCCATTCTGTCAACATGGAACCTTACATGATGCTTGATCTCACAAACTATGAGATCATAACTTGAACTAAAACCAAGAGTCAGACACTTAACCAACTGAGCCACCCAGGTGCCCCTGTTTCTTATAATTAAAAAAATATTTTTTAACTTGGGGCACCTGGGTGGCTCAGTAAGTTAAGCATCTGACCCTTTATTTTAGCTCAAGTGATGGTCTCATGGTTAGTGAGTTCAAGCCCCACATCAGGCTCTGCACTAATAGTGCCGAGACTGCTTGGGATTCTCTCTCTCTCTCTCTCTCTCTCTCTCTTTCTCTGCGCCTCCCCTGCTTGTGTTCTCTCTCTCTCTAAGTTAATAAATATTTAAAAATTTTAAAAAAATTGTTTAATTTTTATTATTTTTTTAATAATAATTTTTGAGAGAGAAAGAGACAGAATGCAAGTGAGTTGGGGAAGAGAGAGAGGGAGACACAGAAGCAGAAGCAGGCTCCAGGATCTGAGCTGTCAGCACAGAGCCCGACGCGGGGCTTGGACTCACAAGCTGTGAGATCATGACCTGGGCCAAAGTCGGACACTCAACCGACTGAGCCACCCAGGTGCCCCTAAAAAATTGTTTAAATTTTTTAAATTTAATCTCTATTTTTTTGGATAGTAGCATAGCAACCCTAGCTCTCTTTTTGTTACTATTTGCATGGGATGTCTTTTTCCATTTTTTCATTTCCAACCTGTTTGTGTGTCTTTGGATATAAAGTCAGTCTCTTGTAGACAGTGTATAGTTGGATGATGTTTTTGTTTTAAATCTATTCTGCCTATTCATTGGAGATTTTATCCATTTACATTTAAAGTGATTACTGACAAGACTTACTTCTGCTATTTTGCTATTTGTTTTTTAGATGTCTTATAGTTTTTGTTGCCCTCATTCCCTCCAATATTGACTTCCTTTTTTGTTTAGTTGATTTTTTGTAGTGAAATTTTTTTACTCCTTTCTCCCTTCCTTTTGTGTGCATGCCATAGATATTTTCTTTGTAGTTACCAAAGGAATGACATTTAACATGCTATAGTTATAACAACCTAATTTAAATATATACCAACTTAACTTCAATAGCATATAAAAACTTTACTTCTCTACTCTTTTGTCACCTCTTTGTGTTATTGATATCACAAATTACATATTTATACATTGTGTATCAAGAATAATTAATAATTATGTTTATGCATTTTGCTTTAAAGCATATAAAAATAGTGAATATAAATCAAAAATTATAATAATACTATGTTTCATAACTGCCTATATATTTACTTCTATCAAAATCTTATTTCTTCATAAGACTTCAACTGATTTACTAATTAAGTTCACTTTACCCTCTTTAACTCCCTTTAACATTCTTGAAGGTCTACTGGTAACAAATTCTGTCAGTTTCTGTTTACCTGGGAATGTCTTAATTTCTCCCTCATTTCTTTTTTTAATTTTTTTAACACTTATTCCTTTTTTGAGAAACAGAGAGAGACAGAGCATGAGTGGGAGAAGGAAGAGAGAGAGACACAGAATCTGAAGCAGGATTCAGGCTCTGAGCTGTCAGCACAGAGCCCAATGCAGGGCTCAAACCACAAACCATGAAATCATGATCTGAGCCAAAGTCATCCACTTAACCGACTGAGCCACCGAAGCACCCTGATTTCTCCCTCATTTCTGAAGGGAAGTTTTGGTGGGTTTAGAATTCTCAGTTGACATATTTTTTTTTTCTTTTTAAACACTTGAATGTATCAACTATTGCCTTCTGATCTCCCAGATTTCTGGTGAGAAACTGGCTAACGATCTTACTGAGCATCACTTGTATGTGTCAAGACACTTCTTGCTTATTTCAGGATTCTCTTCGTCTTTGTCTTTTGAAAGTTTGATTGTAATGTGTTTTGGGGTGTGGGTTTCCTTGAGTTTATCCTCTTGGAGTTTGCTGAGTTTCTTGAATTTATAGATTCATATCTTTCATCAAATTTGGGACGTTTTCAGCCATTATTTTCTCAAATATTCTCTTTCTCTCTCTCTCTCTCTCTCTCTCTCTCTCTCTCTCTCTCCTTCTGGGACTCCAACAATGTGTGCATTGGTCCTCTTGAAGATATCCAATAGGTGCTTTAGGTTTTATTAATTTTTATTCATTCTTTCTTCTTTCTCTTCCTCAGACCTGATCATTTCAGTTGTCCCATCTTCTTGTTTGCTGATACTTTCTTCTGCTTGCTCAAAAACTGATTTTGTACCCCCCTAGTGAATTTTCATTTCAGTTATTGTATTTTTCAGCTGTTGGAATTTCTTTTTGGTTCTTTTTTTATGATTTCTATCTCTTGGTTGATATTCTCATTTTGTTCATACTTTTTTTCCCTGTCTTTGTGCCTTTCTTCTTTTAGTTCTTTGAGCAATTTTAAGATAGTTGTTTTAAAGTCTTTGTGTAATAAACTCCACCATCTGGGCTTCTTCAGGGGCAATCTTTGTCAATTTGTTTTGTTCTTTTGGATTCACCATACTTTCTTGCTTCTTCATATGTCTTTTTTTTAATTAATATTATTTTTTCTGCTCAGTGGGCCCCTGAGTGGCTCAGTTGGTTACACATCTGACTCTTTATTTGGGCTCAGGTCATGATCTCACAGTTCTTGGGATTGAACCCCGCCTTGGGCTCTGCACTGACAGCATGGAGTCGACTTGGGATTCTCTTCTCTCTCTCTCTCTCAAAATAAATAAATAAACTTTAAAAAGATATTATTTTTCTTCTCAAAACTAGACATTTGAATCTTATAATAAGATAAATTCTAGAAATCAGATTCTCTCCCTTCTCCAGGGCTTTCTGTTTGTGTGTCTGCACTTTATGTTGTAGGGTATCTGTTTGCTGGGTATCAACCTTAGATGAAAACTTAAGATTTTCTCAGGTCTTTTCTGAGCCTGTGACTTTTCTTGAGCATGCAAAGTGACTTTCTAACCCCCACTGCCCATATAGTGATTGCTTTTAAATGTTCTGAGCCTTAAATGTCTGGATCTTCAATGGGAGAAAAAGAGGAAAAAAAATCAAGTTCTTTTCCTTTACATCCCCTGAAACCCACATCTGGTGGGTATTGAAACAATCATGGTCAGCCTCTGTGCCCACACTTCAGCGATCAAATGCATTAGCAATCAGAACACACAAGTCTAATATATGGAGGACAAAATCCTTATTGTCCACCTTGGCTCTAGCAGGCCACACTAGGAATGCAGGCTGGGGTGAGGAATGGGTAACTGATATGCATACTAAATGCTGCAATTGACCCAAGTTGACCACAATTTACCAGCCAAGATTCCCCCTGGAAGCTATACATTTTCAAATAGTCTCCAGAGTTCCAGAAAAGTTATTTCATAAGGCTGCTACTAGTATAATTATTGGGTAGGTGAATAATTAATTGGGTTATTGGTATCTGTTACTCCAGCATCTTCCCTTAATCTTTTAAATTCTTTTTTGTAACTTTTATATCTTTGCTGACATATTTTACTTTCTCATTTGTTTCAAGAAATTTGTAATTAATTATTGAGTCGTTTTTATGATGGCTGTTTTCAAATCTTTGTCAAATAAATCCAATATCTGATGCATCTCAGTATGGATATCAGTTGACTGGTTATTCTTATGTTAGATGCAATTTTTCTGGCTTTTAACATGATAGATATTTTCTATATTCTGGTATTTTTGACATTTTGGCTATTATGTTAGGAAGCCCTGGGTCTTATTTCCAATTTTCATTTTAGTAGGCAGTCACCCTGTTTGGCAATGTAAGTGTGACCTACTTTTGTGGGCTGTGGTTCCCATGACAATCTAATTTTCAGAGCCTTTGTCATGCTTTTCTAGTCTTCTTGGTTTATCTCATATGACTGGGGCTCTTACTGGTTCCCACTGGTGCTACTGGAGAAGGCAGAAGGAATTTCCTCAGACCAGACCATCTGGTGCCTCTAGGTGAGGGAAGGGAGTCTCCAGTGGTATGGCAAAGAGTGTTACCTGGTTACCTGGTCTAGACATTTGTGGTGACAGGACAGCACTTTCCTTATGGCTGGATTCCCCTTCAATAATGCTGCCTACTGCCCAATACATATACACATCTCAGTTTGGGGAGACTCAGAGGCTTCCCTAGCTGAGTACTTGTTATGGTAACATCCTCTTTGATAATCCTCTAGGTTGCATGATCTCTAGGTGTGGGAGGAGAGTCTTAGATCTAATTAGAAAAAAGAGTGTTTCTCCTGACTGCTTACTATCAGCCAAGCTTCTGATCAGCTCCCTTCCAGTTTTGCGAGACTTGCCTTGTATTGGCCACTGGAACTCCTGTTCAGACCAGGAAGGAAGGAACCTACCTGGGCCACTTTCTGCTGTTGTTAGATTGGTGGTCAGAAAACACTGGGCTTATGTCATCATTTTTTGTTGAGAGAAGGGGTCATAAGATGCTTCACCCCTATGTTATTTGTCCAATCCTGAAGCCTCTGACCAGTTTGCTTTCATCTCACAGCCATTCAGAATTCTTCTTTAGTTTTTGTTTATTTGTTTGTTTGTTTGTTTGTTTTTAGTGTTACTTCCAGGGTTTATGATTGTACTTGGTAGGGAGAAGGAAAGAGACACAAGTATAAAGCATCTTGTCTAGACAGGAAGTCTGGGTCTGATTATTGTTTTAAGCCACTAAGTTTTGAGGCAATTTGTTGCATAGCCGAGTAACTGGAATGCTCTTTAAGAAAAAAAGTTCAAAATATCTCACTTAAGTAGATTTAGTAAGCAAAACCATGTGAACATGTGGCTAGAGCCCTTCCCAGGGCCTTGGGAGGGTCATGGGCATGTGAAGGCCCATGAAGCAGAAGATCCATCTGCTTCCTGTGGGCCACTACTCTGTTCCTCATCTTTGAATAGCAGCATTAGCCCTTCTTCCCAGGGCCCTTGTGAGGCCTTGCAGATAATATATAGGAAGCACTTGTATATGGATCATGCTTGGCAACTTACTGCCCTCTCTTTTGCTCCAAGCAGTTTTTTTAGGTTACATTTGTAATTAGGTATTTTATCCATGAAGTACCTTTTACAACTTTCACGTAATTCTCCATTTTCGTTAAGTCTCATTTTAAGCTGAGATCATTATCTCTAAGTAAGAAAGATCAGGGCCTCATTACAGTCAACGTTATGTGCTTCTAGTACACTTTATGTCCCTATTGGGGTAAGCTCTTTTGTGAAGAAATTTTCCTCATATTTGGTCAAGCAAATCCCAGAGGGGGATTACTGGCTAGAATTACATTTAATAGCATGCATATAAAAGAAAACTGCAACATAATAGTGACATGGAAAGTTGGGGGTACTTTTTTGAGGTAAGCAGAATCCTAGAGGTACTTGGTCCAGGATGGAAATAGTGGCTCTGTGACACCCTCAGGAACCCACTGGCTCCCACTGACTCTTTGCTCCCATCATGTTCAGTGAGTGGCTTTCATCCTCACACTTGAAAATTAACTTTCCTACCTGTAGGTATCAGTTTGAGTGTGTGCTCTAGTCAGACAAAAGGGGAGAAGAAGAGGAAGAATAGAATCTTATCAGAAAGGCAAGAGTCCCTGCCTTCCCCCATCCCCACCAGACTTCTCTTTACTTTATATCTCATTAGCCAGAAAGGATTCTCCCACATAACCCAGCATGGGAAGTGGGCACATGCTGTTTCAAACATTAACTCCATTCTGTGATAACAATAAAAGGTGGAGCAATGCTGGAGAGGTAATTAGCAGTGCTTGTGTAGCTGGCATTGACAGTTTCCCTTAAGGCCTATTGATTCGGCCAGTCCTGAATCCTCCAGGCCAAAGAGTTGTGTATCTCCTTGCCACTCAAATCTGGTCCAAGGACCAGCAGCACTGACATCCCCAGGAGTTTATTAGAAACTGAATGTGGGGCTGCCTGGCTGGCTCCGTCAGAAAGCATGTGACTCTTGATCTCAGGGTCTTGAATTTGAGCCCAACATTGGGTGTAGAGAGTACTAAAAATACATAAACTTAAAAAAAATCAAAAGAGGCTGAATATGAAGATCCCCAGGAGACTCATATGCACAGTACTGATTGGCATGCACTGGTCCACCTTACTTTTTCTCTTGCAAAGGATATTATGGTGACATTGGGGGCAGGGGGGGTCCCTGAAATCACAGATCAGAAGCCTCCTGCTCTGGCTGCCCTGACCTCCTGGAGTCCACACTGGTTCTACTGATCCCTATCTGAATCCTCCTTGTTGAAGCAATAGAATATAGATGTAATGGTGTAGGCAGTAGGTGTAGACAGTAAGGTGTAGAAGGAAGAGCCAGCTGGTAGGTGTAGATGGCATAATACAGGAAGTAGGTACAGGTATAGGATATAGATGGTGGGATACAGGCAGTCAGTGTAGATAGTAGTGAATAGATGTTAAGGTACAGGCAGTAGGTATAGATAATAGGGTATGTGTGATGGGACACAGGCAGTCAGTGTAGACAGTAGAGTGTTGATGGTAGAGTGCAGGCAGTGGATATAAATAGTAGGTGTAGATAGTGAGTGCAGGCAGTAGGTGTAAAGAGTGGGGTGTCATTGTAGGTGTCACTGTGGGAGCCAATAAGAATGGAATGAATGCTGAGAACAAGATAAGGTGCCAAAACTGGGCTGTATGTTTTACTGCCATTTTATTTATTTATTTATTTATTTATTTATTTATTTATTTATTTTAAAGTTTACTTATTTATTTTGAGAGAGAGAGCAAGAGAAGAGGAGGAACAGAGAAAGAGGGAGAGAGAAAATTCCAAGCAGGCTCTGCACTGCCAGCACAGAGCCCAAGGGAGGCTCAATCTCATGAATTGTGAGTCCATGACCTGAGCCAAAACCAAGTGTCATTTGCTTAACCAACTGAGCCACCCAGGCACCCCTGCCATTACATTTTAAATTCATAATTATCAATATGATTATTAACAAATTGAGTCTACATACTCTTATATTTGCCTTCATTCCCTTTTATGTAACCAGCTGGAATGCTATGTAATTGGATAGCTGGTTAATTATCTGTGCTAAGATCACAACCAAATACTACTTCCTGGAATTGTACAAGGACCTTCTTTTTGTTCTCAATGCTATCTGGTCAAATCTGTGGGTCTAACTGATGAACATAGAGATTTAAGACCCACATCTCCCTCTTCCTTTTCCTCAAAGTCACCCCTGATAGCACCCAGGTGCCCTGAAGTTGGGACCCAGCTTGGGAACAGAAACCCACCAACATTTCTGCTAGCTGTGATTCAGGGACCCACTGAAGAGCCTAGGTTGATTGTGAACAAGACCAGCCCAGAGCATCAGATTTGACTCTACTGCCAAGACCTACAGCTGTGTCCCTGGACTTCAAGCCTCTCCACATGGGGGATATTACCTCACTGGCTACCTCGAGCCAGGAGGCATCAGTGGGGCAAGGGAGGCGGGGTTCTCAGGACCAGTCCATGATGGATGCCCCCAGTTCAAGGCTCACTTGCTGCTGCTGTGGAGGGGAGATTATGGTTCCTCTTAGGTCATTTGCTCAGGAAACAACCACCTTGATCACTCCCTGCAATAGATACCCAAGAAGCAGCCCTGCCCCTGTCACACTTGGAGTTGGGTTTCTGTTCACTCCTTTCTGGGTTTCTATGCTTTCAAAAACATGATGCTACTTCTAAAGTTCCAAGTTTTGGAGGTTTGGAATATTCATGCAGGAGTTCTTCATTGCATTCGAAGAAGAGTTTGTTGGTATGGTTTCTTCTGTAAAATGCCCATTTCAAGAAACTTCCAGGATTTTATTTTCTCAGCTGATGAAGAACAATGGGCAACGTGTCAACAATCAGATTTCACTTCAATTCTGCCGTGTCTTTAAAATGAGCTTTAGGGGCACCTGGGTGGCTCAGTGGGTTAAGAGTCTGTTGGTTTCGGCTCAAGTCATGATCTCGTGGTTTTGTGAGTTCAAGCCCTAAGTGGGGCTCTGCACTGACAGCACAGAGCCTGCTTGGGATTCTCTGTCTCTGCCTCTCTCTCTGACCCTCCCCCACTTGTGCTGTCTCTGTTTCTCTCAAAATAAATAAATAAACTTAAAAAAATTTAATAAATAAAATAAAACAAAATGAGCTTTCTCACTTGTTAACTGACAGAACATAATTACTAGGATCTGTCAAACTTAAAAGGAGGGTGTTTTTCATGGATTTAGCATAGAAAAAATGTGTTTTTAACCATGTAAACCTCAGGAAGGAACAGGTGCAGGGAGAGATAACTGAGCCACTCTTACTTGCTGCAAGTGTCACCAGGCAGCTTGATGACCCTGTACTTCCTGATTTGGTGGGACCCCCCAGCTCCCTCTTGCCAGGCAACAGAGAAGCCCTTCAGGGACATAGACCACCTCTCAGATTCTTGGGTCCATTTCCCAGCACTAAGTGTGTAGGCATACAGCAGGCACTCACTGAACGCTCACTGATGGGTGGAGATGAACAGAGAGGTTGCTTGCTATTTGCCAAAACAAATTCAGGCAGAAGTACATCCACTGTGGCAAATTCATCTTGCACTAGAGCCATGCCCACAAAGGTGGGTTTTCTCTGGGACAAATGAAGTTCTAACTTGGGCCCCTCTGTGGTATGGCCCCTACCAAGGCCCTGCACCTAATCATGCCTTTGTAAGTTTATAGTAGTTTCTTTCCTTCAAGAGAGTTACCCAATGTACAAGACTTGGGCCCCTCTAAACCTGGATCCGTCCTTATAGACGCACCTAGAAACACAGGGAAGGGAGGCTGAGTGGTTATCCTGCTAGCGTCCAATCCATTGCAGACCTGGATTTCATTGAAAGGCCCTGGCACTCTCAGAATGGGCAGGAAGGAGGGCACACTGACAGGTGGAGGACTATGACAAATGTGCCTTGCAGAATTCCCAGCTGTGGGCGAGAAAGTAAGAAGAGAGAGTGAGGGGGGTGGCTTGGAATGACTCCACTGCAGCAAACCAAATACCAAAGCCCCTGCCCAGGGCTTTCCCACGGCACCACACATCCACCTGAGTGGCAGCCAAAGGGTCCTGGCAGAGGGCCTAGAAGGGACATCTCAGTGGCAGCTGGTCTTATTTTATTGTTGCCTATGAGAATAAGGAGGGGTTTGTCCACAATCCTTTCTGTGCTCCATGGCAACAGATGATAAAGTAAAACAGCAGCCTTGTGGGTTATTATGAGCAGGAAAATATTATATGTTATGATATGATATGATTTGGTATATGATATGATATATATGATATGATGTGATGTGATACATGATACAACATATGGTATGATGTGATATGATACATGATATGATGTGATGTAATATGATATGTGGTATGATATATATGATGTGATATGACGCAATATGATATGATATTCTTGAACCAAATATGTTGAGGACAATGGCAATGTCAGTCCCACATGGCTCTTTCCTTTGGGATTACCTCTGGTGCTAATCAACCCACAAACAGACCTGAATCCAGGGTGAAAGGGGGGCTTGCCTACACTCCCTACTGTGTACCTGGGTCTTCTGTTAGATCATGTGATGGGTTGAATGGTGTCCCCTCCAAAATTCCTATATGGAAGTCCTAACCTCCAGTGTCTCAAAATGTAACCTTATTTGGTGATAGAGCTTACAGAAGTAATCAAGTTAAAATGAGGTCACTGGAGTGGGCCCCAATCCAATATGACCAGAGTCCTTACAAGAAGGGGAAATTTGAACACACACACACACACACACACACATACACACACACACACACACACACACAGAGAGAGAGAGAGAGAGAGAGAGAGAATGCTGTGTGAACATGAGGCACAGACTGGGGTAATGCACCTACAAGTTAAGGAATAACAAAGATGTCCAGCAAACCACAGAAGCTAGGAGAGGCCCAGAACAGATTCTCCCTCCCAGTCCCCAGGAGAAATTAATCCAGCTGGCACCTTGGTCTCGGACTTCAGCCTCTAGAACTGTTGCAACAACATATTTGTTGTTTAAGCTGCCAAGATTGTGGTGCTTTGTTATGGTTGCCCAGGAAACTGCACAAGATGGGAACAAGGTATACCAGGTGTCGCCCCTGTTGTCTCCGGTGAGGAGAACATGGGGTCTAGTGCCCCTGCTGGCCCTGCCGCCCACCCTGCTGAATCCATGAGCAGTTATGAGTCATATAAATACCTTCCATCCCATCCACACCTGCATGGGGCCAGGAGCAGCCTCTAGGATGCACTAATTTCTCCTGACATCTGTTGAATGCTTCTTCCTCTCCAAGCCCCTGGATTGCAAGTTGCAGGTGCAAGGTCCATCTCCTCTTGGGGGCAGGGAGAGAGGTTAATGCCTGGATCAGTGGATGCCAGGCATGGCCTGGGGAGTGCATATTACGTGTGGGACTGCAAATGAGGACCACGCAGACAACAACTTGGAGCCAGAGCACATGCTGCTGAGCCAGGGCAGCCTTTGAGCCAACGGAGCCTCGGCCCCCCACCCCCACCATGGGTGACTACACGACAGGGCAGGCCCAGACTTTGTGCCTGGTGTGTTCGGGCACAGGCCTGCGGGCATGGGGTAATAAAACATCCCTGATTACACTTGGCCGGCTGGAAACTGACTAGGGGCAGGGCCTGCCCTGCATTTTGAACACCCACTTTCATTTTGTTGCTCTCCTTTGCAAAAGAAGGACCATCAACACCAAACTACACATTCTCTGCTTTCAAAGCTACACGGAGTGGCCTTGTTCCTATTCATTTTCCACGTACGTGCATCCTAGAGGCCAGCATTTCCATTTTCCTCCTCACATTTTAAAAGCTCAACTACAACATGGAATTGCATGTGTACCATTTTGCCCACAAAGGAGGTGGTCTTCCCAAAGCTGGGGTGACCGGCAGGCAGGCCTCCTCACCTGCCACTGTGCTAGCCAGCCAGCCTTCACTTGTGACTTCCCAGCCACTAACTCATTCACCTGCTCACTCTTAAGCCAACACTGGTTCTGAGATCCCCTTGACCAGACTACAGCCCCCCGGAGCTGACTACATGGGGCCAGTGCGCATCCCTCTAAGAACATGGGGGACAGAGTGGCATGTGGGGAGCATGACAAACCTGGGGTGGGGGGATTGCAGGGCACTGTGGAGACAAGGCAACACACACAGGTGGCTAAGGAGTGAGGAAGGATCTCCTTCGGGGTGTTATGGATTGAACTGTGTCCCCTTAAAATTCATATGTTGAAGCCCTAACATCCAGTGTCTCAGAATTCGACTGTATTTGGAGACAAGGCCTTTAAAGAAGGGATTGAGTTAAGATGAGACCCATAAGGTGGGCCCTGATCCAATCTGACAAGTGTCCTTGTAAGAAGAGGAGATTCAAACACACAAAAGACACCGGGGGGGGGGGGCACACGCACAGAAGGACAACCATGTGAGGACACAGCAACGAGAAGGCAACTGTTCACAAGCCAGGGAAAGAAGCCTCAGGAGAAGCCAGCCCCGCCGACCCCCTGATCTGGGATGTCTGGCCTCCTGGACTATGAGAACCACATTTCTGTTGTTTAAGCCCCTCGGTCTGTGATATCTGTTATGGTAGCCCAAGCTGATGGACACCGGGGGTGATTCTGGAAGGGTCTTGTGCTTCCAGGGAAGGCATGTTTGGGGGCATGTTCTGGTGGAAGGAAAAGGTGTGGGAGTGAAGCTAACCCCCACCTCCATGTCCACATGGACAGATACAATACCCACCCCCTCTTGATGCCGAATGAACCAATGTTCCCTAAGAACTGACCGCCTCTCCTCACTCTGGACTTGGTAACCAGCCTCTGTGCCCCCAGGAGCCAGCAATGCCATCTGAAGCCCCCTCTTGGTCACCCCCTGCTCATGCCACCCTGGACACTCCCTGGAGGTCGCTGGGAAAAAAGACTATTTAAATATTTGCAGGTGTTTGGCATGGTTACAGTTACTTAGTGGATGTCTCCATCTAAACACGACCTGCCAGCACTGCACACTGAAACCCATCTTGCCCTTGCCCTTTGCTTTGAGGGAGCCATGCCTCTCTGGGGCAATTCCATACACTCTTAGGAATGAGACTCGGTCACATGGGGGCTCTGTTGGTGCACCAGGAGGTTGGCCATCCTCAGACAGCACCCCGAAGGGTGGGTTGGTGGAAGCCCCCCAAAACATCCCGCTTAGGTCTGGGGTGAGATGGCTAGATCAGGATGCTAGCCCCACAAAATATGCACGTGGCATGCTGTCGACCAAAGCCCGAGAAGGTGGTCCCAGTCTCTGGGCCGTCCCTGGGCTGTCCCTGGGGCTGGGGCCCAGGAGGGACAGTGACCCAGGGCAAGAGATACCAGACATTACCCAGAGCTACCAGACTCTGGAGGAAGCTTGAGGACAGAAGCTTCTTCAAGCTTTACTAAATACAACAGGGTACTTATGTGTTTAGAAAAGAATACTCCTTCACTGTCATGTGAACTAGTAAAATCTTTTGAAGAGCAATGTGGAAATATCTATCAAAATGCTAAATGACATGCCCTTTAATCCAGCAACTATAGTGCATATCCTGCAAAAATATCATCATGCATATAATCAAAGAATTGTACGCTTACATTGATTAACAGTAGAAAGATGTCCGAGATATATGATTAAGTGGGAAAAGCTGGTTTCATCTAGTAGTTCACGATCCTATTTGGGTGAATCCATGAATAAAAACCATGAAGATGCAGAAAACATTCCTTGAAAGATTCACAGAAAACTAGTCAATGCCTGATATATCTCTGGGAAGGGGTCCTTTCTATTTGAAATTCTTTCTTGCTGTTGGATTGTTTTTTATTTTTTTATTTTTATTTTTTTAACGTTTATTTTTGAGAGAGAGAGAGAGACAGATTCAGAGTGCAAGTGGGTGAGGGGCAAAGAGAGAGGGGGACACAGAATCCAAAGCAGGCTCCAGGCTCTGTGAGCACAGAGCCTGACACGGGGCTTGAACTCACAAACCTCAAGATCATGACCTGAGCTGAAGTTGGATGCTTAACTGACTGAGCCACCCAGGCACCTCTGTTTGTTTGTGGGTTTTTTAAAATGTTTATTTATTTTTGAGAGAGAGAAAGAAAGCACAAGCTGGGAAGGGACAGAGAGAGAGGGAGAGAGAGAGAATCCCAAGCAGGCTCGGGGCTGTTAGCACAGAACCCAACATGGGGTTCAATCTCACGAATCGCGAGATCATGACCTGAGCCCAAATCAAGAGTCAGACGCTTAGCCAACCCTGTTGGATTGTTTACTGTGTTCATGAGCCACTTTTATTTTTTAAAAAACTCCACGTTTATTGGAAAAATTCAGAAACAGAAAAATACAAAAGAAAAAGTGCCACCAGCAACTCCACCACCCATAGATTACCACTGTCATTTTGGAATTTATCAATTAATTAATTGACAAATTAATTAATATATGTTAATTAACTAATTAGCCAGTTTTTAAAAGTTAGAAACCTGAACTTGACCACTCCCCAGGCCAATAACTCATGTGCAGCCACAGCAGAGTGCTCTTATTCATGACCTCGATCGATCAGCCTGCCCTTCCATTACTGAGGTACAGGGGCCTTGTCTATTTTGAATAGACCTGCTGTCAGGCCTCAGCTTGGCTCTGTACCACCTACCCCACAGGCCCAGGAGTGGACAGGGGGGTCGTTCTGCTCAAGCTTTGCCTCTGCTGCTCCCACAGTACGCTCCCACCCACCAGGTCCCTCTGCTTTCTCATCTCATCTTATTCATAAAAGTCAGCACTGCCCACAGTATATTGTCTGTCATTGGCTCCAGGGACACAGTTACATTCACTTTGCCTTTCTCCATTCCTTTCCCCTTCATGTACCCACCAACACACCCTGTTCTTCACAAATATCACACTCAACAAACAACTGTCGAAAACATTAGGATAAAGTGGTTGTGTCTTTCTGTAGATAAGTGTCCAAATTTGTCACAGCAGAAACAGCCACCTGCCAGCTTCAAAGCCTTGATTGTAGCAGTGATACTTAGGCCTTAAGCCATGGAGTTGTCCACAGTTTACAAGAGACTTCCACACATATTTTTAGGACCTTTTACCCAAACTGGGGGCTACATAGGCTTTTCCACCTATGGGAAATACACATGCCCAGAGTCCCCCAGCTACCACATGGCAGGGCCTGCACGGGGCCCAGGTCAGCTGGCACAGAGCAGGCAGGCTCCTAGGGTAGGGGCACCTGTCTCTTGTCCTGTGACAGGGGCAGGTGGGAGGCCAGATGGGCCAGTGGGATGACAATAGTCCCTCCTGCCCCCTCAGGCCACTCTCCTGATACAGGTGATGATCCCCAGCTTCCATTTAGGGGCTCAGCTCTGACCTGGTCCCACACGCTTGCCTTTAATCCTGATTTAGGACGCTCTGAAATGCAGGACGCTTAAGCCTGGGGAATGGGGCAGAAGTAATAACATTTGGGCTTAGTGTGAAGTTAAGTCTTTCCACTCTTTGGGGTCTGGAGATCCTCAGTGAATGCAGGTTTCTAATGGCACATTTAATGGCATGATCCCTTGTGCTGTCTGTACTTGCACTATGTTCCCAAACCATGCACTTTCACATGCAGCCTGCTCTTGGCCCCAGGAAGAACCTTCCTGCCAAATTCTCCCAGCCTCGATCTTTCTCTGGGTGATTCTGCAATGACACCTTTTCCTCATCGGTCCCAAGCCAGCAAAGACTTTCTGCAACCTGAAAAACCAATGTACATGCTTTTAAGGAGCAAACTAAAAACCTGTGGAAGGAAGGAGAAAGAAGGAGAAAGGCAGAGAAGCCTAGAAAACAATACAGGGAAAGACAGAGAGAGAGAGGGATTTAGGCACACGCATCAGCTGGCAAAAATGAGGTCATTAGTGAAAATGAGGGGCTCATGCTCACACCAGACACCCAGGCATGATGAACAGGTGATATGTGGCAGACATTACTAATCAATTTCACAATTCCTTAACCCAGTCCCTGGTTTGTTTCAGGTGTCTTTCCAACATAGAGAACAGGTGCTCATGACCATCTGTTTGGCAGAGAACTCCATCAGAGCATTGATTTTATTCCGTCTGGTAACCCTTTATTTCTACCTCCCTGCTGGCAGAAGGCAAGCCCCTTGAGGGCAGGGATCATGTCTTTAGGAATGAAATTGAGCTAGCCATTTCTAAAATTGGAAGACATCGATCCTGAAGGCTCCTTCTTTATGAACCAACTCCTCCTGCCCCCATTCCAACCCAGGTTTAGCAGTTCAACCCACAGATTCCTGGAGCTGAAAGGTGAGAACTGGAGCCGAGAGTGAGCAGGGGGGCAGGCAGAGGCAGCCCCTTACAGGCCTGCGAGGGTTTGGATCAGTCCTAAGCCCTAAGGGGCTTTAAGCAGAAACAGTACATCACCAGATCTGTGATTTTTTAAAAATTACTCTTTTTTGCATAGGTGTAGATAGAAGTGGGGCCAGGAGTGTTCTGAGAGACCCCATAGGAGCTGTTCACCCAGTTGTTCCAGTGAGACTTCATGGAGTTTGGACCTGATGTGGGGGTGGAGGTGAGTGGAAGGCCATGTGAGTCCAGGAGACCATAGATCCCAGGACTCTGGCTTTGTATCTTGCTGATGAGGTACCATTGCAGAGACTGGGAACCTGGAAGAAGAGAGAGACCTGAGAGCCATGGGAGAAATGCTGGGCTGAGGTGCATGTCCTGGAGCTATGCCGATGGGGAGTCATCCAGGAAGCTGGACACAGGTGCCGAGACCAGAGAAGTGGTCTGCACCTGAGGGTGCCCTTTGGGGATTATCAGACACGTAAGGAAGCTGAGGGCCAGGATGAGCCTTCCTAGGGTGGGAGTGAGACTGGAGGAGGGCTCAGCACAGCTCTGAGGAATGTAATGACTTGGTTGCAAGAGCCTAGACCACCAGGGCATTGAGGATTTGCTTAAAGATGAGCACGAAGTAGGACAGTGTGGTGACGCAGCATCCAATCCTTCCATGAGGACTGAAACCACCATTACAGTTTAGTAGCACAGAGGCCTAGGTGCTCTCCCCCAGTCAGCTCCACCTTCGGCTTTTCCACCTCACTGCCCGCAGCTCTATTCTTCCAGTGGCCCTGGCCCAAAGCCTTGCACAGCCCTGACTTCTCTCTCCTTTCCCCACATCCAGGCATTCAGCACATCCTGTTGGTTTTACCTTCATGGTCTCTTCGTGGTCGGCACATCCACCTCTCTGCTGCTGCCCCCCTGTTCCGAGTTGCTATGGTCCCTCTGGCTGGGCTCCTGCTTCTGCCCCAGCACCCCAGGCTAATGCACCCCAAGGGCCACAGTGGTCCTTCAAAACTGCATATCAGATCATGGGCTGTATAAAATCTTAGATTCTCAGAATGGCTTCCAAGGCCTGCTCCCACCTCCCCCCGCCCATCTCCTGCCTCATGTGTGACCTCCCTTCCAGCCACCTGTGCCATCCTGCTTTTCCTCAAACATTCAGGCACACTCCCACATCAAGGCCCATGACCTGGCCCATGCCTCTGCCTGGAGCCTCCTCTCAAATTCCTACGTGCTTATTCCTTCACCTCCCCCAGGTCTCTGCTCAAATCACATCTTCTCAGAGACCTTTCCTATTCAAAAGTGTAGTCCTCCACTCCACCCACCACCTCTCCCTGCTTTATTTTGCTCCCTGACATTTGAGGTGTCTGCCTCCCCTACCTTAAGGACAACTCCAGGAAGGAAAGGACTCTCCCCTGTTTATTCACTGTTGTGTCCCCAGCATCTGGTGTACACAACACATAGCCCACACAAGAGGCTCATGAAACAGCAGTTGAGTGATAGAAAGGGGGGCCTAAGAGGTGGAGGGTGGGAGCAGAGGGCTGGCCTGGCTGTGCAAGGAGCAAGGGATATGTCCCCAAGCTCCCCAAGCCATACCCCAAGAGGTGGAGGTGGTGCCTCCGGGGTCAACCGGCCTCATGGGGGCAAGAAGCCAGAAGGCTGTGAGGACTCCAGTTGCTTGTCTTTTATTTTATCGATTGGGAGCCTGTGCGTCCTTAAAACAATTCCCTCGTGACCTTAGGAATGCATCACTCTCCTCTCCAAGACGCCATCTTTGGATGCAAGGGGCCAGACCACCCAGGGGTGCAGGTTGCTGGTGACGCATGCCCAACGAAGGAGAGGGGTGGGTTGGTGACAACAATGACATGCTTAGGGCCAGGCTCAGCATAGACTTGTGGCAACGAGACCACAACAGCACAGAGCAGCTCTTCAGGGAGCTTCCGTCCTGTGCCCACAACAGAGCAGGATGTGGAGACCTATGACCCCGCCTCCCTTAAGGAACCAAATCTTTCTGTAGTGGGGGAGAGGTAGACATTCCTGAAATAGAAATGACAGTGCTGTACATGCAGAACAATCAGAGAATGCCAGCACAGAATGGACAGGATACACATGAAAAGCAAATTCACAGGGGAGAAAGCATACACTGATGGCCTGGAGGAAGGAGCCATGTGACCCAAGGGGCTGAGGCTTTGGTGCCAATTTTGCTCCCAGACTCAGGCAAGTGCCAAGTGGACACAGGGTCTCTGAGAGTCCAGATCCTGTTCTCCCGGGAGGCTCAGACACCAGCTGTGAGGCTCTCTGCTCTCGAGAGGTATCTTTTTGGACACCCAAATCCTTCCCATTTGACCACCCTTTACAGCCGCCACTTTCTCAAAGGAGATTTACTTTCAATCGCCATTTGCTAAATCTGCCCCCTGTAAACCTGTGGGGGATGGAGGGATTAAGCCTGATTACAGATGTTATAGAAGGGCCTGTGAGTGCCCAGTGATGCGAGTAGAGCAAGGAGAGGAGGCTGGAACCAGCAAGTGCTCCTCCTCGGCTGGCCCAGCCAACAGCTGGCCGTGCCCCAGACTCAGATCCCCTTGCCGGGGCCCGTGGGGCTGCCGCTGTGGGGGCTTTGCCTCTGCCCATTCAGGGACACAGGAGGCAGGCTCATGGGCTCCCTGAGGAAGATGAGCAGCTCCTTCAAGAGGGGCTCCCTCAAGAGCTCCACATCGGGGTCACAGAAGGTGAGTGAGTTTTGCCTGGCAGCTTGCGGGCAGATGGACAGAAGGACAGAGGGACACTGGTCTCCAGCTCTACCGACTGGAAGGCTGGACAGTGGGCTCCTATTCTCTGCAGACTGTGGCAGGGATGGGGTGTTAGGTGTTCGGAACTCCTGTATCAGGACTGCTTCTGGGGAGGTGACTTTCCTTTCCTGCTAATGTACTCGATGTCTGTCCCCTCCTGGCTGCTCCCTCCCATGGATGTAGCCAGAGGCACACATGAGGCCTGTGGGGGTGTGAGCTGTGCCCCAGCAGCTGTGCAGTTTCAAAATCACTTCCCCCACGATGATGCCACCCACTTAGCTCTCTGCATGTGGACTCTAAGCTCATCTCTTGTTCTTCATCATGTTTGTGGGAGCATCGGTGGCCTGTGGGGGACACTGAGTAGGGATCAGAAGCACCTCGGAAGACCTAGGGAGCACCAGGTGGTTCCCAGGACTCCGGGCAGACTTCAAGGAAGGTGTTGTGAGGCCTGACCCCACCCTAACCCCTTCTCCCCACTCCTGCTGATGGCCCCCTTCAAAGCCTTGCAAAGTATGTGCTGATTTGAACATGTGTTTTTTCCAGATGGGTGGAATGGTGGCTCTGAACACCCAGGACTGCCTTAGTTGACCCTCTGAGCACAGGTATCTTGGACAGGTCACAACCTCACCCCTCTGCCCTGACTGCCACTCAGAGGGCTGGGGAAGGCCAGCCAGGAGCCTAGCCTGGGCCACACTGGAGTCCTCTGGACAGCCCCTTGCTGAGCTCACAGGAGTCAGAGGAGACCTCTGCTTTTCCCGGGTCTGTCCACCGGGCACAGGCTGGAGGAGAAGCAGGAGCAGGCCCTGAGTGGGAAGAGAGGACGAATTTCTCCCTCAAGCACTCACTGAGCACCTGCTAAGTGCCAGGCAGTGCTCCAGGAGCTGGGGATGGAGGCAGGTGAACGCCCCCGGAAAGATCATTGACCTGGGCTAGAAACAGAGGGGACACCATGCGGCAACTGCTTGCCACTTGCCGGCACACAGCTCACCAGGCTTGGTCTCCCCGTCTATAAACTGTGGCGGGGGTTGGGGTGGAGCTGTTGGGCCACATACTCTGCAAGTCTCCTGACATCCCAGAGCCTGAAAATGCAAATGGAAAAAATAAAAGTCTTTCTTTTTTAATAAAGAGTTAAAACTCACCTCTGTTTCAAGAGGAAAGACTCACCCTTTGGGGGCTCAGTAGGGTATCTATCTATTTGCTCATCTATGTGCACATGTGAGAGTCAGCATTGTTTTAAGAGAAAGGATACACTCCAGTCTTGTGTAAATTAACATTTGCAAATCCTCTGCAGCTCTTGGCAGGAACCAGAGACTTAAATGCAGCCTGGGGCCACAGGGCTCCACGTGACCCCTCCTCTCCAAACAAAGCCAGCCCACACAGTTCTTGCTGCTAAACTCTGAAAACGAACAGGCTTTTGTTGTTCTTGAACTTAAAGTCTCCTATTGACCCGTGCCTGGTATCCTGCCTTATATGTAGGGGTGGGGGAGCAGAGTTTGCAATTGGCAGGGTCTGGGAGCAGAGAATTCACCCAGAGAGGAGGGCAGAAGCACTTAAACTTTGGGCAAGACTGAAAAATAGCACCCCAGGGACACCTGGATGGCTCAGTCAGTTGAGCCTCCTCCTCTTGATTTCGGCTCAGGTCATGATTCCAGGGTCGTGGGATGGAGCCCTGAGTTGGTCTCCGCACTGAGCATGGAACCTGCTTAAGATTCTCTCTCTTTCTTCCTCTGCCTCACCTGGACCCACTCCCAGTCTCTCCCCCCCCCCAAAGAAAAACAGCACCCTATTTATACACACACTCACAACTATTCCTTCAGGACTGCTTGCTGTAAATGACTTTGAGTCTAAAAACAAGAATGATGCCTGACCCACTGACCATGCCAAAGTCCTACAAAAGCTTCACATAGTTAAAACTCTTAATGACATAGTTTGCCCTGAGGTCTATTTATAATAGCCCTCAAGCTAAAAAGTAAACTGCTAATGCAAGAAGGAAAGACAATAACCATGGCTTTTAAGGAAGTTATGCCTTAAGGAGATGCTAGGAAGTGTCCACAAAATCACAGGGCAGAAAGCAGACTGTTTTCATTCTGTTTTCTCACATACTTGACTCTCCTTTGACACCACTGACTTGGTGCCAGTTCCCTGTTTCCTAACCAAAAGCCACATCTCTCTGCCTGGTGCTTGCTGAAACACACCAGCTGCCCCCGTGGGGGGAAAAAAAAAACAACACAAGCTACCTTTTATATAAGCCTTCCAAGGGTCATCTCCTCTGGACCTTTAGTTGTCAAAGGTAGATTTGGTCCTTCTCCACCGTTGGTTGGCTCTTTCCACCTCCAACGGTCTTCCATTGGTCTTAGACAGAAATGCCCAGCATGGAGTCCTGAACCAATGAAGCCAGTGGACTTTGAGTATTGTCCTCAGCCTGCTGGCAAAAATAGTCCCTCTTTCAGGAAAAGCCTCAAGTATCCTCGCAGGAGGTGGAAAATGTGATTGTGATTCTTTGTATAGCACTTTCATCCCTGTCGACATCTTATTTTGCTATAAGATACAGATAAAGTTTCGAGTCTGTGATCAAGTTCCTAAGCAAAATGAAATTATAGTACAGCACAGCAATTATACCCTAAAGTCTACCTTGAAAAATTCTCGTGCATGTACACAATGAAATGTACACAAATGCTCATGTCAGCATTGTGTGTGATAGAAAACCAGAAAGAATCAAATAGTTCATGTATGAAGATATAGACAAGCTTTTGTTTATTCAAGCAATGGAATACAACACAGCACTAAACCATGAATGAACCAAGCCATTTGTATCAACATGGATGCCTTGTTGAAGAAAAACACAAGCCCACAAAGTGCACTATTTATAGAAAATTTAAAACACACAAGAAAATCCAACATAAATGCATATATATTCCTTCAGAGTGGAGGTATTTAACCATATGTGCAATATGTTTGCACTCTCTCTTGCTCTCTTTGTCTCCCTCCCTCACTGCCTTCCTTCTTTCCTTTTAAAAAGAAAAAATATGAAGCACATGTGGAAAGTTATAACATCTGTAACAACAGAATTGTGGGTCTTCACTTCCCCATCATATAGTCTTGTTTCTGATTGTGAAATCAAGAGAATGTTTTCATAACTTAAAAATGTTTTAATACTCTTAAAGTAAGCCACCGGGAGAGTGAGGGCAAACCCAAGTGTCCTGATGTGGGGGCTGCCTCAGCTGCTCCTATAGAGGGTGAATTCTTACTAAGCTAAAAGCATATTATAAAGTCATGTAGGGGCACCTGGGTGGCTCAGTCAGTTAAGCTTCTGACTCTTGACCTCAGCTCAGATCATGATCTCATGGTTCATGAGTTCAAGCCCCATGTTGGGCTTTGTGCTGACAGTGTGGAGCCTGCTTGGGATACTCTCTCCCTCCCTCTCTCTCAAAATAAATAAATAAACAGAAAAAATCAAAGTCGTGCAGAGAAACACCTTGGTGAGCTCACCTTGGGTTATCTGAGTTTCCATCTCTCAGTTCATCTGCTTGCCCTAGACCTGTAGATGGGGGTCAGTCCACCAAGCTCACCCTCTGCAGCCCTGCTGCCCTTCAGAGCAGGGGCCTACCTCAGGGGTCGGGGCTGGGGGGAGGGGAGGGCATCTCACTTCAGTAACCTTCCTCATTAGGACCAGATCCAGCTTCTCAGAGGGTGTTGCCCGCAGCCAGAGCAGTTCTGTGTTACTCATGTAGCCTGTATATGGAAGCCACTGGAATGCAGGATTCCACATGTAAACCCAAGGCAGTCTTCATTCCGAAGAAGGAGTGAAACCAGATAGCCTCATCATTTGCCTGTTCTTTAGGAAATGTCCCAAAGGTAACAGATCCCACTACATCCTCACCTGTCTGGCTTTGCTGTCACACATGGAATAGAGTCTCAGCTCTGCTTGTGGTGCCAAGCCAGTTGTCTTGTTAAACTGTTAGCCGATCAAAGACCAATACTTTTCTTTTCTTTTTATTTTTTTTTAATGTTTATTTATTTTTGAGAGAGAGACAGAGCGCAAGTGGGGGAGGGCAGAGAGAGAGGGAGACACAGAAATTGAAGCAGGCTCCAGGCTCTGAGCTGTCATTACAGAGCCCGACACAGGGCTCAGACTCATGAACCACGGGATCATAACCTGAGCCAAGGTCAGACACTTAACCAACTGGGCCACCCAAGAGCCCCAAAGACCAATACTTTTCATGGAATGCAATAAAAAGGATTTTTATTGCAAAAAATTTTCAAACATGAAATTTTCAAAAGACCTACAAAATCCAAGCTCTAGTTTTGTCTTTTTATTTATTAAATTCAACAGATATCCCTTGATGCCTTCAAATTACTACAGTCGTGTCTGAACATGTGCCTGTGCTTTCTGCACTCTCTGGTTACAGACCTAGAGACCTGCAGCCCCTGTACTCAGAACACGCTTTGAGTACAGGAGTGTAGGAGATCCTGAATGTCCCATTTAACCCTCCTCCCAACCCCATAGGACAGGGGCTCTGGTCCACTTACAAGCTGAGGAAGATTCTTGGGGGGAAAGGCTTGCCTGAAGAGCCCCAGTCTGGGCTCCACTTTCCCCAAGGTGCTGTAGTTGGCCTCTTGGAAAGGAGCCTCTTCCAGAGAAGCTGCAGAGAACTCTGTACCAAGTCCTGGGAGAGTTCCTGCAGCCAGGTGGGGCCTGCCCACCAACTGTGTGAATACAGGGCTCTAGGGGGCACCCAGGCCCAGGAACTGGCCCCAGATTCCATACTCATATCTTAGAAGAGTTCTCTAGGCAACTACCCTTGAGTGATGTGGTCAAGGAACCTTGAGTTGAGTTGGGGGTGTGCCACAGTGGGTCCCCAGCTTAAGGACAGTCCACTGGCCAGCAAATACTCCTTTCACCCACATGACAACTGGTCTTCCTTGGGCCTGTGCATCTAGCCCCATTCTGGGGCTCAGTGTGCCTTCCTCATCTATGAATAGGCACCAGCATCTCATTCTTCCTGGGTTCCTTGCTGTGTCCAAATCCACCACTTTTAGCCCACTGACAGAAAGTGTATTTGCCTGGTTCCTTTGCTCTGAGGAGTAAAGGCCTCAGACTAGGCCAGCAGGTGGAAATGAGGACAGGAAATGGGTCAGTGTTATTTGCCCAAAGACCCTGCCCCTTGAAGCACTAGGGAAGAGGGCAAGGGAAGAAACAGCAAGGAAGGTGTGAGGTCAGATGTGAGGGGCTGCCTGTGGGGTCTGTATGAGGAAGTTGGATGTGGGGAAGGGCAGCCAACTGGGAAGAGTGAGCAGGTTGAAGGAGCTTGCCAGCAGTAGGGGCCCACAGGCTGATGGTTGGGTCTGGCCAGAGCTGAGGCACCACTGGGATGGTCTGTGCTGGTTGCTGGCCCAGGCAAAGAGCTGGCTGGAGCTCCCATGCCTCTGAAATGCCAACACCGCCTGCAGATCTTCCTTAGGGTAAATGTTCAGGAGAAGGGCTGTATTAAGGAGCTGCATGACCTTGGACAGGCCATCCACCAGGCTGAAGGATGCAAGGGGAAACTCTTGGAAAGAGACCATGCTGGACAGAAAGCAGCCCTGTGAATTCTGCGGAGGACTCTGGTCAAGAGAGTTGTGAAACATTTGGTTGCTTTGTTCAGTCAGCCTGAGAGTAAGGGAGAGGGGTCATAGGCTTGAGTAGAAATCTCTAACTAGTTGGGTGGGAGTAGCTATAAACAACTGAGATATCCTCCTGCTTCTGGACCTCCAAAACCTGACCCCAAGTGCATCCTGGAAACACCAGCATCACCCTCCTCCCCACCCCAGGCATGCTGAGTCTCAAACCAGGGGGACCACAGAGTCCTCTTTCAGAGATTCACAACAGACATCGGCCTATTAAAGAATCTGATAAGTCCTTCAGGAAAGAAACCTCCATTTAACCCAGAGTTCCCTACAGAAACCCTTTCCAGGTAAAAATGGGTTACCATTTCTGGAGCCCAGGACTGAAATGCCACATTAGGCAACAGGAAAATCAGTGTTGTGAGCTAGTGCCTAGGGATGACATGGAAAATCTACCTCATTCCTGACTTTCTCTATAACTTTCAGCCACCCAGGCCCTGGCAATGCTGCCATCATGGAATATTGAAATGTTTATTAAAGAAAGAAGGAAATGTAAAGATTTTGCTGCTTAAATATAGTATCATTGACATCCACCAACAGAATATTTTCAAGTTTCAGAATTTGATGAACTTGACAGAACCTTGTCAGGAGGGAAGAGAGATTTTAAAGATGCACATGACCAGGGGCACGTGGGTGGCTCAGTCGGTTGAGCATCTGACTTCGGCTCAGGTCATGATCTCACAGTTCGTGAGTTCAAGCCCTGCGTCAGGCTCTGTGCTGACAGCTCAGAGCCTGGAGCCTGCTTTGGATTCTGTGTCTCCCTCTCTCTCTGCCCCACCCCTGCTCACACTCTGTCTCTCTCTCTCTCAAAAATAAACATTAAAAATTTTTTTTAAAAATGCACATGACCAGCCATAGTGGCCAGTGGACCCAGAGGGCTCCTTGCAGCTCCCAATTTATTCTTAAAGGCTCACCAGTAGGGTGTTTGGTTCTTATGTATGCATGCATGCTACAGTACACAGAACCAGGGAGTGATCGCTGAAATGCTTACAAGAATGTGGAATACCTCTCCACTAATCTGAGCTGAGATGCTATTTTCTTGGGAATATACATGATATAGCTTGGGAATATAGCTAGACATGGCTCTTTGGAGACCAAGATATACTTTCATGGTTGGTAGAGATTTCTAAAAGCCACCTTCTCCCCCCACCCGTCTCCACCCTAAAATGAGCAGGGACCTCTGTGTCCCTCTATCCATTCATGCGCTTTCCAATGCAGCCCAGAGGTCCTTGAGGGGTACAGTTGCACCCCAGGCAGCCAGCAACCTGGAAGCTTTTGTGTCCCCCCAAGGTGGACCAGAGCCCGTGGGGGGAGGGTCTTTCCTCTAGCCTCTCTCTGGTCCCTCCCTTTGCTCTCCTCTTCCCTCTTCTTGCTCCTTTCAGGAGCAAACATAGCAAATTTGGGGATTTGCTTCCGGCCTGGTTTCTCCAGCTCTCACCCAGGTGCTGGCCCCATCCTACTTCTATGGTAATTCCCTCCCAGGACTTTGATGTTGGCCTAACTCAGTACTTTCCCAGCATCCCCAAATACATACCATTTTCACATAAAGGGTCTATATCTCAGCCCCCGGGAGTTGCCCTCCCACTCAGGGGATAAGTGTGATGGGGGGACTTGTGTCATTTCTAGGTGTGGTATGTAGGCCTGCAGGTTGTCCCCAGGGCTGCAAGGAGGGAAAGCCAGACACCTTGGGGTGCTTGTCCTGGGTGCCCAGCTCAGAAAGCTTCGGGTATCATCAGGCTACCCAGCTATTTTATAGCTGAGGACCGAGACCACGCTGGGGCAGTGTGTGCATACTGATAACCCATACAGCCACCTCCCTGCTCCTCAGAGGTTTCTGGGGAGGATTATTACCTTTGCTCCTAGGGGTGACATGATTAGCATCCTGTAGCAGCATCAAGCTGGGGAGGACTCTCCTCCCCTGGGCTGGATGACAGATGATGGCTTCTGAAATTTACACAAGGACAGCACTCACTAGCTGCTCTTTTGCCTTTTTCTTCTCTTGTGGGGGGCCTAGGAGCCTTCTATGAGAATTTACTTACCCCTCCTTCACAGAAAAAAAAAACAACCCTCCATGGCAAAGGCCCAGAAGCACCTAAAAGCCTCCTTCTCACAGAAATCCACACCCTTACGGCTGAGTTTGTTTCTTGCAGGATTTGGATTTCTATCATGGAGAAAGAAGAGCCTTCTCTCCTATACCACACAGGGTGCAGCCCAGTCAGAGAGGCCTCGCCCAGGTCCACAGCTGCTGGCCGCAGCTGGAGGGTTAGCCTAGGACCCCTTGCTCACTAGGGCTTATTAACAGGGTTTCATTCTTTTTTTTTTTTTATTTTTTTTAACGTTTATTTATTTTTGAGACAGAGAGAGACAGAGCATGAATGGGGGAGGGGCAGAGAGAGAGGGAGACACAGAATCGGAAACAGGCTCCAGGCTCTGAGCCATCAGCCCAGAGCCTGACGCAGGGCTCGAACTCACGGACCGCGAGATCGTGACCTGGCTGAAGTCGGACGCTTAACCGACTGCGCCACCCAGGCGCCCCAGGATTTCATTCTTTAACCTGCATTTTGCAAGATCCAGAGGCCAGGGCCCCGCTGTCCTTGCAAGTACTGTCAGACCCATTTCATTTGACAATCTTTATATGGAAAGTATCTTGTGGCTTTATACTTTGTTAGACCCTTGGCTTGACCTGGGCTGTCCCCCTTCCACCCGAGGACATGCTGTAAAGCTCTTGGGGAAAAGACAACACAATATACAGCCTTAGTGATGTCTGACCCTCCTCTCGATTCTGGCCACTGCTGATATTTCGTTCATGGGTCCTAGCCAGTCTGCCAGCACCCTAGCCCAGAGCAAGCCTCCAGCACCCAGCAGACCAGACACCATAAACCTAGGCCATTAACCAAGTCCTGTATCCCTAGAAGGCAGTTCAGCAGTCAGTCACCTCCTGGGATCTCGGCCCCTCTCCCCTGCCCCTTTTCAAAGAAGCTCCCTCCCCAGGAGTATTTCAGCGTCTAAGGAAAGTTATCCCTGTTTTCTATATCAGTCCCTTGGTGTCCTCAGAGCGTGAATGCAGGTAAGTATCTAGCGAAGGTCTGTGTGACACTGGGCAGCATCAGACGGTCTGATGGTGGACTACATGTGACCATGCGTGGGCCTCGCTGGCACCCTTGATTCTCAGCACACCAGCAGCTAATCTGAGAGCAGATTAGAAAAAAGTCGAGAAGGAATCTTCAATCCAAATCCCGGCTCAGCTGTGTGGCCACAGGGAAGCCATTCAACCTCTCGGCCTCAGTTTCCTCATCAGTAAAATGAGTTGGCTTTGCATGTGCCTTACTTTCTATATACTTTATGCCATAAAAATAAAAACCTTGTGGGGCGCCTGGGTGGCGCAGTCGGTTAAGCGTCCGACTTCAGCCAGGTCACGATCTCGCGGTCCGGGAGTTCGAGCCCCGCGTCGGGCTCTGTGCTGACTGCTCAGAGCCTGGAGCCTGTTTCCGATTCTGTGTCTCCCTCTCTCTCTGCCCCTCCCCCATTCATGCTCTGTCTCTCTCTGTCCCAAAAATAAATAAACGTTGAAAAAAAAATTAAAAAAAAAATAAATAAAAACCTTGTAATAGGTCACAGTTTTAGTTTTTAGAACACTGACTAAAAGGCAAACAAAATCCTGTCATCGGCTAGTAAGTTGTTGGCGGGAAACAGCTCTGTGTTGTTTTTCTCTACGAACTCACCGTGGTGTTTTAGTAAAAACAAATGCATACTATCATTCACCTGACAAGCACACTGAGTGCTGCTGTGTACTGGGCAGTGTTCTTGGAGCTGGGGATCTGGTGATAACAAATCAGAAAACAACACTGTCCTCACTGGTTGACATCACAGCAGAGTCAATCAGACAGTGGGCCACTGCTAAGGAGAATAACAGAGCAGCAGAGGTGCCAAAACATCAAGGAGGGGGTTGTGATTGGACTTTGGTCCCAGGGAAGGAGGCATTGACAAAGACCTGAAGGAGGAGGGGTAGGGAGCCACCCAGGTGCCTGTGGATGAACATGGAGGCTGAGGGAACAGCCAACACAGCAGGAGCATTTCCTGTGAGTAGGAGGAGAATTGAGAGGGACAGAAGCAGGGTGGAGGGAGGGGAGAATAGAGATGCGTGGGCAGGGCCAGTTGGAAAAGGAGAAAGTACTGCAGACCCTCAACTCTGTAGGCCACTGTGCAAACCTGTACTGCAATTGGCTTTGACCTATTATGAAGTTTATTGATTCAAACATAAAAGGGAGACTGTCCAGGAAGGCCAAGATTTGAGATTTGGAAGAGGAGGTTGAGCTAATTGTTACTGGATTCAACTGGGTTTAGTATTCCATGGGCCTGTTTGAACAGTACAGTGCTTCAAATGCCTTGTTATTTTTATTTTATTTTATTTTATTTTATTTTATTTTATTTTATTTTATTTATTTTTAAGTTTATTTATTTATTTTGAGAGAGAGAGAGAGAGAGCGAGCGAGCATGAGCATGGTAGGGGCACAGAGAGAGGGAGAGAGAGGATCCCAAGCAGCATGGAGCCCCAATATGGGGCTCGAACTCACAAACAGTGAGATCATGACCTGAGCCAAGATCAAGAGTCAGATGCTTAACCGACTGAGCCACCCAGGTGCCCCAGCCTTGTAATTTTAAATAGTGCTGTAACATGTATTCCATAGTGGAAGACAGTCCCTGTGTTCAGATGGCAAGCATGACAGGGGTTGGAAGGAAAGGAAATGCACATGGAAACACAGTCAATGCTGCAGACGCTTGGCATCTATCTCCTGCTGCCTTAGACAGCCCACGGAGTCCATGCCAGTGCTCCTCTTCTGGCTCCCTGCTGCCCCTCCCCTCTCAGTCCACATCCAGAGGAAGTGCCACAAGCCTCTGGTCCCCTCCTGCCCTCCCTGAGATAACTGGGAGATGGCCGATGCCCCACCCGGTCACACTTTGCTTATGGCTGCTGCACACAGACTGGAGAGTATGTACACAGAGGGGGGTGAAGAAGGGTGTGGTGGCGGACTTGTCTTTACTAAAATAGAATTACATAATTCTCATCACTCTGCACCTTAAGTGTCTCACTCTTTCAGGGGGATCCCTAAAAATCAGAAGATTTAGAGCTAACCCTATCTTGCATTTCTGGGTATTTTATCCATAAGTATGTATGTATAATGGGCTTTTTCCTTTTCCTCCCCGCCCCTCCTTTCCCCCGCCCATTTAGCTATGTGTTGTGTAACCTGCCATCATTCTATGCTCAAGTGAATGTGTACTGATGTGTGTGCACATAGGATACGTATGCATATTTAGGGCATTTGTCAGTGTTTGCTTCTAAAGATGGGATCATAAGTAACGTGCTTCTCTGTGTTCTTGGACATGAATGATTTTAAGATTCTCAGAACCAGCCCAATCTCTTCATTTGAGGAAACCAAGGTCCAAAAGGGTTGACCTGCTGAACTTGGCTGGGCTCACCCTGTCCAGCAAGGCCTTGCCCCATTCCTCCACACCCCCTCCCAACCCCCACACCCCCTTTCCACCTCCCACACCCCCCCACATGGCTGCATTCCAGCCACATAACAGGCCTGCTCCTAGCCACTTGTTCTGCTACCTGAGGGCCTTTGCACTAGCCTCTCTTTCTCTCCTGGGCATGCCCTGACCAGATAGCCACAGGGCTCACTGGCGCCCTTACTGGGAACCACTCACATTTGAGTCTGCCCCAACCACCAGCCCCCTTTCCCCCTTTACTTTTACTCACAGCCCTTCTCAGCACTTACTATGATGGATGTGTGTGTTTGTCCATTCTCAGTCTAGGGCAACAGCCCTAGGGAGCAGGGTTTTTCCCATCTTGTGTTCCAGCTCAGCAAACACTACAGAATGAGGGAGACGGTTTCCCTGGTCATCCAGGGCCCTTCTAACAGAAATGAAGCCCTCTGCGGGGTCGGCCTTTGCGTGGTACTCATTGTTCTTTTCCTTCAGTTTCCCGATTGCAGCCCAATCATCAGCTTTCTAAATCTCTCCTGGTTAAGGAGACTGGGTAGCACTGAAAAGCAAAACGAGCAAAATGCACCTGCGCTTGAACTCACTGGCGCACTGCAAGAATCTGGGAGTCAGTCAAAGTAAAGATGGCGGCAGTCTCCACCTGGAAAGAGATTCTGTAGACAGCAGCCACCCCACACCCCCTGGGCCCTCTGAAGCAAAGTGCTTTATAATAGCGGTAGTCGGGTTCATAGCAAAAGGAGCATGGGCTGCAGGTGTAGGGGTATGAATTTGGCTGGGAAGCCAGTGGCCACTCCATTACAGAATTAGTTAGGGCTTACTGGATAGTAAGTCAAAGAAATCATGCCTGGCTATTTACCAGCTGGGACTTGGCCGGACCCACCCGCTACAGATGCGCTGAATCAGCTAGTCCAGTCCGCAAGATGCCATCGGTAGTCGCCAGAGGCTGGGCTGAGAAGCCCCCCGCCCCTCCCCCGTCAAGGCTGCTTAGAGCCCAGGGTCGCCCTGCGGAGTAGGGCCTGGGGCTGAGCTCGCTGCCTGCGGCCCTGCCCGCTCTGCCCACGGAGCAGCCACCTGCTCGCGTTCCTCCTCTGGGCTTGCGAAGTGTGAAGTGTGCCTTTCTGCTCAAGAGGCGGCCGGTGCGCCTGCCTGTTTGGCCCTGCCCGCAGAGCCCCTGGCACACTTTCCCTGTGGTTGCCAGACTGGTTCCAGTAACTCACTGGAGTGAGCCTGAAGGTCAGGGGGGCCCAGAGAGGGCAGGAGAGGAAGAGCGTGTGTAGCCAGGGGCTCAGGCCAACTTGCGGGGGTCTTGGAGCTGCCTGCACCCCTCCCCCAACCCCCTGCACCCCATCTCCGCTTTGGGGCTGCTCGATGTCCTGCAACCCAGGCATGGGGGGCGGGGAGAGGGCGCTGTCCAAGGGTAATCCCTGTAATGGCCCAGGAGGTGGTGCGGCAGCTGGCCTGGCTAATGCGCCTTTAATATCTGCTTTCATGTGATTAATGGCTGTGGATAAAACCTTGAACCCTGGAAAGCAGGCCTGGCTGCTAAGCCTGGCCAAGAGCATCGCTTTGGGTTCTGTTGATAACAGGGAGTCATTTCAGCGATTTACATTTTAACACAACTGTTTGAGGCCAGCTGCCAAGCCATCGTTTTAGAATGTAAGGAAAATAATAAAAGAAATAGGGAACTAAACTCATGGAAAGCCCAGACAGGAGGGCAAGAGGGAGTTGGGCTGAGCCTGTTGTGGGGGTATGACAGCAGCTGGGGGACCCAAATGTCTTCTCACTGCCCCCACCACCCGCCCATTCTCACCTCCCCTGGGCTCACAGTATCTCCCTGGCCCCCTCCTCGACCCCTCCAGGCTACACTAGTAATGATACCATGAATGTTCTGCCAAACTGTATAGTCTACACATCTTTTCTCTGCATTTGGTCTCATTTGCTTCTCAGCAGAGCCCTGTAAAGAGCAGTGTTAGTGCAGAAAGGCCAGATACCAGGCAGGGCACTGGGGGGAGGTTCTAGAGGCCCCAGACGTGCCCAGCATTAACTCTTCAGTTGCCAGGTCATGGTGATGTGCCCAGGATCCCAGGGAGAGGGCTGGGACACTCAGTGGCTACTTCCTGACCTACATGGAAGCATCCTGATATCTGGAAATGCATCCCTGCTACCTGTGATGTAGGAAGAGGTGGATGTTTTGGTGCCCAAGTCACAGATGGGAAAACCAAGGCTCAGAAAGCTATAGAACCTGCAAATGTCTGGGGCCACTGGCTGAATTACACATGTTTTCCCTCCTGCCAGGTTGGCCCGCCAGGATCTAGGGCATTGCCCCATGGCAGGGTCTGTCCCACAGCAGGCTTCCACTCCTTCTCCAATATTCTGTGACCTCTGGGCTCCCCACACAGGTATCAGATGCCTCTGCTCAACTATCCTCACAGGAGGAGATGGCCTCTCTCTCACAAGAACAGTAGGCTGCATGGGGATGACAGAGATCTCCCCTCCCTTCCCTGGACCACCTAGCCTGTCTCTGCCCAGGGCCTGGTCCTGCTGCCTGCCCTCCTGAGTGTACTCTGTGCACACCTCTAGTCAACTGTACTAGGTTTCATACATATTTTTTTAGGAAGTTGGCAAGCTAGAGCAAACTCTAGGAGGGCAGGTTGGTTCTGGAGGTGGCCAGGTGGGGGCAGCAGAGAGCTGCCAGGATCATAGGTGAGGCTGTGGACAGAGCCAGGTCCAGAAAATGGCAGGATCTTGACAGACAAGCCAAAGTGGAGAGAGCCACCCAACCTGGGATCCCTTAGCTGCACAGAGCTGAAGAGTGAGCAGAAATATAGGCACTATGACAGTGGCACCAATAGCTCTTGGGATAGGCTCTCCTGCCCAGTCCAGTCTGACTACCCTCAAGGCCGAGCCTCTGGTCAGGGGACCTGCCAAGTCCCTGGGGCTTTCCCTGACAGCAGTCCACAGTGGAGAGATGACCCGGCCAAAAGCAACAGCACACAAAGCTGGAACGGCTGATCTACACACCCTTCTCTGTGACTGAAGTGCACGTCAGCTTGGTGTTGACCCATGTATCTCTTGCAGCATTGCTTCCCACTCCTGCAATCTGCCGAAGAGGCCACCACACAAGCAGCGTGGGGGCCATCGGCTGGCATTAGATGCAGACTCTCTTGATCTGAAGCTGGGTGGGGGGCTTTTGTCAGGATTGCTTATGAGATTTGCTGGGTCCCAGTGCACAATTAAAATGGCTAGCTGGCCCTTTGCTCAAACATTATTAAGAATTTTAAATTGTCAGTGCTCCTGCGGCTCAGTCAATTGAGCACTTGACTCAGGTCATGATCTCACGGTTCGTGGGATCCAGCCCCATGTTGGGCTCTGTACTGACAGCCCAGAGCCTGCTTGGAATTCTCTCTCTCCCTCTCTCTCTGCCCCTCCTCTACTTGTTCATGTGCACACATACACTCTCTCTCTCTCTCTCTCCCAAAATAAATAAGTAAACTTAAAAAAAAAAAGAATTTTAAGTCAGCAAAGCAGAGCATAAGATCAAGCAGAGAGCCCCTTTGAGAGCAGGGCCCATTTGTCAGCATGGATTGCATGCCTGTGAAGCCAGCCCTGGCTTTCTTCTTGAGCCTAGATCCTGTCTGGAGTGCGGTGCAGGGAGAGAGAGATTGCCTTCTGCACATCTACCTGTGCCTGTAGTGTTCAGATTCCATGGCTCAGGAAGCAGGGAAACCCTGGCACAGGCCACTCGTCATTGTCTAGCACTGCCCTGCCCCAGCTGTGAGCAGGAAGGGAGCTGAGGCACCTGCAATAAGAATGACACCAAACTCCTGAGACTCCAAGGTGGTATAGTACACCTTCCTGGTGAAATGGGGGTGTGCTGCAGGCATCCACGTGTGCAGTCCAGCGAGCATCTTTACAGTTCATCCCCAAGGAGCAAGGCTCAGACAGAAGAATTTAGAACAAAGACAAGCAATGCAGTTCCACAAGAGAAAGAGGAGAGGGGTAGAGGAGGAGAGAGGCCAGATTCTATAGCAGCTGCCGGGGGCAGCCCAGGACAATGAGATGGTGATACTGTTAGCCATTTCAGTGCCACAACTGTTGCACTGTTGAGTATTGGTTAATGTTGATGTGGATTGTTGAATACTGTAAACATGACCCCTGGATGGTGACAGGCTTAGTGCCTCCAATGATGGATTCCATTCCCAATGGACACATTCTGGAGTTCATGGGGAAGAAGGAAGCCCTCCATTCTGTCAGCCTTGGATGAAACAATGATCAGCAGAATAGAGCGGGGAGGCACAGGTCAGGGAGTCTACAGAGCAAACACCTGGCTGATCAAGATCCTGTTTGTTTCAGTCCTGGCTCTGTCATGGACCAGCTGTGTGATGTGGGCCAAGTGACCACCTCCCTGGGCTTGAGGTCCTTATTTGCAAGACAGAGGAAAGAATGCCACTTTTCCTTCCTCACAGGATAGAGACAGATGCCAGGCATAGACTATGCTAGCCAAGGGGCCCCAACCTCCAGCCCTCCAGGCATTACTTTAACACAGACCACATTGCTTCATTTCCCATATCCAGGGAGGACAGTGTCTACCCCCAGATGTCTGAGAATCCCTGGCAATGTTGAGATCCCATTCCACAGCCACTGCTGATTCCTGTAAATTCCCAATGCCTACCTCTTCCCCCAGAAGTTCCTGCATTTCTTCTTGTCACCATCCTATCCCAAGCATGGATCTGAACCCTTTGTGACACATCCCCCCTCTCCAAACAATCACTTAGCCGAGGCAGTTATATGAGGTCAAGTTGTAGTAAAGGTTTGGGAACCACTGTGAGACCAAAATGGAATGGTAATATTGCCATCTCCCTGTTCTGGGCTGCCCCAGCTGGCTGCTGTAGAGGTCTGGCCTCTCTCCCACCTTCCTTTCCTGATTCCTATTCATCTCCTTTCTTTTGTGGAACTGTATTGTTTGTCTTTGCTCCAAATTCTTCTACATGAGCCCTCCTCTTCAGAATTCTACCTTATACAGAAAATCAGCCAGTACGATGATTTTCTGCTAAACTAAAGGCCATCTGACTCCCAGGACTGGTAGGCCTTTGGCAAACCTAAATTGCATCCAGATGCCATTTGCCCACAGGAGGCCTGGAGTAGCAGAGACTCAGAAACATATCTAACTGACTGGTCATCTAAGGGGAATCTGTGAAATATGCTTATAAATGGCCGCTTCTCCACTGTCTAAGTCAGGAATCACCCAGAAACCCAGGAGAGGTTCCCAGGAGTGGGAAAACCCAGGGATTTAGCCTTGCAGCCTCACACATCACTTAACACCTTAATTCAAGATTAATGCATTTGTAAAGTGCCTTGAAAATCAAACCATTTCTTCTCTGGTCAGCACTTGATAAAAACCTTCCAACAATTCATCTTGCCCATACAGCCAGCATCAGCTCCCTCCTCCCAACTCCTGGCCCCCACTGCCTGGAACCTAGACCTACAGTAGAGGACCGTAGGTATGTGTAATTCTTCCAAGGGTAGGAGAGTTCTAAAGGCAAAATGGGTAAGGAGAGGGAGAAGGGAACACCTACTGAAACCTGGGGCCTAAGTACACATGTGCTGATCACAGGAGGTATCTCTAAGAGAGAGCCACCCACTCATACATGCATTTTGCAATAGCCTCCTATTATTGTTAAATGAAACATATGAATGTCTCTTCAATCATTTTTTAAAATTGTGTTGTTCAAATTTGTATCATTCTTGATTTTGGTTTGTTTTATTACCAATCACTAAGAAAAATGTGTTTAAATCTCTATTTCTTCTTGTGATTCTGCCAATTTTTGCTTTGTGAATTTTGAAGCTATGTTATTAGGTATATATATATATTTAGAATTCTTTTAATCCCTAGTGAACTGAACCTTTTCTCATTCTCTCTCTCTGTACCTTGGTCATTCTTTTTGAATTGACATCTGCTTTGCCTGAGATTAATTATGTTGTTTTCTATCCTTTTGATTTCAAGCTTGTTATATCCTTATATTTTAGGTGAGTCTCCTGCAAATAGAATATGATAGGGTTTTTAAATATATAAATATATAAAATATAAATATAGAATATATAGAATATATATATATATACATAAAACATGAAAATTTTGGCCTTTTGTCTATAGCACTTATTCCATTTATATATAATATAGAGTCTGACATGGTTATTTAAACCTACCATCTTACTATGTGCTTTCTATTTCTCACCTGTTGTATGTCCCTTTTCTCTCTCATTTTCTGCCTTCTTTTAGATTGATTGATTATTTTTATTGTTATCTTTTTTCTCCCTACTGGAATGGAAATCACATTCTTTTTCTACACTTTTATTTTTTGCCTGGGATTACAGCATGCATCCTTGATTTGTCAAAGTGTGGTGTTAATTAGTCAATGCAAAGTCCTCAGAATTCTAACTCCATTTAATACCCTCAACTTACTTGCTATTAATGTCATGTTTTTTAAATTACTAGCCATGTATTTTTTAGAGCAGTTTTAGATTTATAGAAAATTGAGCATGAAGTACAGAGACTTCTCATATACTTCCTCTCTCCCCCTCACAATTTTCCAAATTACTAACATCTTGCAATACTTGGTACATTTGTTATAATTGATGAACCAATATTGATACATTATTTTTTGATAAATGATTAGTAACCAAAATCCATAGATTACATTAAGTTTCATTCTTTGTGTTGCACATTCTGTGAGTTTTGGCAAATACGTAATGTCATGTATCCACCACCACAGTATCATACAAAATAGTCTTCCTGTTCTACAAATCCCTTGTGCTCCGTGTATATATCCCTCTTATGCCACTGAACCTCTGGTGTCAACTGTTCTTTTTAATGTCTTCATACTCTTGCCTTTTCCAGAATGCCATATAGATAATGGAATCATACAGTGTGTAGCCTTTTCAAATTGGCTTCTTTCATTTAGCAATATACATTTAAGTTTCCTCCTTGTCTTTTTGTGGAGTGATAGTTTGTTTTTAGTGCTGAATAATATTCCATTGTTTGGCTGTACCACAGTTTGTTTATTCATTTATCTATTGAAAGACAGATTGTTTGCTTCAAGTTTCATCAATTGTGAATAAAGTTGCTATAAATATTTGTGTGCAGATTTTTGTGTGAATATAAGTTTAAATTTATTTGGATACAATTGCTGGATCACATAAAACAATGTTTAGCTCTGTAAGAAAGGCCAAACTGTATTCCAAAGTGACATTCTGACCAGCAGTAATTAAATGTTTCTGTTGTTTCACATCCTTCCTAACATTTGATATTGTCATTTTTAAAGTTTTAACCATTCTAATATATATGTGTGTTGGTATTCTTTGTTGTTTTAATTTGCAGTTCTTGCTATTTCTGATAACAAATGATGTTGAACATCTTTTCATATGTTTATTTGCCATCTGTATATCTTCTTTAGTGAGGTTCCCAGATCTTTTGTCCAATTTTTAGTTGGATTGTTGTATTCTTATTGGTGAGTTTTAAAAGTTCTATGTATGTTTCTGATATAAGTCATTTATCAGAAATTTTTTGCAAATATTTTCTCCCAGGCTCTGGTTTGTTTTTCATTCTCTTAGCAGTGTCTTTCACAGAGTAGATATTTTTTATTTTAATAAAGTTTGACTTAGCAAATTTTTCTTTCATGGAACATTCTTTTGGTACTATATCTGTAGTCATCTTCAAACCCAAGGTCACCTCTCTTTGATTTCTTTCATTAGAATATTGTAGTTTTCCCAATGTTGATTGTGTACATATTTTGTTAGATTTACTACTAAGTACTTCTATTTCTCCTCCTCCTCCTCCTCCTTCCCCCCCCCTTCTTCTTCTCCTTCTTCTTCTTCTTTTTCTTCTTCTTCTTTTTGGTGCTAACATAAATGGTATTGTATTTTTAATTCCAAATTCTAATGGTTCATTGCTGGTATATAGGAAAGTAATAGGCTTTTATCTATTAACCTTATATTCTATAGCTTTGCTGTTATTGTGTATTAGTTCCTTTTAAAAAAAATTTTTGGGATTTTCTACACAGACCATCAATGTCATTTGGGAACAAAGGCAGTTTTATTTCTTCATTTCAAATCTGTATGCCTTTTATTTCATTTTATTATCTATGGCATAAGCTATAATTTCTGTATGATTTTGAAAAGCATAGTGAGAGGAGGTATCCTGGCTTTATGCCTGATCTTAGTGGAAAAACTTCAAGTTTCCCACCCTTAAGTATGATACTAGCTCAAGGGTTTTTGTATATGTTTTTTATCAAGTTGAGGAATTTCTTATCTATTCCTGGTTTGTTAAGAGTTTTTATGATTTATGGATATTGAACTTTGTCAAATATTTTTTTCTGCATCTATTGATATGATTACATGATTTTTCTTCTTTAGTTTATCAATATCATGGATTACATTAGTTGATTTTTGAATGTTGGACAAGCCTTGCATACTTGGAATAAATCCCACTTAGCCATAATATAGAACTTTTTAAATACATTATTGGATTTGATTTGTTAATATTTTGTTGAGGAAATTTTGCATCTATGTTCACGAGATATAGTGGTCTGTAGTTTTCTATAGTTTGTAGTTTGTAATGCCTTTGTCTAGTTTTAGTATTATAATAATGCTGGACTTGTACAATAAGTTAGGAAGTGCTCCTGTTGCTTCTATTTTCTGGAAGAGACTGTACAGAACTACATATTTTCATCCTTTAAAAAAAATGTTTATTTAATTATTTTGAGAGAGAGAGCAGGAGCAGGGGAGGGGCAGAGAGAAAGGTAGAGAAAGAATCCTAAGCAGGCTCCATGACTGTTAGTGCAGAGCCCAATGTGGGGCTTGATCCCACAAACTGTGAGATCATGCCCTGAACTGAAACCAAGAGTTGGATGCCCAACCGACTGAGCCACTCAGGTGCCCCAGCATATTTTCTTCCTTAAATGTATTGTATAATTCACCAGGGAACACATCTAGTTTCCTGATGCTTTCGGTTTTGTTGGTTTATTAATTATTAACTCAGTTTTTTTTAATAGATACGAGCCTATTCAGACTATCTATTTCTCCTGTGTGAGTTTTGGTAGAATGTCTTTCAAGAATTGGTTAATTTCATCTAAGTCATCAAATCTGTGGTCATAGAGTTGTTCATAATATTTTTTTTTGCTACCCTTTTAATGTCCATGGGGTTAGTAGTGATGGCTTCTCTTTGATACCTGATATTAGTAACTGTGTCTTCTCTCTTTTTTCCTGGTTAGCCTGATTAGAGATTTTTCAATTTTATTAATCTTTCCAAAGAACAAGTTTTTGGGTTAACTTATATTCTCTATTGATTCTGTTTTTTAATTTCATTGATTTCGTCTCTAATGTTTATTTTCTTTTCTTGTACTTGCATTGGACTTGATTTGCTCTTTTTCTCTAGTTTCCTAAGGTGAAAGTTTAGATATTAATTTTAGATATTCTTTTTGTAAATATATGCATCAAGGCTATAAATTTCCCTCAAACACTGCTTTTACTGCATCCCACAAATTTTGATTAAATGTATTTTCATTTTTTCTTAGCTCAAAATATTTTTAAGTTTCTCGAGATTTCTTCTTTGACCCATGTGTTATTTAGAAATATGTTGTTTAGGAGCGCCTGGATGGCGCAGTCGGTTAAGCGTCCGACTTCAGCCAGGTCACGATCTCACGGTCCGTAAGTTCGAGCCCCGCGTCAGGCTCTGGGCTGATGGCTCAGAGCCTGGAGCCTGCTTCCGATTCTGTGTCTCCCTCTCTCTCTGCCCCTCCCCCGTTCATGCTCTGTCTCTCTCTGTCCCAAAAATAAATAAACGTTGAAAAATAAATTAAAAAAAAAAGAAATATGTTGTTTAATCTCCACATATGGGGGATTTTTCAGCTATGTTTCCATTGTTGATTTTAGTTTAATTGCGTTGTGATCTGAAAAATATATTTTGTCTGATTTCCATTTTTTAAAAATTTTTTGAAGTGTGTTTTATGTTCTGAAATGTGACCTATCTTGACCACATTTGAAAATAATGTATATGCTGATGTTGTTGGATGAAATATTCTATACTATAAAGGATGATTAGATCCAGTTTATTGATGATGCTGTTCAGCTTATTGATTTTCTGACTGTTGGAACTATAAATTACTTACAGTTTTTTTTAAGTCTCCAGCTCAGTAGTGGATTTGTCTATTTCTCCTTGCAGTTTTGTCAGTTTTGCCTCACATATTTTGATGCTCTATTCTTAGGTGTATACATACTGTTGCAGGATTTTTATACCTCAATACCTGGGGTTCGTTGTCCCAGTGCTTTGAGGAATAAAGAGGTGAGGGGCACTTGGGTGGCTTAGTCAGTTAAGTGTCCAGCTATTGGTTTCAGCTCAAGTCATGATCTCACAGTTTTGTAGGTTGGAGCCTTGCATCAGGTTCTCTGCTGTCAATGTGGAGCCTGGTTGGGATTCTCTGTCTCCCTCTGTCTCTACCCCTCCCTCATTTGCACTGTCTCTGTCTCTCTCAAAATAAATAAATAAACTTAGAAAAACATTTTAAAAGGAATGAAACGAGCAGCAGGCAAAAGTTTATTAGAGTATAAGATCAGAAAGTAAGAATAGTATGAAAGCTCTCTTTACAGAGAGGGGGCATTCAAAAGTGAATGCCTGCGACAATAGGCAAGAGTCTTTGTTTTATAACGTTCTGGTTAGCCCTCCCTTCCCTTCCCCCTTGTTCTTTCTCAGGTCCTATCCTTATTGACTTGATAACTCTAGGTGCTGTGTTGTCCATTCCTGATTGACTCATTTCCATTGTATAGGGGGTGGTCTATGGCCATATCATTCCTTGTGGGTCATCCATTTTATGGTCTACTACTTATTTTTAGTTAGATCTTTTGTCAAATTCCTGAGGGAAATGTAGGTTGTGTCTGTTACATTGGTAAGAGGAACCTTACATCCAAGGGGTTTGCTGTGGTCAATCACTCCCACCATTGTTCCAAAATATGTGTTTTTCCCCACCTCAGGTCCTATCTTTTTCCTCTCTCCCTATTTTATCCTATCTTTTCCCTATCATAATTCTTAGAATTATGTCTTCTTGGAGGATCATTCCCTTTACATTATTTAATTCCCTTCTTTATCCTTTTTAGTTTCCTTTCCCTGAAATCTCCTTTGTCAGGATTAAAAACACAGCTACTCCAGCTTTGTTCTGATTAGTGTTAGCATAGTATAATTTTCTTCATATTTTTACTTTTAATCTGTACCTTTATATTTAAAATGGGTCTCTGGTAAACAGAAATGGGTATATGTAGACATGTAGTTGGGTCCTATTTTTATTATCCACTCTGACAATCTCTATTTTTTAATTGGTGTATTTAGACCATCCACATTTAAAGGGATTATATAATTGGGTTAATCTACCATATTACTAACTATTTTCTATGCATTGCATTTTTTCTTTGTTTCTTTCCTTTCCCTAGTTTTCTGCCTTCTCTGGTTGTAATTGAGCATCTTATACATTTTTTATCTCCTCTTAGCTTATCAATTATACTTTTTAAAAAAAATTGTTGGTTGCCCTAAAGTTTACAGTATATATTTACAACTTACCTAAGTCCACCTTTATTAACACTATACCACTTCATGGGTAGGACAGATATCTTATAATGAAGTATTCCCACTTTCTTCTTCCCATTTCTTATAGCATTCTGTCATTGATTTCACTTATCTGTAAGCTATAATCACCCAATACATTGCTGCTATTATTATTTTAAACAGTTTTCAATATCTATTCGATTGATTGATAATAAAAATAAAAGGTTTGTTTTACTTTTATTTTTATCCTCTCTAACACTCTTTCTTTTTTTTTTTTTGTTTGTTTGTTTTTATTTTTTTATTTTTTTTTTATATATGTAATTTATTGACAAATTGGTTTCCATACAACACCCGGTGCTCATCCCAAAAGGTGCCCTCCTCAATACCCATCACCCACCCTCCCCTCCCTCCCACCCCCCATCAACCCTCAGTTTGTTCTCAGTTTTTAACAGTCTCTTATGCTTTGGCTCTCTCCCACTCTAACCTCTTTTTTTTTTTTTTTTTCCTTCCCCTCCCCCATGGGTTCCTGTTGAGTTTCTCAGGATCCACATAAGAGTGAAACCATATGGTATCTGTCTTTCTCTGTATGGCTTATTTCACTTAGCATCACACTCTCCAGTTCCATCCACGTTGCTACAAAAGGCCATATTTCATTTTTTCTCATTGCCACATAGTATTCCATTGTGTATATAAACCACAATTTCTTTATCCATTCATCAGTTGATGGGCATTTAGGCTCTTTCCATAATTTGGCTATTGTTGAGAGTGCTGCTATGAACATTGGGGTACAAGTGCCCCTATGCATCAGTACTCCTGTATCCCTTGGGTAAATTCCTAGCAGTGCTATTGCTGGGTCATAGGGTAGGTCTATTTTTAATTTTCTGAGGAACCTCCACACTGCTTTCCAGAGCGGCTGCACCAATTTGCATTCCCACCAACAGTGCAAGAGGGTTCCCGTTTCTCCACATCCTCTCCAGCATCTATAGTCTCCTGATTTGTTCATTTTGGCCACTCTGACTGGCGTGAGGTGATACCTGAGTGTGGTTTTGATTTGTATTTCCCTGATAAGGAGCGACGCTGAACATCTTTTCATGTGCCTGTTGGCCATCTGGATGTCTTCTTTAGAGAAGTGTCTATTCATGTTTTCTGCCCATTTCTTCACTGGGTTATTTGTTTTTCGGGTGTGGAGTTTGGTGAGCTCTTTATAGATTTTAGATACTAGCCCTTTGTCTGATATGTCATTTGCAAATATCTTTTCCCATTCCGTTGGCTGCCTTTTAGTTTTGTTGGTTGTTTCCTTTGCTGTGCAGAAGCTTTTTATCTTCATAAGGTCCCAGTAATTCACTTTTGCTTTTAATTCCCTTGCCTTTGGGGATGTGTCGAGTAAGAGATTGCTACGGCTGAGGTCAGAGAGGTCTTTTCCTGCTTTCTCCTCTAAGGTTTTGATGGTTTCCTGTCTCACATTTAGGTCCTTTATCCATTTTGAGTTTATTTTTGTAAATGGTGTGAGAAAGTGGTCTAGTTTCAACCTTCTGCATGTTGCTGTCCAGTTCTCCCAGCACCATTTGTTAAAGAGGCTGTCTTTTTTCCATTGGATGTTCTTTCCTGCTTTGTCAAAGATGAGTTGGCCATACGTTTGTGGGTCTAGTTCTGGGGTTTCTATTCTATTCCATTGGTCTGTGTGTCTGTTTTTGTGCCATAACACTCTTTCTTTCTTTATGTAGATCTGAACTTCTGACCTATATCTTTTCCTCTCTTGAGGAACTTCTTTTAGCATTTTTTTGCAAGGCAAATCTACCAGTGACAAATTCCTTTGAATTTGTACTTCATTCTTCTTATTTGCATGATTTCTGATAATAATTCCAATGTAATTTTTGTCCTTGTTCCTCTATGGATAAGGCGACGTGTATTCTCTTGCTTCTTTCAAGATTTTTTTTCTTTGGTTTTCTGCAGTTTGAATATGATATGTGTTGTTGCTGATATGGGGGTATTCATCCTCCTTGGCATTCTCCAAGCTTCCTGGATCTGTGGTTTGATGTATGTCATTAATTTTGGAAAATACTCAGCCATTACTACTTCAAATATTTCTTCTGTCCCTTTCTTTCTTCTCCCTCTGGTATTCTTATTACACATATGTTATAATTTCCCCACAGTTCGTGGGCATTATGCTCCTTTTTATCCACTCCTTTTTCACTTTGCATTTCAGTTTTGGAAATTTCTATTGACATCATCAAACTCAGAATCTTTTGTCAGCTATTTCAAGTTTACTGGTAAGCCCATTAAAGGCAGTGTTCATTGCAGTTACGGTGCTTTTTATTTGATTTGATTTGATTTGATTTTGGTTTTTTTCTAGAGTTTCCATCTCCATTTACATTACCCTTCTAATTTTGCATGTTGCCCATTTTTTCCATTAGAGATCTTAGTATATCAATTGTAATTATTTTAAATTTCTTGTCTAATGATTCCAGAATCATTCCTGTATCTGAGTCTGGTCCTGTTGCTTGCTTTGTCTCTTCTGGTTTGTTTGTTTTTAATTTTTTAATTTTTTTTTGTTTTTGTTTTTTTGGCTTTGGGGTTTTGGGTTTAGGATTTATTTTTGTTTTACATTTAGCATTACTTGTAATTGTTTGGTGAAAGCCAGGCATAATGTGTTGGGTAATAAGAACTGAAGTAAATAGGATTTTATTTGAGGGTTTATATTTACCTGGCTAGGAGTTACACTGTGTTTACAGTTTACTGTACTGTAGATGTCTGAAGTTTTACTCTCCTCTAGTAACTTTTTTTTTTTTTTTTGGTTTCCTCCTTATCTTTGAGATCCCTTGAAACTCCTTAAATGGAGTCTGAGGCTTACAATTCTTTCAGCTGTATTCCCATTATTATATAGGAACAGTGCAATGATAAGGTACTAGGGAGTAGAGAAACATTCTATCATACTACTATCAGGGTGCAGTATTCTAGTGAGTGTCTGCCCCTGGGCTCTGACCTTCACAAATGCTTATCAGCTTTTCCCCCCACTTACCTGAGAAAGGGAAACTAGGGGGAGCAGAATTGCATAGTTCCCTACTCCAACATTCATTAGGCTTTGATAGTTTCCCTTGAGGGCAGATGGAGAACAGAAGGCTCTAGGCATATTTCAAAATGGATACTTTACCCCTCCTCCTGCCAGAAGCATGAGGGAACTTTTCTCTGACCTTCACTGTGAGAACCTGGTTGAGCTCTTGGAGGCAATACTCAAAAAAATGAGGTGGCCTCTATAAGACTGGGCCCCCTGAAGTTTTTACTCTCAACCTAGTCTACAGTCAGCGTCCAGCAATTTGTCAATTACAGTTTAGCTTTTCCTACCCATTCCTGGTTCTTGTGAACTGTGGATCTCTGTATTTGCCTCTCTCTCCAGTTTTCTGGGTGTCAGTTCCCATGACCTTGATCTTCTGACAGATTTAAGAAGATTTCTCTTGTTGTAAGAATGGAGTTGATGAATTCCAAAATCTTCACCTGTTCAAGCAGAAACCACAAGTTATTGTCAAGTATTTAAATTTTGCATCTGCTTTAAATCCCACAAGGTATTATTGCTATTACTTTATATATTTGGTAACCATGTATATGTACACACACATTTACTATATTCATTTTTCTTTATTTCTTTCTGTTCCATACTTCTATGTGTGATATTTTTATTTCCATCTGAAGGAAGCCCTTTGTAATTTTTTTAATATGCGCCTATTATAAATGAATTCTTTGTTATTGTTTGCCTGAAAATGTCTCTTTTTACCTTTTGTTAGTGACAAATATTTTTGCTGGGCATAAAATTCTAGGTTGGCACTTGTTTCCCTTCAGCACTCTGAATACATCATTTTATTATCTACTAACTTTAACTATTTCTGTTGAGAAATCAGCTGCTTTTTTGTAGTCATCTGGTCTATTCAAGGTAATCTGGGTTTTTCTCTTCAAGCTCTTAAGTTTTTCTTTTGTCTTTGTTTTCAGCAACTTCACTATTGTATTTCGAGATGTGTACTTTTTTTAAAACTTTTTTTTAATGTTTATTCATTTTTTGAGAGACAGAGAGAGACACAGTGTGAGTGGGGGAGGAGAGAGAGAGAGGGAGACACAGAATCTGAAGCAGGCTCCAGGCTCTGAACTGACAGCACAGAGCCTGACGCGAGGCTTGAACTCACAAACCGTGAGATCATGACCTGAGCCAAAGTAGACGCTCAACTGACTGAGCCACCCAGGTGCCCCTCAAGATGTGTACTTTTTAAATTTATTCTGCCTGGAATTGATTGGAATTTGTAAATTGTGGGCTAATATCTTTCATCAGTTTGGGAAATTCTCAGGCACTATCTTTTTAGTTGTTGTTTCTACTCTATTTTCTCTGTACTCCTTCTGAGATTCCATGTAAACAATTAGACCTTTTCCCTGAATGCTCTTTTATCCTCTCTTCTATGTTTTCTTTACTTTTCTCACTCCTACTCCATTCTGAATAATTTCTTCTAATTTGGCTTCCAATTCATCAATTCTCTTTTTAATTGGTCTAGTATATTATTAACCTAATCCATTGGATTCTTAACTTTAGTTACCAGATTTTTCAGTTCTACAGTTCCTACTTGGCTGTTTGTAAAAAATGTTAAGATACTTTTTAAAGCTCATTGCAAATGTTTTCAACATTGTCTTCTATCTTCTTGGTCACATAAGTATTATTGCATTAAAGTCTCTGTCTTATAACTCCAATATATGGAAGCCCTGAAGGTCTTTTTCTATTGTCTGTTGTTTCTGTTGGTTCTTTTTCATATTGTTTTATATCCCAAACTGTCTGGTTATCTTTAATTGTTTGCATAAATTGTATGTAAAATAAATTTTTTGTAGAAATACATTGAGGCTTAGGATGATATTATCTTCCTTCAAAGAAGATTATTACTTTTTTTCTCTCAAGTACCTTGAAGCATTAACAATCTAGGATCACCTTAATTCAGTTGTAAGAATTGAGATTTTTTTACATATAAGCCTAAGCTGAGTTACAGTTCTTGTATAAGCTGTTTACTCACCTTTTCCCCCAGAGAGTAGCTCTTCAAGAACCTAAGCCAAAGCAACACAGGGAATTTACCATGGTCTCAGAGTCTGGATCTGAGGATTCTGCTTAGCATTAAGGAAAAAAAAAGAATCTATCCAGTCCTCTTTCTCTAAAATTTTAATACTCAAATAATAATAATAATAATAAAATTTTAATACTCAACAGGAAAATTAAGTCTAAATATCTACCAAGAAAGCTATGAAGGGACAGAGCAAGAGTAAATCCGGGAAGGATGCTGGTATGCCCAGCAGAGAGGCAGTGTGGCAGATTGGCTGACAGCATAGCTCTAGAGACTGACTGCTCTGGTATCTATTCTGTATCTCCCATTTACTAGCTGTGTGATGCCTTAAACAAATTATTTAATCTCACAGTGACTCATTGTCTATGTGTAAAATGGAGATACTTATCATATCTCCCTCATAATGTTGTTGTATTATGAATTAATTTCCTCTTCACACCCATTAGTATGGCTATTACTTAAAAACAACAAAAAGGGGCGCCTGGGTGGCGCAGTCGGTTAAGCGTCCGACTTCAGCCAGGTCACGATCTCGCCCCGCGTCGGGCTCTGGGCTGATGGCTCAGAGCCTGGAGCCTGTTTCCGACTCTGTGACTCCCTCTCTCTCTGCCCCTCCCCCGTTCATGCTCTGTCTCTCTCTGTCCCAAAAATAAATAAACGTTGAAAAAAAAAATTTTAATAAAAAATTAAAAAAAAATTAAAAAAAAATAAAAAAACAACAAAAAAACAGAAAACAACAAATGTTGGCATGAATGTGGAGAAATTAGAACATTTATGCATTGCTGGTATAAATATAAAATTGTGCAGCTGCTATGGAAAACAGTATGGTTGTTCCTCAAAAAATTTAACATAGGATTACCATTTCACTCATCAATTCTACTTCTGGGTACATATGCAAAAGAATTGAAAGCAGAGACTCAGATTATTTGCATACATGTATTGATAGCAGTATATTCACTGTAGCAAAAAGGTGGAAACAACCCAAATGCCCATTAACAGATGAATGGATAAACAAAAGGTGATCTATATATACAAAGGAATATTATTCAGCCTTAAAAAGGAAGGATATTCTGACACTTGTCACAACATGGATGAACCTTGGAGATACTATGCTCAGGGAAAGAAACCAGTCACAAAAGGAAAAATATATGATTCTGTCTATATGAGGTCCCTAGAGCAGTCAATTTCATACAGACAGAAAGTATAATGGTGGCTTCCAGGGACTTGGGTCAGGGGAGGGCATAATTAGAGTTTCAGACTGAGATGATAAAAAAGTTCTAGAGATAGATGGTGGTGATGGTTACACAACAATATGAATGTGCTTAATACCACTGAACTGTACACTTTAAAATGGGTAAAATTATAAATTTTATGTCACATATAGTTTTCCATAATAAAAAAATTTTAAGCTATTTAATTTATACTGTTTTATAGGAGTGTAAAAAATGTGGTTATTATTAGGTATTTTGAGATGGGGATAAACAGGAGGGGATTTCGGTTATTATAAAGGAGTCTTGGGGCTATTCGAACATATTATGGAGAAAGCCACTTGCTTCTCTTCATCCTTCCTCTTTTCTGTTTCCAGTTTAGAGTGTAGCTCATCCCCAACTTTTTCCAAAATCACGGGGTTGGGCAACTTCATGCTTCACTGTGCTCAAGAATGACCTGATACTAGGGCAGTGGTTTCCAGAGTGGCAGCGTAGACCCGTTCAGAAACATTTCCATTTCTGATCCTGTGCTCATATTTGTCTGCGCACACTATCTTCAGATGGGAACAAAATAAACCAAAACAAATGTTATCAATTTGGAGATGTGGAAAATATAGATAGCTGCCAGGTGTGGGTGGGAGACTTCCCCATAAACCTGCCTATGCTTTTAAAATACTTGGACCATATGGATATATAAACTATTGAAAAGTTAAATTAATTACAAATAAAAATGACTCGTACTTGCATTCCTTACAAACAAAAGAAAGACATTAATTTGATGACATTGAATCTGCAGATTGGGGCTGGTGTCTTCACATGGTCTGTGTGTCTTAGGTTACCCTGCAAGAAGAATGAAGCACAGGCAGGGGAAAGGTATTGACTTTCCAACAGTGAGTGGGGAAAACTCCAGTCCTTCTGAAGTTCCCAGAAGGGGCAGAGCTGGGGACCTGGAGACAAGTGAGGGTGGCCAAGAGAGCCAAGTGGTTCACCATGGAGCAGAGGCAAGGCAGCCAGGTGTGGGTGGAAACCCCACAAGTACAGCCAGAGCAGAGCTTCCTGGGGCCCTCCAAGATGGGCTGCAACAAATGCAGAGCCTCCAGCACACAAGATAGAAAGTCTGGAGCTATCTAGCAAAGCACAGAAAGGATGTTCGCCCATGGAGAGCTGTGCACATCATTTAACATAGGCACATGGGGTCTCCTGAATTATGATGATGCCTTTGGCAGAGGGGTCTATATGGCAGGGAACACAGAGCTGTGCACAATTGCTCCCATGCACAGCAGCAGTTGCTAGGACAGAAGATGCTATGATAACCAAAGAAGGTGACAGTCCCCAGGCTGGGCCAACTGGGAAGGGCTCCTGTTGGAAATGCTGCCTCCGTGTGGAGCATGAGTTGGGCACAGAAAGAAAGGCCCAAGTTTAGCAAATTTGCTGGATAAAATGTCAAAGACCAAGAAAGAGAAAGGGAGGAAAGGCATGTTTAAAAACCTCTGCATGGGAAAGGCAGTCAGCTGGTTTGGTGGGTGTTGTAGAACCACAGAACCAGAACCACAGAAGCCAGGTTTGCACAGAAGGCTGAGCACAATCAGCCCTTCAGAGAGCTCTCCCCTCTGTCCAGTGGCCACAGTACAGTCTTGCCTAGTGAGGAGCTCAGGAGGAAGATGCTCTCCCTGGAGTCTGAAAGGAAAGGGGCAGGGGCAGGGCCACTGTTGTCCCCCTCCTCTTCCTGCTGATTTAGCTGGGAGATTCACTCCTGTCAGGTACCATTCCCCAACCAGAACAGTTGGGCCACAGTGAGTCACAGTGGGAGCTATTTAGATAGAATCCATATCGGGACATGATTCCATCTCACCAAAGCCAAGGGAGGCCTCAATAGTGACCACCAAGAACCATTCTCCAGACGTTTGAGTGGAAACTTGGGGAGGCAGTTTCCTCCAACGCAGAACAGTTATGGGCCCCTCAGATGGTTAAGTTCATGGTTACCTGAGTTTGGGGCTTCCCAAATCCTTCTTTAGGCTCTGAGATATTTAGAGGTATTTTAGAAGAAAAGGAGGATTCCAGGGTCAATGAGTTTAGGAAATGCTGGGCTCTGTAAAAGTTAAGAGGTTTCTTAACTGCATAACTTTTCAGAGCCTTTAATATCTTAAAATGCACTGTGACTCTAAGAGGAAAATAGAGTATGCAGAGCTGCCCCAATTTAATTCACCTGGGGTCATTTTTGTTTTTCAGAATGTCCAAGCTCCTAAGAGCTCAGTTTGAAAGTTTAAAGAATGTTTCTCCAGGGCAGATGCAATACTGTAAGAGGCAGCATCTCTGAGGTGGTGACTTCTTAAAGTAGACACCACTCCTCTTCATCCCAGTGGCTTAAAAAAAAAGTTTAATTGCCCCCTTGAGAGGAAGGAACTGGATATGATGAGAAGGGAAAACCTCAGCCAAGCAGTTTCCCAGGACAATGGAAAATTTGGGACTAATTACTAACAATCTCTTTAACCAAAGTGTTTGTTGTTTGCTTGCTTTCTGAGTCAACTGAGAAAGAAGTACTTATATTTAAAATAGAGAATGATTCAGCCATGAGACAAAAGGAAATCCTGCCATTTGCAACAACATGGATGGATCCTGAGGGCATTATATTAGGTGAGATAAGTCAGAGACAAATACAATACGATCTCACTTACATGTGGGATCTAAAAAAGTTAAACTTATTTTGATTTTCAGAGAAACAGAGCATAGAGTGATGGTTAGCAGGGGCTCTGGGGTAGGGGGAAATGGGGAGATGTTGGTCACTAGGTACAAACTTCCAGTTATAAGATTAAACAAGTTTGAGGATCTAATGTACAACATGGTGATGGTAGTAATAACTCTATATCATATACTTGAATGTTGCCAAAACAATGGATCTTAAATGTTCTCACCATAAAAAAGAAATGGTAACTACGTGCAAAGATGGGATGGTAGCTAATACTATGGCAGTGATCATTTTGCAATCAACACGCTGTATACCTTAAACTTACAAATGTTATGTGACAATTATATCTCAATAAAACTGAAAACAACACAAATGTGGTTAATCTGTGGCCCTTTAGTTAATCTGGATATAGTCTTTAGTTAATGATAATATATTGGGATGCCTGGGTGGCTCAGTCGGTTGAGTGTCCAACTCTTGATTTGAGTTCAGGTCATGATCCCAGGGTTGTGGGATCGAGCCCTGCATCGGGTTCCACTCTGAGTGTGGAGCCTACTTGGGATTCCCTCTCACTTTCTTTCTCTCTCTCTCTATCTCTGTCTTCTGCCCCTCTCCCCTGAACTCTCTCTCTCTCTCTCTAAAAGTAAAAAAATATATATCAATATTAGCTCATTAATTGCAACATACCACAGTATATATGCTACTGTAGTAATATATACCTCATACATGTATCTATTTCATAGTATGAATGTACCATAATAATATAAGATGTTAATAGAAGAACACAGGATATATGAGAACTCTCTATACTATCTTTCCAATTTGTCTGTAAAGGCTAAAGCTGTTTTAAAAAATAAAGTCTATTAAAATTTAAAAAAATAGAATGCCAGAATCTCTCCTGATGTTTCCACACTCGGTAGAACTCCTTAGCAGCCTGCCTTGGTCTATTTTTCAGTCTTTTCAAAGGATTTTTATTAAAAGATTAAAATTCAGTCTTTCTGCTATTTGAAACAAAGATTCATGTAACAAGGCGACTCTATTCCCAGAACTTTTGGCTTAAAGCTTTACTGAGATTTACTGGATGCACCTAAATTTTTGTTTTGAGTGCATTTTTTGCTTTATGGGTTATTGAAACCAGATTGGGTAAAATCCAAATTTTAGTAGCTATGAAGCATTACTCAAAAGAGATGAGACTTGTCAGAGATTATGTTGAAGACCATTAAGAGCTCTCCCTTTCCAGTGAGGCATGATGCATGAAATAATAAATAACTTCTGTGCCAGGTGTCAGGGGAGGGAAGTGCAGCCTATAGGACCTTTACACATTCCAAGGGAGCTTTCAGGACTGATCTGTGAGAAGGCTCATGCACATCCTTGTATCTCCCAGAGATCTGCTCTTCTCATGCAGTCAGCTGCTATAAACCAAGTCAGACAGAGGTGAAATAACTTCTTGCCATGGTTGCTGCCCAAGTTTCTTCTCAGGAACACAGATGTCTTAAAGAAAGAAAAGGTCAGAGTGACTTTCACATAACTGGACTCACATTTTGGGAGATTTGCCATTGCTCCACAGGGAAGATTGAAGAAGCATCAGCCACAATGTATGTTTGGAATTTGGAAGTGCACCATGAAGTTCCACCAGAGGGCAGAACATGACATTCAGACTTATAGAGACTCCAGCACTGTGATCCACTGGGCCTCCTTGCATGTGGTTGGTGGACCAGTGGATGAACAAGATGTCAGGAATTTTGTAAGAAGGAAAACCAGCTCAGATAATGCTTGTGTGTGTGTGTGTGTGTGTGTGTGTGTGGAACTTCCAGAAGTTCCAGCCATGACCAGGCCACCCCGCAGCAACTCCAAGCAGACTGCCTTTCTGTGTCCAGACTGGCCATACCAGTTCTTGACATTTATACCATTTTAAGACTTCTACAAAGCTTTGACAGAATTGGTTATTTCCACTGCAAAGTCACTAGTTTTATTTTCATTGTGGAGATTATTCTGGAAACTAAAAGCTAATGTTTGGCAGGTTTTTCACCCATGTGCTTGGTATCTTACCTCACGTCATCTGCCAACATTGGGACATAATCTACTGCCAAAAATAAATAAATAAATAAATAAGAAGGGAAAAGAGAAAAAAATAAAAGAAAGCTGTCATGATCAGACAGGAAGCCATTGTCCAGTTGGGATACTCCAATTGATACCTCCATGGTAAGCTCTCCAGAGCCTGTGTTCTCCATTGCAGAATGACCAGCAATGAAGGCATGTTAAGAACTCCAGCTCCCACAAGTCTGGAGCTGTGTGGAATGGAGAAGGGTTGTGTAAAAAGGCTGCTGCCAATATTCAACTGCCAATAGGGCCAGGAATCCTTTGGAGAGTGACCAGCATATTTTGGCCAACTCAGCTCCTGAGACGCACCAGGAAGGACCTCTCTGCCTTTCAGGAAGTGGAGCTTCCACAGCCTGTGTTACAAATGTTTGAGGATCTTAGCTCCCCTAAGTGGAAAAAAACTACTTTATCTGTCAGTCAGTGGAGAACTTACAGAGAAGTGGAGGCAGAGTTTATGGTGATAAAAGGCATTGATAGACTTATAGGTCTCAGCCTAATCTAGTTATTCATTGATTTATTTTTGTGATTATCTTTGATAACAACATCAAAGATTTAAAATACCTCTCTAGTGCTCGCTTTGGCAGCACATATACTAAAATTAAATTCCTCTCTAGCCTTCTTCATTTGCAGAGGCATTGTTCGATCAAATATGAGTTTCATTTACAAAGCAAATGTATCTTTTTAATCTACCACCTCAGCTTCTTTATGTCAGAGATTTTGCCAATTAAGTCATTCAAAAGTCAGCACTCTCTTGTTTTAAAATGTAGGTAAATAATCCAGAAGTATGGAAAGTGGAAACTCAGCTCTGCAGCCAACCCCAGCAGCAATATATTTTGTTACATGGATATAAGTCCTACCTCAAATAAAACTTTGATAAGCAAGGTATCTGGAACAAGACTTCCAGGTCAGGATTGATAAATCTGTTTGGCCGGTACTAGCCTGAGCCCTTAGAATCCCCAGGTATCTCCCACTTTGCCTTCTATTCCCAGCCTGGTTGGTCATCCCCTTCTCCGCCTATCACTCGTCCTTGTCTGGGAACCATGCTCCAGTTCACGGGGTCTGCCAGCCTGCCTGAGGTCCTGCTTATCCCTCCTCCAGCTCTTTGCCTAAAGTGCCTCCTTTCCTCAAATTTTCCACCTAGACTCCCACTCAAACATGTCTAGTTGAAGCACTCCTCCTTCTCCTAATAAGTTCTCTCCCTTTATATTTTCTTACCACTTGGAAAATCTGATTAGAATGCTTCCTATAATCTGCCTTGTATTTCAAATGTGTTTGTACAGACACCATCTCCCCCACTAGTCCGTGAACCTTGGAAGTCATATCTAAGTCATTCTCACACCTCTGCACAGTATAAAAAGGGTGATATCATACTTGATAAAGGGTTAGTATCCAAAATATATAAAGAACTTATGCAAATCAACACCGAAAAAAACAAATAATCCAATTTAAAAATGGGCAGAAGACATGAACAGACATTTCTCAAAATAAGACATCCAGGTGGCCAAGAGACACATGAAAAGATGTTCATCATCACTTACCATCAGGAAAATGCAAATCAAAATTACAGTGAGATATCACCTCACAATCAACAACACAAGAAACAGGTGTTAGCAAGGATGTGGAGAAAAAGTAACCCCCTTACACTGTTGGTGAGAATGCAAACTGGTGCAGCCACTGTAGAATACACTATGGAGTTTCCTCAAAAATTTAGAAATAGAACTACCTGATGATCCAGCAATCACACTGCTGGATGTTTATCCAAAGAATTATCCACTAATTCAAAGGGATATGTGTACATCTATTTAATAGCAGCATTATTTACAATAATAGCCAAGACATGGAAGCAGCCCAAGTGTCCACCAATTGATGAATGGATAAAGAAGATTTGGTATATATATGCAATGGAATATTATTTAGCCATAAAAAAAGAATGAAATCTTGTCATTTGCAATGACATGGATAGAGCTAGAGAAAATAGTGCTAAGCAAAATAAGTCAGTCAGAGAAAGACAAATACCACATAATTTCATTCATATGTGGAATTTAAGAAACAAAACAAACAAGCAAAAAGAATAAAAGAGAGCATGAAATCAAGAAACAGACTCTTTTTTTGAGAGAGAGAGAGAAAGAGCACACATGCAAGGAGGGGAGAAGGGGAGAAGGGCAGAGAGAGAGAGAGAGAGAGAGAGAGAGAGAGAGAATCTTAAGCAGCCTCCATGCCCAGTGTGGAGCCTGACTCAGGGCTTGATCTCAAGAGTCTGACACTCAACCCAGTGAGCCACCCAGGTGCCCCCAGACTCTTAATTATAGAGAAAAAACTGATGGATGCCAGAGGGGAGGTGGGAAATAAGTGATGAGGAATAAGGAATGCACTTGTTGTGTTGAGCACTGGGTGAGGTATGGAATGGTTGAATCACTATATTGTACACTTGAAACTAATACAACACTGTATCCTAAGTAACTAAAATTAAAATAAAAACTTTAAAAAAAAGAGAGAGAGAAGAGGTCAGGGTGCCTGTGTGGCTCACTCAGTTAAGCATCTGACTCTTGATTTTGGCTCAGGTCATAATCTCACATTTTGTGAGTTCAAGACCCATGTTGGGCTCTGTGCTGACAGCATGGAGCTAGCTTGGGATTCTCTCTCTCTCTCTCTCTCTCTCTCTCTCTCTTTCTCTCTCTCTGCCCCTCCCCTGCTCGCAATGTCTTTCTCTCTCAAAATAAATAAATAAACTTTATAAAAAGAAAAGAAAAGATGATGTCAGTGCTGAAGTAAATTGATGAACTGTGACTAGCAAGGAAGCAAGAGGCCAAGACATGTAAGTAAAATTGAATGACAAATAACAAATGACAAACTGGGGGAAAAGATTTGCCACTTTATTACAGTCACAAGTTCACCATCTGTAATTTATATGAACAAGCTTTAAATATGAAGAAAAAGACTCTATTAAAAAATGAGTAGGAGATGTGGAAAGTTCACAGAAGCAGAAATTCAGAAAGCACTTAGATGCCCAAGAAAAGATGCCCGACTTCACTCATAGTAACATAAATGCAAATTAAAGCTACATTGACTTCTAGACATGGAATAGAACACTCCACCCAATAGCAGAATACATTTTTCTGTCAAGTTTACATGGAACATTGTCCAGGATAGACTATATGCTAGTCCATGAAACAAGCCTAAATAAGTTTAAAAGGATTTAAAGCATACTAAATATGTCCTCCAATCACAGTGGAATTGAATTTGAAATCAACAATAGAAAGAAATTTGAGAAATTCACAACTATACACAGGCTTAAACAAACAATGGGTTAAAGAAGTCACACCAAAATATTTGAAATTACTTTAAGATGAACAAAAATGAAAACACAACATACCACAACTTATAGAATTCAGCTAAAGCAGTGTACAGAGGTAAACTTATATCTTTAGATACCTACATTAATAACGAAAGACTTCAAATCAATAATCTAACCTTCAACTATAGAAAACTAAAAAAAGAAGAGCAAACTTAACTTGGACCAAGCAGAAGAAAATAAATAAGACTATAAAGGAATGAAATAAAAAAGAGAATAGAAAAACAACAGAAGAAATCAATGCAACTAAAGTTTGGTTCTCCAAAAAGATCAACAAACTTGACAGATCCTTAGCTAGATTGACAGTGAGAGAAAGAAAAAGAGAGAACTCAAGCTACCAAAATCAAGAATGAAACAAGGATGCTACTACTGATCTCTAGAAATAAAAACAATTATAAGGGAAGACCATGCCAACAAATAGAAAACCCAGATGTAACGGACAAATTCCTGGAAAGACACAAATTATTAAAACTGACTCAAGAAGAAATAGAAAAATCTGAATAAATCTATAAAAAAAGTAAAGAGATTGAACTATTAATTTTAAAAATTCTCACAAAGAATGCCCTAGGCCCAGATGGTTTCTATGGTAAATTCTATGAAACTTGTAAAGAAGAATGAGTTCCAATCCTTCACCAACTCTTACAGAAAACAGAAGAGGGTGAACATTTCCCAAATCATTTTATAAGGCCAGTGTTACCCTGATCCAAAACCCATACAAAAGCATCCCAAGAAAAGAAACCTACAGATCAAAACTATATTGAGACACCATTTCTTAATAAGATGGGCAAACATCCGAAGTTTAACAATATATTCTATAGATGAGGCTATGGGAAAACCAGAACTCTCTTAAAATCGTGGTGGAAACGCATAATGGTAACCTGCATGGAGGGGAATTTTGCAATATTTGCAAAATTACGTGTGCATTTACCATTAATTACAGCAATCTCTCTTCTAAGAATCTAGACTCAAGATTACTGGCAAAACGCAAAAGAATGTGTTGCACGGCTTTTTGTTGCTGTGAGACCTGTAAAGACTGAAAAACACCCACATGTCCATCCGGTTGAATCAACTTACATGTATTCACCCAAAGATATGGGCTATACAGCTACAAAAAGAAATGAGTGGCTAATTCCCAGAAAAAGTGAAGACAGAAAGTACTCTTCCATTTATGTGAAAAAAAGAAGGAAGGAAATATATATGGAATTAATATCATACACTAATATTTAAAAGTGGAAAGATTAAAAAAATTTTTTTTCAGTTTACTTGTCCGGAGGGAAAGATAAGGGGGAGAGATAGATACAGTAGCCAGATACTTCTGGATAAATCTTGTTTGCAGTTTTTGTTTTGCAATAATATAAATGTTTCATATAATTATAAAAAAAAATTAAATTGCAAACCAATTTGTAAAAATCCAAAGGAAAATTAAAGAAGTGAATCCAACCGTGTATCAAGTTTGCAGAATAACCACCCTGAGAAGAATCATTTTAAGAGATTTAAAAACTCTAATGGTATATACCTACAGTCAAAAAGAACAACAAAACAGTGTTTTAAACTGCATTTAGTAATTGTGTCATTAACATTAATATTGGCATTATAGGTCTGAAACTATATCTAGGATAAAACAAACGTCATTAGGAATAAGATTCAGCATAAGCGCAAAGAGACACATATAAGTAAATTAGTAATTAGTATTAGGGCAAAGTAAGTAAATTAGCTGTGTTTCTAAATTGGAATTAGAACTATCAGTATGAACTCATGATGCATATCTTACATATTAAATATAATCTATGTGTTGTATACAATATGTATATTATATGAATGTGCACATACAAATATCACCATTCTGCCACTGCAAGGACTACAAACAATTCAATTCAGAAGGAGGGTACTGATTTCTAAGTACCATTTCCCACTAAAATGGCATTTAGAAATAGTCTTTGGAAAAATGGCCACATCCAGGTCTAGGGTAAGAAATGCACAAGGTAAGCCTGAAACACCTTTTCATTCCAGATAGCGAGGACACTCTCAGAGACTCCTGGTGTTGTGCCAGAAGGATTCAAGAGCCAATGTGAAATTGGGACCATTTGAGCAACAATAAGGAAAGTTACTGCTGTGAACTGAAATGCATCAAATATGTTTCCATCCATGAATTCATACTGACACTCTGAGAAAAGAAACACATTAGTCACCTTGGGATGATGCCAGGGAACTAACTCATTACTCTGAAAACCAAAACCTTTTGCCTTTCCTGTGTGAACCACAATAACCAATTTGGTCAGGGGAAGTTTCTCTTTCTAAGTGAATTCCAGCAAATAAATGAAGAAGGAATGGTAGAATTAAAGATCTCCATTTTGCAAGTTCTAGTGATATAAAGGCTCTAGGTGATCATCACTATGATCCCCTAAACTGACAAAAAACGGACAAGCAGACAAACAGGTGCCTCCTGATGGAAAGACACGCGGCACCAGTGAGTCTTGTCCAAAACCTCTTTCTGAATCTGCACAGCTCTTGAGATCTTACTACTGGTCAGGAAATGCAGGGCACAGAGCAGCACGAGAAACATCATGGGTTTGTCTCAGGGTCTCCTTTGAGAGGAACCCAAACCAAGACCCCAGAGACAGAGTGCAAGTGCTGGCTCCACGCCGTGCTCCCCCTGCCTGATTGCTGCTGCCTTCTCAGGGGTCCACACAGGTCACCACACAGGTCACTGTCCTAGATCCTCTCCCCAACTGTGATCACAGGCAAGCTGCTTGTTCCCTAGGAGCTTCAGTGTCCTTATTCTTTACCCGAGATAAGAAATACGCCACCTCTGAGGCTGGGTGACCAATTGGGTAGGTCACTACACAGGCAGACAGCCCTGGCACCAGTTAACTGGCCTGTGTGTCTTCCTTGTCACTAGTATCAGTACGATTATCATTGGTTCAGACTGCTTTCTGGACGAGTAACAATCCTCACACGCTAATGGCGTGTCTACAGTTCTCGTGCATGGCTTCCTAGTGCTGGATCCTTCCAGATGCCGTGCACAGAGGACGAGACCTTCTGGAAAGGAGAATTCTGCTTGGGATCCCCTCCCTCCCTCAGCTCTGGCTCAGCGCCAGCCAACAAAAATATAATGTGAGCCACATATATCATTTTAAAGTTTGTCGTAGTCACTTTGGGGTTCCGGGGTGGCTCAGTCAGTTAAGCATCTGACTCTTGGTTTCAGCTCATGATCTAAGGGTTTGTGAGTTCAAGCCCCCTTCAGGCTCTGCACTGACACATGGAGCCTACTTGAGATACTCTCCCTCCCTCTCTCTCTGTCCCTCCCCTGCTCTTTCTCTTTCTCTAAGTAAATAAAAACATTCAAAAGTATTTTAAATAAGTAAAAATAAAGTTTCTAGCAGTCACTTAAAAATAAATAGAAGTGGGTGAAAAAAATTAATACTACATTTTATTCAACCCAAAACATCCAAACTTTCATTTCAATGTGCAATTAGTATGAAATCATTATCACCGGTCTTGTCTTGGCCACCTTATGTGTTGTGTGCTCTGAGCACACTGCATTTTGAACTGGGTGAATTTCAGGTTGTCGATGGGCAGCCACATGTGGCTCAGGCCACCACATTGCATATGACAATTCCAGGTTGCTTGCCTCACTGTGCCAGCTCTGGGGAGGAGGCATGTTCACTTTGGGAAGGCTCGAATCTCATTCTCTCCATGTTATCTGACCCCAGAAAGGGCCCATTTGGCCCATTGTCTGGAGAGGCACTAACTGGCCGGCTGGGATGGGGGTGCTCACTGGCACTGAACACCAAGTTTCTCTACCTTGTAGCCATGATGGGGCACGAGTATGCCGCTAGGGAAGACGAGACCCTCACCTGCCATGGGGGGCCTCCCAGCTCCTCCCAGTTTGATTCTTGACACCCCAGGAACACCCTGCCTCCATAATTCTGTCTTGATCTGTGCCATCCGAAATACCGCCGTTGCAGAGCCCCTCTGGTCCCTGGAGGAATTCCGGCTAAAAGCCCATTGAGTCTATCTAGAGCCAACCACAAGTTTACAAGGAAAACAACCCTGCCACTGGGTGAGCACTGCCCTGCCCCCAGGCTGCATGCACCAGCAATACATGGGCGAAGTCATGCTTCACCCCCACTCTCATGGGACACAGTTGTCCACCTCTGGTAGGCACATACCTGAGGGAAGCTGATGAAAGCAAAGGACAGACCCCCTCCGCAGAAAATGGCCTCATCCACCCTCACAATCCAGCATCACCTCTGGAAGTCAGAGGCTCCTTGAGCCCCTGGGTGTCCTCCAGGTGTGGGAGTGGGCTCCTGCAGCTTAAGGGTGGGTACATGGCCCCAGGCTCAGGCTGCACCCCAGCCAGGGCTCTGGGGGGCTAACTTACGTTCCTGCTCCACCTCACATGCTCACTCGGAGGCCTCAGTGTCCTCATCTACGAAATGGAAACCGCCCTAACTGCCGCTGCATCCAGTCTGTCTGCACTTCTGTGCACTCTTCTTGGAAATGAGAGAGGCACCCCGGGAGACCCACAAGTGTGTAGAGAGACCCAAGCCCCTGCCTAGGGGGTTGAATGGAGGAGAATTTCAGGGTTTGGCTGATCTCTTTTCCTGCTAGGCTGAGAAAGCTCACTGAAAGCTGGAAAACCATGCCCATTCTTACAGTACACCCCCCATAGTGGTTTTAGGGTGACTGTGGATACGGGTCATGCAGGCTGCTGGTAGGATGGGGACAGTGGGGGTTAGGAACGCCCGGATGGGGACGGGAGTCATGTGGGACTCACACTGCATGCATACTGGAATTCACCTCGACCTCTGGCTCAGCCTCAGATGATTTGAGAAAGGATTACGGATGATTAGTGCCATGTGCTGCCTTCTCCCAGTTCCTCAGGGCCCGGGCACTGCCCGCCTGATGAGGGGCTTCTGAAAGAACGATTATGTCCAATTGTCTCAATTATGCAAACCATGCTGACATTTCTAGCAGGGGAAGGACTGGCGGGGGGAGGAGGGTCACTTCAAAGGGAAAGTTCTGGCTCCCCCCACCTCTCTCAGATCCCAAGGCTGTTTTCATGGGATCCCACACTGAGCAGCCTGGCAACATGGGGCCCTGGTTTCCTTTTCTGGCCTGGGAGCGAGGTCATGGGGCCATTGCCTCACCAGGATCATGAGGGGTCCGGCACGGGCGCTCACATGCTCCTCATGTGGACTTCTCCTCTTAAAGGGTGGGCCCTCCTCAGCCAGCTTCCTGTCTGGCCAGAGGAGGAAGCTGGAGGCCAGGCTGGGCCCTCCCCGCTCTGCCACTGTAGCAGGTAAGCTCAGGTGGGGCTAAGCGAGGGTGCAGGGAAGCTCAGGTTGGGGGCTTTGCTTCCTGGGGCCTGTTGCTCCTCTGCTGCTGAGACTGGCTGAGACTGCTGAGACTGGATAAGGGTGTATCTGTTCTCAGCTGACAAGGCCTCCAGGATGATTCCCTGAGGGAACGAGCCCTGTGTCAGCCGGCCAACACCAGGCTCCAGCGTGATGAGGCTTCCTCAGAGCTGGCTTCTAAATGTAGGTGCCAGGGATCCGCAGAGAAGCCCCAGCTCCAGGGCTCAGCCTCCTTGCCGCTTACTGTTACTTCTTAGCATCTTACCTCTGTCCCTGTGCTTCCTGGAGAGCGTGCCTCTTCCCGTGAGCCCTTGCTATCGCTAAAGTTCTTCCGGGGCGGGGGGCAGGGGTTATATCTATAAGCCTTCATCAGCTGATATTTCATCTATTAGTTAAAACCTCAGGGTCGGGGGAAGCTCAGGGAAAAGATAGGTTCTACTACACGGGGCTGTGAAGGGAGGTGGGAATTCCCTCTCACTACCAGTAGGAAGTAAGAACCAGTTTCTGAAAGGCAGTTGAGTAGTATGCACCCAAGTACAATTCTATGTCTAGGGATCCATTCTGAGGAAAGAATCCTGAAGGTAGGCCAGGATTTACATAGCATTGTTTACTACAGTGAGACACATGAACAACCCAAATGTCCAAAACTGAGGATTGGGCACGTAAACCATGATCTATCCACAGGATGAAATATAATGTGGCTACTTGCAAAAGGACAGAGAAGAATGTATAATGATAATGTGCAGAATGAACATGCTTTTCATGACAGACGCGCACACACACGTCTAATCTGTTCCCAGAAAAAAAAAAAAACCTAGAAATATACTGAGAGTCTATCTGTTGTTATTCTAGGATGAAGGCCATATGGGTGATGTTTATTTATTCCTTGGTAGATTTGTATATTTCCTCTTCTTCTTTTACTTTAATCATTTTCTATAACAAATACATTTTCCTTTTGTTACCAGAAATTATACCTTTTTTTTTTTTTTAAGTTTAGCAAAAAGTAGCAGAAATAATGAGGAGCAGGCAGGGGCAGAGGTGGGGAAGAATGGAAATGTTTACAAGAGTCATTCCTGGGTTGATGAGGAATAGGAACTGAAAATGAAGGAGGGCAGAGAGGTAGGGAGGAAAAATATATGACAAATTTGCTCTGTCTGAATTAAATATTTAGGGAGGAATTAAAAAGGACACCAGCCTCTCTAGAAGCGGACTTCAGACAGGTTTGAATTTCGCGAAGGATTGTCTTTGGCAATCTTCACCAAATATCTTTCTGCACACTACGCAGCAGCAGTTTTAATTCATGGCATTTGCGATGGTATTTATAGCATAAATTGGCCACTGTCTGCAGTGTATTTCAGGCTCCAGAAAATGTAATTGGAAACGTCAACTAATGTTGAAAGCGTTTGCTGTAATTGTTTGTGTTTTATTGGTTATTTTCTAGGAGAAGTCTGGAATTTTGTTTGGTTTGGCTCTTTGCAACCCCACTTATTTGCTTTGCAAAGTTGATAAGTACAAGAAACAGAATGATATTCAGGCATTTTAAGTGGCTAGTCATCTTCGTACTGAACTAAGTGAAAACAAAACACACTTTCCATTAACTTAAAATCCTCTTACTTGGAGCATTTGATATTTTTAGAAATCTCCCTTTTGCTTTGATTGGAAATGTTTTCAAGATGTCCTCTAATTTGTGTGTGTGTGTGTGTGTGTGTGTGTGTGTGTGCATGTGTGTGCGCACATCACGCACACAAAACCTGGGCCTGGGAAAATAGAGGCGGCCATCCAGGGGAATAATGGGACCCAATCCCGGATCCTCTTCCACAACCTAGAAGTTAATGAGGTTCAACATCTTAATGCCTTAAAAAGGTAGTAGCCAGAGACACACTGATATGCAAAGGGACCCGGGCAGTCGGTGGCTGCTATGCCCCTCATTTTCTACCTCTATTAGACTCTGCAATCGGTGAATGAATTACAGAATCCACTGGGAGCAACCAGGGTCCAGGAAATGGTTGGTTCATTGCCCCAGACACACATCACAAACAGGAGCAATTTTCCCTGGCTCCCACAGAAAACACCACAATTTATCTTGCTATTTTCCAGAAACAGTGCCTTCAATTGCTATCTATGTCAGAGGGAAGAATACATTTCCAATGCTAGAGATAGCTTAAAGAAAACAAGCTAATGACAGCCCACAGCTCTCCCCTTCCCAGCTGCCAGGTCTTCTTGTTGCTATGTGCCTGCCCATTCCCCCCACTGCTTCTGGCTCTCACCCCATCTGGTCTGCTCTCCCCGTAAACGTGGCAGGGAGACAGGAAGTCCTGTGTTCATTCCTTAAGGGTTGGTCACACTTGCTATGACCCAAGGTAAAATTAATGCTGAATTGGCAAGTGGCCTCTCTCCATGGGCCATGGACCCCCCCTAGAGATTGGGTATTAGGGAGGGCAAATGTGTCAGGCATGATGAGGTGGAAAGCATGTTGGCCAGGAGTCACAGCAACAGCATCTTTTTTCTGTTAATCATTGGAGAGGTAACACACAAATATATAAAGTTGTACAACAGTGCAGAAGAGCCAGATGAAGGTCCTAACACCCCCAGCCCCACTGCTGAGCACACTTGATGGTTTGATGTGTATTGTTCTAAACTAGTGCCTCCCAGTCAACTGTGCCACAGACATAACTTTAAATTGTACAGTAGCCATGTTAAAAAAGGAAAGCCATGTTAAAATAAGTGAAACTAATTTTAGAATTTATTTAACTCAACATATCCCAATTATTATCATTTCAACATGTAGTTGTTACTAAAAAAAAAACTTATTAATGATATGTCATTTGTTTTGTACTTCAAAATTCGGCCAAATACTACTCCCCCACTTTTTTTGAGCTCTAATATCAGACATAGAAAATGGTAGTTTGCTGTCTTATACTTGAACTCACAGCATATCTCAGTTAAGATGGGCCAAATTTCAGGTGCTTAATAGCTGCATATAGCCAGTGGCTACTATGTTGAGCAACATAGCTCTAGACCTTTGCATATCAAGGTTTGTTCTTGTACAACTGGATCATACCAGAAAGATCTTAGTACAACTTTTTTTCCAATTAATAATAAAGACATTTACACTTTAGAACTTAAAGTTCTACTTTAGAGTATCTGATACTTGCACAGCCCATGGTTGGATCTATCATCAATGGTTTAACAATTTCCTAATCGAGATGAAAAAAAAAATTGGAGGCTTCTAATTTTTCACTTGGTTCAAAATATATTGGAATAAACATCCATATATTGCCTCTGTATGTGTAAAAATGTTTCTAGATAATAAACCCCTAGAAGTGGATGTCCTGGGTCAAAGCGTATGTTCACTTGACCCCGTGACAGGTACTGCCCAGATCCCCTCCAAAAACATACTGCCAGGAGTCTGTGAGAGAGAAGCAGATCCTTAGCCACCAGGCAGCCTTGGGGTTTGGACCTGAGTTCTCTTAGATGTAAAAACGAGGAGTTGTGCTAACCCTTCCTTGTTTCTTAAATGCCCACTTTTACAGCTCAAATGTTGACGGTTCCAGCCCATCTCTCCGGTGGACGGGGCTGTGCATGGGTGAGAGCTCCCTGTTCCTCAGTTGGCAGGGCAGGACCAGAAAGACCGATGAGCAAACAAAACTCCTCATGCATCTTGCCTGAGGTCAGCAGAAAACTCTCAATGAAGACCCGAACTCCTATTTTTTGTACAATTACTATTACACTGTCTTTTATTAATATGGTGTTGTCTACTAAGTGCTGTCACAGCAAATGAGCAGAGGAGCAAGGACCAGCCCCAGCAGCCTGGCTCTTGAGCTGGCTGCCACAGGCATCATGTTGAGCTACATCAACTTCACTCCCACTGGTGTGCCACCCAGCGTCCCTCCCCACCCCTGTGGCCTCAGCAACATCACAGCCCCTGAAGGACACAGTCCTTGTTCACACACACCACCAATAGTGTGGTGCACCCTCCCAGGTCCTGGGAGTCCTAGGAGAGGAAGTCCACCTAAAGAGTGGCAAAGGACCACTGAAAAGGAGAAGGTGCTCCCCATGGAAGCCAGGTGGGTACTGGGAGGTCAGCCTTGGTCTTCCAATCCTCTCTCCCATGGGTGCTGGTCTGCACCCTCCCAGCCAGGGAAGACCAGACTGAGCTCTCAGGTAACGTCAAGGAGGCCCTATACACACTGGCTTTCCAACTAGTTTGCCCTCCTGAGCAAGCCAGTCAGGAGGGGGAGCTGCAGAGGGGGCCCCCGAGACCCTTGTGGCAATTCCCAGGTTCCCAATCAGGGAGGAGCTGGTGATGGGGGCAAGGGAAGATTCATCCATCCATCCCCATCCATCCCCAGCTGTGTGGGATTGAGTCTTCCAACCAGGGGCATGGAGTGTCTTTGCATTTGTTCAGACCCTCTTTCCTTCCTTCAGCAAAAGGTCTTATAGTTTTTAGTGTGTTGGTCTTTCACCTCCTTGTTTAAGCGTTTTCCCAGATATTTTATTCTTTTGGATGTTATCATCAACGAGGTTGTTTTCTTAATTTCCTTTTTGGATTCTTCACTGCTGGTGTTTGGAAACACAACTGATCTTGCACCCCAAAACTTTGTTAACTTTGCTTATTAGCTGTAGCAGGGTTTTTTTGTGGATTCTTTCAGAGTTTTGCTTTGTTTTATTTTGGGCTTCATCTGTATTCCTAAGCAATATATTGTTTAGCTTTTTCTGCTTTTGAACTTTATATAAACAGACTCACACTGTGTGTCCCCTCGGGGACTTGCTTCTTTTGCTCTGGGTTATGTTTTGAGAGCCATTCATATGATGTGGTTTGTCTGTTTCTGTTGCCATGTAATATTCCCTCATGTGAATATGTGGGGATGGACTTACAGGTCCTACTGCAACTGGGCATCTGGGTTGCTATTTGTTGGGGATCTCATGAATGGGAACATGCATGTGGGGTCTCCTGGTACACACGAGCATGAGCATATTTTGGGGGTAAACCCCAGTATAGAATTGATAGACTCAAGCATGTGGCTGCTCTGCTTCTCCAGATGATGCCAAAAGGCCTTCTATCCTCCTTAAAAGGAGGAGCTCAGAAGCATGTGCCCATTTTGGAGAAAGCATTTGGAATCAGCCAGAGGAGACAGATGTGTGATGAGGGACAGGGCTGTGCACAGGAGTCAAGTCCAGCTGCCTGGCATGAGGCCAGCCAGGACTGGTGGCTTCACCATGACCCAGTCTCTTCTCCTAGTGCCCATTCACCTCCCAGAGTCCCTACCAAAGCCCTAACCCCTCCACTGCCTCAGTTTCCTCATATTTAAAACCACAGTGAGGGGAGCACATGCTCTCTGTAGACCTCTGCCCCCCAACAGCCACTGCATCTCAATTCAGTGTGGCAGTCATCGTGACCACAGTGAGAAATGGGATCAGGGGCTCTGCCTTTTTTCTGCTGTTCCCTCTTCTGAGAGCGCCTTTCCCCTTTGCTCCTGCGCCCAGCTGAATTCTCCTCAGGCTTCAAGGATGAGCTCCCTCCCTGTTTTCCCCACCTGGCAAGTCCCTCCCCAGGGAGAAGCCCTGTCCCCCCACACCATGCACAACTTTACAATGCCAGTGTATCCGCCTGGGAGCTCCCGAGGGCTGAGTGCACTCAGTACACCTGGAACCAGCAGAGCCTACAAGGTGAGGGGGCTTCATAAGCTACTAGCGTGAAATACACAAATGCTGGCTTTCTCTCATGTCGCACAAGGTGGTCTGGGGCTACAGAGGTCCCAGTGAACTTCTGAAGACATATTTCCTCTGATGTAACCCTCCCAAGTTTTCAATGCTGGGCTGTGTGTAGGAACACTTATCTATAAATACATGAGCAGCCCAGACACTGGCCATGAGTCACGGGTCACTACAGACCACAATGGTCACATAGATCTAGAAGAACACAGCAAATGAGAACCCCATTTGGGATGCTCAGCCATGCCCCCTCCTTCACACCCAGCCCCCCACCCAAATCTACACAGCTGCTCCCACCCCAGTCCTCACCTCCCAGAGTGGCCCCTGCAGGAGTGCCCATCATTGCCAGACCCCTCGCCCCTTCCTTGAATTGTAACAGGACTCAAGGGGTTTGCCACTTAGGGTGCAGCATATTGAACACAACCCAAGGAACCATTGAAAGCAAAGAACTTTTTATTATTTGTTGCAGGTGAGAAGACAGGGAGATGGCTCTCAAAGCACCATCTCCCTGTGGAGTTAGTATAGAAAGCTTTTTTTCAGTGTATCAGGGGGAGGGGAGGGGAGCTTGCATATACATTAAGGAACGTATACATATCCTATTACTTAGGCACTTTGGCTCAGTTCTGCAAGACTGTCAATTCCTAGACTGTCAACATGCTAGTGTGTACATTGTATGTTTGAAAAAATGGTGGAAAACTCCACCCACAAGAGGAGATCTTAGTATTATAATGAGCTAAAGGTAACTTCAGGACAACTCAGGGGTGAGGAGGAAGGGTGAGGCACTTCTATGCAGTCCTCAACTCCAATCTGGCTCAAACTGGCTAATGTAAGGGGCTGTCAGGGGAGACCCATCTAGCAAGGGGCTCTCAGGTGAGTGAAACACCTTGGCTGGTGTTTCCTTGGTGTCTCCTTGGCTGTAACTGTTGGTTCTGCCAAACAAAACCCATGTTTTCTCTGCTTATGCCCCTTCCCCACCTCCCTTCTGCTAGTAGCGCTTAGGCCTCTTATTTGAGTAACTTCCCTTTGCATTTTAGCTAACAAAATCTGTCCCATCCTGGCTCTCAGTCTCTGGGAGTTGACTATTGCAAACTAGCCAATCTGCTGCACAGGCACTACTGAAATATGAGAGGTGCTTGCCGATTAATGCGTGCACGCTGGTCCCCAGGAGCTGCAGGAAACCGACTTAGCATGACTTAGATAATATTGTCGGCACAGAGCTGCTATGAGGCCAGGGAGGAAGAACACTGGTAAAAGAAAACCTTGGAAAAACACAAACCAAGATTTGTGTCTGACATTCTTAAGGGCTGGTGAGTGAGCCGTGAGTTTGGAAGGGAATGATCCCTGTCTCATCAAAGTGTCCCTGACGTTGGGGACAGCTGGCCAGGCCTGGGCTTGACTCTTAGTCCTGCCTTCCCACAGGCTTCCTGCTTCCTCTGCCATTGACAGGGGAATTAAGAACAATGTATTCCAACGCCCACCGACCCTACCTGAAAGACCCTGGGCACTTAAACGGAAGCTAAAATCTTACCCTTGTTATACTTCATTCAGTTTATGCTTACTTAAGACAGTCAAAAACTATTTACTGAATACCAATCTCTGCCAGACAATGGGCTTGAGGTTTTTCACACTAAACTGTGTTTAATCTTTACAACAATCCCACTTAACAGGCAAGATAATCGAGGCTCAGGAAAGTTAAATAAATTGGCCATGGTCATAAAGATAGGAAACAGTGAGTCCAGGGGTGCCTGGGTGGCTCAGTTGGTTAAGCGTCCCACTCTTGATTTTGGTTCAGGTCATGATCTCATGGTTCACAGGTTTAAAGCTCTGCATCGGGTTCTGTGCTGACAGTGCAGAACCTGCTTGGAGGTCTCTCTCTTTCCCTCTCTCTCTGCTCCTCCTGCGCTCTCTCTCTCTCTCTCTCTCTGTCTCTCTCTCAAAATAAATAAATAAACTTAAAAAAAAAAAGGAAAAGGGACAGTGAATCTGGGAGCTGACTCAAGTATGACAGAATCCAGAGTCGTTTTCTCACCACCACACCTTTTATTGTATTTTTACTTTAGGGACCACCTTCAAAGCCTTAACCCAAAGAAAAGACTTTAGTAGTAAAGCCCACTGGGAAGATTCTTTCCAGGGTGTGACTCCACGAGGAATATGCCAAGGAGGCGTTGCCTCCTAGTGGTGCCACAGGGTAGAATCCCATGCACCTGGGTAAAGCGTGAGGAAGCTCTCTGTACAAGTGATGCAGGCTGGCCGGGTCCAAGGATCAGCCAAGAGGGCCCTTGGCTTCCCACAGGAGAGAAATCAAGTGCAAACCTAGAGGAAGTGAAAGCAGAGTTTACTGAAAACATACAGCAAATACAGACAGAGTGTCTGGAAGACTCAGGAAGGAAAGGAGAGTAAGTCTTGTCTTTGCTTGGGGTCTGGGGTATTTATTAAGGATGGTGATCTGGTGTATGTGTTCTCTCAGGCATCCAGGAACTGGTCAAAGCAAGGACAAGTGCTCAGGAGCCAGGAGTCTTGGTGTCATGGTGTCTGGAGTCAGTGGTCTTGGAAAATGTACAGGACAACCTCACCGGTCACTCCTTAGATGTTATCCATCATGCTGGAAGTCTCCAAAGAAATCATTAACTCCTTGACTTTACGAGGAGGACTTACATTAAGTCATGTGTAGGGTGGGGGTGCAGGTCCTAACATGAATAGAAGAGCAGGCCTTCCCAGGATCCCTGCAATTTCCCTAGTTCACAAGGGCTCAAGAAGATGCCCACAAATATCACTGAACTGTCATTTTTAAAAAGTTCTTTATAAGAGTATGTGTGTTGGAATAAACAAGAGAGAATGTCTGAAGGGCACACAGCAACCGTTAGTGGGCGTCACTGCTGGAGGCTAGGGGTTGGAGGGAGAAGGAGGGAGAATCACTTTTCAATTCAGACACTCCTTTTTTTAAATGTTTATTTATTTTTGAGAGAGAGGGAGAAGAGGGGAGGTGCAGAGAGAGGGAGACACAGAATCTGAAACAGGCTCCAGGCTCGGAGCTGTCAGCACAGAGGCCAACACTGGGCTCAAACTCAAGAACCATGAGATCATGACCTGAGCCAAAGTTGGATGCTTAACCAACTGAGCCACCCAGGCGCCCCTCAATTTAGACACTTCTAAATCTTTGTCATTGTTCCATTGAGCATATATTAGTTGAGGGATGCTTGTGGGGTTTGTTGTTTGTTTTAAATTCTAAGCAAAGGAAAAAAACCCACATCATCCCCCCATGCCACCAGCCCATCCCCACCCTGTGCCCCAGGCATGAAGCTTTTGAAGCCATCTCTAAAAGGAAAAGAATAGGAAAATGTGAGCTCCAAATCAAGATTCAGGTCTTAGAGAGGTGGGTGTGGGGCCCTATAGCTGAAGCTTCTCTGTCCTTGTGGTGGATCATCGCCCAGGCCAGTGGCCTCTGCACCTCTTCATGTTATAGGGTGACCATGTTACAGGGTGACTCCCAGGCCTGCTCCACCCATATCCACCAGGCCCCCTAGAATGTGTTTTCTCATTTTGATGCCAGGTCCACTTGTAACCAGGGCACTGGGGCGCAAGAGCACCTGGTCCAAATAGACCAGTTTTGGCCATTTCCTGTTGGCAAAATCCAAAGGCAGAGAGGCAGGTGGTGGGTGAAACAAGAAAGGAATTTATTTCAGCGAGGCCAACCCCAGGAAGACAGCGGACTAGAGTCTCCAAGACTGTCTCCTAAGTGCGGAAAATACTTCCAGGTATTAGAGAACGTGGACATATAAGGAGAATAGGGAGAATGTGGGACAAAAGCCAGTGGGAATGTGCAAGTGGGCAGTGAAGGTCAATTCATCATTGTCTTGGGGTCAAATACACGGGGGCTCGCGGGCATCAGGACAGAATTTACTGCTCTTCCCATCACAGGATGATTTGCCCAGCAGGTCTTTTGCCTGAGTTAAGAGACAAGCTGGAAAGGAGAACTTAATCAGTTAGAAAGTACCAGATAAGGTCAAAATGGAGGTAGTTGAAGTCCTCTGTCACACTCTTCACGGGCCTCCCCACTGTCCTCCAGCTGCTGTGTGGGCCAGCGAGGGCCAACCTGCCATGGTTACCAGTAACCTGTTGTGGGCACCATGCTGAGCCATATTGGAGTCTGTGGGAGAAAGAACAATGAGTGTCCTATATACACTTACCAAAATATCCCCTCATGTTTAAACCGTGTGGGAAAGTAAGAACTCTACAGTCAAAAAACATGACTGTATAAAAAGCCTCACACTGCCCAATGTGCTGGCCTGTCACACAGTAAACCCTCGTACACTGCCCAGTGGGGACATGCTGGCTGCACAGCCCAAGAGCTGTGAGCTGATCGGAAACAACCCTCGCACAACGAGGCAAGATCATAAAGAGAGCAACAACCTGTCTTTAAAATGTTGATATCGTGATCACAAGGGATTCTTGGCATTGATTTTATCTTTTTTAAATTTTGTATAAAATGGGGCACCTGGGTGGCTCAGGCAGTTGAGCGTCCGGCTCTTGACTTCGGCTCAGGTCATGATCTCATAGTTCAAGGGTTTGAGCCCTGCATCAGGCTCTGCACTGATAGTGTGGAGCCTGCTTGGGATTCTCCCTCTCTTTCTTTCTTTTTTTCTTTCTCTCTCTCTCTCTCTCAAAACAAATAAACTTTAAAAAAACGAATCAAAAAATAAAATTTTGTATGAGATGCTATTTATCTTAGGTACTGAATTTTTGACATCCTGCCCATCACCCAAGAAAGGCACAGCAGGCCCAATAGTGCTATGCCTTCTGAGCACTGATTCCTTCCCTGGATGTCCAGGTGCCAGCACTGACATCAGAGACATCTCCTCTGACTTATCTCCCTTACAGCATGAACTTGCAGTTCCTTGAGAGGACTGGCTTGGGAGGACCCAAATAGAGCAGTGGGAAGCTGAGGGCCGCATGGGCAATGGATCTCAAAAGCTTGTTAAAATACAGGTTCTCACACCCTGATTCTGATTCCAGGGCCTGGAGTGAAACCTAGATATCTTTTTTTTTTTTATTTATATTTAGTTGTGGTAAGATACACACAATATAAAATTTGCCATCTGAATCATTTTTAAGAGTATGGTTCACTGGCATTGAGTCCATTGACACTGTTGTCCAGCCATCATCACCATCTACTCCAGAACGTTTTCATCCTCCCAAACTGAAACGCTACCCATTGAACACTAAGTCCTCATTTCCCCTTCTCAGCCCTTGGCACCCACCACTCTTAGTGCCTGTCTCTACAAATTTATTTTAGGCACCTCATATGAGTATTTTTCCTTTGTGACTGGCATATTTCACTTCGTGTACTGTCCTCAAGGTTCATCCACATTGTAGCAGGTGTCAGGATTTCCTTCCTTTTGAATACTGATAATATTGCTTCATATAGGTAAACCACATTTTATTTTGAATAATCCTGCCATGAACACAGGTGTATAAATATCTCCCTGAGACTCTGTTTTCAATTCTTTGGGGCATATGCTCCACAGTGGAATTACTGGATCATATGGTAATTCTAAGTTTCATTTTTGAGGAGGTACCATAACTGTTTTCCATAGCATCTGCTTCATTTTATTTTTTTATTCTTAATTTAAAAAATCTTTTTAATGTTTATTTTTGAGAGAGAGAGAGAGAGACTGGGGGAGGTGCAGAGAGAGAGGGAGACACAGAGCCTGTAACAGGCTCCAGGCTCTGAGCTGTCAGCGCAGAGCCCGACATGGGGCTCGAACCACCAGCTGTGAGATCATGACCTGAGCCGAAGTCAGATGCTTAACCAACTAAGCCACACAGGCGCTCCAACATCTGCTTCATTTTAAAAGGATTATTAATTTATTTATTTTGAGAGAGAGAGAGAGTGGGGGAGAGGCAGAGAGAGAGGAGGAGAGCGAGAATTCCAAGCAGGCTCCATGTTGTCAGTGCAGAGCCCGATGTGGGGCTCGAACTCATGAACCATGGGATCATGACCTGAGCTGAAATTAAGAATCAGACGCTTAACCAACTGGGCCACCCAGGTGCCCCTGCTCCATTTTAAAATTCCACCCATAGTGCACAACTGTTTCAATATCTCCACGTCCTCACCAACACTTGTTATTTTCTGTTATGTGTGTGTGTTTTCAATCGTAGCCATCCTAATGGTGTGAGCTGATATCTCTCTGGTTTTGACTTACCTTCCCTAATGATTAGTGACACCGAGCATCTTTTCGTGTGTTTGTTGGCCATCTGTATGTCTTTTTTGGAAAATGGCTAGTCCAGTCCTCTGCCCATCTTTAATCGGGATGTTTACTATTGTTGTTATTGTTAAGTTGTAGGTTTTTGTGTGTGTGTGTGGTTTTTTTTTTTTTTACATATTCTGGATGTTGATTCTCTATCAGATATATGATTTGCAAATATTTCCTCCTGTTCCAGAATTGCCAGATACTTACATTTTTAACCACTTCCCCTGCACCATCTTTGAAGAATACAGGCAGACCCTGTGGACCCCTTTCTAGAAGCAAGTTTCTGGGCCAGGTTCTATCAAAGAGCAGGGATAGAGGGGAAAAGGTAGGGAGGAGACCTGGCTCCACTCAGGACCCAGTGGCCCATTCTAGGACAGATAGCAGCCCTCACCTGAACACCCACCAGGCATAGGTCTCCGGCACCTGAAAGAGAAGAGGCAAGGAGAGTGGTGCAGGCCCTGGCACTCAGAAACTGTGGCTTCCCCCATCCACAGAGTAAGGCAACCTCCTTCAAAAGTATGATCCAAAAAAAAGCACGGCCCACCCCTGAGTCCCATCCTCTCACATCTGTGAGGCCACTCACATCTGTGAAGCGCAGCTTGTGTTTAGAAGTGCCCATCTGGCTTACCTGTATGTGATCCTGAAAATGGGGAGCAGAGAGAGCTGACATCCATATGGACATGTGACTTTCAGGAGCTCTCCCCTCAAATGGTTCTGCCTGGGGCTGGGGCTAGAAGCTGACCTTGGCCACCTTCCCTTCTCTCCCTTCATTTCCTCCTGCCAACCCATCATCTTACCTGAGGTCCTGATCACCCCTTTTTTTCTAGGCTCAGTGGAGAGCCCTCAGCCGGAATACAAACTGCCCATGTACCTTGTGCATTGGTCCTCATTGGTGACCAGCACAGCTGTCTGGAGGGCGGGAGAATTCGATATCCCAACAAAAGGCCCATTTTTATTTCCTCTCCTCCTTCAAATGGTCCAAGATAAGTGGATGTGGGAGTGGGTCCCACAGGCCTTCATTCCAGGATATTGAAATATCCTTCTGCACCTGGGGTCTTTTGTTGCATCTGTATGACCTGAAGGTCTTTCCTGTCAATGGTAAAAATGAGGAGCCCATATCAGTCTCAGTACCCTAAGCCCAGCTGCTGCCTGTGTGGCTGGCCTAGCTGCATAATTAAGTATCTGGATTGCTGGTTTTTCCTCCTAATTGACTATTTGCACTTTGAATTAAGGCCTTGTCTTACGTGGTTTGACTGCATCAAAAATGATCACTCCAAAAGCAAATGGGTGTCTGCTCACATTTTAACAGGAAAACCCAATTTTGATGAAATCCATACACCAAATTCTGGCAAGGCTTTTGTCTTTGTCCATTCAGGTTACTATAATAGAATGCCATAGACTGGGAGGCTCATAAACTTAATTTCTCACAGGAACGCTGGCAAGTCCAAGATCAAGGCACCTGCAGATTTGATGTCAGGCGACCCCTTCCTGGTTCACAGATAGCTGTCTCACATGGCGGAAGGAGCAAGGGAACACTCTGGGGTCTATTCTGTAAGGGCACTAATCCAAGTCATTAGGGCTCCAACCTCCTGACCTAATCACCTCCCAGAGGCCTCACCTCCTAATACCCTTACACTGGGGTTAGTATTTCAGCATGTGAATTTGGGGGGAACACCAACATTCAGTCCATTGCAACTTTTTCTACAAGTGTAGAAAAACAGAAAACCTTTTTAAATTCTGAATTAAACTACTAGTTACCATTCAAGATATGTCCGAGAGCTCCATTATTTGCAATCACAGCTTAAAATATGCATAAATCCAAGATGATGGAATGGGAATCTGCTGCGTTATTAGAAGATTACAAAATTAGTGATGCCGCTAAAACATCAAAGGTGTTACCATGAGGCTGGCCCCTTGGAGCCCACTACAGTTGGGAGACCCTGGGCTCAGAGACTCTGAACACCGGCCAGGTACCATGGGCACAGTATCATTTTCTTTTTTTCTTTTTGTTTTTAATTTCTTTTAATGTTTACTCATTTTTGAGAGAGAGAGAGCAGGGAAGGGGAAGAGAGAAAGGGAGACACAGAATCTGAAGCAGGGTCTCAGCTGTGAGCTGTGAGCACAGAGCCTTCATGTGGGGCTTGAACCCACGAATCATGAGATCATGACTTGAGCCAAAGTCAGACACTGAACCAACCTTGCCACCCAGGTGCCACTTTTCTTAGTTTCTTTTTAAAATCAGTTATATTTTTCCTTAGAAAATTAAAAACATGATATAAATGATGAAGCAATTAGAGGAAAAAATTCTGATTCCCCTACCACAAACACAAGCTGACAAGTTAATACATTGGCTTCTTTTTTTCCTGGCTTTATTTAGTATTCCCTCTAAAAAGAGAAATGTCTTTAGAGCAATGCTCTTTCCGATAGCCAGGGAGTGACAACAACCCAGATGTCCATAAATTGATGAATTCCTGCAATGGAATATTACTGAGGCATAAAAAGGAATGAAGCCCAGACACCTGCTACAACATGATGAACCTTGCAAACATTCTGCTAAATGAAAGAAACCAGCCGTAAAAGGCTCCGTATTGTATGATTCCATTTATATAAAATGCCCAGAAGAGGCAAATCCATAGAGACAAAAAGAAGATTCGTGGTTGTCAGGAACTGAGGGGCTGTGGGGGCTGGGGAATGACTGCTAATAAGTAAAGGACTTTTCTTTAGGGATGACAGATGCTCTGGTGTTAGTGCAGTTTCGCAATCTTGGGGATATACAAAAAAAAAACAACAAAAACAAAACAAAAAAACCCTGCACATTTTTAAAATTTATTTGTTTATTGAAGTTTATTTATTCATCATGAGAGAGAGATGGAGAGAGTGTGCAAGTGAGGAAGGAGGGGGTCTGAAGCAGGCTCTGTGCTGACAGCAGAAAGCCTGATGTGGGGCTCGAACTCATGAACCGTGAGATCATGACCTAAGCCGAAGTCAGAAGCTTAACCGACTGAGCCACGCACTGCACATTTTAAAAGATGAATTTTAGGGTATGTGAATTATAGTAAAAAGAAAGTAAAAAGGGGGGGTGCCTGGGTGGCTCAGTCGGTTGAACGTCCGACTTTGGCTCAGGTCATGATCTTGAGGTTCGTGAGTTCAAGCCCAACATCAGGCTCTGTGCTGACAGCTCAGAGCCTGGAGCCTGCCTCAGATTCTGTGTCTCCCTCCCTCTCTCTCTCTCTTTCTCTCTCTCTCTGTGCCTCCCCCGCTTGTGCTTTCTCTCTCTCTCTCTCTCAAAAATAATTTTAAAAAAACTTAAAAAAAAAAAAAAAGGACAGGAAAAGGGAAAAGGTCACTTCCTATGGCCTAAAGACCCAGCTCTGCTCCCGGGCTCCAGTCTGGAGGATCGCATTACATTGTCCCAGGAAGGGCCCCTGGGTAGAAGAGGGTTGGAGGTCTGGGGAAGAGGGAACACTGGCCAAGGAGAGGCGGGGTTTCTGATGACCCCCCCCCCCACCAGCGTTTCCTCCAGGCCAACCCTGTCACCTCCAGGGGATGGTGATAATAAAGCACAGGAAATCAGATCTTGAGGTTCTCCCAAGCACTATCACTCAAGTCTCATGTTATCATTCCCACTCTACAGATGTGAAAACTGAGGCCCAGCACCTGAGGGGCAGCCTCAGCATGGGCCCTTACCTGAGGCTCCTACTGGTTCTCTTTGCTGTAAGGGGCCATGAGGCCAGGTCTGTCAGGCTCAAGAGTCTCTCCTTGTCTGGCCAAAGCAGGAGCATCAGCCAACCCACACAGAAACAGCCTGTGGGTTGGAGCCCAAGGCCTCCTTCTTGCTGGGGTGAGTGGGTGGCAGGTGGAGTAGGAACAATTGTGGTGTTTTAATCTTTGTACGCCTGAAGATGGGTGGCCTGTGCCAGTGCTTTGGCAGGGAAATTGTCTGGTTCTCTGGGATGGAGAGTTTCCAGGCATGCAGGTGCTGCCCCAGGTGAGGCCCACAGGTGCTCCTGGCAGCCAGGCAAGGGCAGGTCGGGGCCCTGTGTGGGGACCCACAGCCACCTACCGCTGTGCGGGAACGTCCACCAGTGTTCCCACACACAACGGCATTCCAGAGAAGCCAGAAATCCAGATTTTCACTTGTAATCCCCCTCTGGGTTAATAATAGCAGAGAATTCTTCTCTTTATACAAGGGTCAAATCAAGTCCACGTGTGGGTCACATGCAGCCCTGGGATGAGCGTTTTGAGGCGTTGGCTCTAAATACATACAGGAGATAGGCAGTTTCCTTTGGCTAAATGGGTCCACAAATCAGTCATTTCACTGTAGGGTTTGCTGTTAATTTTGGCCCAAGAAACAGGGCCATTGAGTAAACAGAGACTCGCCTAACAGTAAACCAGCTCTTATGTTTGGAAGCCACTTCCCAGGATCAGTCACAGCTGGCCCAGGCCAAACACCACTCCCTGCGGTCCTGGCCCTGTCTCCTGCCTCCCTCTCCTCCCACAGGCCCCACTCCCCCACCTCTCAGCCCTCTCACCCTTCCCAGCCCCCACCCCATCACCCCACCCCAGCCTCAGTCTTCTCAAAGGTGTCCCCCTGCAGACTCCTCCTTCCTCTTGCACATCTCCTAGAGGGTCATCCCCATGGTGTGGGCCACACTCCAGTCTTCCTACTGGTATCCTGGCTCCCCTTTGCCCCCCTATAAGCCAGCCCCATAAGTTCGTGCTGCCCCTCTGCCCACCACTTATTGTGACCTAAAGTCTGTGCAGAACATGCCCCACCTGCATCTTCAGTTCCAAAGTCTGCCACATACCCAATCCATGCTCCTCAGCAAGCACCTGCAGCTCTGTCTGCCACAGGGCCTTTGCACATGCTGTTCCAGCACCCTAGAATTCCCTTCTGGTCTTTCACTTCACAGTTTAAATGTATAGCCTGTTCAGCCAAGACTTCCCAATCTAACAAGCCTCCTACCCCACCCCACGTGCACACCACCATACTCTACCACACCCTCTTCTTTATTCCCTTCATGTTCTTACCACAATCAGCAATGCTCTGGTTTATCTGCTGCCTTGTTTGCTAGTCTTTGCTACTTGATCACAATGGAAGCCCCCTGAGGGTAGGGCCATGACTACCTGGCTCATCTCCACCCCAGCTCACAGCCCTGAACCCAGCCAGCCCCACACTGGCCACATGATGGCACTCACAAAACACCTGGAACATGAAGACTTGGCAGCCTAGTTTCTGCCTTCACTTCACTACTACGAGAAACGCCCACTAAACACTCATCTCCTGGGGGGGGCCTCCTCCTGCCCCTCCATGGCCCATCCCCATCTCACTGAGGTGGGAAACCCACCCCCTTCCCTCCATTTCCTCACCCACCTACTGCTCAGCACCACCTCTTGCCCTCAGTCACCCTGTTCCCATCCCTCCCCCCTATTCTCCACATGCATCCTCACTCCCTCTGCTGTACACATGCTGTTCCACCCACCCCACCATTCCCTGTCCCCAAATGTCTTCAGCCCACCTGTCCAAATCTTGCCCATACTATGAAGTTTCCTCCCCGTACTTACCCACTCTGAACTCCTGGCACCTGGTGGTTTTTGAACCACCAGGTGAAGGCTTGACTGCATACCGCCTCTATTTCCATCATGCAACTTACTATCCTGTGATAAAACTAATGACCAGGATTTCCATTTATATCTAGTACCTCCCAGATACTGTACAGGTGTTATCCCAGCTGAGGCTGAAAGTATGCAAAGCAGTTCCCATTTCAGAGATGAAATGGGGGCGGGGGGGGGCTGCATGTGACCCACACATGGACTTGGGCAGCTCAAGGGGCTTGGGGAGCATGATGGTGGCACCACCTCTGTGTCTCCTCACTGGGCCTCACAGACAGACTTTCCAGTAAGTGAGCACTCCTGCAGGTGGGATTTTAATCTTCAGTGCTAGTGTTCCTCTTATCTGGCCCTAAAGCACTTAAATAACCACTTGAGGGGCACCTGGGTGGCTCAGTTGGTTAAGCGTCTGGCTTCAGCTCAGGTCATGATCTCTTGATTTTGTGACTTCAAGCCCCACGTTGGGCTCCATGCTGACAGCTCAGAGCCTGGAGCCTGCTCAGATTCTGTCTCCCTCTCTCTACACCCCTCCCCCACTTGCACTCTCTCTCTCTTTCTCTCAGAAATAAATCTTAAAAAAGTAATAATAACCATTTGTGATGGGCAGGAATATTTTGGATGAGTGGGCACCATCTCTGACCCAACAGGGGGATCTGAAGGGTCTACAAATGAACCACAGGAGGCTCTGCTCTTCTTTCATTTCACAAGGATGCCCTTTGTAAGATTCCATGGCTCTTTGTTTTTACCTTGGCGGTACTCAGCCCTGGTATCAGAGGCGGGAGGGGAAGGAGGAATGTTTGACGCAGGGGTCCCCCACCCATTGCCTTTCACCTGCATCAGTGACTCCCAACCATTCAGGAGGCTGAACCCCTCCCCACCATGAGCACAGAGTCTTCTCAGGTGACCTGGGTTACCTCCCTTCTGCTCTGTGTGCACGCCACTGGGGTGTGTGGGCCCAGGGGGCCAGACTGTGGTAGGCCAGGTTGATAAGAGCTGGGCCCCCCTGGAAATGCTCCACCCGAGGGATTTATTGATTTATTTAGTCATTACAGGGTAATGAGCAACTCCTCTTTGCCAGGCACTCCTGGAGGCACTGGGGATAAAGCAGAGAACTGAACAGGGCTTCGCCTCCCATGGCTTTTGTAGGAGGAGAGAGGGAAGGGAAGAGAGGGAGGTTAGTGGGATGGAATGTATGAAGGACAGAGAGCAGGGGGTAGGGGTGTGATGGGGAGCCAGAGAGCCTCCCTGAAGAGGGGACATTTGAGTACAGGCCAAAACACTGTGAGAGATTGCAGGCAAAGAGTGGCTATTGTATCTTTTGTTTATCCTCAGAAGATTCTAGAATATTTCTGGAGACTCAGCAGTAACTTGGAATTTTGAACTGAGGATGCTCTTCAGGACTAAACTTTTTTTTTAAAAAATCAGTAGTTGATATTTAAAGTAAAGCACTTTTTTCCCCAAGGGAAAGTATGTTAGTCACATGCTAGCATATTCATTAGGAAAAAAAAGAAAAGATTTTTGGTGAAGCAGAGAGAAATGGGGCCATTTTGTGGATGCCAGCTGCTATTCTTGCCCAGGGCTCCAAGGGCTGGGGTTTGGCACTCTGAAAAGGCCCCCTCCCAAGTTTGGGGGTAAGGTGTTGGCCAATACTCCCTCAGGGCAACAGATGCCCTGCACCTGCATGTAAAGGAGATGGGGGAGGGGGGCACTCCTTGATGGAGGCATTTAAATGCTGCCTGAGACAGAACAGACATTAATGAAAACAAGAAGCACATTGCTGCTTTCCAAGTTCTTCATCCACCTCAGCATATTAAATCCTGTAGGGCAGGTGGTATTTCCCCCTTTTGATGATGTGGGACCTAAGCCTAGTTATTCAGGAGCTGGACCTTGGTTTTCTGATTGCCCACACTGCATTGCCCTGGGTTTCCTAGGAAGTGCCCACTGACTGGTTTGTTGTGCTAGGGGGCGCTGAGAGGGAGGGCCTAGGGGACAGGCAGAGGGGGCGGGGCCTAGCAGGGGGCGGGGCCTAAAGACGGGGCAGGGGGAGGAGCTGAGAGGGAGTGAGGTCTAGAGGGCAGGGCACAGAGGTGGAAGGGCATTTCACCGTCGTGTCTTTCCACAACGGCTAGAACCATTCCCCAGTCTTTCCTGGTCACCTTGACATTTTTGCAGAGTATGGGTCAGTTATTTTGTAGGATGCCCCTCAGTTTGGGTTATCTGAGGTTGCTCCTGCTTAGATTCAAGTTATGCATTTTTGGCATTTTTATCTCTCATGCATTTTATTGGGAGGCTCATGGTGAATCTTTGTTCCATTACTGGTGATGTTCACTTGGCTTTAGGTGGTGTTCCCCAAATTTCTCCACTGTCAAGTTACTAATTTCCTCTATGATTAGTAAATACCTGTGGGAGATACTATGAGATTATGTAAGTGTACTGTTACTTTTCAAACTTTTACCCACTACTTTTAGCATTCATAAAACATGAGTGATAGTTGCCACATGGAGATTTTCTACGTCCATCATTCCTTCTGTATTTATTAAATGACTTACTACTGGAGGAAAGAGCGTTCCCGTCACCGCTATGTATTGAATTATGTATGGATTTATACCAGTGTGGGTCCATGGGCTCTTATTTCAGTCAAAAGGTTGTACTTCATTATTGTAAGTACTTATTTTCATGCTCAATTATTCCAGATAAAGCCAGTGAGAGTCCCTTCAAAGTGGCTTCAGTGTTCTTTTGGCAAGTTCCCATGTCAAAAGTAAACACTTACTGGCTAAACAAGATGTTCCAGGTCCTTCTTGTACTCTCCCTGCTCCAGTCTTGGAGATAGTCATTTCTCCAAGAAGCCCCAGTTCGCTTCAGTGGAGAACAATATTTAGAAGCCAATATTTGAACACTAAATGTACTCATTGGTGGTACGCCCTTTCAGTGGATAGAGCCAGGAAATACATGAATGTGTGCACATACAGACATACGTGTGCATATGTGGTAGACATATGACCCCAAAGACCCTAGCCTCCTGGTATTTATGCCTTTGTAGTTGTTGCATTGGTCCCAGCCTACTGTTAGTGATGCTCTTGGCTAGGAATGACCGAGGCATTCACCAGGACCTGTGTTATTCACAGCGAACCTCCACAGAGACTCTCCCTGTGGAACTAATGTTGTGTCTGGACCAGCCCTGTAATTCTTATTATGACTGCAAGATGCACTTCAGCAAAAACTAGCAGGAAACTCTGAGGAACAAGATTTATTACTCACAAGCCTTGAGTGTACGTGGCATACCCAATGGGCCACATAGCAAGGACACAAGTAGAGATAGAGATAGCAGATCCAGAACTCTGCCTTTATTAGTGTCCAAGGGTGGGGTGTCTAGGGTTTAGAGGGTTCACTCTTTGTGGTGAATTTCAGGCATGAGAGCAGGTATTAGGGCACAGGAAGGGCAAGGGTCAGTTCTCTAGGTTAACCAGCACTTTCTGAAAGAAGGAGCTTGGTGAGCGGGGGCAGCCTAGTTCTTTATTTGGCTGTTTTGTTAGTAGCTGTGTTGTATATCTGGCAGTATATTTACTCGAGATGGATGTCTTTGACATGAATGCCTCAACAGTCAAAAGCTGAATGTCAGGCACTCACATTACAAGAGAAAAAGCTTAATGTTCACTTACACTATAGTAGTCCTCTCCACCTGATTGTGGGCAGCCAGAATGGGAGACTCTTCTAATGCATGGAATACAGCTAAAGAGATATCACTTCAGATACATGGTTGTAAAGAGACCATGGCTTCTCTTGTGTGACTTTTGCACTCCCACTCTGATGGAGGTCACCCACCATGTTGTGAGGTTCCTTGTGGAGAGGCTCACATGACAAGGAACTGACTGAGGTGCTGGGTCCTTGAGAGGACCTAGATCTTGGCAACAGCCACATAAGGGAGCTAGGACTGGGTGCTCCCCAGTGGATTCCCTTTGGATGAGACCATGGCCCCACCCACAGCTTGGCTGAATCCCTGGGAGAGACAGAGTCAGAAGTACCCAGATATGCCACATTCAATTCCTGGTCCACAGAAACTGTGAGGTAATAAATTTTATTGTTTTAAGCACCGAGTTTGAGGACAATTTGTTATATTAAGCAATAGATAACTAATACAATATGTTATGTATACTTGTGTGTGTGTGTATGTGTGTGTGTGTGTGTGTGTGTGTGTGTGTGTGTGTGTGTAGAGAGAGAGGGAGAGAAGGAGGGACCACACCTGCCTCTATCTGGTCTTATATCTATCTCTCTACATGTTACAAATCATGGGTACACACTGATCATTTTAATTTCAGTCCACTGCTCCAGGGATTTGTTCTAATCTTCCCCACTCTCCATGCTTGTAAACCTTCTCCAACAATGAGAAACCCAGCCCCCATTATCCACAATATATTGATTTCTTTGTTCTGTCCTAGAATACACAGAAAGTAATTTCAGAATCGCTATCCTATGTCTCTGTGAAAACCTAGCCTACTCATGGGAGTTCAGTATTTGTTAGAGCTCTTATTGTCTTTAATTGAAGGCATATAGTCCAAACAATATGAACTCTGTTTTAAAAAGGGGGGGGGGCGAGTATGCTCTCCCAGCTTCTCTGGGAAGTGAGGAGTGATGTGCAAGAGGGAAACATATTTTCTTTCCAGACAGCAAATGCTCTGCTTGGCCATTTTGCCCTGGATTGTTCTAACACTCCACAGGATAAGGGCTGGGACCTGGGCTTCAGGGGTTCACCACTCTGAGGTTTTTCCTCTGAGTGGATGCAGCCACTTTCCTCTCATTAGTGATGTGGTTTTCAAGCAGTCATTAAATTACTTGGAGACAAAGGTGTAGTGTTGCTTTCTGAAGGCCCCTCGGGAAGGTTTTGAATTATAATCATTCCTGTTATTCAAAAAGAAGCCAAGTAACCAGCTGACTCTTAAGACCTTCCCAGAAAGGCTTGGGGAACCATAGGTCCTTCCAGAAGGATGAAAACCCTGATCAGACTGTCTCAGCATGACTAAGACCGGGGCCAGGACTATCTGTGGAGCAATGAAAGTGGCATTGGGGCCTTGACATGACCTCATCGAGAAGGGCATGTGTGACATGTGGTCATTGCCGGCACGCTCTGAGGAGACAGCATCCATGGACACAAGGGAATCCCTAAATTGGAATTGCTGCCCAGATGGGTGAGGGCCACAACACCCTCAGGTCACAGGTCACACTGTGACGCTCACTCTAGAGACTGTGGGAGAGTGGCCACGAACATGAGGCTCTGTCCTCTGCAGTTTCTCCAAGATCTGATTCAGGATTCTCCAGGTTTCACAAGCTAGGCCGCTCCATTTCCCTGTGTCTGCCCCCCTCCCTCAGAGATACACACACGTTATATACACACCACATTTTACATAGCACACATGCCACATGCATAGCACACACCACACATATTACACACATCACACATATAATCATACCCACTCACATGCACACCATCACACATCAGACCACACACACACACATACACACACACACACCATACACTCTACACCCACACACCACACATACATTGCACACACGCACAAATACATCACACAAGCACACACATCACACGTACACAAATATCACAACACATATTGAGCCAGGCCTCAAGGAGACACAGGGAAGGATGTTGGCACCCTGGTAAGGTGGACAGGTTTCCTTCCTGCCTCGCTCAGCTCCACAAAGCCACCCCGTACTGCCAACCTCCTTCAGCACATGTGCGGGCATCACATCCTCTGACACTTCCAGGGGGTGGTGACCCAGCTTGCCCTGGAAGTCCCCAAGCACCCCAAATGCTTCTCCTCTGAAGTCCCCAAGCACTCAGCACAGCACCTTGCACAAAAAAAAAATCTTCAACAAATGGATGTAGGTGAATGAGAGGTCAGGAAATGAAAAATGACAACAGCTAATTATTAGAGTGGCAGAGGTTTTTTTTCCCTTTTTAAAAACTTGTTTTATTTTAGATTTTCATTTCAGGAAAATTTTTTATATTTTTAAATAGGAATACCTTTATATAATTCAAAATTTTAAAGGAAGAAAAACCCAAAGTTTTAATTTTTTTAATATTTATTTATTTTTGAAAGAGAGAGAGCATATGAGCAGGGACAGGCAGAGAGAGGGAGACACAGAATCCAAAGTAGGCTCCAGACTCTGAGCTGTCAGCACAGAATCTGACATGGGTCCTGAACTCATGAACCATGAGATCATGACCTGAGCTGAAGTCAGATGCTTAACCAACTGAGCCACCCAGGCACTCCAAAAAACCCAAAATTTTAAAGAGAAAAATATAAGTTCCTGCACGTGGGCATTTATTGCATCTTTATTCATGTTTGCCAAAACTTGGAAGCCACCAACTTCCATGGGTAAGTGGATAAATAAACTGTGGCTCATCCAGACAATGAAATATTACTCAGCACTAAAAAGAAATGAGCTGTCAGGCCATGGAAAGGCATAGAGCAATCTTAAGTGCATATTAGTAAGGGAAAGAGGCCAGTCTGAAAAGGCTGCATATGTATGATTCCAACTATAGGACATTCTGGAAAGGGCAAAACTATGGAGACAATAAAAAGATGAGTGGTTGCCAGGAGGTGGGGTAAGATAGGGGTAAATAGGCAGAACACAGAGGATTTTTAGGGCAATAAAACTATTCTGCATGATACTATAGTGGTGAACACATGTCATTATACATTTGTCAAATCCCTAAAATATTCAACATTAAGAGTGAACCCTAAGTAAACTGTGGACTTTAGGTGATTATGAAGAGTCAATATAGGTTCAACTTTGGTAACAAAGGTACCACTTTGGTAGACAATGCTGATAATTATGGAGTCTGGGCATGTGTATATGGGAACTCTCTCTACCTCCGTTTCAGTTTTGTTATAAGCTAAAACTGCTCTTAAAAAATAAAGTCTTTTTCGGGGTACCTGGGTGGCTCAGTCGATTGGGTGTCTGCCTCCAGCTCAGGTCATGATCTCACAGCTCGTGAGTTTGAGACCCACGTCAAGCTCTGTGCTGACAGCTCAGAACCTGGAGCCTGCTTCAGATTCTGTGTCTCCCTCTTCCTCCCCCTGTGTTTGCCCCTCCCCTGCTTGTGCTCTGTCTCTTTGTCAAAAATAGATAAACACCAAAAAATTTTAAAAATAATAAAGTCTTTCTCAATAATTTAAAAGGTGTGTCCTCTTCACCCATCACCCATGTTCCCAGTCCTCCAGATCCCATCTCTTGGAGGGAACCATGTTAGCTGCTCCTTGTGAGCCCTTCCCAGTATATTATGTCTATTGTCAAGCAAGTGTGTTTTCATATTAATATTTCTTTTCTGTAACTTTAATGACAATACCCGAGAGATTATTCCATGTCTTACTTTTTTACTTACTATAGCTTGGTGATCATTCCCTATTGATACAGAGAGAAAGTCTTATTTTTTTAATATCCACAGAGAATTCTATTGATGATTGTTCCATAACACAGGTACAATCCCCTACTGATAGACTGTAGGTGATGTCCAGTCTTTTGATATCATGAACAGTGGTTGCAATAAATAAATGAATGTCATTTTGCATGTATTCAGGGATACTGATAGGGTAAAATACTAAATGGTCAAAAGGTATATGCTTTGTAATTTTGATATTATTGCCAAATTGCCCTTGTTAGAGGTTGTACCAACTTCTAGCTCCAGCAGCCATGTTATATAAGTACCCATTTCTTCACAACCTTCAATAGTTTTAATAATAAAAATAACATTCAGTGAAGCTGAGCACCAGTTAGAGAGTCCACTTGTAAAATTACTATGGTGTATGGGTGCCTGGAAGTCCAAAGAAGATGAGGTTCTTGATAGCAGACAAAGTCCTAATCGGACACTTGCAGACTTCGTTGGCTTTTCCAGTAACTCACATTTATACCAGGGCTTGTCTGGGCACTGGCTTGCTCCAGGACGGCATAATGCCCCCTTTGCAGACTTTGACTTGCATGCAAAGCCTAGGTTTTGTAGCCCTATGGAAACCATGAATACCTACTTCCAAGCCATTTCTCTGAAAAAGATTCTTAAAGAGTTGCATCCACCATTATTGAAGGTGTCTATTCAGATGTTTTGGTCAGACTTCCTGTTAATGATTTTTTTTTTAAGTAAAAGAATGAACTCTGATGATTGTGTGGGACTATACTGGTCTAGTTTTCACTTCTTTCTCTTCCAGGGACAGAAAGCTTGGATAGAAAAAACCTTCTGCAAGAGAGAATGTGTCTTTGTAATTCCCAGCACTAAAGACCCTAACAGGTAAATTGGAAGTCACACCTAAGACATTATCCAAACCAGCACTTGTTCACCAGTTGCCAGCAACTATTCTTGTACTTGCAGGAGGGGGAAGAGGAGGGAAGAAGAATGGCTAGAATCCATTCCCTATGGGAGGCATTACTTCAGCTAAGAAGCTTCTCTGTCAAGATGCAGGAAAGATTGTTGTCTGACACTCATCCTAATCTAATGTGAACTTTCATAACTAGGTGGGCCCTCAGTGTTCTTCCTAGTCTTAGGGAGATCAAGATTTCCAGGGTAGCTTCATGGCTTCCTGTTAGAGTTTCATAATGCTATTTAGGTAAATAGGTACCACCAACACAGTTAAGATCTGAATGGTTAAGTGAACTAGATATAACTCTATGAAAAGGTGTAGTTTGTACACAAAATGTCAATTTCATTCACCTAAATAAAAATGAATCTGTTGGGGCACGTGAGTGGCTCAGTCAGTTGAGCGTCTGACTCTTAATTTCAGCTCAGGTCATGATCCCTGGGTCATGGGATGGGGCCCCGTGATGGTCTCAATGCTGAGCTGAGCATGGAGCCTGCTTAAGATTCTCTCTCTCTCTCTCTCTCTCTCTCTCTCTCTCTCACCCTCCCCTGCTTCTGTGCCCTCTATTTCTCTCTGTATCTCTCTCTCTCTCAAAGTAAAAAAAAAAAAAATTAAGGGCACCTGGGTGGCTCAGTTGGTTGAGAGTCTGACTTCCGCTCAGGTCATGATCTCACAGTTGGTGAGTTCAAGCCCTGTGTCGGGCTCTGTGCTAACAGCTCAGAGCCTGAAGCCTGCTTCAGATTCTGTGTCTCCCTCTCTCTGTGTTCTGTCTTTCTCTCTCTCTCAAAAATAAATAAACATTAAAAAGATTATTTTTAAAAATTAAAATAAAAAAATTGTTTAAAGAAAATGAATCTGTTATAAACTAAACAGGAGGTCTTCTAAAGCCATGAAAGCGATCAGAAATGAATTTAGCTAAACCTTACCATCTCTGAGGACAACAGCTATGGGCTGAGTTTGGAGAGCCACTGAGAAGATTCACCCAATATGAAATCCATGCAGATAGGATCACTGACATTGAGCACACAGACTCTCAGACATCACCTAGGTCAGATATGACACATGCAACGTCAGCCCCACCATGTCCCCATGTTCGCCCCCTCCACTACCCCCCCCTGTAGATTCCTCTCCCTGCTTAAATGCCAGTGATTATCCCCCAAGTCAAGAAATATGCCTTAGGGGATAATGTCAAAGATCACGAAAGTCTTTCTTTTGTTGAACCTAAATGTCCCTCCTTATTTCAGTGGCACCCAGACCCTCCTTGATGGAAACTACCTATGCCAGCCCTCCTTAGCATCTGCTGTACTGCAGTCCCCCACATAGCCAAGTGGCTGGGCAGCAGAAGGAGCAGAAAAAGCTTCAGGGACTCACACATGAGACTCTTCTGTGAGCTGCATGGATTCTCTAGCATGGGGTTAAAAAAAATCCTGGAATGAAAAAATAACCATTTAAAGTCCCTGAAAATGATCCCAAGGGCCAATAGGAAATAGAGAAATATCTATACAAAAACAGCTACAAAAATTCAATAGAAAGGCTAGAGTTTGGGGCGCCTGGGTGGCGCAGTCGGTTAAGCGTCCGACTTCAACCAGGTCACGATCTCGCGGTCCAGGAGTTCGAGCCCCGCGTCAGGCTCTGGGCTGATGGCTCAGAGCCTGGAGCCTGTTTCCGATTCTGTGTCTCCCTCTCTCTCTGCCCCTCCCCCGTTCATGCTCTGTCTCTCTCTGTCCCAAAAATAAATAAACATTGAAAAAAAAAAATTGAAAGGCTAGAGTTTGTGGTATTTGAAGCATGAGAGCTCTGTCCCTTCCCCTTCCTGGCTCAGTAAGATCAAACTACATCTAAAGGAAGCAGAAGGAAATATTAAATAAAATGGAATAAAATAGAAAATTTTGAAACAATAGAGAAAAATCAATGTAACCAAAAGCTATTTCTTGGAAAAGATCAACAAAATTGACAAACCTTTAGGTAGACTGATGAAGAATTCAAATTACTAGAATCAGAAATGAAAAGATATTACTACCAATCTTACAGAAACAGAAAGGAATACTAATTTATACACTAATTACAATAAATTAAATAACTTAGGTGAAATGGACAAATTCCTAGGAAGACACGAATTACTAGACCAATTCAAGAAGAAATATAAATCTAAATAGACCTATACGAAATTAAGACATAGGATTAGTATCAAAAGTGACCCACAAAGAAAAGCTTAGGTCCAGATGACTTCACTGCTGAATTGTACTAAATATTTTTCAAAGAATTACACAAATAATCACAAAAATGTCAAAAAAATAGAAGATGAGAAAACATTCCTCAACTCAGTTCCTGGTTTCATGAGGCCAGTACTACCTGTATATTAAAACCAAAGACACCACACAAAAAGAAAACTACATAACAATATCTTTTGTGAGTATGGATGCAGAAATCCTGAACAAATACTATCAAACCAAATATAGCAACATATAAAAACATAATCAACTGGGATTTATCCCAGGGATGCAAAGTTGGTTTCACATCAGAAAATCAACTAATGCAATACATCACATAAATAGAATAAAAACAAAAATAACATAATCATCTCAACTGACAAAAAAGCATTTGGTAAAATTCAACACCTTTTATGATTAAAAATTGAGGAATTTCTTCAATCTAATAAAGGACATCTATGAAAATCCACAGTTATCATCATACTTAATGGTGAATGATTGGATGCTTTGTCTCTAATATCAGAGATAAGGATGTCCACTCTCACCACTTCTATCCAAAACTGTACTAGAGGTCTTAGCCAAGGAAATTAGGATAAAGAAATAAAAGGCACCCATAGTGGAAAAGAAAAAGTAGCTATCTTTATTGGCAGATGACATAATGTTGTATATAGAAAACCCTAAGGAATCACTAAAAAAAAAAATTCTTGTAACTAGTAAGCAAGTTCAGCAAGGTTGAAGTGTAAAATAAAAATCAGTAAACAAAAATTATGTTTATATCTATCTACTTGCAATGAACAATGAAATAAAATGAAACTAACAAAACAATTCCATGTACAATATCATCAAAAAGAAAAAGATACTTTGGAATAAACTTAGAAAAGTAGTGCAAAACCTATACTCTGAAAAGTGCAAAACACTGTTGAAAGAAATTAACAAAGATCCAAATAATTGGAAAAACAGCCCATGTTCATGGATCAGAAGAGTTAACATTGTTAACAATATTCACAAATTGATCTACAGATTCAGTGCAGTCCATATCAGAATCCCAGCTTGCTTCTTTGCAAAAATTGACAAGCAGACTGATATGGAATTGCAAGGGATACAGAATAGCCAAAGCAATATCATTTAAAAAAAAAAAAAGAACAAAGTAGGAAGACTCACATGCTACTTGATTTCAAAACTTACTACAAAGCTACAGTAATCAAAGTAGTATGGTACTGGCATAAGGATAGACATACAGGAAAATGGAATAAAATCAGGAGTCCATAAATAACCATACATTTGTAGACAATTGATGTTTCAGCAAGGTTACCAAAACAGAGAAAGAATAGTCTCTTCATCAAATGGTGTGGAAACAACTGCGTATCATGATGCAAAGAATGTATTTAGACCCCCACCTCACACCATATATAAAAATTAGCTCAAAGTGTATCAAAAACCTAGGGGCACCTGGTTGGCTCAGTCTCTTAAGCATCTGACTCCTGATTTCAGCTCAGGTCATGATTTCACAGTCGGGATGGAGGCTCACTTTGGGCTCTGCTCTGGGAATGGAGCCTGCTTAAGATTCTCTCCCTCACCCTCTGTCCCTCCCCAGCTCAGGCTCTCTCTAAAATTAAAAAAAAAAAACTGGGGCACCTGGGTGGCTCAGTCGGTTGGGCATTCGACTTCAGCACAGGTCATGATCTCGCAGTCAGTGAGTTCAAGCCCTACATCGGGCCCTGTGCTGACAGCTCAGAGCCTGGAGCCTGCTTCGAATTCTGTGTCTCCCTCTCTCTCTGCTCCTCCCCTGCTAGCACTCTGTCTCTCAAAAATGAATAAAATGTAAAAAAAAAAAAAAAAACTATCAAAAACATAAATGTAGGGGCTTAAACTATAAAACTCTTAGACAAAAACATAGGAGCAAATCTTCATGACTTTGGATTTAGCAAGAGATTCTTAAATTTGACAATGAAAGTATAAGCAGAAAAAGGACTATATTTTCAAGGTTACTAATGTAGAGAAATGTTTTATTAAGCAACAGAATTCAACAATTTGAAAATTCCTGGAAGATCAATTCTGTCTGTATCAGGAGGGCATGATTACACTTTGTCACAGCATGTTTGATAATTGCTGCCCATGTTGATGTTTTCAACACATCAAAAAAGAGTTAAAATATATGCAGTACAGAAGGGCAACTATCCAATGTGTTTTAAATGGACTGGTATGTAAATAGATATAAGTTGATTATCTGGAAAAGGCCATCATAAGGGACATTTCTATCCTTAACAGAGCCATATAAGGAAAGTGTTAGTCTGCCCCTGTTCAGGTGCTACCCTCCTGTTGAGTTTAACTCCTCTTAAGGAGGAAAATGTTACAGAAAGACTGTTTTGTCCTTGTTTTCAGGTGTTGTTGTGGCCAGCTTACCAACCAGCATATCCCCCCTCTGCCAAGTGTAACATCCAGCAAAAATGAAGAGGAAAATAAACAGGTGGAGACTCAGCCCGAAAAATGGTCTGTCAGCAAACACACCCAGACCTACCCAACAGATTCCTATGGAACTCTTGAATTCCAGGGTGGTGGATACTCCAATAAAGCCATGGTAAGACAGGCTTTAAAAAGGGATGCCACTGTGTAAGCTCACAGTCTCTATCAGAGGCCCAGTCTCCCAGCTCCCCAGACTGCAGACACCTGGGTCTTCTTTCAGGGTGTGACTCAGTCTTCCTAGATATTTCATCGCAAAGGGAAGAAATATAACTGCACACTCAACTTTTTAGCCATGAGATTTGGAAACTGAGCAATCTTATAAAGAGCACGTAGTGTCACTAAGTTCATACCAGAATTGTGAATCTACAAATCATGCAACCATACTCATCACTGAGTGATGAGTGAGAAATTACGCTATTTGTTTTTTGAGGTTGTTTGGGGTTTGCTTTTGTTTTTTATAACTGTGAACCTTCCACTCCCCCTTGAATGGGTTAGGAGTGTCTGGAAATATTTCCGTCTGAAGTTCATCCACAGCCTCCCTGGGCCTGCATTCAGCTGGCCCAAGAAGACTAAGGTCTTTCACATTTTCACGTAAACAGGGAGTGCCCTCTGCCTTTCAGATGAGCCCTGCCAGAGAGGGGAGGCGTCAGCACTGTGATCCCTTTCAGCTAATTCTGAATAATACTCCCACATGTCCAGTCAGATCGTTTTTGCAATTTCATTTTATTCCACTGGCCCAATGTCATTGTACAAATAAAATTCAGTTGCGTTCCAAATAGCACAACAGAGTCTTCTGGAATGGCACCCTACATATCAGCATGGACACAAAGAAGCTGTTCATAGGGGCAAAGGCATCTGACCATTCATTTCTCCTTCACCTTGGGGGGTGGTCAAATCCAGAGATTAACCCAGGATCCCCATTGTCAGCACCAACACCATGTGGCCAGTGAGCACTCCCCCCTCAACAATGCCCTGTCTAACCTCTGGAGACATAGTTCTAGCTGGGCCTCTTTGGAATTGATTTTTTCAAGATTGAGGGTTGCCAGGTAAAACACAGGACACCCAGCTGTATTTGGATTTCAGATAAACAACAGATAATTTTTTAGTATAAGCATGTGCCAAATATTGCATAGGTCATACTTACGATAAAACATTTTTCAATGTTCACATAAAATTCAAATTTAACTGGGTGTCCTATATTTTTATCTGCTAAATCTGGCAACTCTTCCAAAGTTCCTTTCCCTCACTTAGCCACAGACTCACACAGAAGGACATAAAGCCAAAACCAAAAGTGGTTGGACACGAACAGTAACCCTGTTCCCCTGTGATACAAGAGGAAAACCAAGAACAGGTACGAGCAACACGTACTCTTTTGCAGTATATCCGTGTATCCTATGACACCAAGCCAGATTCTCTGCTTCATCTCATGGTTAAAGACTGGCAGCTGGAACTCCCCAAGCTCTTAATATCTGTGCACGGAGGCCTCCAGAACTTTGAGATGCAACCCAAGCTGAAACAGGTCTTTGGAAAAGGTCTGATCAAAGCCGCCATGACCACTGGGGCCTGGATTTTCACAGGGGGCGTCAGTACGGGTAAGAGCAGGCCCCTCCCCTTCCTGTAAACATACAAACCCAGAACTCATTATAGTTCCCAAAGAGTTGTTAAATAATTAAGATCAAAAAAACAAAACATATTGCAACCTGACAATATTTATGACAGAAGTGAAATCTTTGTCCAGTAGCTTATTTTTTTATTTTTATATTTTAGTGACAATGGTCAACATTTCCAGCACCCACGATGTGCCATTCCTCGAACTGAGTCCTGTACAAGCCTTGTTCTCACTGAGGCCGTTGACAATCCTTTTTGCCCTCCTATGGGAGAGGAAACAGAGGAAGGGAATGGTTAGGGCCATGCCAAGCAGTCTGACTCTTGACTTTGGCTGAATGTAGCCAAGGAGCCCCACTCACTAACATCTTTAGGTCTTAGAAATTTGTAAAGGAAATCCCAGTATCATTGCTTTGGTTTTTGGTTTTTGTTTTCCCTTTTCTAGGAGCTAATGCAGGGTGACCAGTTATTATGAGCTCAGACTTCCGGTGTATTTCTTTTAATGATGAAGATCGTTATGCTTCAACCCTATTCCATAGAGAATGGAGTGGTTCAGAGAAGGGGTCCCTAAAGTTCATAAGTAATGGTATGATGGGAGGAAAGGGCCTAAAAATATGATCCATGGCTATTTGTAGGTGTTATCAGCCACGTAGGGGATGCCTTAAAAGACCACTCCTCCAAATCCAGAGGTCGGGTTTGTGCTATAGGAATTGCTCCGTGGGGCATCGTGGAAAACAAGGAAGACCTGGTTGGAAAGGATGTAAGTGTTTTCTCCCCAGATATTGGCAATTTTTCAAGTCAAAGTCTTTATATTGAGATAACTGTGGATTCCCTTGCAGTTGTAAGAATAATAAAGAGAGGCCCCATATGTCCTTCCTCCTTTTCCCAATGGTAACATGTTGCCAAATGTGGTATAGTATCACAACCAGGATATTCATATCAATACAGTCAAGATACAGAGTATTTCCATCACCATTAGCATCACTCATGTTGTCCTTTAATATCCATGCCTAATTCTCTCTGACCTCTACCATCTCTTTAACCTCTGGCAGCCACTAATCTTCCCCTTATCTCTATAATTTTATTATTTCAAGAATGTTCTATAAATGGGACCGTGCACTATGTAACCTTGAAGACTGCTGTTTTGTGATTTTTTTTTATTGTTGTTGTTTTATTCCACATTCCTAGAGATCCATCCAGGTTGTTGTGTGTATCAATGGTTCGTTCCCTCTTATTTCTGAGTGGTTTTCCACGGTATGGGTGTATACTACAGTTAGTTTACCTGTATGTCTGTTGAAGCGCATCTGAGTTGTTTCCATTTTGGCTATCACAAACGAAGTAACCATAAATGTTCATGTACAGGATTTTGTGTTACTGTCAGTTTTCATTTCTCTGCAGTAAATGCCCAGAAGTGTGGTTGCTGGGTTGTCATTATCTAAAATGATTTATTTGTTTTTTCTAATTTAATATAGAAATTTGCAAACAGAAATTTTCAACAGAGAGAGGACAGGGAAGCAAGAGTAGGTTTAAGTGCACAGTTAGATGAAGTTGCCACTACATATGTATGAATACTGCCTGCTTCCCCTGGTAGTCTTAATGTCTACGTTCTGCAGCGCTGATCTATGTTGTGCATTTTGCCAGGTAACGAGAGTGTACCAGACTATGTCCAACCCCCTAAGCAAGCTCTCTTTGCTCAACAACTCACACACTCACTTCATCCTGGCCGACAATGGCACCCTGGGCAAATACGGTGCCGAGGTGAAGCTGCGGAGGCAGCTGGAGAAGCACATCTCTCTGCAGAAAATTAACACAAGTAAGTTCTGGCAAAGCCCATGGGTGCTGGGCTGCCACCCCTGCCATGAAACCCAGGCTTAAATGGAAACTTCTCAAGTGTGTTTAGAGTTTCCACTTTGATTCTCATCAGATCCACAGAACAACAGATCAACAGACTTGTCTAGAGCCCTTAGTCTGGCCAGGTACCAAATCACACTTGCTGAGCTGTGTGGTGATACTCTGCCCCAGGTTTACAGGGAGGGGCCATGTGAGAAACAGCCCTACAGCAGTTGTCATGGTGACAGCATTGCCCACCATGTTGCCCAGTGTAATTACTGTAGTTATTTTTGTAGTGTTTGAACAGGAAGAAAGTTCCTCACTCAAAGACATAGTAGGATTTCTCCTGTCAACTAAGTGTTAGTTGATCATTAAATTAAATATCTCTGTAGCTCTGGGTCTCTCACCCAGACTAAGGTGGGCTGGATGGGGAGACTTGTGGAGACAGCCACAGGAAACATCTGCTCCCCATGGCCCCACCTGTGCTGGTCCAGGTGGCACAGCCCTACAGCAGGGCTGCCTCCAGGGGGTGGGTGGTGAGGTCAAGCTCAAGAGAAAGGAACAAACCACAACCAGATGAAATGATAATGACTGGTTAGGATGAAAATAACTGTTGTTATCTCTTGAAATGTGCTCCCACTCTGGCAATACTTATTGCCAAATATTATTAAAAGATTTTAAAGACTATTTTGTTTTCACCATCCCTGATAAGGTTTTTGTGAAAGCCAGTCTAAGGCCTGGAAATGGCCATTGTCAAGCCCAATTAAGGACCTGTGAGCACAAGTGGTTAGAATGGTTGCCTGCAAAGGGGACTGTGGATAAACTACTTGGTGACTGACTTTTTTGTTCTCACATTTTTAATTGTCTTGGACTCATAACTTTTCACACTGCCCAACTTCATCTGGCCATGTGACTTGTGAGCTTCCCTTTGTCATCCTTTGCCTAGGGCTCTGAGTGAGGCAGGGACAGCAAAGGGGTGCTCAGTCGTCACCTCTCACAGCTTGGAGCTTCGGGGAATCCAGCCTATACCAAGAAGAACCAATTTTGCCCTGTTTCTAGAAAATGAAGCGATTTGGCCACCATATTCCTGAAGATTTAGAATGTCAAGCCTTGCTTGGCTTGGAAATCTCAAAGGCAGGGTCCGCCTCATCTTTACCTGTTTTTCCGGTATCTGTTGGCCAGGACCTGGCACAAAGCAGACCCTCCATGCATATTCGCTGAAATGAACTTCACTGAGATTATCTTGGAAGGAGAAGAGAAAGTTGTTCAAAATTTTTTAGAGTTCCTGACTATAGAAATGCATCATGGAAGCAAACCAGAAACTCTGAATTCGGCCACTTGAAATGTTTAGATTTCCTCCTAATGTATGCTAGCAGATTTTATCTGAAGGCCTTCAGAACTATGAGACCAAGGACATTTCTCCTACTTGCCATTTGTTAATGTTGATCAAGTAACTCCCATCACAACTAATGGGCGCCTGGGGAAACACGCTTAGAATATAACTTGTCCTGGCCAATCTGGGGTAAAATTGTCAAGTAGACAAATTTGTCTCTGTGGCTCTTCCACTCCCACTGTCCTCCCTCTCCAGAATCTCAGATTCTTGGACTCCTCCTGCTTCCTCCTGCTTCCTCCTGCTTCTCAGAGTTCACCCTGCTTGTTCTGCCTCCAGAAGTTAGCCTGTCCCTACCACATTCCCAAAGATTCCTACTATCTGATGGAGACAGAGGGAGGACTCAGGGAATAAGTTACTAACTGATGGGTTAATAATGGTGGTCCAAGTTGCCCTCTCAGGTAATTTGTGCCATGTCGTTGGTGTGTATGATAAATGTGTTTTATGTTGCAGGGCTGGGACAGGGTGTGCCTGTCGTGGGCCTGGTGGTGGAAGGAGGCCCTAATGTGGTTTCCATTGTCTTGGAATATCTCCGAGAAGACCCTCCAGTCCCCGTGGTGATTTGTGATGGCAGTGGGCGAGCCTCGGACATTCTGTCTTTTGCACACAAGTACTGTGAAGAAGGAGGGTAGGATTTCTGACATGTTACAAAGGGTGGGTTTTTAACTGCCTTCTTGTTAGGCCAAGAAGAAAACCCTAAGTGATACATTTAGCCATTCCAAAAATGCTAAATAATGAAGATTTACTAGATCTCTCCCATTTTCTGAGGTCAGCATGTGAGGGAGCTGTCAAGAGAATGATGTTTCTTACAGAATTCTTTCTCTGGGAGAATATACTCTCTTCCAACTTCATTTTCCCTTATAAGGTTTTCAACCAGCCTGGAATTTAGGACACGTGTGAATGCAGTTTTTGACTGTGGTCCCTTTTTGTCTCCTAGCCTGGGATACCCTCCAATGGTAAAGTTTCAAATCAAAGACACCAGACGGACATAGAGTTGTCTGATTTATTCATGTACAGATTTAACTCATATTGTTTCCTTCTCTTCTGCATTTCCTTTGAACAGGATAATAAATGAATCCCTCAAGGATCAGCTTCTAGTTACCATTCAGAAAACATTTAATTACAACAAGACACAATCTCATCAGCTGTTTGCAATTATAATGGAGTGCATGAAAAAGAAAGAACTCGTAAGTGTCTTGAGTTTATTTCCAAACCAGCTCCACAGAGAGAATTATGTTTCCTTTCTAATTCTGCCCATATGTGCATGATGGACTTGTTCATATTTTAGTTTCAGACTTTTCCAAGGGGCAGTTTACAAATCCCTACCAAATTGGCTGTTATGCCCACGTGATAGAAACAGACTAAGCATGCACAGGGAAGGGACCCAAGTGCTTTCAGAGCTTAGCACACGTTAGGTGACACCATGCTACTTTGCACCAGTTCTGAGGTTTATGATATTAATCATATGTAAAGCCATGAGGAGCGACAGACACACCCTTTTAGGTGCACTTACAAAATTCTATCACTTCACTCTCCAAATACCGTAATTATTTCCCACTCCTTGGCTCCCTAATTATGCTTGTAAGGAATACACACAAGGTAGCCCCTTCAAAATTTTAAATCTAGAGGGATGCCTGGTTGGCTCAGTTGGTTGAGCATCCAACTTCAGCTGAGGTCATGGTGTCATGGTTCATAGGTTCAAGCCCTGCATCGGGCTCTGTGCTGACAGCTCAGAGCCTGGAGCCTGCTTCAGATTCTGTGTCTCCCTCTCTCTCTCAGCCCCTCCCCCACTCATGCTCTGTCTCTCAAAAATGAATAAATGTTTTAAAAATTTTTTTAATTCTAAATCTACAAATTTCCTACAACTGTAGCAGTTTTCTGAGTAGAAATTATTTTGTCAACTTGGTAGCAATTTAGATATTGGAGTATGTAGATACTGAATGGGCTCTTTCCTCTTGAGAGTAGTGGAGTAGATTGGGTAAATAATAAAATAGGTATCCAGGCAAAGACTCAGAGTCAGAACAATCAAAGTTATCACTTGTGGAAATGAAAGACACCTGGCTTAAAATCATTCCACTTCCAGAATCATTGAATCGCATGTCAGTCTCTATGGTCCTTTAAAAAAAAATCCAATTCTCCCTTTTAGTTTCAACTTTGCTTTACTTGGTCTTTTCATGATTAACTTGTTTTCAGGTCACCGTGTTTAGAATGGGTTCCGAGGGTCAGCAAGACATCGAGATGGCAATTTTAACGGCCTTGTTGAAAGGTGAGCTCTCAGGAAACAGTGACTCCTGGCCTCTCAGTGCTGGCCTAGGCCAGGGCTTTGCTCATGGCCAAGAAACCACACTCCCTCTTCTCCTGCCAGGAACAATGTCTACTGGTGATCGAATCCAGAGCCAGTCAGGCTGCCTGGAGTTATCTCACTGTGAAGCCATGGCAGAACAACAAAGCTCACGATGGGTGTCTTGGGAAGGGGTATTTTCTGCGGGTGCCAATGGACCATGTGGGCGGAAGTCAGACCAGTTTCTATTCATAACTAGTTCATTAAGGGTTTCCTCATAGAGGGGGAACATGGGTGGTTTTTCATTCGCCATCACTGCAATGATTTGTTCAATTTCCATCCTGCTCCTAATGATAGGCTATGACCTGGCCACTCACAGGGTCACTCTAGGACACACATTTCTTCTCTGCCTCTTGGCTACTCTAGGACAATGAGAGGGCAGGGATGAGAGAGGAGAGTGTCACCATCGGACCAGGTGCCTGGCAGTGCTGTGCTGGTCTCCCCACGGCTGGGGGCTGGTGCTCTTGGCCTGTATCCACCTTTGGCCTGAAAGGGCTGATGTCAAGGCAGTCCCAGGGCTTCTGCCCTCCTGCAGATGAGGGTCCTGGAATCACCAGGTTCCTCCTCTGTCCCTTCAGGGACACCAAGCCAAGCAGACATGGAAAAAGGTGGCCTCCAACCTCCTCCCGGGCAGCTCTTTGAGAATATGGAGTTCTTAGCTTTGGGGCCTGAGTAGTCACTCAGGGACAAGAGAAAAGGCAGGAGTGCTTAGTTCCAGGCTGGCGTGAGCCAGCCCAGGGAAGCCCGTGCTCACCTCCCAGCACCTGCCTAACTGGGGCAATCCAGGCATGGAGTGAGAAAAGCCTTGTTTCTTGCCTTTCCAGGGACAAATGCATCAGCCCCGGACCAGCTGAGCTTGGCACTGGCTTGGAACCGCGTCGACATAGCACGAAGCCAGATCTTTGTCTTTGGGCCCCACTGGCCGGTGAAACTAAGTGTTTTTCATCTCATACTAGCATGACCTTGTATAGATGATATATTAGTATGTTCTCCCTCATTACACAGATCTCAAGAAATTATCTGGGGTTTCTGATGATCCAACGTTAAATGCATTAGGGTCATTAGATGTTGCTATTTAACTTCCAAGAACCAGAAAGAAGAGCCACTAGTACTAATTATAGATTCAAAACAGTACTCTTGAAGAAATAACCACTAAATATTTTATCTTTGCTGGTGAAGTGGGGTTTACCCTTTTAAAGAAAAAGAAGAAAGAAAATAGCCCATTAAAATTAAATACAACAGTTGCATTGAGAGCATCGTCTTTTTAAATTATGTTCCATGGTACCCTGGAGGCCTAGAGAATTCTAGGGTGGGGGGGTCTTTGGGGTGTGGTATGTATGTGTCTGTGTGTAGCATGTGTGTGGTGTGTGTTATGTGTGTGGTGTGGTGTGTGATGCCTGTGTATGGTTTAGTGTGTGTGTGGTATATATCTGTGGTATCTGTGTGTGTATAATAATGATTAATGTGTGACAGGATGTTTGTGGGTGTGATACAGCTGTGTGTGTGAGTGGTAGGTGTGTGTGTGTGCAGAATGAGCATGTGTGGTAATCACCTCTAGGCTTTCTTATTTCCTGATGGTTCCATTTTCACGCCAGCCTGTTTTCATCTCATGAATGCCATACCTGAGGATACAAATTGGATGTTTTAAAGTCCTCTTCTGTTCCCTAAATTATCTCTATTTTTCTCCCTGGTCAGCTGCTCCCATTTGTCCACTTTGTCTTTTTCTGTTGCAGATCCTGGCTTGTCCATCCCCATTTCCAGATGAGGGATGGGACCAATTAATTATAGGAAGCTTACTTTGCCATTAAACAGCTCTGCTTTGCCATGTGCAGATTGGAACACACTAGTGAGGCTCTGGACCTCTCTATACAGGTCCTTCCAATGATTTAGCAACCATTCTTCCGGTTTCTGCCTGGGGGTGAAGCCCAGGAATGCAGTTACTCTGCACCTGCCCAAGGGGGTGTTGGCAGGGCACACAAGAGGGGATGGGGGATGAATGGCCTCCTGTCCTGTAGACAGTCCTTCCACTGATCACCATGCTTTCTACCCATCATTAGCTCTCATTCTCTGAAAATCTGGTCCTACCTCTACTGATACCTTCACATTACTCCTGGTTTATTCCTTCATGGTTTTAACTACCTGTTAGTATTTCCACAAATTTGTTAATAGCTCTTGTCTGCCTCTTCTCCTTGAAATAGATTTTTCTTTATCATAGTCTTCTGTTATCATTTCCATGAGGAGGTAGGGCAAGCAGGAGACATGTGATCAAGACTGCAACCTGGAACCAAAATCCTTCTCAGTCTCGTCATAATGCAGTATATGGTCTCCAAAAGCTTATTTTAATGGTTGAAGCACATGATTAACTATGTGCTGTGAATCTATAGTCTTTCTATAATTCTTGACATAATAGAGAACTTGTGGTAGGGAGTATTTGATAATTACTACACAATAAATCAATCCTAGGTCTGATTGGTTATATTTTATTAGTCAATATTCTTCTATTTTTTTTATTAAGTACAAAAATAAAAACTGTCCCCAAAAACTTCTTTGTTAAGGGTTTTGTTAAAAACATAACAAAAACTGAGGCACCTGGGTGGCTCAGTTGGTTAAGTGTCTGACTCTTGGTTTTGGCTCAGGTCATGATCTTGCTGTTCGAGCCCCACGTAGGTGTCTGAGCTGACAGTGTGGAGCCTTCTTGGGATTCTCTCTCACTCTCTCCTGCCTTTCCTAGCTCTCTCTCTCTCTCTCTCTCTCTCTCTCAAAATAAATAAACTTTAAACCAACAATAACAACACAGAGAGAGGTAGTAGTGTTTGATATATACATATAACAAAGTAATTGACTTATATTGAGTCATAAAAACTTGGACTAACAATTTTTTAAGGGAATAGGCTAAACTCCACCTGAGCATGTAAGAGCAAGGTTTGGGGACATCTAGACCACTGCCCATTTTAAAGACCAAAATCTATACACCTTGGCCAGCTTCACTGAGATTTCTGAAACAGAAAGGAATATCTGCATATTTTTTATGATGAAAACCATTTATTTGGCTTCCATCTGTGGACAAGGGCTTATCCTTTGGCAAAACCATGAACTAGAACCTTAAATTCAAAGAAATTGGTAACAATGCCTGATATTTGGGTCACACACTGTGTTTTACCCCATGTGTTCACATATATGAGCATTACTGGACCAGCCTTCACAACTCTGAAATAGATCTGATTGCCCTCATTTTATAGTTTGGAAAAATAAATTGATATCCCAAGAGGTTAAACAATTTTTCCCAAGTTTACTCATGACACTTCTAAACAGCATGTAGATCAAAGAAGTCTCAAGAGAAATTTTAAAATATTTTCAACCAAATGAAAATGAAAATACAACTTAAAATTTGTGGGATACAGCAAAAGCAGTGCTTAGAGGGAAATTTCTAGCATTGAATGCATATATTAGAATAAAAATTAAGGCACAAATCAATAACATTGAAAACAGGGGTGCCTGGGTGGCTCAGTCAGTTAAGCGCCAGACTTTGGCTCAGGTCATGATCTCATGGTTCGTGGGTTTGAGCCCCGTGTCGGGCTCTGTGCTGACAGCTCAGAGCCTGGAGCCTGCTTCAGATTCTGTGTCTCCCTCTCTTTTTCTGCCCCTTCTTGGTTCATACTCTGTCTCTCTCTCTCAAAAATAAACATTTTTTTAAAATTTAAAAAAAAATAATATTGAAAACAGGAAATCAATGGAGAAAATCAACAGAAACCAAAATCTAAATCTTTGGAAAGATCAATGAAATTAATAAGCCTCTAACTAGGCTAAGAATACTAATATCAGGAACGAAAGAGAAAACATCACTACAGACTCCATGGACATTATAAGGATAATAAAGGAGTATTACGAACATTATTCCCAGCAAGTGATTGCTTAATCCATATTTGAGGTTGCAAATAGGAATTTCCTCTCTCCAGATGTGGTCCATGCCATCCCTTATCCTTCTAAAAGAGCAGTGCCCACAAGTTAACATCTTGTGCAGCCCCAAACAGGACTGTCATCTGCCTTAAGCTGGATCTACACGTCTAGCAATACAACAAATATAATCTTTCAGTCATATTAAGTTTTCATCTGCAGCAATTCCCAAGGGTTTTGTCATGCTTACACCTGATAAACCACATCTTTCTGTTCTGAGGTTAGCTGTTCTGGGGCCCAGATGGACCCAGGTGGAAGACATCTTCCTTGTTACACGTCACCTTGTTAGATTCAGTCCATTATGTCAGCTTATCAAAATTTTTAAATTTCAATTATGTCACCCAATATACTTACCATCTCGTTTTCCTTTCAGCCGACTCAAATGCTAAAGTACCCAACCCTCTCTCCAGCCTGTCACACCTCTCTTATTTGTGATTCCTCCAGAATAGTTGTCTCCAAGGTATTTTAATCGAAAGAGCCCTTTCTACACATGGCATCTTGAGTAGAGCAGCAACATATAAAGCAAATAAGAGCTGAGCCCACCCCATTGGCCACCTTTCCCCAGGCAGCCCCTGAAGCCCTTCTTCAGAGTGAAGGGCTCTAGTGGCCCTGGCTAAAAGCTACCACTGTAACATTACCAACCACCCTCTTAGAATCCTAAAGTGTGACCCTTGAAGGAAGAATGGGTGAGTCGTTTGAGCATCTAGGAATATTCTTATGATGCCTGACCATATCTAGTCCATCTTTAATTCTCTTCAGTGACAAAGACGGATGTTAAAAAAGAAGAGGAGGGATTCTACTCCTTCTCATTCACTCAGCAGCAGCAAATGGTGGAAATAATCTCTTCTTTGGCTTTCTTGAACCAAACCATTTTTTTAAAAAATCCCTATTTTTACTCATTCATTCACTTAACAAATGTTGGTCAACCACTTCCTATGATAGGTTCTAAGGACAGAGGGGTGAATAAAACAGACCTTTCACAGCCCTTCTAGAACTCTCTGTGTAGTGTTGGTGTGGACATGGTGTGACAGGGTGGGCAGGGAAAACGAGGCAGACAAGAAACAGATAATCAGATGAATAAATATTGAATTGTAAATTGTAATAATTGTTAAGAAGGAAAAATGCACATTTCCATGAGACAGAATGTGGGGAATGGGAGGGCTACTTTTTATTGAGACACCAGGGAAGACCTTGCTGAAAAAGTGGAATTAATGCTGAGACCAAATAGGTGAATAGATGCTGGCTGGTGAAGACTGAAGGGAAAGCACCTTCCATCCAGAGAGAAGAGCATGTAAGGAGCCTGAAGCAAGAAAGAACTGGACATTTTCAAATAACTTACTGAAGAAGAAAAAAAGGCCAGTGTGGCTAGAATGCTGAGAAGGGAGTGACTCAGGAGGAGGTTGCAAGCCAACCAGGAGCTGTGCATTATGAGCACTGCAGACCTGGTATAGGACAGAAGGCTGGGTCCGAGAGCTTGGGGAACCACTTAAGGACTTTTCTTTTCCTGAGCAACAATAAATATTATCTCACACAGTGTCTGTGGGTCAGGAATTTGGGTGTGGTTCAGCTGGGCAGTTCAGGCTCAGGCACTCCCATGAGATTATCCTTAAGCCATATGCTTGGGCTGCAGTCATTTGAAGGCTTGACTGGGGCTGGATGATCCACTTCAGGATGGCTCACTAAATAGTTGGCAAGTTGGTTGTTGGCCTCAGTTTCTCCTTAGAATCCTAAGGAGAGCTTGAAGCTCTTCATAATGGCTGGCAATTTTTGCTCTTCCATCAGGTCTTTCCCCTTTTGTTTCCTCAACTGCTGTATCATCTTGTTTTTGCTTTTTTCCCCCCAATTTTTTAAAATTTTTATTTATTTATTTTGAGAGAGACAGAGCATGAGAGGGAGAAGGGCAGAGAGAAAGGGACACAGAGAATCCCAAGCAGGATGGAGCCCAACGTGGGGACTGAACTCACGAAACCATGAAATCATGACCTAAGTTACAACCAAGAATTGGACACTTAACCAACTGAACCACCCAGGTGCCCCACCCCCGATTTTTTGTTGTTGTTGTGGTAAAAGTCATTTAAGGAAAATTTACCAGGATGCCTGGGTGGGTCAGTCGGTTAAGCAATTGACTCTTGATTTTGGCCCAGGTCATGATTTCGTGAATTAGAGCCCCACAGCTGGCTCCGAGCTGACAGTGCAGAACCTCCTTGGGATTCTCTCTCTTCTTCTCTCTCTGCCTCTCTCTCTCAAAATAAATAAACTTTAAAAATATAAATGAATAAATAAATAAATTTACCATCTTAAACATTTTTAAGAGTATAGTTCAATTGAACTAAGTACATTCACATTGTAGTGCAACCATCACCATCACCCATCCATAAGACTCTTCATCTTATAAAACTAAAATTCCATATCCATGAAACAATAACTCCCCATTTCCTACTTCCCCCAGCCCCTGGCACTCCCATGTTACTTTCTGTCACTATGAATTTGTCCACTTTAAATACATCATACAAGTGAAACCATACAGTATTTATCCTTTGATTGGCTTATTTCACTTAGCATAATGTACTCAAGGTTCATTTCTGTGTGGCATATGTTAGAATTTCCTTCCTTTTTAAGGCTTAATCATATTCTGTTGTATGCATAGACCATATTTTCTTATCCGTTCATCCATCAATGGACACTTGGGTTGCTTCCACCTTTTGGCTATTTTGAGTAATGCTGCTATGAATATGGGTATACAAATACCTACTTGAGACCATGTTTTCAATTCTTTTGGATATATACCCAAAAATAGAATTGCTGGATCATAAGGTAATTCTATTTTTAATTTTTTGAGGGGCTGCCAAACATTTCCACGGCAGCCGCACCATTTTACATTTCCTCCAACAGTGCATGAGGGTTCCAATTTCTCCACATTCCTGCCAACACTTGTTTTTGATATGGGTCACCTCATTGTGGTTTTGATTTGCATTTCTTTAATGATTAATGATGTTGAGCATCTTTGCATGTACTTGGACATTTGCAGATCTTATTTTGAGAAATGCTTATTCAAGTTCTTTGCTTGTTTTTGAATCAGTTTGGTTTTTGTTGTTGTTGAGCTTGAGCTTTAGGAATACTCGATAAATTCTGGATATTAATCTCATCAGATATGTGATTTGCAAATATTTTCTTCATTAAGTGTGTTGCCTTTACTCTGTTGATACTGTCTTTTGATGCACAAGTTTTTAATTTTTGATGAAGTCCCATTTGCCTATTTTTTCTTTTGTTGCCTGTGCTTTGGTGACATATCCAAGAAGTCATTGCCAAATCCAATGTCATGCCTTGAATCTGTTGATACTCTTTTGATGCACAAGTTTTTAATCTTTGATGAAGTCCCAATTGCCTATTTTTTCCTTTGTTGCTTATGATTTTTGGTGACATGTTCAAGAAGTCATTGCCAAATCCAATGTCATGAATCTTTGACCTAGGTTTTCTTCCACAAGTTTTATTGTTTTAGCTTTTACATTTAGGTTTTTGATCCATTTTGGGTTAAATTTTGTACATGATGTTAGATGAGGGTCCAACTTCCTTCTTTTTCAGGTGAATATCCAGTTTTCCCAGCACCAGTTGTTGAATGCTGTGTCAAGTTTTCACTGAGGATTATAATTGTCTTGTCTACATGAGGAGTCAGCCAGGACACTCTTTCATCCATATCTCTGCATTGACCAGGGACCACACAAACTCTCATGGTGCCCTCAATGGTGGTGCCCTGTCCCACTTAAGTGTTTTAAGCAGGAGAGTTACATGGTTTTATTTACATATTTAGGATCATTCTGGATTTAACATAGAAAATGTGTTGGGTGGGTACAATGGCAGGTAGGAGGAATCCTGTTAAAAGGTTATTGAAGTAATTCAGGGGAGAGACATCACCTGGGGCTAGAGCAGAGGCAGAGGAGAAATAAGAATTGGACATAGTAAAGCAATATTTAGCATTAAGCATGATGTGCCTCAAGACAGATTAATCGTGGAAGAGGGCAGTGCAGGCAGCAAGATGTCAGCAATCTCCCCCTGTTCTCTGGCTTGCTACTGAGTTCAGGGACACTGGAAGAGGAAAGGTTGGAGAGAGTGGTTTTGAGTGTGGTTTTGGACATCATGAGCTGTAAAAGCCTTTGAGATACCCAAATGGAGGTGCCAAGTTGGGAATAGGAACTCTAGGGAGAGACATGGACCGAAGCTAGAAACGACAAGTCAATTGCAAACACATGGGGACTGGCAGTATGGGCCTCAATACAGTTGCTGAAGGAGAGTAAAGAAGGAAGGAAGGGGCTGTGGATAGAACCCCAAAGAGCCTCAACATTTACAGCCAGTGCTGAGAAGCAGTGGCCAGATAGGAAAACCAGAGCGTGCAGAGAAGCAGGAAGAGGCTTGAGGTGGAAGCAGGCAGCAAAATCAGATGCGTTAAGAGCCCAGCATGAGAAGGACTGGGAAATGCCCATGAGGTGGTACCAGAACACTCAGCCCCTGCCACAGCCAGAACCATGGACAGATGGGAAGAAGCAGCATGGAATACATGGAGCAGGGCGCGGGAAGGGAGGGATGGACACTGTGCATGCAGACAGTTCACCAGAAGAGTTTGGCCAGAGGACAGGGCAAGTCCAGCAAGATAGGACTTGGCAAGATAGTAACTGGAGGGGTCAACTTTGTCTCAACGTTGGTATCACTGTGCCTGCACCAGAGCCATATACCCCCAGGCTCTCCATGTGACTGGAAGACAGGCCCAGCGGCCAGGTCCCACTTCTGCACTGCCTCCTGTTCTCTGAGTGGAACACATTCTTCTCTCAATGCATTCAGTCTGTCACCACATGGGTGCATCTCGGTAACACCCAGCAGGCCTTCTCAAGCCACCAATAAGCTCAGTCATGATTCTATCCAAAAGGCATCCTCAGGTTTACAGGGTGTACTTTGTCTCTGACCCCTTCACGATCATTTTCTCCTTTCTGCATTAGCAACTATCGGCACCTCCCCTTTGGTGCCTCTCAGCATCCCTTCCTTTGGGCAAAAACACATCAATCAAAATATCAGCCACTTTAAGCACACAAGTAGCAGTGGTTTGTAGTATCAGGGCCTCCTCCAATAGGCAGTAGGCTGCAATGATTGTGTGCGCATGTGTGTGTATGTGTGTGTGTGTTTGTGCGTGGGTGTGCTTACATGTGCATGTACACACACGTGTGCACGCAGAGGTGAGGGGGATCCATGCACCTGTCTTGGGACAAGGGACAGCTTTAACACTGTTCCCCAACTCTGTTTGCTGTGGACTGCAGCCCCTGGGAAGCCTGGCGCCCCCCACCGATAACAAAGTGACGGAGAAGGAAAAGAAGCCACCTACAGCAACCACCAAGGGGGGAAGAGGGAAAGGAAAAGGCAAGAAGAAGGGGAAAGTGAAAGAGGAGGTGGAGGAAGAAACTGACCCCCGGAAGATCGAACTGCTGAACTGGGTATGTCTTCACCCCTCTTTCCCAAGATCACGAGTCGGTCACCCTCTTTCTCCAGGGGAAGGGGCAGTTGTCTTTGCTTCAGCCCCACCTGGGCCGTGAGTCCCGGGAGGCAGTGGCAGAGCATCCGCAGGATAGTGCCAATATTTCAAAAGGCAACAGCAGGCTTCACAAACACCAGACATTCCAGCTTTGTGGGAGAATGAAGCTACTCAGAGAGGTTGCCCAACAGTGGCTCTTTCTGCCTGATGCACACATAGATGCTTCATGCCTGAAAATATGGGAAACAAACCAATTATCATGAAATAAACACAGTTCAGGGAACAGAAGAAGGAGCCTGTGGTTGAGATGTGCAGGTAACAGCACTTGTCTGGGCTGGGAGTCTGAGCCACACGCCGCACAGTATTCCTGGCCTTGCTGCTCTGAGGACACAGGCAAGGAGGGTGCTGAGCCTCTGCGGCGACGTGTGACTGGCATTATCACAGCCACTGACCCTGGTGGCATGCTGTGAGTCCACAAGTTCCACCCAGCTACCACATGGTCATCCTCAGTCAAGAACACAAACTCTCCCCCACTGCTGTCTCCGGAAGTCTTCGCATTATACTGAGTGCTGAAGGACAGAGGCACAAACGATAGATAATAGCATATAACATATTACAACCGACCGCCTCAAAACATTGTTTACCGAGTCCGGAGCTTGGAGATTCAAGTACTGATTATAGTACTTATAAGAAAGAATGCTACAGCTTATGTGGTGTTTCTTTCCCATCTTTATATTAAAAGAAAAGAGAATGGGGCACCTAGGTGGCTCAGTGATTTAAGTGGCGGACTTCAGCTCAGGTCATGATCTCACAGTTCATGAGTTCAAGCTCCATGTCAGGCTCTGTGCTGACAGCTCAGAGCCTGGTGTCTGCTTCAGATTCTGTGTCTCCCTCTCTCTGCCTCTCCCCCACTTGCACTCTGTCTCTGTCTCTCTCTCTCAAGAATAAATTTTTAAAAAAAAATTTTTTTAAAGGAGAGAAGCGTCTACTTTTCTCCTTTTATCAAGCTTTGATACATTGACAGGACAGGTAGGGGCCAAATTGAGAAAAACGATGGGAGGTGGGGTGTGTTTACTCAAGACAAAGAGCAAAGAGAACCAGGTTCAACTTGCTTGAGGGTCTGGGGGGTCAGAATGCACTTTCTCAGATGCTTCCTGTCTGCCTTTCGCCTGGCACCCCTCTGAGAGGCCACTCACAGGGTCCCTGGTGTTGGTTTGCACAGGTGAATGCTCTGGAGCAAGCCATGCTGGACGCTTTAGTCTTAGATCGGGTCGACTTCGTGAAGCTCTTGATTGAAAACGGAGTGAACATGCAGCACTTTCTCACCATTCCGAGGCTGGAAGAGCTTTACAACACAGTAAGTGTTCTAGAAGGGGGGAGGGCAGAGGGGAGCTAGCTGTTTGAATATGTTTATCACCAGTGCATATTTTGCATAAATGCTCTTAGATGAACACGGGATCACTGGAACACTGGTTTCAGCTGGGACATTAATTCTATGGAGTAGGGTAGGATTTAGCCCTGAGAGTTCAAGAGAAAAACATACTTAATATGACAATGCTTCTCTTTTCAGAGGCTGGGTCCACCAAACACGCTTCATTTGCTGGTGAGGGATGTAAAAAAGGTCAGTCTGTCATTTTATAATTCTTACCTATTGGCATCTTTCAATAAGACATTTTATAAAGCAATTTTTTAAATTTCTAAAATGTGTTGTCATATTATTAGAGGCATAAGAAAGAATGAATTCCTCTCTCCATAAAAGAGTTTACTAGAGTGTATTATGCTAAGCGAAATAAATCAGAGAAAGACAAATATCATATGATTTCATGCATATGTGGAATTTAAGAAACACAACAGATGAACACAGGGGGAGGGAAGGAAAAATAAGATAAAAACTGAGAGGGAGGCAAACCATGAGACACTCTTAAATACACAGAACAAACTGAGGGCCGCTGGAGGGGAGGTGGGGGGATGGGCATTAAGGAGGGTACTTGTTGGGAAGAGCACCAGGTGTTGTATGGAAGTGATGAATACCTGGGCTCTGCTCCTGAAACAAATACTACACTGTATGCCAACTAACTTGAATTTAAATAAATAAAATTTTTAAAAAAGAGTTAAAACTAAAAAAAAAATTATCATTTTCACGTTCATCCCTACACATGCCAGGCTCATGTTGAATGACTGATTATGGCACCCTGGCACCATTACCAAGGCCCTGGGCAACAGCCAGGGAGGTGCCATCTTACCACTGGCCTGAGCCTCCATCTTCCTGTGGAACCCCATGTTCCGTATCTACTTTTAAGATCTGGGGCTCACTCCTTCACTGAGCCAGTCTCCAGAAGGAACGTGCCTCATGTCATTGTATGTGTTCCGTGGACTATTCCCTCATTAGTGAGTAATAGATGTTTTCACCCCTTTCCACTGCTGCTGACTACTTACAGTCTGTGTTCTTGTAGGAGCTCGTTCGTTCATTGTTGTGTCTCGTCGCCACAGGCTAGAGGATTAGGTTGGGTTAATGTGTGAGTGATTCATTTTGCTAGGATGCAGTCCCTGGCTTGCCAAGTGTGGAACATGTATTCATACTCTGAGCAAGAAAAAATAACTCAAATGAGAGAATAGAGTTTTCAGTCAGAGTCCCAGATAGTCTGGCCATCCTTTGCACAAATGTCTCCTATTAATATAGTAATTCAGCTTCTATAGACACTCATTGGATCAGCACAGGATCAATGTATCCAGGAACCAAGAGGGACCAGCGCCCTTACTTAGCCCATAAGGAATCTGATTTCCTGGAATTCTTAGATTAGGATATAAACATTCAAAAGCCACAGCTACCCAAGTTCAGACCCAACCATTTCTCACCTAAATGGCTTCAATAGTCCTCTTCCCACCTCTAGCCCCACACCCCCTGATCATCCCAGTCACAGGACTCCCCAACTTAAAATCCTCCAAAGTCTTATGAAGTTTAAGGTCCTTCTAAGAAACTTATACTCCACTGGGCCTAGTTCCATCAACATCCCCTACTCTCTCCCCTCACATCCCCACCACAGGGTACACATGCCAGGCTCTCTTGCTCATGTGTGTTGTGCCCTTCCTCTTGTCCCCCAAAGTTTCTTCTCCACCTGCTCCTAGCTACCTGGGGTGTGCCTTCTGCAGGAAGACATTGCCTACCCTCCCACCCTCCCATCCAGGCAGAGTTCAAGAGTTCAGGGCCAAACTCACTGTCTGTACCTTTGCCACCTCCTCCAAAACATCGAGCTCCCCGAGGGCAGGGCTATATCTCTTTATCTCTGCATATGGAGTACTGAATGAGGTGAAGGATCAGGATAGGGGCTGAACAAACTCATTAATGCCCGAGTGAAGTATTTGGTAAGTGTGGCTAGTTCTAATGTAAAGGGAGGACATTTGGAGGGCACTTGGGTGGCTCAGTCGGTTAAGCATCCAACTCTTGATTTCGGCTCAGGTCAGGATCTCACAGTTCATGTGATTGAGCCCCACATCAGTCTCCTCACTGGACATGGAGACTGCTTGGGATTCTCTCTCTCCCTCTCTTTCTGCCCCTCCTCCACTCACTCTCTGTCTCCAAATAAGTAAATAAATAAATAAATATTTTTTTTTAAATAAATAAAGGGAGGACATTCGGGATGTGTAATTTCCATGCAATGAACCCAGGTTCCCACCATCACTTCAGTCATGTGAAATTAAACAAGCAGCATATGGTGCGTAGCAAAAAAAAAAAAAAAAAAAGTCTTTATAATTGACTGGTCATCTCTGCCTCCTAGATGAGTCAGCTGTCCAAGGATATGAATGACTGGCCAAGCTGGTCTCAACATACCCAGTTGTATTTTGTTGCAACAGTCTGTCCCTTCACCGACTCCCACACACACCAGATGCTTTTGTAGTGCTTATGTTCTTTTTTTTTTTAAGTTTATTTATTTATTTTGAGAGAGAAAGGGAGTGAGCAGAAGAGGGGCAGAAAGAGAAGGAGAAAGAGTATCCCAAACAGGCTCCTCACTGTCAGCACAGAGCCCCAAGTGGGGCTTGAAGTCCCGGAACCGTGAGATCATGACCTGAGCCAAAATCAAGACTTGGACATTTAACTAAGAGAGCCATCCAAGCCCCGATGGGGCATGTGTTCTTACCGAAATGTGCGGAGAAAGTCACAAGGCACCGTGTGGAGCTTTCTCCAAGAAATTTCCAGCCCCAGGGATACTCTGTCTTTCTGCTGCCTCCCCACGAGGCCTCCTTCGGGTCACGTGGGCCACTTCCTCCTTCACCATGAAATCTGGATTCCAGGCCCCTGAAGCCAGCTGCTCCCCTGCAAGCAGCTATCAAAGCTCCTTCTCAACACAGCTCATCTGCTCTCACAAAGGAGGTCCCACACCAGCTGCACCGTATCTCCCCTACATCTGCACGTGCACATTGCAGGCCATTTTGAACCAGCCCATGGACAAGCCTAGGGCTCCATCCTGCAGCCTCATGGCTTTCTAATTCTTCTCACTGGGAAAGCTTTATCCTTTTTCTCCCTCAGTCATATGGTAATAGACTGAATATTGTTTAATGTCGCATTCCTCACATCAACACCCAAGTTTGGGCCAGAGAAGACCACTTAAGCCAGGGGTATGTGATGTAGACCACACATGGAGTGCATCCTTGCAGGGCCTGACACACAGCTTATTTTCTTCCAGGGCAACCTACCACCAGATTACCACATCAGCCTCATTGACATAGGTCTTGTGCTGGAGTACCTCATGGGCGGGGCTTACCGCTGCAACTACACTCGGAAGAGCTTTCGGACCCTTTACAACAACTTATTTGGACCTAAGAGGGTAGAACTAAGTGAACATGTGGTGTTCTGTGGTTCCTAGAGTCACATGTGGTCCCTTGCTGTCCTTTGCAATAGAACAGCCTGTTCAAAGCCAAGTTCATTACCTCATCCCCAAGCACACCTGCCCCTCTTCCTTTAGCAATTCAGGTGTGTGTGTGTGTTTGTGTGTGTGTGTGTATGCACAGTCCCTAGAGATGCCCCAGTTTCACCTGGAGCCTTTACCCCCTTAGCAAGGCAGGCCCTCGGCCCATCAATTACGTCTGCCCTCTGTCCTTTATCTACAATAGCCTTCTTCCCGGGACCCCTTGTCTCTGCCCTCTCCAATCCATCCTACCCCTATAGCAACCTTCATCTTCCAAAGCAAGGGGCATGGTCGTGCACTCCCTGCTCAAATATTTCCCCACCACCTGAGAAATCACCACCAAGCTCATTATCATAGCATCCAAGGTTCTCTGACATCTGAGAGCTGTCCCACGCTGTCATGGGGGGTTGGCGGGGGGACCACAAACCTCCACCAAAATCAAATTGTACTACTGTACTGGCCATGTCTTTCCTCTAATCAAAATTCCACACATTCACAAGCCCAACTCAAATGTCATATCTTCCATGAAGCCCTCCTCTTGCCTTGCCCTGCCGCCCCCCATGTAGAGCTTTTAAGCTCTATGTCTGCATTTCTATTAGTGAAATTCTCTGGTTCTACCTGGAATAAGGGTCATGTATTGTCTGCACATCTTTCTCCTTAACTGACTTTGGCTGTCAGAAGCAGTTTCCATACTAAAGGGTTTCTTTTCCTTGAGTATTATTCTTAATTGTTAATGATACAAAGTACTTTTTAACCTAGGATTATGTCCCCTTCTAACCACACTGCTAACGTACTACTAACGTTACTGCTACTAATATTAGTTATCTGATTAAATTTTCCTCTTCTATTATGCAGCCTAAAGCTCTTAAACTTCTAGGAATGGAAGTAAGTAAGATTTGTTTTCATCGATTTTATATCTTTCTCAAATATATATAGGCTTCTTTGTGTTGCATTTGTTTAAAATAAAATTGAGGGTTTTTTTCAATGGATCAATCCACCACCCTACACACCAACATTTATTTAGATGGTGTAGTCAAATCATAAAATAGGATAATACACATTCCCCAAAAAAAGGTTAAAAACTACTTAATTCATTTTATAGAGTTAGCAAAACCATAATTTCAAAAGGAAACAGAGAGTAAACAAATAAAAGAGCCCCACACAATCATAAATAATAGCTCAAGAAATTCAGTGGCATATTTAAAAAATTCTAAACAAGTCATTAAAATCTTCTAAGAATGCAAGTATAATTTAATGTTAGTGAATTTTTTAGTATATTACGTCACATCAAGAAGTCAAAGAAGGAAAACAGTATAATAGCATTTTTATTTTTTTAATTTTTTTATTATTTTTTATTTTTAAAAAACTTTGTGTTTTATTATTTATATTTGAGAGAGAGACAGAGTGTGAGCACGGATGGGGCAGAGAAATGGAGACAGAATCTGAAACAGGCTCCAGGCTCCTAGCTGTCAGTACAGAGCCCAACATGGGGCTTGAACTCACGTGCAGTGAGATCATGACCTAAGCTGAAGTCGGATGCCTAACCGACTAAGCCACACAGGAACCCCTGATTTTTTTTTTTAATTTATATCTTCTTTCTTTTTTTCTTAACCAAACTGACCTACATATTTGATCTTTTTGCTTTATCAAGCAACTTTCTTTTTCTGCTTTTGTTCTTATTAATATCTGCTTCATTTTTATTCATTCCTTCCATATACTTTCTATAGAGTACTGTTTTGTTCTATTAACTCCATTTGAAAGTGAAGTTCACTCATTTTCAATCTTCCCTTTATTCTAAAAAATGCATGAAAGGTATAAATTTTTCTCTGCACATTGTTTGCATGGTATCTCAAGGTTTGAGTAAATAGAAACTTGATTACCATTTATTTCTAATAATTTATAATTTCCTCTTTAATCCAACAGCATTTAAAATCCATAAGTGTATTTAAATTTTTACAGATGCAGTCTTTGTTGTTGTTATCCTACTGTTGTTTATTTCTAGTTTTATTCCTTGACATGTAGACTACATGATTTCTGATACCTGAAATCTGTTGAAATAGAAAATCTCAAAGGAATTGGGGAATAATGTCTGGTGGAGTTTTGTTAATGATCTATGAGTGCTGAAATAAACGTGTATTCTCAGTTTATTGGAAACAGTTCTTAACATTTAGCTGTCAGATCAAACTTGACAATTAGGTAATTTAATTTGAATTTTTAATTTAATTTTCATTTAAAAATTTTTTTAATGTTTATTTATTTATTTTAAGAGCGAGAGATCTAGGGAGGGGCAGAGAGAGAGAGGGAGAGAGAGAATCCCAAGCAGGCTCCTTGCTGTCAGCACAAAGCCTGATGTGGGCCTTGAACCCATGAACTGTGAGATCATGACCTGAGCTGAAATCAAGAGTCAGATGCTTAACCAACTAAGCCACCCTGGCACCACTGCACATCTTTTCAGAAGAATTAATATACTGAATGAGAACCACAGATGTACTTATGAAATCTCTTTATTACCACAGACAAAGGGGTTTTCCTTTTTCCAGTAATCTTGAAATCCATTGTTGCACACTTAAGGCAGAACCAGGAAAAATGTGCTTGTCTCCCCTCAGGATGATGAGCCTCCAGCCAAAGGGAAGAAAAAGAAAAAGAAGAAGAAGGAGGAAGAGATCGACATTGATGTGGATGACCCTGCTGTGAGTCGGTTCCAGTACCCCTTCCACGAGCTGATGGTGTGGGCCGTGCTGATGAAACGCCAGAAAATGGCGGTCTTCCTCTGGCAGCGAGGCGAGGAGAGCATGGCCAAGGCCCTGGTGGCCTGTAAGCTCTACAAGTCCATGGCCCACGAGTCCTCTGAGAGCGAGCTGGTAGATGACATCTCCCAGGATTTGGACAACAATTCAAAGTTAGTGTCTGAAGGGAATTTAAGAACCAGGAAAAACTATTGTCCTGAGTACTTGTCCCTTTGGGGGAGGGTTGGCAAATGTATTTTTCACTTGGGTACAATTATCTTTTTTTTTTTTTCATTTTTTTTAATGTTTATTTTTGAGAGAGAGAGATAGAGCGCAAGTGGGGGAGGGACAAAGAGAGGGAGAGACACAGAATCTGAAGCAGTCTCCAGGCTCTGAGCTGCCAGCCAGAGCCTGACAAGGGGCTCAAACCCATGAACCACAAGATCATGACCTGAGCTGACATCAGACGCTTAACCAACTGAGCCACCCAGGCACCCCAAGTACAATTATCCTTAAAGCTTGTTCATAAATCATTTTGTCTATCATTTCATATTTTTTCTTCTCTCTGTGGTATTTCTAGACTGTCATTGTTTTGTTTTTTTATTTATACTTTCCAAGTGCTTCTCAGTTTTTCTCCAACTTAGATGGGACAGGACAGCCTGAGGGGCCTGCAGTTGGGCACCTCCCTTCCCACAGGCCATTAGGCTCTAATAATACCCCAATAGGGTAGGCTCTGGCTAACTCGTTTCTCCTTCAGGCAGGCCTAGTTAAGGAGACCAGAGTATGCCAACATATTTCAGAATGGTTCCTTTTCCCCTCCCTGTGCTGGCAGCATGAGGGGATTTCTCTCTCATCTCTGTGAGAACTTGGTGGAGCTCTTGGAGGTAAAACTCACAAAAACGTGAGCACACTTCCCTAAGACTGGGCCCCACCCCTGGAGTTATTAAGTCTCAGACTTGTCCTCACAGAGCCTCCAACAATTTATCAGTTACAGTTTGAGTTTTCCTGCCCCAGCTCTGGTTCCAGAGGTTTCTGCTCTGGTATGTCATGAGTCTCTATATCTGCTGGTCTATCTCTACAGTTATGGGAGCAGCAGTTTGCCCTGTGACCTCAATTCTCTGATGAATTTAGAAGAGTTGTTGATTTTCAGTTTGTCTAACTTTGTGCTTAATGTTAGCACAGAATGGTGACTTCCAACCCCCTACCATGCAGAACTAAAAACCAGAAGTCCCAGCACAACTTTATAGACTCATGAGCTTGGGGTGTAACCAAGCAATTCTGCCAACATCCAGCATCTTTGTTTTCTGAAGCACACTGCTTTTATTTTGGACTCAATGATTTCTAAAGTCACTAGTTGACTTCTAAACATTGGGAATTCAAGCCTATCTAAAAAATGGGAGATGTTCCCATCTCAGTGGGTTGGTAAATACCATCCCTCTGCTTCTTGGAGGATTGTCATGGTAATGTGTCACCTCACAGCCTGTGGGACCTGAGGCCAGAGAGCATTCCTCTTCAGGTAACATACAAGGCCATTCCTCCACACAGAATTCCTCCTTTCTACATCCCTCAGCTCATAGCTGGAATAAAATCTTACAGAAAATGTAGAAACAAAAACAGGGGCGATCACTCTGGGACTTCATCTTAACCACATTCCATGAAAAATGTTGAAGGTACAGGGAATGTTTACAACAGTCATTGAATGTTTGAATGAGGGCCATGTAGAAAATGGAATAAAGTTTATGTTTATAATTCAACTTGCCATCCTCTCCTCCTCTCCCCCAACTTGGCTCCCATTACTTCCCCCTCCTCCACCTCCAACCACTAGGCCCTCACTGCTCTAGGCCCCCATGACAACTAGAACTTGTCTCTATCATAGCCCTAGGAACGTTGAATTTTCTTGTGACCATTGTGTTATTGAAGTATTGCACACAGGCAGGGAAAGGCACACATACAAATGTATGGCTTGATGACCGTTCACAAACAGAACACACCAGGATGACCAGCACCTAGATGAAGAAACGGGACCTTACCCAGACCTGCCAGTATTCCTGGTGTCCCCTTTCCTGTACCCTCCACAAAGGGTAGTCCTTATTCTGACCTCTATTGCCATAGAGCTTTGCTGTCCTTTCTGTCCGCATCCCTTTTCTGTGAAGACTTGAGGGAAGAGAACTTTGTCTTCTCGTCTCTGAGTGCCTGAGGCCTGAGAGGCACATTTGGGGTCAATCTAAACTCCATTTGCAGCAAGAGCAGTCAGCCCCCCAACACAACTGAGCACAGAGCCCCGGCCCCAGCCATTCCCACCTGGCAACATACCCTGGGAGCTTCTGGGGTATGCAGAGGATTGGAAATCAAGGATTCTGTGTCCTGGGCTCCATGATGTGTCTGTGGATATGTCTCTCTCACAGTGTGTGTAGCCACTGCAGCGTCAGCTCTGACTGTGCTCCCTTCCCTTCAGAGACTTCGGCCAGCTCGCCGTGGAGTTGTTAGACCAGTCCTATAAGCACGATGAGCAGATTGCCATGAAACTGCTGACCTATGAGCTGAAGAACTGGAGCAACTCCACCTGCCTCAAGCTGGCAGTGGCGGCCAAACACCGGGACTTCATTGCTCACACCTGCAGCCAGATGCTGCTGACAGACATGTGGATGGGAAGGCTGCGAATGAGGAAAAACCCCGGCCTAAAAGTACGTATGGCTTATTGTCATAATGGTAACAAGTGACACCTGTGTGAGCTCTTACTCTGCACCTTGCAGAGCCAGGCATTCCTGTGGATTACTTCATTTATTCCTCTGAACAGCCCCATGAGGGAGATGCTTGCCTTACAGATGAAAAACCTGAAGCTTCGAGGTTGACTTGTCTAGGATCTGAGCTGGTAAGGTGTGGGTCCAGGCCCTGAACCCAGGTGGCCTAATGCCAGACCTAACTGGTGTGCCTGGCTCACAGAGATTGGAGTTCACCCTAACTAACCACATCCCAGGACAGGCCATCTTCCTGCCATTAAATCAGGCACCTGAACTCTGTTTCTATAGATCCTGTTACAACTCTGAAACTGTGTGATTATATATATTTTTAATGTTTATTTTTATTTTTGAGAGAGACAGAACATTAGAAGGGGAGGGGCAGAGAGAGAGAGAGACACAGAATCTTAAGCAGGCTCCAGGCTCTGAGCTATCAGCACAGAGCCCGACGTGGGGCTCAAACTCACGCACCGTGAGATCATGACCTGAGCCAAAATCGGACACTTAACCAACTAAGCCACCCAGGCACCCCTGAAATTATGTGATATTATTTTAATTGGCAACATTTCATTATATGGGGTTTATAAGAGAATATGAAGTTATAGTAGGGTTTGAAAGGCTGTAGTCGGTACAAATTGTATTGTGATCAAATCTTAGCTCTGCTGTTTAGTACTGTTAACTAGTAGGTAAGAAAAGATTCTAATCTTCAAATAATCCAGCTCCCTCACGGCAATATTATGCCAATCTCGTGGGATTTCCATGAGAGTAAAGACATCTTATGTTATATTGTGTAGTGTGGTTCTGGCAAATAGAAGGCATTTCATTTCTTAATAATATGAATGTTATGCCTTGCCCTCATATGAAAACTGAGCAGTGGGATTAAAAGTCTGTCAGATTAAATGAGTATAAGGAGTCAGTGAGATCCAAGAAGGAAGGAATCAAGAAGAACAGAAATGAGTCCAATAAATAAGATGGAATGACCAAGAGGCTACAAGTGTCAGGGATAAAGGTCAAGGAAACAAGAACAGTTTCTTAACAAGAAAATTAACGAGAACATAGAAGGGGGATCAGATTTCAAGTAAAACAAAAATGCACACAAAAGTTAAGGCTCAGTTACAATTCAAATTAAAACTCAGAATGATTTTGAGCAACTGGTAGTGTGTAAAAAAAAGACCATTTGACCTCTGATATCAAGAACATGATCCTTTAGTGGTACCAGAATTCTGCATTAAAATTGCCATATGGCCACACAATAAACAATATTTATATAGTAATAAAAATGGAAATGCTTTTTATTGGTTTTTCGGTTTTTGGAATAGTCCCATAGACAAAGCACTGAAGACTCGAATATGATTCCTTAAACAGAATACAAATGCCACCAAGTATAAAATACAAAAAGCAGACACCTACCTAGGTGGCTCAGTCAGTTGAGCATCTAACTCTTGGTTTCAGTTCAGGTCATGATTTCGTGGTTTGTGGGATCAAGCCCAGCATCAGGCTCTGGGCTGACAGTGCAGAGCCTGCTTGGGATTCTCTCTCTTGCCCTCTCTTTGCCCCTTCCCCACTCACTCTCTCTCAGAATAAATAAATAAACATTTTTTTAAAAAAAGAAAATACAGGGGCACCTGGGTGGTTCGGTCAGTTAGGCATCTGACTTCGGTTCAGGTCATGATCTCGCAGTCTATGACCCCACATGGGGCTCTGTGCTGACAGCTTGGAGCCTGGAGCCTGCTTCAGATTCTGTGTCTCCCCTCTCTCTCTGCCCCTCCCCCACTTGTGCTGTGTCTCGCTCTCTCAAAAATAAATGTTAAAAATTTTTTTTAAAAAAGAAAATACAAGAATCAAAGGCACAGCTGGGAAAAACTGGGTGGTAGAAGGAGGAAGGGAGGGTGGTGAGAAGGATAATATCCCATATTATAATGTGGGGAATCGAGACTATCAAAAGTTGTTGAAACAAGAGAAAAAGATTTCAGTTCATGATATAAAGTTACAAAGATAACCTTGTAGGAACTGAAAACATTCATGTGGCTATTAAAAATGGGAGCAGAGGAATAGATGAAACGAGATCAATTCTTGTCTAAAATAATAGGATGTCAGGGCACCTACGTGGCTCAGTCAGTTAAGCATCCAACTTGGGCTCAAGTTATGATCTTGCAGTTCCCAAGTTCAAGCCCCGCATTGGGATTTCTGCTGTCAGTGCGGAACCCACTTCAGATCTTCTGTCCCGCTCTCTTTCTGCCCCTCCCCTGCTTGTGCACTCTCTCTCTCTCTCAGAAATAAATAAACATTAAAAAAATAGGATGTTAATAGGTAGTACTTAAACTAACAAAGAAATAGCAATATAAAACGTCACTCATGTTAAAAATATGAAGCTATAAAAAAAACTAAAATCAGAAATAGTTAAAAGTGATTATCTCAAAATATGATTCAAAAATACTTCTTGAAGACAAATGATATGAAATTACATATTGAAAAAAAACACTTTCTAGACACATATATCAACCCAGAACAACCAACATCAACACACATTTTTAAATTACTGGATCTTAATGAAAAAGAAAAAACTCCCTGGGCATCCAGGCAAACACAACAACAACCAAAGTGAAAGTTACTTATAAGGAAAAGAAAATTAGATTATAATCAGACTTCCAGCAGCAACCACTTGTGTCAGAGAAAAAATTGGAGTGTGTCATATAAAGATACTCCCAGAAGGAAAATGACAGACCAGGATTTTATATCCAACAAAAGTGACTGTTAAATATAAAAGGTATACACAAACCATTACCAACAGGCAAGGACCCCAGGAAATATTGTTCTTATGAGCCCTTTCTAAAGACTCTATTAGGTAATGAGCTTCCAAGAACCACAGTAACCAAAGAGGCATCAGTATAAGGACTAATGGTAAGCCTCAGATATATATTTACATATAGTGCTGAGACTAGGGGAGGGTTAAGAGGGAGAGAGTATAGTATGCAATGGCTATGTGTTCTGATAATATAGATATAATACAACCTTTTTAAAAAAGAGGAGAGAATTGAAACACCTATGCAAAAAAAAAAAGTAACTCTTCAGTAATCATAATCAATAGCAGTAGTATTAACATTGTTATTCTGAAACTATAAAGCAACTGAATAACGAGGGGTATTTTAATTCTATCATGTCTGTCCTTTAGAACTAGGATTCAGTGTGTAGCAAAAGGAAACACAGCTATGGTCTAGAAAGGGGTAAATGAAAAGCCTATAGTGTTTAAATGGAAGCATCAGTACAAACTCATTCCATCTCTGAGCAACGAAAAGCCTGGACACAATGACCTACTGAAAAGCAGTGAACATCTCCAATGCCCAGATTGTGGTCTTGCAATACCATTTCCCACTAACTGGGGCCAGAACTTCTTGGAGAAATGATTCGTTCCAGATCTGGAGCAAGAAAATTCCAAGATAAGCCTAGAACATCTTGACATACCAGATGGCAAAGAAGCTATCAAAGATCAGTAGGGTAAGAACGGAGGACAGAGGAGCCCACTCGAAGAGGCTTCCACTGGCCAAAAGAGACGTTCTATTCTATTTCTTTGTTTGGTTTATTCATGCACCTACACCCTACTATCTTAATTACTGATTTTTTGTAATATAACTTTTAATGTACGGTAGAAGTAGCCCTTTTGTGGTATCCTTAACAATGTATCACTGAGGGGGCACCTGGGTGGCTCAGTTGGTTAAGTGTTCGACTTCAGCTGAGGTCATGATCTCGCGGTTAATGAGTTTGAGACCCACATTGGGCTCTGTGCTGACAGGCTCAGAGCCTGGAGCCTGCTTCAGATTCTGTGTCTCCCTCTCCCTCTCTCTCTCACTCTCAGTCTTTCTCTCTCTCTCTCTCTCTAAAATAAACATTTTTTAAAATTAAAAAATGTATCATTTAATATAACATTAATATTCATATATACATATATATTTAATAAATATATAATTTATAAATATAAATAATAGTTATTGTTTAATAGTACAATATTATAATAGTTAATTGTTTAATGATATACTATAATATTTTATTATTTAATCATATAATACTTTTATTTAATAATATAATGATAATATACTATTATAATAATTTTTATTATTTAAAAATAATATTGGAGATACACATCAGTTATTTCTACATAAAATATTTTTTATCTACTTCACTATCAGTATTACTATATTTTGTTTATTTGTTCTCATTTATTATATTTTAATTTAAAGATTTACCCACTTTGAAACTCAATATAAGCTCTTTGCTTTTAAGACACAATTCCACACAATACTGCTTGCTGTCTATCTAAAATAATGTGATGAAAGTACTTACAGTTTTCAGTTGCAACTCTACCAACTCTTATTCAGTGTATCAAACAGAATAAGCCACAGAACATCAGAGCAGAGATAAACCTGTTTTAGGACAAATCAATTTGTTGAGTGGTGCTGAAGGTCATAATTTAAAATTTTTACGTATACTAGGAAAATTTTCTAGAATTGCCATAGCTTAGAAATCTAAAAATTAAAAAAAAATCTTTTTTATCATCCCATATAGGTTATAATGGGGATTCTTCTTCCCCCTACCATCTTGTTTTTGGAATTTCGCACATATGATGACTTCTCATATCAGACATCCAAGGAAAATGAAGATGGCAAAGAAAAAGAAGAGGAAAATGTGGTCAGTGATACCCCTGACCATAACAGTATCAATTGACTTTCATTCTCAAAATTGTTGAGATTTCTCTTACCATGAATTTAGAAACCATAGTAATTGGGGAAATTTGTATACTTCTTTATTTTTTAAAAAAAATATCTGTTAAATACTGTGCATTTCCCATTTATCAACCTGCTTGCTGTGTGCTGTTCTCTGTTTTCCAGGATGCCAATGCAGACACTGGTTCAAGAAAGGGCGATGAGGAGAATGAGCACAAAAAGCAAAGAAGCATTCCCATTGGAACAAAGATCTGTGAATTCTATAACGCTCCCATTGTCAAGTTCTGGTTTTACACAGTAAGGCTTCCTCCTTCGCATTGGCCATCTAACATGTTTTGAATATGCAGGATTGTTAGAATCAAGAAACATGTCAAAGGCTTTTAAAAATGTTTTAAAATTCACCAAATTAAAATGAATTATGAAACAAAACTGGGACTAATTCAGATCTTCACCTAAAATTGTATCTGGATATCTTGTTCTATATTTTACATGCATGTAGGAATGTGGCCATCCTAGCCCCAAATACACCATTTCATAATGCAAAATAGTCTTATTTGCTTAAGATGAAGGATTTTTTTTTAATGCTCTCAGTAATACAAACTTAGGGAACTATAGCTTTATTTTCAAACGGACACAGATGATTGGTGATTTAAAGAACAAACTCACAGTTAACCATTTTTTTCATAAAACTAGAGGGGCCACTAAAGGAATGTGGTTGAACCCAGGTCATAAACTCCTAGACCAGGGGAACAAATCAAGGCCTCTACACTCTGAAATGCACACCAAATTGACCACAGTCTGGTTTCACACTCTCCTCCAGCTGCCTTTAGTGGCCACTGTCTTGGCATCTCCAATAGTGTGGCCATCTATAACCCGAGAAGACTCAGTCTTACATTCATGCTGGGACATCCGCAGATGGGCACATGGGAAGGCTCCCAGCTGTGGGAGGTCCCAGGAGGCACACAAAGGCTCCCACAACCTTGCAGTCTGGGGAGGTTGGGACAAGACTACTCATGAAACCCCAAGCACCAAGCTTCAGCCTCTGCCAGGCAGGCCCTGGCACTGTGGCTCCATTTGAGACTAGGCAGGGACAGGCGATGGGAGGTGAGGAGCTGGGTCCAAAGCTATGAATGAGGCAACTGGCAGGGGGGTAAGCAGTGGGCAAGAGGAAGGCTGCATGTGGATCCAGATCAACTATGCACCTGGACACCCAACCTTTTGGTAGCCACACCTGGTGTGGTGGCAGAGCCACTGCTGCCCATCTGCTCTGGTAAGAACCAGCTGAGCACTGGCCTGGACTTCAGGAGAGTTCAGCATAGGGTGGGGCCACACCCTATGTAGAAGACCCCCAGTGTCACCCTGCCCCTCGGGCTGCTAGCTCTGGCCCGGTGGGAGGGTGTGACAAGTATTATAGCTTCCCAGGGGATTCCGACATGGCCCAATTTGGAGAATTCTGATTTCTCTGCAAGGAATAAATCATGGAGTCGAGGGATTTTACTGTATTACTGGTAAAGCTTATGCAATTGGGAGGGGTGGGGGTGAATCTTAAAAAATAAAAACTGCCGAATCACAGATGCACAATTGCTAGAACACTCCCTCCTTACCCCCAAAACTCCTGAAGAGGCCTGTGCCAATGAGGCTCCAGAGGTGAAGATTCATCAGCTCCACAGTGAATCAACCTCAGACCACCTCCTTCCCACCTGATACCTCACTCTCATATACCTCCAAACTCGGCATCTTTTCTTGCCACAAAGATAGGAAGCTTGCCGTGGCCACAGCAAACCACAGATATGTGAGTCCTAATTGTGGGGACTCGAGGCAGCTCTGTGCATCAGGGCAGACAGCTCTCACCCCCTCCCTTCTAACCTCCCACATCCACTAACAGTGAAAAGATTCAAGAGGGAAGTTTGCAAGGCAGGGAGAGAAAGTAACATTTTCCAATTTCCAGGAATGTAGAAGTCACATGAGTGAAATATTAAAATTTTCCTGTTTCTCATAATTTTGAGCACCTCCGTAATTCTCCCATGAGGGTGATAGTAGCCACAAATACATCTTCATTTAGAAGATGAAATGCCAGTGCCCATACAATCCTAAAGTATAAAATGCCTCCCGACCTGCCTCAAAGTTTATCTGCACTGGTGATGTGAACAGAAAGTTCCTCTAGGTGAGTCAGTCCAGCTGGAAACGAAAATTTGTTCTTGAAGACCTGTCAACCTGAAAACAGGATTTCAAAGTGTGTTTCCAGCATGTGTTATCTCCTCAAACACAGCTAACTGTTGTTCTGCCCTTCAGATATCGTACTTGGGTTACCTCCTGCTATTCAACTATGTCATCCTGGTGCGGATGGACCGCTGGCCTTGTCTCCAGGAGTGGATTGTCATCTCCTACATCGTGAGCCTGGCATTAGAGAAAATACGAGAGGTGATTACTCCAAAGGCCCGTCCCAGCCCCACTAACCACTGACTTTAATTCCGATATAGCTTCTTATTGCAAAAGCACTTCATGAAAATCACAAGTGCCATGGGACCTTTTTCCTCTCTTGAGGTATCACAATCCCAAATGTATTCTATTCTTTTGCTTAAGATTTCTATGTCTTCTGCTTCCAACTGAATCTGAATTTGCAAATCAAAACACAAGACAAAATAAATGTTTAGTAGCAAAAAACATAGTCTCAGTGCGTATAAAAGCAACGGTAAATGCTGCCAGATACCTGAGATAAACCAATTTCCACAACTGATGTTTTCTGGGAACTGAACCTAGAAACAGAGAGAGACACAAGATGACATTTTTCCTACAATTTAGGACTCAGAATCATGCTCGGGCTCCCTCTACCACCTCCAATGGGGATTCTTCCTTCTTATTAAGGAAGGGCTCTCAGGAGGGGAAATAGGGCCAGGTAATTTTCTAACATCATCCACAAGTTTTAACTCACTACATTAGCTTGTAAAGGGAAAGCTGATATCCAAGAAAATATGAATTTGAACTGAAAAAGCACAAAGAAGGATTCACATTCTTTTTCCACCTGACGTAAAACCAGTACTATTGTTTTGCAATTATTACTAACCCTTTCTCACTGAAAAAAAATATTACTGGCAACTTCACCCCAACAGAGAGAGTTTGATGCTGTCAGTCTAACAAGAGCCTGAGAAAGAAAAAAAGTGCCAAATCCAACATTTTACAGCCCATCTCCTTTGCTACTGCGCTTTCTTTTCTAGTTGGGCTTCATCAAACTCTGAAGATGTTACAAGTGGGATTTCCCAAGTGGCCTGCAATACCATCCCTTAGTGCCACCATGATTTTGCTGAGTATCAGCCATGTGCTAAGATTTCCTCCAGTTACAGAAAGAGGGTAGCCCTCAGCCAGTATGGATGAGCTGTTAAATTAGTGAATCCCTTCTGTGTTGGCCAAAAAATAGCCAACACCTCATCCCACTCATGGGGTCCCCAGGACCTACCCAGTCTCCATAACTAAAGGGGTACCACATGGCACAGCACCCCACCTCCCACTGCAGGGTCCATGGGGCTCACTGTGTGTGCACCTGTGCATGCTGGTTTTTCAATATTTTCAGTTTTACTCTGAGGAAATAGTGATTTTTTTATCAGTGGTGATTTTTAAAGGGTAATATCTTAAGCAGGAAAATCATTTAATTTCCTCCCGACTTCTCCTATCTACATTGCAAAGGAATTGTGGCAAACATCTCCTAGCCCGATTCTGCCATCTCCACCAGGTGGATTACCCTTTTGTGAGCCCACACGGGTGTGTCTCCCCTCTAGACTTTTCCTCCTGGACTAACTCAGGAACATGGGCTGATGGGCACATATCCAGAGTATTAAAAAGAAATCAAGAGGCAGCTGTTTTAATTACAGGCAGAAGAACATAATTTAGAAGGCATTTCCTGAGAGTTTGTGAAACACTGCATCTAGGAATATAGAGGATTCCATGGAATTTCCCTTTCGAGATATCTTTCAATGCCTGAGAAGATTAGTGTGTAGAGGTCTTCACCAGGAAATGGGACCAGATGCCCTGGAATGTTCCACCAGTCCTATCTTTCCAAGATTCTGAGATGCGGCTTCCAACACAGCATTCCTTGTTCATTGTTCTTTGTTTTCAGATCCTCATGTCAGAACCAGGAAAACTCAGCCAGAAAATAAAAGTTTGGCTTCAAGAGTACTGGAACATCACGGATCTTGTGGCCATTTCCATGTTCATGATTGGAGCAATCCTTCGCCTACAAAAGCAGCCATACATGGGCTATGGTCGAGTGATCTACTGTGTGGATATCATCTTCTGGTACATCCGTGTCCTGGACATCTTTGGTGTCAACAAGTATCTGGGGCCTTATGTGATGATGATTGGAAAGATGGTTAGTACTGACATCCCGTTAGTAACTAGAGATGCTGTAGTTGTGGTTAGAACCTGAGACCAAGCCTTGGGTGTGGCTTTGTCAGATTTCATTTGGTCTTTCCTTTGCAATTAGTTTCTTACAGGAAATGTTTTTTGCTTTAAGATACATAGTTTTCCTACACATTAATATGGTATATACATACAGTACACACTGCTTTATACATACTGTATCTATGTACATACTAATAGTGCATGTGTGTGTGTATATATATATGTTTATATATATATAGCAATAATCTAGTTGATAACATGTGGTAAAAGCCAGAGACAAATAGGGCCCAGGGTCACTCCACAACCTGTATTCCAATCTTCAGCCCATGTACTCTGGCCTGAGGGTAATTCATGTGATTAGGCCAAGTCCATGGCAACATTTCTTCCAGAATAGGCCATACTATATGGAAAAAAAATGAGTCAGCATATCATCCTTACATCACCTAAAACAGCTTCAGTGTTAGGACCGGACCCAGAAGAAAGGAAGTATCTTAAATTTACAAATAACACTTTATAGCGCACGTGGCTTTGAGTAAAAGGATATATGATTTAGCTTATCCTGGCAAGGGCCCTCATCTTCAGAGACGTCCAAAATTAGGAATTATACCAGTTCAGTATCCACAGTAAACAGAGCACTGCTCACTGTAACCACTCAGCATTTGTGTAATGAATGAATAAATATCATTCTGTATTCTCAATTCATTATCTTGTTTTCTTAGATATCTCCTCCTCTGACTCCTTAGTTTCCCTTACAAATTCCCGTGTTTCCCCCATAATTCTTCCCTTTCTTCATTTGCACTTGTAGTTATGAGAGGACTATTTGTTTATGGGCAACAGTAGAGGAGAAGAAAGAGAACAAATGAGGGAGTCAATGTTCTAGAATAAGATGTATGTATTGCATGGTGTATAAAAACTAGGAGCCCATGGCTCAGATGGAGAGAAGAGAGACTCTCTTCTTCCTAATTAAGCACTCATGAAGTCTTTGGGGAGAGCATTACAATGAACCAGGTGAACCCGGCCCATGAGTCCAGACACATGTTTTCTCTACTCAGATGATTGACATGCTGTATTTTGTGGTCATCATGCTGGTTGTGCTGATGAGTTTTGGAGTAGCCCGTCAAGCCATTTTGCACCCAGATGAGGAGCCTTCTTGGAGACTGGCCCGAAACATCTTCTACATGCCCTACTGGATGATCTATGGAGAGGTGTTTGCAGACCAGATAGACCGTAAGAATAGAATTCATAGTAAGATTCTCTTCCCTGCTTCTGAGGCAGATGATCAGTTCCAAATTAATGGAAGAGCATGTGTTAATTTGGAAATAAATTACTTTTTATTCTGCCATGACCATCAAATCATTTTATGAAGGAGTAAGTGCAGAATATGAAATGTAGATTTTTGAGACATTAGTCATTTCTTCTCTTCTAAAAACCGTTAACCAGAATTTTGAGTCTGATCACTTTAGCTGGACCTGGTGAATATCTTATCACATGAATGCAGCACCAGTGCCAATATCCTAATATTTTTTCAACGTAAATTTCTTTCTACTCCAAGGCAGAGCTAGTAGTGTTGTTCCAAGAGAATGAGATAGCGAGCATGACAAGGTGACTGGTGTCTTGTGTCATCCTCTTCTTCAAGCCTCTTCTCCAAAGGCCATTTTCCACGTGGCTATCAATTTCCTCTTCACTTATGCAGTTCAAATTTTGTTAATTGTTATTGTTATTATTATGATTAAAAATAATCAGGATGTTAGCAGAGGAAATAAGCCATAATCCTGTATGGATTTCTGGGTCGTGCAGGCCCCAGCCCCTCCCCAGGCTGAGTTGATAGATCATGGTGTCTCTTGTGTGGTAGGTTCTTCAGATCTGTTCTTGTGTTTGCCCCCATATTTTCATTTGCATGTTGTACTCTGTCACAAAGCATCAGACTGCTATTTCCAGTGTTTTGCTTCTTGGGGATAGGTTTTGAATATCCTCCACTTGTATGAAACACACAGTTGTCAAAACATCGTCTGTCACTGGGTTAGACTGATAACTAGTTCATACAATGCCTTCTACCTAGCTTTCAGAACATAACTCCAAACACATTATCATGACAAGTATCTCAAAGTCAATGCGAGATATTGAATGTGTCTGTAGCTTGGTAAACCAGAATGTAAAAATCTAATTTGGTTTCCAAAGAATATTTACTTAGGTAAACATATGATCCAGACATAAATTGTAATATTTTTAATTTTTTATTATTAAATTTGCTAATGAGAAGATAAAGAGGCAAATGAGTATATTTTCATTAAATGTAGGTTTTTGATTCTTGATCTGATTATTGCATAATAATTTTGCATTTCTTTGTGCTTATGAGGTATGTGAATTGGGATATAGAGAATGCCTGATTGGTTAACCAGTTGATTAAAATGATCATCTGCCAGTAGCCTCATATCTTTTTCACAGTATTTTTTAACTAGTGAGCTTCTTATTGCTTTATAACATATGGTAAAATCAATGTTCATGAAATATATATATATATTTCCTAGTATTAATAATGTGTATAATTTCCTCTAAATAGACCACTGTTTCCAAGCATGAATCTATAATTCCCAAGCTTCAATACTTTGCATTTGTTGACACCAAAACTGTTCTTAAGTTGCTAATCATGTGTTTTACTTTTCTCTCAATTGTCATCTCATTTTCTTTCCTCCCTTCCTGTCACAACTAAAAAATAAATAAAATCCTGCTTCCAATCGCTATATAGTCTACGCCATGGAAATTAATCGTAAGTTTACACAGAATTGATGACTCTAGTTCATGAAATGTGTGTATTCATCAGTCTCTTCCTAAGCTAATTACTGATAGCCTTATGCTGGTCTTAAATATTCCTCTTGTTTTCTGATGTTAATATTCTTTTAAACTGTAAGTAAGTAAAAAGTAGGTAGACGATAAATTTATGGCAATTACTTCACTGATCACTTTTGCAATCATTCTATTTTTTAGTTCAGGACATAGGTCCCATAGGATCAAAGTGGCATTTTGAATGAGCAGAGAAAGGATGATTTTCCAAAATGATACCAGAACTGTTGATTAACAAATTTGAGGGTAGAGGGCATCGTACCTCCTTCCTCATAACAAAATTATTTCCAAAGTTCATGTACAAGTGAAATTAAGGAGACAACATAAGCTGATCTTAAGTAATCAGAAGACACAATAACTTTCTAATGGATAACAGTACAGAAAAAAATATCTATCTGCTTAGAAATTAAGAACTTCTGTATATGAAAAACACAAAGAAAGAAATGGGAAAAGGTTTACAAATATAAGTCAAGAATGACTATCTCTGAGTGCAGAAATGAGCTTCTTATTTTCTTTGTAGGAGATATTTTCACATGAAAAATTATTGCTTATGAAATCAGGGGAAAATCGTGTTAAAAAAGAAATAGATTGTTTAACGGCATAAGTAAGTTATTTATTCCATTCATTCTATGTAAAAAGCAAGTACAACAAGACAAATTTTGTTGCAGCTCCTTGTGGTGACAACCAGTATGATGAGGAAGGCAAGCGGCTCCCTCCCTGTATCCCAGGCGCCTGGCTCACACCCGCCATCATGGCGTGCTACCTACTGGTAGCCAACATCCTGCTGGTGAACTTGCTCATTGCAGTTTTCAAGTATGTGTCATGGCTGGGTGTCTATTAGTAATTACAGTACAAATTTCCAATCTGGGGCCACGGATTTACACAGAATTTCAGGAGGGCTTTTAAAGGTGTAAAATCTTTACAACCTCTTTTGTTCAAATTTAGGCAGCCTTAGTGTATTCATGAGTCAAAAGTTGACACTTAAACACACTAAATTTTTCTCAATGGTTCAATATTTTTTGTTGTTGAAATATAATTAATATACAGTGTTGTATCAGTTTCAGGTGTACAATATAATGATTCAACAATTCTAAACATTACTTAGTGCTCATCATGATAAGTGTACTCTTAATCCCCTTCACCAATTTCACCCATCCCCCCCCCCCACCTCCCCTCTGGCAACCACTAGTTCTTTGCATTTAAGAATCTGTTTCTTGTTTTGTCTCATTTTTCTTCACTTGTTTTGTTTCTTAAATTCCACAAATGAATGAAATCATATGGTATTTGTCTTTCTCTTAAATACATTTTAATTTTAATTTTGTTTAGTATTTTAACACTTTGATGTGTATTTTAATCTAATGAAATATTTCCTTAGATAAAAGTCTCCAGAGGTAGGGAAGATCTGAGCATTATCAGAGGCTCAGAAGGCAATGTCAATTTCATAAGCTATGACAATTACTGCAATATTATATAAAATACTTTCCTTATCATTTACAGAATAGAAGACAAAATGGCCTAGGAAAGAAATGGCTTACAGTATCAAATTTCTTATAAAACTTACCCATTTTGGCAAATGGGCAAATGTGTTGTGTGTGTGACCATACTTAACACATGTTGAAAAAAATATTTTCTAGCTTCTAAGATGAAAAATATGAGGGAAAAAAATCCTTCACAGAAATATAGAATCTTAGGACTGACCAGGGCTTTGGAAAGAATCTGGTTCAAACTCTTTTTCAACTGTATTAAAGGTTTAAATACTTCAAAATGCTTAGTTGAATAGCTCCTACCTTTAAAAATATGAAATAAAAATTTCCTGAGTGTATGAGTCAATAGACTGCAGTGTGATGTTTTAAGAGGGCAGTAGGTAGCAGTTACAATACACTTGATTCTTAATTATTTATATGAGAAAAATGTCCTTGAGTGTAGATAATCCACATTGATAGTTAACCCAAAAAACAGGGTAGTCTAGGAGTCAGTACTAGCAGGCATTAAACGGTCATTTCAATGTTTATTTTCATTTCAATGTGAGCAACTGATTGCCCTGGGAAATCAAAATGAAAAGGAAAATACTAATTAAACATTTGCTCTTTTTAAAGCAATACCTTCTTTGAGGTAAAGTCAATATCCAACCAGGTGTGGAAATTCCAACGATATCAGCTGATAATGACATTTCATGACCGACCAGTCCTACCTCCACCAATGATCATTTTAAGCCACATCTATATAATCATTATGCGTCTTAGCGGTCGCTGTAGGAAGAAAAGAGAAGGGGACCAAGATGAACAGGATCGTGGATTGAGTATGTACAGGACTCTCTCATTTCTATCTTGGGCTAATTCAAGGGTGTTCCAACTGGACACTACATACTACTTTAAATTGTGTGAAAACAGAACACCCTAGTCCAACTGTTGTTCTTTGTAGAATGCTTCCCATTTTATGTTGGTTTTATTCCAGTTCTGTTAGTTTATGAGTAATTAGTGTTACCAAAAGCCTGCTCGTGAAAGAGATCAGAAATTGACAGAGTTCTTGAAAATGACTCTTCTATGTGGATTCAGAGTTCCTTTCAGAATGTTGTAATTTGTGGCATCTAAAGAGGATGGGAAAATTATGCTGTCCACCTGACTCTATCCATAAAACACACACAAAATTTCTCCAGAAAATAATACTTGGTTTCACTCTGCGAATAGCTTAAATAGTGGTGTTTTGTGTTTAAAAAGTGAGCCATTTTGCTCCAGGGTAAGAATGATTGCTGCATATGACAACCTGTTTGTGTAACAAACAATTGGAGTAGTCAGAGAACTGCCTACAAGTGAAGGACAAGGGCGCTTAATTCAGGTTGGGCTGGGAAATTCCTGACGCAACGAAATTGATTCTTCACGCACCGGGTTCGTTTCTCACTCAGCAAACATTTCTTTCCCGCAGAACTATTTCTCAGTGACGAGGAGCTGAAGAGGCTGCATGAGTTCGAGGAACAGTGTGTTCAGGAGCACTTCCAGGAGAAGGAAGACGAGCAGCAGTCGTCCAGCGACGAGCGCATCCGTGTCACATGCGAGAGGTGTGCCCAGCGCGGGGCCAGCAATGGGTCCTCGGGCCAAGGGTTTGCGGGCTCCTCCACCCTATTTTAAGGGCAATGGAGACGTTCATTTAAACCTTCACTCAGAGTTCTCTTGTTTGTTCAGACTGGCTTTTTTACGTCTTTGCCTCCAAAATAGTGTGAAAATCTCTAGTTGTGAAACGGTGATTGTAAATTCTTTATAGAAGTGAATGATGACAGGGGCGCCTAGGTGGCACAGTAGGTTGAGCTTCTGACTTCAGTTCAGGTCATGATTTCATGGTTTGTGTGTTCAAGCCAGCGTGGGGCTCTGTGCTGACAGCTCATAGCCTGGAGCCTGCTTGGGATTCTGTGTCTCCCTCTCTCTGCCCCTCCACCACTCGTGTTCTCTCTCAAAAACAAATAAACATTAAAAAAATTTTTTTAAAGAAGTGAATGATGACAGGTATTGCAAATATTCCAGGCCCAAACTAAACCAAACCGAACAAAAAAGCCCTGACAGTTCTTGCCCACTCCCGAAGTGGGAGCTTTTACTCTGATACCCTGCATCAATGGAGAGAACAGGTGCAGAGCTGTGTAAATGCTAGGGAGGCCATTGTTCTCCCTGCCCTTGACTTGTCCTTGACTTTATCAAGGATGGTATTCCCTAGGAACTGACCTCCTCATCCTGCCTTAATGCTTTGGTTGCTCCTTGCCCAACCTGGCAGAGCAGAGGTAGACTCCCTCCTCTGTTCTCTGAGACTGGGAACTAAGGGAGGGGCAGCAGTGTCTGTCCCCCACAAAGGTGGAAGTGTCAAAACTAGGGCAGGGTGTGTTTCACACCTGGGTCCCAACAATATCAGCATCATCCATATGGTAGTGCTTAATAAATGCAGAATGAATGAATGCGTGTGTGCACGAATCAATGAATGAGCAAATGAAGTCAGGTCAGGGAGAGCCAGAAAGAATGACATTTTCCAAATTTTACAGTATTGCTTTTCTTGAAGCTGGAAAGAGTAACCAGCAAAGGGTAGACAGGAACCATAAAACTTCACTACCTATATTTTTTTAATCATATAATTTTAAGAACATTTATCACTTAATAAAAGCAATTTAAGCTTTTTTATTATTATTTAAAGATTGTGATAATTGACAAAACATTGGTGCAAAGTGTTTAACCAACAATGAAGGTAGAAGGATGATGCCTAGGGTGATTCTAGCTTATCATTCTGTCCTTCAATACTCAGAATTAAAGTTCCCTGGTACAGTTATGTGTGTATATCAGCAGACCATCCAGTGGAAGGCCTCAACAATTAGGACAGAATTCATAAAGTCTTGCTGGTGCACATTCAAGGCCAGTGACTCTGCCTCAGCCCACAGAAAAGACAATGCCCCTGGCAGCTGCAGGTCTCTGACCGCTCTCCCCTCGTAGACCTAGTCACCTTGTAATCCAACCTGCCAAATTCAAGGGTTATCTGCACCAACTTTTGGCCTTAATAAGGTACATTTTCAATACAACTTTTAAATACTCCTTTGCTGTTTTAATAGTAGTGACTAAGCATTCAAAATATAACAATTATTTCTTCCTGAGAAAGATAAGTTACCCCAATCTTAATAATCTAAAATTTCCACTTTCTAGTTAGACATTAATTTGGATTTAATCACAGCCTGTAATTTACAATTGAAATTGTGTTTTGTTTCACTCCGTTTCTTCCTCTTCTCCCCTCCCCCAACATTGTTTGGATTTTTACCATTCTTGGAGCAACCTTCCAAGAATGTGGTTATCAGGTCACTACCAAACTGCATTTTCCTCCTGGGGCTCTGTGCACACGTAATAGGAATGAAAGTGTGTTGGGCAGTAAAAACATCTACTTCCCGTTTCCCTTGGCTGAGATCTGCAAGGGTGATGGGAGTGCATTCCTGCCCCTCCGGTTCCCTTATTGACCCTTTCTAAGCTGAACCACAGGTGAATATCAAACACAAAAGGAGGAGGAGGTTTGGGGAGAAGATACCCTTCCTTCACTCTTAACCAGGACAGCTGAGGAGCAATTTGAGCAATTTGACACCAGTGATTACTTTTAAAATCACATTTTTGAGCACTCAGATGTCTCTGCCATTTTAAAAAATCTTCTTCACATATCAGATTGTTTTTATTTTCTGCATCACTGTTTGCCATTTGATGATTCTCCAGGTCTTCTTTCAGCTGTCATCCCCCAGCTCCATTCGCTCTGCAAGGTCCAGTTAGGAGTGAGCCTCTGTGGAAGGTGCTGTTGGCATCAGTCCCTTCCGGACCTCCCTGTTGTCTGGTATCTTTCACAACCTGGGCCAGCAATTTGCATGACTCAGTCTTACAAACGTGTGCACACAGGAAGTTTAGACACTTGTGCTCCTCCCTCCATGCAGGGTGTTTTGAGGGTTCATGTGCAAGAACCAAATGCATGGCGTTCCCTTACTGTTTGGAAAGTTGTATATAAAGTTCTAGCAAGTTCATCATTTTGTAAGATACAACATTTAGTCCCTCAATCAGAGATTTACGATATGATTCAGTTTTTAGTTAGGACAACACTGCCGCAGGATATTTAACCCAAAGCCCCATCCAGCATGTCCACTTTGCTGACTTAGGGCACTGTGCTCATGGTTTTTCTCCCAAACTTGGACATCCTCTTCTGTGTTCTGGGCTCTGACAGTGGCACCACTAGCCATCTCATTCAGCAAGACAGACACTATCAAATCATCCAATTGTGTTTTCTTCCCCTTCTGAACAAATCATGCCCCCCTCCTACTTCTTTCCTTCTCTGCCACCAGCAGTCTAGTACAAGCTACCATCATCTTTTTTTCACTTGAATTTCTGCACTCTGAAAGCATTGGAGCTCTGAGAGCATCTGAGCTCTCTATAATCATTTCTCCTCTTCCAATTCACTCTGCACTCACTACAATCTAATCTGGTTGCACCCCTCCCCATCAGCTCTTTAAAAGCCTTTCAGTGGTTTCTATTGCTCCCAGGTCCAGCCTCACCCTGGACTGTCCGCCCTTCTTGCTTGGTATTCCAGTCTCGCTGGCCTTCCTTCATCTCCTCAAAGCCACCACTCCCTTCCTGCCACAGGGGCTTTGCACATGTTGTTCCCTCTGCCTACTCACCTTTTAGATCTCTGCTCAAATGCCAATTACTTATGGAAAACTTCCCTGACCACCCCATACCTTAGACTAGGTCAAGAAGCCTGCATGTCTCTGCATAGCAGGAGCTTGATATTTTTTAATGAATCGATGACTAAAAATTTTGTCTCCTTACTTGAATGCAAGTTTCCATCCTATTCTCAATGAATGTCAAACAGGGTATCAACTGTTCTCCCTCTATGTTCAAAACTTTGATTTTACTATTGGCAACTAGGAAGTCTAAATACACAAATGTTTCTGCTACCCATGATTGTCAGGAAGGATCTCTAATATCAGTAACACCAAAACTGTCGATGCTATCAGGTGTTGTTTCTTTGCTTGAAGGTATGGATAATTTCAGATAACCAAGAGGGCTGCTGGAAGAATATTTTATAAATAACTTCTATCAGTACAACCACAGTGGAACTTGTCAACCAAAATGTTCTATCTCATCATACTGGGTTAATACCAAGTAACATGTATCTTTATCAACTGGAACTTGAAGGCCATCTCTGTGTCTCTTGGAAATCCACTGTTGAACACACCATTCCTTTTGTGGTTTGGCATCCCTTGGTGGACAGGTTCCAGAGCAATTGAGTAGGAAAGCATCTTTCCTGAAAAAACTTTGTCAGAGATTCAGCTTCCTTTTCTCGAACAATGAGAATTATGTAAGCCAGTATCTCTCCCTTTTTCCCATAGCTTCAGGGAAACTTAGCACCAAACTTAATATTTAATTACAACAAGTATATTATTATAGGTTTGGGAATACGTGGTGTACAATGCCTCCTTATTATCTCTTCTTTACTCTTTCATATCTTCTATTTATATAAATTTTATTTTGCATGTCTGATGTGTTCAAATACGCAGGCTGCAATTCACAAATTATACATTTTAATAGTTACTGGTCTTGTACTTAAGCATCTATGGGTCTTAAACTAGACAAACCTATAATAGAAGGTTTGGATTCCCCCAAAATCTCTGGGTCAAGTGGGTTTCTTATCATATTTGTGGATCTGGGTTAAGGTGTTGGGTTTCCTCTAAGCTTGATTAGGAAAGCAGCAATTTGTGGACTTGAGATTTTATTTAGCTTCCTCTTCCCAAGTGATCAGAAAGAGAAAATGCTGATAACAGAGACCCTAACAAGAAAGACAAGAAGGAGAGAAATGAGATCGTAAGTAGAAGATGGCATGAAAGAGAGAGGAGTCTTAGAAGGGAGGTGGGTGATTCTTCTGACATAGACAAGATCATAGAAAGACAAACATGTAGTGATGGGGGGGAAGTTTGGGGAAGATTTGATCCAAATGTCTTAATCTTATAAATTAATAGGAGTCAAAGTTTCTTGGATTATGGGGAAAAGGTGGGATTAAATGTTGGAGTTTTAATGTGTCTAGTAAATGACAATTTTGTTCCTTACCTGACTTTGAGAGCCAGTTCAGGGAGACATGGAGATAAAGATAAAAATAGTATCAGCTTTATCAGTAATACAAGTTGTGCTAGAGGATGTGGTTCGGTTCTTGCCAAATACACAGAATTAGTCAGAATTAGCCACACCCACTCAGTTACAGGCGCCTGCAAGCTTCCCTTCTCACAAGCAGAATCAGCTTTCCCCACTAAGCTTAACATATTAACAAAAACAAAACAAACAAACAAACAAACAAAAAAGCAAAGAAAAAAGTGAGAACCAATGCTCTTTGCAAGCAGGTGGCTCCCAAAGAGAGAGAGAAAAAAAGCAAGTTGGTGTCCTGATCCCCTAACACCAATCAGAAAATCAGTCCTCCTCCCTTTTGGGATGAGCACTGGGTGTTGTATGGAAACCAATATGTCAATAAATTTCATATATATATAAAAAAAAAAAAAAGAAAATCAGTCCTCCTCGAGAATAAATAGAAGACTGGAGAGAGGCCAAGAGTTTTACACTAATGGCAAGTTCAGATACATAGGAAGGAATGATAGGAATGAGGAAAGAGTATCCCCTAGCCACATTACAGACTTGAAGCCACTAGGGAGGACTCGAGTTCACCTTTAGGGGAAATATGATAGGAAAGGAGCTAGCCAAGCAATCTCTCAGCAGGAGTATTGAGGACCTAAATGAAACTAGCCAATATGACTTTATTGGACCACATCCAAGGTGACTCCCATGACCTTCATCAGTGACTCTCTACAGCCCAAAGACAAGGATGCAGTTAGTGAATGAAGCATGGGGCATAGCGAAAGGGAGGCTAAAAGGGACCTAGAACTAGTCAGTGGGGACACCACAATGATGTTAGTGTTTGCAAATGGTAGCATAAACGTGTTACAATGCCTCCATTTCTCTCTGCCCAGCTGTGGAGTCCCAGTGACAATAGAGGAAGGGCTAGAGCTGACACTATTATGTTGGAAGTAAGGGAGAGATAACCTAGGATATTAGTAAGAGCTTCAGTGAGTGACCAGAGTCTTGCTTCAACAGAAAGTGGAATATAGACAGAAAAGGCTAATGATTTAGATGGCTTGAATTCTAGAAATCAAGGAGGTCTGAAGTGTGCCCATGTTGGTATATATAAATGATGTGACCTAGAGCTAAAATCCTAGAGAGCTTAATAGTCTTTTGGTAAGTCTTCACTATTTTGCTTATTAAAAAATAATGAGAAAGCCAGAAGACTTAAGACTTAAGTCTTGTTCTTTGTTCAGTCTTTCACATAAAATAAAAACTCTGTAAGTAAAGTGTAACCAACCAGGTTCTACCCTGGGTGTTCTCACTATAATTACGAAACTTAAAAGACAGCCTCATATGAAGAAGTAGATGGAAATTAAAATAGCTGGATATAAATTTTGGACTGGATTAGACAAGTTTATGATCTGTAGACTGGGAATAAAATTACAGGGTAAGAATCATCTTAGAACTCAATATAGAATACCATGGAACCTTGAAACACGGGTTTCTTCAAGTATAAACTGGACCTTGTTGTTCCACTAACATTATGTTTTTAGGTTAACATTGAACTCTATCATTAAGTAAATGTTTCTGTATAATTTATAAGCTGCCTTGCAGGTGAAGGTTGCACACACAAAAAAGATGAATACACATAAAACAAGTTCTAGTAACTAGCTTCCTACAGAATTCCAAATGTCTAAGTTCTTTCCTTAGGAAACACACACAACTGTTACTATGAGAACATAAGTTTGGACCTTATATTTATTAGGTAAGAGTCAATGACACTCCAAGAAAGTTATGCCATCTATGGGTATTCTCTCAGAGGTTACTACAAAAGTGCCACAAATTCATGTATTGTTGTACCTATTATTTGAATGAAATTGAAAACATTATTTACAAGACCTTAACAACAACCAAAAAAAATGTGTTTTAATTAAGCTGCTTTCAGGTTTAGTAGTAGAATGTCCAAACCAAATATCCTAAATAATAGATATAGTAAGACACAGATGAAAGCATCTGGAGATTTATAATCATACCTACTTCACATAGTCACATTATTTTACACTTGCATAGCATTTATAGCTCACAGAGTACTTTCATCTACACAATTTCTCTTAATTCTCACAACATTATCATGCTACTACTGTTGTTCTTATTGCTGTTCTTATTGATGTTGTTTATTGTCACTGGTGACGGATGCATAATAAAGACAGAGCTGATGGAGCCCTTCATCCCTAACATAAATATGGGCACATCTCAAGGAGAATACTGAAGTTGACAAAATGTTAATCATAAAGAGCCTTTTATTTTTCTTGAAAACAAACTAAAACAAGAAGAGCCATGATATGCAATGCCAGTTGCTAATCTGGTAACATTATCTCTCATTTTATTAATTTACAGAACAAGTAGAATTATATTTTTATATATAAATAAATATAAATATAAATATAAATATAAATATAAATATAAATATTAATATTAATATTAATATATAAATATATATAAATAATATAAAATATATATATATATATATATATATATATATATATATATACACACAAATAGAATTGGAGACTGATTAGGGCATTAGGATGTGGCCTTTTAACAGACAACCCTGTAGAACAATCTATACTAATCTCTGAAATGTGAGAGGGACAACAAACACAGCTATAATTAACTAGGACTGATAAAACAAATTAGGTTCTGAACTCCCAGCAATTTTAGTAGGAGATACACATAAAGTAGTAAAAGGAAGGGCATATATTGTCATAAATCAAGTACAGCTTAAATTCTATTCAAAGACAGGAGAATGATTACTTTGGGCCCAGCCAGTTTATAGGTTTCACTTGGTTCTAGTTTCCTCTGATATAAAAGGCTAGCCCTCAGGAATTGTTCTTCTGGCCCACCAGTTGAAACTCATATATTAGAAAATGGTCTCAGTGCTCTTTTCAAAACATCCTAAATTGGAAGAATTTTTGCTCTGAAGTAAATACTACCACAATGTGTGAAATAAAAACCTAGTTAAGCCACTTACGTGATCTGTAAGTAAATCCAAACACAGAAATAATTACAGAAGCCATGAATTCAAATTGGTGAAAATGGATAGAAGTAGAGCTAAGAAATCAGTATTTCAGTCTAAGAAAGTGCATTTGTATCACAAAAGTACTTATCATCCAAAGAAATAATCCCTTTGAGCCAAATACTTGGTATACTAGAATAACAGTCATAAGTGGTTTGACCCAATGATTTGAAATACTTGAAAGAGAATATTGACATATTTTATAAAATGAATATTGTTTTGAAAAATAATAAACAGTGCAGCCATATTAATCTAATTAAATAATATTCAAATCCAGGGTAGCAACATATTGGTATATACAATGGCTGGGGCCCCTGGCATCAACAAAGCAGCTTTCATTCATCTGGTTCTACAAATATCCATGGTAGAAAGTTTCTAGAACAAACTTTCTCAAACTGAGGTCATCAGATGCTCTGGCACTTAAGGGTTTGTCAAGTTCTATTTTTCCATTTTGATGATGATGGAATGATTATGAAGTAAGTTTGAGGTTGAAGAAGAAGATGAGGCAGGAAGGGAAGATGGGGGCCAGATTCTGAAAAGGTTTGAATGTATATAAGTAACAGAAATCCTTGAGGAGGAGGTTAAGGGCTGCTGTTGAATTAGAAGGGAAAACCTGAAGCTGCATTTACGTGGCTCTTTACATAATACTGAGAAAGCACCAACTGTTTGTATCATAGAAAATTACCAATGGAGATTATAAGGTTTCCTTTTAACACACTCCTTGGTACCTAACATTGCAATAAACTTTGGCTTTTAAGTGTTATGAGAAGCTAGTACCATTTTTAAGCACGGAGTGACATGATTGTGTACTGTGTTATTGTCTTATTGTTTTGGATTGGAGGGAGAAGACATTGGAGGCAAAGAGGGTATTCCCAACAACTAACACTTTTTGCTTTTTCAGCGTGGGGTATAAAATGGGGTCGTATATCTTTCAATATTAAAGGAAATTATTCTGAGACCTTATCCTGCTTATTCCAAGAGTGCCTTCTTTCCCTTCCTATTGTTCCCCTCAGTCATTCGTAGGAGATCCAGTGGTCCAGTGAAATCCCTACCTATTGCATCAAGAACCAAGAAGGTGGGGCCAATTATTGCATTTTGCTCTCTCTGTATCCTCCTGCCATTTGGCCCTGGAAGTAGGTATAGTTGTGAAAGTGCAGGGCAGAGTGGATTAATTAAACCCCAGGTTTCTGATTGGAGGTTGGAAAGGGGGAGCTTCAGAGTACTGGAAACACCAAGGAGACTGTAGAGAGGGCTGGACTTGGGAAAGTAATCCCATGAAGTTGCTAATGAACTTTGGAGCTCGCTACCAAACTGTGTGTATTTGTATGTGTGTGTATGTGTGTCTGTGTGTCTGTGTGTGGTTCTGCGCCTTATTAGCATACCAAAAGTATTGAGGGAGACAAAGTTCACCAAAAAAAAGGTAGAGTAAGGAACTCTGGGAATCCATCTCTCCATAAAAGTAACAACAAAACTGGCAAAACTTTCAGAATCAACCTTTTTAGAAAGACGGAAATGAACCAATGGCTTGCAACAATTTGTGGAGTGCTTATTCAAGAAACATTACTGAATCCTTTTTTTTTTTTTAAGTGAGCTTTGTGGCATTTCAATTACCTAGTTCCATCCCCCACTCCTCAGTTCAGTGGCAGTCATGAAAATAACAGCCTGAATTCCTGGTACCAGTGGAAGCAGAAAGGACCTCATCCACAAAGAATTGTAATTACCTGTTTTAACCTGTCTGGTGGCTTCCTGAAAGACTGGCTCAAAAGACTTGTCTTAATTTCCCCTGACTTGAAACTACCTCAGGGCTAAAACTAGTAGCCAGGGGTGAGGATGGGGAGAGGGCATTTGTCAAAAATATTTACAGACAAGTATTTTAGTCCCTATTCCCCAAGGTGATAAATAACAGAATTGAGGCAAATGAGCTAACCAAAAATCTCCAGAGAAAAGGCTGAGAAATGAGATGTCCATAGGGCTTTCAAAAGCTCTGACATATTCCTGGGAATCTAGAAAGCCATATGCATGCATAGGGCTATGCACATGCTCAGAGAATACCTGACAAGGGAGAAAGATTCCAATTCTAGCTGACCTAAAGACTCTGTGAAAACCAGAAGCTAAGAGAAAGATGTAAATTCTGGCTGGGTGTTGAAGATGTGCATGCATAGAGCCCCTAAGCAAAGACTAGGAGGTCTTTTTAGTCCAGAATCTAAGGAGATCTCTGTTCAGTCATTAGCTGACCACTGAGCTAACAGGGGAGGATTTCAGTGGCCACACACAACAAAGAATATAGGCTTTGCAGAATCATTTCAGAAAAATCACTAAATGAGCAACAACCACTACAATACGAAGCAACAATAACAAACTCTGTGGAGAAGAGAATCTGACTTCCAGAGCTGCTACACTATATTATTCAAAATTCCCAGTTTTAAATAGACATGCAACAAAACAAGAAAGCATGGTCCACCTAGGTCCACCTAGGGAAAAGACAATCAAAGAAACTGGCCTCAAGGAATCCCAGATGTTGGACTTTCTAACAAAGACTTTAAATCAGTTATTCTAAACACATTCAAAGAGCTGAAGAAAAACATTTCTAAAGATCTACAGGAAATTATGAGAATGCTGTCTCACCATATACAGAATAGGAATAAAGTGATAGAAATTATATTTAAAAAGAAGAAGAAAAACCAAACAGAAATTCTGGACTTATAAAGTACAACTGAAATGAAAATTTTACTTTAGGGGCTCAAAATCAGATTTGAACAGGCAGAAGAAGGAATCAGTAAACTTGAAGATAAGTCAATTGAGACTATCCATTCCAAGGAACAGAAATATATAAAAATGAACAGTCTTGGAGATCTGTGAAAGGCCATCAGCACAACAGCATACACACAATGAGAGCTGCAGGAGACAAAAGGGAAAGTAGCAGAAAATATCTGAAGAAATAAAGGCCAAAAACTTCCCAAATTTAATGAAAAATCTGAATCTACACCTCCATGAAGTTCAATGAACTCTAAGTAAAATAAACTCAAAAACATTTACATTTATTCAAATCATAGTCAAATTGTCATAAGCCAAAGGAAAAAAATCCTGAAATCAGCAAGAGAGAAGCAACTCATCATGCACAAAGCATGCTCAATAAAATAAAAGGCTGACCTCTCATCAGAAATCAGGGAGCCAGTAGGCAGTGGGGTGACATATTCAAAATGCTGAAAGAAAAAGACTATCAACTGAGAATACTGTATCCAACACCACAGTCTTTCAAAAACTGAAGGAGAAATTAAGATATTCCAAGATAGCAAAAACTGAAAGAATCTGTTACTGCTAGACTTGCCCTGAGAGAGATACTAAAGAAGTCCTTTTGGGCAGAAATGAAAGGACAACAGACAGTAACTAAAATCTACATGAAGAAATAAAGAGCACCAGTAAAGGTAACTACATACATGAGTATAAAAGACATTATAAATGTATTTTTTGTTTGTAACTACTTTTTGTTTTCTTTAAAATTTAAAAGATAGCTTCATAAAGCAATAATTATAAGTCTTTGTTGACGGGCACACAACATATAAAGATATAAATCTGTGACAACAGCATAAAGTAGAGGAGGAAGGAATGAACTTTGAAAAAGCAAATTTTTATATACTATTGAAATTAAATTGATCTTCATCTGAATTTGATTGACATGTAATCTCTAGGACAACCGCTAAGAAAACTGAAAAATATATAATAAAAGAAATGACAAGGGAATTGAAATGGTACACTAGAAAATGTCTATTTAATACAGATGAAGATAGTAATGGGGGAATTGAGGAACAAAAAAAGACAAAAGACATGTAGAAAACAAATAGTAAAATGGTAGAGGTAAATTCTTCCTTATCAATAACCATATTAAATATAAATGGATTAAACTCTCCAATTAAAACACAAAGGCTGTAAGACTGTATATTTCCAAAAATATAATCTAACCGCATTCTCTCTACAGAGATTCACTCCATTCAAAGACACAAAGAGTTTGGAAATAAAAAGATGGGAAAAGATACTTCACATGAACAGTAATCAAAAGAGAACTGTGGTTGTTATACTAATATCAGAGGAAATAGACTTTAGGACAAAAATTATTAGAGGAGTATCTGGGTGGCTCAGTCGGTTAAGCGTCCAACTCTTGATTTTGGCTCAGGTCAGGATCTCAGGGTTGTGGATCTCAGGTCAGGATCCCATGCCGGGCTCTGTGCTGAGAGCATGGAGCCTGCTTATGATTCTCTCTTTCCCTCTCTCTCTCTCTGCTCCTCCCCTATTTACACTCTCTCTCAAAATAAATAAACAAACATTTTTAAAAATTGTTATTAGAGAAAAAGAAGGACATTGTAGTATGATAAAATAGTCCATCTATCAAGATATAATTATAAACATTTATGCATGTAATAGCACAGCCTCATAATATATGAAGCAAAAACTTACAGAATTGAAGAGAAATAAGCAGTTCTACAATAATAGTTGGGGACTCTAATATCTCACTTACATTAATAATAGAACAAGTAGATAGAAGGTATCAAAAAATAAAAGACTTGAATAATACTACATGCCAACTCAACCCAGCAGAACACTTAACTCAACAATAGCAGGATACACATTCTTCTCAAGAGCACATGGAACATTATGCAGGAGAGACCATATGTTAGGCCATATAACAAATCTCAACAAATCTTTAAAAAATTGAAATTATACAAAGTGTATACTCTGACCACAATGAAACAAAATGATAAATTAATAACAAAAGGAAATTTTGAAATATGTGAAATTTGTGAAAATTAAACAATTCACTCTTAAATAACTGGTAAGTCAGAGAAGAAATTACGAGAGAAATTAGAAAGTACTTTGAGGATGCACAACAGTCTGAGTGTACTAAATGCCACTGAACTATACACCTAAAAATCATTAAGATGGTAAATTTTACATTATGTATTTTACCACAATTCGAAAATGTTTTTTTTTAATGTTTATTTATTTTTGAGACAGAGAGAGACAGAACGTGATCAGGGGAAGAACAGAGAGAGAGAGGGAGACACAGAATCCCAAGCAGGCTCCAGGCTCCAAGCTGTCAGCACACAGCCCGATAAGGGGCTCGAACTCATGAACCATGAGATCATGATCCGAGCCGAAGTTGGACACCTAACCGACTGAGCCACCCAGGTGCCCCCAAAAATGTTTTAAAGAGAAAGAAAATACTTCAAAGTGAATTAAAATGAAAGCACAAAATGAATTAAAATGAAAGCATAACCAAAACATATAGGATGCAGCAAAAGTGGTGCTCAGAACAGTGAATAACAGCGAATGCCTATATTAAAAAAGAAGAAAGATCTCAAAGGCATTGAGTACTGAACTAATAATGAATAGACCACTACAAAGGTCCCAAACTGATCACTGGGCTGCACACACACAGTACAGATGCCAAAAGCACTGCAAAAGCTTTGCAAATCGAACTGAAATTGGAATCACAGTCCACAAAAATCATGTTGGAACTTGCAGCTTAAGCCTAATGAGGTCAGTCATTTACTGAAAGAAAAATATCAACACTCTCCATGGGATTTAAACAAGACTGTCACATGATGTAGTATTCAAAATGTCCATTGGGGGTGCCTGGGTGGCTCAGTTGGTTAAGTGTCCGACCTCAGCTCAGGTCATGATCTCACCGTTTAGTTTGAGCCCCATGTCTGGCTCTCTGCTATCAGTGCAGAGCCCTCTTCAGATCCTCTGTCTCTCATTCTCTCTGCCCCTCCCACCCCTCAAAAAAATATATTAAAATTTAAAAATGTTCACAATGTCAACTAAAATAATTTAGAGTATGAAGAAATATGAGGGAAAAATCAGTAAATGTCGGGACATTTGACATACTTTAAAGCAACTATTATAAAAATGCTTGAACAAAATTGCAAAGAAAGTTGAAACTAATGGAAAAATAGAAAGTCTTAGAAAATAGAAGATATAAAGAAAAACCAATGAAAGATTTAGAACTGAAAACTATAATAAATGATATTAAAATTTCACTGGATAGGCTCAATAGCATAACAGAGATACAGAGGAAGGAATCTGTAAACGTGAAGATATATATAGGTAGTAATTACCTAATTTGAGCAACAGCTCAAAAGTGTAACACTGTGCCATCAGAACCTGAGTAGGAGAAGAGAAAAAATGTAATGCAGAAAACAATATTTAAAGAAATACTAACTGAAAAATTCCCAAATTGAGCAAAAGACATAAACCTACAGATTAAAGAAATTTAGCAAACACCAAACAGGGATAACTCAAAGAAATCCACACCCAGGTACATATTTTGAAGACAAAAGACAAAAAAAAAAAATTCATAGCAGCCAGAGAAAAACGACACATTACTTATAGGGGAACAGGTATTTAAATAACAGCAGATTTCTCACAAGAAACCAAGAAGACCAGGAGAAAGTAGTATTGTGTTCTTAAAGCTGACAAGAAGAATAGTCAACCTCCAAATTCTATATCCAACAAAAATTCTTCAGGAATGAATATGTAACAAAGACCTTCTTAGAAAATTCATTGTTAACAGTTGGGCTCTAAAAAAATTACTGTAAGAAACTCTTCAGAGGGGTGCCTGGGTGACCCAGTCAGTTAAGTGTCCAACTTCAGCCTAGGTCATGATCTCGCAGTTCATGAGTCCAAGCCCCATGTCGGGTTCTCTGCTGACAGCCTGTTTCAGATTCCGTGTCTCCCTCTCTCTCTGCCCCTCTTCCACTCACACTCTGCCTCTCTCTCTCAAAAATAACTAAACATTTAAAAAATTTAATAAAAAAATAAAATAATAACAATTTTTAAAGAACCCCTTCAGACAGAAGCACATATACCAGAAGTAAACCTGGAACATCAGGAATGAAGGAATGTTGGGGTTTTCAATATATGTCTGTGTAATATCTAAGACAACCAAAGCATAAAAAGGTAGGCAGAAAATGGACCTATATGGTGGTAATGTTTTTAAGTCCAATTGAAGTGGTAAAATATTGATGCTAAGTAGACTGTGAAATGTTACTATCTACTTTGTAGTCCCTAGAACAACCAATATAACATCTATAGTAAATGATATAGTCATTTCCCAACTTATTTCTGAGGCCAGCATGACCCTGATACAAAAATCAAAGACAGAACCAAAGAAGAAAACTATAGGTCAATAGCCCTTATGATTATAGATACAAAACTTCACAACAAATATTAGCAAGTTGAGTCTAGTCACAACCAAGTAGAGTTTGTCCTAGGAATGAAAGGCTGTTCAACACTTGGAAATCCATGTAATCCACTGTACTAACAGTTTAAAGAAAACCTATGATAATATCAACTGGTGAAGAAAAAAACATTTCCACAAATTTCAACATCCATTCATGATTTTTAAAAAAAAGAAAGAAAAAAAAAGAATAAAAGTTTAAAAAATGAAAACCTCTCAGCAAACTAGGAACAGAGAGGAACTTCTTCAATCTAATAAATGGCATTTACCAAAAAAAAACCCACAGCTGACATGGTGGAAGACTGAATGGTTTCTCCTTAAAATTGAGAACAAAGGATGTCCACTCTACCACTGTTATTGAACAACATACTTAGAAGTCTTAAACTTCTGGAACTTCAACTTCTATAACTCTTCTAAACTTCAAAACTCAGTAATATGGGAGAAAGCGACCCAATTATTAAAATGGGCAAAATATGAGAATAGGTATACCAGAGAGGAGTTAAGTTTGGCAAATAAGTGCATAAAAAGATGCTCAATATTATTATCTATTAGTGAAATGCAAATTAAATGAGGAGTGATGGTGATGAGGGGTGCCTGGGTGGCTCAGTCAGTTGAGCATACGACTCCTGATTTCGGCTCAGGTCATGATCCCAGGGTCATGGGATCAAGCCCCAAGTTGGGCTTTGCACAGAGAGGGGAGCCTGTTTAAGTTTCTCTCTCTCTCTGCCTCTCTCCCCAACTCTCTCTCTCTCCCTCTCAAATAAAAAAAAATTTTTTTTAATTTTTAAAAAAACATGATGAGATAATTGTACACACATATTACAATAGTTAAAACAGAAACATACTGACAATACCAAATGCTAGCAAAGACACTGAGGTTCTGGAACTCTCCTACACGGCTGCTGGGATTATAAAATGGTGCAGCCACTCTAAACAATGGTTTGGCAGCTTCTTATAAAGTTAAACATGCATTCACTGTATGAACCAGCAATTCCACTCCTATTTATCCTAGAGAGATGAAAACTTATTGGTATAGCCACTATGAAATACAATATGCAGGCTCCTCAAAAATTTAAAAATAAAACAACCAGATGGTCCGGGAATTCTATTCCTGGATATATATCTGAAAGAAATGAAAACAGAATATCCAAGAGATATATGCACTTCCGTGTTTATTGCAGCATGATTTGAAATACCCAAGATATGGAAACAACCCAAGTGTCTACCAACAGATGAATGGATAAAGAAGACATGGTTTACACACACAACGGAATATTATGTAACCATGAGAAAGAAGGAAACCCTGACATTTGTGACAACATGGATGGACCTTGAGGGCATTATGCCTAAGTGCAGTAAGTCAGACAGAGAAAGAGAAATTCTGTATGATCGCATATATGTGGGATCTGAAAAAGCCAAACTCATAAAAACAGAAAGTAGAAAAGTGGCTACCAGGGGTTACCACGGGAATTGAGGACGTGTTGTTTAAGGGCACAAACTTGTAACCAGTAAGTCCCGGAGATCTAAAGTACCACACAGTGGTTATAGTCAACGATACTGTATTATAAATTTAAGCATTGCAAAAACAACTAGATCTTGATTGTTCCCACCACAAAAAATAAATGATAATTATGTGACATTAGAAAGGTGTCAGATAACACTACAGTGGCAATCACGTTGTCATATGTAAATGTATCAAATCAACACATTTTACATCCTAAAGTCACACAACGGGTGATTCATACAACTGAATACCAGAAGAAAAAAAAATAGTTTACTGCCTGAAAATTTCTAAAAGAAAAAAATTTTTAGATATGAAATTAGAAATATGTCAGGTGAGAAATATGTCTTTAAGAGCAAATCATGGGTGCCTGGGTGGCTTAAATGGTTTGGTTTCATGTCAGGTCAAGATCTTGGAGTTTCGTTAAGTTCGAGCCCCACATCGGGCTCTGCATTGGAAGCACCAAGCCTGCTGAGGAGTCTCTCTCTCTCTCTCTCTCTCTCTCTCTCTCTCACTCGCTCACTCGCTCGCTCCTCCTCTACCTCTCCCCCACTCACACTGTCTCTGTCTCTCTCAAAATAAATAAACTTAAAAAAAAAGATCAGAGAAATACAAATATCATATGACTTCACTCATATGAGGACTTTAAGATACAAAACAGATGAACATTAAGGGAAGCAAAAATAATGTAAAAACAGGGAAGGGGACAAAACATAAGAGACTCTGAAATATGGAGAACAAACTGAGGGTTACTGGAGGGGTTGTGGGAGGGGAGATGGGCTAAATGGGTAAGGGGCATTAAGGAATCTACTCCTGAAATCATTATTGCACTATATGCTAACTAACTTGGATGTAAATTAAAAAAATAAATTAAAAAAAAAAGCAAATCACTTAGCCTCAGAATACCTTTGTATTCTGTGCTGTGCTGAAAAATATTTCGCTCTGTGCAGAAAGGAAAGCAAAATTAAGACTTAAGAGAGTAAGAAAGTTCATATCTTGCTACGAGCTCTATCAGAAATGACAGACTTCTCTCGTTTGTTTTTCTGCTACTCAGCATGTCAACAGATATGGGACTCTTGTCAAAGTGTTTCCTAGCTAGCCTGTCTTTCCTCATCTGAAATAGAAATCACTCTTTATAGGGATGCTAAGGTCTGGAAAAGTCTTAAGTAACTGTGGGAAGTCACAAAGTATAGCTAACACAGGAGATAGTTTATTATCCACCCTTTTTGTTTATCATTTCAGATACAAGTGAACTTAAACTCATTTCTTTTCTTTCTCCTTTTCAGACATACTATAAAAACTCAATACAGCACACCTTGATTTGGTATAGCCGCCCCTTGATGTGGGATAGCTGTTTAAACTGTTGTCTCCAAAACGCTGCAGTTGTTTACAAGCCTGAAATAAGTATCTGTTAATTTTTCCTTAATCGGAGCCACATCGTGAAACGTTGTTTCTTCCACAGTTTGAACTAACGGAGTGGCAGTAGGGATGCCAGGATATTTAAAGACACCTACAGGGGAGTCCTAACCCAGAGTTTGGTAATTTATTCAGTGCAGGGGGCAAGGGGTTACAGAAGTAGGAACGCAGAGTTACTGTAAGAGAGACTAAATACTCAGAGGCCTCCTTTATATTTTTTTGTTGAAGTGTAGTTGACACACAATGTTACATTAGTGTTAGGTGCACAACGGTGATTTGACAACTCTGTAGCTCACCACAGTGTAGTTACCATCTGTCATTACACAACACTAGTATACTACCACTGACTATATTCCTATGCGGTACCTTTCATCTCCTTGACTTATTCACTCTTTACCTCCTCCTGTCCTTCACCCATTTTGCCCATCCTCCTTCCTCCTCCCCTCTGGTAACACCACAGTTTGTTCTCTCTATGTAGGGGTCTGTTTCTGCTTTATTGTTTGTTCACATGTTTTGTTTTTAGATTCTATATATAAGTGAAATCATATGATATTTATCTTTCTCCGTCTGACTTACTTCATTTAGCGTAACACCTTCTAGGTCCATCCATGTTGTCTCAAACAGCAAGTTTCCCTTTTATGTATGAGTGGCTGGCAATGGTGTTATCTGAATTAGGTAATACAAGCAAAACATAGAGAATTATAAAAGATTTGAGAGGAAAGATACGTGTCTATATTTTGCCAGTGCGTATTTTTCAAAGTTTGCGCAGCTGTATTAGCTCTTAATGTAGTATTTGTTAAAGGATCTCAAGTTTGACTTTACAGAGGAGATTGTGGATTTTAACACAAAAGGATTCATCAATGGTAACAGATTTGAAGTGAGCAAGGAGACATACATTTAGCAGAGAAAACCGAGTCTTACTTGAAGTAACGTAAATAGCAAAAGTTCTGTCAGTGGCCAAAATGCAAGAGGAGTGAGAACCTTTAGAACCTGCAGTGTCTGTGGTACGAGAGTCAGGACGTCTCATACACAGTGAATTTGGTCCTCCTAGTGGCAAATTTCCAGGAAGCCAGACCCTTCCTGCTCAAATGATGTGGTTTCCTAGGGGACATATAAATAGTCTTTTCCCCACAAAAAGAAGTCCAGAATAGCCAAGGACCCTCCCACACATCAGAGCGCAGCTGTCAAAGTGGCCAACGGAAGCATAGCATTAACAAAAGCAGTTCTGGAAGAATGTAGGCAGGGTAACTGCAGAGGTAGCTGGGAGTGAGGAAAGCACAGGAGATGTAGTCAGAGAGCAGAAACTCAGTGCAGAGAAGAGCAGCCGGCGCTCAGCAAGTGGGTAAGAGCAAAGTAAGGAGAACACTGAGAGGATTTATGAGGATATGTACAGAAGGTAGCAAGGACCTGCTAAAAACAGACTCAGTGCAAACTCAGTGACCCTGGAGACTGCCTGTGTGTTTCTAAGAAAAGATCAGAGGGTGGGAAAAAACCAAAGCATGACAGAATCAGACCAAAGTGTTGATCTCCACCCAGGGATGAACTTGCTGGAACAGATCACCATATTGCTGGTTCAGAGGGCCCAGAGGCTTCCAATTGGGAGCCACAATCCCTATTGCCCACCCTCACCATGTCCTGGGGGCAAATTCAACTTTTAGAAGACAGTGCTAGGTCCTGGGCATGACCCACTGCCCTTAGAATTAATTTCATGAACCAGTTGAAAAAATTCATACTGTACATATTATTTTTTTAAGTTTTTATTTTAAGAGAGAGAGAGAGAGCAAGCACACAAGTGGGGGAGGGGCAGAGAGAGAGGGAGAGAGAATCTCAAGCAAGCTCCAACCTGTCAGCACAGAGCCTAATGTGGGGCTCGAACTCACGAACTGTCAGATCATGACCTGAGCGAAATCAAAAGTCAAACACTTAACTGACTGAGCCACCCAGGCACCCCCATGCTGTACATATTCTTGAAATATAAAACATAGTCTATACCAGCAGGTTTTGATTTCATAAGTTGTTGCCTGATCTTCTACGAGTTAAAAATCTGGCAGCAGGTATTTGTAATCTACCACAATCTTTTTTAAAAAACCCATTAAGGGAACACTAACTGTTAAATATAATAAGCAATTTAAAGTTAGTGGTATTCTTCAGATAATTAAATGACCTCTTGTCCCTTGAGTAAACTATCTGATAATCTGTACCTAATTATGAACAATTCATCTTCTGAATCCCCTGAACTTCAAATAAGGATTTCAATTAATTTTGTCAACATAACCATTAATTGCTGACAGCTATAATCAAACCTCAAAAACCTAAGTGCTAGTATCTTCTTTTATTCTCGGAGGCAATGTGATATGCCCACTAAGAGACCAAAGCTGAAGCAGATGCTAGAGATACACCGTGTGCAGCTCCACAGCTCACCTTGGACAAATTATTTACACTATGACTCGATTTCCTCATTTGTACAATGGGGATGCTGATAATAGTGCCTATCTCAGGCTGTTGTGAGGATTAAACCAGCCTAGAATAGTACCTCAGTAAGCACTTACTAATGAATACGTAAGACACAACCATGAATGGTAAGTAGTATATACACTATGTGTTAACTGTATTTCTATTACTTTCTGAGGCTCTCGCGGTCATTTTTATTTTTATTCTTTCTAATATAATTTATTGTCAAATTGGCTTCCATATAACACCAAGCGCTCATCTCAACAAGTGCCCTCCTCAATGCCCATCACCCATTTGCCCCTCTCCCCCCACCCACATCAACCCTCAGTTTGTTCTCTGTATTTAAGAGTCTCTTATGGTTTACCTCCCTCCCTCTGTGTAACTTTTTTTCCCCCATTCTTTCCCCCATGGTCTTCTGTTAAGTTTCTCAAGATCCATATATGAGCTCATAGTCATTTTTAGTAATTTGAAGTATGAAGCAGTATGAAGTTTGAAAATATGCCCAGTGAGCTCCATGATTCTCAAAAGGCTGGAAAAGCATATAACACTAATCACATTGTATTTTTCTTTTTAATTTTTAGTTAATCTCAGCTTAACTTTATGTTCCTTTATGTTCACCAGAGTTGAAAATATGTCAATGAGATTGGAAGAAATCAACGAAAGAGAAAATTTTATGAAAACTTCCCTACAGACTGTGGACCTTCGCCTTTCTCAACTGGAAGAACTGTCGAACAGGATGGTGAATGCTCTTGAAAATCTCGCAGGAATTGACAAGTCCGACCTGATCCAGACGCGGTCCCGAGCTTCTTCTGAATGTGATGCAACTTACCTTCTAAGACAAAGCAGTATCAATAGCGCCGATGGTTATAGCATGTACAGATATCATTTTAACGGAGAGGAGTTGCTGTACGAGGATCTCTCAATGCCACCAGGGACAGGATTCAGGAGGAAAGCCTGCTCCTTCCGGATGAAGGAAGACAAGGAGTCAAAAATGCATCTAGTACCAGAGCGTCAAGATAGCCTTCACCTTTTACCCAGCACAAGCCCACCAGCAACACCTGACTGCAGTCAACTTGCAGTAGACAACATAAAGAACTCTTCAGAGCTGAAATTAGGTCCAGATATTGGGATCTCAGCCGAAGATGATGGAAAGCAGGCAGACTCTAAAAGGGAAGAAACCATTCCCCCAAGTGTAAATCAAACAGATGTTATGCATGGACAGAACAAATCAGATTTTCAGAACCGTCAGCTAACAGTGGAGACAACACAGATAGAGGGCACAATTTCCTATCCCCTACAAGAAGCAAAATTGACACGCTATCGCCCTGATGAAACGTTCAGTGCTTATAAAACAATGAAGTCCAGAAGCTTTGTATATTCCCGTGGACGAAAACTGGTCAGCGGGGTTAACAACAGGAGTACAGAATACAGTTCAATCATGGACCCAGCAGGACCCTCTACAGTTCAACACTGGACAACAGAATGGAAATATCAAGTTCAAAAGATCACACGTTCTCGAAGTACAGATATCCCTTACATTGTGTCAGAAGCTGCAATGCAAGCCGAGCATAAAGAGCAACTTACAGACACTGAAGATGAAAACTGTGTTTCTGAAATAGTCCCTCAAATCTCTCATTTATCTCTAACTGTAACTGACAGAACTGAAAAGGAAAATTTACTGTCTGTGAAGCCAGACCAAACTATGGGATTTCCATCCTTAAGGTCAAAAAGTTTACATGGCCATCCTAGGAAAGCTAAAGCCATTCAGGGCACACTAGACAGATCTGGACATGCCAGCAGTGTAAGTAACTTAGTGGTTGTGTCTGGAATTACAACAGAAGAGCAGAAGGCTAACCAAGAGAAAACTTCCACAGAAACTCAATGCTAATATGTTTTGTTTCTTTGATTTTTAAATCAAAACCACTGATGAATACCACCTTGGTCATCTAACATCATCAATTTCTGAAAACGTTTTCATCATAAATGTTTGGCAGTTTGGACTTAAGATTTAAAATTTAATTCAGTAAACGTAAAGTATTATTTTGCTAGCATATGTTAGTAAACTTAAGTTGTTTTTAGTTGGAGTAGCATCAGATGAAAGTGACAATGTTCCAGTCAAGATAAATTGCTTAATCAGTAAAAGTTTCTCCAATCTCTTTTATTTCTGAGGGTCACCAAGTAGCCTAAGAAATGCCTTTGGGTGCCACCAATAGGTGACTAAAGCAGTGAGCCACTAGGTAAGAAAGAAAAATGAAAAGAGAAAGCAAATATGAAAAAAGAAAAAAAGGAGTGGGAGAGAAGAAAAAATTGTGAGGTACAAGAACTGGAAATGAGTCATTAGCATCATTTTTTTATGGGTTTTTGTTTTCTGTTTTAACGTTTTATGTTTTACAATAACACAGTGAAGACAAAAAGTACACAATTATATCAAAGATCACATTGTAATAGTTTAGGGTGACCAAGAGTTTTGTTAATGTGTAAAAATAAAGTATCCAATGTGCATTTTCCTGTTGTCATGGAGTCCTTGAGAGCAAAAACAAATAAACTGTACCTCTGTCTATTCAATGGTTTGTGCAAAGCTATGTCTAAAATCTGAAAGATACATTATCAAGGTGGGAATTGTTGAGAACCACAGAGACCATTCATGGCTGAGAATATAAGGTGTTGTGCTTCAACTTGTTAAGTTCAAAGACCTACCATACTCCTGGGCTCCCCATGGTGTCAGGTCAGGGGCCACTCTCTAGGAACCCTCAAGGCTACCCTATCACCACCACTTTTTTTTTCTTTTCTTTATTTTATTTTATTTTATTTTATTTTATTTTATTTTATTTTATTTTTGATTTAACTTTATTTTTTATTTTTTAAAATTTACATGCAAATTAGTTAGTATCTAGTGAAGCAATGATTTCAGTAGATTCCTTAATGCCCCTTACACATTTAGCCCATCCCCCCTCCCACAACCCCTCCAGCAACCCTCAGTTTGTTCTCCATATTTATGAGTCTCCTTTGTTTTGTCCCCCTCCCTGTTTTTATATTATTTTTGTTTCCCTTCCCTTATGTTCAACTGTTTTGTCTGTTAAAGTCCTCATATGAGTGAAGTTGTATGATTTTTGTCTTTCTCTGACCGACTAATTTCACTTAGCATAATACCCTCCAGTTCCATCCATGTAGTTGCAAATGGCAAGATTTCATTCTTTTTGATTGCTGAGTAATACTCCATTGTATATATATACCACATTTTCTTTATCCACTCATCCATCAGTGGACATTTGGGCTCTTTCCATACTTTGGCTATTGTCTATCACCACCACTCTTGATTAAACAAACAGGGGCAGAGAGAAACAGAAAAGGATCTTCTCTGGCTAGTGCAGAGGCCAGTAACATTCACAGAAGTTAAGAGTTGGATCCTGGGCCCTCACCATCTTGCAACGGCATCCCTTGGGAGGTCTCAGGGAGTCTCTGGAGCACACAGATCAGGCCAGCCTCATCCCTGGAGTTACATGCCTACTGTTACTTTAGTGGAAGTGCCTCATGGGAGTAGGCGGATCAGACAGAAATGGGGATAATCACAAAATTACCACTATATCCATTCTCATATGAGACTCAGACTGTCACATGGTCATAAACCAGCAAGGGAAGAGAGAAAGAGAGAGAGATTCACTGTAGTTATGCAAAGGTAGGGATCAGAGATAATTAACACCTAAATGAGACTGAAATTGTAATCATCAGATCAGAATCCCTGAACTGGGCTGAATTTGTCAAAAAAGTACTGGTATACCATTGCATGGGTGATGGGGCTTTGAAATCTAAGAAATGATAACAATTATTTAATAAATAAAGCCACTGCTACATCAAGACTATTTAATCCATCCTACTGCATGTGTTACTTAACCCAGTGCTTAACCCATTACAATTTACTTCATTCCTTAACCGTGTGTGTGTGTGTGTGTATGTGTGTGTGTGTGTGTGTGTGTGTGTGTGTGTGTGTGTCTATGGCAAGAAAACTTTCAGCCCTTTGCCACATTCTAGAAAGAAAAAAGTCTTCTCACAGTAAGCTGGAGAACCTATGACAGCTCAACAGAGTGGGTCTGAAGAAGGCAAAACTTATGTTTGGAATTCTCCACCTCTCCATTCGTTACAAATCCCCCACCCCTGCCTTTTCTGAGGTCTCTCCTACCTTGCCTCAGGTATGGGGCCAAGTCCAGGCCCATAAATCTCATGAGATTTGTGACTCTGACTCCTGTAGAGGTGTTGGCTGAAAGGGATGTGATATTTGTCTTTAAATATTTGTCTTACAGACACAAGGAAGTACATTCTTCTTTTTTTATTATTAACATTTATTTATTTTTTGAGAGAGAAGGACAGAGCACGAGCAGGGGAGGTGCAGAATCAGAAGCAGGCTCCAGGCCCTGAGCTGTCAGCACAGAGCCCGATGTAGGGCTCAAACCCACGAACCGTGAGATCGTGACCCAAGCTGAACTCGGTTGCTTAATCGACTGAGCCACCGAGGTGCCCCCAAGGAAGTACATTTTTTTTTAATTTTTTTTTTCAACGTTTATTTATTTTTGGGACAGAGAGAGACAGAGCATGAACGGGGGAGGGGCAGAGAGAGAGGCAGACACAGAATCGGAAACAGGCTCCAGGCTCTGAGCCATCAGCCCAGAGCCCTACGCGGGGCTCGAACTCAGGGACCGCGAGATCGTGACCTGGCTGAAGTCGGACGCTTAACCGACTGCGCCACCTAGGCGCCCCAGGAAGTACATTTTAATGGTGAAATCTCACTACCTGTGGCAGGCACCTTTCTCAAACACCTGAAATCAAACCATATTTCTATTTACATGTTCTACCAACTTAGTACAGCTCAAATATTGAGGGCCCCTTATGTAGGGCACCGTGCAAACCTATTTATTATATTATTATTACACAGTCATTCTAATTTTGCTAAATACAGGGAACTGAGTGTTAGGAACTAATTTCCAATCTGATCAAATCTAGCAATATTGTGGGTGATGGGCATTGAGGACGGCACCTGTTGGGATGAGCACTGGGTGTTGTATGGAAACCAATTTGACAATAAATTATATTTAATAAAAAATCTAGCAATATCTAAGGCAATTAAAATAGGAACATGTGTATGTTCAAAACATTTAGTATAAAACTGTCTTAGTAAATAAATTAGGAGTGTATTTCTGCTCTATGTAAAACACAGTAAGAAACGTACTAAGAAGGCTTTATTTCTATATCCTATAAATTCTGGCACACGCATAAAAGTTATATTTGTATAAGCTTAAAGTAAGCTCATTTTTTACTTTGATCAAGAAGAGTAAAGAATTGAACTCATATAAGGGGTTCTCTCCTTTGAGACTGTACAATTGCTTATTTTCTGAATATATACATTTATTACCAGGAGGCTCCTATAGGTTTACACAATTTAGATTTCAAAATTTTTAAGTTTAACTCTTAGCATTGTCTTAGAGTTATTCCATATCAAAAATGCATTTTGGGGTTGCCTGGCTGGCTCAATAGAGCATGTAACTCTTGACCCCAGGATCATGAATTCAAGCCCCATGTCGGGCATAGAGCTTACACCACACACACACAGAGCTAGAAAAATGCATTTTGCTGAATATATATTGGAAATAAAGACAAATGAAGTCATCATCCTACTATCTCCAACATAAAAAGGACTATTTTATAGAAATGTTTATTATAAAATAAAAGACACAGGAAATCACACATAACAAATATATGACTTAATTATTTTAAGATGAGCATCTTTATTTTTTTAATTTTTAATGTTTATTTATTTTTGAGAGATACAGAGTGTGAGTGGGGTGGGGCAGAGAGAGAGAGGGAAACACAGAATCTGAAGCAGGATCCAGGCTCCAAGCTGCCAGCACAGAGCCTGACGCAGGTCTTGAACTCATGAGCTGCAAGATCATGACCTGAGCCGAAGTCGGATGCTTAACCAACTGAGCCACCTAGGCGCCCCAAGATGAGCATTTTTATAATCACCACCCATATTAATAGAATTTCCAGCTGCTCCAGAGTTTCACAAGTTGCAATCTCAACCACCTTCTTCCCCACAAAAGTGACCACTCTCTATTTATAGTAGCCACTTCCTTGTAAAAAAAAAAAAAAAAAAAAAAAAAAAGATGATTCTGAAACTAGGTGGCTTAAAACACCTGTTTTATTATGCTCATAGATGTTGTAGGTCAGAAATTCAGATAAGGCACAGATGAATGCCCCGATTTGTAGTATTTGCTCACTTCTGTGGGGCAAATATTCCTACCATGACTAATTCAAGCTACCCATGTGACATCACTGAATGTGGAGTTGGGAAAAGATACTAACAATTGGCTCTGCAAACTAGTGCAAACGGGCTACAGCATTCCAGTTTCTATTTCACAGTGTTCGAGCTGGGAAGACTCAGTGCCTGGAGGTGATTCAACCTCTTAAGGCTGACGTCATCTAGAAGCATCTTCCCTCATGTGTCTGGGGGTGGATCCTGTTTGTCAGCTGGGATCTGAAGCTCAGCTTGAACTGTCCACCAGAGGACCTATGTATGGCCTCTCCATGTGGCCTGGGTTTTCTCACAGCCTGGCAGCCTCATAAAAATCATGTTTCTTACAAAGTAGTTCAGGGCTCCCAAAGTGAGTGTCCCCATGAGCAAGGAGGAAATGTCATTGTTTTTTATAACCTAGCCTCAGAAGTCATGCAGAGTCACTTCCATTGCCTTTTTTTTTTTTTTTTTTTTTTTTTTGGTTACAGGTGCGTCACTAAGGCCAGTCCAGATTCAAAGGGAGGGCTCCCAAATGGGAGGAGTGTTTAAAATTTTGTAGGCATGCTTTAAAATCACCACACTTGCATTTCATTATAGCTTCATCACCTGAATGTCCTTTAGTGCTATTGTTGAGTCTTGCTCTCTTTTTTTTTTTCACTTTCCAAATCTCCCCCATCCCTTTCTCTTCTTTACAATCTACCTGTTGAAGAACATGGGCCATTTGTCTTGCAAAGTTTCCTGCAATCTGAATTTTACTGGTTGAATATTCATATGCAGTTTGACACGTTTCATTGCTTCTGCAAGTTGGCAGAATTCAGAGCTTACTCAGGCTCAGATTCAATTCTTTTAGCAAGGCTATTTGGGTGGTGTCACTTCCTTCCTCATGAGGCACATATGTCTATTTGCCTCTCTTTTGGAGATGTCTGTGGCTGTTGATGCTGCCTAGATCCCTAATTCATAGCAAGCTGAAAATCATAATAATCTACCCTATATCTTTTTATTAGTTAGAATACTTCATGAAGAAATGATTCCTTTCACCTGCTATTTGGTTTCACGGTAGTATGGTCCATACCATACAGCAAGGACAATGATTGATTTTTCCCATTTATTTGTCAGTTATTAGGATATTGAATTGATTCCCTATCATCCTCTAATGGTGACCAGTAGATTGAAATATGTGTATATATATGTGTGTGTGCATAACCACATCATTACCTCATGGATTTTAACATATCTATGTGTTTCAATCCCTTGCAATTATCATATTCTCACATTTTCTTTCCTTGAGTACATTAAATACGTTGCTCCATTTTCTTCTGGAATAAAGCATTGCTGCCAAGAAGTCTAAGGATTATCTAATTCTTTTTCATTTAAAAATCACTTGCTCTTTTTGTCCAGATACCCAAGGAAATTTGCATTGTTTTTCCTTTAAAGTCCACTAGTTTTACAAGAACGTGTCTTAGTTTTGATAATTCTAAGTCAATTTTCTCAGGTGCAGTGTGTTCTCTCAGTGCATAGTTTCAAATACATATATATATATATATTTTAATTTCAAGGAGGTTTTCTTAAAGCCTAGTTTGTAGTATTTGTTCTGTTTCCTAATCCCTGCCTCCTTTCCCCCCCACCACCCCCCCCACGTACTCCTATTACCTGTATGCTGGATCTCCTTTGCTTATCTTCAATGTTTGCCATCTTATCTCTGATCTTTTTAAATTCCATCTTCATTGATTTTTAAAATCTTCCTCCTGGGGCGCCTGGGTGGCTCAGTCAGTTAAGCGTCCAACTCTTGATTTTGGCTCAGGTCATGATCTCACAGTTCATGAGATCAGGCCACCACATGGGGCTCTGTGCTGACAGTGCAGAGCCTGCTTGGGATTCTCTCTCTCCCACTCTCTCTGCCCCTCCCCTGCTCACATGCATACATGCTATCATTGTCTCTTTCTCTCAAAATAAACACTTAAAAAATAAAATAAAATGTTCCTCCATTTCATCTTCCACTTCTTTTAATGTACTTACTGTAATCATATGTACTTACTTTTTTTTTAAATTTTTTTCAATATATGAAATTTATTGTCAAATTGGTTTCCATACAACACCCAGTGCTCATCCCAAAAGGTGCCCTCCTCAATACCCATCACCCACCCTCCCCACCCTCTCACCTCCCATCAACCCTCAGTTTGTTCTCAGTTTGTACTTACTAACTCTTGAGTGTATTTTAGTCTTCATTTCCAAAGTAATTTTTTAATTTCTAATTCATTCTGAGTTTGTTCATTTCATTTTGATTGTTTCTAACTCCAATTTATATGGTTCGTTCATGTCTCATATCATTTTCTTAGCATCTTTTAAGGGGGGTGCTTAAAAGTTGATCTTTCCTGTGGGTATATCTTTCTGGTCTGCTTTTATTGTGTATAGAAGTGCTATTCTGTTCTTATTCTCTTTTTCACTACAGTAGTCTTCTATAGGATTTGACTTCCTTACTTTCCTATTGCTTATTTTTACGTGAAATGGGTTTTCTTGAACTTTTTGAACAAAGCAGTTTCCAGGATAGCTTGTCTTGCTTCACAGAGAATCTTTTCTGTTTTCACAGTGTGGTCTTAAAATTTTTAAAGTCAGCTTACTTTTGGAGACTTTCTGGTCCTCCATTTTTTTCAGACCTTCTCTTCTCTTTGTCTCTATCTGGTTCACTTTTGTTTCCATGCCCAGCAGTTTGTCCTCAGTGTGGGTCCTTTCCTAAGGAAGTGCTGGTAGGTCAGTTTCAAGAGTTCCTACAGCTATATTGTTCCAATCTCTTCAGACCTTACCATGAGACCCCTGCACTCTCATGATGTTGGAGAGAACAAACACCCCTTCATTCTCAACTTGACTGGCTGGGCCTTCCAGTGAATACCTTCTAGCTATTTTGGAATTCTCCAGATGCCTCACTGATTCCCTTTGCTGATACCATAAAGATCTTGTGACTGCTATTGCTTTGTTCTCACTTACCTGCATACTGGAGATCATGAGAATATTGTTTCATTTAGATTGGTTGTAGATGTCATCCATGGGTTTGTTTTTGTTTTAGAGTTTCTTTGTCTTTTTTTATGTGGAGACCAAGCAATAATGCCGCTATCATTTCCCCCAGAATCTCCCCTCAAGAAACAGATTGTTTAAACCCCTTAATAGTCATCTTAAAGGCCCACGTACCCAGGCAATGGGAGAGTTTTGTAGACATTATGCATAACCATGTCTTCCCTTTTTCCACTGCTACCACCATCACCTTCTTTTATCTGAACTATTCTAATAGTTGCCAGCTAGTCTCTCAGTTTCTACCATGCTGTACTCCCACAGCAATGGGAGTGATTATTTTTAAAATGTCAGCCAGAATTATGTCATTCTTAGCTTAAAATATTGCAAAAGGTTTTCTCAGCTTTCAGGCCCTATGAGATCTGGCCTGTTCTTTCTCTCTGACTTTCCTCTCCCAGTGGAGTAGGGATGCATCAGCTGCACTGGCCTCAAACATACCAGTCACCCTCTCACCTCAGGACATTTGCGCTGCTCTCCCCTCTGTCCCCAAGCTCTTCCTCCTGATTTCTACCTGGCTTACTCCTTCACTTCTTTGGTCACTCTCTGCTCAAGTGTCATCTTGCCCATGACCACACCTCACCTACCATCACAAACTAGAATTCTCATCCTCTTCCCATGTTTTATGGCTCTTATTACCACCAAACATACTATATATCCATTTTTGTATATATCTTTCTACTCATAATGCCATGAAAGTAGGAACTTTGTCTTCTTGGTGACCTGAATAGTTATTTTGTTTTGTTTTAGCACAAAGGTAGCACTCATACAAATTTGGTAACTGAATAAATATACAAAATTCCTAGCACCTAATAGGTATTCAAGAAATGTTAGCTTTTTTTTTTTTTTTTTCTCTTCATAGGGGAAAGGAAATGATCTGTAGGGAATACCACTATCCCCCATGATAGGACCAATCATGGAAACAGAGTCATAAAAATAGTACAAAAGAGTGGCATTAGAGTCAAAAGAAGGTTGTAGTCAAAGTATCAAGGAGGTCACGGCTGAATAGAAGCCTTAAGACTAGTGCTATGGACTGCACTGTATCCTCCCCAAATTCATATGTTGAAGCCCTGACCCCTAAATGTGACTACATTTGGAGATAGGGCCTGTAGGAAGTAATTAAGCTTAATGAGATCATAAAGGGTGGAATTCTGATCCAACAGGATTAGTGCCCTTAAAAGAAGAGACACCAGAGTGCACATCCTCTCTCTCTTTCTTTCTTTTCCCCAGCTTGGGCATATGAAAACACAACCACTGTTGGCAAACAAGTCAAAGAACTCTTAGGAGAAACCCATCTTGTCTATGCCTTGATCTTGGACTTTCCACCCTCTAGAACCGTGAGAAATAAATTTCTGTTGTTTCAGCATACAGTCTGTAATATTTTATTATGGTGGCGCAAGCAGAACAATATAATTAGGTATCTGAAAATGTCATAAAATTTAGGGTTAGGTCAATAAAAAAATCTGGAAACCAAAAGTTTTTCTATTTTTCTATTGTAGGGTCACATATTAGAGTTGTAGTTTCTAAGAAAACCAATATGGCAAAACCCAAATCACAGAGTAAGTCACTGAACTTTAAAGAAAAACTCACATATTACTTGGAGAATATTCATTGGAAAAAAAAAAATCCACTCTCCCCCCCCCCCTTTTTTTCCTTCCAAGATTTTGTTTAAATTTAAGTTAGTTAACATATGGCATAGTATTGGTTTCAGCGGCAGAATTTAGTGATTCATCACTTACATATAACACCTGGTGCTTATCACAAGTGCTCTCCTTAATACCCACCAATTATTTTTTTTTATTTTTTTTTAAATTTTTTTTTCAACGTTTTTTTTTTTTTTTTTTTTTTTTTTTGGGACAGAGAGAGACAGAGCATGAATTGGGGAGGGGCAGAGAGAGAGGGAGACACAGAATCGGAAACAGGCTCCAGGCTCTGAGCAATCAGCCCAGAGCCTGACGCGGGGCTCGAACTCACGGACCGCGAGATCGTGACCTGGCTGAAGTCGGACGCTTAACCGACTGCGCCACCCAGGCGCCCCAATACCCACCAATTATTTAGCTCATTTCTCTACCCACCTCCCCTCCAGCAACCCTGTTTGTACTCTATATTTAAGAGTCTCTTATGGTTTGCCTCCCTCTCTGCTTTTATCTTATTTTGTTTTCCCTTTCCTTCCCATAAGTTCATCATTTGTTTCTTAAATTCCACGAGTGAAATCATATGATATTTGTCTTTCTCTTACTGATTTATTTCGCTTAGCATAATACACGTTAGTTCCATCCACATCATGGCAAATAGCAAGATTTCATTCTTTTGATGGCTGAGTAATATTCCGTATTTTCATAATTTGGTTATTGTTGATAGTGCTGCTATAAAATTGAGGTGCATGTGCCCCCTTTGAATCAGTAATCTTGTATCTTTTGGATGAATGTCTGGTAGTACAATTGCTGGGTCACAGGGCAGTGATATTTTCAACTTTTTGAGGAACCTCCATACTGTTTTCCAGAATGGCTGTACCAGTTTGCTCTGGTTTTGAGATATAACTGACCTACGAGTTTAAAGCATATAGCATAATGTTTGACTTACATATATTGTGAAGTGATTACTGCATTAAGTTTAGGAGCATTTCATCATCTCATACAGACACAGTAAAGAGAAAGCAAAGAAAATTTTTTTTTCTTGTGATGAGAACTCATAGAATTTACTGTCTTAACAGATTTCTTATATATCATACAGTTGTATTAACCATAGGCATCATGCTATACATTACATCCTTAGTACTTATTTATCTTGTAACTGGAAGTGTGCACCTTTTGACCACCTTTCTTCAATTCCCCTCCCCTATCCCTTGCCTTTGGTAACCCCAAATCTGATCTTTATTGCATGAGTTTGGTTTTTTTTTTTTAAATCCATTTACGGTAGAAAAATCAGACTATTCATAAAAATTTTTAAATGTGTATGCACAGTGTTAACACCCATAATAACCCAAAGAACTTAACATTTTAAAGTACAATTGTGGTTCCTGAGCAAATGAAATCATGTGTTACCCAAACAAACTAACAGGAAAAATCAGTAGTGTTCTAAATCCAGGATAAATTATTTTCAGAGAAAAAGCAAACTTCTGAATCTCAAATTTTTTTTAATGTTTCAATTAGCAACACTTGTCAGTATGATTATGATTCATATGGTCATACTGGAGCTTCCTTGTGACATTAGTTATAAAATGCTGGATTAGGGGTTTATTCTTCAGAGCAAAAGAAGGATCAACTCTCAACTAACAGATTCACCAAAGTGATACATCACTAGCCCCCCTCCACCAAAGGCTGCTTCAGTTCGGAAATATGTTTCGAGTTAGGAAATGCCCTGTGCTCGATATGCTTAAATTCATCTGCTAATTGTTAACTGCAAAATTAACAGGCGGATTTTTTGTTCCTTTGCCTAATGAAGGCCCCACACTGCTAGTGCCTCACTCTTGCTGGGTTTTTGATCATTTATCTGCTCACTAGGTATCTTTACCTGTGAGGATGGGTGAGAAAAGAAAGGACGTTAACTTGTTGAATATCTTTTATCCACATTAAATTTTAATAAGGAGGGTCAAAGTTAATAAACTAAGTTGAGGAGTCTGGGTTGCCTGCCAATGTCATATCAGTCCCTAGGCCCACGCTGGTCTCAACATCCCATGGAAATCAGCAGTCAGCTCAGCTTGGTAGGATATCCCAGTCTCAAAGCTTTGCGCAAAGACAACAGACGGGATGATGGAAGACAATCTTCCCAAACTGTAGGACCTTTAAGGGAGCTTTATCCAGACTGCGCTAGACGTTTAATCGTGGTCGCTGCTGGCAGCACTGGTCCACTTTTCCAGTGCAGTTCCTTCACATGCTGGACGCACAGTGTGACTGGCTGAGTCCGGGGCACCAGAATCCCTTTCCCCATGCCTGGGCTCCTCCCGACGACTTAAAACCACAATGCTCGCGCGAGCTGGGTGTCTAATGAGCCGCCGTCAAGTGAGCTGTGCCAGGAAACGAGAGAGCTCTGAGCCAAGGTCGCCGGCCCCTCCGGCTACAGCCATGACCCCCGCGGGCCGCCGTAGGTCCCTGTGGGCCCCAGTGAGCCCTGCGGGCCGCCGTAGGAGCGCCCTCCCCAGCTGTCCTCTCAAGATGGCTGCCGAGCCTCGCTCCCCCCGGCGCGCTCCCTGAAGGTCCCGGCAGCAGGCGGGCGGCGCGAGTCTTGCGTTCCGGGACCAGCGCGGCCTAGAGGCCGGGAGCGGCCGGCCGCCGACCCCGCGCGCACCGTCTCTCGGGGCGGGGCGCCGGGCCCCTTCCGGGGATGGGCCCAGGCGCCCGAGTCGACCCAACTCTGCCCCGGCTCCTCCCCGCTCGGGCGGGCGCTCCGCCGTGTCCCCGCCCGTCAGTCCGCCCGGGCCGGCTGGCCGCAGACGGGGCCTGGGCGGCCGCACGGGGAGCTCTGAGCCCGCGGGCGTCGGGAGGCGTCGGCGCTACCGCTGGCCCGCGGCGGGTCCCGGGTTGCGACCCGGCGGGGGCGAAAAGGCGGCGGCACCATGTTCTCCCTCAAGCCGCCCAGACCCACCTTCAGGTCCTACCTCCTGCCGCCGCCCCAGGTAAACAACCCCCTCCTCGAGAGCGCTCCTCTCCTAGGCGCTTCCGGGGAGCCGCCGGGGCCGACCCCCCCGGGAGGCTCCCCGGGTCTCCCTATCCCCAGCCGTGCGATTGCCAGAGCCCCGGCGCGGGGAAACGCACCTTCTCCGGAGCCCCCACTGGATCGGTGGAAACTTGTAAAACTTCGCCACAGCCTTTCTCTGCCCGGAGACCTGTGATCCGTACTTTTGCCGTGTGTGGGGTGTGTTTGGAGTCGGACTTATTTAGCTCTTCGCCTGGCGATTGTCCGCGCGGTGGCCGCCAGCATGAGTGCATCGTTTGTGGGCACCTGGTGAAGAGGTTACCTGTCATAAATGTGAACACCTGGAAACGTCATCGGCCGTTTTCATATTTTTGTCAGGCTCCCCAATCGATACTGAACAGATCTTGAAAAGATCTGGTAGAACATGTGAAAGATTTTAAGGGGGCGGGAGCAATATGTGTCTGTTGCATGTGTCATCACTTAGAAAACAAAATTTGCTTTGGTATCTCACGGGGGAGGAAAAGTTTTGATCTTGATTTATTTTGCTAATGTATTTCAGACTGACGATAAGATTAATTCGGAACCGAAGATTAAAAAACTGGAACCGGTCCTTTTGCCAGGTAAACATCGGAGTTTCAGCGGACACTTTAGTAATGTGTTTTGGTCCAGGATTATTCTACCAACTAGTACCATGTGGTTAACTTGTTTCTTCTATTTCATTTTAAACTTTGTCCGGTTAAAAATCTAACGACGGAGGGCAGAAAAACTTGATGTTTGTCTTTGAAAATATAAGCACCCTAGGAAACTGTCAAGAATATCACTGTCTTCTTTCTTCCTTTCTTTGTCTCCTGAAATGGTCATTTTTTAAGCAATCATTAATTGCTTAGGTAGGGAAAGTACTCTTTGCCCTTCTTGCCTGCAACTTCATGCATTAATGATTAATAGATCATCATTTTAATGGTATGAAAAGCAACTTTTATTATGTCTGGATCTCTATACCAATAACAAAGCTTAGTGAACTTTGAATTACTTACTTGGCAATTGTTTTTTTGAAGGTGTCAGCTGTGTTTGCAAATTTACTTGTTTCAGTTTAGAATGGGGTTTCCCAACAGAGGCACTGTTGACATTTTGGGCCTGAGTATTCTTTGTTATAGGGGCTGCCCTGTGCATTGTAGGGTGTGTATAACAGCATCCCTGGCCTTTGCCCACCAGATGCCAGCAGCACCCCCGCTCCTCCACCTCCTAATTACAACAACCAAAACGTCTCCAGACGTTGCCAAAACTTACTTTTTTTTTTTGTTTTTTGCCTCCCAGTGAAGAAGCACTGGTTTAAAGCAAAATTTACTTTAGAAGACCTAAGAGGTAGAGGTAGGAATTGTGGTAGATAGGAACTTAGTTTTAAAACATATAAAATATTTAATTGGTATTTTGAATTGTATAACAAGGTACAATAATTAGGAAAGTCAGTTGTTTAATGTGACTATTGAGGGAAGTACCCAGATACTTAGGGAAGCCTGTTTTAAGCCTGAAATCTAATCACATACCAATTTGTGTGGCTACCGTCAGCATTTAAGAATCTTACTCGTTACTTAATGCAAAATCTAATAAAATGATTGGAACTTTATGGGTAGTAATTGAGCAAATATGGAAACTTTAAATTTTGTGCTTTAAAATTTTAAGTGTTAGGTAGGAACAAACACATTAAAAACGTCAACCTCTTAAAAATTATAGATGCAAACTCTTAAAAATTGTTTTTAACTTTATTATGGGAGTTAGTTATAAATATTTTGCCTTTATTTTGTTAATGCTTTTTATCCTACCAGGGCGTACTAAATAATCCTTTGTACTTTTCCTTAGCATTAACAATAGAATTAATAAGTAACCTTTGCTCCCTGTGCGTGCTCTGTTTTGGCCTTAGTCACTCCAGGCATTTCAAAGTCAGCTGTGGGAAACAGTACTCATCTTGAATGAGTGCCTGTGAGCTATTGAACTTTGGCTTCCTTTACTTTGTCTGAATAGGCCCTGTTCTTCGGCCTTGATGTCCCTCTTCCGACATTATGATTTGACTCTAATAAACAACACGTCTTACATACAAATGATAGTGCTTGATTTTTTTAAGATTGAGTTTTATATTTAAAATAATGCTTATGAAAGTGTTACTAAGTATCAATGAGCTTGAAGGACTTCACACTGAAGGATTATGGTTCTGTAGAATTAGCTAAAACCTTACCTCTGTACTAAAAAGTCACAGTTTTCTGGGGAAGACATAAACTTATTTCCTGACTGTAAGTGGTTTACTTGTCCCAGAAAGGGCGGTTAAATCTGGATAGTCTGATTCGTGTTACATTTTCTTGCATTGGCTCTGGGTACACATATGTGATGGCTCTGGTACCCTGGGTTCTGTTTGCAGCTAACTTATTTCTTACAAAACATTTAGCCAATCCTAGATTAGTGCGTCTTTTGCCTGCCTTCCTCACCCGTTCTGTTCTTACTTTCTCCTCTTGGCCTTCCCACCCACTTCCAGGGGTTTCTATCTGACCACCCTGTTGTGGTCTCTCTTTCTTGCTTTTCCTCTTGAGTGACATGTCTGACCACCACTAGAACCTCTGTTGCTCCTTCTTTGGCCTGCATCCTACTACTCCACCTGTGAAATCTGGGAAGGCAGTTGAAAAGTAACTGAGGCATTGGTGATCTAAAGACATGGGCTAGGTTAAGGCTTTTACTATAAGGGCTTAATAATATAGTTCTTGCCTTCATTACAGTCAGCAACCAAGAGAAAACTTGGCCACGTCACCTGTGGCTTTACATAGGCACACAGAACAAGAAGGAATTGTTCAGATACAGTATTGCATGTTATGCTTGGGCATAGTGCCTTGGATTCAAGGGTATCCTACTTTAGATGCCTGAAGTTTGAACTTTTATAAGCAGATGAAAATTAGACACAAAATCAGCTGTTTGTGTGCAGTTACTGTGTGCTCTGTTGGAACTTAAGGCTAAATTTAAAACGATCTTCATCTTTTGTTAAATGAAGAAAAGAGAAGACACTGGTCACTTAATTTAGATTGTGCTTTATGCTTTATGTTAGTAATTTTCAGTTTGCCTTGTTCATGAACTTCCTTGAGATGGAGGTTGTACTTAATTCAACTTTGTGGCTGTGTTGTCTATTGTAGTGCATTGAGATGTTGATTGAGTGAATGACTAAATGAAAGAACCCCTCAGGGGCACCTGGCTGGCTCAGTTGGTTCAGCCTTGTGACTCTTGAATTCAGCTAGGGTTATGATCTCACGGTTCCTGAGATCAAGCCCTGCATCGGGCTCCGTGCTGACAATGAGGAGCCTGGTTGGGATTCTGTCTCTCTCCCTCTCTCTCTGCCCCTCTGCTGCTCACATGCCACTCTTTCTCTCTCAAAATGAGTAAACTTCAGAAAAGAAAAAAAGAACCCCTTAGAACACCATCTTGAATGGTTACCATAGACATGCACACCCGCAGACAGACCAACTCTCAGATTCAACAGTCAGAGGAAGACTTATTTTATGTCATGTGTCTCAGCTGTCTCCCAGAGCCACACTTCTTAAGAGAATTATTATCTAAGCCTGGAATTGAAATACAGTCCCTTATCAAAGCAGCTGGCTTTGTCTAGGCTTTCTCTTCATCTTCCAAGCATTATGGGAATCTTGGTCTTTTAATGATTGTATATGTATAAAATCACCGCAATCCTTTTGAAAATAGGGAGAGTTTGAATTTTTAAATGAATGTGTGTGTATCTATGTTCCTGCATATATTTGTTAAGACCAAGTACTGTCAGACTATGCTCATATCTTTGGATAGCTGCTGGACTGGTGAGGCAGTTCACTGAGCATCTGAGTGTAGCTCAGTGCTAGATGGGGAAAGTGCTGGGAGTAGTGCGCCTGGATCACAGCAAGACCTGTGGACAAGGTGGAAGATTGTGACCTATATCACTGTCTTCCAAGGTCTGGCTGGCATCAGACCTGGATGAAGTTTTTACCAGCCCTTGGTCAAATTAAGAAAATGCAGCTTTTTTCCATAGAACTAAATTGATTTCTTTAAGTTTATTTTTGAGAGAGAGAGAACACAAGTGGGAGAGGGGCAGAGAGAGAGGAGACAGAGAATCCCAAGCAGGCTCTGCACTTCCACTGCAGAACCCAAAGCTGAACTCAAACTCACCAACCATGAGATCATGACCTGAGCCAGTCAAGAGTTAGTCACTTAACCTACTGAGCCACCCAAGCGCTGCTGAGCTAAATTGATTTAAAGGATTGTCCTATGTTCTGGGATTTTGTCCTTCCAGCTTCTGGTGTAGATATATTCTGTTAAAGGATGGTGACAATAGCTGTGTTTTTAAAGGAGTTTTTAAATTAAAATAAAGAAGGTTAGGAATTCTGTGTTGGTTGCCTGAATTGTTTTCGTAGTATACCTAATTTGTGGAATCTGAATTTGATGAGGTTTTCATAATATCGTAGGTGCAAATTAATGAGCACTTACACAGAGATCATCATTAATCTTGTCTGCCTGGGAGTCTTTTCACTGTCTTCTGAAAACTTCACCCTCTCTCTTTTGACACATTGGTCTTCCAAATCCCCACACAGCCTTGGGTTCTAGTGTCCCCAGCAAGGATAACAACCCATCCCAGACTGCAAGAATGGGCACAGTTCTGCCTCTGGGTATTTTCAGATTGGTACTAAGCAAAGAGATACTTTTTGGTAATTCTTCCAGTGATCGTAGTTCAGAAAACCTGCCCCGAAGAGTGAAATCACATGTTGGAGAGAGGCAGAGTCACACCACTGGGGGAGACTTCCAAAGGTGTTAAAGCTCCTCGGCTTCGTTTTCCTTGAAGTCCAGCTAACACAAAAGCCACAGAATTCTTTTTCCTTAGCTAGCTCCAGGCACATTTCTGACACTTCAGCTAAGATCCTTAACTAATATATAGTTTCCAGGTTATTCCTCATAAAGGCTGTTATCCAGGAAGCACCAGTTTATTATCTTCATGTGACAGATGAGAAAACTATAGTTGCACATGTTGTTACATATAAGTAACTTGCCCAGTATTGCACAGCTAGCAAGGGCAGAGCCAGAATTCTGAGCCCAACTCCCAGCCTGAGCCTTTAACCACTATGCACCAGGGCCTGCCTGACCTCCCTGGTGACATTAGGGTAGATTTATGCTTTGGAACTGGAGGGAGGGCGGATTGGATGTCCACCTAGAAGTTCTCTAGTAAGGTGAAAAGAGCTCTGTCCTTGGCTGTGCCCTTTCCACAACAGTGACAGATTTTGACCTAACTTGAGCAACTTTGCGACTCAGCTGCCAGAAAATGGACCGTCTTGGGAGGCAGTGGACTTCCTGTCGCTGGCTGTGCCAAAGCAGAGGCTGGTGGAATGCCAGCGGCTTTGTCATGAAGTTGTGAGATTTGTAATAAGTAAGCTTAATGGCCTTTTGTCTCTTCTAATTCTGCAACAGGATCTTTTTAAGGATCTGTGATGTGGGAGGGAGGATTTGAGGCTTGGAACACTGTGGCTAAGAGTAATGAGTTAATTGTTCAGGTATTGGATGCATGTTCCACACTGTTTGGCAGAGGAGTAAAAAACTAAAAAAGTTGGGGTCCTGTCGTGAGACAGTTTCTGTTTATTGGGGGAAATGCTTCAGGAGAGCAGAGGTTAAGAGAGCTCAGAGGAGGGTCACCTGAGTGAGGTTTTTGGGGGGAGGGTGTCAGGAAATGACTTCTGCTCTGCACCTTGAGTGCCTGCTAAGCCTCAGCCACTGTGCTAAGGCTGTGTCTGCTCAGCTCTTTCCCCTTCCCATCTATAATGCCAACAGGGCTTTTCAGCATTGAGATTAACTGTTAGATCGATAATGAATGCACTCATTGTCTGAGTCTTTTGTAATCGGATCAGAAAAGCATACGACCATGGGCCATCTGGAAAATGAAAATAGCCTTTGTTGAGTAGATGTCTTGTTTATATATTTTTTTTACGCATTCACTGTTTAGACCTGTTTTATCTCCTGTTTTTGTTTTCTGCCTCACTGTAGTTCTTATGTCTTCACTTGCATTGTAAATCCCTTAATGGTCCCCTTTCTCTTTCAAGTGTTTTATGTTTTGTGTTGTTTTTTATTTTTATTTTTTAGTTTGTTTATTTTGAGAGAGAGAGAGAGAGAGCGTGTGTATGAGCTAGCACGAGCTGGGGAGGGGTAGAGAGAGAGAAAGAGAATCCCAAGCAGAGGCTCCACACTGCCAGCGCAGAGCCCGACTTAGAGCTCAGTCCCACAAACTGAGATCGTGACCTGAGCCGGTATCAAGAGTCAGATGCTTATCCAGCTGAGCCACCCAGGTGCCCCTTTGTGTTGTTTTTTAATACCCTTTTGTAGATAGGCTTTAGAGATCTTTCTGTAGTATTTTAATTCATACCTATGTTACTTTTGAAAGCCCCGAAGGACTTATAACTCCATTTGGTGCAGTGTACCGTGTAACCATTGTGTTTGTCCCTCACCTATAGAGCCTCCAGGGCTGTTGTCCTTAGGCTGCTGCTGCGGTACCATAAGCCAGCATTTTGTTACTCGCTTCCTCACTTCTGACCACCAGTCTCTTTGTACCTTAGCTCCTGCTCAGAAACTCTTCATGAACCTGCACAGGTAAAATCCTGCTTACCCAGGATAAAAATCCAAATTCTGTAACCTGTATAATTTGCTAACACTCCACCTTGCTGACCTCTGCACCGTTTCCCAGTGTTGATACTTGCTTCAGTCAGGCTGCTTCCTTTCTCCCTTCCAAATGCCTGTTTGTGTAGGCCTTTGTTACTATTTTATCACATGTTCTGTCTGTCTCAGTCCTCTTCTGCCTGCAAGATTTCCTTCTGGTTTCTTCCCAGAGTCTGTACTTCTAACCCTCCTTCAGCCCACATTGTGGGTGGCACCTGCTGGAGGTGCTGCTTGATTACATGCTTTTTTGTATTGTGTGACCTGCAAAATTGGACTCTTTAGTATCCACGAGGGCATCAGAGTTGCACATGTTGTTACATATAAGTAACAATGTGTTTGTCTTCTGTATAGTTTCAACCTTCATTAGTAATTTTTAGGCCACTTAAATTCCTGAATTTATCTATAGCTAAGGTTGACAACTGGTCCCACTTTGCTCATGACTGTCCTGTATTAGTGCTGAAAGTGCCGTATGCCGAGCCTCCCCTCAGTTCCAGACAGCCAGTCACCATATGTAAAGCCATATATTGAATTCTGCTTTGGCCTAAATACATTCTATAGGTTAATTAGGCACTCTACACAGTAAAGTTTTGTCTTAAACTATTTTCCAAGATAAAATGTATGAGAAAATTAAATTTTATTCATCAAAAATGGATTGATTTTCTAAATGTGTAAGGTATCGTGAAAGATAATATGAAATTCTTTGGTTCTCCAGAAGTTAAAAACTTAGCTATACCATTTTTGGAGATTTATTAATTTTATTTCCTTTCTTATTTATTTTTACACATGGAAGGGTCTTAAGAAAGCAAATTTTTTGATGATTTCTTGATTCCTTCCCAGGTGGTAGTAGAAACTCTTGACCTATCATCTTCTGATTTAGATAGCTTTTTCTGTGGTGCCTTCTGCTTACCCTACAGTGAAGCCAGTTTCCTACTTTGTCTTCTATGAGGCCTCCCTGTGGCTTCCCTTCAGTGGTGTGCTAGAAAGTGCTTGGTGGTGAAAACCCTCCCACCAGGGCTGATTGCAGGCTGTCAACTTGGGAGCACAGAGCTGGGGGTGGAGGGTGTGGGGGGAGGAAGAACTCGATGGTTCTCATGAGCCAGTGCAAGCCTTCCAGCACAGCACTGCTCTGCCGCCTGAGAAGCGCAGGAGCGCGGTCTCTGGGAAAACTTCATGGTCTCCTGGAGTTTTGAAGCTTTTGTTAGGTGTTTTTTTTCCTCACGGGTCACTAATTCAAGACACACCAAGGACAGTCCAGGACTCTTCTATTTATGTATCTGTGCTCTCTAGGAAAAGGCCATTTTGTATCTTTTTCTTTCTTGTTTGTAAGCTAGTGTTGTGGCCCACAGGACTGCAGTACATAGTAGCTTTAACAACTCCTACCCAGTGTTTCTTCTTTCTTAGTAAGTATTAAGCAGAAAATTATTGTGAGAGCAGACAGCCGAGTTACATGACCCAACCATTTTAAAGACTGATTCCATGTGAATGAACATAATTTAGTGTCATCAAGTAAAACTCAATCCAGGTTAATTTGACACTTAATTATACGTTTATAATAATAAGACCCAAATAGAGCATCTCCCCAGAAGTGCCTTCCTTTTCTTCCCCTGCCCCATCCTGCCCTACTGCTCTTTCTCTCCCAAGGGCTTATTCCCATTTTCTGCTCTCAGAGCTGTGTGACACTTAAGTTTCCTTAAAAGACCATAGCATAGAGTCCCCCTGTTCCACTTTTGTTGTTGTTACTTTTCTATTTCTTGTCCAGTTTTTTCTGTTTTACTTTTAAATAAACTGGGATTTATAAAAGAGTTGTATAAGAGTGCAGATAGTTAACATATACTGTTCACCTAACTTTTCCTAATGTTAACATCTTACATAACCTTGTTAAATTGAGCTAAATTAAAAAATTAGTATTGTTATTAACTAAATCGCAAGTTTTATTCACATTTCCATAGTCTTTCCACTGATGTCTGTTGCTTGTTCCAAGATGACGTCTGGGATACTGTATTGCATTTAGTCATTATGTCTCCTTAGTGTCTTTAATCTGACAGTTTCTCCATTTTTACTGATAGTTTGATGAATTCTTTTGTGTTGGTGTATCGTTTTGAAATGTCTTCCCTCACCCCCTATTCTCCTTCCTTACTTTCTGGCATTCTGGAATTACCAAAGACTCCCAACTCCTCTTTTTGTTTTCTCTGCCCTGGCCCTGGAATTAGCTGTTTTTGCAAGGAGCTCTAGTTCCTTCTGTTGGAGGATGGTCTTAAATACCAAGATCTGTGTGCTGAATGTGCTTTTAGGCCTGGAGGGGACAGAGTAGAAAATATGCAAGTGTACTAGTAACCCAAATATATACCCATCTCTTTATGTCTGCATCCATCTGTGTATATGTGAAAGTTCTCACTTAAGTAACCATGTCTAGCACAGGGGAAGGCAGACTTTCTGTAAAGTATCAGACAATAAATGTTTTCAACTTTGCAGGCCATAAATTCTCTTTTGCAAGCACCCAGCGCTGCCTTTGTCCAATGAAAGGAGTCATAGATAATACACAAACAAATAAGCATGGATATGTGTCAGTAAAGTGTTACTTACAAAAACCAGGTCTGGACACATTAAGTGTATTCTCTTTTTATCTTTGTCTCATTCTCAACTGCATTCATGGACTTGACATTTTACATTTGTGCCATCAGTAAGAGAATCATGTTGCTAGAGAAGAAGGGCTGTTCTAGAACGTGTGCATCATAAATACAATTGACTGATGGTACTAATGGAGTTGCCATGTCCTGTCCAACAAGACCTCCCATCTCTTTCTGTCCAATATTACATTCTCTGCCCTTCTCAGAAACCTAAAATCTTGTGGCATAGCTATTTTTTAAGTAAACTTTTGAATATAACATTCATAAGAAATATATATGAATCTTTAGCATTACAAATGAATGAATTTTTGTAGCACTGTTTGAAGTCTTTGGGCAAGTGAGTTAGCTAGTTAAGAAGAGTGGCACAGGGGTGCCTGGGTGGCTCAGTTGGTTGAGTGTCTGACTTCGGCTCAAGTCATGACCTTGCAGTTCGTGAGTTCAAGCCCCGTGTCGGGCTCTGTGCTGACAGCTCAGAGCCTGGAGCCTGCTTCCGATTCTGTGTCTCCCTCTCTCACTACCCCTCTCCCACTCTCTCTGTCTCTTTCAAAAATAAATAAACATTAAAAAATAAAAAAAAAAAAAGAAGAGTGGCACAGCATGAAGTGATTGGTGTAGGTTATACTTTGTGAGCCACTAGTCTTACTTTGAAGAAGTCAGTGTTATAGGAGTAACATCTAACTCTGAGAACTGAGAACTGTGAATAATTAATGCAGGGTTGTTTTTTGTTTTGTTTTGTTTTTCAAGTTAAGGGTTCTCTATAATTGGTAACAAAGATTTCTTGGTGGGAAGAAAGGTTGAGTATTCACTAGTTCACATTCTGTTATTGGAAAGCCTTGGGTTCAAGGAGCTATGGAAGATTTAAATTGTATGTATTTGAACTATTTAATGAGTTTCAGTGTATATTTTTGTCTTTTCAAATTTTTTTTCTCATTAGAATCCAGTTAAGAGTAGTACTTTGAATCTTTAGTTCTGTTTTTATGCTTCCTGTATTTAGATACAGTACATTTCATTTTATGTAAGCATAGAGAAATAAGTACTGAAAATTTTCTTCTTACTAGTTTAGAAAAAAATTTTTTTTAGAGAGAGCACAAGTGAGCAGCGAGAGGGACACACACGCACACACAGAGGGGGAGAGAGAGAGAGAGAGAGAGAGAGAGAATATGAGAATATCTTAAGCAGGCTCCATGCTCAATGCAGAGCCCAACACGGGGCTGGATCTCATGACTGAGATCATGCCTTGTCCTAGGCATTTGTCTAGGAACTGAAATTTCAGCATTGAAGAAAAATCAGTCCATCTTCTGGACTCTTCATGAGTCCATCTCATGAAGTATATGATCCTGAGGGTGGGACAGGCAGTGATTTTGATATATATATATATATATATATATATATATATACACACATACATACATACATATATACACACACATATATATAAACAGTGGCTGTGTAAATGCTAGGAATTACAAGTGTATGATGCTAGGATAGAAGGATTTAATCTAGTCAGGGAGATTAAAACAAGGCGTGGGGGGGGGGGCATTCCTGAGAAAGTGATTAGGCTAAAGGAGAAGAATATTCCAGGAAATGGGAACAAGACGTGCAAAGACTCCATGTGATGGAAGAAGTAGGATCCCTAGAAGGATTAAAAGGGCACTGTCGCATGATAGTGAGGACAGTGGTAGAGGGCGAGAGGCACAGGGCCTCACAGGCTATGTGAAGGAGGCTTGGTTTCAGGATGGACAACTACTCAAATGGTATAAGCTGAGAACTTGACATGAGTAAATTTCAATCAAATCCTCAAGTGAATGTTAGGTTGCTGTTCTTATAATAGGCCTATACTATGCATTTTTAAGTATAAAAGTTATTGCAATTCAAATTTACTATAACATTAGTTTTGTTGAGAGAAAGATCGTTTTGAGACTATAGTTGCATTCTTGAATTGGTAAGTGTTTGGGGCCTGTCCGCAAACAGGTTCTACCACCACTGTTAAGGTTTTCATAATGATAGTGTAGGTGAAGTAGATCAGTACCCTCACTTGTCTACCATTGACTCTGGAGGTGAATTGCTTAAAGGTGTCCTTGGGTCTATTTATTAGATCTTGAAATCAAGGTTTATTTTAATGATGACACACTTTAAATTCCTGTCAAAGCACATTATAATTTTGTTTTGACCTCTTATGTTTCTTTCTTTAATCTTCGCTTTTAACTCTAAAACTGTATTTTAAAGTTTTATTGCCGGGTAAGTTCAAATTTGGGTGCAGAGAGAAACTCACTTTAGCTTTGTGGAATATACCTTATTTAAAAAAAATGTTTTTAATTCAATTTATTTAAAAAACGAAAAACTGTTCTCACCCATTTCTCCCATCCTCCACCTCTGGCAAACTAATTCTTCTCTGTACCTAAGACCTCTTGGATTGTTCTTGTTCGTTTGTTTGTTTGTTTGTTTGTTTTTTAGATTCCATATATAAGACAGATTATGCAATATTTGTCTTTGACTTATTTCTCTTAGCATAATGCCCCCAAGGTGCAAGCATGTTGTTGCAAATGGCAAGATTTCATTTTCTTTTTTGACTGAATAATAATCCTGTGTGTGTATGTGTCTGTGTATGTGTGTATCACATCTTCTGTATCCATTTGTCCATTGATGGACACTTACATTGTTTCCATATTTTGGCTATTGTAAATAATGCTGCAGCTACATGTGGGTGCAAATATCTTTTCAAGTTATGTTTTCATTTTCTCTGGATGAATACACAAAGGTGGAACTGCTGGATCATAGGGTAGTTCTATTTTTAATTTTTGAGGAACCTTTATACTGTTTTCCACAGTATCTGCACCAGTTTACGTTCTCACCAGTAGTGTACAAGGATTACCTTTTCTCTACATCCTCGCCAACACTTGTTATTTCTAATCTCTTTGATAATAGCCATTTCAACAGGTGCGAGGTGGTACCTCATTGTTCTTTTGATTTGCACTTCCCTGATGATTAATGATGTAGAGCATCTTTTCATTTTCGTGTTGGCTTTCTGTATGTCTTTGGAGAAATATTTATTCAGATCTTCTGCCCATTTTTTAAATCAGGTTTGGTTTTGTTTTGCTGTTGAATTATATGAGTTCTTTATGTATTTTGGGTGTTAGCCTCATATATATAATTTGAAGGTATTTTCTTTCATTCATAGGCTGCCTTTTATTCTGTTGATAGTTTCTTTTGCTGTGCAGAAGCTTTTTAGTTTGATGTAGTCCTACTTGTTTGTTTTTGCTTTTTGTTGCCCTTTTGGTGTCAGATTAAAAAAATTATCACCAAGGCCTATGTTAAAGAGATTACAGCCTATGTTTTCTTCTAGGAGTTTTATGGTTTCAGGTCTTATATTCAAGTCTTTTTTTTTTTTTTAATTTATTGTCAAATTGGCTTCCATACAACATCCAGTGCTCATCCCAACAAGTGCCCTCCTCAATGCCCATCACCCACTTTTCCCTCTCCCCCACCTCCCATCAACCCTCAGTTTGTTCTCTGTATTTAAGAGTCTCTTAGAGTTTGCCTCCCTCCCTCCCTCTGTGTAACTTTTTATTCCCCTTCCCTTCCCCCATGGTTTTCTGTTAAGTTTCTCAAGATCCACATATGAGTGAAAACATATGGTATCTGTCTTTCTCTGTCAAGTCTTTAATCCATTTTAGGTTAATTTTTGTGTATGATGTAAGATAGTGGTTCAGTTTCATTCCCTTGTATGTCACTATCTAATTTTTTTTTTTAATTTTTAATGTTTATTTATTTTTGAGAGACAGAGACAGCATGAGTGGGGGAGGGGCAGAGAGAGAAGGAGACATAGAACATGAAGCAGGCTCCAGGCTCTGAGCTGTGAGTACAGAGCCCAACATGGGGCTCGAACTCACGAACTGTGAGATCATGACCTGAGCCAAAGTCAGACCCTTAACCAACTGAGCCACCCAGGTGCCCCTAATTTTCTTTCTTTTTAAAATTTTTTTGTTTTAGAACAGGTGAGTGTGGAAGAGGGGCAGAGGGAGTGAGTATCTTAAGCAGCTTCACACTCAGTGTGGAGCCCGATGTGGGGCTTGATCCCACGACCCTGGGATTGTGACCTGAGCCAAAATCAAGAGTCAGACGCTCAACTGACTGAGCCATCCAGGTGACCTGGCTATCTAATTTTCTAAACACCATTTACGAAAGAGACTGTGCTTTCCCCAGTATATATTCTTGGCTCCTTTGTTATAAATTAATTGATAACGTATGCGTGGGTTTATTTCTGGGTTGGCTGTTCTGTTCCATTGATTTATGTGTCTGTTTACCAGTGCCGTATTACTTTAATTACTATAGCTTTGTAATATAGGTTGACATCAGGGAGCATCACACCTTCAGCTTTGTGCTTTTACAGGATTGCTTTGGCTTTTTGGGGTCTTTAATGGCTCCATACAGATTTTAAGATTGCTTGTTCTGTTTCCGTGATAAATGCCACTGGAATTTTGATAGAGATTGCATTGAATTTGTATATTTCTTTGGGTAGACTGGACCTTTTAAAAATATTAATTCTTCCAATCGTGGACATGAGATATCTTTCCATTTATTTGTGTCATTTTCAGTTTTTTTTCCATTAATATCTTATAGTCTTCAATATACAAATTTTTTACTTCTTTGGTTACATTTATTCCTGGGTATTTTATTCTTTATGATGTAATTGTAAATAAGATTGTTTCCTTAATTTCTCTGATAGTTCATTATTAATATATGGAAATATAACAGGTTTTTGTGTATTGATTTTGGATCCCACAACCTTACTGAATTCATTTATTACAGTTAGCAGTTTCCTGATGAAATCTTTAAGGTGTTCTTCTGTATATATGTATATATATCATGTCATCTGCAAAGAGTGACACTTTTACTTCATTTTCAGTTTAGATGACTTTTTTTTTCCTTACCTAGTTTCTGTGGCTTGGAGTTCCAGTACTACATTGAATAAAAAAGGCAAGAGTGTGCATCCTTGTTTTGTTACTGATTTTAGAGGAAAAGCTTTCAGTTTTTCACTATTGAGTATGATGTTAGCTGTGGGCTTGTCATATATGGCCTTTATTATGTAAAGGTATGTTTGCCTCTGTATCTGCTTTGTTGAGAGTTTTTATTGTAAATGGATGTTGAACTTTGTCAGATTCTTTTCCTGCATCTATTGAGATAATTTCACGATTTTTATCCTTCGGTTTGTTAATGTGTATCCCATTGACTGATTTGCAGGTGTTGAACCATCCTTGGATCCCTAGAATAAATCCCACTTGATCATGGTATATGGTTCTTTTAATGTACTATTGTTGAATTTTTCAGTTTGCACGTATTTTGTTGAGGATTTTTACATATGTGCTCGTCAGGGATATTGACCTATAACTTTCTTTTCTTGTGGCATTCTCGTCTCATTTTGGTAATTGATCCAATTTATTGGCAGTAATAGAGTCCCCAGCTATTACTATATTGCTGTCTTATTTTTCCCCTATAGGTCTGTTAATATTTTCTTTATATATTTCGGTGCTCCTATGTTGGATGCATGAGTATTTATAAATATTATATCTTCTGGTTGACCTTTTTATCATTGTGTAAAACTCATTATTTGTCTGTTATCACAGTGTGTTTTAAAGTCTGTTTTGCCTGAGATAAGTAGAGCTACCCCACCTTTGGTTTACATTTGTATGGAAAATCCCTTGTTCCATCCTTCTTTTTCAGTCTGTGAGTCTATGATAGTTAGTGTATAGATGGTTCTTGTTTTTTTTTTATCCATTCATCCACTCTATATCTTTTGATTGGAGCATTTAGCCCATTTACATTTAAAGTAATTACAGAGAGGTATATGTTTATTGCCATTTTGTTAAATTGTTTTCTGGCAGTTTTTATAAGTTCCTCTCTGTTCCTTTCTTCTCTTGCTCTTTTCCTTTGTGGTTTGATGACTTTCTTTAATGGTAAGCTTATATTCCTTTCTCTGTATCTTTTGTGTATTTACTATAGGTTTTTGATTAGTGGTTACCATGAGGCTTGCATATAATAACTTCTGTCTATAAACAGTCTGTTTTAAGTTGATAACAACTTAAGTCTGATCCCATTGTAGAGCTCAACATTATTACTGTTCCCACCCACATTTTGTTTTCGAAGTCACGTTTTACATTTCTTTATCTTCTGTATCCCATAACTAAATATTGCAGTTTTAGTTCCTTTTATTACTTTTGTCTTTTAACCTTCTTAGTAGCTTTAGAAGTAATTAATCCACTACCAAAAAGGAAATAACTAATCCCCTACCTTTACTATGTGTTTATTTTTTCAGTGAGATGTATTCTTTCATATGTGTTCTTGTTATTAATTAGTGCCCTTTTCAGCTTAAAGAAGTCCCTTTAACATTTCTTGTAAAGCCAGTTTAGTGATGATAAACTTCTTTAGCTTTTGTTTGTCTGGAAAATTTTTTATCCACTGCTAAACAGTAACTTTGCTGTGTAGAGTATTCTAAGTCAAAAGAATTTTCAGCACTTTGAATATATGGTGTCCTCTCTTCTGGCCTGTGCAGTTTCTGCTGAAAGGTCTGATGGCCTTATGGGGTTTCCCTTGTAATAGCAAATTGTTTTCTCTTGTCAGAGAGAGAGAGTCAGAGACAGAGAGGGAGACAGAGGATGCAAAGCAGGCTCCGCGCTGACAGCTTAGAGCCTGATGCAGGGCTTGAACTCAGGAACTGTGAGATCATGACCTGAGCCAAAGTCAGATGCTCAGCCAACTGAGCCACCCCTTCCCTTGTTGCTTTTAATATTCTATACTTGTTTTTATCTTTTGACATTGTAATTGTAATGTGTCTTGGCATGGGTCTCTTTGGGTTTCTCTTTTTTTTTAAATATAATTTATTGTCAAATTGGCTAACATACAGTGTGTAAAGTGTGCTCTTGGTGTTGGGGGTAGATTTCCGTGGTTCATTGCTTACATACAACACCCAGTGCTCATCCCAACAAGTGCCCTCCTCGATGCCCATCACCCATTTGCCCCTCTCCCCACCCCCCATCCACCCTCAGTTTGTTCTCTGTATTTAAGAGTCTCTTATGGTTTTCCTCCCTCTCTCTCTGTTTGTAACTATTTTTTCCCCTTCCCTTCCCCCATGGTCTTCTGTTAAGTTTCTCAAGATCTGCATATGAGTGAAAACATATGATATCTCTCCTTCTCTGACTGACTTATTTCACTCAGCATAATGCCTTTCAGTTCCATCCACATTGCTGCAAATGGCATGATTTCATTCTTTCTCATTGCCAAGTAGTATTCCATCATATATATATAAACCACATCTTTCAGCACAGAGCCCTTTGCAGGGCTTGAACTCCTGAACTGTAAGAGCATGACCTGAGCCTAAGAGCCACTCAGGCACCTTATAAACCACATCTTCTTTATCCATTCATCAGTTCATGGGTATTTAGGCTCTTTCCATAATTTGGCTATTGTTGAAAGCACTGCTATAAACATTGGGGTACATGTGCCCCTATGAATCAGCACTCCTGTATTCCTTGGATAAATTAATGGTGCAATTGCTGGGTCGTAGGATAGTTTTATTTTTAATTTTTTGAGGAACCTCCACACTGTTTTCCAGAGTGGCTGCACCAGTTTGCATTCCCACCAACAGTGCACAAGGGTTCCCATTTCTCCACATCCTCTTCAGCATCTATTGGTTCCTGAGTTGTTGATATTAGCCACTCTGACGGTGTGAGGTGGTGTCTCAGTATGGTTTTGATTTCTGTTTCCCTGACGATAAGTGACATTGAGCATCTTTTCATGTGTCTGTTGGCCATCTGGATGTCTTCTTTGGAAAAGTGTCTATTCATGTCTTCTGCTGGTTTCTTCACTGGATTGTTTGTTTTTCAGGTATTAAGTTTGGTAAGTTCCTTATAGATTTTGGATACTAACACTTTATCTGAAATGTCATTTGCAAATATCTTTTCCCATTATGCCGGTTGCCTTTTGGTTTCGTTGATTGTTTCCTTTGCAGTGCAGAAGATTTTTATCTTGATGAGGTCCCAGTAGTTAATTTTTGCTTTTAATTATTTGGGTTCCTCTTATTGGGAACTTGCTGAGCTTCCTGGATGTGGATGTTCATTTTCTTTTCCGAGTTAGGGAAATTTTCAGCCATTATTTCTTCCAATAAAATTTCTGCCCCCTTTCTCTTCTTCTAGGAGCCCTGTGATGTAAATGCTAGCTATTTGATGTTATCCAGTAAGTCCTTTAAGCTGTCCTCACTTTTTCCATTCTTTTTTCTTTTTGCTATTCTGATTTGGGTGGGTTCTACTGCCTTGCCTTTGAGTTGACTGATTTGTTCTTTTTTTTTTTTTTTTTTTTTTAATTTTTTTTTTTTCAACGTTTATTTATTTTTGGGACAGAGAGAGACAGAGCATGAACGGGGGAGGGGCAGAGAGAGAGGGAGACACAGAATCGGAAACAGGCTCCAGGCTCTGAGCCATCAGCCCAGAGCCCGACGTGGGGCTCGAACTCATGGACCGCGAGATCGTGACCTGGCTAAAGTCGGACGCTTAACCGACTACGCCACCCAGGCGCCCCTGTTCTTCTTTTTTATCTAGTCTCTTGTTGAACCCCTGGGGGTATTTTTGGTTCAGTTATTGTGTTCAGCAGTTATGTGACTTCTATTTGGTACTTATAACTTCCATCTTTTTGTTGAAGTTCTCATTGTGTTCGTGTGTTCTTCTCCCCAGTTTGGTGAGCATCTTTATGACCATTACTTTGAACTCTTTATCAGGTAAATTACTTACCTCTATTTAACTAAGTTTTTTCTCTGAGATTTTATCTCGTTCTTTCATTTGGAATATTCCCCCGTTTCTTCATTTTTCCTCGACTCTCTGTGTTGGTTTCTATACAGTAGATGAAACAACTACGTCTCTCAGTCTTGAAGGAGGGTCCTTGTAGAGGAGGTGAACCTTATTGTTCTCCCCTACTTCAGTTCTTTGTTGTCTCTCAAACTGTCATGCTTGTCCAAACAGCCTATTATATTTTTAATAGCTTCCAGTAGTTTAGGATGTGCCAAACCTGTCAGTGTTCCAAAGGGGGGTTCTCAGCACCTAGATTCCGGCTGACTGGAAGCCAACCCTCTGGCATCAACTTTTTAAGATATGCAAATGTATATAGTCTTGTGGGACCACAAGTGTAAGCCCTGCTGGCCACCAGAGTCGGAAGATCTGCAGATGTTCCCTGAGTAGCAGTCACAAAAATCAGGGCTCTAGACAAGTGAATAAACAGTTTTCTGGATGACACTGGCAGGCTGAAGAAAGGCAGAGGGAGAACATCAAGATGGCCCCCACAAGGCTGCTTTCTTCGAGGGCAGTTCTGTAGACCACTAACTGTATGCCAACCTGAAACCTGCCCCTCAGGCCAAGGCTCTAGCACAAGCAGAGAGGTCTCCTTCATAGAAAGACTGAGGGTGTGTGCCTGTCTCCTGGCTGCACAGCGTCCTAGGGCTGGTAGCCTGCCAAAAGCCATCTCCAATTGCCACAGTTTCACGGGACCCAGGAATGTAAGCCCTCCCTGGCCACCAGAGCCAAGTGATCAAGGGATGTCCTCGGGCAGCAGCTGCAAAACCTGGGGCTCCAGACATAAAAACCAGGGCACCAGAGACATGTAAAGCTCCCCACTAGGAGACACTGATGCTGTGGAGTGCTGCAGAGGATGACCACAAAGACAGCGCCCACCCTCCGCAGTCGCTGTAAAGAATCACAGTCAGACCCTGGATGTGTCTGTAATTAGAAACCTGCCTCTCAGGCCGTAGTTGTGATGATTAGCTAACGGTCCTCCTTCACAGAAAGACTGTGCTTCTGGGTCTGTTGCCTCTTGCTATGCTCTGAGGATGGCAGCTGTTCAAGAACTCTTTCTCTTGGTTACAGACCTGTGACTGTAAAAGACCCAAAAGTGCAAATCCCACTGGCTGCCAGAGCCACATGATGGAGACATGTCCACTGGCAGCAGTCAAAAATCAGGGCTCCAGGCAGGGGCATGTGCTCCTTTCTGGGTAACTTTGATCATTATAGTCCTGTGGGACCAAGAATGCAAGCTCCCCTGGCCTCCAGAGCCAGGCAGTCAAGAGGCATTCCCTAGTTGGCAGCCACAAAAATTGCGGCACCAGATGCATGTAAAAGCTCCCTTCTGGGAGATACTGGTGATGTGGAGCACAGCAAAGGGAGTGTGCAAAAACGGTGCCCACGGGGAGAATGTTCCAGCAGGCTCCTAGATAAGCATGTTAGAGTAGATGCCTGCCCTTCGGGCCAACGCTTTAATATAAGCAGGTGATCCTCCTTTACTTTAAGTCTGGGTACCATTGGCTGCCTCTGACCTGGGCCCTCGGGTGGGTGAGTCTTAAAAGTGTCTGAGCCTTTTAAGGGCAGTTTCTCAGATCTCTATGGTCTTAAGGGTCTTATTGGGACACAAGCCTCATTGGTTTTCAGAGTTTCTTGTTTTGGGGTCTTGTCTCTTTAAGGATTGCCTTAAAACTTGGGATGCCTGATGTGTAACATTTGAACTCTTTACTCTTCAGGGAGAGCCTCTGGGTTTTGAGTTCCATCCTCATCATGGGTCACCATGCAGGGATGCCCCACCCTCTCTTACCTGCTTCGATATGGTTTCGTTCTCATTTGCCCAATGTATAGCCATCACTCAGCCTTCAGGTGTTGTTGGGTTTTTAAAAAATATTTTAAAATGTTTATTAATTTTTGAGAGTGTGTGCATGTGAGCAGGGGTAGGGCAGAGAGACAGGAAGACAGAGGATACCAAGCAGGCTCTGCACTGACAGCAGAGAACCCATTGTGGGCTTGAACTCATGAACCATGAGATGGTGACCTGAGCCAAAGTTGGACGTTTAACCACCTGAACCACCCAGGTGCCCTGCCTTTACTTTTTTGTTTTTTTGTTTTTAACAGGAAATTATCTACATGTAGCTATAAACTCTGTTCGTGAGAGGAGGTGAGTTCAGGATCTTCCTACCTTGCCATCCTGAACCCTATTTACCAATAATAGATTATATTATTAATTTTTGGGGTAAACCCAAAGTCTGTTTCTCATCCCTTAGGAAAGGAGTCAAAGACATTGGTTTGGGATGTAAAATCACATGTTAATAAAACACAAATATTCCATCCAGTAATACTCTGAAGGAGTATAGTTTATTTCTTCTCCAGAATGCCTTTCAGTAAATGATAGTGGAAGGCAGTATCACATAGTATTAAAGAATGCAGGCTCAGTTTCAGCTTTTCTGGTTGAACCATCTCAGACCCCTAAGCTCTTTGTGCCTCAATTTCTGTACTTATAAATGGGGGGCAGTCTCTTGCTGTTACTGGTACTGTTGTGAGGATGGAAACACCCATGGTGCCTGGCACCTGTAAGCGTCCCTTCTTACTGTCATCATCTGGAAGTAGTCCTTGTAGGCCACACAGTGACTAGACATTTTATGGTATAGTTGTAGCTCACACAGTATTTTTTTTTTTTAAAGGAGAAATTGTCGTAAATGAAGTCAACTTTGTGAGAAAATGTATTGCAACAGACACAAGTCAGTACGATCTGTGGGGAAAGCTGATCTGCAGTAACTTCAAAATTTCCTTTATTACGGATGACCCAATGCCATTACAGGTGTGTTTCATTTGTGTGTTAATTGTATCAAGGATTTGACTCTAAGGAGTACATATAATTCCATGAAACACAGGTGTGGAAAACTATAATAAAATCATTAAGGGATTAACAGTGTTGAGAATTTATTATATTAAAATTCAAAATAAAGTTTAAGAAGAATGTTGGGACTTGAGGAACAGAATTAGTGAGATGTGAGTCACCTTGGTTTTTATCCCCTGTGATTATTGCTTATGTATCCCTTTCAATAAGGGAGTTCTTATTTTCTTTCTTCCACATCTTAAACTGCTTTTAAAAATAAGATGTCCATTTTTTACTAGTCATAAAGAAAAAAGTTTATTTAGCAAAAAATTGTGTAAGTGCAACACATTTTATAGATTTCATAGTATTTTTAACTAATTCCTTTTCTGAAACATCAAATTCTAGTTTGAAATTTCAAAATTTCTAGTACAGTTAGAATGAAGAAAAATATGAGTAAATTTTTTCCTTAATCACCCTCTTGCCATTTTATGGTCTCACTGGAAAACAGTAGTTCCATATAATTTCGGTTTTTAAAAGTTCAGATGTTCATTTGATTAACTTTAAAATTCTGGACTTTTCCTCAGCTTTTCTATTTTGATGTGTAAAGTGTTAAATACTTTTAACCCCTGGATTTTTATTTATAATAGTAATTATTCTCTACTCAAATATTTGGATTATTAATTATAAACTTTTGACTGAAGTCTTACTCGAGGTAAGTATATTTCATACAGTCATTCATTAATCAAAATATTTACTATATATTTGTGTGTTTATTGCAAGATTTTGTAGGTATTTTTAGACTAAAGGCATTTACAGATACCTAGTATGTAGATACACTTGCTTATTTGGCTGTAGACTAGGTTTTCCCCTTTGTTTTTAGCTTCTTTTTTTTTTTTTTTTTTTCAAAAATTTTTTTTTCAACGTTTATTTATTTTTGGGACAGAGAGAGACAGAGCATGAACGGGCGAGGGGCAGAGAGAGAGGGAGACACAGAATCGGAAACAGGCTCCAGGCTCTGAGCCATCAGCCCAGAGCCCGACACGGGGCTCGAACTCACAGACCGCAAGATCGTGACCTGGCTGAAGTCGGACGCTTAACCGACTGCGCCACCCAGGCGCCCCTTTAGCTTCATTTTTATCTCTGGCCCAGACTTCACTGTAAATGAGATGCATATACTTGAAATAGCATACATCTGATACCACTAATAGCCAAATAAGCCAGTGCTCTACTGTCAGCAGGTTAATAGTGTCAACTATGTTCAGAATTTTAAAATGAGTATAAAACATTTGTTCACAGGTTTTAAAAAAAAAAAAAGCTATAATTTGCCTAAAGATTATTTCCAGTAGAATTACTGCTCTCAAAAGAGTTACTTTCTTTTTTTTTTTTTAATGTTTATTATTTTTGAGAGAGAGAGAGAGAGAGAGAGAGAGACAGAGTGTGAGCAGGGGAGGGGCAGAGAGAGAGAGGGAGAGCAGTCAGCACAGAGCCCAGTGCGGGGCTTGAACTCACAAACCGTGAGATCATGACCTGAGCTGAAGTTGGACACTTAGCTGATTGAGCCATCCAGGCACTCCAAAAAGAGTTACTTTCTAAAGAGTGATTTTATGAAATCTCCTTTGTAAAATCAAAATCTGATGACTTAAGAGTCCCTTTTTCTTTAATATTTAATGACAGTTTAACCAGAACTAGACGTGTAAATGGTTGCCTATGAAGTGATTGACAATATTATGTATCTGAGGTATTATAATGATATTGTATTGTAGTGTACAGTTTAACCTCATATATAAAAGTTTGAAGAGAAAGGTGGAGAGAACATGAACACAACATGCGTTTCTTTCTTTTTACGACTGAAGTGTGTTCTAAGATACTCTATCGATAATTAGAATTGTCATAGTGCTGCAAGCAAAAGCTTTTTATTCTTTTTAGGGATAGACATCACAGTTTCTCATCACATTTGAAAGTAAGGCTCTTATTACTATTTGAGGTTATTGGGAAAAGACTTAACATGAACATAATTTTTTATTTCAGAAATTCCATTACAGAAATCTTCTTCTTGGTGAGCATGATGTCCCTTTAACATGTATTGAGCAAATTGTCACAGGTATGTAGTCTTTACTCAGTCCATGAAAACTGATTCTTCTTAAGAAGTATTGCTTAAAGAATCAGATACTTGGGTTGGAATTTATTTCTATAGGTTTACTTCCCCCTCCCCTTTTTCTTCAGTCCTAAGAACATTAATGAAAGAGAGAGAAGTCAATAAATTATTATATATTTTTTAACATTTATTTATTTTTGAGAGAGCGCTAGCAGGGGAGGGGCAGAGAGAGAGAGGGAGACACAGTATCTGAAGCAGGCTCCACTCTCTGAGCTGTCAGCACAGCTGACACACTCACGAACCGTGAGATCATGACCTGAGCCAAGGTCAGACACTTAACCCACTGAGCCACCCAGGCACCCCATATTTTTAAGTGGAAATATAGCATATATAGCTTTTTATGTTTTCTGAATATTTGCCCTGTCTTTAATTAAAATTTTAAGCATTAAATGTGTCTTAAGTGGTTTGTGCAAAGATCATTTAAAATCTAGTCAAAAGCAAAGTTAACACCAATCTCCCAAAGCTCTAGAAGTTGTAGACAGATATGACAGATTCCAGAGAAGCCGTGCTCAAATGGTGGGTAACTTAATTATTTTCAGTAATAATTTGTTCAAGTGTATGAAAGACTGGGTAACAAGAAAGAATTTTTATACATTTTTTCTTTATTTTTTCATTTTTAGTAAATGACCACAAGAGGAAGCAGAAAGTCCTAGGTCCCAACCAGAAACTGAAATTTAATCCAACAGAGTTAATTATTTACTGTAAAGATTTCAGAATTGTCAGATTTCGCTTTGATGAATCGGGTCCTGAAAGTGCCAAAAAGGTAATATTAAGCTTTATCAAGTTCTGTGTTTCACACTGTATTTACCAATATCAGTTCTGTATGGAAATTCTCTTTTCTCAGTTGCTCAGACTTTTTTTTAGGGGAAGTTATCAGATATCTCCTTAAGTAAAGTCAAAACCAAGAATGTTAATAGAACTATTTCCTTGGACTAATTTATGAGTGTTTTAAAGTATTCTGTATAGTTGTAGGGTTTTTTTGTCATCAGCTCCTAATATACCAAAAACTATGATATGAAAATTAGTGTATCTTTTGCATTAAGACCAGTACCAGCTGGTTTCTTTCTTGGTTAGAACTTGAGAAAATACCTCAGAACTTTATCAATGAACTAAAGGCTAGACTTAAGTTACCTAAGGGTTAAGTAAATATATAGTTATGGGAGAGACCTAATAATTATTAGTGCTTTAAAGAAATCATAGTGAATTAATTTGAGTGCTATTCACAGGAACAGCTAAAAACTAGGGACTTTTTCATTGGCTTTGTTTTTCTCTTGCCTTCTGGGGAATGTTTATTGCCTACTCATGGAATAAGGTTCATGACAGAAATTCCTACTTCCTTCATCCCACATTTGGCTTTGGCCAGCAAGTGAAGCTGGTGGACCTAATGCCCTACCAGCCCATCTATATGGTGCAGCAAATGCAGAGAATAATAACAGAATTTTCAGGAGAAGCCTGCTCCTACACATTGGGAATAAAGGAACAGTTTTCTTAGTGAAGTGGAACCTTCTTGCAGAAATGAGACAGCTTTTACACCACAAAAAAATGGGTGCATTTGTTTTCCATGGTTAGTAGACTTACCGCAGTGAATTTTCTGATGATTTCAAAATGAGGCTGTCAAAAATTCTCAAGGCAGCTGTCTTCATACACTTTGGTGGTTTCTTCACAGGAAGGCAAGCATAATAAGATAAATGTCTGAAAGTGCTGGACCACTGGGACTACATAATCGAGCAGGGTGATGGTGGACTCTGTGGCTAAAAGTTTTCAGAGGGAGTCTGTGAAACCATATTCCAGCATGCTGCATTTTTGAAAAGTCAACTAGATTGCCTTTTTTTTTTAAATGTTTGTTTTATTTTTGAGAGAGCGTGAGCAGGGGAAGGGCAGCGAGACGGAGAGAGAGAATCCTAAGCAGGCTCTGTGCTGACTGCGCAGAGCCTAACGCAAGGCCCAATCCCACAAACCATGAGATCATGACCTGTGCCGAAATCAAGGGTCGGATGCACAACTGACTGAGCCACCCAGGTGCCCCTAGATAGCTTTTTTTTTTTTTTAATTTTTTTAATGTTTATTTCTGAGACAGAGACAGATCATGGATGGGGGAGGGGCAGAGAAAGAGGGAGACACAGAAACAGAAGCAGGCTCTGAGCTGTCAGCACAGAGCCCAACGAGGGGCTCGAACTCACAAACCGTGAGATCATGACCTGAGCCGAAGTCAGTCGCTCAACTGACTTAGCCACCCAGGTTCCCCAGCCCCTAGATAGCTTTTAAAACCCCTTTCAGCTGTTCATTTCTGCAGGTTGTGATTTTGGCATTTTACTAATTTGAGATGCCCACTCATATATAGAAAGACTTCAGGCGTAATTAGGCAATAGACTGTATATAAAACATTTTAGCTGAGTTACTTTCTTGAGCTTAAATATATATGTGTAATTTAATCAAAGCATCAAGAATCTGCTTATGCAAACCTTAACTTCAGGATGTATAGCATTTCAAGAATAGGGACACCATAGAACTTAAGAGATTTAGTTAGGACAGGATTTTTTTTTTTTAAGAAATTGATACAGTGGCCCAATATTCTTTCAGAAAGTTTCCTTTTCTCCCACTCTCAACTGTATTTTTCAGTTGACTCTATTTCAGTAATTGGAAATCATAATTATTTGGCTTTATTCTTGAGCCTTCTAGTATATACTTGCTGGTCATTTTTGATGTGTGAGGCAGAGTGCTTAGTTGAGAAGATAGAGTGTGAACAGCTGAAAATTAAATAGTGGTACGAAGTAGTGACATAAAAGATGTTTCCACATAAGTGAGTAGTTGCCAAATGAATGAAACAGATGAGTGTTCTGGAAATTCAGGATATCCCTTGTGCTGCTGGTAAGTGATGGAGGGGGCCGCATTGAACGGTCTACAAAAACAGCCTAGTCCAACTGTTTATGCCTTTTCCCAAGACCAAGTTTCTGGCAAAAATCCTTTTCCCCACTATCTTAAAATATTAAAAGGATGTAACCTCAGGCCTGAAGGAAATGCTCTTTTTGTCTTTTGTACAGTCATGTTGGGGGGAAGGGAGGCACAGGAAAAAAATTAGAGGCAGTAGGAATGAATATAAATAAAGAATTTTTTCCCTAATTTACACATTTTCAAACACAGGTTAAGGCGTGTGCTGTTAAAGCTTACTGGCTTCATGAGTTAAAAATGAGAATTCTAGCATAATTCTTTTATTTGAAGTGAACAAGTTTTCATCTAAAATTAGGTAACAGTTGGAAAGTTACAGCTTGACTATATCTCCCAGAAACTTTGCTAAATTTTCTCTGGAAATGCTCTGATTTTTTAAGTTGTTTTAGGATGCACGTTTTAAAATGCACTGTTTCGAGATGCATGTTCAGAGTTCTTTGGTGGGTAAACCACTGATTAGCTTTGAAATACTAAAAGCATTTATATTTCTGTTTGAAATATAAGATCTCAGAATGCTAAATTGGTTCACATTTTGTTAAATGTTGCTCTATAGCCTTCTGGTAGTCTAGTTACTGTTTCCTAAATTATGTTATGACAAAATTAGATGACATTGTGCTACTGCATCCATTAGCATTCTTCATTATCCTTGGTCTGTCACAGGTAAATAAGGATATTTGGGACAGATCTGTATAAAGAAAAAAGGAATTTGATAATGTAGAATTTGGACACCTAGCCTCAAAGCAACTTGAAATCACCATTTCCTTTTGTAGAACCTCTGCTCAAAACTGAGGGACAAAAAAATATATCTTTTTCAATGATTTATCACTTATAATATATATATATATATAAAGATGGCAAGTGAAATATTTGTCCTTTGTCTCCACTTTATTCTCAGAATACTTGGTGGTGAACTACTTGTTCAGGCATACTTTCTAGAAGTGAAAATTCAACCCATCTAGAGATTTAAACAATAAGTTGGCCTTTCCTGAACTTTTTTTTTTTTTTTTTTTTTTGCCTTGAATATGAGACTTAACTCCTTGGTGGCTTTTAGACCACAAAAATACAGGAAACCAGTTTTGTGTGCCAGTGTGCTAGAACTTGATAAGGTTTGAGCTTCCCTAGGGCTGCACCCCCGACTGGTCTTAGAGGAGAAGCCAGCTGTGGGTGCTTCTGGCTTCTGTCCACAAGAATCAGTCTTGGTCCAAAAATCACTTTAGAAGTAGTTTACTTTTTTCCTCCAATAAAATTTACCATAATTCACTGTCTTTAATACCAAGATACTCTCATTCTTTATAATAACCAGTGCAAATGAACTATTTTCAGGAGCAGTTTTTAAAGATGTAGAGATTTTCTAAAAATTTTTAATGCTTATGGAGTACATTACAAAATTAGAATAATTTTACATGAAAATGAGACCTACTTTTTTAAGTCTTTGAAACTCTCAGTGACAGAAGCTAGGAATGTGGACATAAGCTTTTTAAAGAGCGTGTATGAAAACGCTTGAGGGAGAGGAATGTTGGCTTTATTTCTCTTCTCAAAGTGTCCTACATAACAGCATGAATGTAACCCAGATAACGCAGGTGGTATGTGCCTATATCTGGGTTCTCAAAAATGACCCTCACTTAGGTTACATAGAAATACATTTTGCATCTTTTAATGACACTGCTGAGCACAAGCTTTAGTTCAAGTTGTGCCCCCTCCCTGCCAAAATCCGGCATTGTGCAGGTGATTAAACAATATCAGTTTCACAAGATTGTTCATAGTCTTCTTTAAGTGAAGATGCTATTACACATACCCATTTGCTTTCCTAACCTTAAAAATGTGATGTTGTGTTATTCTTAAGGGCTTTTTAGAATTGGGCTGTGTTGGGTTTTGCCTAGCAGATAGGCTTTGTTTGTTTTTGCTTTGTGGCCATAAACAGCGTATTCCATAATCAGTGATCTGTGAATTTCTTTTGTGTAAACAAGGCCTGTAGCTGCTTTCTAAATGTCTTAGAGAATATGATATGATCGTTTCATTGGCTTAGAGCACTTTTCCTTACTATGTTGTAAGTAATTTTGTCCACTAGTATTTTTAGTGCAGCTGCTGTTATGCTCAAAGCAACCTCAGAAAGCTACTAAAGAGAACAAAAATGCTTAGAAGTCTTTAGGTCTTCGCTCAGCTCTGTGCAGAGAGGTCTTTCCTGGTCTCCTCTAAATTATTAACCTATTTCCTTCTCGCCTCACCATAACATTTCATATCCCTTCCCTGCTGGACTTTTTTTTTTTCCTTTAGCACTTAAAATTATCTCACTTACTATAGTTTTTGTTTATCTTGTTTCGTGTCTGTTTTCCCCCCTAGAATGTAAGCTTAGTGAGGCCAGGGATCTGTGTCTCTGTTGTTCGCTGCTGCTGCCCCAGGGCTTTGGACATGGTGGATGTGCAGGAAGTATCTGTTGAATGAATGAGAGACTCAGCATCTACCCTTGAGGAATGGAATTTAAAACAAAGAACGCCTGTGCCCTTTTTACCTATACTTAAGTAAAACTATTTCATGAATAGTTTATACGAAAGCATAGCTAACTGAAGAGACACTTTATATCACAGTGGCTGTTATTCAGAGAGAACAGAAGCGTTTCTGCAGTTAATACTGGGAAATCAGCTCTGTCATGGGAAGGCCTGTGAAGAGATTCGAGTTGAACAGAGATGGTAGTTTCAGAGACAGTGTGGTTGGCTAAGCTGTGGAGAAGGATTTCCCTAGCAGCGTGTGGCAGAGGAGGTGACTGTGAGTGAGGCAGACACAGTATTGTGCAGGCACGTCATTCTCCGACAGGAGACCACTGAAGGAATATTGGGATGGGAAGGGATGTCTGGTGGAGGAGAACCAGTTTGGGGAAGAGTCAAGAATGAGAAGATTGCATTTATTAGGCAGGTATCTGGGCACTGTGGCAGGTTATCCCGGGAGCAAAGTTGTTGGTCAGAATTTTATCTTCAGAAGAGAAATCTTAGGCATTGTGGATTTTTTTCAGAATGTGGGGAAGCCCACAGACATGCCAAAAGGTAAGTATGGCTTAAGAACATGGCTGTGATCGTGCAGAGAAATGGAACAAAAATGAAAGATAATCTTGAAAAAAGTGCTATAAAACTCATAAAGTCAATATGGTGCCCGGAAGAACAGGAAGTGGTGATTCGAGGTACAGATTGCAGTAGTCTTGCTGCTAGAAGAGGCTCTTTCAGGAAGACTGTTGTACAGATCAGGGATGGAAATGTAGCTTACTCTCTCTAATTGCATTAAATGGGACTGTCATAGAAAGCTCTCCTTGTAGCCATTGAGAAAATCGAGCTATTATATAAAGGTTTCAGGAACCTTTGGTAATTGTTTTTAGTCAGAACTAAAACTAATGATAAACTCTGTCCTCTTATTTGTATATATATTCTAATTTAGTAAGACAGGAAACATTTATTCTATAGAAGACTTTTAAAATGTATTTTAAACTAGAACTGGTTACAGTTAGAACCTGCATCAACACATCCCAAACACTGCTAATGGACATGGACTAACAACTGAACTTTTCCTGCTTGCTCACTGTTGGACATATGTCATGTGGCTTAACGCTTTTCCTTCTAAATGATATGTAATCTTTTCAAATAAGATCTCCTCTTCTCTCCTTGCATATGTCTTATAGTTCTTCTTTCTGCTCTGTTCATTTAAGAGTGTTTTCTTCTACAAATTAGTCTAGGGCCTTGCAAACATAGAGCACTCTCTGTCTTTCCTTCTATCCAGCAGCAGTTGGGAATAATACCAACCATATTTCCATGTATGGAGCTTCTCCAGAAGCCAGGCATGCATTAAGATTGTTAATCCTTATTTCAGCCATAGGTATTGTCTTCATTTCACAGATGCACAAACCGAAGCTCAGAGAGGTGAACTGATTTTGCATCACTTACATGGCAGGTGTTTGGTAGACCTACGATGTAAGCCCCGATCTGTTTGATTCCAAAGCCCACACTTTCTCCACCATAGGCATAGTCTCAAACCATTTCCTTAAACACGCATTTTTGTTTGTTTTTGTTTTTTTTTTGATGTACCTCTTTGAGCCATCCTGTACGTTAGGGTTTCTTGCTAATTTTTATTTTTTTGTCATTGTAGCTTTTCTGTTAAGTTTAGGTTTTTTTTTTAATCCATGGGGTATGAACATTAAAATTTCATACCTTACATTAAACCTTCCAGATTGCTGGTATTAAGTCATTATAGTCCACCAAAAATGAAACTATTTCAATCCTTTCCTTAGGACTGTATATATATGTCACTGCCTTTTTAGAGAATGCTTCTCTAGGTTTTGAGTTTCATTTATTTGAATAAAATTACTTTCCTGTTAAAATTCAACTCCGTAAACACTTACTGAATACTTAACCATGTACTCACTAAAGATTATAAACAGTGTCCTGGGGGCACAACAGTGAATGAGATACCTGGCCTTAAGGAGCTCTTTCACATTCTAGGTCAACAGAAAAAAACATGTAAATAAATATCTGTAATCACTGCCCCATCCAAGATGATGCTCCCAGTAATCAAGGCCTTATTGTACATTTTCATTTAAATAAGTGTGTTAAAATCAAATTCTAAATGTAGAATTTTTCCTAGGTATGCCTTGCAATAGCTCATTATTCCCAGCCAACAGACCTCCAGCTACTCTTTGCATTTGAATATGTTGGGAAAAAATACCACAATTCAGGTAAATATGAAAATATTAAATATTGTGACTAACTTTACTTTGTGTAAGTTTTATTCTTATGTTTGTCAGAGGCTTCCAAGTACATGGGCTTTAATGACTGTAGAATTATGAACTTCATAACTGTTAGAGAAGTGAGCACTGTATACTAAAAGAGACAATATTTGTTAGATTATTTCTTAAAAAGTGAGCAGGGAGAATCTGCAAGCAGCTATAAACATAGGCTTATAAAAATCATGTCAGGTATTTTATCTACAGTCCCTGGCTTGTATTTTATGGTGAAGAAAGATCTCCCTCCTCCCCACTTTTAATTGGTAGCTTGAGTTAAAGTAATCTTATCGTTTAAGAAAACTGGCAGAAAAGTAAAAGATATTTGAAATGCATGATCTTTTCTGGCATGGTGTGGTTTCATGCAAAAGCTAGAGTGGTTAGACTTTTCAGTGGACTTCATTAAGATCATCAAAATACTGACTTTATACTTCTGAGTAAGATTGATGAAAGGAAGAGGAGCATCTGTCCAAAGGACAAGTCTATTCTAGGCAGTTTCTGTACAAGTAAAATAGTACTCTTCATATGCTGAACTTGTAATTACATCACTCAGTGTGATGGCATTGCCAGGGAGAATTCCAGTTGACCATGTAATTCTGTACATTTTTAATATTCAAAGATAATTTTAATCAACCATTTTTTAAAAATCTCATAAAAGGATAGATGAAGAACAAAGAGGTCACATCTCATATCAGCCCTTTGTGGATTAGTGACCTGCTGAGGCACATGCTCTCCTACCATTAAGGAAGAAAAAGAAATCAGTTACATATTTGTAATGAAAGATCAATTCACCCCAGCATGGTCTGGAGAGGGATCTTACAAATTAGTAGTTGTACTGGTCTTTCATTTTGTTACCTCAAAACATTGTAGTAATTTAAATCTATATAATAAAAGCATATTCAAGTATCACTAGACTGTAAATACATTAAGACGTAGGAACAGTACACAGTATCTGCAGATGCATATGGTATAACTGTATTTTCACTCTTTTAAAAGATACTTGTAAGCACCATAGAAATGGTAGCTTTTATCATATGGTGCTATATTTATAGAAATTGGATGAAAAACTATTTGTTGCTTAATTTTTCTTATCAAAATGTAACTAATCATAACTTAGGTTTTAGCAGTACAATTGACTTTTTAAGTGTATCTCTTAACATAAACTATAAAATTCACTTACAACCTAAACATAAAGTGTCGTAGACCCTGCACTACTTGTTAGGTGACTGTTTCTTTGGATCATCATCAAGCTACAGACCATCACCATCAAGGTTATTTTCAATAAGATCCTCACCCAAAGTTGCAAGAGAGTAACTGAAATGCAGGTTTCAAGAAGTCCAAGAATTGTAGGAGAGAGCCTTTGATTCCCACTTAAATTTGTTTATGATACAGATCAATTCTTGATGCTATTTTTTTTCTAGTAGAAATGATTCAGTCCAGGGTTTAGATGCATGACTTCTGCAGTAAAATGTAATGACTTGAGCTCAGCAAATACAGTGAACTTCATTATGCGTTTGGGAACCTGATGCCTGCTTCAGTTACTTTTCAGTTTTCTTCATCCATTCCTTGTGGGCATCTCTGGGTTAATTATACTTTAAATAGTTACTCAACCCCTAGCTCTTCTTCTACTGGGTTTTCTTATTTACATCAATCAGATCTATAGGTCTTCTTACATACAGTCTGTTGATAAAATTTGATAATTCATACTTAAAATATTCAGGACCACTTTTCATATTACATCCTTCAGTCACCTCCTCCTTTGACAGGTACTTCATAAACATAACACTTGACCAGAGTTTTGTTAAGATTCCTCATAGGGTAACATCCTTTAATATCCTTCCGTGCTGTTGCAGAAGCATAAACTGCATCTTTAAGATCAAAAGAAGCCTGAAATTTCCACACACTGCAGTCAGAATTCATTAATTTGTGAGTGAAAGATGCCCACTAATCCACTCTTGAACTTCTGGATGCCACCTTGATTCATTGGCTGGATTAAAGAATAAAGAAGTCCTTTTTGCAGGCAGGTAGGTGACAAAGCTGTTTCCACAAATAAGATCTGAAGTTAGAGGATGTCCCCTGCAGTTACCTAAGGACAGAATCTTGTGGAGGAACTTAGGCACTCTGAGGTTTTCTTTCACATTGGGCATCACTTGCATAAAAAAAAAAAAAAAAAAAACAAAAAAAAAAAAACACATCTCTGAAAAGCTTAGCAGTCACCCAAGTACTTCTGAGAGGATCCCAAAGGGATGATGCATAGCACCCACAGGCCTGGAACATTCCTGCACGATGACGCCACAGGACGCGCTGGCACAAACAAAAACAGTGGCTCTATTTTTTTCTTTTTTAACTTGAAAGGACCCTGCTTTCATCAGTCAGATTATTATTGGGCAAATAATGTCCTCAAAGTACAGATTCATCTTTGTGATAAAATTGATAAGATGTCAGATTATGCTTCTGGTCTGAAGAAGTGCAAACCTCATGAAGTTATCTGTAGCCTCAGTGTTGGCAGCTCTGCTCCGTGGCAGAGCTTGCAAATGCTGGGATGTAACCTCAAGCTGTGATTAGACTCACGGCAGAAAGTAAACGTTTTCAGTGAGGTTGATTTTATTTTGTAATTTTGTCCTTTTTATGAACTTAGGTCTTAGTGTTAGATTTTCCATTACATGCTTATTTGAAAACCACTTACAGAGTACGTAGTCCATTTGAAACAGTGTAGGAATTTTTAAAGTTTGTTGCTTGTCAGTTCTTTTAAGATTCTTAGTGTAGCTATACAAGGCTGTGACTGATCTTCCTGTCTCTTGATTACTAGTGGTTCCGGGCCAGCCTCCTACATCTTTTAGAAATGCAGCCATCCTGGCCACACCCCAGGCCCAAAGTCCAAATCTCGCTACCCACTTCATTGACTCACTCTGTTGAACTTAACATCACAGCTCTGTTTTTACCCTTTTCACCCTATGGCTTCTAATTCCTGCAGTATCCTCAGAGTGACAGTCTTTCTTCTCATATGGTGACCACTTTTATTGTCTTTGCTGTTGCTTGAGACCATTCTAAATATGGATGAGGCTAATTTAGTGGAAACTGTTGTCGATAATTTCAACACAGCCTGGGATTAGAGTTCTGAGTTTCACAGAAGATAGCCAAGGTCAGGAATGCCCACTATATAGTTTCACTTTTAGTTGGCTAATGAGCTATCCTCAAACCTCACTCAGGTAACTCTCAGGGGAGCTGGATCTCCCTAAGATGACTGATTTTTGCCAGTCTGTTGCTGCACCCCTATTAGTAATCCACTGGTAGAGCAGGCTGCAGGCATCAGGCCTTTGGGATTTCTGGAAAGCATTCGAATTTTCTGACTCTTTAATGCCAGATTGAGTATCTGCTACACATTCTCTAATAAGCGCTCCTTGAAGAAGATGCAGAGCATACAGCCTAGTGCTGGTTGTTAAGAAACAGGCAGGTTTTCAGCAACTCAAGCCTATAAAATAGTAAACAATGCATTGTCTTACAGTTTCTGTCATTTGATGTTCAGAAAATTGGTCTTAGTTAGATCTTGAGACTAAATCTTGCCAGAGAAACAATCTCATTATGTTTCTCAGCCTGGCTTACTAAAGTCTGTAACTTCAAAACACTCCAAAGTATTTGGTCCTAGACTCCTAGGTGAGGGTATCCTGCCAAACTATTTATGTCACTCTTTGAAAATTGTGAGTGTGTTCTTTATACTTCTTTTTCCGTGGTGGTTATCTCATTGTGTGGCGAGGACCTCTGGTACAGTGTTGAATGGTAATCATGATAGCGGGCATCATTTCTGTTCTGGTTTTGATGAAGATGATGTTTACTGTGTGTTTTCTGGTAATTACCCTTTATCAAGTAAGGAAATTCCTTTTTTTTTTTTTTTTTAATTTTTTTTTCAACGTTTTTTATTTATTTTGGGACAGAGAGAGACAGAGCATGAACGGGGGAGGGGCAGAGAGAGAGGGAGACACAGAATCGGAAACAGGCTCCAGGCTCCGAGCCATCAGCCCAGAGCCTGACGCGGGGCTCAAACTCACGGACTGCGAGATCGTGACCTGGCTGAAGTCGGGCGCTTAACCGACTGCGCCACCCAGGCGCCCCAGGAAATTCCTTTTTATTCCCAATTTGCCAAGTTTGTTTTTGTTTTTTTAAATTATGAGTAGGTGTTGAACTCTATCAAATATTCTCCTGCACTTTGAACTGATCATATGGGGTTTTTTTCCCCTTTAATTTGATCATATGATGAATTGCTTAGATTTTCTAATATTGTATAGCTTTCTGTGGTTATTAGTGTTCTGGAACACTGTGTAAAGTGAGAATTGCCTGGAAATTCCATGAAGGTTCTGTGTCCTGCAGAGGTTACAACTCCCAAGTTCTTCTGCATACATTCTTGTACCTACCCCAGAGAAGGCTCTAGATGGGGTGGCTCCAGGCTGTGCGCTTAGCTTTAGCATTTGGATTTTAAACAAGCCCTGCTAAAATCAGAATCACTGGGTAATCACACAGGATCCTTTCTAATCTAGAGTAGCACTGTCCAGGGATGGAAATATTCTCTCCTCTGCATTGACCAGTATAGGAGCCACTAGCCACATGTGGCTCTTGAGCACTAGAAATGTGGCTGGTACAACCGAGGAACTGCATTTTTAATTTAATTTTGTTTCAACTTAAATAGCACATGTGGCTAGTGGCTAGTGGCTACTGTTTGGGGCAGCACAGACCGAGAGTCTTGGCCCCATCTAATTTTCCAGCCTCTCTTCCTCCATCCTTTGCATCCCTAAAGCTCTAGCTGTATTTCATTACTTGATGTTTTACAATTACACCATGTGTTTTGTGTTCTGCTCTGCCCAGCATGCCTGCCTCCTTCTCACTAGCCACCTGGCAATGTTTGGCTCATTCCTTAGGACTCTGTTCAGTTGTGGTCAAGTCCTGAGGCCTCTCCTGTCCCGGCCTTTGTCTCCAGCGAGCTCTAGGGTCATTTTCCTCTGTGCTGTCACTGCACTCATACATTTGCCTCACTGTGACTAGTGCTGAGCTCACCCTCCTCTGTCTCGTTAGCGCTTTCAGGACAGACAACCTTACTTTTAAATTTTCGGGCCTTAGTACATGGTAGGTTCTCAGAAAATGCCTGTCTCACACCAGGTGTTAAATAGTCAACAGGAATGGGCATGGCGTGTTCACGGGATGATGGAAGGGTTTCTTTGGCTACAAGAGAGAATGGGGTTAGGCAGTAATGAGACATAAAGATCAGGTCAATTAAGGGCCTTTTAAGCAAAACCATGTAGGTTTGCTTAAGGAAGTTGGAAAATGAGCATGAGGGAAAGTTGAGGCAAGAGTATAGCATCATGAAAGCATGGTTTTGTGGGGAATGTGTCTCATGGCAGGCTGCAGGCCAGTTTGAGTGCAGCACGTGCCAGGGATGTCAGCAGCCTTCAGGAGTGAGACACAGGACCAGTAAAGATCATGCCGTCTGTCACCCTGGATCGCCAGGGTAGATGAGGCTGATTGCTGAGATGTCCTCTTTCTCTCTGGTCATTCTGCAGGCTCCTGAGGCTGTGGGCTTCTCCCAGAGGGTAGCAGCTCTCCTTGATGACAGAGGGCTCCTTGCTAAGGAAGTTCAAGTACACTTGCGCTCTGCTGAGATCCCCAGATGGGAGTGGCCCTCTGGTGGAGAACAAGGAGCACTTGTGAGCTTATCAAAGGAAAACTGAGTAGATCTAGAAGACCCAAAAATTTTATAGTGAGCCATAGAAAGGATTGAGACATCAGTATCAGAAGGATGAAAGATCTGGACCAGAACAAAGATGATTGGATGCATTCATTGTTCCAGGCAAAATGTAGAGAAAATGAGCAGTTGAGGGCAGGGGACTGAGGGAGGCTCGTGAGTGGTTTCTGTGGAACAGTAGGGATGGAAGACCATTGAAAAGGAGAAAATAAATGGGGAGGAAATCTGCGCAGCAGGCATTGTTCATCATTTGGGAAGGTGGTCAGTAACAGGGAGGAGGGAAAATGTATAGCCTGGGCAGCTGGAATGGTGCAGTGTGGTCAGATGAAAGTCTTTTCAAAGTCAAGGTGACTTACTTGTGTTTGAAGGCAAAAGGGATGGAGCCAGTAGAAGGACAGAAAAACCAGCGGTGCTAAAGGAGTCAGGAGGGAGCTGGATAAGGAAAATGAGTTCTTTTGACAAGAGGAGGGCTGCCTCTTTCTCAGGACTGCTGGGAGCAGTAGGAACATCTAGGAGAGGTGCCCCGTCCGCGCGTTTCTGATAGGAGGCGCCCAGAGAGGAGAGGGAATGTGGGACGAAATGTGACCATTGAAACAAAATTAATAGTATTGCTTTTTCTTGTAGCCAATAATGTTAATGGAATACCCTCAGGAGGCGGCAGCGGGGCCGGTGGTGGCATCAGCCAAAAGACTCCACTCTTCGAGACGTACTCAGACTGGGACCGAGAAATCAAGAGGACAGGGGCTTCCGCATGGAGAGTTTGTTCTATTAATGAGGGTTACATGATATCCACTTGGTAAGTCCCATTTTTACAGCCTTATTTATAGCTGGAGGTGACTTCTTGTGAATAATAATCACTCTGCTCTCTGATAACTTACAAGTTATGGTGAATGGAATATTTGTTTTTAATAATGCTTTCATGAGGGGCACCTGGGTGGCTCAGTTAATCGTCCAACTCTTGATTTTGGCTCCCCTACTTGCTCTCTAATCTCTCTCTTTCAAAAATAAATAAATAAGCCTTAAAAAAAAAAAGATAAAAAAACTGCTTTCATGGATATTTTATCTTAAAGATGAAAAAAGAGAGAAAGGAGGATGTCTTAGGGTAGAAAGGAGGATGTCTTACGGTGCAGTGAGCACTAGTAATTGCTGCCCAGTCAGTGAGTCTGCGTGTCTTTGGAAACAGGAAAGGTTAGAAGGGGGAGATAAGGAGCTGAAGCTTTTTTTTTTTTTTTTTTTTTAAGTTTCTTTATTTATTTTTAGAGAGAAAGAGTGTGAGTAGAGGAGAGGCAGAGAGAGAGGGAGAGAGAATCCCAAGAGAGAATCCCAATCCCTCTGCACTGTCAGTTCAGAGCTGAACACGGGGCTTGATTTCATGAACCATGAGATCATGACCTGAGCTGAAACCAAGAGTCAGATGCTTAACTGACTGAGCCACCCAGGCACCCCAGAAGCTAAAGCTTCTTGGTAGATTTGTGGGTTTGGTGTGGTCTTGTGTTATGTGCCTTGGATTCTTACCCATAGAGAACAAAGGTGGGCATGTTTTTCAGAAACCAAATACATGTTTGATTAATAATCATTTTGGAGAATATTTTAGACATCTCCTTTGGATGTTTCCCCCTGCTTTAAATATAAGTTTTGTGATAATTGACAACGTCACACGTGTTTTAGACAAGAGATGTCTAGGGTCAACCTTGTCTTCCATGGTACCTACCATGTGGCCACCAAGTAGGGTGCACATTAAATGGGGATAAACGTGTTTAATTATATATGGAGTCTTCAGAGCACACTTACCTGCCTAGAGCACAGGATTCTTATGTTATGGTTTGCTTTTTCCTCTCCAGCCTTCCAGAATACTTTGTAGTGCCAAGTTCTTTAGCCGACCAAGATCTAAAGATCTTTTCCCATTCTTTTGTTGGAAGAAGGATGCCCGTAAGTGCTGTCTGTTGGATTTCATTCATACCGATGTCTTTTTCTCTACCCAGTTACATAAAGGCTCTGCTTCTCTCCTAGTTCTGGTGCTGGAGCCACTCAAATGGCAGTGCCCTCGTGCGAATGGCCCTCATAAAAGATGTGCTGCAGCAGAGGAAAATCGACCAGAGGTATCAAGAAATGGTCATTGTTGCTGTAGACATTTTTAGTTGTCAGAAATAATATGTTAAACTCCTGACTACTTGAAAATAGTTAGAAAGTGGCATAGTTTTATTAATTAGTTAGCAACATATAGTCTATACAAGAATCACCATTTTGGAAAAAAATGTGAATATATTAAAATTAACATTTAAGTTATACTAAATAGAATTTAATTCTTTGGCTTATAAGACACTGGGGAATCTTACATTGCTGACGTCTTGGTATAACAGTGTTGCCTTTAACGTATTTGCAATGTGTGGTGATTTCCAGCTGAGATACTTTAGGGTAAATCAGACCTTTCTTGTAGTTTGGTGTGTCTTAGGTCTACAGAGTCACAGTAGCTTAAATGGTGGTTTTAATTAGCTACCACAAACAAGTTTGGCATCATCTGCTATAAAGTCGCCAGTAATCTCCATGTCATTAAAGCAGAAGGCATTTCTCAGTCAGTGGGCATCACTATTGTTTAGTCTCTCCCTAAAGCCCTCTGAGTCCTGCTTCTTTCCACTCTCCTGAAGCCCCTCTTCCTCACCAGTACTCTGCCCTCTGCAGACATTACCTAGAATCTGTTTCAGGCCACTGCTTCTTCCCATTCTGCATTTCTTTTCCTAAACAAGTTTACCTATGGCTGTGGCTTTAGTGACCATCAGATTTTATCTCTAATGGGACATCTTCCACGTGCAAGTCTCAGAGGCCCTTTAAACTCAATATGGTCCAAAACCAGCCTCCAGCATACAAGCACCGCGCACTCTCCCAGCCTGCCCTCAGAAATCCAGGAGTCATCCTGGATGCGTTTTCTTTCACTTCCTTCCCCACATTGAGCCCATCATCAAATCTGTCACTTCACTTTTTAGAAACCTTACAAACTGTGTCCACCCCAGCTACACCCCTACCATGAGTGCCCTCATTTCTTCCCTCCACGTCTCATCCACTATCACACCCGTGGCTCCCGGCCCTGGCCACCATGGACTTTGCCTTTGCCTGTGCTTTCCCATCTCCCGATATTCATCAGTGCTGTTCCCTTCTGGGCTGTCTTTCTTCATGCTTATCCTCCAGCACTCTCCACCCCACCCTCTCGGTACTCCCTCGTTCTTTATCTCTCATGGCAAATATCACTTCCTGAAGATAAGCTTTCCCTCACCTCCTAAATTAGATCAGGCCTCAAGTTATACATTCTCTATGGCTCTGTAAATTTTCTTCATAACACTTACTTCAGTCTTTAATTGCATGTATGTGTTACAGTTTGATTACTGCCTATATTTGCTACTAGGCTATAAGCTTCTTGAGCTGAAGGGACTATGTTTTGCATACCATTGTACATTCAGCACCCAGGAAACACCTGTGATGTTGAATATTTATTCAATACTTGTTAAATAAATGAGGAACAAAGGAACAGATCTTAGAAAACCGGCTCAGAGAGCCTCAAATTGTATATCACAGTCTGTGACTGTTACAGCCAGATCTTAGTTTTTTTTCCCCAGAGCCATACCGAAGAAAGGCACCTTTGCTGAAGCAAATAACTGACAAGTGACCCTCAAATGATCCTTCAGGAAAGGAAAAGGAGTATTATTCAAATAATCCCTGATGGGTGTTTTTTACCTTGGTCACATTTGAAATGACCTGTCATGTCACAGTCCAAGCCCAGTATTCACTGCCATGTCTGCTGGTTAGATGCACAGGAAGGGTGGGGGCTGGGGGGAGGCTGCTATTAGAGGGAAGTCAGCAGCACTGCTGGGTGGGAGTTCGTCCTGAACCCTCACAGTCAGTGGCACTTGTAATGTTTTAATTTTATTAGGCTGAGAATTGTTTTGATTCTTTCTATTTTTTCAGCTATCCTGTTCTTCATAAGTTGGACAGGCTCTCTTTGTTGTCAAATCTCTCTCTGCCCCTTTCTCCTTAGACATACCATCTCAGGCCCTCTCTGTGTTTCTCCACAGCCAAGCTTGTGTCCACCACAGGACCTTTGCCCTTACCTTCCCTCTGCCTAGAACACTTTCTCTCAGATCTTTCATGGCTTCTAGTTATTTGGGTTTTGGCTTCAGTATTACCTTCACAGAAGAGCCTTTCTGACCACATGACTTGAACTAGCCTGCATTCACTCGATTATGCCACCCACGGCATTCACCACAGCCTATTACTTTATCATTTACCCAACCACCACCAGAAATAGAAGCCCTGTGAGAGCAGAGGCCCAGCCTGTCTTGTTTATCTATCTCCAGCTCTGAGAATAGTGCCTTGGCTCATAATAGGTCTTCAAAAAATATGTGTGGCATGAATGAATGACTCAAGGATTTTGTCTTTATTAGGATTTGTAATGCAATAACTAAAAGTCATCCACAGAGAAGTGATGTTTACAAATCAGACTTGGATAAGACCTTGCCCAATATCCAAGAAATACAGGCGGCTTTTGTAAAACTTAAACACCTATGCGTTGATGGTAATTTCATTTTTATTATATATGTATATATATATATATATATATGTATACAGTGAATGGGTGATAACACCATTGCATGAGGCATGTCAGAAAAAATGATAGCCCTTGAAAATATAGAAATAGATATATTTAAGTAGAGGCACATTGAAATACTTTTGCATGACAGTATCAGAAGCTCTTAGAAAATGGAGTTTAAACTGCTTTTTTGTTTTGGAGGGAAAAAAAAAAACAATTACACCACTTTGAAATAAATAATAAATGGTGTGGTAGGATACTTCTGTAAAGTGCCAAGGAGAACAGTGAGCTACCCATACAAACTTCCTAAGATTTTAATGCACACAGTTACATTTTAAGATAAGGGACTTGACATGAATTTCAAACAGAGCCATGTTGTAATCTGCGTGGCCTCAGATTTCTAATACATGTATTAGAACAAGTGCTTCTCAGGCACTTTCATTGTGCCCCAGGGGGATGACTCCCGTGAAAGCATCTCTGGCATAAGTGTGGCCTCCTTGAAGTATACACAGAGTCCTACTTACCTGGGAGCCAGGAGAGGCAGCCATTGTGGCAGTTCTGCAGGGATGAGCGGGTGCTTGCCTGGAAGGAGAACTGGGGAGGGACATGGTGTGTTAAAAAAGCACAGTGACATGAATTCTTATCAACCATCTGGTAATTGGAACATTACTAAAGCCTGGAGTTTGTGAGGTGAGCGACGTCTTGAGACAGGCCACGCAGGACTGAGTCAGGACAGTGCAAGCCCTGCCAGGAAGATGCCCTCATTCCTGCTGTCACAGAAACCGTGCACTGAGAGGCAGCGCTGGCAGCAAGAGCAGGGGAGAGAAGCAAGGAGGGTGAGGTTTGCAGTCAGGAAGCTGTGAGTAGGGGGCATCAGAATCCAGGGGTGGGCTGACCAGGAAGGTGGGAACCACTGGCTCTTAGGAGGCAGAGGTGGCTAGACTCTCCAGGACTTCCCTGAAAGCCTCCAGAGGAGTGCCTTTTTTGTTTTTTATAGAATTGTAACATGTCCTCTTAAATGACTATATTATTAAGTGAAAATGCATACTTCCTTAAAGCCAACTAAATATTAAAAACTGTGACATATCACTTAACTCTGATATTGATCATGTAAAATTAAGTTTAAAAAGCCTAAAAAGGTGTGTGCATACATTTTATATATATATACAAAATATATGCATCCTATATATTACATATATATGTTTTTTAGATAAATATTACCATATTTATTGCAGAGCCTTTTGAAGAAACTGAAGAGAAATGGTTGTCTTCACTGGAAAATACTCGGTGGTTAGAATATGTAAGGTTTGTACAACCACTTTCCTTTTTCTTCTTTAACTTTTTATTTTGAAATAATTATAGACTCATAGGAGATGCAAACAGTCCAGCGCTCCACATACTCCTCACCTAGCTTCCCCCGGTGGTTACATCTTCCATAACTAGAATGTGGTATCAAAACCAAGAAACTGACAGTGGTATAATATATAAGCCTTATTCAGATTTCACCACTTTATATGTGTTTTCGTGTGTGTGTGCGCATGTGCATATGTGTGGTATTCTGTGCATTTTCATTGCATGTGTGGATCCGTGCAGCCCCCACCACAGTCACTATACAGAACTGCTCCATCACTGCAAGGCCCTTCATGCTGCCCCTGCAGAGTTGCGTCCCCATCGCTGTGCCCTGGCAACCACTCCTCTCTTCTCCGTCTCTGTGTTCTGAGATTTCAAGAATGTCCTGTACATCAGCCCCCTTTTTATAAAAGGATTAATGAATTTCCCTGATAGAAAAATCAAAACATACTCTGTTGAAGAGTCACTTAAATGCTGATAAAATTTGCAAAGGTTATTGAGAACACAGTACAGTGTGAGATTAGATGTGCTTGATTTCAAGTACTTTTAAAGAAATATTTATAGTGGAAATTTTATTTTCTTAACAGTATTTTTCCCTTTCTCTTTTCAGGGCATTCCTTAAACATGCAGCAGAACTCGTGTATGTGCTAGAAAGCAAGCGTCTCTCTGTAGTCCTGCAAGGTAATTCATTACTGAAAACAGTGGTCACCATGCCAGCCAGCGTGGTGACTGCCCGCATTCAAGTAGATGATGCTACTGCTAACCCATCAGGGACACTACAGATTCTGCCACAAAGACCGCAGGTAGAAAGGAGTCCGGTTTTCTGCCCTGTGTTAAACCTTCTTCCCGTATTATGGGAAGGGTTGGGTTGCAGCTCCTGACAGAGTCAGACAGAGTGTTAGTCTTGGCAGAGCATCCTTTCTGTCTAATCTTGCTACGTTTCAAATTCATAAAAATTTCAACTTAAATGCCTCTGGATCACGCTAGATTGGACTCTACAGAAATAGATGGGTATCAAGAAATTGAATTGACACTATGTGTTAACTAACTTGGATTTAAGTAAAGTTTAAAAATTAAAAAAAAAAAGAATAGCCAATATTCTGAATTTTGTCTAATGTTTAGTAGGAGTAAAGTACAATATAATAATGTTTCAGTTAAGTGAAGGATGATTGTATGTTAGGTAAATTTAACAGCTAACAGAATTTCTAAGCTTACTGATGTAGTTTAATAAACCATGAACTTCCTACCTTATCCTATAATATATTTCACATTACATAGCTTGTGAATATGCTACACTACTGAAGCTTACAAAAGTATTTTTACCAACTGTCAAATTTAACAGACTTTAGCAAAGTAAAGATATTTAAAACCTTTAAAGGGGACAAAAGAATAGTAATGCACTATTTCAAGTAATCCCTAACTGTGATGCCATCAGAGTTACTTAATTCACACATAAATGCAGACTCTCACAATCCAGTAATCTCTCCTCTCAACCAGTGGGTATTCTAATCCTATTGCAAAAATACTACTTAGCACATGTCTTGATGGATTTGTATAATACAAAAAGGTTAGAAGAGATACTGAGCCTACATCTTAGTAACACTTTTTTTTAGAACGTGGTTTTGAAATCGTTTATTGAGGTATAACTTGCATATTATAAAATACACCCATTCTGAATGTGTATTTTTAGCACACATACAGAGTGTAGAGTTCAGAGTCCAGTTTTAGAAATTATTTATCTCACCAAAAAGATTACTTGTGTCCCAGCCCCAGACAACCACTAATGTGCTTTCTGTTTCTCCACATTTGCTCTTTCTGAGATGTCCTGTGTAAACGAAATCATACAAAATGTGATCTGTTGCCTCTTGCTTTTTTTATTTTACATACATGCTTTTGAGGTTCATTCACGTAGCATGTATTAGCAGTTTGTTCCTTTTTATTTCTGAATAGTATTCCTTTGTAAATACCACATTTTATTTATACATTTGCCCACTGGCAGACATTGAGTTGTTTCCATTTTATGGCTATTATGAATATGCTGCTGTGAACATTTATATAAAAGTCACCATGGGGACATATTTTTTTTATTTCTTGTGGGTAGGTACTTAGAAGTGAGGAATTGCTCAGTTATAGGAGTTGCTATCGTTAAAAATTGATGTTGGTGACAGGTTTTCATGGACTCTTATCAGGTTGAAGTACCCTTCTGTTCCTAGTTTGCTGAGAGTTTATCCAGAATGAACTTTGGATTTTTATCACATAGATGCTTTTTATGCATCTAATGAGATGATTATGTTATTTTTATCACTTTATGTCTGTGAAGTGTTACTTTTTGTCAGATGTTAAGCCAACCTTGTTTTCCTGGAATAAATTCTTGAATTCATGAGATAATATGATTTGCTTGTATTTTGTTGATGACTTCTACAATCTAATCATAAGGGATACTTAGTATAGTTTTTGTCTGATTTCTTTGGCTGGCTTTCATATCAGGTATTACTGGCATTACTGAAAAAGACACCAGCTATAAAAGATAGGAGGAAAATGTTTGCCACCTTTTCACATGGTGGTGGACAATCCCATTCCCCTTGTTCACTTCTGAGTCACCATGTGGAATTGCCAGTAGTAAAATTAATGTTCTTAGGAAGCAGAATGGACTCTTGAAAGATTTCCACCCCAAACTACTGAAATGTAAAAAGTGTGAGGAATATGCCCTGTTATTTGGAAAATATTCATATATAAAAGATTATTTCCCATTAAACACTGATTGAGCTAAAGTCTATAATATTTTAGAGTTGCTGGAATCCATTGAACCCTCCTAACATGGATTATTTTGAAGGTAGCTCGGGCAGAGAATAATGTAGTATCCACTTGACCTTCCCTTTCTCGCTCAGCATTTTTCTATGTAGTAGTTATTTTCTTTTCCATTTTTCTTAACAGAGGAGGAGGGAAGAGACTTGAGCTGTATGGTAGCTTCTCTTGTTCAAGTGATGCTGGATCCCCATTTTAGGACAATTACTGGATTTCAGAGTCTCATCCAGAAGGAGTGGGTCATGGCCGGATATCAGTTCCTGGACAGGTGCAACCACTTAAAGCGATCGGAGAAAGAGGTAACAGGATCTCGGTGCTTGTTGTGAGTCTGTAAGTGTACACAAGGCAAAATTCACGTTGTCATGTGAAGAGCTATTCTGTCTGTAAAGAAACCAGGAGGCTTTTTAAATATTGCATTTAGCACCTCTTTGCTTCCTTAGTCTAAGACTACCAATGGATTAGCATCCAAATTGATGTACTTACGAAGATTATTGTAATTATATAGGTAAAATTCCAAAAAAAAATTGTTAAATTTCTCCACGTTGAGAACTACTTGATAAAATGCTGTATTATCTCTCTGAAAAGCAAATAATGAGCACATCAGGTATTTTGAAAAATCAATTTTGGAGTATCACATTTTCTTAAAATGGGGCACGTGTGTTAAGAATGGGATGTTTGAGAGGGACATCTTTGTAACAGCTCTGGGCACAGGAGCTGCCATGGGTGCAGAGGTAGGAGAGCCTGTGAAAGGCCCTGCAGGCATCTCACAGAATGGTGGTTTCAGAACTGAAACCTGACTGAGCAGTACAAACTACCATCTGAGGAAATCTCGACAGCGAATACTTCACTTAAAAGATGCTGGGGGCGTGGGACACCTGGGTGGCTCAGTCGGTTGAGTGTCTGACTTCGGCTCCGGTCATGATCTCACGGTTCTTGAGTTTGAGCCCCACATTGGGGTCTGTGCTGACAGCTCAGAGCCTGGAGCCTGCTTCGGATTCTGTGCCCCACTCTCCCTCCACCCCACCCCTGCTTGTGCTCTGTCTCTCTCTGTCTTTCAAAAATGAATAAACATAAAAAAAAAAAAGATGCTAGGGGCGCCTGGGTGACGTCCGACTCTTGATTTCTGCTCAGGTCATGATCTCAGTGGTTGGTGAGTTTGGGCCCCACATTGGGCTCTGTACTGCCAGGGCGGAGCCTACTTGGGATTCTCTATCTCTCTGCCCCTCCCCTGCCTGCTCTCACACACTCTTTCTTTCTCATAAATAAATAAACTTAAAAAAAATAAAAAGATGCTTGGACTCCAGGATACAATAGCTGTCATCAGCTGTTATACTTGGGGCTCCACCATGTGACCTAGAGGCTAATGCCAACTGTTTTCTGAAACTCTGGGAAGTTTTCCGGATGCTGAGCCTGCACGGTGCACCAAAAGCTAATTACAGAAGTTGTTTTTTGGTTTGGAGTTGTTGGTTTTTTGTTTTTATTTTTCAGCATTCTAAAGAATTATTTCCAGATAAGCTTAATCACATATTTTAGTATCCCCCATTCATACAGTGACACTTGCCTGTTTACTTTGCCATTTCAATGATACTACACAAGTAAGGGCTGTGATGTTTATCACAGTTGAACTTACTTCTTAGGTTTGACATAAGCTGGTTTCACCTATTTGCATATCCTTGGCTTAGCTTTGGAGCCAAGTGTTTTAGGCTTAGCTGTTCTCTTATTAATCTCTTCCTTACTGTAAGCAGTAAGTTTGGAAATAAATGTGAACAACTGAAGGACAACATTAAATCATCCCATTTTCTGTTTGTATATGCCAGTCTCCCTTATTTTTGCTGTTCTTGGATGCCACGTGGCAGCTGTTAGAACAATACCCAGCGGCCTTCGAGTTCTCAGAGACCTACTTGGCTATACTGTACGACAGCACCCACATCTCCCTGTTTGGCACCTTCCTGTTCAACTCTCCTCACCAGCGGGTGAAACAAAGCACGGTAAGAGATACTGTGGCAATAGCTACTTCTCTTTTTTGCTTTTACAACTTTATTGATATAGAATTGAAGTACAGTTAGCCGCATATTTAAATATGTAAATTAAAACAGTCTTAAGCTACCATTTTAAGCTGTAATTTCTGAATGAATTCTATAAAAGCCTACAAAAATCTAGGAAACTGTTTCATTTTTATGACTGAGCATTTTAGGTATTTTTCTCTGATGTACATTGTTCATAATAAAGCAGTTTTTAGGGCTCCTGGATGGCTTACTCGGTAGAGCATGCGACTCTTAATCTCAAGGTTGTGAGTTCAAGCCCCACTTTGGTCATGGAGCCTACTTAAAAGAAAAGAGGGGCACCTAGGTGGCTCAGCCGGTGAAGCATCTGACTTTGGCTCAGGTCATGATCTCACAGTTCATGAGTTCGAGCCCCACGTCAGGCTCTGTGCTGACAGCTCAGAGCCTAGAACCTGCTTCAGGTTCTGTCTCCCTCTCTCTCCACCCCTCCCCTGGTTGGTTTCTCTCTCTCTCTCTCTCTCTCTCTCTCTCTCTCTCTCTCTCTCTTTCTCTCAAATAAATTAAAAAAAATTTTTTAATGTGATATGTAACAATTAAAACAGATTTCAAAGATGTAAATTATTACACCCACCTTAAATGTTGTGCTTTTATATTTATATTTTGACATTCAGTCTCTCCAGAGGAGTAATTTAAAAGGTCCTCTTTGAGGACTTTTGTTTCCTAGAATAAAAGATGTACAAAGCAAGATCATTTTCTTCAAGAGTTCTGTGGAGAAGGAATTTCAGAGATGAAGCATAGGCATGGTGCTAGACTCAAATTCTTGGCAGGCGCTGGCTGACCAAGTAGCCTCAGAACCAGTCCCACATGCCACACAGCAGTCCTGTTGGGTAGGATGTTCAGTTTCTAGTCACAGGTCATTGACCTAGAGGAAGAATCATGACTAAGGAGGGTCTCAAGCCAAACTTGAAACTAACTTCTGATTGCCACTGGTAGAACCTTCCAGAACCCTGGGTTCTGACTCACCCACATTGGAACTGACATTGGGAATAGCTGATAAATGTTGCAGTAACCATTGAGAGAAACAGAAAGGAGAGTTCTTGCTGTCCTCAGCCTCAGCACTAAGGCCCTGGTCCAGGTGATGTGGCCTGGTATAATGTGAGTCCCTCCTAGGGTCAGAAAACCTGAATCCTGGCCCTGGTCTGGGAGAATGGTGAGCCCAGGTTCCTCATCTGTAAACTGTGAATCATAATGCTTCACTATTTGCTAAAGAAATGAATTAGTCTAGATTGCGGATGTGAAAGACAAAGTGCACTAGACATTTAAGGAGATGATTTTTATTCAGGCTATTGTAATAGAGAGACCTTTATTAATGAGGAACATCCCAAAGAAAAGGAAGGGGCCTGGGGCTTGTTACAAGAGGAGGGAGATGGGAGGGAGGGGGAGCTGGTCTTACCTCAGAGTAGGGGAGCCATGTCTCAGTGGGGCTGTTGTCCGGGGGCTCAGGGTCAGAGAAACTTAGCACTGCCATAGGGTATTTATTTTAGATCGGGGAGTTTGTGAAGGAAGTTTTTATAAAATATATTCTGTGCTTCCCTAATAGAATGTAACCTCTCCCAGTACTGCGCTCAGACCGGTGGTAGGCTGGGGCCCTGAGGTGTGGGAGACTATTTGTTCCTAAACTAAATGGTCTCCGATGCGCTCCTTTTCATTCCTCGTTCACTGGGCATCATCCAGTTTGTGCCCCTTGAGCTTCGCTGTGGGCTGTGCATCTGGTGGTGTTGCCTGCCCATCATACTCCTCTCCCTTCACTGCCCCGTGTACACGCCCATGCACGCCCCTAGTACATGCATGCATGCACACACACACCTTGTGGGCCTTCAAAATGTACACAAAGCTAGGAAATCAGCCTTGTTAGACATAGAACATTCGATGTAAAATGCCAATACATTGGCCTTAAGGTCCCAGTGACTGCAGTGCCTCCAGCAGGCACTGAGCAGAGGACTCTGCAGAGCTCAGGTTGGACCCCAGAGACACTCACTCCTCACCCTGCTACTAGGCTGGATTCTGGATGTGCCCAGATAAGTTTACAAATAGCTTTCGATGTGGAAATAAATATTTTTTAAAAGTATATCATCTGAGGGTGCCTGGGTGGCTCAGTCAGTTAAGCAGCTGACTCTTGATTTGGCTCAGGTCATGATCTCACGGTTCATGAGTTCAAGCCCCGCATCATCGAGGAGCCTGCTTGTGGTTCTTTTTCTCCCTCTCTGCACCTTTCCCCTCCCATCTACACTGTCTTTCTTGCTCGCTCTCTCAAAATAAATAAATAAACTTAAAAAAAAGTAGATCATCTACTTTCCCTGGTCCATGCTCTAATACTGTATTGTTTTTTTAGCCTGGCCTTTTTCAAAAGCTTTTCCTGGCGAGTACTAGCATGGATCCCTCCTTGTCTCAGCACTTCATACTGATGATTTGATGTAACAGCCAGATTGAAGGCCGTCAGTGCCACCTCTGCCCTCCCTGGGAAAATGGCTTTTGATGTAAGGTCCTGATTAGCACAACCGCTGTTCTCAGCTTAGTCTCTTCCATAAAGACGTTTCCTTCTTTTCTGAGGCCACCTTAGATGCTCATGGTCAGGTACTCTTTGTGGAAAATCTGATCTTTGGAGATAAACATTTTTAGTTTTCACATGAAAAAAGATGACTGTTTTCTGTTTATTTTTCTAGAAGGGCCATTAAAACAGCTCTTAATACTATCTTTTTAAAGGAAATGGGTTGTTTCTACATGCATATATATTTTGAAATTTCAAGTAACTAAAAAGGTTTTTTTCTAATATATTTGGTGCTTAATGAGTTAAGTTTTACTCGTTTGCAATAGGACATTTTGTAAAATGCCCTATACTGTTAGATAGCTTATCTGTTTCCTGCTGGCCCTGAGTCAACACTACGACATGGGTCACACCTGGTCATACCTGTGGGGTGGAGCTGGTGTCCTGACCACAGTGCTTCTTTAGTAATAACAATGAGTTTTTGCCTTTTTCCTAATTTCCAAACAAGTTCTTGGTTGTTTGGAGAATACTGAAAAGTACGGAGCAGAAAATAAGAATCAGTCCTCTCCCACCATCCAGGGACTCGGTATCTTGAGAAATTCCCTCCAGAGAACTAACCTACATAAACCGATGTGCCAGCCTGCTTTGGCCCTCAGCCAGGATGACGGCCCCTTTCTCCATGCCACTAAGTGCAGCTGCAAGGTTTGATGCTCCTCACCTTCTCCACACAGAGGCAGTGGGCTGTCTCCCTGCAGCATTGTGCCCTGCATCGGTAGGCCGCGTGAGCCTACAGTGGGCTGGAGGCAGGCTCCTGGGAGCAAGAGGCCCGGCCTCAGTGCGTGGTCTTCGTGGTCATGGCCAGATGCCGGGACTGTGTGCACAGGGTCTGGATTCCCTCCTCCCTGCTCCTGGGGTGTGGTTCAGATACTGAAGGTCACTGGATAAGTGACGTGTGAGCGTGGACTTAGAAAATGGGATAAAATAGATGGCAGTGATCACCATGCACAGACTGTCTTACACATCCACTCACCAAGTTCTGTGCCCAGCCGGTAGTTGTGTAAATGTATCACGTACTCAGAAAGTAAATTGCTACAATTACAAAAGTAACTGGGACACCTTGAAGACTTTATAGTATGGCTTTCCTGAAATTTTACTCAGAGGGTCCAGCCTCCTTGATGGCTTCCAGAAGAAAAGGTGCTCTCCTTGCTCATATAGGGTGTGAGGTATCCCTCTGATCCAAGGTGCCAAGAATGTCTCTTCTCTCAGAGCAAAACATGCTGCTCCCGGGGAGCTAGAGTTGCTCTAGTCCAGAAAATTCCCCATAGTGAGGGAATGATTTTGGCTCATCAGAAAAAATATATGAGAAAATCATTTGGCATCTTCTCATAAATGTTCAAATATTTATCTTGCAGGAATTTGCTATAAGCAAAAATATCCAGCTGGGTGACGAAAAGGGTTTAAAATTCCCCTCAGTTTGGGACTGGTCTCTTCAGTTTACAGCAAAGGATCGTACCCTATTCCATAACCCCTTGTACATCGGAAAGAGCACACCCTGTGTACAGAACGGTTCTGTGAAGGCTTTCAAACGGACAAAGGTAAATTACAAAAATGCACCAACAATAGAAACACAGTGTTTGCTTACACCTAACAAAGGTCATATTTTCAGAACACAGAGTATTAAGATCCAGGTCACTTCCCTTGACACTGCCAATGCAGATTTTGAGGAATCATTTGCTTTGTAACTGAAATGACCATGTCCTGACTTTTCTTCTTGGTGACTGAGGCCCACAGAGCTTGCTCAGCATGTAGGATTCAGCGGATAGCAGCTCTGAGCCTGAGAGGCCCCATTCCTGAAGCCCATCCTCTTGCCTTTCTTTCTAGAATCAGCCAGATCCTAGATTTCTCCCTAACCCAGAGGTCTTAGAAATTTGCGCTTTAGCAGAATGATGAACAGGAGGAGGAGGTATCCCCTCCCCACCAGGTCGCAGGCCAGCGCTAATGCCCTAGGCAGAGCCCATTGCTAGCTAATGGGACTCAGGTGGAAGAGGATCAGGAGGAGGGTTGCAAGGGAAGGGACAGAATGTTATGCCCGCCATTCCCCCATTTTGTCCCCACACCCAGTGAATATTTGCCACTGGGCCTTTCCTGTCTATGCAAAGGGGGAGGCTCCAGGGAGGTAATGCTGAGGTCGCTCTCCTTCCAGAAAGGCTACAGCTCCACACTGAGGGGAATGCCAGCTTCCTTGAAGAACGGGATCGTCACCGACCAGGACCTGGTCCCGAGGCGAAACTCCCTGATCCTGAAAGGAAAGCCGGAGCCGCTTCCGCAGCCCGGCGGCCAGGCCCGCGGCGCGGAGCAGTATCTCCGAGAGTGGTTCTCCCGGCCGGTGGACCTGCACGGCGCCCTTCTGCCGCACGTCTCCGGGACGCACGTCAAACTCTGGAAGCTGTGCTACTTCCGCTGGGTCCCCGAAGCCCAGATCCGCCTCGGGGGTTTCATCACCGCCTTCCACAGGCTGTCCTTGCTGGCCGACGAGGTGGACGTGCTCCGCAGGACGCTGCGGCAGCACCGGGCCGGCCCTCCGGAGGCCCGCTGCCCGGAGCCTGACCAGAGCCGGATGTACTTCCGGGTGGGCGGCCCACAGGCGGCGGGGACGCCGGAGTTCCTGTCTTCATCGTTCCCCTTCTCTCCCGTGGGCAACCTTTGCCGGCGGAGCATTTCGGGAACGCCGCTGAGCAAGTTCTTGAGTGGGGCCAAGATCTGGTTATCTACCGAGACGCTAGCAAACGAAGACTAACACGCCCGTTTTCTGAACGTTTTGAGGGGAGCCATAAACCGGCTTCCTCTGAATCAGAATTGCTAACCTAGGCATCAGAGGCTCTAAAAATTTTACGTGTCGGAATAATAGTTGAAATTTGCACTAATATTTAAAAACAAGTCGAGTTAACACTTCCTCACAATTCTTTTTTAAAAGACCTTTTCTTTTTTATGTCCTCTTTCTGTCATTTTCAGTCTGGCCCAGTTTCGGGTGATCTGTAGGCAGACATTCTCCTATTTTTACTACTGTGAGCAAACAAATCAGGTTTTGTCTGTGACGTTTATTTTGTCTGCATCCACTTTCTCCCACCAGCCACTAAAGGTTGCCTGATCCTCAGCCTGGCACCCCAAAGAAACAGAGGTCAGGAAAGTTAAATTAACATTTAGTCTATTTTCAAGAGTATCCGGTCAGCTCTAATAGGTATTAATGTATTTTTCTGGTCACTTTCTATTCTAATTGAACTCACCTGAGGGTTCAGTGTTCCAAGGCTATTATTTATTTTAGATCACCTTGTTTGGGACCGTAGATCACTGTGTTTTAAAATCATGAGTTTGTTGTTAACTTCCCAGGACTAACTTTAAAATGATATGCACTGCTGACTTTAAAAGCATTTGCTGTAGATAATATAAACTTAGAAGTGCCTTTGACATTGAGGTATGCATAACACAAAGTAAAACACAGTTTTCAGTTTTTAAAATCAGGGTGTTAACCTACATATTGGAAATGGGCTTGTCACCGCTGAGCTTCATACCAATAGCCAGGAGTCCCCCAAACCACATTTCCTTCCCTCTGAAAGTCAGCGAGGACACAGCGGGCCTGTGGGGTGGTCGGTGTGGGTGTGACAGCGGCAGGAGCCAGTGCTGTCGGCACCGAAGCCCACCCTCCAAAACAGAGGGCTGTTGAGAGGGATTTGGGCGTTTGCTGCCCGTATTTCCAGTCTGGTAAACTGTTGTTGGCACTTTACCTTGGAAATAACTAATGAGTCAGGTCACCTGCACAGAGGTCCCTCCTCCCGCCCACACAGTTCTTAGTGGTTAGGTTTAGCCAACAGGAGAAATAAAGTGTACTTCTCTCAAAATACTGCCATTTTAATATTGAGGGAAGACCCCCCCCTCCCCCCACCCCCGACCTCTGACAGTAGAGAAGCACGCAAAGGTGTGTTCTGCGTCAGACTGTGGCGGGAACCCAGCCAAAGCTGTGGGGTCGGAGCTGAAGCTTGTTAGGGGGACTGGCGGTCAGCACCATCCCCCTCCTCCCCACCCCCCCCCCCCCACTCTTCTGCCCACCCTGTTCCCTGTTTACAGGATGGATGTTTTCAAATTGGGCTGTTAGTTTCTTAAACGCCATCTTAAGCTTTAGAAAAGTTTTATAGTGAAGTGGCTAGCTTCTAAAACAAGTTTTTTCAAAGTGTGTTTTACCTTTATGTGTAATGAATAGCTTTCAAAATGTCTGAATTATTTTCCTTTTTAAAGTTGATGTCTCTGGACCTAAAGGGACAGAAGTTCTTACACAGTGTCTTAGGAAATTTGTCTTCTGGATCAACCCAGTTTTTTCAGCTTGTTGCCTAGAAAATAAGGGCTTTTTTCACCTTATATAAATAAATAGCACTATTGCCATTAAACATTTTATACTACTTGATTGGAAACCAGTCTCAATCCCCTTAAAGTCCCACAGCATATCCTGCCATTGAAAGTGTGATAATTCTCCCTTTTTGATTAAACTGCCTTTTTATTATTACAAATAATTCTAAATTGGCGGGGGGGGGGTCTGGGAGTGGTTGTTGAGCATTTATTTCTAATTCTCTTCCCTCACACATTGATTTTGACTCCTTTAGTGATTTTTTTTTTAATTTACAAGTTTAAAAAAGATTAGGTACTATTAACATACTGTCTTAAAATAGAAAATGTGCATATTTTTGTATGATAATCAAATGTAGTAAAATATGGTTTTTAGTTTTATTTTTGCTGGATGGTTGTTCTATCATGATTATTGTGCCACAACTTATGCATGATATGAAAAACAACTATAACAGCTTTAAGTCCTGGCCATTCTAAAGCTGCCTGGCACCTCTGCTAGCAAAAAGGATGTGGTGGTGACCGAAGTCCTCCGTGTGGTTACGGACGCTGCACCAAAGAGCGCTTCACACTCTCCAGCCCCACAGCCCCGCGAGCGAAGTCTGTGCCGATGGAGCACCGCACGGGCTCCAGACAGCTTGGGACTTTCTAGTACTGAACTTAAAGATGTACAATGTCTTACTGTTATTTTATGATGGAAACCAGTTTTAAAACCAAAAATGTCTTAACTTTATTTAAGAAAAGTATATTAATGTGTGCTAACAGACGGTGAAAACTAGTCAACATACCTTCAACAAAATCTGCTTGCTATAGCAGTAACCTCAAGTAGAACTTGATTTTGAGAGAAAACTAAAACCTTTGTGCCTAAAATTACGACCTGAGTTAAAGTAGGATGAGCAGGAAGATGAGAGCTCTTGTTCAACAGTGATGAATGTGAAGGAAATTTTGACTGCTAAATAAAATTTCCACAGAAATTGCTTGTTGTAGTTATCGATGTGAAATCTACAAGAACATAGTGATTGAAGAAGCGAAGGCATTTTCTTCCAGCCACACTTGTGGGGGTGTCATCCAACCTCTTTGCTCTCAAGCAAGGTTGTGATCAGTTAACATTTTCAGCATTGATTAGAACTGGCTGTGGTTAAGGCCATCTGGGTATTAATGGACTATGCCCTAACTTGTCCTTCCGCTCAATAAATTACCAAGCTCGGGGCATCTGGGTGGCTCAGCCTAAGTGTCTCTTAATATTGGCTCAGGTCATGATCTCAGGTTCATGAGTTACAGCCCTGTGTCAAGCTCTGTGCTGACCGTGGGGTTCCTGCTTGAGATTCTCTCTCCCTCTCTCCCTGCCCCTCCCCTGCTTGCGCTGCCTCTCTCAAAATAAAGTTTTAAAAAATTGCCAAACTCGAGGAGGTAACATTTCCCTAAGAAGATCTCAAAATTAGTCTTTGGGGAGACTGGGATCTCCGTCCCTGACTCCTGGTCTTACTGTTCTGGTAAGCTGCCTTCCTACCATACACTTTCCTCCGCCTAAGGCTCTCCCAACAGTGATAAACAGCCCTGTTCCAATGATACTGTATATAGAAAGTTGCCCCTCACCTAGTCATTAGGGATGTTTCCAAGGAGAAAGATGAAAAAGGACAACTGTCTTTGATAGACTGTTAATACCTTTGGTGATCTAGGCCCAATTAGTAAGAGTAGGCCTTGACAGATGTTTTAAGTTAAGGAATTTAATGAGAATTTTTTTTAATTCCCAGAGAAATCAGAATTTCAACTGTACCCTTTTTAGATAATCCTAAAACAAGAATGTTAAATAGCTGAGTGTATCTGGGCATTATAGGAAACCTTAAATTCAGTTCGCCCACATACTTATTAGGAACACTATAGGCTACTTTTATAAAAGACCAAAAGCTGTGAAACATCCATTGTTTGAATCTTTTCCAGCATTTTTGCAAGTCTAGTGTAATAACATAAATGCATCTATTTCCTGAAATGGCCACCACGAAGGTTCTGTATTTTTCCTATTTTTTTATTTTTTATTTTTTTATCATTTATTTTTTATTTTGAGAGGGGAGGGGTAGAAGGAGTGAGAGAAAGAGCCCTGTGGAGCCTGAGGGAAGGCTAAAATCCCACGACCCTGGGATCATGACCTGAAATGGAATCAAGAGTTGGACGCTCAATCAACTGAGCCACCAGGCATGCTGGTTCTGACCTTTTAGAAAGTTCATTACCTGCTATGTGTAATCAGTGAGTACATTCAGGCCAAGACCAAATACACAGACACTGTACAATGATGAGTCTTAAACTCTCAGGTTTATTATTGACAAAATCAAAAATAAAATATAAGAATGCTTTACGCTTTTGAAAATCTTCAGGTATAACCAGATATTCCCAATTCCATAGCTCTTAGTTCAGGCCTTTGCTCTTAGCTCCAACTGCAACCACGTGGCAGACTTCTACTTCGGCCCCCAACTTCTGCAGTTCGTGCAACCAGACCATTTGCTTATGTGAAAGACGATCGTTGGGGCCTTTAACTTCCACCAGCTGGAAGATAAGATTTAAAAAAATTAGTATCTTACTGAAACGGAAGAGCCAAGTAAGCTATAATAGTTTTCACTAACAACTACTTCAATGGCTTCTACTATATTACTGTACTTACATATATAAAACAAATATACATATGTGAATTTCACTGAGAATTATTCAGTACAAAGTAGGCAGTTCCCGATAGAGAATTAGTAAGTTGATTCTGAACACATAGTTGAAAATTTTTAATGTTTATTTTTGAGACACAGAGAGAGAGAGAGAGAGAGAACATGAGCGGGGGAAGGGCAGAGAGAGAGGGAGACATGGTCTGAAGCAGACTCCAGGCTCTCAGCTGTCAGCACAAAGCCCGACACGGGGCCCAAACTCCTGAAACGTGAGCTCATGACCTGAGCCAAAGTTGTATGCTTAACCCACTGAGCCACCCAGGCGCCCCCAAAAACAATTTTTAAAGCATGTACTAGACTGTTGCTCCCCTGCTTAAAACCCTTCAATTACTTCTTGTTATGTCTGCAATTAAGTCCACTTTTGCCATGACCCACAAAACCGTATGAGCTGGCCCCCGCCAACCACTCCAAGGGCACTTCAGTTTCCAAGAAAAGACCAGCCTCTTACCAACTGAAGGGCCCTTCCATACGCTTGCTGTTCTGCTGCCTAGGACATTTCTTCTGGTTTTTCACTTGTCTGACATGTTACCCTTCAATGCTCAGCCTAATTCATCTCAAAGAGGTCAGTACATCTCTATGCAGGGTCCTTCCTATGCACTTCTTTCATGGCATTTATCAGAAGATAAAACTGTTCATTATATATCCACTCCATGAAGCCAGGAACTGTGTCAGTTTTATTCACTCAACTTCAAAACAGCAATAAAAACTATCCAGATTTTTCAAATTTGATGGAAATAATAAACTCAAAGATCCAAGCAGCTCAATGAGCCCCAAGTAGAGAAACATTAAGAATACTACATACAGAAACATAATTAAGTTGCATAATCAGTGATAAAGGGAATATTTTAAAAGCAGCTAGAATTTTTTGAAGCCTAAAGGAAAGGATTACAGATTGATCATTATATAGGACAGTGGAGTGGACCAATATTTTAAAGTACTGGAAGAGAAAAAAAAAAAACTATTAACATAGAATTCTTGCCTCAGAAAAAATATCTTTCAAAAACAAAGATGAAATAAAGACTTAAGACATATAAAACCTAAAACATCCATTACCAGCTGACCTCCAGTTCAAGAAGGGTTAAAGTTCTTTAAGCAGAGGTGAGGTGGGATGATAGCACATGCAAGTCTGGATCTCTATAAAGGGAATAACAAGCATTAAGAAATTGTATCTATGTGAATAAATATAAAGATTCTTTTTTTTTTTTTTTAATGTTTATTTTTGAGAGAGAGACAGAGCGGAAGTGAGGGAGGGACAGAGAGAATGGGAGACACAGAATCCGAAGCAGACTCCAGGCCCTGAGCTATCAGCCCAGAGCCTGATGCAGGGCTTGAACCCATGAACCGCAAAATCATGACCTAAGCCAAAGTCAGACGCTTAACTGACTAAGCCACCCAGGCACCCCTAAAGGTTCTTAACAGTCAACTGTAGAAAGCAAAAAAAATGCAGAGTTTATAACATGTAGAAATATAATGTATGAACATCACAAAGGCTGGGAGAGGAGATACAAAAATATACTCTTGTAAGTTTCTCTATACTATATATGGGATGATAAGATCACTTGAAAGTAGATAATAAGTTTAAGATGTACACTGTTAACACTGGAGCAACAACTTATATGTACAACAAAGTTACAGTTAACAAGCCAATAAAGGGTTAAAACGCAATCTGTAAAAAAAAAAGGGGGGGAGGTAGAAAAAGGAGAGGAAAGGAGAACAAGAGAGCTGAGACAAAAAAACAAATATCAAAATGGCAGCTTTAAAGCCAAATGTCAATAATCACATCAAATGTAAATGGTCCAAACACCCAATTAAAAGGCAAAGGAAATCCGCCTATAAGAAATTTATTAACTACAAAGACAAAATAAGTTAAAAATAAAAGACTAGAAAAAGATACGTTAATACTAATCCAAAGAAAGCTGGAGTGGCTGTATATTAATAGTCAATTTCTGAGTGAAAAACGTGACCAGGAATAGAGGAGGGTCATTTCACAATGATGAAGGGATCAGTTCACCTAGAGGACATGAGAGTCCTTCAAGTTTGTACATCTGATCACAGAGCTTGAGGATATATGAAGCAAACTGGACAGAACTGCAAGGAGAGACACACAAATCCTCAGTTCCAGTCAGAGATGTCCTAGGACCCCAAAAGCATTTGGCCAAAATGTAAAGTTTCTGCTCTTCAAATGACACTATTACAAGAATGAAAAGACAAGGCATAGACTGGGATGAACTATAGCTGATAAAGGACTTGATTCCAGAATTTTAAATCTCAAAACTCAATAATAAGAAAAACAACCTGGGATAGGCAGCAGGATAAGACCAAGGTGAGGCAAGGGGGGGCGGGGGGAAATGAGCCTACAACACGTGATGAGGCACTCGCCCTAAGCTCACTTAGAAGACAGTTCCCAGTCATCTCAGCCTCATGGGTGTTCACACCCTGTGGAACCCCCTCCCTTTGAGCATGGGCTGGGACCCTGGGACTTGCTTCTAAAGGAAGAATACAGCACAAGGGAGGGATTGTTCCTTGCACGATCAGGCTACAAGAGACAGACTTCCATCTTGCCCACACTGGCTCTTCCCACTCGCCTGCTCTGATGACGAGAGCTGCCAAGGTGAGCACTGCATGGTGGACAGGGGAGGCCCACACGCAAGGGGCTGAGGAGGCCCTGGCCGACCGCCACGGAGGTACCATGGCCCTCAGTCCAACAGCTTTTGAGGGATTCAATCTTGCCAACAACCATGCAAGGAATGCCTACATTGTAGCCTCTCTTTAAGTTGCTAATAAAATTATCACAGAAATAGGACTTTCCATTCTGGCCCAACTGACCTTAAAGCGATGACTCTGGGAGTCCCACACCACCAGGTCGGGGAGGCCCCCTTGGCAGTGCCGGAAGTCCACAGCCAGCCGCCTGCACACACCACTGAGGACAGGGCCGCCCAAGCAGGAAACAAGATCCTGCACACAAAATATGTGGACGGTTAGCCGTTCCCTGTGACAGGGATCCTGAAATACTTTCACTGATCACAAGATAGGAGAAAACTGTGTAATTCGACACAAGTGAATTCCAAGGCCTTCAGGTGGTGTTCTGCTTGTGCCAGGGCTCCAGAGCCACTGGCTAAAATGCCCACTGGCACAGTCTGGGGAGTCAGTTACACTTCTGTCCAGCCGGGAAAACCCTGGGGAACAGGTGAGGAAGAGGGAATGTGGTGTAAATACTCAGGAATAGGAAGTGATGGCTTGCAAAGGCCAGCAGTTGCAGGGACAGGAACGGTGCCCTCCCTGCTGAGGGTCACAGGAGGCTGTCAACTAAGGGGAAGAAGGCATAACGGGGCTTATTTTGTGCCCTGCCACATTCCCATCAAGAACAGTGGCATCTGGACTAGGGTATTATCATATACATAAATGTATGCACGGGCACAGTCACATACACACACACACACACGTGCATATAAACATACATACACGCGCACACGTACGCATATACATGTGTACACACACGTATACACACAGGTACATGTATATACAGGATTTCTGACCAAATCCGGCAGCAGATTCTCACCTGAGCTTGCTGAAGAGAAGCAAAGCGATCCCAGCTGACAATGGAAGCCACTCGGCCTTCCTGGGCCTGCCACGCCGCTGCCACCCAGGCCCGCAGGCTCTCTGCGGGGGCGCTGTGAATCAGCTGAAGCCTGGCCTCGATGGCCGGCCCCCTGCTCGTGAAGAAGCTGTCTGTACACAAGTCCAGTGGGCATGCCTATGTCGCAGGGAAAAGAAGCTCTCATACTGTGCCTGGAGAGACCCTGATTCATCAGAACATTCAGTACCTGTAAAATTTGGAAGCTGGCCAATATGATTAAATGGACACATTCTTTTTTTTAAAAGATAGGCAAAAAACAATCTAAGTAATCTAACATAAAAGCAACTTATTATACTGGTTTGCTAGCGTAACAATCTGTGAAAAGAGCTTTTAGTTGACGTTGGTGGCACTTTTAGCAGGTGCGTGTAATGGAGCACGTGATGGTGCAGGCCCGGACAGGAGCCCAGTGAGGGCCAAAGCCGAAGAAACACAGGAATGGTCTCAAGGGGAATGAAGAAGGTAAATAAAGCAGGTTAAAGTTTAAAACTTAACAGACTTAACATTTTAAATTCTAGGAGCCTGACTTTAAAATAAAAACTCTTACAGAGAATCAGCACCATCCAGAAGATTGTACTTGACAGATTTCTGATGGCAGCAGGCACATGGCACACGGGTGGGCAGGAACCACAAGGGGCAGTATCGTCTGCTAGCCTACAAAGCACATGCACCTGGCGCTGCCTAACCTGAGTACCTGGTAGGCATTTCTGAAGACGTCTGGTATCCCGTCCATGAAGATTACATCCCACAGGAGGAGGCCATACAACGTGCTAAAGGTGGACCCTTCCCCGTGAATCCCTAAGACAAAGTCATACACACACAGAGGAAGGTCAGTTTTTTCTGTTTTTTAAAAACTACCACCTTAACCTACTGCTTACTCAATGTGAAGGAAATAATAGATTTTAGGTTCAAAATCAAATGCTGTTTTCTTGCCATTCCTAGCTCATTTGTTTACATCACATTGCTTTTCTACAGAAGGCTCATAGGAGAGCAAAAATCTGAGAAATTATGGAAAAATTCAAATACACATTTCAGAGCCATAAAGTAGCTGGCAGTTCTCAAACTTTAATGAGAAACCCAGGGAAAGTTCTTAAAGCTAAATAAAAACAAATTTCCGCTGCAGGCTGCAGGGATTCAATATGGTAGGTGTGGGTGGGCCAAGAACCCCACACAGGGCTCTGGTGTAGGGACCCTTGGCCACACTTGCAAAAAGGCCCCCCAAAAGAGATCGGAGAAAGACGAGGACCCAGGAGTCCGTGCCCTCTGACCTAGCAGGTGCCGTCTCCATTCACCTCACTGGACCTACCGTTCCACTGCTCTGGCCTGGACAAGCATGCCCAGTGTTTCTGAGACTCAGAGCTCTTATGGAAACTTTCTACCTCAGAGACCACCTAGCTCAGACCCCTTCCTCACACCACATACAAACTATACTGATTGGGTGACGACCTCAGACGATCTACCATGTGCCTAGGCCATGTATGTGTCATAGAAAAGTCAGGGGGACCAGGGGCTCAGCCTTGGCACAGCACGCAGACCTGTCTCCCAGGGCGAGTCCTCTGCACTTTGCCACACCTGACCAGGGACAGTGGCTGGGCGGGCCCCTCTCTCCCCCCACATTACAGCCTTGACCAAAAGGGGGTGCTGCCCGCCCCCCCCCCAACCAACCCTGTCCCAATATGCAGGCAGAAGGGCACTTCTGGCTGGCAGGCCCTGCTCTGTCATGTGCCAGGTCACGGTGCAGCACAAGACACAGAGAGCAGAGACCAGGCCGTGCCTGCACGTGTGTCCTGTGTGGAAGTGCAGAGACCAGAACTTCTGCCGGAAGTGGCATGGCCGGGCCCCCTCTGTCCCACCTTGCTGAGGCTGCGCTGTGCCTTCTGTCCCTCTCTCAGTTCTAGCCCCTCGGCCATGCAGCCTGTCTCGGAGACGCGAAAGGACAGCCACAGGAACAACACGAAGTGTCTCAGGCCTCCGGGCTGGAGCTGAGCCCTTTTCTTCAGCAAGCTGCGCGCTGGGATCCTGGGCTCCTGCCCGGCCGAGAGTGAAACTGTGTGAAACTTGATTTCCAGCCTGCTTTCTGTCTGGGAGTATGCACTATCCGCCGGCCAGGCAGGAATGCTGGAGGTCAGGATCCCTGAACTCCTAAGCCGTCTACGCCATGCATTTGTATTGTAAGTGAAATCATTTTTGGTGAGCTCCTTCTGAGTTAAGTCAGAAATAAATTTCCCTGAAGAGAGCCTGACATTGCCCTTACCCTCTAATCTTCTCTCGAACAGACTGACAGCAAGGGTTTGCTCATTTTCACTGCATCAATTTTAATAAATGAAGAAAATATTTTATATTCTGGAATTGGAATCATCCGTCCGTTTTTCAGGCTCGTGGCTAAACGGAAAGCATTTCACTGGGTCTGGCTCACAGCCCACCCACCACAGGCCCTGATATCCATGCCCTCCTCCTCCAACTGCCCAGTTCATGCATCTCCTACAGTTCATCTGGGGACGGCTGCTCATTCTATTCTTTCATTTCTAACCTTTCAGGTCTGTTTATCTCTGTCTTCACTGGGGTTCACACTTCTTCTCTATAGCGTCTCTCTTCCCTGTAAGCATAAAGATGCCACACAGATATTCTTAACTTCCAACACTCAGTGTCGCTTCATGATCCTCATTAATCCATGAATCCTCATCCTTATTATGTAAATGCTTACATAATACTCAAGAGAAATAATGTCCCAATTTTCACGTATTTGAAGGTATCAGAGTATTTTTAAGCCTCATGCATGGGCACAGGGGAGTCCTGTCTGGACAGAGGAAGGGCTTGGTGGGTACCCCGGGAGTGTTTGGGGTCAGCCTCCACCATCCGAGGGCAGGGGCATGGACAGAAGACTGGACGAAGCTGGCAGTACCTGGGGCTCACTGCACCACTCCACTTTTGTACAAAGGCATGTTCAACATCTTCCATAATAAAAAGTTTAAAAAAGAAAACAAGACGGGAGCAGGCCTCTCCAGGAGAGCTGTGCTGCCGCCCCCTTGTCTCTAGTGGGGCAGATGGATGCTTTCTCTGCAATCCTGTCTCACAGTTTGACTTGACGTATTCTAGTCACTACTACCTTTCACTAAGGACAGAGTGACAAGCGCACTGTATCAATCAGAAGGCAAATTCTCAGTGTCTCCTCTTACACAGGCCTCAGATAAAGCACTAATTCTCTGAGACCAGAATCAAAAAAGAGAATAAGAGGGAAGAGGGGCTGATGTGGATAAATACACAAACACAAGCAATTCCAGAAAACACAAGAGATAAGTAAATTAGTTAAAAACAAAACATGGCACAAAAACAGACACATAGACCAATGGAATAGAATAGAAACCCCAGAACTAGACCCACAAACATATGGCCAACTCATCTTTGACAAAGCAGGAAAGAACATCCAATGGAAAAAAGACAGCCTCTTTAACAAACGGTGCTGGGAGAACTGGACAGCAACATGCAGAAGGTTGAAACTAGACCACTTTCTCACACCATTCACAAAAATAAACTCAAAATGGATAAAGGACCTGAATGTGAGACAGGAAACCATCAAAACCTTAGAGGAGAAAGCAGGAAAAGACCTCTCTGACCTCAGCCGTAGCAATCTCTTACTCGACACATCCCCAAAGGCAAGGGAATTAAAAGCAAAAGTGAATTACTGGGACCTTATGAAGATAAAAAGCTTCTGCACAGCAAAGGAAACAACCAACAAAACTAAAAGGCAACCAACGGAATGGGAAAAGATATTTGCAAATGACATATCGGACAAAGGGCTAGTACCCAAAATCTATAAAGAGCTCACCAAACTCCACACCCGAAAAACAAATAACCCAGTGAAGAAATGGGCAGAAAACATGAATAGACACTTCTCTAAAGAAGACATCCAGATGGCCAACAGGCACATGAAAAGATGTTCAGCGTCGCTCCTTATCAGGGAAATACAAATCAAAACCACACTCAGGTATCACCTCACGCCAGTCAGAGTGGCCAAAATGAACAAATCAGGAGACTATAGATGCTGGAGAGGATGTGGAGAAACTGGAACCCTCTTGCACTGTTGGTGGGAATGCAAACTGGTGCAGCCGCTCTGGAAAGCAGTGTGGAGGTTCCTCAGAAAATTAAAAATAGACCTACCCTATGACCCAGCAATAGCACTGCTAGGAATTTACCCAAGGGATACAGGAGTACTGATGCATAGGGGCACTTGTACCCCAATGTTCACAGCAGCACTCTCAACAATAGCCAAATTATGGAAAGAGCCTAAATGTCCATCAACTGATGAATGGATAAAGAAATTGTGGTTTATATACACAATGGAATACTACGTGGCAATGAGAAAAAATGAAATATGGCCTTTTGTAGCAACGTGGATGGAACTGGAGAGTGTGATGCTAAGTGAAATAAGCCATACAGAGAAAGACAGATACCATATGGTTTCACTCTTATGTGGATCCTGAGAAACTTAACAGGAACCCATAGGGGAGGGGGAGGAAAAAAGAAAAAAGAAAAAAAAAAAAAAAAAAGAGGTTAGAGTGGGAGAGAGCCAAAGCATAAGAGACTGTTAAAAACTGAGAAAAAACTGAGGGTTGATGGGGGGTGGGAGGGAGGAGAGGGTGGGTGATGGGTATTGAGGAGGGCACCTTTTGGGATGAGCACTGGGTGTTGTATGGAAACCAATTTGACAATAAATTTCATATATTAAAAATAAATAAATAAATAAATAAATAAATAAATAAATAAATAAATAAAAACAAAAACAAAACACTTGGCTGCTGCTATGTAACAAGGCTCACCACAGGGTGACCAGAGACACCCAGAGCAGCTCCCACTAACAAGTGCAGGGTCGCCCCATGGCACGTTGGACACAGACCGGGGGGGTACCCCAAAGGCTAATGGACCCTCCCAGAGAGGGAGGGGCTCACTCTCCACCGTTCTGTGCGTAGGAAGTACCCTAGAAGCGTACTAACACCTCCAGTCAAAGATGGCTCCTGACTGGGCACAAAGGCCCTGTGACAAACTGTGCCACCAAGATACTGGAGGCTCACCTCTGTGTTTTACTCCGTCTTTTCTTGCTCGGACCAGTCCCAACAACCAAACAGGGACTTCCCACTTTCACTGTGCATTTCCTCTTGAGCCCCATTTGGTCACACATAGCACGGTGATGAGCTGTCAGCAGGTACAGGTGCCCTTCTACGGAGGAGAAGCCAGACCTCAGGAGACTGTGTGTGTATCGTACTCTGACTTACAGACTTTTATTCTCCTCCCTCATGTGATCAAAAGAGCTCATTCTACAAGAAATTCAAAGCACTGCTCTTTCAGCAACTTCTCTAGTTTCCCGGGTGCTATGCCATTCCAGGACTTGGTCCCTCAATCCCCTTAAAGTCATTAGCTAACTATGAGGCCTGCTCACTCTTGCCAGAAGCTCGCTCTTTCCTGGCCCAGCTCCACAGCTCCTACATCCTCTAAAGGGCTCTGTTACCACGCAGCACTCCTGGTAGTCCTCTGCCCTTTCTTATCTTCTGCTGCCCAACACAAGCTCTCTGAGAGCAAAACGGGCCCCACTTGCTTCTAACATCCTACCAGAAAGCGCTATTCCTCACAGGCCTTGGGTGGTGGATGCTGGTTATGTGGAAGATGGCTTTTAACAACTATAGTTAGTAAAATTCTTTTCCACATCCTCCCTGGTCAGCAGCATCTTCCACCGGGGACAGGACAGAGAGACGGTAGCCACCCACTGCTGACAAACCATCACCCAGCAACAGGGCAGGCCAGGAGAAGGGCCGTGCATTACCCTGGTCGAAGCCGCTGCGTCTATAATAGGCCAATGCCACCTCCTCCACAGAGCACAGGACTGTGGCGGGGGCGGTGGGCCCCCCAGCCTCCATCACGAACACAGACTTGCCCATCCCACGCTGCGGGCACAGCCGGCCCGTGATGGTCACCTGAGACAGCAGCAGGAGAACACCCATTAGCCTCACTTGAGCTCCAGTCCCCACAAACCTGACTTCCGTGTCCTAAGGACGCACCTTCCTATACTCCCCTCAAGCCACGGATTCTCAGCAGAGTGTGAGGCCATGTGACCCACACTCTGGTGCCTGTGAGGGTGTAGACAGGTCACCGCCCCAGCCTCGGGGAAGTCATGGACCCCAAAGCTACTCTCCAGGCACCCTGACCAAGCAGGAGACACTGGCAAAGGCTGTGAGCTTCTGACTCAGGGGTATTACAGAAAGTCACTCAACCCCGGGCATGAGCAAACCAACCCACCAGGCTGGGCTGAGCCTTCCAACGTAGGAGGCACGGGTATGAAAACAAGGAGTCACTGTCTAAAACGAGCATTAGAATTTTCTAAGTCTAAAAGAAAATGCACATTGAAACCAGTCCTTAGGCTGTTTCCATTCAGGAAAAAACCCAGTACATGCTTTTAAGTCCAAAGCACCCAAAGGATATTTACTTACATGTTTAACATCTTCCACAGTTATTTCTGGTAGCCGATGGAAGAGGTGCCTGTACTTCTGACAGCTCGGAGACTCTCTCAGGCGCACGGCTCTCTGATACAGTGAAAGACGATGTCCTGTTCTTACTTCTGGATCTGCCAGCCCTTCTGCGATGCACTTAATAGCCTAACAAAGAACACGATCCCACATTAGGATCCTGAAAGACCTCATGGCAGCATCTGCTAATTCAACGTGACAGGAAACCCCACTGTTAATTAATTATTCAATTTTGCTAATTAGCAAGTGGCCAAAGCAATAGTTCCAGAGAAAAAGATTATTATTTCCTTAGATCTCATTCTGCTTTTAATGCACAGATGAATCATAATCCCTGACTATAAATGTCTGACACTATTTCCCAGTTATATCTGCAGACAGGGCAAATCTCAGCTACCACACCCTCAGGGAGACTGAGAAAGTTAGAGATGCCCGTGGGTAACGGGCTGGAGAAGACTGACAGAAAGACTTGACTCAGTGGTTCTCAGAGCACCACCCGGGGAGCTCTGAAAACATACATGTGTTCTCCACCTCTGATCTGCATAAATGGGCATCTCTGAGCAGGAGTGGGAGTGGGGGACAGGCATCTGACCACTTCAGAGCTCCCAGTTAAGTTTCATGTGCACTCAGGAACCACAGAGCTGGTCTAGACCCCTCATTTACAGGGAGAAGAATCTTGGGTTTGGAGGACTTAAATGCATTTCCTAAGGTTATTCAGAGTTGCACAAATAAACAAAAATACTGAAAACCACAACAGGATACCACTTCACACCTAACAGGATGACTAAATCATAAAAAAGGAAAATAGTAAGTGTTGACAAGGATGTGGGAGAAACTAGAACCCGCATGCATTGCTGGCAAGAACGTAAAAATGACTCAATACTGAAAATCGGTAAGCAGTTCCTCAAAAAGCTAAACACAGAATTACCACATGACCCAGCAATTCCACTGCTGGGTTTTAGCCAAAAGAACTGAAAGCAGAGTTTTGAACAGATATTTATACACCGTAATCACAGCAGTGTTATTCCTAACAACCAAAAGGTGGAAACAACCCCAATGTCCATCAACAGAAGAATAAATGAACACAATGTGGTCTCCATGTACAATGCAGTATTATTCAGCCTTAAAAAGGAAGGAAATTCTGACACCTGCTACAACATGGATGAACCTGGAGGACAGGCTGCTCAGTGAAATAAGCTGAGCCACGAAAGATCAAATATTGTACTATTTCACTTCCATGAAATACCTAGAAGAGGCAAATTCATAGAAACAGACAGAAGACTGGAGATCAGTGGGGGCTATGGGGGAAGAGGGAGCCACTACTCAATGGCCACACAGTTTCTATTTGGAGTGATGACAAGTTTTGGAAATAGTGGTAATGTTTGCACAAACACTATGATTATAATTAATGCAGCTGAATGTACCCCAATTAATGCCACTAATGTACCCCAAAGACTATTCAAATGGCAAGTTTTATGTGTTATATTATTTAGTACAATAAGAATAAAAAGTAAAAACAGGGGTGCCTGGATGGCTCAGTCGGTTGAGCATCCGTCCGACTTTGGCTCAGGTCATGATCTCATGGCCCATGAGTTCGAGCTCCATGTCGGGCTCTGTGCTGACAGCTCGGAGCCTGGATCCTGCTTCAGACTCTGTGTCTTCCTCTCTCTCCACCCCTCCCCTGCTCATGCTCTGTCTCTTTTTCTCTCTCTCAAAAATAATTAAACGTTAAAAAAATTAAATAGAAAAGAATAAATGTCTTATCACTTAAAAAAATAAAAAGTAAAAAAAATACTACAACAACAAAAACAGCCACTCTGAACATTAGTGAAAGATCAGGCCATCAGGAGTGGAGCAGTCAAAGGAATCAAGAAGAGTGAAGGAGACACTGACTCGGCTCCACCACAGGGAGGGGATGGCCAGCTACCCCCCTCGGCCCGGCCCAGCTGCTGAGCACTTTGCAAGAATAAGAACTCTGCTGATGAATTCCTTCACTGGAGACTGAGGTAAAGAAATGAGCAGGATGGTAACAAAATGATGAAGACTGTGAGTGTGGCCAGTACGATCTCTGAGAAAGGGCTAAAAGGAACTAGGATTTTCTAGAGGTCTCAAAAATAAGCTCAACTCGTCTCCCTCTGTGCACCTAAGTGAATGCTCCTCTTGGTGGAGCTGTGAACAGGGGGGAGATCCAAGCCCTTTCAGCGAAAGAAAGAGGCAACAGAAACAGCCTTTCTCTGCCTTTGGCTGTGGGCTAACGGATACAGTCTCTTGCTATTTCAGCCTGAGCAAACAGCGAGAGGTAAGGAAGCACACACACCTCCAAAGAAGAAAACAGGCTTCACGGGCTTGAAGCACTTTAGGTAACAAGGCACTTTTTCAGTTTAAGGCAGTAAAAATAGTATGTCCTACTTCCACACCCTTGGTCAACTTTTCCACCCCCACATCACCCTGATTCACTTAAAGTTGCTGCTGGAAAAAAACAAAAGCTTCCCAAGGCACAGTCCCCTCCATTCAACACAAATGCAGGGCTGCCAGGCAGGAACCTCAGGCGGCCACACAAAGAGCCACTGTCGCCACTGGGCTCAGCAGAAGCTGCCTGTGGAAGCTCCACCCTGCTCAGCCCTGGCAGTAACCGGGATCCTGGACTCCCAAGGTCCCTGCCACAGAGAATACCAGCACCCAGAAGAGAAGGTGGCCTGCTGCATTAGTCAGACAATACATTTCCCCATGGAAAGAAACCTCTTTCATCAGACTTTCTACCTGGAGGCCCCATGCAACAAATGAGTGACATCACCATTTCCAAAATGAGGACGGGGACCTCTAAGTCTCCTTCTCCCTTAATTCCTAGATCTCGAATTCCTAAATCCCAACACACAGCCCCACTACCAACCCACGTTCCAAATCAGTGAAGACAACAAGAAAGTGTCCTGTCTTCATTGTAACACTTCTGTTAGCATCCCTGTTAGTTTTGGGGGGAGGGGGTTGGAAGAACACAGACAAAAGAAGAAATGTTTAAAAAAATACATATTCTAATTACACTTAGAATTCTAAGGTATTAACAGTTTGCTATGTATTTTAATTTATGCAAAAGTTTAAAAAGGCTCAGGGTGTATCTAGTTACTGAATACCGGTTCAAGGCGTTTCAAGTGCTGGTGTAAGTTGAGAGCCAATCTATCCCACCACCGGCCTCTGCTGTCAGGACAATACACTTTCTGTGACAAGAGGTTTTCAAGTTCCTTGACTGCTTCCTGTTGCAACAACAACAAAGGAAGTTCATTAGGCTCATACATACCCGAGAAAGTAACTACAGTTAGTGGCCAAGAAGACTGGCAAAGTATATAACACACGTGTTCCACTCTAAAAGGCCGAGGACCCCGGAATGAGAAGACTGAGACGTCCCCTCTGAAGCAGGCCCGAGCTCCTGAGGCATCCCCACTTTTCACCCAGGTCTCCTGCCAACTGGTGAGTGAGCAAACGGAGTTCTGTCAACACTGCTTGATATTCTCTACAAACCAAGTCAACTGGTGCAGGGCTGCACACAGTCAAGTTCCAGCGGCCGAGCACTGGCCAGGGGCTATACGGCCGCATGCTTCTGGGAATACAGTAGGTCACAGGGCCAAGGGTGTGAGGAATGAATGGGGGGCAGGACAGGAATGAGCAGAGTCTTCATCCAAACACCCCAAACACCCCACCCCACCTCAATAGGGAAACTTTCTGGTCTAGATCTATACACACACTGTTCAGTTTTTGTGGTTCATGGATCTCTTGGAAACATCTAATGATTCCCTTCAGAAAAGTACGCACAAACCCCCAGATAACTCACTTGTGGGGTTCACAAACTTCCCACAGCCAATCCCATGATCCTCTTGGGTTTCATGAACCCGTGACAAGAGGCCTGGGTTCTGTGTATCCTCTTTGTAAAATAGCATTTTCCATACAGAAATGTTAACATAACAATAGTTAACTCTAGCCATTTCGTTCAGTTTCGTACAGGGAAGGATATGACTGATTTTCCGATTTGTGATTTTAAATTATTTCCCAGTGGTCCGTGCTGGTCATCAGGGCAAGCAGATAGGAGGTTTCCACCTCAGAGATTTCTGGAGACCTCGCAAGTCACACATGGAATTGTGACAGAGACTCAGGCTGATGCTTCCTGCACAGCTCCGTCGATGATCCCCAGGCCGTCCTGGTGCACACGCAGCCAGTCACAAGCAGATGAAGCGATTGGTCTTCCTCGGCCCTCTTCCTATTAACCCTGAAGACAGCAGGCTGGCCACATCACGTCTGCTTTCATGACATTACTGTGTGCGGACTAAGCAGGCTCCCCCGCACAGCTCATCGCTGGCACAGCAGTAAAAGCCAGGGGTCGGGGCTTGTGCTCTAACCTCATACAAGTGAAGTCGCTGCAATATTTCAACAGTACGGGACAGAATCCTTGTGTAAATCCACCCGACAGTAAAGCAGCGCAGAAAGAGTGGTAAATTCTCATGGTATCTAAAATGAAGACGGACACCAACAGTTCAGCCATCTGACTTATTTGTTGCAAGATAGTCATGAGAAGTGACAAAGATAGATTCTAAATACTGGCAGCTGTACACAAAGTTCTACACCACAAACCTACATTCTGATAGCCAGCCACCATCTCCTTGGTCACTCAGCGGAGTAAAATGAGAACAAGCGGAAATATCCTAAGCTGGAGGTCAGCAAACTAAGGCCAAATCCTGCGTCCGCTAGCTGATTTTGTACATCCTGCAAATTTAGAATGGTTTTCGCATTTTTAAATGAGTAAAATAAATCAAAAGGACAATAATAGTCTGTGGCATGTGAAAATTATATGAAACTCAAATCTCAGTCCCTAAATAGTGTTGGCACACCGCCCCGCTCATTCATTCACAGCCCGCCCGTGGCCGCTTCAGTGCTGCAGCAGCAGAGGTCAGCAGCAGTAGCAGCCGCCGCCCGGCCTGCAGAGCCCTAAACACCGACCAGCCGACGCTTCACAAGAGTCATCCACCAACCTCTGCTCTACAGTAATCTAACACCTTGGCTATGATTTTTCTTTTTTTAATGAAGAAAATCATCTACTAATTTGTTTTAATGGTTTGTCTTGCTGTTTGGTGTGAGAAATGTTACTAAATTTACCTAACTTGTCCTAAGAAAATCTTCCAATGTATATGCACATCACAGGAGTAACAACTCTACATTGGTTACCTCATTTCTAGAAACTAGAAAGGCCATTAAGTGAATGGCTCAACTTTGTGTCTGAAGTACAGAATACTTCCAAATGAAATATGGGCAAAATATTCAGTTCTTTTTTTTAGCTTTAAAGGCCATTTTCCTGGCAATGGTTTTTAAGTCATTAGTATTTCTGTATGAAGTTTATTGTCGTAGACTCTGGGTCTAGAGTTCTCTCTTGTCAAGCAAGAAAGCGGGACACAGGATTAAAATGTGAGAGATAGCTAATGGGAAGCCATTAGGGTCCTTGCTCCGTTTTTATTAGGATCAGAAGGCTTACAAACATGGTGATGGATGTGCACAAAGGGACAATGAAACTGTGAACATTAACTCATGGACATGAGGGAAAGGGGGTTTTCAAGATATACAGGGTTAGGCGTTTGGGTTAATATAAAACAAAATCCTGGTGCCCAGTGGAAGGTTGTTTACAGCAGATGTGAGGCACCACCTCTGTTTACCTAAACTGGTCTAGGGGACAAGAAAGAGCATGTAACCTCTGAGTCTTTTGTTTGCACCTCTCTGGGCAACTTTATAGCCCTATTTACCTGTTAACCTAATTTGGTCCTTCCTTCCTGCGAAAGCAGCTTTCTGCTATAGTACTAAATTGGGGGGCATTTCAGTCCTGAATACCTAATCTTGTTTATCTCATAGATCTTTGTTCTATACTGTGGCCTTTGCCCTGCCCTCTCTATACCATTTACCTAATCTTGTTTACCCAGACTTGGGTGTGAGCATCCTATGGCTTTGTAATTCTTTATGCCTTGTTAACTCATCAGTGCAGGCTCAGGGAATTCCTAAGCTTATTCCCCACAGTTTATGTCCTAAATGTTTTTTTGAAAGAGGTATTTAATAATATAAATTTGTCTCACCCCTATGTAAAAATAAAGGAATAAAATCTCCTTTTTTAAAAAAATGTTTGAGAGAGAGAGAGAGAGAGAGAGAAAATGCGTGTGGGGGAGGGGCAGCCAGAGGGGGACAGAGGATCTGAAGCAGGCTCTGTGCTGACAGCCAAAAGCCTAATGTGGGGCCCGAACTCATGAACCTGACCTGAGCTGAAGTTGGTTAAGTGACTGAGCCACCCAGGTGCCCCAAAGGAATAAAATTTCTTAACAAATACAGAGTATGCTTAACAGTTATCAAGGGAAAAAAATAATCATGTGCTGTATACTTGAACTTTTGAAGAAAATATGCAATTCAGTTTTCCTTTTCAGATTAACATCTACTTGAATTTCTATTGGAAGAACACATCTAGCATGGCTCACTCCACCTCTGTCCTGCTGCTGGGTTTCCCCCACGTCTCAGTTCAGCTGACCAATACTCAGAGAAGCCAACATGCCAAAAGATGGTTAAGTTACGGGGGTGGGAGAGTGCACAAAAAGGGTGAAGGTAATTAAAAGGTACGAACTTTCAGTTATAAAGTAAGTAAGCCATTGGGATGTAATGTACAGCATGGGGACTATAGTTAATGAGACTGTACTACATAATTCAAAGTTGTTAAGAGAGTAGAAAAAAACTTTTGTAATTATGGTGATGGATGTTAACTAGACTTACTGTGATGATCATTTTGCAATATTTATCTAAATACCAAATCATCATACTGTACACCTGAAACAAATACTATGTTATATGTCAATTATATCTCAATTTAAAAAAAAGATGGCAAATGGAAAGCCGTCTGTTCACTCCAATGCCTGGTGCAAGCGATCTGAGTTATCTAAAATTCACTTCAGACTTTCAGACATTTCCTTCTATTTCACACAACACTGTGGGTATGCAAAGCAAGTGGGGAATTCAACTGCACAGCTGCTTTGACCACAGAACAAAAGGAGTAAGTTCTTCCTGAAGAGAATTGCCTCAAGTGGTTGAAACAACTTGATCCTAAGTAAATTTTGACAGGCACCTAGAAAAGATCTCACCTCAGGGAAGGGTGGTTTTTCAGTTTGTTCCAATCACTTTTTGCACATTGAGAGAGCTCTTTAGCTTCTTTCCAGTTCCCATTGGCCATTGCAGTAGAAATGTCACTCAGCATGTGCGCGGCCGCTGCGTATCTGGGGGAAAAGCCCCACACCATCCAAGTTTCAAATGTGAATGAACATTTACATAAAAAATACCACATCCTATCCCCAGGATCTAATTCTGAAGGGTAAGAGTGTGTTTCTGAAAATACAGGGGTTATTTAAATTTGATTCTAGGGGCACCTGGGTGGCTCAGTCAGTTGAGCGTCTGACTTTGGCTCAGGTCATGATCTCGCAGTTCGTGGGTTCGAGCCCCGTGTCGGGCTCTGTGCTGACAGCTCAGAGCCTGGAACCTGCTTCGGATTCTGTGTCTTCCTCTCTCTCTGTTCCTCCCCTGCTCACACTCTGTCTCCCTCTCTCTCTCAAAAATAAATAAAGATTAATTTAAATATATATATATATATATAAATTTGATTCTAATAACAGCATATTACTGCCCTAAAGTAACCTAAAAGAATACAGGCTACCCAGCTAGGAGGAGAAAAACAGTCACACTGTATTATACGTTAACATGTTCCATAGATAAATGTAATATTCATCAGCTCATCATTTCTGATTCTTGGTACTCATTCATTCAGCAATCTGGCAGCAACCATGTAAACAGTAAGTGACTTCAAAGTCACATTAAAGTGTGGATCTGGTAACCTAATCATTTAGGCAGATGTAGCCAGACTTTGGGTGATACCACCCAAAGATGCATTCTTTGGGAGACAGCAATGCTGACAGGTTATGAAACCACTTAGCTGAAGAAAGACAACTTCTCATTGCATCTTTAGATACACCCAAAACAGAGACGTTTGCCCAAGTGACACTGTGCATACATGGTTACTGTATTTTGGGCTCACACCTAAAAGAAAAGCACGCACTATCATTGTGTGCAAATGCACTCACATAAAAATAAAAACAAATTGCCTCTAAATGGAAAAATTTGCTCACAAATTTGTAGATCTAATTCTCTTATAAAATGCTATGGGACATTCCCGAGGTCTATAAGAAAGGAGAACACAACAGAGAGAACTGTCTGGAGGCTGGCCTAGCCTGGCAGGAGCACCTCCATGGCCAGGAGTGTCAGGAGCAGGCCCCATACTCCCAGCCTCGTGGCCTCAACAAGCCCCACATTCGAGAGGCCACAGAGGCCAACCAACCCCCTCATGCCTCATCCCCCTCATTGCCACTGGAAAGGGTCATCAGCCCTCCTCTTGTCCACACCTCCCTGGTGCTGCCGGAACCACCCACTGGCAGCACCTCTCCCATCTCAACCCCTCCCCCCCCACCCAGGTGTCTCCTGCCACCTCAGGAGAACAAGGCTCCTTCCCAGCTCCCCCTGCAGCCCTCTCCAGCAGGGGAGGGCTCTTCTCTCAGCCCTCCCCACCCAGAGACAAATGGAGGAGTCCACCTTTCTTCCCAGCTGCTTCCCAATCACTCTCCCCTCCTTGAAAGCCCCCCATTCCTTGGAAGCCCGTGCTTCTCCTCGAGGGCACCTGCTGGCCTCCTGTCTTCTGTCTTGCTCTGCCTCAGGTCTACAGCCACAATGGCATGTGACTTCAATGTCTGTGAGGATACACAGCACGCCCAGTTTCAAGACCTCCTGGCCAATAACCCTTTACTCACCTCCCTTCTGCTACCCACACACCACAGCTGTTCTGAACCTCTGTCTCTGATGCACTCTGATGCATCACCTTCAATATCTTCATTTTGAGCATTTCATTCACTGACCTCCACCTCCAATCCTTCCAGCTCTTATGATGGCAACAATTCCCCAACTTTGCCAAGACCCACCATGACCCCTTCCCCAGCCATAACCGTGTCCTGTCCTGCAGGCCTCCATGCCCCACCTGGAGTCAACCAGCCACCACTCGCTGGTGAATTCACATTGTTCATCAGGCCCACCCTCATCACAGTGTCCAGGCTGACCACTCTGAGCCTGTGCCCAGGTCCCTGAATGGTGCTGAAGAAAACCACAGAGCCAGGCTCATTGGCCCCTGCCCGCCCTGCAGGACTGCTCCTTCCTACCTTTGCCTTCCCAGCCACATTCGCCATGCAAGCTTCCCCATCAGACCTCTCCAGCAGGGACAGAGGCCACTCGAGGGGCCTTCTTGGGTTCTCATCACTGCAGCCTCACCCCTGCCCACACATCTACCCTCCCTCCGGCCCTCTGGACCCCAGACCGTCCCATCTCCCCACAGCTTTCTGCCCTCTGGCTATCCCCTCTTTCCTTCTGGCCAGCCTCTCCTTTTCCATCGGTTATCAGTGCTTGAGTGCACAGGCACCCTTGTATCTGCCACCCTTAAAACAGCAGAACAAAACTGCTTGCCCTCATACCCCACTGCAGCAGTGGCTGTTTCAGAGCCATCCTCTGCCTCCCCTTCTTCCCAGAATGGCTGCTGGCATCCCCATCACCCTCCACACATTCCGCTAAAGCGGCTCTTGCGCGGGCCACCAACTACGCACATCTCGCCAAATCCGACAGTTCTACCTCCGGCTCCACATCTACTCAGTCCCCTAGTGACTGCAGACACAAGACTGCCCCTCCTTGACACACTCTTCTCTAGGCTTCCATGCCACACGTGTTCCTAATCTTTCCCCCACTTTCCTGGACACTCCTCCACTCCACCTGACAAATGCTGGCTGCCACGGCCCCTTCCTTCTCTTCCCCCTGAGGGGTCTATCCAGCTCCATGGCTTCCAACACCGTCCACATGTGGTGACTCTAAATGCTCACAGCCTCACCTGAACGGCTAGCGGGCATCCCAAACACCGCTCCCCTCCCAGCACTGCCATCCTTCCCACCACCTCTCTCCCAATCCCCGGCTCATCGAGGGTACCACCAGCCGAGTCAGAACACTAGAGCCCTCCGTGATTCTCCCACTATATCTAGTCATAACCATAATCAAGGCTTGTCTCTTATCCTTCCAAAATATCTCACCCATTCACCTCACTGCCACTGCCACCAGTCAAGACCTTTGCCTAGGCCACCAAGTTAGTCAGCCTTCTCGTGGCTTCCCTGGCTTCCTTCCACCCGCTACTCCACAGGATGCTTTCAGAAAATATGAAACAGATCACTCCCCTGCCATAACCTCTTCAATGGCTGCCCACTGCTCAGAGAGCATGACTGAGTCTGTCCAAAGGCCTTTGAGGCTGAGCATCCCCAGCTCTGCATTCCTGTCTGACCTCTGGGGCTTGCACTACTGCCCCTGGGGCTGTGGCCACAGAGGTCTTCTGAGTTTCTCTGACTCAGCAAGTTGGCTCCTGCCTCAGGGCCTGTTGCACATGCTCCCTGCATGGCTGGCTCCCCCTCAATCTTGAGTCTCAATCCAAATGTTACCTCTCCAGGGGCACTTTCTCTGCAAAGCAGAACTTCCCCGGCCAACCCCTCAATCATCAAAGCACTTTTCACATGCTACAATTATTCTTATTTTCTATCTCCCCTAGGAAAACATAACCCCATGGAGGCAAAACCCCATCTAATCATGTTGTAACCCCACCACCGAGGCACATAATAGGTACTCAACAATCAACTCATATATGTTGAATAAATGAGAAAAAAGAAAAGACAGGATAAATTATTTTAAGTACCAAGGTGGCCAAAAAGATTTCTCAGACTAGGTATCATATCACCAGGTATTATATAACTACCATTCCTGAAGTCAGTTAAATCCAATTTCATTAACATGCTAATGTCCTTTGCATAACAAAAGAAGTTTTAATTATTTTTTTTATTTACAGGATACCTACTTTCTCACAAGAATCTAGGATGGTTTAGTTTTTCACCCTAGCTCCCCCACTTTTGAACTTGTCAACCATGGAACTTGTCAATCATAGAACTAAAAAGTAATCTCCCTTAGATATACCAGTAATAAGGACAATGATAATACTAGGACATACTAAGCAATCCCCAGGGACCAAGGACTAAGCACTTTACATGTATTAACACAGATCTGGAGGAATACACTATTATTCTCCCTATTCACAGATGAAGAAACTGAGGCAAAGAATGGTCTTATAGGTCATTAGTACAGAGAGACTGGAACTTAGTTTCAGCATACACAGTCTCATGAAAGAGAACAGCAGCAAGTCACTAAAAATGAAAAGGTAAAAGACATGGGACAACTCAAACCAGAGTAAGGAAATACTCTTATTAGAAGATTTTATTCCAATCAAACACCAACAAGACAGTGAGCTTCCTGAGAGCTAAGCAAACTGGGCTGGAATCAGTTTACACTGATGCTGCTTTGATTCAATAATTTCAGTAAATTATTTTAATTTTTTTTAAATGTTTATTTGAGAGAGAGAAAGCACAAGCAGGGGAGGGGCAGAGAAAGAGGCAGAAAGAGTACCAAGTAGGCTTCGCATTGTCTGCGCAGACCGTGAGATCGTGACCTGAGCAGAAATCAAGAGTCAGATGCTAAACCAACTGAACCACCCAGCTGCCCCCTCAATAAGTTATTTTTTAAAGCACACATTAGACAACACATAACCAACTCTCCTGCAATCAGAGATCAGAATCTATTTCAGTTACATTTGAGTCATAAATCTTAAGTCAAGAATCAAAAGTGCCATTTTAGGAATTCAAATTAATTTTTCTTGTTAAGTGATGTGTTTTTTTTTAAGGAAATCTAAGTATTTTTTTTTCCTCTAAGACCTATACCACTCTCTACCAAAACCTTCTATGGCCAGTCAAACCAAACATTCACTGAGTCCATGTACCAAAATACATCAGTGATAATTTCTAAACTATCATGTGTGTGATTCAAGTATACAGCACACAAGTTAGTATTCACTTTATCTAAGTCATTATTACATGAAAACATTCATCTTCAGCCTTGTTCGAACCAACAAGATATTCACAAGGCAGGTTTGTTCAAATTATCTGTATTTACAAAATGTGTCCGCCAAAGCTATTTGGGAATATAAGCCAGGGAAAAGTTTCTAACTCAAAGCTCATTGGTTTTGTCAACCTTAATCTAGGTATGTTTCTACATTCTTCTTATAGTCTTAGAAACGTATACAATGGGACAGAAGGATAGCAAAAAACAAAAAACTTCAAAAACTGTTTTGGCTATTGACTTCTGTTTCTATTGTAACTGGTAAATAATAATAATAAAACCTTTTACATACATTCAGTCACACAGCTATTATAATGAGTTAATATCATCTTACCTGATGAGATCATCTCTATCTTGGAAGATTTGGGTTTTCCGATTGATGGTGTACCTAGGAAACTCCATTCGGCCAAGATTGACCAAAAGCACAGTAGAAAGCTGTCCCTGACCACCACAGGCAGCTTCCTCGTCTTCCATGGAATCCGTCAATGAAAATAGCAGCAAGACCCGGGAAAACACAGCCCGAGGGCCTTTACAGACTCTCAGTGACTCTCCTGCCAAATCTTTAGCTCTGAAAAATGTACAACATAGAAATAAATTTCTGGTATTTTTACAAGCATTTGGATGTTAGATTTTACAAATTATTCTCATCTATTAACATTCATTTTTTATACATTTTTTTTAAGTTTATTTATTTTGTGAGAGAGGGAGCACGCATGTGTGGGACGGGCAGAGAGGGAGAATCACAGAGAGAGGATCCACACTGACAGTATGGAGCCTGACACATGGCTCAAACTCATGAACATTGAGATCATGACCTGAACTGAAATCCAGAGTCAGATGCCTAACCAATTGAGCCACCAAGGCGCCCCTACAAATTACTTTTAGATAAAATAAAGATAAGTTGCATTCATTATTCTAAGCTAAAACAAATCTACCACTTCCAGCTGTGTGACTTTGGAGCATAACTTAACCTCTCTTGGCTCAGAGCCTACCTAGGGACATGGTGAAGATTAAATAAAATGTTATCTCCAAATAGTTTCACACATGGTTTGGCTCAATAAAAGGGCAAGACAGGGTTTACACTGGTCATCAATGTGTGAAATACCAGGAAAACTCATAAAAGTATTACCTATCTGACATGAGCAATTTTCACTTCTTGACAAGTGACAATTCAGACTAAATAATAGTTATTTTTTTTTAAATGTCATTATTGGGGTGCTTGGCTAGCTTAGTAGAGCATGCAACTCTTGATTTTGGGGTTGTGAGCTTGAGCCCCATGTTAGACACAGAGATTACTTTTTTAAAAATTTGAAAAAATAAAACAAAATGTCATTATCAAAGGCTATTGGTTAGGCAGCATATTTTCATGCACCAAGAAGTGGTACCAAGATTTGGTGCTGTTCTGTGTGTGCAAAGTGGTCCAGAGGCATCTCCACTCCAGGGTAACCGCTGTAAATCCTGGTTTGATTCTGGATGCCTTCAAGGTAGGTTTGGAGGTCTGAATTAAATTCAGGGCCACATGGACCCTCTAGCTCTCACAACTTGGATACCATCTAGAACAGTGTTTCTCAGGGCACCTGGGTGGCTCAGTTGGCTCAGTTGGTTGAGCATCTGACTTTTGATTTCAGCTCAGGTCATGATCTCATGGTTCATGGAATCGAGCCTTACATCAGGCTCTGTGCTGATAGTACTGAACCTGCTTGGGATTCTCTCTCTCCTTTCTCTCTGCCCCTCCCACGTGCACACTCACGCTCTCTCTCAAAATAAATAAATAAACATTAAAAAAAATAGATCAACGTTTCTCAAACTTGGCACTATCGAGATCTGGGCACAGCAATTCTTTGCTGGGGAGGAGGGCGCTGTTACAGGAGGAGGGTATTCATTACAGGACACTCAGCAGCATCACTGGCCTCACTAAATGCTAGCAGCACCCACTTCCCTCTTCATCACGACAATCAAAAATACCTCCAGATGTTCCCTGGAGAGCAAAGTCACCCCCCAGAAGCTATTAACCTAAAAGAAGTGCTGCATCTCTAGGGGTGTTGTAGGAATCAATGCCACCACCAGAGGCATGAGGGGACAGGGGTGAGATTCTTATCACACCACCATTTAATTGAGAACCACTCATCCACAGAGACTGATAAAAAGAGTCCAATTCCTCCATCTTCATTCAGAGCCCCAGCAATGCAGTCAGCCAAGTCTCCGAGTTCAGAAGGAACCATAAAACATGGTAAAATGAACAGTGATTATCTACTGGGATGAAGAAAGTGTAAATGATGCGCCTTTTTCTGTTTCTTCATGATAACAGCAGAGTAAGATAACAAGACACTGCCCTCACATGGGGCTGTCAGAGACAGATCCCAGTGCAAGGCTCTAAAACAAAATGAAGAAATAAAGTACAGTCTTGAAGGACAGTGATTTTAGTACAACTAAAATAGCCTTGAGAATCTTATGCTCCTTCCTACAAGTCCAAAGTTAGGAATAAAAAAAAAAAAAAGTTAACCTTATTTCTTTTATTTCTGTTCATATGCTTAGTGCTTATACTGAGAGTGTTGCTTGCTAATTTTAATGTTCACTTACTTATAAAATGTTATATAAGGTTAACAAAAAATATGTAATGAATGCAATTATAGAAAGGATTTAGAATGCAGGTTACAAAATCAATGTACAGAAATCTGCTGCATTTCTATATAACAATTATGAAGCAACAGAAAGAAATTAAGAAAACAACCTCATTTACAATGGCACCAAAAATAATAAGGTACCTAGGAATAAACCTAACCAAAGAGGTGAAAGACCTGTACTCTGAAAACTATAAAACACTAATAAAAGAAACTGAAGAGACATTCCATGCCCATGGATTGGAAGAACAAATATTGTTAAAAGTCTGTAGAACCCGGGGCGCCTGGGTGGCTCAGTCAGTTGAGCATCTGACTTCGGCTCGGGTCATGATCTCACAGCTTGTGAGTTCGAGCCCCGCATTGGGCTCTGTGCTGACAGCTCGGAGCCTGGAGCCTGCTTCAGATTCTGTGTCTCCTTGTCTCTCTCTGCACCTCCCCTGCTCACACTCTGTCTCTCTCCCTCTCAAAAAATAAACGTTAAAAAATTAAAAAAAAAAAAAAAGTCTGTAGAACCCAAAGCAATCTACACATTTAATGCCATTCCTGTCAAAGTACCAACAGCATTTTTCACAGAACTAGAATAAACAAGCTTAAAATTTGTATGGAACCACAGAAAACCCAAATAGCCTAAGCAATCTTGAAAAAGAAAAGCAAAGCTGGAGGCATCACAAGTGCAGAGCTCAAGTTATACTACAAAGCTGTAGTAATCCATAATCCTTACACCCAATGTGGGTCTTGAACTCACAGCCCCGAGATCAAGAGTCCCATGCTCTACCAACTGAGCCAGCCAGGCACCGACAAAGCCGTAGTAATCCAAACAGTATGGTACTGGCACAAAAATAGACACGTAGATCAATAGAACAGAAAATCCAGAAATAAACCTACAATGATATGGTCAATTAATCTTGACAAAGCAGGAAAGAATATCCAATGGAAAACAGTCTCTTCAACAAATGGTGTTGGGAAAACTGGACAGCAACACGCAGAAGAATAAAAAATGAAACCACTTCCTTACACCATACATGAAAATAAATTCAAAATGGATTAAAGACCTAAATGTGAGTCAGGAAATCATAAAAACCTTAGAGGAGACAGGCAGTAACCTCTTTGACATTGGCTGTAGCAACTTCTTACTAGTTATGTCTCCTGAGGCAAGGAAAACAAAAGCAAAAATAAACTATTGGGACTACATCAAAATAAAAAACTTCTGCACAGCAAAAGAAATAATCAACAAAACTAAAAGACAATCTATGGGATGGGAGAAGATACTTGCAAATGTCATATCAAATAGTATCCAAAATCCATAAATAACATACAAAACTCAATACCCAAAAAATAAATAATCCAATTTAAAAATGAACAGAAGAAGATGGCGGCGTAGGAGGACGCTGGGCTCACCGCGCGTCCTGCTGATCACTTAGATTCCACCTACACCTGCCTAAATAACCCAGAAAACCGCCAGAGGATTAGCAGAACAGAGTCACCGGACCCAAGTGCAGACGAGAGGCCCACGGAAGAGGGTAGGAAGGGCGGCGAGGCGGTGCGCGCTCCACGGACTGGCGGGAGGGAGCCGGGGCGGAGGGGCGGCTCGCCGGCCAAGCAGAGCCCCCGAGTCCGGCTTGCAAAAGCGGAGGGGCCTGACGGACTGTGTTCCGACAGCAAGCGCGACTTAGCGTCTGGGAGGTCATAAGTTAACAGCTCTGCTCAGAAAGCGGGAAGGCTGGAGGACAAAGGGAGGGTGAGCTGCGGAGCCCCCGGACGACAGAGCTCAGTTTGGCGGGGAACAAAGGCGCTCGCCAGCGCCATCTCCCCCGCCCATCCCCCAGCCAAAATCCCAAAGGGAACCGGCTCCGGCCAGGGAAATTGCTCGCTCCGCGCGAACACCCAACTCTGTGCTTCTGCGGAGCCAAACCTCCGGCAGCGATCTGACTCCCTCCGGCTGCACAGGGCCCCTCCTGAAGTGGATCACCTAAGGAGAAGCGAGCTAAGCCTGCCCCCCCTGCCGCCGTGCACCTTGCCTTCCCACCCCAGCTAATACGCCAGATCCCCAGCATCACAAGCCTGGCAGTGTGCAAGTAGCCCAGACGGGCCACGCCACCCCACAGTGAATCCCGCCCCTAGGAGAGGGGAAGAGAAGGCACACACCAGTCTGACTGTGGCCCCAGCGGTGGGCTGGGGGCAGACATCAGGTCGGACTGCGGCCCCGCCCACCAACTCCAGTTATACACCACAGCACAGGGGAAGTGCCCTGCAGGCCCTCACCACACCAGGGACTATCCAAAATGACCAAGCGGAAGAATTCACCCCAGAAGAATCTCCAGGACATAACAACAGCTAATGAGCTGATCAAAAAGGATTTAAATAATATAACAGAAAGTGAATTTAGAATAATAGTCATAAAATTAATCGCTGGGCTGGAAAACAGCATACAGGACAGCAGAGAATCTCTTGCTACAGACATCAGGGGACTAATGAACAGGCACGAGGAGCTGAAAAACGCTTTAAAGGAAATGGAAAACAAAATGCAAACGACCACAGCTCGGATGGAAGAGGCAGAGGAGAGAATAGGTGAACTAGAAGATAAAGTTATGGAAAAAGAGGAAGCTGAGAAAAAGAGAGATAAAAAAATCCAGGAGTATGAGGGGAAAATTAGAGAACTAAGTGATACACTAAAAAGAAATAATTTACGCATAATTGGTATCCCAGAGGAGGAAGAGAGAGGGAAAGGTGCTGAAGGGGTACTTGAAGAAATCATAGCTGAGAACTTCCCTGAACTGGGGAAGGAAAAAGGCATTGAAATCCAAGAGGCACAGAGAACTCCCTTCAGACGTAACTTGAATCGATCTTCTGCACGACATATCATAGTGAAACTGGCAAAATACAAGGATAAAGAGAAAATTCTGAAAGCAGCAAGGGGTAAACGTGCCCTCACATATAAAGGGAGACCTATAAGACTCGTGACTGATCTCTCTTTTGAAACTTGGCAGGCCAGAAAGAATTGGCACGAGATTTTCAGGGTGCTAGACAGCAAAAATATGCAGCCAAGAATCCTTTATCCAGCAAGTCTGTCATTTAGAATAGAAGGAGAGATAAAGGTCTTCCCAAACAAACAAAAACTGAAGGAATTTGTCACCACTAAACCAGCCCTACAAGAGATCCTAAGGGGGACCCTGTGAGACAAAGTACCAGAGACATCACTACAAGCATAAAACATACAGACATCACAATGACTCTAAACCCGTATCTTTCTATAATAACACTGAATGTAAATGGATTAAATGCGCCAACCAAAAGACATAGGGTATCAGAATGGATAAAAAAACAAGACCCATCTATTTGCTGTCTACAAGAGACTCATTTTAGACCTGAGGACACCTTTAGATTCAGAGTGAGGGGATGGAGAACTATTTATCATGCTACTGGAAGCCAGAAGAAAGCTGGAGTAGCCATACTTATATCAGACAAACTAGACTTTAAATTAAAGGCTGTAACAAGAGATGAAGAAGGACATTATATAATAGTTACAGGGTCTATCCATCAGGAAGAGCTAACAATTATAAATGTCTATGCGCCGAATACCGGAGCCCCCAAATATATAAAACAATTACTCATAAACAGAAGCAACCTTATTGATAAGAATGTGGTAATTGCTGGGGACTTTAACACCCCACTTACAGAAATGGATAGATCATCTAGACACACGGTCAATAAAGAAACAAGGGCCCTGAATGAGACACTGGATCAGATGGACTTGACAGATATATTTAGAACTCTGCATCCCAAAGCAACAGAATATACTTTCTTCTCGAGTGCACATGGAACATTCTCCAAGATAGATCATATACTGGGTCACAAATCAGCCCTTCATAAGTTTACAAGAATTGAAATTATACCATGCATACTTTCAGACCACAATGCTATGAAGCTTGAAGTCAACCACAGGAAAAAGTCTGGAAAACCTCCAAAAGCATGGAGGTTAAAGAACACCCTACTCACGAATGAGTGGGTCAACCAGGCAATCAGAGAAGAAATCAAAAAATATATGGAAACAAACGAAAATGAAAATACAACAATCCAAACGCTTTGGGACGCAGCGAAGGCAGTCCTGAGAGGAAAATACATCGCAATCCAGGCCTATCTCAAGAAACAAGAAAAATCCCAAATACAAAATCTAACAGCACACCTAAAGGAAATAGAAGCAGAACAGCAAACGCAGCCTAAATCCAGCAGAAGAAGAGAAATAATAAAGATCAGAGCAGAAATAAACAATATAGAATCTAAAAAAACTGTAGAGCAGATCAACGAAACCAAGAGTTGGTTTTTTGAAAAAATAAACAAAATTGACAAACCTCTAGCCAGGCTTCTCAAAAAGAAAAGGGAGATGACCCAAATAGATAAAATCATGAATGAAAATGGAATTATTACAACCAATCCCTCAGAGATACAAACAATTATCAGGGAATACTATGAAAAATTATATGCCAACAAATTGGACAACCTGGAAGAAATGGACAAATTCCTGAACACCCACACTCTTCCAAAACTCAATCAGGAGGAAATAGAAAGCTTGAACAGACCCATAACCAGCGAAGAAATTGAATCGGTTATCAAAAATCTCCCAACAAATAAGAGTCCAGGACCAGATGGCTTCCCAGGGGAGTTCTACCAGACGTTTAAAGCAGAGATAATACCTATCCTTCTCAAGCTATTCCAAGAAATAGAAAGGGAAGGAAAACTTCCAGACTCATTCTATGAAGCCAGTATTACTTTGATTCCTAAACCAGACAGAGACCCAGTAAAAAAAGAGAACTACAGGCCAATATCCCTGATGAATATGGATGCCAAAATTCTCAATAAGATACTAGCAAATCGAATTCAACAGCATATAAAAAGAATTATTCACCATGATCAAGTGGGATTCATTCCTGGGATGCAGGGCTGGTTCAACATTCGCAAATCAATCAACGTGATACATCACATTAACAAAAAAAAAGAGAAGAACCATATGATCCTGTCAATCGATGCAGAAAAGGCCTTTGATAAAATCCAGCACCCTTTCTTAATAAAAACCCTGGAGAAAGTCGGGATAGAAGGAACATACTTAAAGATCATAAAAGCCATTTATGAAAAGCCCACAGCTAACATCATCCTCAACGGGGAAAAACTGAGAGCTTTTTCCCTGAGATCAGGAACACGACAGGGATGCCCACTCTCACCGTTGTTATTTAACATAGTGCTGGAAGTTCTAGCATCAGCAATCAGACAACAAAAGGAAATCAAAGGCATCAAAATTGGCAAAGATGAAGTCAAGCTTTCGCTTTTTGCAGATGACATGATATTATACATGGAAAATCCGATAGACTCCACCAAAAGTCTGCTAGAACTGATACATGAATTCAGCAAAGTTGCAGGATACAAAATCAATGTACAAAAATCAGTTGCATTCTTATACACTAACAATGAAGCAACAGAAAGACAAATAAAGAAACTGATCCCATTCACAATTGCACCAAAAAGCATAAAATACCTAGGGATAAATCTAACCAAAGATGTAAAGGATCTGTATGCTGAAAACTATAGAAAGCTTATGAAGGTAATTGAAGAAGATTTAAAGAAATGGAAAGACATTCCCTGCTCATGGATTGGAAAAATAAATATTGTCAAAATGTCAATACTACCCAAAGCTATCTACACATTCAATGCAATCCCAATCAAAATTGCACCAGCATTCTTCTCGAAACTAGAACAAGCAATCCTAAAATTCATATGGAACCACAAAAGGCCCCGAATAGCCAAAGGAATTTTGAAGAAGAAGACCAAAGCAGGAGGCATCACAATCCCAGACTTCAGCCTCTACTACAAAGCTGTCATCATCAAGACAGCATGGTATTGGCACAAAAACAGACACACAGACCAATGGAATAGAATAGAAACCCCAGAACTAGACCCACAAACATATGGCCAACTCATCTTTGACAAAGCAGGAAAGAACATCCAATGGAAAAAAGACAGCCTCTTTAACAAATGGTGCTGGGAGAACTGGACAGCAACATGCAGAAGGTTGAAACTAGACCACTTTCTCACACCATTTACAAAAATAAACTCAAAATGGATAAAGGACCTAAATGTGAGACAGGAAACCATCAGAACCTTAGAGGAGAAAGCAGGAAAAGACCTCTCTGACCTCAGCCGTAGCAATCTCTTACTCGACACATCCCCAAAGGCAAGGGAATTAAAAGCAAAAGTGAATTACTGGGACCTTATGAAGATAAAAAGCTTCTGCACAGCAAAGGAAACAACCAACAAAACTAAAAGACAACCAACGGAATGGGAAAAGATATTTGCAAATGACATATCGGACAAAGGGCTAGTATCTAAAATCTATAAAGAGCTCACCAAACTCCACACCCGAAAAACAAATAACCCAGTGAAGAAATGGGCAGAAAACATGAATAGACACTTCTCTAAAGAAGACATCCAGATGGCCAACAGGCACATGAAAAGATGTTCAGCGTCGCTCCTTATCAGGGAAATACAAATCAAAACCACACTCAGGTATCACCTCACGCCAGTCAGAGTGGCCAAAATGAACAAATCAGGAGACTATAGATGCTGGAGAGGATGTGGAGAAACGGGAACCCTCTTGCACTGTTGGTGGGAATGCAAATTGGTGCAGCCGCTCTGGAAAACAGTGTGGAGGTTCCTCAGAAAATTAAAAATAGACCTACCCTATGACCCAGCAATAGCACTGCTAGGAATCTACCCAAGGGATACAGGAGTACTGATGCATAGGGGCACTTGTACCCCAATGTTCATAGCAGCACTCTCAACAATAGCCAAATTATGGAAAGAGCCTAAATGTCCATCAACTGATGAATGGATAAAGAAATTGTGGTTTATATACACAATGGAATACTACGTGGCAATGAGAAAAAATGAAATATGGCCTTTTGTAGCAACGTGGATGGAACTGGAGAGTGTGATGCTAAGTGAAATAAGCCATACAGAGAAAGACAGATACCATATGGTTTCACTCTTATGTGGATCCTGAGAAACTCAACAGGAACCCATGGGGGAGGGGAAGGGAGAAAAAAAAAAAAGACGTTAGAGTGGGAGAGAGCCAAAGCATAAGAGACTGTTAAAAACTGAGAACAAACTGAGGGTTGATGGGGGGTGGGAGGGAGGGGCGGGTGGGTGATGGGTAGTGAGGAGGGCACCTTTTGGGATGAGCACTGGGTGTTGTATGGAAACCAATTTGTCAATAAACTTCATAAAAAAAAAAAAAAAATAAAATAAAATCTGTTGAAGTTTATATCAAAAAAAAAAAAAAAAATGAACAGAAGATATGAACAGACATTTCTCCAAAGAAAACATTCAGATGGCCAACAGACACATGAAAAGATGCTCATCATCACTTACCATCAGGGAAATGCAAATCAAAACTACAAGGAGAGGGCACTGGGGTGGCTTAGTCAGTTAAGCGTCTGACTCTTGGTTTCAGCTCAGGTCATGATACCACGGTTTTGTGAGTTCAAGCCCTACATCGGGCTCTGCGCGGGCAGTGCGGAGCCTGCTTGGTATTCTTTCTCTCTCCCTCTCTCTGCCCCTTTCCTACTTGCTCTCTGTCTCTCTCAAAATAAGTAAATAAACTTAAAAAAAAAGAAAACTACAATGAGCTATCACCTCACACCTGTCAGAACAGCTGAAATCAACAACATAAGAAACAACAGGTGTTGGGGAGGATGTGGAGAAAGGTGAACTCTCCTGCACTGCTGGTGGGAATGCAAAGTAGTGCAGCCACTCTGGAACAGAGTATGGAAGTTTCTCAAAAAGTTAAAAATAGAACTAGAGGAGGATCCAGCAACTGCACTACTAGGTATCTACCCAAAGAATACAAAAACACTAATTCGAAGGCACGTATGTGCCCCGGTGATTATTGAAGCATCATTTACAACAGCCAACTTATGGAAGCAGTCCAAGTGTCCATCAACTAATGAATGAATAAAGATGTGGTATATGTATACAATGGAATATTATTCAGCCATAAAAAAGAATGAAATTGTGCCATTTGCAACAATGTGGATACAGCCAGAGAGTATAATGATAAGTGAAATAATTCAGCCAGAAAAGACAAATACCATGTCATTTCACACATACATGAAATTTAAGAAATAAAACCAACAGCGAGCAAAGGGAAAAAAATAAGAGGGAGGAGAAATCAAGAAACAGACTCTTAATTACAGAGAACAAACTGATGGTTACCAGAGAGAAGGGAAGTGTGGGGATAGGTTAAATATGTGATGGGGATTAAACATGGCATTTGTGATGAGCACCAGAGGGTGTTGTATAGAAGTACTGAATCACTATATTGTACACCTGAAACTTATATAATACTATGTTAACTGGAAGTAAAATAAAAACTTTAAAAACAACTTAAAAAGAAAGGACTTTGAAGAGATTTAACATACTACAACCATGTGGATCTTAAAGCCAATTAACTCTAAATACATAATTAAAATATTTTTTTAAAAAGATACAGTATAAACTTTTTGAAGTGTTAGTAGTGACAATTTTCTTAATAATTTTTTATACCTATGTTTTATAAAAGAGTAGTATTTATAATATCTTCCCAACAAAGATGGGCTCTTGGCAAGTAACAGCCGAAAGTTACCTGTGCACAAACACATGTATATCTTTGTGTGTATTCAGATACACACAACATATATATTATACAAAATAAATAACACTGACACTGTTTTAAAGTATTTTCAAAAGCATCACTCACTTCACCCTCAACAATTCCAGAACAGTGGACTCCCAGACTAAAGTTATTATAGTTGTATTTTATAGATCATGTGAGCAGAAGAAATAAATTCTTAAAGTTTTCACATTTTTCCCAAACTGAAACAGTTCAAGGTTGTCACAAAAGCTAAAGAGGGGTGTCTGGGTGGCTCAGTCAGTTAAGCATCAAACCCTTGATTTCAGCTCAGGTCATAGACTCATAGTTCATGACATCAAGCCTCACGTTGGGTTCTGTGCTGGTAGTATGGAGCCTGCTTGGGATTCTCTCTCCCTCTCTCTCTGTCTCTGCCCCTCCCCAACTCATGCCCACCCATGCTCTCCTTCTCTCTCTCTCTCTCTCAAAATAAAAAAATTAAAAAAAAAAAAGCAAAAGAAACAAACCACAGTTTTTAGTAAATTTTATGTCTAAACTCAAAAATAGTTGCATATTAAGACTGGCAGATTACACTTCAATAAAAAGTTGACTAAAATAAATATTTGACTGAATAGTTTACCCTTAAATCCTGTAGGAACAGCAGCCAAAACTGCATTTTTCTTGAATAATAAAATACTAGAATTTACTAATAAAGGCCTATTGCCTCCTAATTTTTCTTGGTCCTAGAAATTTCTTGCCCCAAATATAGTACTACAAGAATTATAAATAATAAACCAAGAAAGAATCCAGGCTATTGTAATAAGCCTTGTAATACTCTTTTGACTTCTTAATCTAACTGCAACTGAAACAAGTAATTATATTTTGAAAAAATGTACTGTTATAATAAGTTAATATGTGCTATCAACATTTTAAATGCTTTTATTGTTATGACGGTCAACAAAACCTTTTTAAAATCACGGCACCGATTCCAGACTGATTTTTTCCCCAAGTGCAGACTGAAGGCTGTTTGGCCAATTTGAGAAAGGTGTCCACGAGTTGCTGTTTCTGTCCATTGGGATTCACCAAGTGGAAGGTCTTGGCCAGGGTTTTTAGTTCAGGAGCAGAAAGCAGTTCAAGCACTTCAGAGAGTTCTTGCAACTCAGACTCTGAAATGGATTTAAAAAAAAGAAAAAAGTTAAACACAGTTTTAAGGAATTTTACTATTTTCTAGCTCTATTTACTTTAAGAAGAATGAAGCTTAGTTATATGCAAATATAATGGAATTCTACTGCAGAAATTGTAATTAGTTTGCCAAAGCAATTATTAAAGAATATAGAGGGGCACTTGGGTGGCTCAGTTGGTTAAGCGTCTGGCTCTTGATTTCCGCTCAGGTCATGATCTCATGGTTTGTGAGGTTCTGTGCTGACAGCTTGGAGCCTGCTTGGGATTCTCTCTCCCTACCTCTCAGCCCCTCCTCCTGCCACCCCTTGCATGTATGCACACATGCTCTCTCTCAAAATAAATAAACACACACAAAAAAAGAATATGGAAAATAGATACCTCATAACAGTTATAAATTAATAGAATTTCTCACTAAAAAAACAAAGGAAAATAAAATAAAGACACATATGGATAGCCATTATAGCTTGCACATTCTCCTTAAAAACTCACTGGTATATTTGCTCTCGGATTACAAACCCTTCAAATGGACCTCTCCCAAAGCTGACCATCAGCTCTCCTCCCTCCCCACAGGCCTCTTCATGGATTCACTCACTCAACATACATGGATATGTCTGCTATTATAGGCCCCAGACATCACCCTAGACCCAGGATGCAGCTGAATCAGACTTGGCTGGTATCTGCCTTCTAGGCATTTACAGCTTAGGGCAGTGCCTTTTTCCTCCACTCAGCAAGTACTTAGTGGGTGTACACTGCATGCCAAGTAATCTTCTATGGCCCAGGGCACACTACAATGACCAAAACAAGTCCTGGTCCACAAGGAGCTCAGCTCCTAGCATAATAAGCAAGTATGTATGTCAGGTGGGGATAACGGTTATAACGAAAATAAAACTGGCTATGGCAAAGCAAACATGGCAGGGAGCAAGTGGTCAGGCAAATGTCTGATGACGTGACACAGAGCACAGCTGGATGAAATGAGCCGTGTGGCAGCAAGTACAAGGCTCTGAAAGAGGAGTGCACTCAGCATGCTGAAGAACACCGAGGAGCGCTCTGTGGCCATGACAGAGCAGGAGGGGCAGTCAGAGCCAGGTCCCACAGGGTTGTGCAGATCAAGGGCAAAACTCGGACTTGACTGAGTGCAACAGTGAGCCACGGGGGTTCTGGTTTTGTTGCCTAAAGGTCGTTTAAAGGTAAGTCAAGGCTCACCTGCAGTGGTCACCTGGCATGCCTGTTAAACTTGTGGATTTATGAATCTGCATCAAATCCTCCAGGTGGGGACAGGAGCTCCCAGGTGACACTATGGCACTGACAGGTAGGAAGCAGTGCTCCAAGCAGGGGTCCGAGTCCCACTGCCTAATCCTTCACGTTCAAGCCTCTTCACTGAGCATCTATGCCTTCCCCCAGGCCCGCCACATCACCTAACCTCACTTTACTAACTGCTCTCCACTACAAACCACCACACAGAAACCACCTGGCTTTGGCTTGATTTGCTTATTTCAGTCTACACTGTCAGCAACTACTGAAGACTCACATTCTTCCTCCACCTACGTTTCCAGTACAACACTGCATTCAGTACATGTAGGTGCTTAATGAATCTACTGACAAGACAACCATAGTTATCTAATAGTCTCATAGGCCTAAGTCAATGAACTTCTGAGGCAATCAACTTATAAACTATAAGAGCTGTATATGCGTGCGTGTAGGGGTAGATGAAGCTTTTAGAGGCAATATTAACTTCAAGCAAACCAGCTTTATTCTATTACAAAGATAAGGCATCTGAATGAGTCAGATTCTTGCTGGAAGGTGAGAGCTGAGAAGGGATGAGTTTCTTCAGTGGCCCACGGCCACCTATCTATCCAGAGAGGACTTTATCGTCCTAAATACGAAACAGCCAAGAAAACAACAGTGGTCTTCACACAGGCTAAGAATGGCTTTAACATGAATAATCTGTTGTCCTAAGGTTAAAAATTCAATTAAAAAAAAATTACTATTTACCAGGCACCAACCAGGAGATGACACCATCCTGGTATCACCATCATTCTGCAGAAACTTAGTTATTCGTGTCATATTTTCATTTTACATTTCCTTTGACTAATCATACCTGTCTGCAGAAAGCCTGCTTGCTGCAGTTCTCCAATCACAGGTGTTAAGTCAGGAGCAATCTCTTCATATTCCAATTTATTCATCTTAATCCAGCCAAATTTACGTTGAAAAAGTCTTACATATAACTTCTGACCACTAGCTGCAAGAAAAGTCATGAAAATTATCTCTCTTCTCAAAACAACATACAAACATTCACTTTTTAAAACTGAATACAACATATTCTATTAGAAATACACTTATGCTTACTCAACTGATCACCCAAGAACATCTTTTTCTTCCTTTGGAAGATACAATTTATTTCATATAGAAGTCCCCATGGAGATGTCTCCTTGTCCTGTGTGCCTGCCACCATAGGACAATAAGAATATCCAGGATGGGACCAGCTCTGCCACTTCTGAATTATACAAATCTATGAACCTTACCGAGACTCCATTTTCTCTTCTGTTAAAAAAGTGGGGGTGGGATGGGGCAATAACACCATCTTCCCAATGTTGCTGAAAAGATTAAACAAGATGAGGCATTCGATGATTGGTGTATAAACAACAAAAAATCTCCAAAGTTGGTCATGGTTATTGGCCATTTTAAAACTTCTAAGTACCAGGTTTCCCATTGTCTAGCCACCAACATTTTTACTCCATCAGAGAAGCCCTACCCAGAATTCCAGTTATTTTATTCTCCACTTTCAGCTTAATATGAACGATTCTATTGTTGGCTGAAAATAATCTGAAAAGATTTTCAAAATTCGTCTAGCATTGGTAGGGCAGCCATCTCTAACTTGGTGATCTTAGCCAAGTTATTTAATTAACCTGGTCAGTTTTCCTGTCATCTGGATTATCTTCAAATTTCTGCCAATTCTAAAATGGTGTAACTGTATTTCTTAAATCTTCAACTCCCCACCCCCTTTTTTTCTTTAAAGAGGAAAATTCAATTAGCAGTACTTATTTTCACACAGAGACACTGCAGATTATTCTCTGTGGGGAGCCATACACAAGAATCTTCAGAAATTCCATTCAGGGAACTATTCATACTTCTCAATTATACAGAAGCACAGAGCCATGGACTACTCAAATGCTCACATGAATACAACCAGCACCCAACTAAAGATCTGTAACTTCCATGGACAGAAGAGTCAACGTGGTGTCATTTATGTCCATGTTCTGGTGAGGACAGCATAAGTAGAGACGGAGGCTGTGAGGATAATTAATGCAACTGTGCCTAGAGAAGTATTACTCGCATGTCAAAGCAATACTAAGAATACCATAATTCCATTGTGTGCATTTAAAACAAAAACCCTTCTCTTGAACATTCCTGGCAATGTTTAAGATTTTTTTTTTTAACTCTACTGAAGAGTCAAACCTGACTACAAATTATGGGAGGTCAGTGTAGCTCCCAAGTAAGCGTTTCCTACCTCAGAAGGGACTCAGTTCCATAAAGCCATCATGGCCCTTTGGATTAGCAATGCAACAAGGGTGGCTTTTGCTCCAAATGTGCACTATCGGCTCAGAGCCACCACTGGCTGCCAAGGAACTGAGGCATAGACCATTATTTTTAAATGCACCAATTTAGCCTGAAAGTTTCCAATTCCTCCACACGCTGACCTTAAAAGGCAGAGTCAAAAAACTAAAATTGAAGGAAAAAATAAGCCTTAATATACTTTGGTTTGTTCTTTCCTGTATTTTACTTCAGTTTTGAGAAAATGGTGTGTAAAAACAATAAAACAACCTAAATTAAGCTTGATTACATGCTCAAAAGCAAAGTATACTTTTCTAAGTCACAAAGGTATTTTTTTTAACCTGGAAAAGGCTGTTTTATTACCATCATATATACATATAAAGGAAAAACAGATGCTTCCATTATAACCAAATTACAGCTTGTAAGGATGATACTGCAGAAGCAGACATCACCGGACACAAAATCTCTTTTTCATGCATGTTCTTCTTAAACCTTGTGGCTGGCTGATTCCCAGGAGCATTCCCAGAGGACTCACAGAACCACACTGACTCCTTGTGGTCATTAGGTTACTGCCCAAATCAGGCCAGCAAATGGAAAACAAAAACTTGAAAGCACACGAGCTTGAGATACCTGATAATTGATAAAATTTAGTTACAATTCCCCTCTCATGTTCATCAAAGAGCATCCTATCTTCTTCATTCTCAAATACAGCTCTCAGCACCACGAGGAAACTCCGAAGGTAGTAAGGATGACTTGGTGGTACTGTAATTGTTTTACCAGGAACATCACAGCTTGACCCCTGCTCCAAAGGAATTCCGCAAGTGATTTCATTCTTTAAGTCACTGTCACCTTCTGGAGAAAGGTCCTGGATGTTATGCCCTTTAGAATCATCATGTGTAGAACTATCAGACTTTGCCTCCCAATTTGACAACTGTGTTTTAGTTTCTGAAGCAACAGTCACTTTCACTTCTTCACAACTACTTGCCTCACATTTTTCAACATCTTGATTATCTACTCCTTTGATGCTCTCCCACTTTGCAAGACTGTGCTCTGAAGTAGACTTCAATGTATTCCCAAGAGTTAAATCTGGTGAAAATAACATAGCAGCATTATCTGAGAAGGCAGGGCCAAGGGGTGATCTCTCATATTCCTGGGTAGCCTTTTGGCTTTCAGCTTCCATTATTTTTGTGCCTTCTACAGTATGTTCAGGTGTACTCTGCTCCTTAAGAGAATCACAGGCAAACACATTTTCCTTTTGAGAACTGTTCTCCAAAATTTGATCCTTGTCCTCAGTCTCTGAACAGTTATCAACCAGGGTCTTAACCATTGTGGATGAGGAACTCTGTGGACTCTTATTGGCAAATTCCTCATTCTTATCTATTGCTCTTTTAGCCTCTGTGTATCTTCTGGACAATTTAGATGACAGGCTTCCCAAACTAATGACTTTCACATTATGATGTCTCAGCTTATCTTGATTTTTGCACCCCAAATCATCATTATTTTTAAAGTAGGGGCTGGTCTGCTGTTTTACGCCCATTTTTGCTGAATCACTTTGGTCAGGGGTTAAACTTATCTTTGATGGTGACAACTTTCCTGGCGTTACATCTTCTAAGACAATATTGGTTAAATCTACTGTAGGCACATGTGAATTTGTTAAGTCAACATGCCTCTGATCAACTGGAGTGATGTCATCATTGTTAGCACACTTTTCATCAAGATGCCGGTTTAAGTCATATCTCTGCACCATTTTACTACAAACAGGGCAGGCAAGCTTAGCAGGTGGTGCATTGTTAAAAAATGAAATAATAGAGTTACATTCTTTTGTTTTAGTTTTACTGGCTGATAAACTTCTACGAGGTCTTTTCTTCGCAGGAGCTTTCCCTTCTGACATCATGAGTGTTAGAAAAACTGGGTGTTTCCAGTAATAAAACCCAGGATATCACTGGAAAAAGACAACAATGGTTTACTTTTACTTCCCTGTCTTGAAACAATACAAAGGGGGATTCTATTTGGCTTCATGTTTTTCATTTAGTCAATTTCTTCTTCCTACAAAATAAAACACATGTGGATTAAAAACACTTTAATGAATTCAACAACAGAGTGGAAAACAGTAAAACGTTTATCAAGCAGTATCCCTTGAGATAAGGAAAATCCTGGGCTTGGGACAGAAGACCCAAGGCTCTACTCCAACTCTACACGCAATCTCCGTGTGACCCTTACCCATAAAATGACGGCAGTAGGCTCCGCAGGGATATTTTCTCAGACTTAAGATCTAAAATTACCCATTTTTTAAAGGGGAAAATTTGACTATTCCAGATCCCCCTTTGAAAACTACTGCATCAGTGGCTTTTTCCGGGCCAGAGAATGCCTGTCTGCCCGATCCCCGGAGTCATTCCGGCCTCACTGCCCTGCACGGAGAAACTCATCCGCCACCCCACCCCCCCCCCCCCACTCCAAGTCACAGACATCTGTCAATACGCATGGGTCCCCCGTGCAGCTATGGCCACCGCACCTCTGAGGCTCGGGGGAGGACGATCCCACTGGGGCCGCGTGCGCGCACGTGGGACGCGCACCTGGGCTCCGCCAAGGTGCCCGCCCTGTCGCCCTCTTTCACCCTCCCTCCCCGCCGCCCCTAGTCGCCCGCGGACTCCCCTCCCGCGCGCCGGCCTGCCGGCGACCCCGGCCGGCCACCCCACTCCTCCCACCGGGCTCCGCGCGCCCAGGCATTCCCAGCCGATCCCCGCATCTCGGCTCGCCATAGGCTCGGCAAGTGGAGGCCCGAGTGATCGATCCCTCTTTCCTTCCAGGTTAAAGGCTCCTTCCATCCAGAGTGACCGAGTCCAGCCGAGCGGTGCAGGGAGGTCCGGGAACCTCCACTCTCCACGCCTGGAGACCCCTGCACGTGCACTCGGAGGGAGCCCCTGGCCTCAGTCGTTGGGAAGGTTGCCCGTGGGGGCCGCGCTCAGCGTCAGAAGGGGCTTGCTGGGAGCAGATGCACACGGGGGCTCCACCGACCGGGCGCCCGCGAGTTCGCGCTGTGGGCTCAGTAGCTGGGCATTCCCAAAGATGAGCTGCTCGCTGCCTTGCTAGATGTGAATAACCTCCAGAGCAAAGGAACAATAAAACGAAGTCAAGTCGTTAGGGAGCAGTGAATTGGGGGTGTTCATTACTTCCGTTTTTCATATGGTTTAATTGTGAAGCCATGCAGTTAAATGTATAATAACAGATATTTAACGGGGCGCCTGAGTGGCTCAGTCGGTTAAGCATCCGACTTCGGCTCAGGCCATGATCTCGAGGCTCGTGGGTTTGAGCCCCGTGTTGGACTCTGTGCTGACAGCTCTGAGCCTGGAGCCTGCTTCGGATTCTGTGTCTCCCCCTCTCTTTGCCCCTCCCATGCTCATGCTCTGTCTCTATCTCTTAATAATAAATAAATGTTAAAATTTTTTGAAAAAAAATTAGATATTTAACAACAGAAATTGGTAACTGAAAGATAAAGTGTATCACTCAGCTCTTCAGCACGGTTACCAGCTGGTTCCAGCATCCCCATGAATGACCCAGAATGTAAGCAGAAATTTCTGAGTACAGGGACCACTTTACCAGTGTGGTCCTTTACCAGTGCTCTCCACAGTGGTCAGCACCGTGTAATTACTCTGTAAATACATATCGAATGAATATGGATAAATGAACAAGTCAAAGAGAAAAGGAACATGAATAGGGAATTCACCAACAAATATGTATTAAGTGTCTACCTCATGTTCTTGATGCTCAAAATATGGCAGCAAACAGAAATGAGGAATAGAGGGTGGGGGGAATCCCCTGCCTTCATGGAGAATATATTCTGGTGAAGAAAGACAAAACAATAAATAATGTAGAGAATTAAGGAGAAGAACTTCGAAGAAAAAACTGGGAACATCAGGGTGAGGACGGAGATGAGAATTACAGTATGAAAGAGTGGTAAGGAAAGGCTCCACAGAAAAGGTAATCTTTGAGCAGACTTGAAGGAAGTAAGGCAGTGAATACTTGAGAGAAGAGAATTGTAGGCAGATGAAACAGCAACAGCCTCTCCCTGAGGTAGAAGCTTGCCTAACAAAAACACCAAGAAGGCCAAGACAACTCACTGGAGCAGAAGTGAAGTGAGATAGGTAGCAGAGAGAGGGCAGATCATGTAGGGTAACAAACATTTTCTGTAAAGGGCCAGGTAGTAAATATTTTAGGCTTTGTTGGCCATAGGATCTCTGGTCACACTGCTGTTGTAGTGTGAAAGCAGGCATAGACAATACATAACATAAGAGTGTGTGGCTGTGTTCCAATAAAACTTTATTTATAAGTAGCTGACCAGATTTGGCCTCTGGCTATAGTCTGCTGACCTTTAATAAAAGGGCTTGCTGGACATATGGATATTAGCATTTACTTTGAGTAATATAGAGGAACCATTCTGCATGTTGTGTTAAGCAAAGATGTTGGGGAGCAGGGACTGAAAGCAGGAGTGGAAGCAGGGAACACAGAAAGCTAATGACGTAATCCCAGGAGAGATGATAGTGGCTCGGGTCAGAGTGCTAGTGTTGCAGTTGATAAGAAATAGCAAGATTCTGGATACATTTAGTAGGTATAACCAATGAACAATTTGTTCATGGTACAGGATGTTAAGGTATGAGGGAAGGAAAAAACTGTTCTATCAACTAGAAGGATGGAAGGGAATAAATCAAGAGTTTAGATTTGGACATGTGTCTTAGTCCATTCAGGCCACTTACAGACTGGATGGCTTATAAATAATAGAAATTTATTATTCACATTTCTATTGGCTAGAAGTCCAAGATCACGGTGCCAACACAATCAAGTGCTTCTTCTGGATCCCAGGCTTCTTGTTTTATCCTCACATGGTGTAAGGGGTTAGGGAGCCCTGTAGAGCCTGTTTTATAAGATCACTAATCCTATACATGAGGTTTCTACTCTCATGACACAATCACTTCCCAAAGGCCCCATATCCTAATACCATTACACTGGGGTTTGGCATTTCAACATGAATTTGGGGTAGAAGAGGCTTCCTCTTCACCCCAGGCAGGGGTGCCTGGGTGGCTCAGTCAGTTAAGTGTCTGACTTCGGCTCGGGTCGTGATCTCATGGTTCGTGGGTTTGAGCCCCACATCCAGCTCTGTGCTGACAGCTCAGAGCCTGGAGCCTGCTTCGGATTCTGTGTCTGTCTCTCTCTTTGCCCCTCCCCCGCTCACGTTCTCTGTCTCTCTCAAAAATAAACATAAAAAAAAAAAAAAGAGGAAGGGCAGACCCAAATGTTCAGACCATGGCAACATGTAAGTTTGAAATGCCAGTTAGACATTGTTGTGGATGAAAAGACACATGAATGTATTAATGAAATAAGATCAGGAAATAAAAATTTGGGAGTCATCAGGATTTATACAGTATTAATATATGGCACCAAGGAGTGACTACAAATAGAGAATTAAAAGGTCAGGAAGACTTGGGGCGCCTGGATGACGCAGTTGGTTAAGCTGTTGACTCTTTGTTTCTGCTCAGGTCGTGATCTTACAGTTTGTGAGTTTGAGCCCTTCATTGGGCTCCTCAATGATAGCACAGAGCCTGCTTGGGAGTCTCTCTCTCCCTCTCTCTCTCTCTCTACCCCTCCCTCTCTCTCACAAAATAAATAAATAAACTTTTTTAAAAAATCTATAAAAGTTCAGGAAGACCTAACACTACAATAAAAAGAGGGGAGATGAGAGTGCCAGCAAAGGAGTCTGAGAAGTTACCAGTGAGGAAGAAGGAAAACACTTGGCATCCAGAAAACCAAGTGAATCATGTGTGTTGAGGATTGGGGGATATCAGATGCACCTAGAGTGGAAGTAAGATGAATGTTGAGAACAACCATTACATCTAGCAATGTGGAAGTCATTTGGTAACTTTGACAAAAGCTATTGTGGAACAGTGAAATGATTGAATAGGATTCAGGAAAGAAAGGGGAGACAGGAATTGGAGACAATGCAGGAACCCATTCAGAACCCCAGAGCTGGTATGAAGATTATTTTAAGCTGAAGGCATCAGCGGATACAGAAAGAAGCCTTCTTGGAGCTTCCCTTATCTGACTACAAGAGACTTCTAGGAAGTAAGGCTGCCATAAATTCCCTCTTTGAGGGGTAGATGAGGGTGGACTTTCATTACCAGGAAGGAGACCTAGAATATATCTACGATAAATTCTCTCTCCAGGGGAATCTTATGGCCATGGAGATGGAAAAAAACCCACACCTGCATGAACAAGCATTATCACAAACTTTCTTATCTCCCATTTGTTCTTCTAGAAACCCAGGTGCTCTTCCCCCAAAGGCTTTTTCTACCCCTCTTTTTTTCCCCTACTACCTTTAACCATTTATCAAGCTACTTCTTTTGTAAGCTCCCATAATTTTTCTTTCCAATCTTCTTTTGTCAGGTGAATTCACAGGCCCCCAGACAATAAACCTAAGAGGGCAGAGGAAACGTTTTTCCTCTCCAACAACAGTAAATGTAGAGGTTTCGTACTGAAGGAGAGCAGCGAGGTATAGCCAAAGCTAAGGGGGGAAGTGAGGTTGAGTTTTGTTTATTTAATATGGAAAAATAACAATGTGCTTATATGCTGATAGGAATACTCAGGTAGAGTAAAATATGAAGCAGGAGAGAGAAGACTTGCTGGAGGAATATTCTTAGGTAAGTGAGGGGATAGGATACAGGCTGCAAGTGAAGGGGTTGGCCAAGTAATGAAATAGCACAGCACAACAAAATCCCAAAGTATTTATGGGAATGCAATAAATCCAGTACTCAACACAGTAAATGCTGTAGGGTACTGAGGAAAATCTGACTAGTCAATAAATGATTTTTGAGAACAGGTTACCTATGTGGAAAAATGAAACTGGATCCCTACCTCACACCAAATAAATACACAGCTTAAGGCTAAATAGATTAAAGTAACAATTGTAAAAAGCAAAGCTTCAAAACTTTTGGAATACAGGCATTTTTCAGAGATATGGGTTGGGTTCCAGACCACCAAAATAAAGTGAATATCACAATAAAGCAAATGAAATGAATTTTTTTGTTCCTTGATGCATATAAAAATTATGTTTACACTACACTGCAGTTCATTAAGTGTGAAAGAACATTATGTATTAAAAAAACATGTAATACCTTAATTTAAAAATACTTTACTGCTGGGGCATGGGTGGCTCAGTCGGTTAAGCATCTGATTCTTCATTTCGGGTTCAGGTCATGGTCTCACGGTTCATGAGATCGAGCCCTGTGTCAAGCTTTGTGTTGACAGTGTGGAGCCTGTTCAGATTCTCTCTGTCCCTCTCTCTGCCTCTTCCTCACTTGCACTCTCTCTCTCTCAAAATAAATAAACATTAAGAAATACTTTATTTTTAAAAAATGCTAACCATCATCTGATCTTTCAGGGAGTCATAATCACTGATCAGAGATCACCATAACAAATACAATAATGAAAAAGTTTGAAATATTGTGAAAGTTACCAAAATGTGATCCAGAGACGTGAAATGAGCAAATGCTATAGACTTGCTTGACACAAGGCTGCCACAAACCTTGAATTTGTAAAAACACAGTATCTGCGAAGTACAATAAAGTGAAGGGCAGTTAACATGAGATATGCCTGAAGAAGAGATCATTTTATTATCTTGAAGGTATTATAGGATTCCTTAAATAAGAGAAAAACTGCTACTGTAAAGTAAGAGATTGATAAATATGGCTATAGTTAAATTAAGAACTTTCTAATAATGGCCATTTCTATTTCTAGCAATGGCTGTGTAGCTTATATTTTACTGGGCTAAAATACTGCATATCACAAGTATGAACAATGTAAAAATTATAAACAATATAAAAATTACAGAAACAAATGTTTGGTGACAATTTTAAACAAATTATAAGCAACTGCAAAGTGTAAAACACCAAAGCCTATTTGAAAACATTGGAGAATGACCAAAAGTAGTCTGAAATTGGAGGGCCAGTAGCAAAAACAATAACAATCCATTGTAGGATTTTGACATACCTAGATGAATTATAGATTACAACAATAGCAAAAAGGATGAGAGTGCAAATGTAACTATATTGCTGCAATAGTCTTACATTTTATATGAAGTGGTAAAATACTAACTCTAAGTAGACTGTTTTTAAACTTTTTTAAATTTTTATTTATTTTTGAGAGACAGAGAGAGACTGAGTGCAAGTAGGGGAGGGGCAGAGAGAGAGGGAGACACAGAATCTGAAGCAGGCTCCAGGCTCCGAGCTGTCAGCACAGAGTTCGACTCAGGGCTCGAACTTACTAGCTGTGAGATTATAACCTGAGCCAAAGTCGGCTCCCCAATCAATTGAGCCACCCAGGGGCCCCTCTAAGTAGACTGTTTTAAGTCAAGGATGCATACTGTAATTCCTAAACAACTGAAATTAATGCAATGTAGAGTTAATACATTAAGGGAGAAATTCAAATAGAATATTAACATATTTGATTTAAAAAGTAGAAAAAGAGGAAGAGACAATAAAATTAGGAGAGACAAAGAGAGGGGTGCCTAGGTGGTTCAGCTGGTGAAAAGTCCAACTTTGGCTCAGGTCACGATCTTGTGGTTCCTGAGTTCAAGCCCCATTTCAGGTTCTGTGCTGACAGCTCAGAGCCTGGAGCCTGCTTCAGATTCTGTGTCTCCCTCTCTCTCTGCCCCTCCCCCACTCACACTCTGTCTCTCAAAAATGAATAAATGTTAAAAAAAAAAAAAGAGACAAAAAGAAAATAAATAGCAAAATGGTAAAACCAAATAAAACCAAACCAATAATTACATTAAATGTGCATGGACTAAAAGCTCCAATTTAAAGATAGGACTTGTCAGATTACACTCAAAAAGCAATTCCTAACTATATGACATATAAGAGACCCAGGTAATTGGAAAGTAAGAGAATAGAAAAAGATATATTATTCAAACAATAATCAAAAGAGCCATAGTATTATACTGAAAGTAGACTTCAAGACAGAGAGTATTACTAGGGGTGTCTCGGTGACTCAGTTAAGTGTCCAACTTTGGCTCAGGTCACGATCTTGTGGTTCCTGAGTTCAAGCCCGGTTTCAGGTTCTGTGCTGACAGCTCAGAGCCTGGAGCCTACTTCGGATTCTGTGTCTCCCTCTCTCTGCCCCTCCCCTGCTCATGCTCTCTCTCTTTCTCCCCCTCTCAAAAATAAATAAACGTTAAAAAAAAAGTTTAAAAAAAACCTTAAAAAAGAAAAAAAAAAAAGAAAGGAGTATTACCAGAAAAAAAGAGGTCATTTTATAGTCAAAAGGGTCAACTCATGGGGTGCCTCAGCTGAGGTCATGATCCCACGGTTTGTGAGTTTGAACCCGACGATGGGCTCTGTACTGACAGCTCAGAACCTGAAGCCTGCTTTGGATTCTGTGTCTCACTCTCTCTCTCTGCTCCTCCCCCACTTATACTCTGTCTCTCTCTCTTTCAAAAATAAGTAAACATAAAAAAAAAAAAAAAGATGGGGCACCTGGGTGGCTCAGTCAGTAAAGCAGCTGACTTCGGCTCAGGTCATGATCTCGTGGTTTGTGGGTTCAAGCCCTGCTTCGGGCTCTGTGCTGACAGCTCAGAGCCTGGAGCCTGCTTCGGATTCTGTGTCTCTCTCTCGCTCTGCCCCTCCCCTGCTTGTACTCTGTCTCTTTCTCTCAAAAATAAATAAACATTAAAAACAAAATTTTTTTTAATAAAAAAAGAAAAGATGCTTTAAAAAAAAAGGTCAACACTCATGAGAAAGACATAAAAATCATAAATGAGTATGTACCTGATGGTAGGGCTTCAAAATACATGAAGCAAAAAATGACACAATTAAAGGAAGAAATAGAAAATCCACAATCATAGAGATTTTATATGTTTTTTAAAAATGTTTCTCTAATTTTATAACTAGACAAAAAAAATCAGTAAGGATAACTGAACAAAAATATTAAAGCTTTGGACTAATTGAAATACAGAACACTATAGTTAACAACTGTAGAACACATGTTTTTTCCTCTTCTCGGTGGTATAAATTCACTAATTCTGAAACCACTTGCATATTCTAGCCTTGAGTAAATGAATACATATATTGAAGACAATGGGAGCAAGATTTCTCACTGTTGGAAAAGGCATTACAGATGTGGAAAGAGTGAATACTAGAATATAATCTGCAGGGACATTCAATCAGAATGAGAGGTTTGGGCATGCATTCATGTGCGGAATCCACACACACACACAACCATAATTTCCTAGCTCTGGTGAGTGGGCCTAGTAGCAATAGTAGCAATGAGCACGCTTATTTTGCTCATCTTTGTTTTAAAATACCAGTCTCCACTAAAAGGAACCAGCGTTCTATGGGAAAATGACCAATTCCAGGGAAAAGACAGGATATGCCTGGAACATTTAGTAGCACCAGAAAATGAGGAAGTGCTCAGAGAATAATGGGAACCTATCAGAACTCAGAACCTGGTGGCCCTCACTGTAACAAACTCAAAATGTTTTCATCTCCAGCTTCAAAGCGACAAACCGATTATCTCGAACCTCTGTATATGAGGTATTAAAGACACACCTCTGCTATGGCCTTCCTGCCAAAAGTGCATAACCTGAAATCTAATCCTGAGAAAACAGACAAATTCAATTTTGAGGGACAGTCTATATAACTGGCTTGTATACCTCAAAAACGTCATTCAAGAAAGGCAAAGAAAGCTCAGGAACTGGAAACTAAACAGACATGACAGCTACATGCAGTGAGGAATCTTGGTTACCTGATCCTGGACTGGGGGGAAAGAGTTAGAACGTACATTATTGGGACAAGTGATAATATCTGAATATGGACTGTGGATTACTAGCATTGTATTGATGTTAAATTTCCTGACTTTGATAATTATAGTGTGGTTATACATTAGTGAATGTTCTTTTTAATTATTATTATTTAAAATGTTTATTTTTGAGAGAGAGCACATGTGCACGTGCATGAGCTAGAGACGGTCAGAGAGAAAGGGGACAGAGGATCCTAAGCAGACTCCACGCTGATGCAGCGAGCCCAGTGCAGGGCTCTAACTCACATACTGTGAGATCATGACCTGAGCCAAAGTTGGATGTTCAACTGACTGAGCCACCCACGATCCCCTAAATTATGATCTTTAAGTATGCTCTGTGCCCATTGTTGGGCTTGATCTCATGACCATGAGATTGAGTCACGAGTTCTACCGACTGACCCAGCCAGACACCCCGGTTATTGAATATTCTTAGGAAATGCATACTGAGGCATTTAGGTGAAAGGGCCATGATGTCTCTAACTTCCTCTCAAACTGTTCAGAAAAAAACAAAATAGTAAAGCAAATGAAACTAAATTTACTAGAATTTTGCTGTTAACTTTAAAACATAAAAATGATACAGAGAACAACAAAAATGCTCCCTCTCATTAGCAGGGAAACATAAATGAAGACCACAGAGGTGTACACAGCAGAAAGGCAAAATATTTTTTAAACTCTGCCAATATAACCTCTGACAAAGATACAAGTAAGTCCAAGTTTGTACAACTACTTTCAAAAGCAACTTTCAAAAGCAAGTCTTTTGCACTTTCTACCCTGCGATTCTAAAGGACAGTAGAGGCTAGAGCACAAGAGCAACACTGTGTGGGAACAGAAGGTTCAAAACAGCATTGTTCCTAATAGCATAAAATGAAACAAATGTCTTCATGTGACTGGGTAAATAAAATTGTGGTAGATGCATATACTGTGCAGCGCTGTAAATGAATGGATGAATGAGGGAAATCAACAGTGAAAAAGCAAGCCACAGATGAGTGTCTGATTTTCATAAAATTCAAGTACTAGTGAAGTAAACAATGCATGAAGAGATATATATGGTCAAACATATACAAATGTAAAGGAACGATGAACACAACTCAGAACCATGGTTTAACTTTTATTTTAGAGAGAGAGTAGAAGGGAAAGAGAATCTTCAGCAGGCTCCACACTCAGCACAGAGCCCAACACAGGGTTCAATTCCATGACCCTGGGATCATGTCCTGAGCTGAAATCAAGTTGGATGCTCAATGGACTGAGCCACCAGGCACCCTGGTTTTCTCACTTCTTTAACATACGTGAAGTAGATGAAGAGCACCACTGAGTACCGTTTTGTGTTTTTAAAGACTTTATTTTTTTAAAGTAATCTACACCCAATATGGGGCTCAAATTTACAACCTTGAGATCAAGAGTCCCAGGCTCTGAGCCAGCCAGTGCCCCCGTTTTGTGTTTTTAGAGAAAGAGTGGTTTCTCCAATGTGTTGTTTTTCATAATTGAAGTATTTTTATTTTATGTACAATGAGTTGGCATTAAGGTAGGTAGGTATCTTGGATGACCCATTCAAGGGGATTCACTTAGTCCAACTTAATGTAGCCTATATCCTTTGAGAACTGATGGAAACACTGGCGGCACATACTGAGGCCATATTGCCAGATCACACAGTACTGGTGTGAGCAGATGTGGCAAGGTGAGAACCCTGGCCAAATTTCCTCTTTCCTCAGATGGCTCTGGTAGAGCTGTTGGTGACCCATTGCTCTCTCAGATGCAACAAGGCGAAAAAAAAAAAAAAAAAAAAGTTTACGTTATGTTTCTAATTTACATAGAAAAAGTACGTAAATATTCCACCAGAATGTACACTTCATAGGTATAAGGATCCTTTTGTTCGGTTATCTTGCTGGTACCTAGGATATTGCCTGGCACAAAGTAGGTATATAAAATGAACATAATCTTTAGAATGTGCCAAATATTGCATAAAAAAGCAAATGAACAGATATGCCTCACCTAGAGGCAGGGTGAGAAATGAAGATAAAAATGAGTCTAACTATGCAAAACATCAAAACGCCCTTGGACAGGTAAGGTGAATCATTTTGGGATCAAACATTCTGATCTTGACTAATCATTATGAAAGAAAGACTCAAGGGAAAGAGAACTAAGCCAGCAGTTGAATGGGGACTGGCAAACTGAATTTAAAAAGAAAGCAGGAACTCTTAGAGCCATAGAATACTCCAATTACCGCTAAAACCAAATGACACTTTCACTAAGGCTGGACTGAGACCTGGAGACCTAAAGACACAACCCGTCACGGGCTCTTCCTGCCCACTCATTGTTCCCGGTGGATGAGAAACCGAAACAGCTTTGGGAAAAGCTGCTCTCATTTTCTTCCCATCGGAGGTAAAGCTTACAGCATTTCCATCAAAGCATAATATGAGGTCCTGTCGGACAAAAGGCAGTTTTCCCTGGATGGGGAGGTGAGAGCCTGGTGGTCACGGAAGATTCACCACACCTGCCAGTCTACCTTCCTTGCGTGTTCACCTTCTATCACATCTAGGTTGTATCTGCCCTCTCTGCATCTGACTGTGGACACTACTCTATAGGCCACATGAAGTCTTTGTCCGTGTGACGTGAGATCACCTCCCAAAGGGAAAGATGTAAGACACGAGCATGGCAATGTCACTGTGTTGTAGAAGGATGACCAAGCAGTGGGAGAAGAAAGTCAGGACCCCAAAGAGTGAGGACCCCTGCTGTAGACAGCTGCCTGTGACAGGGGTGGCTGGCTCCTGTGCCCTTGTCAGCCTGCAGACCAGCTCCTGCTCACCAGCTGGTGGGCCCTTTCTGGCCTTCACCTGGGCCACAGCAAGGACACAGTGTGCAAAGGGGGTTGGCAGCTACATCCAGCTTCACGCCCAGAAGAAGCAATTCAGGGTTTTCCAATGACAGTTGGGAGTTTGTCTTTTCAAACTGCGGAATTCTCAAATATCTGCCATTCATGAAAAGAAAAATTCTCAAATTTTATTATAAAACAGAACAATGACAGAATATAAGCTTACACATTAATATTTACATTATATTCAAAATATATTACAGCTTTAATTTATGAACAGAAATATCCTGCTTTTTCTTCTTTTTCTTTTCTGTTTTCTTTGCATCACTGATTTGCATTTTTACTTGATCTTGTAATTTAGAAAAGAATGCTTGAGATGACTTCAAGGCTTTGTCTTTACCTTCATCCTGCAATTAAAGACAGTAACACACTCACACTATAAAATGCGCTTGTAAGTTAAAAAAAAAAAAGCCAAATGATTACAACAATGTATATGGAAATATAAATATCCATAAATGGACAAGGAATTATGAAAACTCACATCAGTTTGCACAGAGGTTTTATATACATTTTATGCTGCTGTGATATTCTTGTGACTTAAAGGAGGAGTGAGTAGGAAGAAAAACTCCTGCCAGGCCCCACGTCTGGGAGGGCCATGTGCTTTGGGCTGTTATTCCAGCCAGGCACCCACGGCCTCTCACTAGGCAGGTGGGTAGCATCAGCTGGGTCTGACCCTCCGTGGATCGATGTCACCTTGCCACCAGTTTCCCCACACAGGCCCCATTCCGCGGTTTTCCTTCCTGCATCCTTACCTTTTTTTTTTTTTTTTATTAAAAAAAATTTTTTTTTTCAACGTTTATTTATTTTTGGGACAGAGAGAGACAGAGCATGAACGGGGGAGGGGCAGAGAGAGAGGGAGACACAGAATCGGAAACAGGCTCCAGGCTCCGAGCCATCAGCCCAGAGCCCGACGCGGGGCTCGAACTCACGGACCGCGAGACCGTGACCTGGCTGAAGTCGGACGCTTAACCGACTGCGCCACCCAGGCGCCCCTTTCCTTCCTGCATCCTTACCTTTAATAGCGAAGCTTTGCCTGCTTTGGTCAGCTGTTTTAATTTCTCTGAAGCTGCTGCCTTCGTGTATTTCCCGGCTTGATCTGGGTTGTTCTTTTCAAGCAGTTTTCTCCGCTTTTCCTTCTCCTTTAGTTTCATACGCTTCTGATACTTCTTTTTCCTCCGTTCTCGTTTCTTGTCTGTAGCTGTTTTCTCAGCAGCTGTTTTTACATCTCCAGCTTTATTTTTTTCCTATTAAAATAATCACCAGTTGATCTAACTTAACACAACTCAGGAAATTAGAAGGGAAGCAAGTCCACAGAACGTGGCCAATAGGCTGTGTATCTACAGCCAAGAGTGAGTATGCAGTACCTATCTGCACCCCAAAGAGCTTTGGTAGCTCAGTTCTTTAGGCCTGGAACTCATTCTTTGATGAAGCAGACTCTCACAGTGACAGTTCGGCTACATCAGCACATCACAAAGGCAGCCTGGAGAGCTAGGTTAGCAAGCTGACAGTCCCAGAAGCAAGCCCCCTTACAGCACTTAAGACTCCAGGGACAACCTCAGCGCCAAGCTGCTGATGACAGCCACTGGCGGCAGGAGGGGTTCCCCAAAATGGAAGGGAAGTATCTATATACTGACGATCGATTTCCTCTCTTTTCTCCCCAGCTGCCAGCCTATCCTGCCAGGGCTGTCAACTGTAGAGGTGGCAAAGGTGCTAAAAGGGATGGGTGTGGGTGCAGCAAAGTGAGGAGGGACAAAGAGCCATGTGCCAGGCCAGCTGGGAAGATGAGACCTGTTAGAAACCATCATTTCTTTTTACTGCATGAGCTTCAGTGTTCATGAGGCAGGGACTGCATACACTTGGTATGTCCCACGTCTTCTAATAACTCAAATGTTCTATTCTAGAAACTGATTCTATTATTGATAAGCATTAAATGGACAAAATAATGGGGGAAATGCTGATATTAAAGGACTACTAGTATATGAGCAACATAAACTATTTTAAACCTAGTATCACTGATAGTATTCAAATTGGATTATAACAAGATATAGATATGGGATATTTACAAACAGCTTTTCTAATAATTCTATCTGTACCTCATAATATCTGATTACAGAAAACTGAACACTATTATTTGATTATACTTAAAACTCCAGGAAAATGACATTGAGTAGAGATCTAGCTATATACCAACTTATAAAAAAAACCTTAATGTTTCCACACTGGCTTTTTACCTTGACTTCCTCTGGGGCCAGGAGAGCTGCGTCACTAACGCTCACTGGGGCTACCTCCTCCATGGTTATGGCCGGCAGATTTGACACAACCTTAATCTCTGGAACAGGCTAGAAAAGAGACAACACATTTAATAGGAAGTCAGAAATGGTCCTAACACAAAATATTTGTATCGTGAACCTATTAAAGCATACTATACAAAATACTCTATGGAGATTATTTAAAATATGAGATGTGTTGACAGCAAAAATCTTAAGATAACTGGAATGATGGCAGTGTCAGTGGGCAACATGGGCTACCTGAGGAATTAATAATCTGCATATTTTAGGAACTATTCTTTCTCATTACTACACCAAGAACCCTTATTTCTACACTTTTGCGGAACATTTCTGCCATATTCAACACCAGTTCTTTCACCGAATTTTACTAAATTATTCCCATCAGTAACAGATGTGGACATTTTCAAACATTCCTATCTAATGTTAAATAAATCTATTGATATTTGTGAATATTACCTTGTCTTCAGTTATGGAAAAAAGGCCAGCAATAAGAAATATACACAAAAAGATGCAAGGAAAAATGCTTATAGGAATGAGTCAAAATAGACTACCTGATAAACAAATTTTGTCATCTTCCAGCTACTGAATACATAACTTTATAAACAGAAATATGAAATGATACAGAACTCCTTTGGAAAACTAAAACAGTATCAAAATAAATCAAACCTATTAATTATAAAAAGGAGAAATGAATGCAATGTTCACTAGTCTTTTTTTTTTAATGTTTATTTTTCAGAGAGAGAGCGAGCGAGAGTGAGCACACACGCACACTAGCAAGGGAGGGGCAGAGAGAGGAAGACACAGACTCCGAAGCAGGCTTCAGGCTCTGAGCTGTCAGCACAGAGCCCGACGCAGGGCTTGGACCCACAAACCGTGAGATTATGACCTGAGTTTAACCAACTGAGGAACCCAGGTGCCTTTTTTTTTTTTTGAAAGAACTTCCCAGGAAATTCAGAAATTACAACAGGTTTCATACTGATCAGAACACTACTGATTATTTACCTAATGCTGACACTAATGCTCTTTATATCTAATTCTTGCACATCTCTGAGGGGCACCAGGGCACAGGGACAGGGACTCTGTTGGCTAGAAGAGAGTAAGAGATGAAGTGTGGGGCACAGCAGGTGCCCTGGAGAGAACATGGCACTGAGACTCAGGAGAAAGGGGGCTCTACTGCAGAGTATGTCACTGATCCCTTTGCACACTCCTTTTTCTTACCACAGTCCTGTCCCTACCCCAGTTAACTGGACAGATGTGTGTCCCGGGAAATTTCAGAAAGAATAAAAAGGACATTTCACACAATGTCAGAGTGTTAAAGAAAAAATTTCTTCCACTGGACTACTGACTGTTCACTTACTTATTAGTAACGTTGTGTTCCATTCTGTAATTTAAAGAGAAACAGAGAAAACGGAGACAGCCCAGAAAAGAAAAAAAAATGATGACTAGTCAATAGGGTTTATGGAGATTGTGAAATACCAAACTGAGTATGAAAAAAAGTTCTTATTAAAAGGAACCTGTACCAAAAATTCTACATTTCTGAAGAGGAAAAAAGAAAGGCTTCTATATTGGGGCACGTAGCCCCAAATACATTCTCTCCTTCTTCAATTCCCAAGATTCCACGGAATGTCTAATTCCCCATATCAGGCTCTGTGTTAGTGTGATGAACACAGCAGGGAAACAGCAGTGAACAAAACACATTTGTGCTGGCTTGGAAATGAGTAGAGAACAATTAGCCATCAAGCAACGACGGTGATGGTGCTATGAGGGAAATGCGCAGAGCAGTGACGAATGCGGGAAGGAGATGGCACTCAGCCTGAGACCCCAGAGACAGGAAGGAGCCAACCATGGAAAGAAAGAAGCGCAGCCTAACAGGCGGAGGAAAGTCCAGCAGGAAGATGTGAGGAAGGAGGCACTCTGCTCACTGAAGGCACTGGAAGACCAGTGTGGCTGGGGGATAGCAAGCTACGGAGACTAGAGGGGTGAGAGGGAGCCAGATCACGTAGGGTCTTGTAAGGCACAGGAAGGGATCATGTTCTTCATATTAGTAACTTTTTCACAGTAAGACCTGCTGGCCAAGAGGGGATGAAAATTCCTCTCTTCATTTATTCCACAGCTATACTTGGCACTTTGGTATCTAAAAATGGCTCCTGCCACCACAAACTTACTGTCATACAAATTATACCTTGATTAACCCAAAACAAAAAGCCAGGTGATAAAAGCAGACTGTCTTAGAAGACAAGATACTCACACAGGAAAAATCTCCTAACCATCAAAGAATCCGAAGGATTTTAGCGATTACCTCTTCTATACAGAGGAAAGGTAAAGCAATTTGTCTAATTCACAAAGCTTGTCAGGGGCAGATTCAGACTCAGGTTTCTGACTTCTAGACTAGTCTCTGAGATTCATGACATCTCATTTCTAGGCAACACAAAGGGGCAATAGGTTGGCAAGTACTAAAAGGAAGGCATAGAACATTTTATGGGTTCACAGAGTGTAGTGAGTGGGAGAGGCAGCTCCAAAGAGTAAAGAGGCACTGAGTCAAGTGTGGTGAGAATCAGACAGAGGTCGCTGGATGTCTGGGCCTGGCACAGGGGGGCATGAGGCAATGGGGACAGCATGGACCCAGAGTTAGATCCAACCCTTCCAACCTTTTTTTTTTTTTTTTTTTTAATGTTTGTTTACTTTTGAAACAGAGAGAGAGAGAATGGGCGAGGAGCAGAGAGAGGGAGACACAGAATCCAAAGCTGGCTCCAGGCTCTGAGCTGTTGGCACGGAGCTGGATACAGGGCTTGAACCCACTAACCATAATATCATGACCTGAAGTGAAATCAGATGCTTAACCGACTGAGCCCCCAGGCACCACCCCCCCCACCCCAACCTCTTAAGCCTTTGTTTCCTAATCTGCAAAACAGAAAGAATAGCATCTACCTTAATGTTTTGTGGATTGAGTTAATGTGCAGGGACACTGACATCATCAAGATGGCAACACAAGTTGATCCCAACCTTAGTTGTCCTCACAAGACCAACTAGCAACTATCCATGGATGAGATAGCATTGTGAAAATCCCAGAACCCAAGGGTGAGGCTGAAGCAACCCCCTGGACCACAGAGACTGAGAAGGACTGCATTAGAAAGGTAGGACAGGCTACACTCTGACCATATCCCTCCCCCCAGCTGGCACAGCACCCCATTGTGAGAGACCACCTGGACCTAGGGTTTCTCCAGTGGGAAGAAAGCCTAAGTAGACCTGTAACTTTCCAGCATCGTAGGATACTTCTAGACAGGCCCAATCATGTCGGTGTCATAGGGATCACCAAAGTCTGTGGGGATTGACCACTGGGGATCAGACTAGGATGCAGAACAAGGGCAGGGCTTATAGCAATTAGTGCTTGGATCTTGGCAGACCAGGTTCCTGCTTGCAGCAGTGTCCAAGTAGAGATCCCAGCCAGCGGCCTTGACCATTTGTAGAGCCAAGCTGGTGCCCCTGTCTGGCTCCAAGAAGTATCTGCACCCCCGTGTTCACTGCAGCATTATTTACAATAGCAGGCCATGAAAACAACAGAAATGTTCATCAACAGATGAATGAATAAAGACAACATGGTATACACACACACACGCACCCACAACACACACACACACTGGAATACTATTTAGACATAAAGAGAAGGAAATACTGTCATTTGTGACAACACTGACGGACCCTGAGGGCATTATGCCAAGTGAGATAAGTCAAATGGAGAAAAGACAAATACTGTATGATCTTGTTAGGCAGGAAACTAGGCATGAGCAGCAGGAGGATGGACCTTCGACATCCAGATGGAGAGCTCTACTGGAGACCACCCAGGGACCACCACAACCCACCCCTCTAGCAGTGGGTCTGTGGTTACAACGTCCTGGCAGAGGAAGAGTTAAGTGTGTTGTGCATGTGGCACTTGTGCACAGAGCAGCCCCTTGTCCTTATTTGACCTATGTCTCCAGAATAGAAATAATGTTGTGGCTTCCTACCCTTGCAGGCATTTCAAATACATCTTGGGAAAAGACATGAGAATTTGGGTAATTATTATAAAATCCCGGTCTGTCATTCAAATGTTGTGACCCTAGGGCCCACCCAAAAGAAAAAAAAGATCAAAGTCCACACTCACGAGTTTCTGGGCCCTGTGTCTCTCTTGACTGGCAGGCTCCTCCTGTGGAGTATACTTGAATACAATTTTTCTATGCTTTACTTTTGTTTCACTGTAATTATTTACCATGGCAGCCAAGAGAACTGAGGCTTCTTCTTTCCTTTCCCATTTAACTTTGGGTAACAATCTCACTTAGATTTCTCTAAAAAAAATCCCCCAACTGATAGAGAACAGATTAGTGGCCACCAGGTGGTGGGGGGAAATGGGTGTAGGTAGTCAAAAGGTACAAACTTCCAGTTATAAGAGAAGTTCTAGACAGAGTTAACAGTATTGTATATTTGAAAGTTGCTAAGAAAGTACATTATAAAAGCTCTCATTGTAAGAAATAAAACTGCCACTACACTGGGTGATGGATAACTAAACTTACCATGGCAATCATTTCACAATACACACATGCGGGTATCCTGTGCCCTTCCAAAGTTCATGTTAGGCCACTTTGCTTTTACAAAAGACCTAGATTAGTACCCGTTTTTGCTAACTGAAAGAAATCTGAAAAGAATTTTTACTTTTGTGAAAGCAAAAGTAGTATTCAGCATCTGTTTTGCAGTGAGCTCCCCTGCCCAGCTCCTTCTGCAGGAACCACACTCGGCATCTCAGCATCAGGCCACCAGAGCTTTAAACTGTGTCTGTGAGCATTTGTGTGCATCTCCACGTGTTTGTGCATCCGTTACAAGACTGGCTCTGAAGTAACAGAAAAGCCTAGGAGAGGTTCTTTTTTGCGGTCTGAAAAGCTCAAAAACTTTTCCATTTAGTTAATGGTAATTGCTTCTTTGGTTTATCCATTTAGGCTTACGAAACGTTTCATAGGAACGTTCTACTTTCTGATGATGGGGGAACCTCTATATCAAACCACTGTTGTACATCTTAAATGTATACACTGTTACTTTATCTTTTAAGTTCATCTTTTTTTTTTTTTTTTTTTTTTTTTTTTTTTTTTTGAGAGTGACAGTGCAAGCAGGGTAGGGGCAGAGAGAGGGGGAGATAGAATCCCAAGCAGGCTTCTCGATGTCACTGCAGAGCCCGACATGGGGGCTCATGAACCATGAAATTACGACCTGGGCTGAGATCAAGAGTTGGACGTTCAAACGACTGAGCCACCCAGGTACCACTATGTCTATTTTATCTTAATAAAATTGGGGAAAATGGGTTCACATACATAAAGAACCTAATATGGTACATAGCAGGTATTCAGAAAATATTCAGCAGGTACAGACATCACAGGTCTCCAGACACACCACAGGATGAAAATACAACCCAAGACTGAACAACAAGAAAGAGTGAGTAATGAAGAGATCCTGTGGCTAAGATTTTAGGTCTGGCAAAGGCCCATCTGGTGATGAGGCTGGATCAGCAGAGGAAGCCAGAACTGTCCAGAACTAGATGTAAGCCTTCCTCAAGACAGGCCCTGCCTGTAATTTACAGGGAATGCCTATAGGTTTGTATCCAAAACCAAATAAAGTGCTAGCCTCATAAAAGCTCAAAGAGGAATTAAAGGCACATCTGTTCTGACTGCACACTGAAATGTTAACACACTTACCGGTTTAGGGATGAAGTGAAAGTTCGAGAGGGCATCCAATTTTAAGAAGAGGGAATCCATCATCTTCTGAATTTCTTTGTGCTCTGGATTTTCTTCTTCTGCTGTTTTTTGCTTAGGAAATGAATTCAACAACATCAGATTAAGCAGCCTAATATACATCACAGGGCAAAACCCTGAAGGTCAATAAGGGTGCTCCCCATTTCTCATCATCAAGGCTCCAAAAAAAACATTACAAGGCAGAATTCAAGTTCTCAATACCATGACGGTGCCAGCACTAGCCAAAAAAGAATGTGCTCTGCACTTCAGGAGCTGCAGCAATCACTACCTCTAAGATTCAGAACTTACAATTTAATTCCCTTGGTATTTATTTGTCAAGAACTAAGCCATTCCCACTAGGATGGCTATCATTAGGAAAAGGGAGGAGCGGATAACAAGTGGTGGTGAGGATGTCAAGGAACTGGAACCCTTGTGTGTGGCTGGTGACAATGTAAAATGGTGCCATCACAATGGAAATGAATCAGGCAGTTCCTCAAGTTAAACAGAGAATTACCGTATGACCTAGCAACTCCCCACTTAAGTAAATACCCCAGAGAATTAAAAAAGAGGTTCTCAGGGGCGCCTGGGTGGCTCAGTCCCTTAAGCGTCTGACTTCAGCTCAGGTCATGATCTCATGGTTTGTGAGTTCAAGCCCCATGTCGGGCTCTGTGCTGACAGCTGGGAGCCTGGAGCCTGCTTTAGATTCTGTGTCTCCCTCTCTTTCTGCCCCTCCTCTGCTTGCACTCTGACTCTCTCTCTGTCAAAAATAAATAAACATTAAAAAAAAAGGAATTAAAAAAAAAAAAAGACGTCCTCAAACAAATACATGTAGCCATATGTTCAGAGCAGCACTATTCCCAACAGCCAAAAGGTAGAAACAGCCCAAATGCTCACAATCCCCTTTTCCTTCTGCCCATAATGCTCACTCTAAAAGGCTAAGACTCTTTATTTTTTTATCAAGGCATAACAGAAAAAAACAAACCACACACACCAGAACAGGGAAGCCACTGGCTCTTTGCCTGCACCACCTTGATACCAGAGATGCATCCAGGTCTGTTTCTAATTCTGTCACCAGAACCCACTTTCCAGCCACGTCCAGGCATTTGTCACTGCTTTAGTTTAACTCATTTTTTATCCTCCACGTGTCATTTGCCTTATCCCAGATAATAATGGCCGTGAAATCATCTTTAAAAAAAATTTTTTTTTAAACATTTATTCATTATTGAGACCCAGAGAGAGACAGCACGAGCATGGGAGGGGCAGAGAGAGGGGGAGACACAGAATCTGAAGCAGGCTCCAGGCTCTGAGCGGTCAGCACAGAGCCCGGCGTGGGGCTAGCTGTGAAATTATCTATATACAACTAGAAGTTCATTCATGTGCTATTTATTATCACCTTGCCTATTACCTCTAGGACAGATACCAAACTTCAGGAAATATTTATCATCATCCCCAGACTAACTCTTAATTGAATGGGTCTAGAATTAGCCTAAATTAAATCCATACTCAAAAACTTATGATTGACTACTGACTTCTGAGACCTCAATAAAAGTAGTATTTACAGAGCTGGTACAGCTGTCCCATTACATATTTAATTTTTAACTCTCATGGTTACAAAATACTTTCTGTATTTACTGAGTCCTCTCAAAGTAGCCAGGCAATGTTTAATAATATGTTCCTTCAACTACCACTTTGGGTTGCAAAGCAGCCAGAAAGAATTTGAATTCAAATCTTTCTAGATCTTCAACTTAACAGCAGCATCAAGGTCATGGTTTGCTATTGCTGTGAAAGTGGCATTAATTAATCAAATGGCTTTTGCAAATAAAAAATGCCATTTTACCCCCAAGTACATACTGACCACATTCTGAATAAATCGAATGTGGAAAAATAATCCAATCACTAACTGGTAATATAATATTACTTGAAATTACCGTGTCCTACTTAACCAGATAGTTTTTTTAAGAATCTAAGTGAAAACAAAACCAAAACCACATAACCCACCAGACCTAAACATGTGAATGAATTCACAGATAATGTTATACTGGTAACTTCTAAAGAATTAAAGAGAAGTGATTTTAAAATTGTGGGACTACTATAATAATTTCTAGAAAGTTAATAATTACCTTTGGAACAATCGGGTGAACAATGACTAACTGCAAAAACAAGTTCCCCTACCCCCTCACATTCAGGGGCAATGTCGTAACCTCTCTATTTCTAACACACTGTCTCACACTTCAATGAGGTGAATGAACCAAGAGCATAAGATTTGTTTCCTGACTTTCAGCCATCACAGTAGAACCAGAAGAGCCAGCTGTCTGCTTCTCTTACTTTAATAACAATGCCTTTGCCTTCGGGGAGTCCTCACCTGGTTGAGTTTGATGTATTCCTGTTCATAAATTTCAGCAAGACTCAATTTGCTCTTCTCATGGTCTAACGTTAAACGTTTTTTATATTCATATGCATCCTCCTTAGGTTTTTCTTTACGTACTACATCATCCCAAGCCTGAAATATGAAAGGCACAAGGACGATAAATTAACAAAATCTATCATTTCTTTCTAAGCTCACTTAAGACTCTTCCTCTGGAATATTTATTATCATTCCAGGGTAAGCAAATTGTAGCAAAAAGTAATTAATTTCAATCTGTAAAATGACTATTCAAGTCACCAAACATAGGTATTATGAAAAATAAAGAGGGCATTACTTAAGCATTCTTTTTTGTTCTTGTTTTAAATGCACCTTTCTCGTTACCACCTTTAATTCCACATTTCCCCATCAAGGTTTGTTTACAAGTCAATACTTCAGTTTCTCGTTTCATTTCAAATTTAAGGATACTCTGCATACAGTACCCACCCTTCAAACTCTTCGTATTTTGAGCAAACACTATACACATTTTAAAGCCATCTTGGGGCGCCTGGGTGGCGCAGTCGGTTGAGCGTCCGACTTCAGCCAGGTCACGATCTCGCAGTCCGTGAGTTCGAGCCCCGCGTCAGGCTCTGGGCTGATGGCTCAGAGCCTGGAGCCTGTTTCCGATTCTGTGTCTCCCTCTCTCTCTGCCCCTCCCCCGTTCATGCTCTGTCTCTCTCTGTCGCCAAAACAATAAATAAACGTTGAAAAAAAAAAAATTAAAAAAAAAAAAGCCATCTCTTATTGTACATGTCATATGCCCAATTTTATTCTAAGTTTACAAAATAAAATCAATTCTTAAACAAAAACTTTGCTAGGTTTTTAACATTTGAAAAAAATAAACCCTTTGTCACACTGTGCCCAGATACTGTGTGCCAGATGAAAGGTCCCAAGTATGACCCTATCAAGTCAGAATCAGTCACCACGCCTGTCATCCTCTACCAGTTTCACCGGGCGCCACCAGGCAGATGAGCAAGGCACAGGAAAGACTGGCAGTGGCTCTGGCTCCCCCTTCTCCTCAAGCACAAGGCTTTCCAGAGCTCTAGTGAAAGGCAGTGCCTCACACAACAAAAGAAAGATAGTGCAGACTTAAGCAGTAGTAGCCTTCAGTGTAGACTTAAGCTTTAAATGAAGAACTGATATAAACAAAATTTCTACGAAAACAATGAAGAGTGTTGGTCCTGCTCCCAAAATACTCATATATTATTTCTAAAAATTCCAGTGAATTTTAAGTTCAGTTAAATTTCATTCTTACTGACCTGATCTCTTATCCTCTGCTTAATGATATCTTCCAGTTGAAGGGTGGTTTCCTCTGTAATCACAGGAGCTAAAGGAAACAGAACATGTACTCACGAGGTAGGTATACACTAGACCAGAGGTTCTCAAAGGGTAGTCCTTGAACCAGCAGCATCAACACCTGGGAACTTGTTAGAAATGTGAATTCTTAGGCTCTACTCCACACCACCTGAATCAGAAGGTGGGGGGAAAGGGCCACCTATCTGTGTTTAACTAGCCCTCTCATGCTCCCTCTAGTTTGAGAACCACAAAAGTAGAGTATATCCAGTAATCAGTGCTAACACTTTTAGTCCATGCACCTGGGTACTCACCCTCTTTTCCAATCTCTCTAGAACTGAATAAAATGGAAATTCATTTTGATTTCACAGGTACAAGAAAGAGTTTGATGAGATGACCAGGGTTCCTGGCTAGAGTTCACAATTTCGTCAGTAGAAAATGATACCAGGCATTGTATACAGGTCACTAGCAGAAATGATTATGGATTTAGGCATGAATTAGCATAACAGTAATTCCTGGGTAAATTAATAGTACTGTGACTGTATAAGAGAATGTCCTATTTCTTAGAAGATACACGTAAACGTCCTTAGGCATGAAGTGTCATAATATTGGTAAATTACTTTTAGATGATTCAGGGGAAAAAAGTACACACAGATAATCACATATATACATAGGGGAAGGAAAACAAATATGGCAAAATGTTAATGATTGGTGAATCCAGCTGAATAGCATATATGTGTTTGTTGTACTATTTTGTCAACTTTTCTGTATGTTTGCAACTTTTTAAAATAAAAAGTTGAGGGAAAAGAAGTATCATTTCAAATCTTCCTATGAAATAAAGTCATAGAAAACACATGCAAACGAACATCTGCAGGAGCCCCATGGGCTCACGTACCCATGCGGACTGCATGGTCAAAGTGCAGAGTCTCTTCTAGAAGGCTGTTCTCTGGTCGTTTTTGAGCTGTCACTTCCCCTTGAAGCTGCCAAGGTTTTTTTTCCAACAGCTCTTTTTCTAAAGATGCAATTTTTTCATTCATCTAAGAAAGAAACAAAAAGTTATTACAATTTAGGAAATAAATCGGGGCGCCTGGGTGGCGCAGTCGGTTAAGCGTCCGACTTCAGCCAGGTCACGATCTCGCGGTCCGTGAGTTCGAGCCCCGCGTCAGGTTCTGGGCTGATGGCTCGGAGCCTGGAGCCTGTTTCCGATTCTGTGTCTCCCTCTCTGTCTGCCCCTCCCCCGTTCATGCTCTGTCTCTCTCTGTCCCAAAAATAAATAAACGTTGAAAAAAAAAAAATTTAAAAAAAAAAAAACTTTATAAAAAAAAAAAAAAAAACAATTTAGGAAATAAATCAAGCTTATAACTGAATAAAAGCAACTACTTTAAAAGCACAAAAGCGGGGCGCCTGGGTGGCTCAGTCGGTTAAGCATCCGACTTCGGCTCAGGTCATGATCTCATGGTCCATGAGTTCGAGCCCTGCGTCGGGCTCTGTGCTGACAGCTTAGAGCCTAGAGCCTGTTTCGGATTCTGTGTCTCCCTCTCTCTCTGACCCTCCCCCATTCATGCTCTGTCTCTCCCTGTCTCAAAAATAAATAAACGTTATAAAAAAAAAAAGCACAAAAGCAAGAAATGTATTATTTCTCAATACATTTTTGTTTTTTCTTGCCACCATTTTATTATTAAGCCAACAGTAACTTCCTATTCTTAACACCTGAGGTGGGGTGAGGCACTGCAGATGACTTCTTTCCCTCATTGATTTGAAATGCCATGTTTATAACATACTAAATTCCCCCCAGAAGATTCTGGACAGATTTCTGGGCTCTGTTCTAGTCAAATGATCTATCCATTCCCAAGCCACTATCAATTTTAACTATTAGAGCATTCCAAAATTAATTTCTATTTGGACATTAGACTTCACACCCCCAATCCAAATTATTTCTAACTTTTAGAAGACATCTAGAACTTTTTATTTTTTTAATTTTCATTTCTTAAAAAATTTTATGTTTTATTTTTTATAGTTGAGAGAGAGAGACAGAGAGACAGTAGGGGAAGGGTAGAGAGACAGAATCTGAAGCAGGCTCCAGGCTCTAAGCCGCCAGAACAGAGACCAATGAGGGGCTTGAACTCACGAACCATGAGATCATGACCTGAGCTGAAGTCAGACACTCAACTGACTGAGCCACCCAGGCGCCCCTATTTTTTTTTTTAAGTTTGAGAAAGAAGAGCATGTGCAAGCACGAATGGGGGAGGGGCAGAGAGAGGGAGGGAGAGAATCCCAAGCAGGCTCCATGCTGTCAGGGCAGAGCCCAACACAGGGAACGATCTCACAAACCATGAGATCATTACCTGAGCCAAATGCTCAACCGACTAAGCCACCCAGGCAGCCCTATAATGACTTTACAGTGTAGAAAATGCCAGCCTGAAAGCTACCTTACTGAATTCCCTTGTTTTTCTAATAGCTTTCAGTTCATCTACTTAGGTTTTTCTAGTATCCTTTGCAAATATTAATGCTCATTTCAGTTTTCCTTACCTTGTATCTCTTTCTACTGTAGTTGCACTAACACTTCCACAAGGATGTTAAATAACAGTGGTAAAGGTAATAGTGGACATTTTGTCTTACTCTTCATTTTAAAGGGCTACTTCTAGAATTTTACCACTGAGCATGATGGCACCTTTTGGTTAAATGCATTTGTATTTCACTGCAGGTGAAAAAAAATTAAGGATGGATACTAAATTTCATCAAATGTCTTTTTTTAAGTTTATGTATTTTTGAGAGACAGAGAAAGAGCACATGTATGTGGGGGAGGGGGAGGGAGAGAATCCCAAGCAGGCTCCACAATGACCAATGACAGTGTAGAACTGGACATGGGGCTCAATCCCACGAACCTGGAGATCATGACCTGAGCTGAAATCAAGTCAGATGCTTAACTGACTGAGCCAGCCAGGTGCCCACATCAAATGTCTTTTTGACATATATGGAGAGAACCATACAGTTTTCTCCTTATCCTGTTACAACCAAGAATTACGTTAATAGATTTCTTGTTCCTAAATCAAGAATGAGGCCCATTTGGCTGTGGTGTTGTCAGTCTTTCATTATGCTATTTGGAATATTCACATCACTATTCATAAATGAAACTGTGTGTGTGCATGTGTTTTAATGTCAGGTTTGGGTATCACGTTATTAATAGCTTCACAAGAAAAAAAGTCTGGAAGCTTTACTTTTTGTACGTGGAAATTGATTAAACAACATTACTTCTACTTCTTGAAAGTTTGATATAATTCCCCAATAAAACTAAACCTGCTTGTCTTTATCTTAGGGAGGATATAGGGAGGAAAAGACACTAACTCAATGAAATTTCTTATTTTGTTTCCTAGTGCTTCCCCACCTCCTCCTTTTTTTAAAAAAAAAATATTTATTTATTTTTGGGAGAGTGTAAGTGGGGGAGGGGCAGAGAGAGGGGGACAGAGGATCCAAAGCAGGCTCTACGCTGACAAGCTGACAGCAGCAAGCCCAACGTGGGGTGTGAACCCATGAATAGCGAGATCATGATCACGATCTGAGCTAAAGTCAGACGCTCAACCAACTGAGCCATGAGGTACCGGCCCCCCACCCCTTCCTTTAAATCTATCTCTTTGGGGACAATCTGACAATCATAGATTTAACTCAGATTCTCTTTTGCTAACAATTCTTTTGATATCCCTGGTATATTTATTTGCCTATTCTCATTTCTAATTGAGTGATATAATTTTAAGGTGGTTAAATGACACAAATAACTGGAGCCAGGCTGTTATCTATTATTTGCAAATGACACTTCATTTGCCTGAAATCATGTCACAAGGAGATAATTTTTATCAACTTTAGAAAATGTATTTGAGATGGCATTAATTAAAATTCAGGTATGTGGAGTCATCCACAGAGCATCTGAAAGAAGCAGTATCCTTAAGAGCAGCTGAAAGAGCTACAAAGAGAGGTTCACAAGACAGCTAATTAGGAAAAACATGCCACTAGGGATAAAGAAACCAGGGACAAAGGGAAAAAAAACAGCTTTTAACACAAACTGAAAGTCAAAGGGTGGGAAATGCAGCACTGATTTTTACAAATTAGCTACCTTCCACGTGGGCATCTGGATATGGTGTGCTGTAGGGAATAGCAGCAAGATTTTTGTTTTGTTTTTAAAAGATAATTAAGGGGCGCCTGGGTGGCGCAGTCGGTTAAGCGTCCGACTTCAGCCAGGTCACGATCTCGCGGTCCGTGAGTTCGAGCCCCGCGTCGGGCTCTGGGTTGATGGCTCAGAGCCTGGAGCCTGTTTCTGATTCTGTGTCTCCCTCTCTCTCTGCCTCTCCCCCATTCATGCTCTGTCTCTCTCTGTCCCAAAAATAAATAAACGTTGAAAAAAAAAAAATTAAATAAAAAAAAATAAATAAATAAAAGATAATTAAGCATTCAGCCAAGAAAAACAGTGTACATTAGTTATCTGGGAGTCTCATAGTCCTGGTAAGTATATACAAAATTCCTTCAATTCTTAATCATTACCTTTTCCTGTCTTTTCTCAAAAGAGGATTTAACTTCATCAGAATCCTTCTGTACATTTAAGATATTTGTATCCTCATTTTCCTCATCATCTGGCAAAGCAAAGGTCACTCTTTTTGAGGTTTCTTTATGTTGTTTACTGTCTTCACTTTCTTCAAAGTCATCATCTTCATCCCTATAAATACCAAAACACTTATGAAAAACAATAATACACCACTTTTCATTAGGAAAACAAAACTTATTTTCTAGTAATTTAAATTCTTTTGTATACCTATGCAAATAAATATTCAGAATTCCAAAGTCATTCAGTTATTAAGGACCAGAAGGTATTATTTCAGTGAAATAGAACAAAAAGCGTACAATATATAGAAAATATTCCTCAATCTATAGTACAAACTTATCTCACAAAAATAACAATAAGGTATTTTTATTGGCACAAAAAGCAAATAAATAAAGATCTGATTGCTGGTGACATTTATCTTCATTAGATGATCTCTAATGACTATTTATTTATTTATTTATTTATTTTTTTTATATATATGAAATTTATTGACAAATTGGTTTCCATACAACACCCAGTGCTCATCCCAAAAGGTGCCCTCCTCAATACCCATCACCCACCCTCCCCTCCCTCTCTAATGACTCTTTAAATTCAGAGACTTTCTTCTGGCTACCCTGAGACTATCTGACGTTAGAGAACATAGCTTTTTAGGATAAACATATTTGACAACTATGAGTACACACATATAATTGGACAGTTCTAGCTTACAACGTAAGGGACTCAAACTACTCACGTTTCAGAAATGCTTTCTTCTTCTTCTTCTTCTTCTTCTTCAGCAACTTCTTTGTCTTCTTCCTTTGGATCCAGTTCATCATCATGAACACTTGCTAGATCTTCATCACTTTCAACTGGATCAAAGAAGTCTTTGTATTTCAGGTTTCTGGAACTTTTACCTGACTAAAATGAAAAGACTTTTCAAACTTCTGACTAAGGAGAAAAACACATTAAATCATGCGTATATGTGTATGCATATTTTTTTTAAAGACTTTTTTTTTTTAACATTTATTTTCGAGAGTGGGGGGGAGGGAGGGAGGGGGGGGAGAGAGGGACAGAGAGAGAGAGAGAGATAGAGAGAGAAAGAAGGGGGGTGGGGGGAGACACAGAATCCAAAGCAGGCTCCAGGTTCTGAGCTGTCAGCACAGAGCCTGACGCGGGGCTCAAACTCACAAACCGTGAGATCGTGACCTGAGCCGAAGTCGGATGCTTAACCAACTGAGCTACCCAAGGGCTCCTGTGTATGCGTAAGGAATACGCATGTATTATACGTATGTATAAGGAAATACGTATGTATAAGGAATATGTATGTATGTATATGTATGTATGTATAAGGAATATGTATAAATACGTATGTATAAGGAAAACTGGCAATTACAACACTACTATAAAACTGTAAGAACTACTAGACCGTAACAAACTGGAAGGAAGTATTGATTCATTATATTCCTATCTCTAAATCTTCTAACTATAATTATTTCCAAGATATCTCAGCTTAAAGTAAACAGATGCCTTCCTTTCACTTATTATCATTTTTAGTGTTTGGTGAAAATATGTTTAAGGGAAATTCTGAATACCTCTAACATGTGTGGTTATGGTTGTGAAGCTACAAAAGAAATATTTTGTTTAACCAACTGAGCCACCCAGGCGCCCTAAAAGAAATATTTTGTGATAAGCTTTAATTTTTCCAGTCCAGTTTTCAACAGATCTAAATACTTCACTCGTGCCCTGATGAGTTTTGAGGTATTTGAAACCTCTTCTCAAGAAACAGAACAAAATCTCACATGAGGTAGAAAGTCCTCTTTCTCTCCTCTCCCAAGACTTTACCTTAGGTTTTTGACTTCCAAGCAGTTCTCCTTCATCTTCATCAGAATTGACGTCTTCAAAAAAATCAGTATCTTCCTCCTCATCACCTTTTTGTTCCTCTTCTTTTTCCATGTTTTCTAAAAAGGTCTCCATTTCAGATAGTTTGAAAAATTTATCATCTACTATGGACTTCTCTCTTGGTTTCCTAGGCACTTTGTCTTGCACCTTGCTTTGCTCCTCCAATTTGCTGATATCAAAATCAAGATCAGAATCTTCATCACTGAAAACTGGACTTTTCCTCAGATCAACTGTGCTTGAGTTTTTCGTTTTCTCATCCCCTGTAGGATCATCACCACTCAGGTCGGCCACTTCCTCCTCCTCCAAATCTTGTTCGAGGGCCTCCTGGCCATCAGCCTCCACCTCTGAGCTATCCTCTTCACACTCCTGCTCTTCATTCTCTGGAAAAAGACTGATGTCTTCGTCTTTAATGGTTTTACTAACTGCATCCTGGAAGTATTGTAAAATTGGTTCATTTTGCAATTCTAGTTGTTGCCAAATCTGCTCATCATCAAAATTCTCTATCACCAGTTTTTTTAAAGGACTTCCGTGGATTCTGCCATTCTCTAGTGTTTTGTTAAAATCATAAAGTACTTTTGTTAATGAAGTGAACTTTGATGCCAATTCATCTTGAATCCTATTAAGGGGACATGGGGAGGAAGTTTAAAGAGATTTATAATTATAGATAATAATTTCACAGCACTGTGAATTAGACAAAAAAAGCCCAACTCTTGTGCAAAACCAAACTTGAATGAAATATCAATTTTAAGTATAGATCCTGGCTCCCAAGAGTATATTATCTTGCAGATGAGCCACATTAATATATAAAAAAGAGTCAGCTAAGTGTCTGTGAATCTGCTGTATGGATTTTAGACAGGGAAACTACTACGCACCTCTTTGCCTCAAGATATATAGTGAATCTTAGTCTTAAAAAGCTCAACTCTGCTATGTTATATGCCACTCCATCATTCAGTCAGCCAATGGTCAAAACTTGCTTTGGCAAGAGTGTCAGAGACTACCTCTCTGAAGATGTGACGTCTGAGATGACACCTGTACATAAGGAGATAGTCTTTCAAAGCTCTGGAAACATTATCTTCTAAGTAGAGGAAAAAGTGAGAATAAATTTCCTAAGATGGAAATGAGCGTGGTGAGCCTGAGGAACAAAAATGCCAGCATAGCTGGAGTGTGATAAAGGAGGCAGAAGGTTAGGGAGGTAGATGGGAGGTGAATCGGAGGTGAATCGTTCAGGGCTCAGAGGTAAGAGTTTGCCATTTTAAGTATAAAGAGAAGCCATCAGAAGATTTTAAGCAGAGGAGCAAAATGATAGAATTTACACTCTGGAAAGATGGCCAGTAGAGGAAACGTTACAAAAGTACAGTGATTAGGTTGATGAAGAACTGTGCAGGGGTTAGGGGAACAGATTCTGTGAGAAGCAGTCGAATTCAGAATACAGTCTGGAGACAGCACCGACAGAATTGGCTGATGAATTATATGTAGAAATGAGAAAAAAGAAAGATATCAAAGAAGTAGCTTAGTTATATGTCTGAACAACAGAAAAAATAGAGCTGCCGTTTGCTGAGATAGGGGAGGCAGGGGTGGAGCATGGGGAAAAAGTATCACGGAGGGCACTGTACAGGAAATTAAATAGAAACAACAGCTCATTTTGCACATATTAAATTTGAGATGTTGAAAGAATATGTGGCTGTAGTTGCTGTGAGCCTGAAGCTGAAGGGAAAGGTCGGGTTTGAAATACAAATCTGAGAGCCATACTTTCATACAACGCATTTTAAGTCCTTCAACACAATACAAAGAGCTTATGCTGGCAAGAGATATGAAAGACAGTCCTAATTCTCAAGAAGCTCATCGTGGAGGTGGACAGCCAAGCGACAAACTTAATACTTCCAATGAAGGATATGGATAAGTAAGCACTGGGTGGATTGAGAGCATATTGGAGAAAAGAGCAACCAACCTAGGGTGCACGCGCGTGTGTGTAGAGTCGGGGGGGGGTGCGTTAAGACTCAATGGAAGCCTCTGGGCATTAATAACTGAGCTTAGTTTGGTTAGCACACGACTCGGAAATCTGCACTGTACAGCTTTCAACAACTTTAAAATTTTTGATAGGCTAAGGGTGCATCAAGTAAATGAAATTTGGGAAAAAGAGGTGTACGCTTCCCTTTATCTTCCCCCTACTCCAGAATTCGCTGGGGGCCGTGAGTCCGCACCCACGCTGAGACCCGGGCTTCACCCAGAGTCCGGCTCTGCTCACTTACGTGAGGAAGCACTCTGGCCGGCCGGTGGCTTTACCAACCTCCTTCAGACACCGCTCCAGGGCTCGTCGACGCCAGACCCGCGGGGCCATTGCTGTCTGCAGCTCTCCACACAGCGCCGCATGTAAAGGAAAAGCGCTGCCCGGAAACCGCGCCACAAAGACGCGCGTCGCGCAGCCTAGACCCTGGAGGCTAAGGTTCCGTCGCTCAGAAGTTCCGTACCCACCCCCTGCCAGAGTCCATGGCAGTGCAAGAACTTTCACTGGGCCATTGATCAGTTCTAGCGCTTTTGAACTTTCTCCAAACTTTCTGTTTCGTAGTCCTGAGGGGCTCATGGGGTGACGCCTCCTCCGTTTAATTTCCTCTTTAGATGCACTGGGGAGCTCGTCCGCCGCACCACAAGAACACAGCGACGCTCGTCACGCCCCCCCACCCCCACCAATCATCGTATGCCCCGCCCCCGGTCGAGTTGCCCTGCCTCTCGCCCGAGCTCCTCTCCCACTCTGACGCATCTCGGGAAAGAGTGGGTCGCTTCCCAAAATGGCGAGCCTAATGAAGGCGGTGGAGGCTGCTTCGGGCGCAGTAGGTGAATACCTCGTGCGGCCGGGGTTCGCCGGGGGGTGGGGCGCGCGGGACGCGAGGCCGGGGGCTGGAGGAGGCGGCGGGTGGTCAGAGCAGCCACATCCTCTGCACTCTGTCTCCCCCACCCTCCCAGGAGGCGCGTTCCGTGGTCTCTGTCTGCACCTGTGGGCAGGAGGTATATCCAAGGAACGTCTCCGGTTAGCGTGGGGTTTCCATATAGTATTTGATTCTCACCGCCACCCTGGGAAGTGTGTGCAGTTGACGTTGCCCCTCTTTATACGTGGCTCCCAAAGAGGCGAGGGAACCTGACCAAGGGGACTGACAGCAAGACCGGGACAGAAGTAGATGAAGTCAATGCAATAGGGACAGTGAGTTTTAGCTTTACAGTGCACCATAAGAGATTGGGGAGAAACTAGAAAGAAGGGCAAGTAGTTTTAAAAAACGTAAACTGAACTCCCACGTACTTCCAGTATCCTGCTGGGAACACTTGGAGGTCAGTTGTGTAAATACCAAAGGAGTGTTTTTCCTTTCGTGAAGTAATATATTTACTATCTTGTATGTAAACAGGAAAGATAAAGGCAGACGGATCTGGAAGGTTGCTTGAGTCCTCTACACCTTCATTTAAAAAAAAAAAAGCTGGATAGAATCAGTAATGACAGAAACTCAAGTTTTCTGACTCCCAGGCCACCCACTTTCTTCTCTTTCTCTCTTTTTCTTTTTTCTCCTTCATCAGAGGGCCACTATTTCCCTTAATCTGAAATTCCCTGTTAGGAAGAGTGCCAAGTGGTAATGTTTCAGAGTTACTCCTGGACATTTGTCCTGAAGCCTTCAGCTTAGCAACCTTCAAAAAGTGTTCAAGGGGACGAATCTTTAATAATGTTAGGCCTCTCTGCTAGATAGTGCTCTCTGTGTCCAAACTTACAGTTCTAGTCTTCCTTTGAAGTCCCGTCTCAAACTGAAGGAGTTCTTTATCGATCACTGTAGTCTTTCTTACCAGTCACAACGTCTCTTTTGCATTTATCATGGCAAGTCACCAGGGCTAAGTGACGAGCCACATACAAAGAAGTGCACCTTAATATTTTTAATTGTCTCAGCACTTAGCAGTTTAAAGAGGTGATGTGTATACATGAAAAAATATTGTAACAGGCTGAGCACACCTTGTTGAAATGAATCTAATTAATAGGTGATTCTCAGGTTCTTACAATAACACACCTCCCTAGCCTGTCCTTCCTCTCCTTGGTAAAATGCAAACAGTATCTTAGCTCACACACAATTGCAAGTAACCCTTTGCAAAAAAAAAACAAAAAACAAAAAACAAAAACTCATAAGACAAAGAGTCATCTCTCATTATCTCTGAGAAAGCTATCTGGGGGCACCTGGGTGGCTGGATCAGTTGGTTGGGCGTCATAGTCTTGATTTCAGCTGAGGTCATGATCCAGGCTTGTGAGATCCAGCTCCCACACCCTGGACTCTGTCATGGTCTGGAGGGTTGTGTACTGCACTATCATCCCCTCTGCACGCCCTGCACACTCTCAAGGCTTTCTGCCCCTGCCAGTGCCTGAATTCCCACTGCACACCATCAGTTGCCAATCGCCTGCTCCCTGCCTGCACTCTGGAGGGTAACAACCCTCAACCAGCTCTGGCCTGCCTAACCCCACCAACTTCTCTGCTATTTGCTGGCTGAATCATACCTTCTCCCATAAAGTCTGAACCCCTTCCAAGATTGTCCCTCAAGTATTCTTGCTCAGCTCTAAGGTATCACACAGAGTTTCCTTATATCTCACAGTTACTATTTTATCATAGTTAATAATTCCTTTTACCAGATTTTCCTTGTTTAACAATGTGTCATTTCTACCTCTTGATTAGACCTAGACTATGACAGAATTGGTCTTGGGAGTGGTCCTAGGAGGTAGACCCCTAAAGACCGGATTTGGGGATTGGTTTGGTCATGCTCTTAACCTTGAGTGCAGTGCTAAACTTGCCAAAGGTGGGTGGTAGGATGCCAGTAACCCATGGAATACAGTTGCATCACAATTAATCAAGGTATGAACTGTGGTTGACAGATGAAGTGGCAACAGAAGCATGTAATTTGTGAACCCAAGTAGCTGCCATGCTTGACTCTTACAGCAGTAGTGACAACTGTAAGGCCTGTGATGTGGCCTGGATCCTTCTGAGTGCACTTGAGTGCTTGCAGGCAGAAAATGGCAAACTGATGGGGCGCCTAGGTGGCTCAGTCAATTAAGTGTCCGACTTCTGCTCAGGTCATGATATGGTTTGTGAGTTCGAGCCCCGCATTAGGCCCTGTGCTGACAGCTCAGAGCCTGGAGCCTGCTTTAGATTCTGTGTTTTCCTCTCTCTGCGCCTCCCCTACTCATACTCTGTCTCTCTTTCTCTCAAAAGTAAAGAAACATTAAAAAAAACTTTTGTTAAAAAGAGGAAGGGAATGTAACTTCCAACAAGTCATACATTTATTGCAAGAACTGAGTACTAATATACATTTTTTTTAAAAAAAATTATATAGACATCTTGTCATAGAGAAAAGTAAAATGAAAACAGTGTTCTGCAAAGGCTGGCTTTGATTTATCCTCCTATTTCAGATGCTTCAACCGTAAATAACCCCACTTTTTCATTTATCATAGTTAAATATACATAACAAAATTTGTCATTTTAACCATATTTAGGTGTACAGTTCAGTGACATTAAATACAGTTGACCCTTGAACAACACAGGTTTGAACTGCATGGTCCAATTACACTCACAATTTTACAATATAGTACTGTAAGTATATTTTCTCTCCCTTGGTTTTCTTAATAACATTTTCTTTTTTTCTAGCTTACTTTATAAGAATATATAGTATATACATTACATACAATGTACAAAACATGTGTTAATCAACTGTTTATGTTATCAGTAAGACTTCCAGTCAACAGTTACGTTTTGGGGTAGTCGAAAGTTACATGTGGATTTTCAACTGTGTTGGGGGTTGGCACTCTTAACCCCCCATTTTGTTCAAGAGTCAACTGTATTTCCGTATTGTGCAACCATCACCACTATCCATCTCCAGAACTTTTTCATCATCCCAAACTGAACCTCTATACCCATTCAACAATAACTCCCCCATTATCCTCTTCCCCTAGCCCTGGCAACCACTGTGAAACTTTCTCTCTATGAATTTGACTACTCCAGATGCTGTATATACAATATTATACCTTTGCATATCTTGTTTGAGGAAACGTAACACATTTAGAAAGCCAGTCATCAGAAGTGGCTTCAAGATGGTTGGTAAGTAGACCATATATTTTGAGCATTCAACAAGTGGATTTCACAGCATCGTATAATATTTTTGAATTATACAATATTCATCCTTTTGTGACTGGCTTATTTCACTTAGAGTGTTTTTAAAGCATGACACTTATGTGTCAAAACTTCATTCCTTTTTAAGGTTGACAAATATTCCATTGTAAGTGTACACCACATTTTATAATTTTCATCTGTCAGTGGACATGGGTTATTTCCACATTCTGGCCATTGTGAATAATACATGTATGAACATGGATATATAAATATCTCTTCAAAAGCCGATTTTCAGTAGTGGTATTGCTGGATCATGTGGTAATTTTATGTTATGACTCCATCTTTTTTTTTTTTTTTTTTTTTAATTTTTTTTTTTCAACGTTTATTTTTATTTTTGGGACAGAGAGAGACAGAGCATGAACGGGGGAGGGGCAGAGAGAGAGGGAGACACAGAATCGGAAACAGGCTCCAGGCTCCGAGCCATCAGCCCAGAGCCCGACGCGGGGCTCGAACTCACGGACCGCGAGATCGTGACCTGGCTGAAGTCGGACGCTTAACCGACTGCGCCACCCAGGCGCCCCTATGACTCCATCTTTAAGGAACATAATACTTCACAGAAAAATAGGAAAAGCTCAGAAAAACGAATGCTGTCAAGCACACACAGTAAATTCCAGTTTGGCTTGCAAAGGATTGGCTTCGTGAAAAGGTTAGTTTTAAAAATGGAAGTTGAACCAATTAGGAGACAACAGTGGCCAAGTTATAGGACTATGAGGAGACATTTACTTTTATTATGGAGTCATGTGTAAGTGGGGTAACAGAAACATGGTCTGTTTGCTGACTGTGATGAATAAAAAGTTATTCCTGACCATAGTTTTAAATAGGTCGAAAATATTATATGATGCTGTGAAATCCACTTGTTGAATGCTCAAAATATGTGGTCTTCTTACCAACCATCTTGAAGGCACTTCTGATGATTGGCTTTCTAAATGTGTTACATTTCCTCGAACAAGATATGCAAACGTTCAGACTTAACAACTTATTACATGTTCTAAATTAGATTATGTAAAGTTTGTACAACTTTGAAAATATGTAAGAAGACATTGAATTGTACACTTCAAATGGGTGATCCTTATAGTGTATAAATTATATCTCAATAAGATGTTAGCAAGACCTTATTACAAGTGTCACAATTCTGTGAAACTTTATGTACAAATTTAACATACAGTGTCTTTAAACAGTAAGAACCATTAATGCATTTGAGTATAGACCCTTCCAACTAAACCTTTACTTATTTGGAGCCAATGTTTGGAAAGCCTGGTGTCTGAAATAAATGGATGGAAGGAAATGCAATGTTATTTTTAAGTCACAGCATTAACAGTATTTAGCAAGAGCCATATTGAGGGACAGATAGGAGTCAGAGTTAACACACACACCAGATTTGGTAACATATCTATTTCTTGCATATCAGATTTCCTGATATGTGGACATCATTTGTTTTATAAATCTGTAGATACTCATCTTTGCAATCCTATTGGATTTTAACGCTCCTGTTTTTAAATATCTGATGTATTTATTCATATATTTGTACATTGTAGTTTATTGTGAAACTATGTGGAATAGTCACAAATTACACATTATAGAGTTCAAAGTAATGCAGTTGTACCTTTCTGAGATGGAAGACAGAGAAACGTAAAGCTACACTTGTAAATTCCAACCAGTCAGAGGTCAACCTTAAATAAAAATATCTTTTAAAAGTTGCCAAGGACTTGGGCTCCTGGATGGCTTAATCAGTTAAGCGTCCAACTTCGGCTCAAGTCTTAATCTTGTAGTTCATGAGTTCGAGCCCTGTGTCAGGCTCTGTGCTGACAGCTCGGAGCCTGGAGCCTGCTTCAGAGTCAGTCTCTCTCTCTCTCTCTCTCTTTCTCTCTCTCTCTCTCTCTCTCTCTCTTTCTCTGTCCCTCCCCTGCTCGTTCTCTGTCTCTCTCAAAAATAAACAATAAATATTTTTTAAAAGGAAACCTTTTAAAATACAATAAAAGTTGCCAAAGGCAAAGGAGAAAGTATAACTTTTTAAAGGTTCACAGACTTTTCAGAAATCATTTTTTATTAAGTGTCTACAAGGATCTATATCACGGTACCCCTTTATTCCAGGTTTCCTGCTCCAGTTTGCTTGGTCTACAGAATTTCACATTTTGCCCATAGCATCATCCCGTTGTTGTTGTTTTAAGGTAATTCACATAACACAAAATTCTTGAATGTACAATTTAGTAGCATTTACTACATTTATCATGTTGTGCAACCTTCACCTTTATTTATTCCAAGACATTTTCCCCACCCCAAAAGTAAATCTCATGCCAATTCAGTCAATCCCCATTCCCTTCTCCCTCTAGCCCTTGACAGCCACTATCCTGCTTCTTGTCTCTGTGGACTTCCCCATTCTGGATATTTTATATAAATGGAGTCATACAGTATATGACCTTTTATGTCTGACTCTGTCACTTCACATAATGTTTTCAAGGTTCATCCATGTTGTATCATTGCTTCATATTCATTGTATGGATAATATTCCATTGTATGGCTATGAATCATCTCCCATAGCTTGGCTATTGGGGAATAGTGCTGTTGTGAACATTTGTGTCCAAGTTTCTGTTTAAGTCATGTTTTCAATTATTTTAGGTACCTAGGAGTGGAATTTCTGAGTCACATACTAATTGTATATTTAACTTTTTGAGTTTTCCAAACTGTTCCATGGCAGCTCTATCACTTTACATTCTTACCAGCAATGTAAAAAGCAGATTCCAATTTCTCCATATCCTCATCAACAGGTTTTGTTATGGGTATGAAATGGTATCCTGTTGTGTTTTTGATTTGCTTTTCCCTAATGGCTATGATATTGAGGATCTTATGTGCTTTTTGGCTATTTTTATGTTTTTAACCCTTCATTTTTAAAAAATGTATTTAAGTAATCTCTATGCCAATGTGGCATAGAATTATTGAATTCTTACCAGCATCCCTGTGTTTATTTTTACTCTATTCGTAAGGCTCAAATAAAACCAATATAGTGATGTTTCTTTTTTCAAACTAGTTTACATTTCCAGAGTTAAGATAAGCCTGTAGAGCCACAAAGTCTTGACTTTTACATTACATAAAGATGTTATTATCTATTTTTCCTAACATAGAGTGAAGATTCATTTTATGTTCTATTAAAAAGAAACAGAACCAGTCATTCCAATAAACTTTTTCCTTTTCTCCCATTTCCAAATGGTAAGGTGGTTATGGAGAAAGACAGGCTATACTGAGGCTTCTAATGACATGGCTTGCTTGGACTTCCTTTTCAGTGCCAGAGGTTTAGAAATGTCTCCCAAAAAACTGGTACAGTATGTAAAACTTTACCTTTGCTTGGACATTTTGTTTGTTCCTTTGATATTTATTTATGTCCCATTGCTAAGTAATAGGATGCCTGCCAAGGAAATACCAGTTGCCCCATCTCTTGTAGAGATAATACTGGTAAGGACAATTCAGAAATACCTAGACTCCGTATTTGACATACTCTTAAAATTTCACAGAGCAAAAGGACTTATCCATTTTATTCTAAAGCTCATTGGCCCTACCTACCGTGTTTTTTTTTTATAATACAAATACATTCTGTATCGAACTTTCGTTGTAAAATGCACAGATAGTAGAGATGCAAAGAAAGAAGGAAAGAGCAGTTTGACCAATGATTTTTTAGTTCTCATTTTTTTAATTTTAATTTTATATAGAACACAAGCAGGGGAGAGGGGCAGAGGCAGAGAGAGAGAGAATCCCAAGCAGGCTCCATGCCCAATGCAGTGCCTAGTGTGAGGCTCAAGTCCACGACCCTGGGATCATGACCTGAGCCAAAATCAAGAGTCAGCCACTCAACTGACTGAATCACCCAGGTGTCCCGGTTGTTAGCATTTTAAAAATTCACTACCACTGTGCCCTTGAGATAGTTTCTGCATGCCACTCAGCAAACAATTATTGTATGTCAGTAACAATAAGAATGGCTGAATTTGTTGTGCACCTGTTATATATGTCTGGCACTGTATTATATTTTTTACATCAAATATCTATACAACAAACTTAACAAGGTAGATGTTTGGTAGGTAGTACCAGAATTTTTTAAAAACTGAAATAAAATACAACAGAGTAGAAAATATCAGAGCACATCACACCTATTGAGGATTAGGTATGCCTTTCATGAAATTTACTTTCAATTGTACATTTATGTATGTGCTTACTAAGTTGGCATATGCTTGAATTTCATAATAAAATGAGTCCATAGAACTGGGCTGTGTCAACCTATTGATAATGACAACCTTTGGATATTTCAGTAACCAATAATACAGGCTTGAGCATACCAGAAGACTATCTTAGGTGGAATTTTGCCTTCTGCTGACCTATGATGCATCACATTTGTCAAGCAGAGTACCATGCACTGGTTACCAGTCCCAGAGGAGGAATCTAAACACTTCTGCCCATTGCATCTTGGTATGAGAGTCCATCAGAGATGGAACAATGCTTTACTTACATAGAAATGAGATAGGGCAAGATTATCTTTAATGGTGGGTTTGGTCCACCATCATCAATGGGTCTCTCCCAGTGGTCAGTGCAGTACAGTTTGCGCACGCCCCTCTTGTGTCACAGTACAAAGAACCCTGTTCCCTCTCTGCAGAGGACCGCTATAACAGGTTTGCCGTATGATGCACACACGTTAAACTGAGACAAAAGAGCACTCACTGAGTCTGGAAGAGGGAAAGATATTCCCAGCACAGTGTGATACACAGGCTGTGTGGGCTCTTTATCTCTTGCCAAGGAACTTTTCATCCTTCTGTGGTTAAGTGGGGGTTAACATATGAGACTGCCTTTCCCCACAAGGTCTATGGTCTATAGTAGTGTTACTTTAATTTCCTTGTTATCAAAAATATCAGTAAAAAGGAATTAACTATTTTTTAGCTCTGTGATACTAAGTACTATTTAAAGTATTTTCCATTAAGAGCTAAACCTAATTGTTTAGAATATGTGTTCTTCAATATGCTATTTTGTACTTTTTTTTAATTAAGTGATGTAGTTTTACAAGATTATTCTTAGACCTCATATATGTATACAGTTTTCATCTTGGGGAGAATCCGGCTCTTAAAGTCCAGTGTTTTGGGAACTGGGGAAACAGTAATCCACAGGGAGGACACATTATAGGTCTCTTCAGTTTCGTAATGAAAGAAGTTTCTTCACATTCAGAAGCAATTCTTCTCGTCTTCAAAATTATAAAAAGAAACAATAAGAAAAAACTGGTCTCAGAGGGAATTCTCATAAGTTTAAGCATCCTCTTAATGTTTGCTTGTCTTTCTTTTCTTTAGTAATCATTAAAATAAAATCTTATTAAAGAGCACTGTAATGGGCATGGCTTTAATACATATTGCAGAATATAAGACAAAAAATTGGTTATAGGTAGAGGAGAAAATTGCTTGTTCTCATCATTAAATGAGTATTGTGTTCCTGTCAGCTTCAAACTTACCCCTTGTGAAATACAGAGAATAGCAAGTTATTCTTTTTTTAAAATTTTTTAATGCTTATTTTTGAGAGAGAGAGAGAGAGAGAGAGAGAGAGAGAGAGAGAGAAAATGAACGTGAGTGGGGGAGGGGCAGAGAGACAGGGAGACACAGAATCCAAAGCAGGCTCCAGGCTCTGAGCTGTCAGCACAGCCCAACAAGGGGCTCAAACTCACGAACGCGAGATCATGACCTGAGCTGAAGTCACACACTTAACCCAGGTCCCCTGCAAGTCATTCTTAATGCTGTGTAGCTGTCCTTGAAGTATTATCAATAAATAGAAATTGTTATGAAAAATGCCATCTTTGTTTTAAATCTAAAAAGCTCACAATTAGTTTTTTAATTCCAGACAGTTGTTTCATGGCAGAGTGAGTAATTTTGACGTCATTTTTCCATTAAACTCCCCAATTTAATTTCAGTAATTAAAACCAGAATATGTATATAAATAATGTTTATATGTATTAGTCATTTAGTTTTTTTTTTTAATTAATTTAATAAATCCATCAATTCTCAAGAAGGCTATCAATGGCTGTTCAATTTTTCAGGGCTTTTTTTCAGACTTCAGACTTCAGCTCCGAAAGTAAAAGCTCTTTCCACATCACAGTCCTCGCATCAAGTGGCAGGTCCTGTGTGGAACCTGGGTCGACTCAATCATGTAGCAATTGCAGTGCCAGACTTAGAAAAAGCCAAGGCATTTTATGAGAATGTTCTGGGGGCCCAGGTAAGTGAGGTGGTCCCTGTTCCTGAGCATGGTGTATCTGTTGTTTTTGTCAACCTGGGAAATACCAAGATGGAACTGCTTCATCCACTGGGAAATGACAGCCCAATTGCAGGTTTTCTGCAGAGAAACAAGGCTGGAGGAATGCATCATGTCTGCATTGAGGTATTTTATTTTAATGTTTGGTGTTTCCAATTTCTCTTACAAAGTGTCTTTTACTTTTTAAGACCATGTATTGTCACTGTCATCAGAAACTGGTAGTAAGTTATTTAAAGGGAATGGTAATTCTGGTCTTACTCAAAGGTAGATCTATCAGTATATTCTCTTGCCCTATAGAAAATTATAAATAATAATAACATCTTTTATTGAATTCTGGATTTAATGGCCACAATAAAGGCCACCAAAGCTGCCAAAACAGATTTACATCTTTGCTGTAGTGTTTATTGATTATACATGACCTTCCATATAATAGGAATACAGCTGCTTTCACTATCACAAGGTGATTAGAAGAAGCAGGTGAAAAGACTTTATACAGTAATAATTTCCGTATATATGCTAAGTATTCTTATGATTATTTTCTATCCTTAAAATTCTAATACCTTGTTCCTTATTACAAAAGCAGTACATTTTCAATTACTAACAGTGATTTTTAAGACCTTTCAATTGCATCTGCTTACAATTCCCAAGAAAAACTTGAAATGTTAGATAAGAATATTCTCATTAGAGAGCCTGTATCTGTAGATATTCATGTTCAGATAACTGCCTTTTGTAATATCATCAATACTAATTACGCTTTGGTTTAAATTATTTTGATAGGACAATTCTTTTGATAAAAAAGAATGGCATAATTAATAAGTAGGCCTCGTTCCTAATGTAGAAAACAAAGGGGTTGACTGTAGAGTGAACTCAAAGGTTTATTCAGTTCATATTACAAACATATTTGAGAACCTACAATGTGTACTGTACTGAGAGTGGGATTTAGCGAAGAAGAAATGGACTGTGCTCACAGTGAGGAGGGGCAGCTGTTTAAACAAGCAATTACAGTATCCTTTGATAAGGAGAATTAACATACATGTCTTCTCGGTAACACAAATGAGGGAAAGGTTGATTGCCCCCGGCAGGTGGAAGAGGTGAGAACACACCACAGGGCATGAGTTATAATGAATGTGAAGGAATTCCCCAGGTCCACAAGAGGAGGAAGTATTCCAGGCAGAGGGAATAGCATATGGAAAGGAATAGAGTTACCATAACAACTGGCATTGAGTCCTTTGGCTGTGTACGAAGTACTCGATGTGTATTATTTTCTTTAATTTTCATCGCTATTCTATGAGCTACTCTACTCACCTTCCTCAGGTGAGGAAACAGAGACTTGAGCAGTTAACTTTTTTATTTTTTATTTTTTTAAATGAAAACATTTTTTAAATGTTTATTTTTGAGAGAGAGAGAAAGCGAGCACAGTGGGGGGAGGGGCAGAGAGAGAGGGAAACACAGAATCTGAAGCAGGCTCCAAGCTCTGAGCTGTCAGCACAGAGCCCAGTGCGGGGCTCGAACCCACCAACCATGAGATCATGACCTGAGCTGAAGTCAGACACTTAACTGACTGAGCCACCCAGGCACCCCTGAGCAGTTAACTTACCATAGACAAGTTAGTAGTAAGTGGCAAGGCTGAGGTTCAAACCCAGATTTGTTCTGATTCCAGGATCTGCAGTGTTGGCCATGGTGCCAGATTGCCTTCATTGTATTGGTTGAGTTTAAAATTTGAGGTAAGGGAGCCATAAGATGGTAGTATTTATTGTTGATATTTAACCTTTACCCCCTTTTTTAGGAGTTTAATTTTGGCTGCCGGTCTTTATTTTAGTAGACTTGAGGGTTTGTTTAAGACCTCTCCAGGATGAGGGGCGCCTGGATGGCTCAGTTGGTTAAGTGTCCGACTTCGGCTCAGGTCATGATCACACAGTCAGTGAGTTTGAGCCCCACGTCGGGCTCTGTGCTGACAGCTCAGAGCCTGGAGTCTGTTTCGGATTCTCTGTCTCTCTCTCTCTGCTCCTCCCCCACTCATGCGTGCTCTCTCTCTCTCTCTCTCTCACTCTTTCTCAAAAATAAATAAAGCATGAAAAAAATTAAAAGAAAAAGACCTCTCCAGGATGAGAGGCAGGATCATAAACCTTTGAATTCACTCTTCCCTCTCCCACACTACAGTGTCTGTGTCCTACATCAGAGAGCCCATGTCTTCAAAGGAAGCTGCTATGTGAGTTAGTTCAGTTTAAGTAAGAATAGTGGAAGTTCAGTAATGTAACAGCAAATTCAAAAGTACAGATTAAAAGGGGGAAATAAAAATGTATAGCAGTATAAAATGAAGGTGTGTAATAGGAGAAGGTGTGAAAAGTTAGTTGTTGCTACGTTAGCATGACACCCCTCTCCCTGCCATTGCTCTCTGTTCTTTGTAAAAATTAAAGTGGCTTAACTAGATCGATCGATCGATCAATAGATAGGAAATAGGTAGATAGGTAGGTAAGTAGATAGAATGATTTTATTTTTTCTGTTCTCAGTCTAAAAGCTAAGTGTCCTAGAGGTGAGTCCTGTAAGGAAAGGATCTGGAAATTACACATATCACTCCTGTTCATGTCCCGTTGGCCCAAGCTTAGTCACATGGTATGGTTGGCTGCAAGTGCAGTCTGAGTCAAGCAGCTATGTGCCCTGCTAAAACTTGGGCTGTTGCTATAATTAAAAGGAGGAAAAGGTGGGGCACCTGGGTGGCTCAGTCAGTTAAGCATCGGACTTTGGCTCAGGTCTGATCTCACTGTTTGTGAGCCCGAGCCCCATGTCAAGCTCTATATTGACAGCTCAGAGCCTAGAGCCCGCTTCAAATTCTGTGTCTCCCTCTCTCTCTGCCCCTCCCCTACTCGCACTCTGTGTGTGTCTCTCTCTCAAAAATAAACATTAAAAAAAATTTTTTTTTCAACGTTTATTTATTTTTGGGACAGAGAGACAGAGCATGAACGGGGGAGGGGCAGAGAGAGGGAGACACAGAATCGGAAACAGGCTCCAGGCTCTGAGCCATCAGCCCAGAGCCTGACGCGGGGCTTGAACTCCCAGACTGCGAGATCGTGACCTGGCTGAAGTCGGACGCTTAACCGACTGCGCCACCCAGGCGCCCCTAAAAATTTTTTTAAAAAAGGAGCAAGAGGAGAATGCATGTTGGAGACCACCAATCTATGCTGCACTTGGTAATTAAAAAAAAATGGTATTGCCGAGATAGCATGACCCTTTTTCCGAATGAAGATATGCTATAGGATGTTACCATTAGAGAGTTAGTGTTACCTGCTGCAGCAGTATGTGAGATCAAGTTGTCATCACATGCAGGGGTTTGATTCCCTGACTCACCAAATGGAACAAAATTCCCTGCCTGTACTTGAACAGGACACATTTTTGCTGAATAAAGCCACTGAGATTTCAGGGTAAATTATTTTAGCACAGTGTAACCTAGTCTATTCTGGCTAATACAACTTGGGTCTGAAATTGCCTTCTACTGAAAGTACAAAAAGGGATAGAATTGGTCAGAAAATACTTCCTTGGGCATTAGAGTTACTGTTGCCATTGATACGCATTATGCCACAACTTTGAAGTGGCAAACAGCAACTATTTGATTTTGGTTAGGATTTTGTGGGTTAGGAGTTTGGGGGAAGGCTCTGCCTGGCAGTTCTAACTTGGGCTCTCTCACGTGCTTGCAGTCAAATACTGGCTGGGGCTGCAGTCATATGAAGGCTCAACTGGGCTGGGCATCCCACATGCCTCGCTTGAGGTGGCGGTTGATTCCAGCCAGCAGCTGGTTGCTCAGCCCAGCTTTCTGGTAGGAGCACCTGCGTGTAACCTATTCATCTTCACCTGCTGATAGTAGTTTAAGGATAGTCGGACTTCTTTTTGTTTAAGGTTTATTTATTTTTGAGAGAGGGAGAGCATGAGTGCAGGAGGGGCAGAGAGAGAGGGAGACAGGATCTAAAGCAGGCTCTGTGCTGACAGCAGAGAGCCTGATGCAGGACTCAAACTCACGAACCGTGTGATTATTACCTGAGTCCAAATAGGATGCTTAACCAACTGAGCCACCCAGGCACCCTGGGATCGTTGGACTTCTTACTGCACAGTTGGTTCCCCCAGAGTGAGTGTCCCAGGAGAGCCAGGCAGGACCATATGGCCATTTCTGTCCTAGTCTCAAAAGGCCCACAGCAGTCTTGGTCATAAACAAACTTTTCAGGCAGATCGACTATGTGGGAAGAGGACAAAGACCCTACCTCTTGATGGGAGGAGCAGCAAAGAGTCCGTGGACAAGTTTTAAAAGTGTATAGCCATCAATATACTAATGTGCTCTAAACAAAAGGACAATGTGGAAAACTTTTAAATGCTGTAGAATGATTTTATTTTCAACTAGCCAGAGGTGGGAACCAACAACATTCTCATATGCATGAGGAAGTGACCTATTTAGCCTTTGTAAATGTAAAGAGACTTGAGCTTGGTGCTTGATAAGGTAGAAGATGATAAATATCACATAAACAAAAACCAGAGACTTCAGCTTTTCCTGTTTTGGGAATAGCATTCAGAAATGTGTCTTCTGAAAATACTCGTAATCTTCTATTTTATGGCCCATAGCCATTTATTTCTTAACGCCATTCCTTCTTTTAAAATGTTAAATCTACCCCTTCAGAGAAGTGACTTTCTTTGTAATTATCACAAGGATGCTTTATGTTCTTTTTCACTGAGACCTCACATAAAACCTCTGGTTTAGCAGGTTGTCTCTTATGGGTGTGCATCATAGCTCTTAGTTGACTTAACAGAGACTTTATTTTTTCATTTTTATTCTTTAAATATAATTTATTGTCCAGATGGCTAACATACAGTGTATACAGTGTGCTTTTGGTTTTGGGGGTAGATTCCCGTGAGACTTAACAGATTTTAGACAAAAATGTACTTTTTCTCGTACGTAGATTAGTATCTCACCCACTACCAACATTTTTCTGGCAAAGTTGGCTTTTGGTTTCCATTTTTTCTTGTAAGGTTTGCCCACATTTCTTACACTTGTGTGGTTTGTTTTTCACTAGAGGAAGTTTGGAAGTCTTCTCTTGCTTATGTGTGGACCAGGTAGCCAGCTGTTTCCTGGCACAACTTGTATTGATGGGGCCCATGTGCACTTCCTGCCTTCTGCAGGCCCCTCCCTGAGGAGATGGTTCTGGTATTGAGGAGAATAGGCTGTGCTTTCACTAAAGAACTTCACTAAAGAACTTGCCCAGACAGCAAGATGTATCACGGTGCAAGCCTTTCTTGTTCAGCAAATTTGTATTAAGGTTTCAAAATGTTTTTTAATGCTTCCATGCTAGTTGGTTAAACAGCTCCTGCTCTAAACCTCCTGAGTAACATCCCTCTTCCAGAAGGACCCTTCCCTGAGACCCCTACACTCCACACACACACACGCACACGCACAGACACACACGCACAATTCATCTCCTAAAGGGTTAACATGTTCAGCAGGGGTCTTCCAGTACTCCGATCCTCAGTGAGGTCCCCCCATTCTATTTGGTTGGTGTCTTTGTCTATATTATATTGCTGGTTGTTGAGTATTTTCGGTTTCACTCTGATCTTCACTGTATTAGCTGCTGGGGACACGTAGCTGAGTGGCCCACTTGCTTCATGTGTTCACAACATGCCCTGCATTTTCCACAGAGGATTAGTGGTGACTGACCAAAATGCAGCTTATAAGAAATAAAACAAGGACAGTAGTAATAGTGCAAGTTAGAACAAAAAGGAAATGTAAGGCAAGATAAAACTAAAGGTAAGATTAGTGTACCTATTTGCTTTGCCAAATAATGCTTTGTAGTGGCCAAAACAAATGAGAAAAATGAACAGTATTCAAAATAATTATGGCTCCTTCTCCCTTCCTTCCCTTCCTGTACAATTCAATCTTGAAAACGTTAGGTAGGGCACTCCCTTGTTTGGGGGGAGAGCTGAAGTAGCCCAAATCAAGGTGTGTTGTGGCCAGAGTAGGGTAAATAGAGCATCTTTAGGTGGGAGATGCCTGCCATGGGAAAGCCAGAGACCAAGTAGGATGCCCATGCCTGGGGAGATCCAGCTCAGGGTGCAGTATTTGAGCAGAGTGGGGTGGGGGTCGTACCTGCAGGGAGGCAGCTTAGCTTCAGGTGTCAGAGTGAGAAGGTCATCAGCATGGAAGGCTAACCTAGTGTAGGCCTGTGGAGGATGACATTCATGGGGGTGGGGGGAGCATCATGGAGTGTAAGAGCCTGAATAGGGTGAAGGAGGCATTAACACCGTGTGTGTGTGTGTGTGTGTGTGTGTGCGCGCGCGCGCGCGGGTGTGTGTAGGGGGTACCCAGCATGGGGAATCAGGGCCTGGCTCCTGTGAGGAGTGCATCAGTACAGGGGGAAATGGTGACTCAGTGTGGGGAGCTGAAGCCAAGTGGGATAGTGCATGTTGTCACACGGGGTGGCCTGATATGGGGAGCAAGGGCCTGACCAGGGTGAGGTAGACATCCACATGGGGTGGCAGCAGATATAGGGAGTCAGAGCTCAAACAAGGAGTGAAGGGTATGCATACATCGGGACAGTTCTGTGCAGGAAGTTGGGGCCCAGGCATGGTGAGGAGGGCTTAAAGTAGGAGTACCCGAACCCAAGTGGGTCAGGAGGCTTCCACATGGGGCCTGGTAACATGGCGTGGTGACTGGGAGCTCAGGGGGAGTGGGAGGTGCAGCCAGGTGAGGAGTCAGGGGACACACCTGCGGTGAAGAGTGCATTGCTGAGGGAGGTACAGCAGCAGGGATAGGGGCTGATTTCTTAGAGGGTTTAATGAAATAAGTAAGTACAGTGAAAATCATGGGAGTCAGGTTTCCCAGTCAAGAAATGGCATTACAAGCACAGAAAGGATATTGGATTTCATCTGGAGATAATCCTCACTGCACCAGACTGATGGGGAAAAGCACATGATAAAAATATTATTTAAAAAATAAGACAGGATTAGGGTGCCTGAGTGGCTCAGTTGGTTAAGCATCCAACTTCAGTTCAAGTCATGCTTTCACGGTTCATGAGTTCGAGCCCCACATCAGGCACTGTGCTGGCAGCTCAGAGCCTGGAGCCTGCTTTAGATTCTGTGTCTCCCTCTCTCTGTACCCCTCCCCTGCTCATGCTCTTTCTCTTAAAATAAATAAACATTAAAGAATTTTGGGGGGGTGGTGCCTAGGTGGCTCAGTTGGTTAAGTGCCTGACTTCGGCTCAGGTTATGATCTTACAGTTTAATGTTTAATAAACATTAAAAAAATTTTTTTAAATTTTTTAAAATAAGACAGGGGCACCTGGGTGGCTTAGTTAAGTGTCTGACTCTTTTTATTTTTTCATTTTTTTTAATGTTTATTTATTTTTGAGAGAGAGAGACAGAGCAGGAGCAGGGGAGGGGTAGAGAGAGAGGGAGTCACAGAATCTAAAGCAGGCTCCAGGCCTTGAGCTGTCAGCACAGAGCCTGACATGGGGCTTGAACTCACGAACCACAAGATCATGACCTGAGCTGAAGTTGGTCACTTAACCAACTGAGCCACCCAGGAGCCCCAGTGTCTGGCTCTTAATTTCAGCTCAGGTCATGATCCTCATGGTTTGTGAGATCGAGCACTGACCTTGCAGGGCCTGCTTGTGATTCTCTCCCTCTCTCTCTGTTCGTCTCCTGTGGGCTTTCTCTCTCTCTCTCTCTCTCTCTCTCTCTCTCTCTCTCTCAATAAACATTAAAAAAAAAAAATAAGATACAGGGGTGCCTGGTTGACTCAGTTGGTTAAGTTTCTGAATTTGGCTCAGGTCATGATCTCGCCGTTCCTGAGTTCCAGACCCATGTCAAGCTCTATGCTGACAGCTCAGAGCCTGGAGCCTGTTTCAGATTCTGTGTCTCCCTCTCTCTCTCTGCCCCTCCCCTGCTTGTGCTCTGTCTCTCTCTCAAAAATAAATAAACATTTAAAAAAATAATAAAAAAAAGATACAGCGTAAAGAAATGTAGCAGTTTTATTTTCTGAGTGGTCCCATAATGGATGACTTATTTTTTTATTTGTTTGTTTTTATAGATCTTTTGCCATTGAGCATATATTATTTATGAAAGAAAAATTGTAAGGCTAGTAAGACAACTTATTTTTTGCATGCTGAGGAGTGTCTGTTCTTCAACCAAGAAGGCAGAAAATTCTGTTTTTTAAAAATTTCCATTCTCTTTTTGGCTTTATGATAAGCCCTAGGGAATAGCTAAGCTCCGCCAGTGAATTGTATGTCGCCAGTTCCCAGATGTGGGAGTTTCATTTGAAGATAACATTTCCAGAGACCAAACAAAAAAAGGGGGCGGTGTGATGAGGTTTTAAACTTTCTGTGTTATTAAGTAAGGAAAAAATTTTAACTTCCAACTACAGCTAAAATCATTTTGTAAAACTAAGAGCAATATATTACCAAGAAAAAATAAAGAAGGAAAAGGAGAGATCCGCTTGAAGTAAGAGAGTCCTATCAATTAAACAAATGTGAAAGCTGAGGTGACATACGCGCTTCTGAAATAATTCTCAAGAATACACAGGAACCCTCTGAACTCCATGCGAAGTGAGAACATTGTGAAGTTTGCATAATTTAGTTAGTTAGTTTTTAATTTGGGGGGAAAAGACAGTTGAAACAAATATTTTATCCAGGCTTTTAATTTTAACTGTCATGGATTTATATCAATTTGAAGATTAAATTTCATTCATTATTGATATCATTTAGCATCATAATTTTATATAAAATAAAAAGCCTATATTTTTGAAATTAGTCAAAACATGCATCCTTGAAAGTAGCACATTACTCCGTGCATTACTCAAAGTAGAATTATTGAATTAGTATTGTTGTATACCTGACTTTAATGTGACATTGTATGTTAATTATACTTCAATAAAAACTTTTTTTTAAGCAGCACATTATTGTTCATAAAATTTGGTCACTGAGAATTATAGACCTTAAGATTTTTTTTAAATTTCTTTTTGTCTTTTTTTAAGTAGGCCCCATGCCCAACGTGAGACTTGAACTCCCACCCCTGAGATCAAGGGTTGCATGCTCTACCAACTGAGCCAGTCAGGGACCCCCCCCCCACATCTTAAGATTTTAAAAAAAGATGTTATTTAGTTCAACTCCTTGCCTTCAAGCAAGTAAGATTGCATTGACATTTTCAGATGAGGCAGTTAAGGACCAGAGTATAAGATTTACATAGAGATTCTGAATTCTAATTGTGACAGTCTGAACATCTTTTATTTGGAGTATTGTCACTCTTAATTTACAAACGACAGGAGAAAATCAAAATAAATTTCCAGATACCAGGTACAATCCCATGACCACTACCACTAAAAGGAAAAGAAAGAAAAGAAAAGAAAAGAAAAAAGAAAAGAAAAGGGGGGGGGGAGGGAAGGGAGGGAGGAAGGAAGGAAGGAAGAAGGAAAGAAAAGGAAAGAAAGAAGAAAGAAAGAAAAGAAAAAAGCCAATAAGTTGAAATCAATAGCCCAGATTTTCACCAGTGGTATTTAAGGTCTTATGGAATTATAAGATGCACAACTGTAATTGTACAAAGGACTGTAAAAGGAAAAATTTGTAGATGGCTTATTATTGACTGTCATTTTTATTACTTAGAGGGAAAGACTTAATTTCCCAATTCAAGTTGCTTTGCATTTATTATAACCTTAAAGTAGATAATGCATCTACTTTCAATTCAGAAAATTAAAACATTTTCATTTCATTCTTTTTATAACTGCCAAGCAAAACATTAGGAGTACTTCTAAAGAATTGTAAAGTTTATAGCAACACTGTAGCAGAAGGATAAATGTGGTAGAGGTCTTTAAAATCAAAATCAGTAATAGAAACAGTAACAGAAATAGAAATTGATGCTAATGCAATGTTAATTTGGCATTTTTTCAAAACGTAAATCTAACTTATTAAATCTTTTATATATATATATATATATATATATATATATATATATATATATATACATACACACACACTGTCAATTTGGTTTCCATACAACACCCAGTGCTCATCCCAACAGGTGCCCTCCTCAATGCCCATCACCCACTTTCCCCTCTCCCCCACCCCCCATCAACCCTCAATTTGTTCCCAGTGTTTGAGAGTCTCTTATGGTTTGCCTCCTTCCCTCTCTATAACTTTTTTCCCCCCTTCCCCTCCCCCCTGGTCTTCTGTTAAGTTTCTTAGGATCCACGTAGGAGTGAAAACACAGTATCTGTCTTTCTCTGCCTGACTTATTTCACTTAGCATAATACTCTCCAGTTCCATCCATGTTGCTACAAATGGCCAGATTTCATTCTTTCTCATTGCCAAGTAGTATTCCATTATATATGTAAACCACATCTTTTTTATTTATTCGTCGGTTGATGGACATTAACTTATTAAATCTTAGACGTATTTATTGGATTAAGGGATATTGAAGAAGCAGTATACTAAAAACTGAGATGCAATATCAGAATTGTAGATATTTGTACTTGGGTAGAATGTTCTTTAATGAAAATATCCATGATCATATTTAGCATAGAAGTTATCAAAAGGACACTGAAAAAAGTCATTCTGTTATGAAATATTTCAAACATACAAGAAGTAGAAAAAAAATGTAATGCACTCCCATATTCCCATCACCCAGATTCAACAGTTTTCAATATCTTGGCACATTTGCTTTATTATTTTTTTCCTTAAACTAAAAGTCCTTCACAACATGTCATTTCACCTTTATGTAGTTTGTGTCGCTAAAAAATTAACCATGATGACATTATCATATTGATCAAAATTAAAAATAAATCTTTTGTCACCATCATAAATAATAGTCCATAAATCAGATTTATCAGATTAATTCACAAATGTCTCTAGAGTTGACTTGTTCTAATCAAGACTTAAACAGTGTCCATTTATTACAAATGATTGTTAATCACTTTAGGTCCTTTTTTAAAAAAAATTATTAACATCTTACTAGTATAGTACATTTGTCATGATTAATGAACCAAATTGATAACATTATTATTACCTAAAATCTATGCTTAGATTTTCTTAGTTTTTACCCAGTGTCCTTTTTCTGTTCTGGGATCCCATCCAGGATCTCACAGTACATTTAATTATCATGTCTCCTCATGCTCCTCTTGCCCGTGACAGTTTCTCAGAGTTTCCTTGTTTTTGATGACCTTGATATTTTTGAGGATTACCAGTTACTTTGTAGAGTCCCTCAACTCTCATGAGATTTTTTTCTCATGATTAGATAGACTTGGGTTATTGATTTTTGGGAGGAAGACCACAGAGGTAAAGTGTCATTCTCATCACATCACATCAAGGGTATATATTATCAACATGACTTACTACTGTTGATACTGCCCTTCATCCCCTACCTGAGGCAATGTCATCATGTTTCTCTACTGTAAAGTTACTCCCTCCCCCCCCCCCCCATTCTCCATAATATAAACTTTGGGAGGAAGTTACTATGTGAGGCCAGTGCTGAAGGCATGGAGAATTATGCTCCATCTTTTTGATAATTCCATAAATTACTTGAAATTTTTGTGAATGGAAGATTTGTCTGTTCTTCCTCATTTATTTACTCAATTATTCATTATTCAGCAATTTACTTAGTGATTCAGACATTTATTTGCATCAGTGAGGATGTATAGGTATTTATACTTCGGATTATAATCCAAAACTACTTTGTTTTGTTGCTCAAACTGTTCCAGCTTATCAGAGGGGCACTTTGGGTTGGCTCCTGTGTCTCTGATATACCCCGTCTTTTTTGTTTGTTTTCCTCCCACACCTGCTTACTTTATGGTACTATAAGATGTTCCAGACTCATCATCTGTATTCCCTGCCCTAGCCTAGAACCAGACATTTCTCCAAGGAGCCCTGGTTCATTTTACTAGAGAATGGTATTAGAAACCAAGATCTGAGCTCTGTATGTGCTTGTTGCTACTAGAGTGTCACTGTTTCTTGGCCTTTTGAGCTAACAGCAAGGGTATATATGTGTATATATACATATATCTATAGATATTTCTCTATATAACCAGATAGAACTTACAAGATTTATATATAGCATACTCATGAACTCATGAGTTTATACTGATGTTTCCAACTCTAACCCATTACTACATGGATCACTGTAGCCTTCTTTGTTCATAACTGCCCATTGCAACAGTGAGAAACTTGGCTCCCACCATCTGCTATCCATTTATTTAATTGTTCAATTTCAGTATGGATATATAATGGCTGTATTTGTTTCCTAGGGATGCTATAATAAATCACCATAAACTTGGTGGCTTAAAACCACAGAAATTTATCTTCTTAGAAAGTTCTAGAGCCTAGAGTCCAAAATCAATAGGAAGAAATATGGAAGAAGAAAAAGAACATAACAGTGTAGATCATAAGAGAGAGATGTAGAACATGGTCAAAGGTTTTATCAGAGTATAGTTGGAATCCCGGAAAAAGAGGAGAAGAAAACATAAGTAATAATTGAAGAAATAGTCTACAAGTACATTACCAATCTGAAGTAAGACATCAACCCACAAATTCAGGAAGCTCAGCAACCCCAAGTAGGGCAAATTCAAAAAACAGTACCTGAGCACACTAGGATCAAGCTGAAAGCCAAAATGAAGAGAAAAATCTTAAAAGCAATCAGAGGGGAAAAAAAAAGACAACAGAAATGATGAAATAACATAATATGTAATGACATTTTTTTTAACATACAAAACCCCCTGCCAATGTAGAATTCTAATTGTAGCTGAGTTAACAGAGGCCAGGTTTATCCCTTTGCCTCAAACAAACAAAAAATCTGACATTAGACAGCACAACTCATTGATTCATGAAAGAAGGGAAACAAGATGAGCCCTGCAGTTTTCCAGCTTACTGGCTGGAGAGAGTTTCCAGGCTGCAGTATAGGAAGGGGGAATCCAAGTGAAGGTTAGCAGTCTCCCTGAGTTGAGGAGATAGAAGTTGAAGTCTGGGGAGGCCATGGGGATTGAGTTTGCAGTATAAAGTACAGGAAGAGAGAGCTCCAGAGAGAGTTTTCCAGAGATCTGCAGTACTTCTCAAGTCTTCATCTGAGTATTGAACAGTGCATGATACATGTGAGGAAGCTACCTGAGCCTGGGAGTAGAACCCTTTGAAAGCATCAGAATAATCCTTATGCCAGTTGGGCCAGTTTGTGTTCTTACCCACCGTAGTGGAAGTTCTTGTAATTTACGGGGTATTGGGTAGAGTATTTAGAAGGGTTTTGCCTTATCAGTGAGGAAAATCAGTCCTAGATTCAAGGCTGCTCTGGTCCTTCAGTAAGTGAATGGGTAAATAAGTTGGTACATCCAAACAGTGGATTATTTTCAACACTGAAAAAAAGTAAGCTATCAAGCCATGAAAAGTCATGGAGGAATCTTAAGTACATATTACTAGTGAAAGAAACCAGTCTGAGAAGGCTACATACTGTGTGTGACATTCTGGAAAAGGCAAAACTGGAGACAGTAAAAAGATCAGCGGTTCAAAGCGCGGGTTGGGGGGAGAGGAGAGAAAGGATGAATAAACAGAGCACAGAGGATTTTTAGGGCAGTGAAAGTACCTTGTGTGATATCGCAATGATGGGTACATGTCATACATTTGTCCAAACCTGTAGAATGTACAATACCAAAAGTGACCCTATGGTGAACTGCACTTTGGGTGATAATGCTGTCAGTATAGGTTCATCAGTTGTAACAAATGTACCACTCTGGTGGGGTGTGTTGATAATGATGGGAGCTATGCATGCATGTGGTCAGGGGTTATATGAATAGGAAATCTCTGTACCTTTGCTCACTTTTGTGAACGTAAAACTGCTTTTAAAAAGATAGTTTAAGACAAAACAAAAACGCTGTCATTTAGAATTCTGAACTTGATGAAAATATCCTTCAACAATGAAAGTGAAATGGAAACATCTTAAACGAAAATGAGAGGATTCCTGTCCAGTAGACCTGCGCTATAAGAAATACTAAGGAAGTATTCAGGATGTATATTTAGTATTCATCCCTTCAGGATGAAGGGAAATAATACCAGATGAAAATTCAGATCTTTACAAGGATCGAAGAGTACTAGACATGGTAAATTTGTAGGTTAAAATAACAACTTTTTTCTTACCTTAAATTATCTAAGAGACAATTGACTTGAAGTTTTTTAAATGTAGAGTTTATAACAGAATAAATAAGTGTAAAGGACGGGAATTGGGCAAATGGAAGTATCCTGTTGTAAGTTTCTTATATGTGCATTGGTGGACTAATAAGATTAAAATATGAATTGTAAACTCTAGAACAATCATTAAGAAAATTAAGGGAAAACTAAAATATAAAATAAAAAGTACAAAAATACATGTTTTTTTTCCAAGTTTTATTTAAATTACAGTTAACATACAGTGTAATCTTACTTTCAGGTGTAGAATTTAGTGATGTAGCACTTAGGACACCCAGTGCTCATCACAACAAGGGCCCTCCTAATCCCCATCACCTATTTAACCCATCCCCCTCCCCCTCCCGTCTGGTAGCCATCAGTTTGTTTTCTGTAGTTATGAATTTGTTTCTTGGGGTCGCCTGGGTGGCTCATTCCATTGAGTGACTGACTCTTGATTTCTGCTTAGGTCATGATCCCAGGGTTGTGGGATTGAGCCCGGCGTCTGGCTCCGTACTGAATGTGGAACCTGTTTAAGATTCTTTCTCCCTCTGCCCCTCTCCCCCACATGCGCTCGCTCTCTCTCTCTCTCTCTCTCTCAAATAAAAATTTTTTAAAAATTGGGGGGATGGCACTTGGATGGCTTAGTTGATTGAGCGTCTGACTTTGGCTCAGGTCATGATCTCACACGGTTCATGATTTCTAGCCCCGCGCTGGGCTGTCTACTGTCAATGAAGAGCCCGCTTCAGATCCTCTGCCCCCCTCTGTCTCTGCACTTCCCCCACTCATGCTGTCTCTGTCAAAAAATACACATTAAAAAAAATTTTTTGTAAGAGTCTGTTTCTTGGTTTTCCTCCCCCCCCCCAAAATGCATTCAACCAATAGAAGTCAAGAAAGAAAGAATGAAGTATTAATGAGACAAAAAAATAAGATGGTAAACAAATTCAACTGTATGAATGTTAATTAAATGTAAATGGATTAAACATTAATTAAAATGCAAAGTTTATATATCTGGATTTTTAAAAACCCCATACATTTAAAAAAATCTATACATCTGCAGGTGAAATTAAGAAAACCGTTCCATTTATAATAGCATCAAAAGAGGAAAATACTTAGGAATCAATTGAACAAGGGAACTACAGAAATTGTCCTGGAGCCTGTTTCAGATTCTGTGTCTCCCTCTCTCTCTACCCCTCCCCCACTCACTCTCTGTCTCTTTCTTCTTCAAAAATAAATAAACATTAAAAATTTTTTTAAATCTTAAAAAAAATATTGTCATGCATCAGATGACTATTGTTAGGGAGGCAACATTCTCTAAATTGATACATGGATTTAATGTAAGCCCTATCAGATTCTGGCTGGCATTTTTGCAGAAACGAACAAACTAATCTTAAAATTCACATGGACACGCAAGGGATCCCAAATAGCCAAAGCAATCTTGAAAGAGAAGAACAAAGTTGGAGGATTCACACTTGCTGATTTCAAAACTTTATACAATGCTATAGTTATCAAAATGGTGTGGTACAAGGATAAGGATAGACATACAGATCAATAGAATAGAACTGAGAGTCAGACATAAATCCTCATATTTACAGTAAGTTTTCAACAAAGGTACAAAGACCATCCAATGGGGAAAGACCAGTCTTTTCAGCAGATGGCATTTAGGACAGCTGGATAGCCACATGGTCACACCATATGTTTGATAAGATTTAAAGATTTATAAGATTCTTTTGATGGTGGGGACACAATCATTGACACTCCGGTAGATGAAAGGCAAAACTTCTTTAGAGCTCCAAATGACAACGCTGCCATGTAGGCCACATGGGATTGCACCTGGGACAGTAACAGCAAGCTGCAGTTGTAGGGGGCAGCTTAATGAAGCAAATGTGTTGGGGTTATCTTTCATAGGCTCCCTTCAGCCTGGTTAATTTGAATAATTCTGTGGGCTCTGGGGCATATGGACTGTACCTGGTTGTTTGGTACTGTCTCTGGAGCAATTAAAGTGGCCACATAATAGCCCTAGAGTGTGAGAGCCTGATAAGGGAGATGGTTGAGAGGTGGCCTTTTATCAGTTGCTCAAGAACTGACCAGCCTCTAGCCAGGGACTCAGAACTGGGTCAAGACAGCATTTCAAAAAAGCTTAAAGCTATATATACATACCATATATATATACATATATATATATATATATATATACATATATATATATATACCATATATACAACTTAACTCCAAATGGGTCAAAGACCTAAATGTAAAAGCTAAAACTATAAAGGTCTCAGAAAAAAAAAAATAGGCATAAGTTTTCATGACCTTAGCTCGGCAATGGTTTCTTAGATACAACACCAAAAACATAACCAATAACATTGGCTTCATCAAAATTAAAACGTTTTGTGTAAAGACAATTCACAGAATGGGAGAGAAAATTTGCAAATCACATATCTGATAAGGGACTTATGACTTGTCTTTATCCTTAATCTTTTGTCTGTTTGATAGATATATCAGATACTGAGAGCTGTGGATGTTTACTTTTTATTTTTCAAGGTAGTATCATTAGGTACATGCAGAGTTGACATTGTTTTGTCATCTTGGTGGATTGTTCATTTTATTTATAAGTTTTATCTGTCTTTATTTAGTGTATTTCACTTTAAATTTTGTTTTAGCTGATACTAATACTGTATCAACTTTCTTTTAGTTAATATTTGCCTGGTATATCTTTTTTCCATCCTTTTACTCATCTTTTATAGTTTTGTGTAGGTAAGTCTCTTCTAGAGAGCGTATAATTGCAGTTTTTTATTGTTGGGTGCATATATCTCTTTCAGTAAACATATTTTTTAAATTTTATATTCATTCTGACAATCTCATAATTCATTTAATTTTATAATTCATTTAATCTGTTTTCCATATTGGAACTTATTTTCTACTGTATCATATAGTATTTTCTTTTTACCTTTTTTTGGTTTTTGTTATTTTTCCCTTCTGCCTTTCTTTGGATTGACTAGCTTTTTTTCTTTTTTACATTCCTTCTGCTATTTTATGTAAAAATTTTTTTTTAATGTTTATTTATTTAATGTTTATTGTAATGTTTATTTATTTAAATATTTTTAATGTTTATTTATTTGACAGAGAGACTGAGCATGAGTGGGAGAGGAGCAGAGACAGAGGGAGACACAGAATCCAAAGTAGGTTCCAGGCTCTGAGCTGTCAGCACAGAGCCGGACATGGGGCTTGAACTCATGGAGTGTGAGATCATGGCCTGAGCCGAAGTCAGATGCTTAACCAACTGAGCCACCTAAGCACCCTTTCTCTTTTTTGATTTAGCTCAGTTTTGGTAGAATATGTCAATCTGTTCTCTTAATTTTGTTTTAATTTTTCTTAAATATCTCCACCAGTTCCTGCCATGTGCTTATATCTTCAAATGTCAATGGAATCTTGCCCATAAACTCAATCACCAAGCTCTCTTGTGTTCTATTGGCAATTTAGCATCTAACCATTGAAAAGGGTCTAGGTTTCCCTTCTAGCCTAAATGTTTATTAGTAGGGGAATGATTAGGTAACCTTTTTATTTTTATAAAGTAGTTTTTTTTTTTAAGTTTATTTATTCCCATTGGGGCGCCTGGGTGGCTCAGTTGGTTAAGCATTTGACTTCAGCTCAGGTCATGATCTCACAGTTCGTTAGTTCAAGTCCTGCATCAGGCTTTCTGCTGTCGTTGCAGAGCTTGCTTCAGATCCTGTCTCTCTCTCTCTCTCTCTCTCTCGCTCTCTCTCTCTCTCTTTGCCTCTGCTCACTCTGTCTCTCAAAAAAATAAACTTTAAAAGTTTAAAAAAAATCTATATTTTGAAAGAGACAGAGTGTGAGTGGGGGAGGGGTGGAGAGAGAGGATCCCAAGCAGGCTCCACACTCTCAGCCCAGAGCCAGATGCGGGGCTCAAACTCACAAACGGTGAGATCATGACCTGAGCTGAAATCAAGAGTTGGACGCTTAACCAACTGAGCCAGTCTAAGGAGGATGACTTTCCAAAATAGAGGAGAATCATTCTTTCATGAAGTATATAGAAACACATTTGCTCCTTTCTTAGCCTGCCAGTATATATGAAGAAAATAGAAATGATTGAGAAGAGAGTTATACAACTATAAATGTTCGGATTTTTCAGAATGGGGAAAAACATTTTGGTGGCAATTTAATAGTCATTTTCATATGTATGAAGTTTTATTTTTATTTAATGTTTATTTTTAAGAGAGAGTGTGTGTGCAGGAGAGGGGCAGAGAGAGAGAGGGAGACACAGAATCCGAAGTGGGCTCCAGGCTCTGAGCTGTTAGCACAAAGCCAGACATGGGGCTAGAACCCATAAGCCGTGAGATCATGACCTGGGCTGAAGTCAGACATTTAACCGAATGAGCCACCCAGGCACCCCATGTATACCAAGTTTTAATCTCAAAAGTCATAACCTGGTGGTTTTTCAGGTGGGAGGTTTGGGGATCCAGGGAAGCACTCCTACCTTTTGAGTACCTACCACAGTCTGTGTCATAAACTCTTATCTGTTAACATTTTAATCTCTTGCTCATTTATATGGTAGGCCTCTTCTCTCTATTAAGAACCCAGGGCTCTTAAAAAACAATATGTGCAGTATCACCAAGAGTACTTCTAGAAGAAAATATTGTAAATTATAACATACATTTTTTAGGTTACAAGGAGAAATGGTTAATAATGGTGAAAATTCTTAAGCATTGTGGTTGCTCACCTATGGAAATCTAGCAACTTCTTTTACTTTTCTAGAAGCATTAAGCTGAAATTTTTTGAAAGTTTAAGGATGATTCTGCCTAAAGCTACTGGAGGAGATATTTTCTTCTTCAAAGTCTTGAGATACGTAAGATGCTATAATTTGGTATTTTTGTGATCTCAAATGTGTTATTTATTTCCTTTTCTCAAGGTGGATGATATAAATGCAGCTGTGATGGATTTGAAAGAGAAGATTCGTATTCTAAGTGAAGATCCCAAAATAGGAGCACATGGAAAACCAGTGATTTTTCTCCATCCTAAAGACTGTGGTGGTGTTCTTGTGGAATTGGAGCAAGCTTGATTTATATTTGCAAGAAACTTAAAAAATTCCCATCAACATATACTGAAAAACCCCATCAAATTATACTCCAGCATTGAATTCTTCACTCCTTCTATCAATGAAAAGTTCAAAATTAAAAGCCAAATTAAAGAGATTTTTTAAATTATATGTACACATAATATATATTTGACATATTTGTTAATTTGGGTTTTTTCTGATTTAGAGGAATCCTTGGTTATTAAATACTTAGGGAATATTGTTAAAATCATATTCATAGAAATAAATTTTTCCTGTCCAAAATGGGGTAACTGATTACAATATGTTACTGTGTGACAGTGTGTGTGTGTGCACGCGTGTGTGCGTGCATGCACATGCACATGTGTGTGAGGTGGGATGGAGTTATGAAATGATGCCTGACAGTTGCATAGCTACATATTTGGGACAAAGTGCTTTCTGAGGATGTTATGGAGAGCTTTTTTAATTTAATTTAATTTAATTTTTTTAAATTTGTTTAATGATTTATTTTTGAGAGAGAAAGAGAGCATCAGAGGAGGAGGGACAGAGAAAGAGGGAGACAGAATCCAAAGCAGGCTCCAGGCTCCCAGCTGTCAGCACAGAGCCGGATGCAGGGCTTGAACTCACAGACCACAAGATCATGACCTGAGCCAAGGTTGGATGCTTAACTAACTGAGCCACCCAGGCGCCCCAGGGAAAGTTTTTTAGAGCAAACTTTTAAACTTACGGAATTTTGACAAAATTTGTGCTCCTCTGGAATAATTCATGTTCACAGGTTCCATATGGGCAGGTATTTTGGGTGCTAGTGATAGGTATATGAATAAGTTTTGCAGAAAACTTCATGCATGATCTAGTGAGTGCATAGGTAGCTGATTGTTTTTTTTTTTTTTTTTCTAATCAGTAGGCCTGCAGAGGCAGTGAATTAGTAGGGTTATCTATCACTTCAGGTGATGGAATACCCCACGTCCTAGAGAAAAATATAAAATAAATAGAAACCCATTGCCAAGAAACTTATGGTCCAATTGGGAAAACTACTTCATGAAGTAAATGTAAATACGCACAAAGCAATATGAAGGAGTTGAAAAGGAAAGGGAAAGGAATATCAATCTCAGAGGATGAACTTAGGGGTATATCAGATTATAATATAGTAGAAGTATCAAGATGAATTTCAAGAATCTTGGATGGATGGATAAAATGCATAATGTATGGGAAAGTGGTTAATGTCTCAGATTCATGGATGATTGGATGTTGAGTAAATGAGTAGTGGGGTACACACTGAACTTGTTATAAAAGACAAGTACACATCTAGTTATACTTGTCACTTAAAAGTTAAAAGCAAAAATAGCATCTGATGTGGTTCTCAATGTATGTAGAGGTAATACTCAAGACAACTGTAACTAACATAAGGGAGGGGGAAGGATAATGGAACCTAAATGGTGATTAAGTATCTACATTCCACTTGAAGAGGTAACTTGATACTAGTAGACTGTGATAAACTGTGTATGTATATTATACTCCCTAGAGTAACCACTGAAAATACTATACAGAGTTAACACTAAAATATGTAGACAAATAAAAATGGAATAGTAGATAATGTATTCAAATATTATAAATATTTTATATGTAAAATATAAAAACATACAAGTATATATAAATATAAAAATAATATAAAAAATTCACTTGAATTTTTCTTCAAGCCCACTTGAAGACAGATAAGGGGAAATGGAAAAAAAACCAGAAAACAATAAAATGACCTACATCCTAATGCATCAATGATTACATTAAATGTAAATGGTCTAAACACAACAATTTAGAGATATTCAGTGAATGGATAAAAAACAAGCCCCAGCCACATGCTATGTACAAGAAATTCACTTCAGGTTCTCCTGGATGGCTCAATTTGTTGAGCATTTAACTGTTGATTTTGGCTTAGGTCATGATCCAGGGTGTGCAATTGAGCCCTGCATCAGGTTCCACACTGAACATGGAGCCTGCTTAAGATTCTCTCTCTCCCTATCTCCCATTCATTTGCTCTCTCTCCCACTCTAAAAATAAAAGTAAAAAATAAATTCACTTCAAATATAATGGTATTAGTAGATAAAATAATGAAAAATATATATACTTTGCAAACACTGAAGAAAACTAGGGTGGTTGTAGGCTTTAGAACTAAAGAAAATTGCCAGGAACAAAGAGGTACATTGCGTATGATAAAAGTACCAGGTCATGAAAAAACATAACAATATATGTACGTTCACCAAACAACAGAGCTACAAAATAGTGCAAAGCGAGAATTGACAGAATTGAAAGAAAAATAGGTCAATTCACAGTTAAAATTGGGGACTTTAACACCTCTTTTGGCATTGTATAGAACTGCTAAACAAAAGTCAACAACTATACAGAAGAACTGAACAGTACCATTAACTAATACAGGGTACACATTTTTTCCAAAATGTATGGGGACCTTCACCAAGATAGACCATATCTTAGGTCATAACTCAAGCATTAACATATTTTTAAAAGGTAAAGCCATAAAAAAATGCCTTGTGGTCATAACTGAATTAAACTAGAAACCACAAATAATAGGAAAAGTCTCCAGAATCTTGTAAATTACACAGCAAACTTCTAAATAATGTCAAAGATGAAAGAAATCTCAGGGAAATAAAAAAACACTTAAACTAAATGAAAATCCATAATCTTTTAAATAAAATTAACTTTGTGAATTTAATTCATCAATTAATAATACAATTCTGTTTTCATAAGCAGAATAAAATTTGGTAGCAATATATACACAATAGTATGTGTTATAGTGTTGATAGCCTCTTAGCATCCATTCATTTTCTCCCTAATAAAATTCTGACTTTGTTAGGTATCGATGCTTATTCATGCTCCCTCCCTACCTTCCCCCCCACAACACACACACATAAACCTCAGGTAAAGTCTCACATTTGGCCTTAAATTCCATCTACCTTGCCAATGATGGGTTCATAACATGGAATCTATATTTCTATTTTCAATGGTATTTTAAAAGTGTTCATTATTGAATAACAAGTTGAGTTCATTTTATCAGTGTTTTTTTTAATTAAAAGAAAACTATTTTCACTGAAAAATTATTTCTAAAAAATAAAAATAACTATCTAGTACATCTACATAATTATTTTAAAAGCTTGATGTGGCTTTATGAACATTAAAAAACAAGCAAAATAATTATTCTTGTTACTCATATACTTTAATAAATGCCTTAGTCATATGTATCTGTAATACCTCATTACATTTTTTCAAAAAAAATTTTCTATTATAATATTTTAAAATACAAAATGCTTATATTTTCATCAAAATTATAATTGAGAATTTATATATTGGAAATTATTGATATGTCCAATTATTCTGTGTGGAACATATATGTTTTTTTCTTTTAAATAAGCTTAATTTTTTAGAGCAGTTTTAGGTTCACAGCAGTATTGAACAGAAAGCACAGAGTACTCATATAACCCCTTCCCCATAAATGCACAGCCTCCCCAGTATCAACTTCTACATAAGAATGGTACATTTGTTAAAATTAACCTAGATTAACACATCATTATCACTCAAAGCTCATAGATTACCTTGGGCTTCACTCTTGGTGTTAAACCTTATATGGGTTTTGATAAATGTATAACAACATGTATCCACCATTATGGTATTATACAGATTAGTTTCACTGCCCTAAAACACCTCTGCTCTCTATTCATCCCACCCTCCCGTCTTTCCCTTGGCAACCACCAGATATTTTTAGCATCTACATAGTTTTGCATTTTTCAGAATGTCATATAATTGGAATCATACAGTACTCAGTCTTTTTTTATTGTCTTTTTTATTTGACAGCTCATTTCTTTTCAGTGCTGAATAATATTCCATCATCTGGATATAATACAGTGTATTTATCCATTCATCTAGTGAAGGACATCTTGGGTGCTTCCACATTTTGGCAGTTATGAATAAAGCTGCAATAAACATCTATGTTTTGGTGTGGACGTATTTTTCAGCTTATTTGAGTAAATACAACGAACGTAAATACAGGATCTTACAGTAAGAGTACACTTACTTGAGTTGCCTGGGTGTCTCAGTCAGTTAAGCATATGACTCGATTTCAGATCAGGTCATGATCTCACAGTTGTGAGATTGAGCCCCACATCAGGCTCCATACTGGTCATGGAGCCTCCTTAAAATTCTCCCTCTCTTTCTGCTCCCCACCAAAAAAGAGGATGTTTACTTTTAAGAAACACCAAAATGTCTTCTAAAGTAGCTGTACCATTCTAAATTCCCATCAGGAATGAAGGAGAGTTCCTATCCTTGCCAGCGTTTGTTGTTGCCAATGTTCTGGATTTTGGCTATTCTAATAGATATGTCATGACAGCTTGTAGTTTTAATTTCCATTGCCCTGAGAACATATAATGTGGAGTACCTTTTCATATGCTTATTTCTCATTTAGATATTCTTTTATTTTTAATGTTTATTTATATACTTTTGAGTGAAAGAGAGAGAGAGAGCACAAGCAGGGGAGGGACAGAGAGAAAGAAGGAGACACAGAATCTGAAGCAGGCTCCAGGTTCATCAGTACAGAGCCTGATGTGGCACTCAAACCCAGGAACTGCCAGATTATGACCTGAGCTGAAGTTGGATAGTCAACCAACTGAGGCACCCAGGCATCCCTATCTTTCCATTTATTCACATTTTCTTTAATTTCTATTATCTATTCTGTTTCATTAATTTGTTTATTCTTTTACCAATACAACACTGGTTGAGTACTACAGGTTTACAGTACATGTTAAAATCAGGTAATATCAGTCTCTGATTTTGTTCTTCAATATTGAGTTCTCTGTACTTACTCTTTTGTCTTGTCATATAAACTTTAGAATATCTTTGTTGACTTCTACAAAATAACCTGCTTGAATTTTGATTGGCATTGTATTTAATCTGTAGATCAAGTTGGGAAGAATTGACATCGTGAAAACACTGAGTTTCCCAACCATGAATATGGACTATCTCTCCATTTATTTAAGTCATCTTTAATTTCTTTCATCAGAGCTTTATGGTTCCTTCATATAGATCTTGTACATTTTGCTAGATTTTTACCAAAGTATTTCATTTTTTGTGAAGTGCTAGTGGAAATGATAGTGTGTTTTTTATTTCAAATTCCACTTTTTCATTGTTGCTATATAGTAAGGCAATTGATTTTTGCATATTAACCTTGTATCTTGCAACCTTGCTGTAATTACTTAGTATTTCCTGGAGGGATTCTTTGGATTTTCTACTTGGATGATGACATCATCTGTGAACAAAGAGTTTTATTTCTTCCTTCTCAAACTGTATACATTTCTTTTTCTTGTCTAATTGCATTAGCTAGAATTTCCAATACAATACTGAAAAGGAGTGGTGAGAGAGGACATTTTTGCCATGTGCCTGATCTTAGCAGGAAAGCTTCAAGTTTCTAACCACTAAGTATGATGTTAGTGGTAGGGTTTTTGTAAATTTTTAAAAATCAATCAATTCTGCTCTATTCCTAGTTTACTGAGATTGTTTTTCTATCATGGATAGGTGTATTAGGGTTATGCAGAGAAACAGAACTAATAGAATATATATACATTTAGATAGATAGACAGGCAGATAGATAGATGATAGATAGATAGATAGATAAATAGATACAATTTATTGCAGGAATTAATTCACATGGTTATAGAAGCCAACAAGTACCAAGATATGCTACCTGCATGGTGGAGAACCTGGAAAGACTGGTGTAGTTCAGTCCAAGTCCAAGGCCTGAGAATCAGGAAGTTAATGGTGTAAATTCCAATCTGAATCTAAAAGTCTGAAACCCAAGAGAGCCAATGTCTGAGGGTATGAGAAGATGGATGCCTCATCTGAAGCAGAGAGTGAATTTGTTCTTCCTACACTTTTTTGTTCTATTTGGGTCCTCAGAGGATTGAATAATGTCCACTTACATTGGGGAGAGCCATCCATCTGCTTTACTCAGTTTACCAACCAACACAAATGCTAATCTCTTTCAAAAACACCCTCACAGACACACCCAGAAATAATGTTTACCAGCTCTCAGCTGCCCTTAGTCCATTCAAATTGACACATAAAACTAACCATCATAATGGGTGTTGGATTTTGTCAAATGGTTTTTTCTACATCTATTGATAGGATCATCTGATTTTTCTTCTTTTGCGTGTTGGTGTGATGGAATACATTAATTGATATTTGAAGGTTGAATCAGCCTTGAATACTTGGGATAAATCCCACTTGGCCTTAGTGTATAATTGTTTTTATGCATTGTTAGAGTAGATTTGCTAATATATTAATGTTTTTTGCATATATGTTCATGAACTATATCAGTCTGTAGTTTTCTTGTAATGCCTTTGGTTTTGGGATTAAGGTAATCCTGCCCTCATAGCATGAGTTAGGAGGTATTCTCTCTGCTTTATCTTCTGAAAGATTGTAGAGAATTGGTATAAGTTTTTCCTTAAATGTTTGTTAGAATTTACCAGTGAACCCATCTAGGTCTGGTACATTCTGTTTTTTTTTTTTTTAATGTTTATTTATTTTTGAGTGACAGAGAGAGAGACAGAGAACTAGCAAAGGAAGAGCAGAGAGAGAGAGGGAGACACAGAATCCAAAGCAGGCTCCAGGCTCTGAGCTATCAGCACAGAGCCCAATGCAGGGCTCGAACACAGGAACCGTGAGATCATGACCTGAGCTGATGTCAGACACTCAACCGACTGAGCCACCCAGGCGCCCCATGGTACATTCTATTTTGTAAAGTTATTAATTATTGATTCAATTTATTTAATAGATATAGGCTTATTCAGATTGACTTATTTCTTTTATGAGTTTTGGTAGATTGTGTTTTCAAGAAGTTGGCCCATTACATCTAGGGTATCAATTTTGTGGGCATACATTTGTTCATAGCATTCCTTTACTACGCTTTTAATGTCCATGTGATCTGTAGTGATGTCTCCTCTTTGATTTCTAATATTAGTAATTTCTAAATTAGTAATTTTTCTTAGTTAGCCTGGCTAGTGGCTTATCAATTCTACTGATCTTTTTTATTTTTTATTTTTTTTTTTTAAATTTTTTTTTTCAACATTTTTATTTATTTTTGGGACAGAGAGAGACAAAGCATGAACGGGGGAGGGGCAGAGAGAGAGGGAGACACAGAATTGGAAACAGGCTCCAGGCTCTGAGCCATCAGCCCAGAGCCCGACGCGGGGCTCGAACTCACGGACCGCGAGATCGTGACCTGGCTGAAGTCGGACGCTTAACCGACTGCGCCACCCAGGCGCCCCTCTACTGATCTTTTTTAAAAAACACATTTTGGTTTTATTTTCTCTGTTGATTTACTATTTTCAATTGCATTGATTTCTGCTCTAATTTTTATCATTTCTTTTCTTGTGTTATTTTTTATTTAATTGCACTTTTTCTAGTTTCCTAAGGTTGAAGCTTAGATTATTGATTTTAGATATTTTCTAATGTATTAATTCCTTGCTATAAATTTCCTTTTAATCACTGATTTTGCTACATCCCACAAATTTTGATAAGTTATATTTTCATTTTCATTTAGTTCAGAATATTTTTACATTTATCCTGAGGTTTCTTCTTTAACCCATGTTTAAAAAGTGCATTGTTTAATCTCTGTATGGTTTCTATTTTAATTCCATTGTGGTCAGAATGAATGGACTGTATTATTTTTATTTTTTAAATTTGTTAAGATGCGTTTTATAGCTCAGAATGTGATCTTTCTTGGTGTATGTTCTTTGTGAGTTTATGACGGATGTTTTCTGCTGCTGTTGGATAAAGTTGCCTATATATTTCAATGATACCTCGTTGATTGGTGGTGCTGTTAAGCTCAGCTATGTCCTCACAAATTTTTTTGTCCATATCTGATAGGGGGATGTTGAAGTCTCCAACTGTAGTAATGGATTCATCTATTTCTCCTTACAGTTCTACCAGTTTTTGCCTTGTGTATTTTACCGTCTTTTGTTAGGCATACACACATTATGGATTGCTATATCTTCTTGGAGTATTGACCTCTTTATCAGTATGTAATATTCCTACTTATCCCTGTAATTTTCCTTGCTCTGAAGTCTACCCTGTCTGAAATTAATATAGCAACTCCAGCTTTCTTTTGACTGATGTTTGCATGGTACATCTATCACTTTACTTTTCATCTATATGTGTCCTTATATTTAAAGCAGATTTCCTGTAGACAATATATACTTAGGTCTTGTTTTCTTTTTTATTCATTGTGACTTTTAAAATCTGTCTTAAATTTTTAAATCTGTCTTGGCATATTTAGACCATTAACATTTAAAGTTATTATTTATACAGTTAAGTTAATATCTACCATGTCAGTTACTTTTTTCTATTTATTGCCTTTTTTTCTCCCTATTTTTCTCTTCTATAATTTTCTGCCACTTTTAGTTTTCATTAAGCATTTTATATAATTCCATTTTCTCTCCTTTCTTAGCACATAAGTTATACTTCCATTTTTTAAAACTTTTTCTTAGTGATTGCTTTAGAGTTTACAATATACATTTACAACCAATCCAAGTCCACTTTCAAATAACAGTATTCCATTTAGCAGGTAGTGCGGTAGTCACAAAATATTTCTAATTCCTTCCTCCCATCCCTTGTGACATTGCTGCCATTTGTTTCACTTATGTATAAGCTATAATCATCAAATAAATCATTGTTATTATTTTGAATAAACTGTTGTCTTGTTAGATCAATTGATAATAAGAAAAATAAATGTTTTTATTCTTATTTCTTTTATTCCTTCTGGAATACTCTTTCTTTCTTTATGTAGGTCTGAGTTTCGACCTATACCATTTTCCTTCTCTCTAAAGAACTTGTTTTAATGTTTCTTGCAAAGCAGGTCTACTGGCTACCAGTTCCCTCAATTTTTGTTTGTCTGAGGAAGTCTTTATTTCTCCTTCACTTTTGCAGGATAATTTTGCAAGTTACAGGATTCTAGATTGGTAGTTTTTATTTCCTCTCAACAGTAAATATTTTATTTCACTCTCTTCTTGCTTGCATGGTTTCTGGGGAGAAGTCAGATGTAATTTTTGTCTTTGGTCCTCTATAGCTGTTTTTCCCTCTGGCTTCTTTCAAGATTTTTTTTAATTTTTAATTTTCTGTAGTTTGAAAATGATATGCCTTGGTGTAGTTTTTTTGTTGTTGTTTTTAATTTATTTTACCTGTTATTCTCTGAGTTTCTTGGATCTGTGGTTTGGTGTGTGACATTAATTTAGGGAAATTCTTATTATTATCACTTCCAGTATTGCTTCTATTCCTTTCTATCTTTCTTTCTCTGTTATTCCAATTACAAACATATTCTGTTCTTTTTTTTTTTCAGCCTTTTCCTTTGCTTTTCAGTTTTAAAAGTTTATGCTGACACATCCTCAGAGATTATTTCCTCTGCCATGTGCAGTCTACTAGTGAGCCCATCAAAGGCATTCTTTATTTCTGTTACAGTGTCTCTTTTTTATATCAAACATTTCTTTCTGATTCTTACAATTTGCATCTCTCTTCTTACATTGCCCATCTGTTCTTTCATGCTGTCTACTTTATCCATTAGAGCTCTTAGCATATCAATCGCAGTTGTTTTAAATTCTCAGTCTGATAATTCCCATATCCCTGTTGTACCTGAGTCTGGTTCTCATGCTCGCAGTTTCTTCAAACTGTGCTTTAACTTTTAGTATGCCTTGTAATTTGTTTTTGTGGTTGTTGAAAGCCATTTATGATGCAGTGGGTAAAAGAAATTCCAATAAACAGGACTTGTATTAATGTGGTGGTAATGTCTGGAAGGAAGGGAAACATTCAGTAGTCCTATGATTATGTCTTTTAGTGAACCTGTACCCTGGGCTGTGAATTTCACTAGTGCCTCTGAATTCCTCCCTCTTCCTCCTTAAGTGAGACAGAATGGCTGGAGTTGGATATTTTCTTTCCCCCATGTTGGTTAGACTTTAATAAAATACCAATAAGTTAGGATCTGGCAAAATTGTTTTTCTTGTTAAAAAGAATAAAATGCTCTGGCACATTTCAAAATGGGTGCTTTCACCCTACCCAGGGGAAACTTTCTTTTTCTTATATTCACTGAGGGAACATGGTAAAATTTCTGGGGGTAAAACTCACAAAAGCGTGGGGTCCCCACTGGAATTTTTAACTCATAGACATGTCCACAATGAATCTCCAGCAATTCATCACTTATAATATACATTTTCCACTATGGCACTGGTCCCCACAGTGGTTTCTGCCTGTGAGTTCTGCTCTGGTAAGGTGTGGTTCTCTGTATCTGCCTTTCTGTGTCTCCAATTTTGGGGACTGCAGTTTGCTCTGTGACCTCACTTCTCTGATGGCTATAAAATGAGTTATTAATTTTTTAGTTTGCTTAGCTTTTCACTTGTTGTTAGGATGGAATGATGAGGTCCAACATCTTTATATTCCAGATCAGAAACTGGAAGTCTACAGTTTTCAATGATATTTTAATTGCTGGATTGTTCAGTTCTGAAATCACTCTCCCTCTGAACTGCCTTTTATATGAGCTAATTAATATCCTTAGTTTTTAAGCCACTTTGATTAGAGTTTTTTGCTATCTCTATGTAGCTGAAAGCATCCTAGTAAAGTAAAATTAACCACAAAAATGAAACAAACAAAAATCCCCACAACTACATGGAAAAGTTCTAATTAGTTTCAAGTACAGAAAAAAAAATAATGAAGTGTTCATAATTCATGTCAAGAATAACTCAATAGTATATCATTGAGAAAAAAGCTAATGGCCACTTGTAGTTTTTTTTTCAAATAGATTTTAAAATATTACATTTTAAATTGTTTAACTATTTTATCAAGTTAGTAATGGTTGTAGTTGACAAGTGAGAATGATTTAGGGTGTAAGCTGTTTTGTTCACTGCTATATTCCAGTGCTCATACAACACTTTGCATTTAGTCAATGCTCAGTAAATTGTTGAATACATTACTTTTGTTGGTTTAACCTTTTTAGAAATCAGTTTAATAAAATGTAAAATTGTGGATTCTTAATCCTGATAAGTTTCCTTACAGCAGATAGGGGCAACTAAACCATATCTTTGACCTGTTCGAGCTTTGAATTAGCGTGTTGCAGGTGCACACCTTATTACTGTAAATGAGGTTGATGACACTAATCTCAGGGTGTTAGGGTTGCTGAATTTAGATCAAATAAGGTCCCCAGAAAAGACAAATACTTGTAAGCCATTCCATTTGACACTTGCTTGATGGCTAGCAGACACTTCACTCTCTAGGGAATACATAAAGGCATCAACTTTTTAATACTGTTTTTTTTCAAAGCAGTTTCAAAATATCTTCTTCCAGAATTACTAAAACTATTACCTTGTGTTTCTTGTCTTTCTATGTTGAGACTTCAGAGAAAGTCAGCTGAATTAAAGATTCTAAAAACCAAAATTAAGGACAAATTAATTAACTAAAATGGCTCAGGAATAGTGGCATGTGAAGAAACACAAGGTGGGGAATGCCTTCACATTGATTTCACAATGGATATAAACCAATACCTATTGGTTTTACCAAATCTAGATACTCATATTGGAGCTTTCTAATTATACAAAAATTTGATCACCAACATCTAAAGAATCTGTGGTGAAGCTGGAGAAACATTTTTTCCCTGAAGATTTTATTTTTTAAGTAATCTCTGCACCCAACGTGGGTCTTGAACCTACAATTCTGAGATCAAGGGTTGCTCACTCCACCAACTGAGCCAGCCAGGCACCCCCGGAGAAGCATTTTAAAAACATGTAGAATGGCTCTTTGGTGGAAAGACTAGACTTGAGTTTCAAAGCCCAATTCAGGTTTTCTTAAAGTTCCCATTACTGTGACTTTTTCTTAATCTGTAGTTAGTCGGGCAGGGGATAGGGAATCCCCATGGTTTTAAATTGTGCATGAGACAATCTATTGGAATACAGAAAGAAAATACTAAAATTTCCATTTCCATGTCTCTTTTATGTCATTGCAAATTTTGCTTTTATGTTCCATAATGTACATAATAATATTTATATATATTTATAATAATTAAGTACACCTATATAGGGAGACATACACAATATGTTTTTACTGAAAATGTCATTAGGAAAGTCTAAAGACCATTATACTTGCTCCTCTCTGTGTCTCTTGAGGACAAAAGGGAAAGGTGAAGGAACAGGGGTTGCTTGCAGTTGGCCCACTTACCATTGGTCTCCTTAGTATTGGCAAAGGAAGGAGACCACTAGGATCGTAGAGATCCAGGAAGCTTCATGCCACTGGGCAGTTAAGCCAACAAATGGAGCTTTTTCTTACTGAACTCTGAGGAGAACACCGTCCTGAAATCTGCTCCACCTTGCAGTGGCTTGCTGAGTGTTCTCTACTCTATTTAGTATAGGCATTATTACAGGTGTCAGTCCCAGCTGTCAGAACCTTCAGTCTGTGGGAGTTTGGGGGGGAATTTTATCCCTCCTGTATCCCAAGGGTTTGTCCCACCTACCTTCTCTCTGAGTCACCTCCCTAGGTAGATAATTCTCACCTCAGCTTAAAGATAATTTTTACATGGGCACAATCACCATCCCTCAACTTATGCTAAATGCTTTAAATTCACAACAGTTCTATCAGATTGGGCTCTAATATTAACCCCCCTTTTACAAATGAGAAAAGAGCTGGGGTAAAAACCCACTTCTGCCTGATGTCTCTAAATCATGCTACTTCCAGTATTTCTGTCTCTAAGAAATAAACAACTAAATGTCTTAGGGGAATATATACCTGCTTGGAGGCCTGAATATGGACCTGCATATCTCTAGATATTCCATCTAAGTCCATTGTTCCTTGCTCTCTTTACATTGACAATGGGCACAGAGTGGATGTGGGTACTCGTGCAACAAGCACGCTTCTAGAAAAGAACAGGACCAGAGTGATGATCTAGTGAATGAGAAGATCTAGTCTTGAAAATTATTCTTGGAGTCTGGGGTAGGAGAGTAAACTTTTTTTTCTGTATCTCTCAACCAAAATATTTTAATTTACTTTTCTCAGAGCTGTTGAATGGACTGAGAGTATTGTGGGCTTTTGTTCACATGTACCTTTTGTTCATTGCTATATTCCAGTGCTCATACAACACTTTGCATTTAGTCAATGCTCAGTAAATTGTTGAATACATTACTTTTGGTCAGACAACCATGTTCAGCTTGCAGCTACAAAAACAGGATCCTATATCTCAGGGTGACTTACAAAGAGTTCCCCAGCATCCACAGGGTGTGGGTGTGGATGGTGTGACCCTGCTGAGTTTAAAGCAATAGTAGGTGTTATTTCTGTTCCTTTCACCAGTAGGACAAGTAATTTATTTTTGAATGCTTTATTGTATATAGAAAACTACCTCTGTTTGCATCCAAATCTTAGTTGTTTAAAAGAAAAAATAAAGTCTTTGTTTTTATAAATCAAAAGAATTGTTTTTTGTAAGTGAAGAAGGCTGCCGTGTTTTTACTAAGAGAAGTGTCAAGTAACTCCTCCTGAGAATGCAGAGATGAGAAAAAAGGGGTTGCCCTTCGCCAGGCACACAAGTAAAATCCACAAGTAGTGGATATGATTAGCAATTTTTCCAGAAAACAAACTAAGATATTGTTTTCAAATGCACAACTAAGCAGTTATCCCCAAAACTCCTATCAAGGTGATCAGAATAAAAATTTAAGTTCAGAGTGGAAAACAGGAATGCAAACATAATTTACTAACTAAAATATTAATTTTTTGCAACAAGACTATGGACATAGCAAGGAAGATTGAGAACAGGGAAAAGGGATGGCCAATGAGCTGAAGATTAGCAGAACCTTTCTAATCACCATCCCAGAGCACACCATCCCCGCTGATGCTAGATGTTCAGGTTTGTTTATTATTATTTTGGGGCATAAAATTAACTCTCTTGGTTGGCATTCCAAGTTCATCAAACATGTCAATGCAACATCCAAGGACTACATGATGAATTTATTTTTCATCCAAAATTAATAATACGAAATTCTGCTTCGTATATCAGTCTCTGTTGGTTTGGTTAATGCATGTCTGCCCCTATAAGACAGGCTCACTTGGGTTATGCCCAAATCAATCTTTTGATCTGGGCAGGCTGGGAGATAGACCAAAGTAAATGTCACTTCTAGGCCTCTTGGGAAACAGCTGGGTTTTTTGAAATTAGTCTCCATTGTTGAAAGATAGCCTGATATAAACTGCAGCAAAAGACAATGGAAAAGTCAACATTTTACTTATTTTTGGCTTTGAATTCGTTTTATGCAATATTGCCTCATGTGAGGGCAATGTACACATATATACATGTTACAAAGGTATATATAATACAACAGAATTAAATAGATTTTAAAAGTCACAGTAATTGGAATTAGATATGATTAGTAGTCAAACAATAGTCAAACAACATAAGAAAACAGTTGGTTGTAAATTGCAGAGGTTCCAGAAGATAAAACTTTGCCCATAACCTAAAACAATCAGGATTTTCTAGTAGTGACACCTGAGAGAATTTTTTCTCATAGAGAAGACACTTTGAGCTTATGGAAAATGTTCTATCACATCCCTGTGATAAATAAGGAGAAAATTTCAAACAGCTATTTCCCATAGGGTCTCTCTATGAAGGTTAATGCCAATCACCCATTTAGCCCATCCCCCCACCCAACACCCCTCCAGCAAACTTCAGTTTGTTCTCTGTATTTAAGATTCTCTTTATGGTTTGCCTCCTTCTCTGTTTTTATCTTATTTTTCTTTCCCTTCCCCTATGTTCATCTGTTGTGTTTCTTAAATTCTACACATAAGTAAAAACATATGATATTTGTCTTTCTCTACCTGACTTATTTCGTTTAGCATATTAACTCTAGTTCCATCCATTTTGTTGCAAATGGCAAGGTTTCATTCTTTTTGGTCATTAAGTAATATTCCATTATATAAAATATATTATATATATATTATAATATATATTATTATATAATAATAAATTGTATAATAATAATATAATAATAAAGTATATATATTATATATAATACATTATATACATATTCCATTGTATAATATATACAATATATATAATGGAATATTACTCAATGGAATATATATATATATATATATATATATACACCACATTTTCTTTATTCATTCATCAGTTGATGGACATTTGGGGTCTTTCCATAATTTGGCTATTGCTAATAGTGCTACTATAAACATTGGGGTGCACATGACCCTTTGAATCAACATTTTTGTATCGTTTGGATAGATACCTAATAGTGCAATTCCTTGGTCACAGGATAGCTCTATTTTTAATTTTTTGAGGAACTTCCATACTGTTTTCCGGAGTGGCTGCACCAATTTGCATTCCCAACAGTGCAAATAGGTTCCTCTTTGTATACATCCTCGCCAACATCTGTTGTTTCCTGAGTTGTTCATTTTAGCTATTCTGACATGTGTGAGGTGTTATTTCATTGTGGTTTTAATTTGTATTTCCCTGATGATTAGTGATGCTGAGCATTTTTTCATGTGTCTGTTAGCCATCTGGATGTCTTCTTTGGAAAAGTGTCTGTTCATATGTTTTGCCCATTTCTTCACTGGATTATTTGTTTTCTCTTTTCTTTCTTTCTTTCTTTCTTTCTTTCTTTCTTTCTTTCTTTCTTTCTTTTTTTTGGTGTTGAGTTTGATAAGTTCTTTATAGATTTTGGATACTAGCTTCTTATCCAATATGTCATTTGCAAATATCTACTCCCATTACGCCAGTTGCTTTTGAACTTTGTTGATTGTTTCCTTCATTGTGCAGAAGGTTTTTATTGTGATGAGGTCCCAATAGTTCATTTTTGCTTTTGTTTCCCTTGCCTCCGGAGACATGTCTAGTAAGCATTTGCTGCAGCCAAGGTCAAAGAGGTTGTTTCCTGTTTTCTCCTCTACAATTTTTATGGTTTCCTGCCTCACATCTAGGTCTTTCATCCATTTTTAGTTTATTTTTGTGTATGGTGTAATAAAGTTGTCCACATTCAGTCTTCTGCATGTTGGTGTCCAGTGTTTCCAATAGCATTTGTTGAAGAGACTGTCCTTTCCCTTGGATATTTATTCCTGCTTTGTCGAAGATTATTTGGCCACACATTTGTGTGTTCATTCCGGGGTTCTCTATTCTGTTCCGATGATCTATGTGTTTGTTTTTGTGTCAGTACCATACTGTCTTGATGATTACACTTTTGCAATACAGCTTGAAATCCAGAATTGTGATGCCTCCAGCTTTTTGTTTTGTTTTGTTTGTTTTCAAAATTACTTTGGCTATTCAGGGTATTTTCTGATTCTATACAAATTGTAGAATTGTTTGTTCTAGCTCTGTGAAGAATCCTGTGTTATTTTCATAGAGATTGCATTGTATAGATTGCTTTGGGTAGTGTAGACATTTTAACAATATTGAACATGAATGTTTTTTCCATGAGCATGGAATGTTTTTTCATTTCTTTGTGTCTTCTTCAATTTCTTTCATAAGTTTTCTATAATTTTCAGTGTACTTAACCTTTGGTTAGGTTTTTCCAAGGTATTTTATGATTTTTGGTGTAAATGAGATTGTAAACGGGATTGAGTCCTTGATTTGTCTTTCTGCTGCTTCATTATTGGTGTATAGAAATACAACCAATTTCTGCACATCTATTTTATATCCTGTGACTTTGCTTAATTCATGTATCAGTTCTGCAGTTTTTTGGTGGAGTCTTGGGTTTTTCACATAGAGTATCATGTCATCTGTAAAGAGTGAATATTTGACTTCTTACTTGCTGATTTGAATGTTTTTATTTCTTTTTGTTGTCTGATTGCTGAGACTAGGACCTCCAACACTATGTTGAACAACAGTGGTGAGAGTGGACATTCATCTAGTGTTCCGGATCTCAGGGGGGAGACTTTCAGTTTTTCCCCATTGAGAATGATATTAGCTGTGGGTCTTTCATATACAGCCTTTACGATGTTGAGGTAAGTTCCTTTTATCCATACTTTCTTGAGGGGTTTTATCAAGAAAGGATGGCTTTATTTTGTCAAATGCTTTTCCTGCATCTATTCAGAGGATCATGTGGTTCATACCCTTTCTTTTATTAATGTGATGTATCATTTTGATTGATTTGTAGATATTGAGCCACCCCTGCAGCCTGGGAATAAATCCCACTTGATCATGGTGAATAATTCTTTTAATGTATTGTTGGATTCAATTTGCTAGTATCTTGTTAAGAATTTTCATATTCATGATGGTCATCAGGGAAATTTGTCTGTAATTCTTTTTAGTGGGGTCTTTGGTTTTGGAATCAAGGTAATGCTGACCTCATAGAATGAGTTTGGAAATTTCTCTTCCATTTCTATTTTTTCAAACAGCTTCAAAAGAATGCGTATTAACTCTTCGTTAAATGTTTGGTAGAATTCCTTACCAAAAAAAAAAAAAAAAAAAGGTTTGGTAGAATTCCTTTGGGAAGCCATCTGGCCCTGGACTTGTTTGTTGGGAGATTTTTATTACTGATTCAATTTATTTACTCTTTATGGGTCTGTTTCAATTTTCTATTTCTTCCTGTTTGAGTTTTGGTACAGTGTGGGTGTCTAGGAATTTGTCCATTTCTTCCAGGTTGTCCAGTTTGTTGGCATATAATTGCTCATAATTTTCTCTTATCATTGTTTATATTTCTGTGGTGTTGGTTGTGATCTCTCCTCTTTCATTTGTAATTTTATTTATTTGAGTACTTTCCTTTTTCTTTTTGATAAATCTGGGTAGGGGGTTATCGGTTTTGTTAATTCTTTCAAAGAACCCCATCCTAGTTTCATAGATATGTTCTACTGTGTGTGTGTGTGTGTTGTGTGTGTGTGTGTGTGTATGTGTGTGTTGATATCATTGATTTCTGCTCTAATTTTTATTATTTCCCTTCTCCTGGTTTTGGGCTTTTTTGCTGTTCTTTTTTTCTAGCTCCTTTAAATGTAAGGTTAGGTTGTATATTTGACATCTTTATTCCTTCTTTAGGAAGGCCCGGATTGCTATATACTTTCCTCTTATGACCACCTTGGCTGCATCCCAGAATGGGATGTTTTGGACTGTTGTATTTTCATTTTCACTGGCTTCCATGTACTTTTTAATTTTCTCTGTAATTTTTTGGTTAACCATTTCATTCTTTACTAGGATGTTCTTTAAGCTCCAAGTATTTGTGGTCTTTCCAAATTTTTTCTTGTGATTGATTTCAAATTTCATAGCATTGTGTTCTGAAAATATGCATGGTACAATACCAATCTTTTTGTACTTGTTAAGGTCTGATCTGTGGACCAGTATGTGATCTATTCTGGAGAATTTTCCATGTGCACTTGAGAAGAATGTGCATTCTGCTGCTTTAGAATGAAATGTTGTGTACATTTCTGTTAAGGCTATCTGGTCCAGTGTATCATTCAAAGGCATTGTTTCCTTGATGATTTTTTGCTTGGATGATCTGCCCATTGTTGTAAGTGGGGTATTAGAGTCCCCTACTATTAAGGTATTATTATCAATGAGCTTCTTCATGTTTGTGATTAACTGATTTATATATTTGGGTGTTTCAAGTTGGGGGCATAAATATTTACAATTGTTAAATCTTCTTAATGGATAGACTCCTTAATTATGATATAATGTCCTTCTTCATCTCTTGTTGCAGTTTTTCTTTTAAAATCTATTTTGCCTGAAATAAAATAAAATAAAATCTATTTTGCCTGATATGAATGTGGCTACTCCGGCTTTCTTTTACCTCCATTAACATGATAGATGATTCTCCATCCCTTCACTTTCTTTTTAAAAATTTTTTTTAACGTTTATTTATTTTTGAGACAGAGAGAGACAGAGCATGAATGGGGGAGGGGTAGAGAGAGAGGGAGACACAGAATCGGAAGCAGGCTCCAGGTTCTGAGCTGTCAGCCCAGAGCCCGATGCAAGGCTCGAACTCATGAACTGCGAGATCATGACCTGAGCTGAAGTTGGATGCTTAACCGACTGAGCCACCCATGCCCCCCTCCATCCCCTCACTTTCAATCTGCAGGTGTCTTCAGGTCTAAAATGTGTCTCTTGTAGGCAGCATTTAGATGGATCTTTGTTGTTGTTGTTGTTTTACCTATTCTGATACCCAATGTCTTTTGATTGAGGCATTTAGTCCATTTACATTTAGAGTATGAATTTTGTGCCATTGTGTTGCCTGTTTCTGGTGATGTTCTTGTTTTTTCTCCACTCAAAGTGCTCCCCTTAAAATTTCTTGCAGGGCTGGTTTAGTGGTAATGAACTCCTTTAGTTTTTGTTTTTCTGGTAAATGCTTTTATCTCTCCTATTTTAATGACAGCCGTGCTAGATAAAGAATTTGTGGTTGCATATTTTTCTAATTTGACACGTTGATTATATCCTGCCACTCCTTTCTGGCTTGCCAAGTTTCTGTGGACAGAGCTTCTGTGAACCTGACCTGTCTTCCCTGAGAGGTTAAGGACTTTTTTTCCCTTGCTACTTTCATGATTCTTTCCTTGTCTGTGTACTTTGTGAATTAGACTATGATAAACATTGGTGATTGCCAGCTTTTGTTGAATCTAATGGGAGTTCTCTGTGCTTCTTGGATTTTGATGTCTGTGTCCTCCCCCAAATTAGGAAAGTTTTCAGCTATAATTTACTCACATAAACATTGTCCCCCCTTTTAACTCTCTTCCTCTTCTGGAACTCCTATTATATGAATGTTCTTCCTCTTTAATAAGTCACTGAGTTATCTAAACCTTGTATTGTGATCTTTTGCCTTTGTTTGCCTCTTTTTTTTTCTGCTTTATTATTTTCCATAATTTTATCTTCTATGTCACTGGTTCACTGCTCTGCTTCATCCATCCTTGGCATCATGGCAGTATTCAAGATTGCATATCAACTATAGCATCTTTAATTTTGACATGACTAGATTTTAGTTCTTTTACCTCTGCAGAAAAGAATTCTCTGGTGTCTTCTTTGCTTTTTTCAACCCCAGCTCATATTCTTATAATTGTGGTTTTAAATTCTAGTTCAGACATTTTACTTATATCTGTGTTGATTAAATCCCTGGCCATCATTTCTTCCCGTTCTTTCTTTTGGGGTGAATTGCTTTATCTCGTCATTTTGGAGGAAGAAAAATATTCAATAAAATAAAAAAAATTTTAATTTAAAAATTAAAAACAGAACAAAATAAAATCAAATAAATGAAGCTAGATCCTAGGTGTGTTTTGGTCTGCTTGTTGAAAGAAGCTTGATGGAAGAGAGAGAGAGAGAGAATGAGAGAGAAAAAAAAAGTTAAAAATTTTTAAATTAAAAACAAAATTATAGAATAAAATAGAATAAAATAAAGTGTCGCGACTGGTGTGACAAACACCGAGGTCAGGGTCCTGAGGGTAGGGGAATGCAAGAAAAGAGAAGAGAAGAGAAAGTTTGGGAACAGGTGGGTCCCCTGGGCTGATGGCCCAAGTGACGGCTTTATTGTTGCTGTACACAATCTTTTATAATATAAGACTCTTATGGATCAGGTCATTCTAAGAATAAACAAGTTTCACATGATCACTGCCAGCCAAAACATTTAGTTCTGTATACCTTGTGAACTTTCTGAACACGTCACAAGGCCTTGTTGATAGATTGCTAGCAAAACACAGTTCCCATGTTTGTTTCTATCTGACTCGGGGTAGAAAAAGGGAGGTAGCATTACTGCCAACACCTGCAGACCACAGGCTTCAGGAATTAACTTTCTCAGCCTTGACAAGGCTTTCGTATGCCCTTGAAAGTGGGAGAATGGGAGGGGGAACCACCGGGTTGGCTTGAGTCAACAGGGAACGTTGCTCGACCCGGTCTCAGCCTGGCACCGGGGCCCGGGCCCCCACAATAAAGAAAATAGAATAGAATAAAAACGTAACAAAACTTTTAAAAATTGCCCCTTCTGTATCCAAGAAAGAGAAAGAAAAGAGAAGAAAAAAGAAAACAACATAAGCAAAAACAGAAACAAAATGAACAAACAAACAAACAAACAAGCAAACAGAATGGAACCTGAATGAATTTACATCCAGTTTCCCCTAGAATTGAAACTTTGCAGCACACCAAAGTCCATACTAAGCAGGAAAGGATTTGTGCTGGTCTTCTGGGGGATGTGACTTGAGGACACACGTGGGTGGGGTTTGGTGTATCAACTTCACTCTCCACTTGGTGGTGCTGCTTAGCACCACTTGGGTGGATCAGTGTGTGAGCACACACAATAGGAGTGAAAATGGCTTCGCCCAGCTCTCTAATCTCTGGTACAGGAATTTTGTGCCCTCACAGACATGAAATAAGCACCCCTCCTTAGTCTCAAGCTTCCATCCACTCCCGCCTTTACTCTGTGTTTGAGCTATCTGCCTGCCAGGTGGTGCCTCCCTCCAGAGTTTTGTCTCAGATGGGTCTGTGTTTCAAAACCGCACATTTCAGAGACCCCCACAGCTTGGACCCATGCTGATTCTCTGGGGGAAGTTCTTACCAAGCAATGCCTGGTGCCAGCTTGTCCTAAAAAATGTTTGCACAATTGTGCAGTGGCAGAGGCTCAGAGTTAATGTTAAATCACAACACACAGACAGCACCAGGTTTTGCTGTACTCTGGTGTCTTTGTTCACATATTGGTAAATGTGGCTGGTCTCCAGGGTTGGCCAGAACTTTTGCCCACAGGGATGCCATATAGCTTCTACCAAATGCACTCCCATCAAGGAAACCTCTTCTCCCCGTGTGGCATATGGACCCCTCAGACCCTCCTGCCTGTTCCTGCGGATTAGCCTACTTCCTCACCAGAGCACTGCCAGGCACTGAGCTCCCCGCCTTCAGACTATGTGATCCACTGTTTGTAGAATCCTGATGGTACCGAAACCCTCTCCTTTCTCCCTGTCAATGGTTTTGGGGAACAGATTTCTTGTTCAGTGACCTGCAAGTGTTTTCACTCTTTCTCTCTTTTTTCTCTCCAGCTACTTTTGGGGGGAATACCTTTCTTGTACGATCCTGATGCATTCCAGTCTCACCCTTTCTCTTTCTCTCTCTGTCCTCTCTCTGTGAAAACAGCTCCCTGACCTCCATGGCTCTGCAGCTTTTCTGTCCCCCAATTCACTTCTCCACACCGCATTCTTGCCAAGTTCTCTGGTTCCAATTATACAGATTGTTGTGTTAATCCCCAGATCAATTTCTAGGTGTTCAAAATTGTGTGATGCTGATCTAGCTGCCTTTCAGGGACGAGACAAGCTAAGGGTCCCCACACTATTCTGCCATCTTAACTCTACTCCATATGTATTTTGATTTTCTTAATAGCGTTTTCCACTTCCAGAACAGAAGTTTAAAATTTTATGAAGTCAAATTTATCAGTTCTTTCATTTATGACTTATGATGTTGTGTTTTACCAAAAATATTTGCCTAACCAAAGGTCACAAAGATTTTCTCATATGATTTAGAATTTCTATAGTTTTAAGTTTTATACTTAGATCTTTGACTCACTTGAGTTAGTTTTTGTATATGGTAAAGATATGAAGTTCATTTTTTTAAATATAGATTTGTGTTTATTCCAGTATCCTATCCTTTCTTCACTGAATTACCTTTGTGCCTTTTTGAAAATTAATTATCCATATATATGTGGGTCTATTTTTGCACCCTGTATTCAGTTCTATTATGTTTTTGTCTACTTTTATGTCTATATGTTTATATGTCTTTATGTCTATCTTTTGTCTATAAAACCTCTCTTGATTGTTGCTTTGTACTAAGTCTTGAAATGAGGTAATATAAGCCTCCAACTTTGTTTTTCTTTTTAAAAGTTGTTTTGGCTCTTGTAATACCTTTCCCTAAAATTTTAGAATCAGTTTATTAATTCCTCCAAAAAGCAGGGCTTTGATTAGGTTCACACTGACTCTATATATTAATTTGGGGAGAATTAATATGTCAACAATGTCAAATCTTTTGGTCCATGAATGCAGTATATCTCTCTGTTTAGGTCTTCTTTAATCTTTCTCAGCAATGTTTGGCTTGTTAGTGTACATATCTTGCATATCTTTTATTTGATTTATCCCTAAATATTTAATATTTTTGATGTTATGGTAGAGGTTTACTTTATTTCAATTTCTCATTTGTAACAGGGTAATGTTTGCCTCACAGAGTGTGTTGGTAACCATTATCTCCTCTTCCACTTTCTGGAAGAGTTCATGCTGACTAGGAATTATTTCTTCCTTAAATTTTGAAAGTATTCCTTAGTAAATCTATATGGTTCTGGAGTTTTCTTTGTGGAAAGGTTTTTAATTAAGATTCAGTACCTTTAATAGATAGAGGGTCATTTACATTGTTTGTCTTTCTTCAGTGAGCTTTGGCAATTTATGTCTTTCAGGATTTTGTTTATTTCATCAAAGTTGTTGAATTTATCGAATAATATTGTTCATAATATTTCCTTATTATCATTTTAATATCTGTAGGACCTGTAATGATGTCACCTCTATCATCCTTGATATTTGTAAGATGTGTTTTCTGTCTTTGTTCCTCATCAGTCTAATGGTTTATCAATTTTATTGATCTTCTCAAAGAACCATCTTTAGATTTTATTGATTATATTCTTTTTCTGTTTTCTATTTCACTGATTTTCACTCAGATCTTTATTATTTCCTTGTCTCTTCTTACTTTGAGCTTAAATTGGTCTCCTTTTTCTAATTTCTTAAGGTGGACACTGAATTCATTGATTTGACTTTTCTTTTCTAATATAGGCATTTAGTAAGGTACTGCTTTAGTTGTATCTCACGAGGGAAAATTATAAGCTATCTAGAAACAATGAAGAGTCAGACATTCCATGCCCAAACATATGGGACACAGTGAAAGGTTTATGTAAAAGAAATATTATAAACTTAAATGCCTTAATACTTAAAGATGTTTAAAAATAAAGTATGTACTCTTCTTTAAAATGGATGAGAGAGAGGACATAATAAAAATCCAGGGAGAATTATTTTTGGCCTAGCAAAGTATGAATTACCATAACTAAGAAGAAGTGGAAAACATTAATAGACCAATTTCAAATACAAGAGATTTAAATTGTGATTAAAATTCCACCATTGAAAAGTCACTAGGAACAGATGGGTTTATAACTGAATTTTATGTAAACTTTAAAGAACAGCTAATTAGCTGGAAAAGTCCAGGAGAAAGAAAATGATGTAAGGATAGAACAATATCCTATAACTTTAATTCAAAACCTAAGAACACTGACAAAGGAAAACTATAAATGCATGAATTCTAAATACAAGATTAACACATAAAATTCAGGAATATATCAAAGAAAAACCAGGTGCTCTGTCCCCCAAAGCATACTGTGAGACAGAGTTGTTAAAACTCTAGTGTCATCATTGAGGACTGAAATTCTTTTGTTTTATGATTTTATCATTCTAGAAAACAGAAACCCAAATTCTCTTTATCGTTACTGGTTCCCTGATCTTACTTTAGTGCGAATTGTCAAAAATATGTGTCCCCAAATTAGAAATGGTCAGTTTGACCCTCCAACTTTATTAGTAGCATGTGCATTCACTGTGCAAAGTCATCTCTCCTCCACGATCTGTTTCTAACAGATGGGACACAGTGAAAGGTTTATGTAAAATAAATATTATAAACTTAAATGCTTCTCTGTTAAATGGGCCATCTGGGAGGCAAACCTTTCTTATTCACTTAATGACCACAGATGTTCCCTTATCATCTGTTCTTTTTTTCTTAGGCTTTCTGTTCCTGATTTTGTTTCTCAGAAATGATACAAACATGGTGTTTCTATGACCATATGACATAAAACTGCACTATTTACTTAAGGAGTTGGTTTTTAAAAATTTATTTATTTATTTTGAGAGATAGTAAGAGAGAGCAGAGAAAGAGGGAGAGAGAGAGAGAATCCCAAGCAGGCTCTGCACTAATAGTGCAGATCCTGATGCAGGGCTTGAGCTCACAATCTGTGAGATCATGACCTGAGCTGAAATCAAGAGTCAGATGCTTAACTGACTGAGCCAGCCAGATGCCCCACTTAATTAGATGTTTATTTTTTAAAACTAGCTGTTTATGTATGCATTCTGTCCATAACCTCTTGGGCCTGGCACCAGGGTCTCTTTCACCCCCTGACTGATTCCCTTGTTAGGAAGTTAATGAACATTGACATGTGCTCAAGATCAATTTCTCTAAGAAAGTTTGTGGCAGAAGATGTGGTAAAAATGGATAAAAAATAATTAGACCACAAAATCCAGTCTGGATGCAACTCAGTCTCAGACTATGAATGACAGTTTTCTGTCTTACAAGTTTTAAAATTAAAAAAAATTGTTAAACATTTTTAAGCACATAGTTTAAATCAAACACTTCTCAAGAGTTTTAATGAAAAACATAAGTCCTCCAATATTAACACACCATTATACCATTTCTCTCTCTCCAGACACAATCCCTTGAAAATATTTTAGCTGATTCTTTTAATATTTACCTTCATATCACTAAATAACATACTTTCATTACTATTTTGTAATTTTTCTTAACATTTTTTATGGAAGATTAAAAATTAATCTCTTAAATATGTCCCTTGGCACCTAGTGTGCTTTCACACATACATACCCCATTCTCTTCCCATGATGCAAACATAATAATTTTGGTTAGATTAGTATTAGGTAATTATATTATTACACTTCATTATTATGGTCATGTATGATTATGGCAGAGTTATGTAGTGTCTGGAATTTCCTTCCTTGCAGAATGCTTTCCTTTTTTCTTGAGTAAATGATTGAATTTTTTCTCTTTGCCTGATCAGTTATAAATGACCCAAACCCTTCAATTGCCTTCTCCTATATCAACATGTTGAAACAGCTTTAAAATGTTTCTTAAAGGGTGATGTAATTTTCATCTTATTTAATAGGCCTTTCCTAAAACTCTTTGACCTGCTCCAGTAAGGTTGAGTTGTCCTCTGCACTCAGCTGGAAGAACTCAGCCAAAATTCTTTCCTATCCCAGTACTAAACATTACTGGGACATGGCAAAATAACTTATTACTTACTTCAGGAAACACTTGCTGTAAGGAGTGAATCAACTAAAATACTTTACTTATCAGGACTCAAAACATACTCATCAAGGCTCTCCAAGAACCCTGCTTCATTGTGCCCAATGATCCAAAACCATCAGGTCATAAACATTATCCATCCAACCACTTTCCCATCTTGTGAGAACCTCCTGAAAATCACCAGCTTGGACACTAAAACCTGATAAATATCTTTCACTGATTCCCCACTGTTGAGACATTACTAAGATCTGTCGACATGATTTTCTTCCCTACTGCAGTTGGCCTAATAGATTTAGGTATGTTTAATCAAAAGGATCTTCTGGTGGTAGTTTGGGAGGTCAACAGTCAACAGCTTTACTATGAGATTTTCATCATCGTTTTCAGGGCTTCTTTTGGCTATCTTTTGTGATAGTCATACTTGAAAAATATGCTAAATCAGGGGTACCTGCCTGGCTCAGTCGGTAGAGCATATGACTTGTAATCTCAGGGTCTTGAGTTCAAGCCCCACATTGGGTGTGGAGCCTACAATAAAAAATTTTTTTAATTAAAAAGATGTAAATCAATTGGAAATTATTTGAGCTGCAAGTAAGAGAAAACCTAACTACAGTGGCTTAAATAAATAGAGTTAATTTTTCTTATGTAATTTGAGGTAGGCATTTGCAGGCTCCATATTGTCAGGGTCAACCACCTCTGATTCTTTCAACCTATCCTTCATGATTAGAAGATGTCTGTGTAGCCATTATATCTGCATTTAGAACAGGAAGACAGAAAAAGAGGACACATAAGCAATGTCTTTCTGTTTATCAGGAAAGCAGCTGCACACCCCCTGGAGCAGACCTCCTCTTTTGTCTCATTGACCACATCTGCATCCCATGTGTCCCCCTAGAAGGAAGAAAATCTTGGAAAGGGTGAGTTCAGCTATTCAGTCTCTATTATGGTGACTCATAGTGTTATGTATTTCCTGAACATTGTTCTAAACCTTTATGTCTTACACACTTGTTTTCTCTTCCTAGAATACCCTTCATCCCATTTTCCTGCCCATAGGCATCTCCAACTGTCTTCAAGTATTTGCTCAAATTGTGTCTCTTCATGAAGCCTCTCCTGACTACTCATAGTTAGAATTCATTTCTCCTTCCAATGTGCTCACAGCTTACCTCATAAACAAAAGCACTTGGCACACTATGCTTACTGGTCCACCATGTCTTAGGAGTTTCCCTACTAAGCAGTTATGTGATTGCCAGTGTTTCACTATTACATATAATGCTGCAGAAAACATTTACAAATCTCCTTAGCGACATGTGTCTTTTTCTAGACACTTAGAGAGGAATTGTTGGTCATAGTATTTCACATTAAAAACATTTTGGTGGGGAGGGCGGGGCGCCTGAGTGGCTCAGTTGGTTAAGTGTCTGACTTCAGCTCAGGTCATGAACTCATGGTTCATGAGTTCAAGCCCCACATTGGGCTCTGCACAGAAAGTGTGGATCCTATTTGGGATTCTCTCTCTCCCTCCCTTTCTCTGCCCCTCCCCTTGTGCTCTCTTTCCCTCTCAAAATAAATAAATAAAAGTTTATTTATTTTGAGAGAGAGAGAGGGAGTGTGTGTGAGAGAGTGGGCGAGGGGCAGAGAGAGAAAGGGAGAGAAACCCAAGCAGGCTCTGCACTGTCAGCCCGCAGCCTGATGGGGCCTTTACCCCACAAATCCTGAGATCATGACAGAGCTGAAATCAAGAGTTGGATGCTTAACTGACTGAGCCAGCCAGGCGCACCTAATTTTTTTTTAATTGAGTATAATTGACACACAATGTTACATTATTTTTAGGTGTACAAGATACTGATTCAACTACTCTATGCATTATACTATGCTCACCACAAGTGTAGCCACCATCTATCACCATACAATGCTATTACAATATTGTTGACTATATTCCCTATGCTGTGCCTTTTATTCTTGTGACTTACTCCTCCCATGACGGGAAGCCTGTATCTCACACTCCTCTTCACCCATTTTGTCCATTCCCACACCTTCATCCTCTCTGGCGATCATCAGTTTGTTCTCTGTATTTATAGGTCTGATTCTGCTTTTTGTTTGTTTGTTTTTTAGATTCTATTCATAAGTGGTACTTGTCTTGCTTGCTCTGACTTATTTCACTTAGCATAATGCCCTCTAGATCCATCCATGTTGTCTCAAATGGCACAATCTCATTCTTTTTTATGGCTGCATAGTAAATATATATTTTTTCTTCTTTAAAGTTTATTTATTTTGAGAGAGAGAGAAAGAGAGAGAGGCAGAGAGAGGGGGAGAGAGGGAATCCCAAGAAGCCTCCACACTCAGCAGGGAGTCCCATGTGGGGCTCAATCCCAGGACTGTGAGATCATGACCTGAGCCAAAGTCAAGAGTCAGGCACTCAACTGACTGAAACACCCAGGCACCCTTACACCACATTCTTCTTATCCATTTGTCTTTTGATGGATACTTAGGTTGCTTCCATGTCTTGGCTATTATAAATAATGCTGCAATAAACATAAGGGTGAACATATCATTTCAAATTAGTGTTTTCCTTTTCTTTGGATAAATACCCAATAGTGGAATTATTGGATCATATGGTATTTTTATTTTTAATTTTTTGAGGAACCTCCATACTGTAGCTGTACCATTTACATTCCCACCAAAAGTGCATGAGAGTTTCTTTTTCTCCAAGTCCTTGCCATGACTTGTTATTTCTTGCCATTTTGAATTCAGATATTCTAACTGCTGTAAGGTGATATCTCATTGCAGTTTTGATTTGCATTTCTCTGATGACTAGTAATGTTGAACATTTTTTTCGTGTGTTTATTGGCCATCTGTACGTCTTCTTTGGAAAAATGTCTATTCAGGTCCAGGTTTTCTGTCCCTTTTTTAATTGGTTGTTTAGGTCTTTCTTTCTTTCTTTCTTTCTTTCTTTCTTTCTTTCTTTCTTTCTTCTTCTTCTTTCTTTCTTCTTCTTCTTCTTCTTCTTCTTCTTCTTCTTCTTCTTCTTCTTCTTAGTTGTAGAAGTTCTTTATGTACTTTGGATATTAACCCCTTATCAGCTATATCATTGGCAAATAACTTTTCCCATTCAGTAGGTTTTATTTTTGTTTTGTTGGTAGTTTCCTTTACTGTACAAGGGCCTTTTATTTTGATGTAGTCCCAATAGTTTATTTTTGCTTTTGTTTTGTCTTAGTAGACATATCTAGAAAAACATTTCTATGGCCAATGTCAGAGAAATTACTGCCTGTACTCTACTCTAGGACTTTTATGGTTTCATGTGTCACATTTAGGTCTTTCATTCAATTTGAGTTTATTTTTGTGTATGGTATTAGACAGTTGTCTACATTCTTCCTTTTACATGGAGCTGTGCAGTTTTCCCAGCACCATTTATTGAAGTCTTTTCTCCATTATATATTCTTGCCTCCTTTGTCATATTTTTTTTTTTAATTTTTTTTTCAATGTTTATTTATTTTTGACAGAGAGAGACAGAGCATGAACGGGGGAGGGGCAGAGAGAGAGGGAGACACAGAATCGGAAACAGGCTCCAGGCTCCCAGCCATCAGCCCGGAGCCTGACGCGGGGCTCGAACTCACGGACCGCGAGATCGTGACCTGGCTGAAGTCGGACGCTTACCCGACTGCGCCACCCAGGCGCCCCTTCTTTGTCATAATTTAATTGACCATGTAAATGTGGTTTATTTCTGGGGTCTCTGTTCTGTTCTATAGATCTATAGAACACTGGCACTATTTTTTGTGCCAGTACCATACAGTTTTCATTACTACAAATTTGTAGTATATCTTGAAGTCTAGTATTGTGATACCTCCAGCTTTGTTCTTATTTCTCAGGATTGCTTTGTCTATTCAGTCTTTCTTTTATGTCCTTCAATTAAATTTTATGTTCTATTATTTATATCACCATCTTTCTTTTTTAATTTTTTGATTAATTATAGATGAAGTATATGAGAACTTTTGAATTTTATATGTTTGGTATTGTATCTCATCACCTTGCTGAATTATTTTAATAGGTTAATAGTTTATTAGTTGGTTTTCCTAGGATTGCCAGGGAGGCAATCATATGGTCTGTAAATAATAATTGTTATTCAACTGCCTTTCTAATATTTATATATTAGGTATTTTTCTTGTCTGATCTTATCAGAGAGAATAGTTATACAATGTTACTTAGCAGTAGTGAAAAGAGGCATCATTGTATTATTTTTACATTTAATGCTTTTATTATTTGTTTATTAAGCATGGTGCTTGCTGTAGATTTTTGGTAGATATATCAGTTAGGACTGCATTTAGCTGCATAAAAAAGAAACCTGATTCAATGACTTAAAGAAATATAGGTTTCATTTTTGTCACCTAAAATATGCAGAGGAAGGCAGGCCAAGTCTCTTTCCAACTTCCTGATATCATCTTTACTGTGTGGTTTTTGTTCTTATAGTCACAATATGGCTGCTATTCCTCCAGGCTTGGGTTGCTTTCCAGGTAGAAGGAGTGGCTAGAGTAAAAGGCCAAGTCTATCTCCTTTTACCTGAAAAACATAGATTTTTCCAAAGTTTAAGGATTAGACTTCCATTTTCATCTTTTTTGGCTGCAACTAGGCTATGTCACAATCCTCAACTGCAAGCAGTAAGTATTTATAACTGGGCATGTTGCCACCTCTTCCATTAATAAGAAGGGGATAACAAGTAAGCAACAAGTAGTGTCTTTCATGTTGTCCTCACCAGGTTATAAATTTCACTTATTCTTATTGGATTAACACATGTGAAATCCTACTTGATATTATTTAAGAGGGGCATCAACTGAATAGCTCATGTTGTTTTCATCTTTTATTATAATTTTAGATTATCCTTAAATATATGGAATAAAATCTATTCTGTCATCTTATAGTAGTTTTACTTTTAATAAACATTTTATTGAAATAAAATGAAAGAAACATGCATAAATCATAAGTTTACACTTTGAAGAACTTGACAAAGTGAACTTGCCTTGTAACCATTATCCAAATTTCAAAAAAGAACTGTATATAAACACCCAGCAGTCCCTCTCATATTCTCTTTAAAATTTTTTTAAAGTTTATTTATTTATTTTGAGAGAGAGAGAGAGAGAGAGCTCAAGTGGGGGCAGAGCAGAGAGAAAGAGAATCCCAAGCAGTGTCTGCACTGTCAGCATGAAGCCTGATGCAGGGCTTGAACTCACAAACCACAAATACATGACCAAAGCTGAAATCAAGAGTCAGACGCTCAACTGAACCACCCCGGCACCCCCTTCCCATATTCTTTCCCAATCCTTTTCCTCTTTCTCCATGGCAGAGGTAACCAATACCTTAGTTTCTGATATGGATAGACTTCCTAATTTTGAACATTATATGACTAAAATTATACGAGATGTATTAGTTTGGGTCTGGCTTCTTTTGGTCATAAATATGTTCATGGGTTTTACCTATATTGTATGAAGCTATAGTTTGTTTCTTTTCATGGCTTCATTGCTTTCACTGTATACATATATCAAAATTTATTTCTGCATGCTTTGCATGTTCAATGTGTACCACAGATTTTAATTAGATCAAGTTTGCTAAGTGTGTTGCTCAAAGATTCTATTACTGATATTTTTGTCAGTTTTATCAAGTACTGAGAGAGATATATTAAAATTCCCCGCAATGATTGTTAATTTATTTCTTTTAGGTTTGTGAATGTTTGCTCTCTGTGTCTTAAGGCCATGTAATTAAGTATAAACAAATTTAGAATTCCTGTTTCTTACTAGTGGCTTCTGTTTTATCATTATGAAATACCCTCTTTATCTCAAATACTGCTCTTTCATTAATGACTATTTTGATAATTTAGCTACACCTGTTTTCATTAGTTAGTCTTTGTTTGGTCAGTCCAGTTTTTCTGTATCTGCATTTTAAAATAGGCTTTGTTTTTTTTTAAAGCTTATTTATTTATTTTTTAGAGAGAGAGAGAGAGCACACACGGAGGAGAGGCAGAGAGAGAAGAAAGAGGGAATCCTAAGCAAGCTCTGCACTGTCAGCACAGAGCTCAATGTGGGGCTTGATCTCATGAACCATGAAATCATGACTGAGCTGAAATCAAGAGTTGGATGCTTAACTGACTGAGTCACCCAGGTGCCCCAATATCTGCATTTTTTTAATACATGTCTTTCATAAGCAAGAAATAACTAAATTTGCTTTTTTTTTCTTGAAGTCCAATCTGACAATAATTTTTTAATTTGGAACATTAAATATATATATTCAGATATATATCACATTTATTTTTAAATGATCATTTATATATGATATGTGATATATTTATTCATATATATTCCTATACTGTGACTGAAGATTAGAGATGTCTACTTTAGTTGAAATAGATTTCATACATCTGTTTCATAATGTTTTAACTTTTCAGAGTGATTTATAATAGGAGAAGGAGGCACATAAATCTTAACTCTGTCCTCTTAAAACCAGCAATATGCCTTTTATGTATTATGATTTTGAAAAGTAACTCTGCAGCCATGATCTCTTCTCTTTTTGGCCCTAATGTTGATTTTTCTTATCACACTTGTGAAAGGTTTTGTTTTATTGTTTCTTTAAAGTAACTAGTATTAATAAACTCTTTTCAAATTACCCAGTTTGAGTGGGTCATCAAGCTCTTGTCAAATATATAATAATTATATAAATGAATTCTATTGTTAAATTATTTTTGAAGACATTTGGTATGGGAGTCTGTGTCTTGTAATAGGTGAATTTAACTCACTTATATTTATTGTGATTAAAGAAATATTTGGACTCTTTTCTGATATCTTATTTTGTGTTTTTTATTTATTATGCCTTATCTATGTTTCTCTTTTTTAAAATTCTCTTTTCTTGCTCATAGCAGAAAATTGTCATGCTTTTGGGGGCTACTCAACCTCTTCATAAATTTCTAAGTTTGGAGGAATTTCTTATCTTTTGAGCTTATGTCTCCCCAAGGCAGGAACCAGAAACTGACATCTTAGCCTCCATAGCATCCAGGGTGCAAACATGCCATTAGTGAGGCTCCATAAGATTTTATTCAAGAGAGAAAGAATAAGAAGTAAGTATTATGCAGAATCCATTCTGGCCTCAGTAGTGGTAGACATCTAGCTTCCCAGGGCTGCAGTGGTAGTAGCATGAACTATGGAGAGACAACTTACCTGTGACTCGTAGAGGTGTCAATAGGAACAGCAGGAATTCACCTGTAGTGTCCTGCAGTGTAATCTGAGCGCCATTTCTACCATCTAGCTCCTGCCAAGAGTCTCTGGCCCACCTGCAGATTCATTAATTTAATTTCATTTAATAGGTTCCTTTTCTACTTCAAGTAGCCAAGAGAGGTTCTTTTGTTCCCGCCCAGTGAATTTTACTCCCAGCCTGTTGGTCAAAAGCACTCTCCCAATTCCACCAAATCAAAATTCACTTAAATTTACTAAAGTGTTTTACTGACTTATATGCTCATTAATGTTTCTGGAATTTTATTACTTCCTCCTGGGTTCACTTTTCTTCATGCATTATCCTTTAGTAGCTCTTTGTGCAAAGATACCTGAGTGGAAATTTTTCTAAATGTGCCTGAAAGTTTGTTTCATTCTCACTCTTGAAAGATAATTTTCCTAGGTATGGTGCTCTGGGTCCCAAGTTATGCCAGTATTTTCCCTCAGCATTTTGAAACTCTTATTCATCATCTTTGTGCTTCAAAGCTTGCTAATAAGAAATCTGATTAGTCCAATTTTTATTTCTCTGTAACTAGCTTATAATCTATTTTTTTCTCTCTAGAAGCTTATCTCTTTTTTCATTATCCTTGATGTGTTGAAGTTTCATGGTGTGTGTCTGTGTGTGTGTGTGTGTGTGCATGCATGTGGCCACACATTCACATGATTCTTTGCAAGTTCTGTTCAGCACCTTGTCTGCCCAGCCCCTGTATTGAATTGTTAATTTTAGTAATTGCTTTTTTTTTAATTTTGAAAGATCAAAATTGGTTCTAGTATGACTTCTTCCTTTATTTCTCTAAGGTATATGTATTTTAAAGATTTTTTTTTTCAGATTCTCTACTATCACTATACCCTTGGTTCTTCCATCAATTGTATTGTTTTGCATTTATAGTATAAAACTTCCTTGGGTATTTGTTAATATTTGGTTCTGCACTTATCTTCTAGGAGAAAACTCTCCCCAGTGTGTTCTGAGTTGTGAACTGCTCCTTGTAGGCAGCCAGCTGGAGGCATCTCTGCACAGCCAGTATCAGTCTTGGCCTCCAGGCTACATACAGATGGCTACAGCCTCTCTTATTTCCCATATGCATTTTCCTCTCTCTCTCTCTTTTTTTTTTTAAAGAAAAGCTTTACCATTTCAAATCCAAGGAAGTTCCCTTTCTTGACTTCAGTCTTAGCTATGAATTTATTATTCTGCTTTTACATGTATTTTCTACCACATCTAAAGATGTTATGTAGAAGGAAGAAATTTTAGCATGTGGTCAAGCTGCTGTCTTGATAGTAGATGTTTATATCTAGCCAAATCTGGCACCAGACTGGAGTGGCAGAGCAATATCTGGGCCTCATCAGGGGTCCTCTGTCTCCTGCTGGCAATGGTGTATGGTCTTCTCTTGTGCCTACTTTGCGCTCCTGCTGGTGTTGGCTGAAGTGTCTGTGATTCCCTTTTGGGCTGGGGATTTCTGGTCAGGTTCCACATCTCAGCTCAATTTGTCATGGGTCACAGGGCACCAAGTGGGGTGTGGACCATCTACATCCAACAAGCCTCCAGGCCTCATGGCGAAGCATTTGGCTGTTCTCCAGGGAGTTCTGTGAGGCTGATGCTTCAGTTCCCACTGCTCAGGTAGCACTTCAACTGTTTTTACTGTTTCACATTGGGACCTGGTAACTCTCTCAGCTTGTGGTCCCCAAACTTCACTGTGCATCAGAAGCACCCCAAGGGTGTTAAAAATACAGATTTCTGGGCCCTACACATGAGAGCTTCTGATTTTGTAGGTCTGGGGCGAAACCTGAGAATTTTCATTTCTAACTAGGTGCCAGATGATGCTAATCCTTCTGGTTAAGAGACCACAATTTGAAAATCACTGTCCTGGACAGAGGAGCAGGAACCGTTCTTTCTTTCTTATCCCCAGACCTTAGCTTCAGAAGTAGAAGAGCCAGGAATTTGACTGACATAGTCTCTGATTTTGGTGGCTTGGGGACAATATTTACAGGTAGGAGCCTGAGCTGGAAGGTTAGGAGAAGGGTGGTAAAAAAATAACATGGATTATCATAGTATCATCTGTCCAGTTTAGTTCGTATTTTAAGGTGATAGTCTTTTTTTTCCCTCCAAGAAGATATATACATATGTCACTGTAAACAATACTTTCTTTTTTTTTTTTTTTTTTTTTGGTAGTTACTTCCTCCTCCACCTGGAATGACAGACTCTAGGAACTGAATGGGATCTAGCACAGCCACCGGGAGAACATTAATGTTATACACTCTGAATCAGAAGGCTCCTGGGAAGTGAAAAGTTGAAGAGCTTCAGATGCCTCAAGTGGCTTCACAGGCCACAGGCGGGAGAAAACCAATTTCAGGGAAGCCTGTTCACCTGCATCATTTGCTTGAGTTTATATTTGAGCCGCCACGTCCTGCTCTGAACACAGCTCCAGGCGACTCCCAGCCTCCCCCACTTTCTCCCGCACCCGATTCCCCAGCACATTGCAGAAGACCAGGGAAAGAATTAACATTTTATAGATGGACTGACATACCTCTTTGCACATGTGATTTACTAGCTTGGTATTTTAAATCCAAGATACGTGTTGCTGTTTAAAACTCCACTAAGGTGTTGGAGTAATGCGCAGCATTCAGTAAAGGCAAGAAGTTAGTGGTTCTCATAGCAACAGTGGAAAACATATTCGATCTTCCCCAACAAACCTGTCCCTCCTTCAGCATTGCCTGTCTCAGGGAAGGGTACCATCTTTGTTCAAGTTGCACAAGCCAGAGACTGAAAATAAATCCTGGCACAGCCTCTCCCCAACGAATGGCTCCCAAAGTGCGCATGCGCGCCTGCACACACACAGCGCTCACAAAGTCCTCTTTATTTAGTCTTTGAAAGACCCCAGGGTCCATCTGCTGCAGTCCCTCCTCCTTTGTCTGGGCTCCTTGCATCAGCTCTGGTCCCCATAGTCTTTCTACACTCTGGCAGCAAGAGTGTTTTTTGTTTGATTCTATTATTATTAATGATATTTATTGTTACTATTATTTACAAAACATCCGTAATCATGCAGCAGCTATTAAACATGTCAAAGAGGTCAACTTCACACATAATACAGAAAGGATAACTTCACGCCTCACTAAGATACCATTTCCTACTGATCAGATGGGCAAAGATGAAAACGTTCGATAACACTGTCCACAATTGTGGGGAAGCAGAAACTCTTACTGTTGCTGATGGACGTGTACATTAGGAAGCTTCTATCCACCTGTACCACTGCCATGGTACTTTGGCAATATTTATCAAAGTTATGCTTTTGCATAGTTTTGGATACATTTTTACAAATTTATCCTATAGGGAAAAATGTTGTATGGTGATGATTATTTGTTGCACCACTGTTTGTAATAGCAAATGATTGGAAACTAGCAAAGGGTTTATCAATAGGGGACAGGCTAAGGGGTTACATTCATATAATGGAATTCTATATGGCTATGAAAAACAATGAGGCAACTCCCCATGTATAGTCATAGAATGTTCCTTTTAATTTTTTAAGTTTATTTATCTTGAGACAGAGAGAGAGAGAGAGAGTGTGTGTGTTGTGTGTGCAGGTTGGGGAGGGACAGAAAGCGACAGAGAATCACAAGAAGGCTCTAAACTGTCAGTGCAGAGCCTGGGCTCAATCCCATGAATCATGAGATGGCAACCTGAGCCCAAATCAAGAGTCTGATGTTTAACCAACTGAACCACCCAAATGCCCCTGTGTCTAATTTTTGACTTCCCAAAAACTTAATTGCTAGTAGTCTACTGTTGACCAGAAGCCTCACCAATAATGCAAATAGTTGATTAACACATATTTTGTATGTTGTGTGTATTATATACTGTATTTTGACAATAGAGTAAGCTAGAGAAAAGAAAATGTTATTGAGAAAATCATAAGAGAAAATACATTTACAGTACTGTACTAGAAAAATCCATACATAAGTGGATACATTTGGGGCGCCTGGGTGGCTCAGTTGGTTAAGCATCTGACTTTAGCTCAGGTCATGATCTCATAGTTCGTGAGTTCGAGTCCCGCATAGGTCTCTGGGCTGACAGCTCAGAGCCTGGAGCCCTCTTCAGATTCTGTGTCTCCCTCTGTCTGTCCCTCCACTGCTTGCACTCTGTCTCTAGCATTGTCTCAAAAATAAATAAACATTAAAAAAAATTTTTTTTTAATTTTTTTTTTTAATTTTTTTTCAACGTTTATTTATTTTTGGGACAGAGAGAGACAGAGCATGAACGGGGGAGGGGCAGAGAGAGAGGGAGACACAGAATCCGAAACAGGCTCCAGGCTCCCAGCCATCAGCCCAGAGCCCGACGCGGGGCTCGAACTCACGGACCGCGAGATCGTGACCTGGCTGAAGTCGGACGTTTAACCGACTGCGCCACCCAGGCGCCCCTAAAAATTTTTTTAAAAAATAAGTCGATACACTCAATTCAAACCCATGTTGTACAAGAGTTAACTGTATATTTGTTTGTATGTGCATAAAATCTTTCTAGAAGAGTACACTAGAAGTATCCAGAAGATACTAGTATTCTAGAAGAGTACCAGTATTCTAGAAGAGTTTTAGAAGTATCCAGAAATGGATAACATTAAGTAAGCCATGGAAAAGGAGATGAGTGCCTGTAGGGAGAGATTTTTCCTTCTTTCCCCTATCATTACTTTGGAATTTTAAACCGTGTTAACAATGTTGTTACCCACTCCAAAAAGTGCATAGAAATTTATAAAATGTATCATGTCAGTGCTTAAAACAGGCCTGGCACATGGTAGCTCCCCAGTATTTGCTAAATGATGGAAATATGCCAGCCCCTTAAGGAATATGCTCTGTATCAATGATCTTTTGCTATGTAACAAATTACCCCAAAACTTGCTGGCATAAAACAACCAACATTTATTATTCCCTGGTTTCTGTAAGTCAGGAATCTGGGCATGGCTTAGCTGGGTGACCCTGGTCGCTGTCTCTTGTGAAGCTATGGTTGAGCTACAGTTACCTGAAGGCTTAGCTGCAGCTGGGGAACCTGCTTGCAGGCTCATGTATGTGTATGTTGACAATGACCACACCACATGGGTCACCCATAAGCTGCCTGAGTGTCCTCAGCTGGTAAACATGGCAGCTGGTAAACCAAGAGAGACAGAAAAAGAGAAAGCATCCAAAATAGAAGCCCCAGTCTTTTTATAATTTAGTCCCAGAAGTGATCTCCCATCACTTCTGCATTCTGTTCATTAGAAACAAGCCAATGAGTCAAGCCCACACTCAAAGGGAGAGGAATCTTAAGGGCATGAATCTCAGGAGGTGTGGATCACTGAGCCTGTCTAAAAGGCCACATATCACATGTTCCGATGGTTTTACTTGTTCTTGATTAAGACAAAGACTTTGATAAGGCCTAGTAAGCCTGGCCTGCCATCTGCATGCCGCCCCCCCCCCCCCCGCCCCCAAACCCCTTCAGTCTCCTATACATAAAGCTTTCTTAAATTCCTCAAACATGCTGTGCTCCTGCCAGTCCTGAGGCCTTCGCACATGCTGTTTTCACTACCTGAAATGTTGACTCAAATATAAGGGGAAAACACTACCCTCTCCCACTATGAGCTTTTGTAGGACCATGTGCCCATCCTTTCCTCTGTTTAATTTACCTTCACCTTTGTGTCTGTTGGATTAATGCCTGTCTCTCTCAGAAAGCTCTGGAAGGGCAGAGAGTGTGTCTGGTTTTGTTTCAATGGTTTCCCCAAGGCCTACCCCTAAATTACATGGTAACTACTCAATAAATATTAGGTGAATGAATTAAGTCTTTTCCTTGAATTGGTCAGGGTCCTAGTAGGAAATAGATGGTATCTTCATAAGAAATAAATGAGGAGAGTTTAGGGAAAGAACTGTCTCAAAGGTGGGGCAGGGTTAAGAGAAATCAACAATCTAGTACTCTGGGGCTGGCAACACTGGGGAGCCGTTAGTACCCCAGGAGCAAGTTGAGGGAGCAATTATGGCAATCTAGTGAGACATGCAGTTGTGGGAAAGGGCTGTGAGGTAGGAGCTGTAGTCTTTGCAAGAAGAACATGGCCAGTTCATGGTGCTCTGGAAGGAAGAGAGCTGGGGGAAATCCACAAACATCACCCTTTTTACTCCCTCCAATTTCCTGCCAGTATCTCCCATCAGAGGTAAGTCCAACTGGAAGCTAGAGGGCCAGGGACCCCATGGACACAGTTTACAGAGGTCAGCTTCCTAGGCACAGAGCAGGGCAGGAAGGGTACAGAGTGAGTCTGGAGGGGCAGGCAAGGAGATACCCCTTGCAGCCCGCTGTTTTACCCTCCTGTTCTTTGCCTGGATGAAGATGTCTCATTGGCCACAATATTATTGTAGGATCATGTCAGCTCAGGCAAATTCTCAGTTGGAACCTAAAATGTTAACCAGTTTGTTCATTTGGGGAAGTGGGAGCAGGGGAGGGGAAAAGAAACAGCCAGTTAACTTAAAGCATACCAGGTGCCAGGCACTCTGTTTTGCTCCAGTCTAGATGTACATCTGGAATATTTCCAAACCCCATCTAGAATAGCAGCAGTGGTTGGAGTCATAGCCAGATTAAGTTTTATGACAATCCATTGTCATTTTCCAAGATCCATATGCCATCTACACAGACCAAAGAGGCAAATCAAATGGGGCTGTGAGAGACATCTGCCCCCCCCCCCACCTCTTCCAGTCTCTGATTATGACTGTGATATTTTCAGCTTCCCAGGATGCAGTGCTGCTTCTGGTTTGCTATCCCAGGAGGGAAGAGCAGTTCCTTACCATTTCTTCCTACAATGGCCCTCATCCCATGGGTCAGGGGAGCCGATCTGGGGACTCCGCAATGTCTCTTCTAATGATACATTCTGGAAGTGGGAAAATAACTACATGGTAGGTCTGCAGGCTGTTAGGCCCATTATGAGTCAGATTTGGGCCCAAGCTCCATTTACTCAAGCCCCCACAAGCCCCCATTTTGATTGGTAGAGTATGTGGCATTCTGATTTCTGAAAAACTTTCATAGCAGTACCTAAGAATTAATGTCACTTTGGAGCCAATGTCCAGAAATCTCCAAAAGGTCTTGGCCATTTCCAATTTTCCACCCTATACATGACCATAAGTCCCAACAGGGAAGAATTGGAGGAAGATTTACAGCCCATATTTGTGGCATTGCCACAAATTGCAGGGTCTTTTCTCAGGATGCTAGGTTTCTCCTTTAATCAAAGGACTCTGGGTCTGGGAACTGGCTTCAGTCTGAAAATGTGGCTGCTATTAATTTCATTCTCAAGGGTCCATTAGCTATTGCCAAAGGTCATGTGGGTAGAAGCATTCTGCTGGCTTCTGTCTTACTGCTCATTACAACAAATATACTCCCTTGTCTTTGGTCGTTAAGCACGTGCCACTTGGTTTCTGCTGTTGTGCAGTCCCACCAACACAAAGGAGAACAGTAGTGACATTTCCCACCATCAGACCTGGTCTACAGGAGACCAAGCCCAGAGTCTTTAAGCCAGAGAAGGCTAGCATCCTTAGACACAGTAGAGCAGGCCATTTCCACTAGTTGGACACAGACTCAGATTCAGACAGACTCATGGTTCAAGATTCTCACCTTCATCTGAGTCTCCTAACATGTTGCATTCCAAACCTCAAGGCCATGTTCCTTTCCATGCTCGCTTAGATATCTGTCAAGTCTTTGAATTCAACCGACATTGTAATTCTGCAATATTCACAAAGTTAGGCAAAGTTAACCCTATGGCTATAACACAGAGGATGACAGAAGTTCTCTGGTTTCCTGACTGTGATTTGAGCTCTAAGTTTAAACTCCAAATTTGTCATTTTCTTTCTGTAGGATCTCTGGTATAGTTAGAAAACCCAGCCAGTTCCATAGCCCTTGAAGTCACCATTACTGTATGTAAGGGTGGCAATTACTTAGTCCCCCAGGGCTCTGGCTTTAGTAAGGACTTCACCCAAAGCAACCACGGGCAATAATTTGACGAATAGTAATGCCCAGCATGGCATGGATTACCAGCACCATGTTTCCCACTGTCAAGGAGCTCAGCACTGTGCTCAAGCCTTGGGACATGACCAGACCAATTCCAGAATCTGTCTTAGAGGGTCTGTTTCTAGGGAACATAACAAGTGTTGCCACTGTGTTTGTCAGGGTCTAGGCTTGGAAACAAAACCCACTCTGGCTATTTTAAAAGAGAGATTTTAACATATAGAATTGCTTAAACAGGTATTGGAGGACTCAGCCAACTCAGCTGACTATTATGTCACTTGAAGCTACTATTGCCAAATCTCAGATGAGTGTATCAATGCCAGCACATCCTGCATGGCCAAACCTCCTGATCCATCTTTCTCAGTCTGAGCATCCATGCCCAAGGAGGCCACCCTGCTGTCTGCTCCCAGTCAGGCCTTTATTATCAGTGTGCCAGTGACAGGGCTCAAGCCAGTTTGCTATTGCTACATTCCAGGCCTCAGGTCACATTCCAGGTCAGTGTGTGGCATAGGAGTATTTTTTTTAATGTTTTATTTTATTTTTGAGAGAGAGAGACAGAGAGTGAGCAGGGGACACACACACACAGAGAGAGAGAGAGAGAGAGAGAGAGAGAGAGACAGAATCTGAAGCAGGGCTCCAGGCTCCAAGCTGTTGGCACAGAGCCCAATGCAGGGCTTGAACCCATGAACTGTAAGATCATGACCTGAGCCAAAGTCAGACGCTTAACCAATTGAGCCACCCAGGTGCCCCACAGGAGTATTTTTAACACATATGATTAATGATGAAATAAATTCTTACAACTACTTTCTAAAGAAGAAACGACGATCCCATTTTGCATTTGAGGAATCCCAGCCCTACCTGGAACCCCATGGACCTGAAGTTTCAGGTGGAGATTAAAAAAATGTCAAGAAGGCAATAAGCCATCATAGATGGACATGTGCATTTTACAGCAATGATGATTAAAATAATTGACCAACCTGAATTGACTCTTTTTATATGCTCGGCTCTGGGTTAAGAGACATGTACCACCTAATTCAACTCTTACAACAAACCTCTAAGGCAGGTAATGATATTCCCCCCATTCTACAGCTGAGAAAACGGAGGCTGTGTAGAGGAGGACCACTTACCTGGGGTCATAGCCCAGAATTTTGGCTTGACTGTCTGGTTGCTTCATCATGATGCACACTGCTTCCTTTGAACAGACATTTCTAAGCAGCTGTGCGCTGTGGTAGGCAGAACAATAGCCCCCCAAAGATGCCCACATCCTAATCTCTGAAACCTGTGAATAATTACCCTCCAGGAAAAAGAGAGTTTGCAGATGTTGTTAAGGACCCTGAGATGGGGAGATTATCTGGGTGGGCAGAATCTAATCACTTCAGTCCTTGAAGACAGAGAACCTCTCCCACCTGTGGTCAGAGAGAGACATGCAAAGACAGAAGCAAGGCCAGAGAAATACAATTTTCTTGGCTGTGAAGATGGAGGAAGGATGTGATGAGTCAAGGTGTGTGAGTGGTCTCTAGAAGCTGCAAGAAGCAAGGCATAGATTTTCCTCTGGAACCTCTAGGAGGAACCAGCCCTGTGAACACCTTGAATGTTAGCCTAGTGAGATCACTGTAGGACTTCTAACCTACAGATATGTTAAAATTAACAACTGTGGGGGCGCCTGGGTGGCTCAGTCGGTTAAGCGTCCGACTTCAGCTCAGGTCATGAACTCGAAGTTCTTGAGTTCAAGCCCTGTGTCAGGCTCTGTGCTGACAGCTCAGAGCCTAGAGCCTGCTCTGGATTCTATGTCTCCCTCTCTCTCTGTTCCTCCCTACTTGCTCTCTCTCTCTCTCTCTCAAAAATAAATAAAGATTAAAAAAAATCAACGTGTTGTTTTAAGCCACTACTTTTGTGGTGATTTGTTATGGCAGCAATACCAACTAATACATGCACCCTCCCCTGAAGCCAAGTAGATGGCTCCTTACTTCAACTGCTGGATAGGAATCTGCCTCATACCCAGAAACAGCACACTGGGTATGAGCCTTTGAGCCGCCTTTCTCTAGAAATGGCTCAGTCATTTTGCCAAATTAGCTCAGACGTTCAGTGACATACATAGATGTCCAGTGATTAAGCAGAGAAGACACCCATCCTTACCAATGATTACTGTTGCAATTATCATTTTTCTACCATTATACACAATAGTCATTGTCTTCAGGCTTCTCTGAGGGTCTACAAAATGACAGACATGTCCAGCTCTCCACCCACAGCAACTTCAGTCACCCAATGTCAGGTCTCTAGACAGAAGTGTGTTGCAAGCTGTAGCCAGGAGCACACAATGATGAAAAGAATACTAGTGATCCGACAGGAACTCCCACAGTGTCTGCTAAGCCCAGCCCTTATACCTCTCTGGCGCTGCTTCCTTCTCCTAATAAATTTACTAATCCTGTCCTGGTTTCTTGGGGATCCTGCTTGGTCATATTATCTGAGGGAGATCTTGCCAGGGAGAGTCAGGAGATGAGCTTCAGACCCACAGCTGCAGTTGGTCCTGAGGCCATAAATGATATTCAATATCTTCCTCTGTGTTATGGGCTGTATTGTGTCCCCCACCAAATTCCCCCTCATCCCCCACTTCAAATTCACATATTATATCATAGCCCTCAATATCTCTGAATGTGGCTGTTTGGAGAGAAGGTCTTTACAGAGGTGATTGAGTTAAAATGAGGCTGTTAGGGTGGCCCTAATCCACCAGGGGTGGTGTCCTTGTAAAAAAGGGGCAACTTGGACAGAGAGACAGATGTGAACATGTGGAAGACAATGTGAGGACACAGGGAGAAGATGGCTACGTACGAGCCAAGGAGGGAGAGGCCTGGCACGGATTCTCCTTCACGGCCCTACTGACACCTTGATTTTGGGATTTTGGCCTCCAGGGCTGTGAGGCATTTCTGTTGTTTATATAAGTGTCTATGATAGTTTGCTATGAGCTCCCCAGGAAACTAATACACACTGCTACCATCTGTCCTAAGCTCCTCTCATGCTTGGCCAGCACTACTGTCTGGGTGGTATGCCCAGCGGGATCACTTCCATCTCTGGGGATCTGAGCCCCTGGTTACCATGCACTTACCAGGTCATGGCTGCAGTGCTGTCTGGTCAGGGTTAAAACTGGACTTGAGAGCATCCAGAGATGCCACAACGGAGCCCCGATTCGAGGACAGTTCTCCTGTTCCTCTCTCTACATGATGAATAGGGCTATCCCCTTACAGGATGGCAACTCTTTTCTTTACCCACTTGTCTCCTGGCACAGGGAACCCTGAATTACCAGGTAGTAACTGTACATGTAAGTCCAGTGTGACTCCTACTGGATCTCCAGTGGAAGATCCCTCCCCCTCTGGCAACGAGGACACCTAGACCCTCAGTGGACCCACAGAACTTACAATTGTGGTGGTGGGAAGCACCGGTTCCCTGCGTGGGTTGCTTGGAACGATAATGAGCAGGATGATTCCCACAAAGGACCCCTGCTTGTTCCTCGGCTTGTGCATCCAGTCATCGTAAACCTCTAGTTGAAGGCATGTGCCAGCCTGAGGAGCAGTGCCCAACCTTGCAGGATGTATCTCTATGTTGGCAACTTAGCTGCAACTTTAGGAGGCTAAACTTTAGGAGGCTGTTCCCATGCCCCACTAGGCCAAAACCTTCTGGCTGGTGTAGAATCTTGTAGGAACCTGGATCTTAGGACCATGTGCTCATTGCTACCTATGCCTCCTTTTCCATAAAGTAAGTCTCTTGGTCCAAGGTAATGTGCAGGACCTCGTATCAGACAATATAAGTACTCAAATAGTGGTTCTGACAGGAAATGCTAATCCGTCCCTGGAATATGCAACATTCCCAATCAGGATGAATTGTTGGAATTTGCAGAACAGAAGGGGTAATTCATTGGCCACCAAGTGGCTGTTTGGTCTCTGTTAGGGGTGGTGGCATATCTGGGGGGGGGGGTCAGCATGGTCTTTGTTGCTGACAGGTGGGACATTCAGCAGTGGCTGTAGCTAGAGATCAGTCTCGCTGAGAGGAAGTCCATGCTGTTGGGACATGCATAGCCTTCTCTGCCACCATGGTTACTTTTCACAGGCCCCTCGTACAAACCCTGGGCTGGCTGAGGACAGACATTGGTGGACTTCTCTCAGATGAGTCCCTTTGTTTACCTGGTTATGTCATACTTCCTTTGCACTGGGTGTTGTCAGGTGGGCATTAATGTGCAATGCCAAGATCCCTCCACGGGGTGCTTACTCCCATAGGTCCATCCACATGTGGTCACCATGACACAGAGCTTCCAGTCTTGCTCCTTAGGTACTGACCAACCAGCCAAGACATTTACTACTACTCATAAGTAGGTTCAATTTATGTAAATATGGGTCATTTCTCTCACCATTCAGAGTGGCTGACCAGGTACACTGCTTGAAGTCTGACTATGGGAGGATTGCCCCTCAGCACTGTCTTTCAGGGACCTCCTTGAGTGGGGCTTCACTCCTTTGCTAATAGGGCCTTGCCTCTGCTCCAGGAGAATTGCTGAGGCCCTGAATGCAGCCATCTCCCCTAAGGTGACCTGACCAATTCTTCTCTGATGCAGGAGAGGAGGGTTTGCTCAAATGCTGCCATGTGCCTTGAAATGGTAATTGATCAACCTGAGCCGATGGTTTCTTGTCATTTCCCACTTACTTGGGTCACCAGGAACCACACAATCAGTGCATCCCCTTCCTCTTGGTTTCTAGTCTTATTCAGCACAGGTGAGAGTCTTAGAACTGCAGTGCTCTAGAAGGGGAGCCTGTGGGCTTCTTGGCATTCCACTCACCTCTGCCTGGTAAGGCATCTGTCTCCAGAGTCCCAGCCCCAGGGGCGGCACCCTAGGGCTACTCTGCACCCTTGTTCTTAGGTCTGGGGGCCTGAGATGGATGTGCCTATGGAGGTGGCTTCTAGGAAACCGCTCCCAGGAGAGCCCGGCAAGGGGGTTGGGAGAAGCAGGACAAGGCCCTGGAAGAAGCTGAGGAAGGGTGAATTTTCAGGTGAATTCCCAGATCAGGTCCATCCCATGTGGGGCTGGGAAGGGTCAGTATACCCCTCTGGGTTTGTCCCACTCCATGGTAAGAGAACTTCCAACTTCTGTACCACTTGCTGTCCTGGGGGATGTTTACTCCCAGAAAGTTCCAGCCCTCCAGTGGTGTGAAGGTGGTTCTCCAAGGACAGCAGAGGAGGGACCAGCCTAGACAGAAAGCCCATCAAAGCTGGCGGAAGGGTGCTCATGGGATCAGGTGGGCACAGTTGGTGTCAGTTGCAATGTGTCGCTGAAGCATCCTAATTTCAAAGATGTATTAGTTCCCTGGGGCTGCTATAACAAAGTACCACGACCTGGGTGGCTTACATACCCGAAATGTATTATCTCCAGGCTAGAAGTCTGAAATGAAGGTGTTGGTAGGGCTGGTTCCCTTTGAGGGCCATGAGGGAGAATCTTTTCCAGGCCCCTGTTCTTGCTACTGGTGGCCTCAGGCATTCCTTGGTTTATAGATGGTCTTCTCTCTGTGTCTTCACATTATCTTCCCTCTGTGCATGTCTGTCTCTGTCCAAATATCCCCGTTCTTTTTTTGGTAAAGATTTTATTTTTTAAAGTAATTTCTACACCCAATGTGGGGCTGAAACTCACAACCCTGAAATCAGGAGTCACATGCTCTGTGGGCTGAGCCAGCCAGGCACCCCCAAATACCTCCCCCCCTTTCTTAAAGATTTTATTTATTTAAAGTTTATTTATTTGAGAGAGAAAGAGAGAGAGCATGGGCAGAGGAGGGGCAGAGAGAGAGAGAGAGAGAGAGAGAGAGAAAGAGAATCCCAAGCAGGCTCTGTACTTTCAGTGCAGAGCCCAATGAGGGGCCTGAACTGTGACATCATGACCTGAGCTGAAGTCAGACACTTAGCCAACTGAGCCACCCAGACGCCCCAAGATTTTATTAAGTAATCTCTACACCAATGTGGGGCTCGAACTCGCAACCCGGAGATCAAGAGTCACATGCTTTGCTGGCTGAGCCAGCCAGGCACCCCCAAATACGCTCTTTCTATATGGACATCAGTCATATTGGATTAGGGTCCACCCTGATGATCTCATCTTAACTTGGTCATCTGCCAAGACCTTATTTCCAGATAAGTCACATTCACAGGTGATGAGGGAGTATGGGGCATGCTGAGGACAAAGTGCAAGCTAGCCACCCTCCCCCCCCCCCCCCAAGTGGGATATGTGTGATATTCCCCAGGCACTCCTGGCTGCCCAAGGACAAAGGAAAGGAAAGAAAACAAATGGTTAACTAATAGAGATCACAGTCATACAGGACATGAATCTCCATCAGTTTGCAAATGTCTTGGTAAATTACAAGAAAAAGGCAATCTTATCAAATAGCCTAATCTCCAAAAACCTAAAGCCTCAGTTTCCTGGAGCCCCTAATATCACCCCTCCATAGTGATGTGAGGAACAAAGGCCAGAAGGAAATTGCAGGTAAAATTAAATTTCCTTACAACCTGCAGCCCATTGACACATACTTGAGGTAAATACAGACTATAACATTTCTCCAGGAACCCCCTACCGTCCTAATGCTTTAATAGAGGCAAACAGCCTTAGCTTGACAATAGCAAGGCCTTAGGTGTGTTAGGACTCCTCTTTAGCATATCAAAGTCCTTCTGGTGGTCTCCCTTTTGACTGTACTTCTCCAACTTCATAGTAAAGAAGGAGCCACTCTTCACCACCCCAGTGCAGTTCTTCCTGTCCACAGGTCCCATCCCATGCTTTAGTAAAATCACCTTTTTGCTCCAAAGACATCTTCAAGAATTCTTTCTTGGCCATTGGCTCCAGACCCCATGAACCCCACCATCACTCCAAAACTTCATCAATAGGTACTAAAGGTTAAAGAAGGGCCCTCAAGGGGGACACCCACATTGCCAAGGCCCCTGTGGGGAGAGAAGGCAGCTGAGAAAATGGAACAGTTGTCAGGCAGGGGTGTGGGGGAAGCTGCCAGTCCCCTGGAGCCCTGCACTGCCAGAAAGGCTGGGCTTTCTGCCTGGGGTGTCTTTAACAAGAGCTTCTCTGAGAAAGCATCAAAGAGCCCACTCCAGAGAGAAAGGAACCCTGCTGCAAAGGAACAATATCTCAAAGTCCTTTCTGGAAGTTATGAGGAGGCTTCTTGGGGTCACTGCATTCTGTGTAAAGGGTTCTAAGACTGACCCAAAGAAACAAAGGGGATCCAGCCCAGTGATTGGGGCAGGGTACCTATGGGGAAATGGGGAATTAGAGGGCTGTGGCAGTGAGGGAACCAAGGTACAAGGCAGCCCCTTGTGGGCTTGATGCACTCCTTCCAGGAAGCCCTCCCCACAGCCCTTCTCCTCACCAGGGAACCATCTATCTGTTACCTTGCCCCTAATGTAGGGGTCAAGGTTGTCATCAGGCCTTGCCAGACCAAGGCCCTGGGACCTCCACCAGCAGAGCAGGAGCTCAGTCATGCTTGTGGAAGAGGAGCCAATGAACATGCCAGGAACCAGTCCCTTCCTCTGGTGCTGGGCCTACATTTTTTAAAAAAAATGTTTATTGATTTTGAGAGGTGAGGGAGGAGCAGAGAGAGAGAGGGAGAGAACGAGAGAATCCCAAGCAGGCTCTGTGCTGTCAGCGCAAAGCCTGATGTGAAGCTCAAACCCATAAACTGTGAGATCATGACCTGAGCTGATGCCAAGAGTCAGACGCTCAATTGACTGAGCCATTGAGGCGCCCCATGCATTCATTTGTACCTAGATGTGGGATGGTGGGCTCTAGCCCTCTGTCTGGGCATGGGGGCAGCTCTTCACAAGGGCCACTGTTCAGGTCTGGAGCGGCCAGTCACGACGACTCAACAGGCTATGAGGAGGACCCTGCCCTAACCATGGGTCAGGCTTCTTTCAGACAAGGACTTAAGTCTGGGGCCACAGCCCTGCCACTGTCTGGTTCCGCATCTTCCCATGTCATGGAAATATAGTAATGGCTTTTTGTTATTTTAAGTCATTCCCTGCATGTGATTAACTTTTAGGTATTCATAAGATTTTCTTCATGTAGATAAATGGGCACATTAGAAGATAATATGGCAGGGTTTCTCAGTCTCAGCACTACTGACATCTGGGCTTGGACCAAATTGCTTTTTGTGTGAGGAGCTGTCCTGAGCATTGTGGCTGTTTAGCTGCACTCCTGGCCTCTAGCCACTGGATGCCAGTAACTTTGGCCCCATCTGTGACAACTCAGAATGTCTCCAGACACTGCCAGGGTTAGGCTCCAAGTTCTGATGTGTGACTGGGAAATGTGGTTCATCTTGTGTAAACCAAGGACAGCAGGTTTGGAGACAAGGTGGACTCTGAACCTGGAGTGAAGTCATTCAGCTGGGGGTCCTGCCCCTGGAAAAGCCACATTGTACAGCTGTGCTTGGAGCCCTCATCTGAGCACCACGTGAGCCCATGCAAATGTTGAAGGTCCCTGCAGAGCCCAGCACCAGTGACTGCAAAGCTGCTCTGTACAGCAACACCCCCACCGTGGACCCCATTGTGATCCAGCATGGGTCTGTGCTTCCCCGTACGATAACTGGTCCAGCTACAGAAGTGGTTCTCTGAAGACCTCCCCGAAGCTCTCTTTCTGCAAGCTTTATGTACCCAGTTTTCAAAGTTCCTTTTAAGACATGGTTCCAAGGTTCTCCGGGTGCTCAAGTGAGACTGTTTTTGGAAATGAAATAGGCCCTGTGACAGTAAATGCTGCTGCTTTTTCTGGAATCTCTTGGTTCTCTTTCTTCCTAGTACTTGGTGGAAGCTACCATGAATAACCCTCATGATTCTCATTGTATCAGACAAGACGATTAAAGTCACAGGAGACAGGAACTCAGCTTAAACTGACTTACATAACTGAAAAGTCTAGCAACAGGGAGATCAGGCATGGCTGGATCCTGAGCTTCAAATGAGGTCATCATGGCCTACTCCTCCCTTCAGCCCTGCTTTCCTCTGTCTTAGCTTTAGTCTGTAGCAGGCCCCATTCACGTGGGGGCCCTGACAGCTCTAGGCTTGCATTATCCTTACTGTGTACAATCTCAGTGGAAAGTGTGTCTCTTTCACAGTACTTTCAGCAAAAGTCCTCGGACTAAATCTTTCTGTTTTTTATTTAAAAAAATTTTTTTAAGTTTATTTATTTACTTTGAAAGAGACAGAGACAGCATGAGTGGGGGAAGGGGTAGAGAGAGAGGGAAAGAGAGAGAGAGAGAAAGAGAGAGGGAGAATCCCAAGCAGGCTCCACACTGCACATAGCCTGATGTGGGGCCGAAACTCACGAAACTGAGAGATCATGACCTGAGCCAAAACAAGAGTTGGACTCTTAACTGACTGAGCCACCCAGGTGCCCCAGGACTAAATCTTAAGGGACTTACTTGGGTCGCATACCTACCCCTGAGCAAAGCCCCAAAGTCAGGGGGAAAGAACATACAGATTTGGGTTGACCCAACTCATGTGCCTGTTCCAGGTACCCATTCCATGGGAGGGGTGAGTGGGCCGGAGGGGCCCCTTCTCCTAAGCTACAGGGACTGAGGATAAGGGAAGTGCAGTTCCTCAGAGGAACATCTGTGTGGCCATTACCAGAAGAAGGGCAACTCATTGCTACACAAACTATCTGATGGTCTTGGTGCTTAGGGAAAAGCAAAAAGATGAACCCCATAGCCCAGAGCCAAGGATGTGTTACCCTATCATACCACCCGCCTCACAAATACCAGTTACAAATCGAGGCTACTGCTCCTTTACCTTTTCTTGTTAATTGTTAATGCTCAGTCTGTGATCAGCATCTTGTTTGAAACTGTTCTTGCTGAAGGGGTGCAGATCCCTTCCAAATGCTCAGCAGATCCAGAACAGGTGCAGTCAGACCTTGAAGGCAGAAGCTTCTCGATACCAACAAGAGCCCTCAAGATGGGTCCTGCCGGTACTCTTGGCCCCGCTTGGCCCCCCTCTGATGAAGTTGCGCAGTGGGCTCTGCCCCCAGTCTATGGCCATGCCTGGCCACTGATCCCCAAACACATGCCCTCTGGACACACCCAAAGCAGACCTCTCTAGAACTGTCAGGATGGGTCCTGGAGTCCTGTCGCAGATGCCCCTCCAGGTTTCAATCTGGGTCATCCTGTCCCCCTGAGACTTCCTTCCTGTTGCATCTCAGAGAACAGCAGTTGGAGTCACAGTCCTTTCCAACCAAGAGGTCCCACCTCCTTGGGAAGACTGACCTACCTCCAATGCCCTTCCCCCTTGATCAAGATCACGTAATAAAGGGTTTCAGAGAAGCCTCGTGCCTGTCATGATCTGGCCCATCCTCTGTACCCCACTGAGATTGTTGGTGGTGACATGTCCCATTCCTTGTAAGTAGGCATGCTCAAGTGACTGTCCACACTGTATCACACTTGGTCCACTCTGCTCTCTCTGCTGCACGATCTACCTCCCATCTGCACCAACATACTACCCACATTCATACCTCACGGTCTCTACTATCTCCCCTCCATTATCTACACTAGAGAGTCTATACGATAAAGAAGGTCTGCACTGTGGTGATTTCTTGCCCTGTGCTATTATCAAAACGCAATGGGCATCTTCTCTCATAGAAACAACAGACCTCTGCTTTTCCCAGACTCATGCCAGCACCCACACGATGGGTCCCTCTTCAAAGGTCCAATGCAAGGGTAAGCACTGTGCTCCAACGTTCCCGGATCCTTTTCTCTGTAGCTCCCAAGACCAGGATCTGGATGGTCAGGAGGCAGAGGTTTCATTGTTTATAATAATTCATTTATTGCTATAAAAGTCTGGAATTTGGTGCAGAATCTGTGTTCTGAAATTGGTAAAAAAAAAGAAAATCAATGGTATTTCCTTTTTAGGAAGATATTTTGTTTCCACGGTTGTCAAGGCATTTTCATGCTATGTGTCTCTGTGTCTTCTAAATTTTTGTTTAATGTTTATTTATTTTTGAGAGAGAAAGAGACAGAGTGCAAGAGGGGGAGGGGCAGACACAGAATCTGAAATAGGCTCCAGGCTCCGAGCTGTCAGCACAGAGTCTGATGAGGGGCTTGAGCTCACCAATGGTGAGATCTTGACCTGAGCTGAAGCCGACGCTTAACTGACTGAGCCACCCAGGCAACTCTATCTCTGTGTTTTCTAAAGTAAAGCACTGGGTCTTGGAAGAACCAGAGTGTGTTGTGGTTGGTGAATTTTCCCACTGACTTAAATCCTGAAAAAAAAAGAATGAAGAGATTCTCCAGGGGTAGTTTAGATGACATTTCTTCTGATACATCAGGAACCTTGGGGATTTGGGGGGCCAACTTCCTCACCTGAACAGAGGAGGAAACTATACCACTGAGGCTCCAGGTGATCTACCTGAGGCCTTGTCCTGGCTGGTGCCTTAGCTGGTGTCAGAACTGAGGACCCTTGGCTGCCAGTGCAAGGTATTTTGACCACACAAGGATGAAGAGTTGAAGGGGTAAGGAAGAAAAGCTCAAGTGTGCAGAATTACAAGAGAGGGGAGACACAACATGGCCTAGTGGTAGCTTTATGGGAGATGAATTGTTCTACCCTCCCCAAAGACAGAGGACATGTCTTTATCAGTCTACCCTCCCCACAGACAGAGGACATGTCTTTATCAGTCAAACCCATTTATACACTCAGCTTAGGAAGAAAAATTAATATTCTGTCATGCAGGAGTTTTATAAGGGAAGGTCCTCCCCAGCCAACAAGGCAGAGCATTAATCTTCTGCCCTATATAAGGAAGGCGTGTGTTGTTTTTTACAACTAAGTTATGGTGAGTGCTGAGGAATTGACAAGTTTTTGGCTCCACTTTATAAATGCCCTGTAGGAAATCTGTCCTGGCGAGGAGATCCTCTGGTCTGAATGGTATTGGCACCAAGCTTGCAATTCATGAATGGTGCCACCAAGTGGCGGTAGGTGGCATGGCCCTGTGGTCCAATCTTGGAGTCATGGCAGTGTATGTACTTTAGTTTCTGGATCAGAGTGTCTTTTTTTTTTTTTTCCCCCTTTGGGAAAGGACCAGAGATTTCAAAAATCTGTTACCCTTTAAAGGGTTAAGAATCAGGGCACCTGGGTGGCTTAGCTGGTTGAGTGTCAGACTTCAGCTCAGGTCATGATCTCCAGCCCTGCAAGGGGCTCTGTGCTGACAGCTCAGAACCTGGAGGCTGCTTCGGATTCTGTGTCTTCCTCTCTCTCTGCCCTCCCCAGCTCATGCTCTGTCTCTCCCCCTCTCTTTCGAAAATAAAGCATTAAAAAAACAAAGGGTTAAGAATCATGGTTATGAGAGATAATTTAAATTTTTGTTTTAAGATAAATAATATTATATACTTCAAAAAATATAATCAGTAAAAGGTCATTCTGTCATTTCTGCTCTAGCCACCAGTTTCCTTTCCATAGATGACCAACATTTATTAGTTTCTTATGATCCTTCAACAGAGGCTTTATGATTGCTTACACACATGCATATGCTCTTTTTTCTTGTCTGTTTTACACGCACGGGCATGTCACATACACTTTCTTCTCTTTGTTCTTTTTTTCTCAAACAATATATCTTGAATGTTCCATGTTAATTCATCATATTTCCTTGTTCCCTCCTTTTATGGTTGCATATAATTTGAGTAGATGTGCCCTCACGTTTTGAAGAGTCCCCCATTCATGGGTATCAAGGCTATTTGCAGGCATTTACCACACAAACAACACAACTCTGCTCATGGCTATCTTCCATGTGTGTAGTATATGTGTATAAAAATTCCTAGGAACCAAATTTTTAGGTCAAAGGGCTTGTGCACTTGTAATTTCAATAGAAGTGATCTAATTTTCCTCTATTGAAGTTGTACCAATTTTTACTCCCAGGAGCAGTGCAGGCTTCCAAAATTTCCCCTTGCCCTCAGGATATATTGTGTTGATGCACTCCTGGGTCTCTGATAGGTAAAAATTATGGTGTTTAGGTGTATGTGTGTGTGTGTGTGTGTGTGTGTGTGTGTGTGTGTGTTTAATGTTTATTTTTGAGAGGGGGGGGGAGACACAGAATCTGAAGCAGACTCCAGGCTCTGAGCTGTTAGCACAGAGCCTGACGCAGGGCTTGAACTCACAAGCCTTGAGGTCATGACCTGAGCCAACTCTGATGCTCAACCCACTGAGACACCCAGGTGTCCCTAGGTGTATTTTTAAACTCACATTTCTAATTATGAATAAGAAGGATACCTTTTCAGATGTTTAAAAGTCATTTGTATTTCTTTTCCTGTGAACTGTTTACTCCATATCTTTGTCTGTTTCTTTTCTATTGAATTGTTCTTTTTTCTTATCTATTTTTGATGCTATGTATATATTAGGGAAATGAACTGTTAGTGATCTGAGTTGCAAATACAGTATTTTGTTCCTTATTTGTGTTGACTTTGCTTATGGTGATGATTGCTATGTAGGAAGTTTTCTGAAGTCAAATTTAGCATCTTTTATGTTATGGCTTTTTAGTTTTGTGGAAGACACAGAGGCCTTTTCTGCTCCAAAATTCTTTCAAAATTCTCTCAATAGTGATGGTTGGCTACGGCTCACCAGATTTAGGAGTCCTGAGTTAGGTGGAGGCAGGCCTGTGCCTTTGACCCTGTGGAATGTGGACATCAGCCACTACTGCTCCTGCGTGAAGGGATGGGGTCCAACACCAGGGTTAGCCCAGAGGCTGCCCATGGGAAGAGTTTCAGGAGAGTTGTTGAAGGGAACAGGTCAGAATTAGCCACCCACCCCTATCCACAGATGCACAAGGCTGTGCAGATCATCTCTAGGCATAGGTGTCTGGTTTCCTACAGGATTTGACCACATGGGAGAAAGGCAAGAAGATGAAAGCATTTGTATTCCATACTTGACATTTAAGGCTATGGAATCATTTCCTCCCAATTGTTGCTATCCAGTGATTGACATTCAGGGTGGGGGGTGGGGTGGGAAGCTGGGCCCCTAGAAGGCTAGATGAAGCTGAACTTTTTGTTGGCTAGATGAACAGCATATTTAAGTAGGTGGAACACAAACAGTGGAGACAAGCCCACCTCAAGCGGCAAGGGGCGGTAGGTCAGGAATCTGCCCCTGGCCTGCTTTTGGGCTCTGCCGTTTTTGCTTTTGTTTGGCACTTGGGCTACATAGCTGCCCTGCCAGGACCAGCTTCTCCTCTAAGGGGAGGCTCTGGCCCTTTGGGTCATTGTGAGTGTTTATTGGGCTGGGAGAGAGGTTTGGGGAGTGGAAGGTTGCCCAAGGCTACAGGAAGTCCACACCAAGTCTGCTGTTAGTGCCAGTCAGGCTCAGGATTTAGCTTTACCCAGCTCTTTCTCCTCAGGGTCTCAAGTCTGCCCCTCAGAGCTGCAGGAGCCCCTACCCCCACCCAGGCCTCCTCTTCCTTTTGCGGCCCTCCCCGTTTTCACCCTAATCAAGCCAAAGGAGAAAAGAAAACAGAAGGCAAATAAGCAGGATATGGGGGAGGAGGTACCTGAGCCTCTGCCCTGAGCATACAAGGCACCCTGTGCACAAGGCATCCAGGTATAGCCCACAGCTTACATCTGCCCCAGGACTGAATGAAAAGGCCAGAGGGGTCAAAGGTGACACTAGCATCTCCAGCACAACCTTCATGGACTTCAGGGGGGATTATTCACATTCTGGGCGGGGGGGGGGGGGGGGGGACATCACCGACGCTGTTTGGGATGTGTGTGTGTATCTGGAAATGGACGAGGTTAGGGCCCTTTGCATTCAGGACAGCGAGGAGAGAGGAGGCTCGGGCGAGGCCCCAGGTAGGGGAGGTCAGCAGTGGAGGGCTCAGGTCGCACTGGGCATTAGAAACAAGGGTGATGGGTGGTTACAAGAGACTGGAGACCTGGAATGCAGCCCACGACTGGGGGGTCTGCGGTGGGGGAGCCTCCCCTCCCAGATGGGGCTTTCCCTAGAGGCTTTGATCCCCGAGGGCTTCTCGCCTGGGGCCTCCGCACGCGGCCGCGCGGGGCGAGCAGGGCGCGGTCGCCTCGGCCCCACCACGCGGCACGAGCTCCCGAGCCCGCCAGGGGGCAGCGCGGCGCCGGGGGCAGAGTGCGGGCGCGGTGGAGCTCGCCGTCACCTGTTCGACCTGCCAGAGGACTAGACCACTACGGCTCCCGATCCGGCAGGTCCGGGACGCTCCCGGGAATCTGTGTGCTCCCCAGGGTCCCGTGGGGGGGGGGTGTCGGGGCGCCGCGGCTTCCAGAGCCCGGGCTCCGGTCCCGGTCCTCCAGCTCAGCCCCGAAGAGCCCGGGGCCCCAGGTGCGCCCGCCCGCCCCACCGACTGTCCCGGCGCCGGGCTCGGGGAGGGGGCTGGGCATCAACGCATCTTTGTCCTCCCTTTCTTCCCGCCGCACGGTCTCGCCCGCGGGCGTTTTCCGACCCGCGCGGCTTGCCGGCGCTGTGGGTGGGGGGCGGCGGGCGAGGCCGGGCGGGGCGGTGGTGCGGGCGCCGGGCGGCCGCCGCAGGCCGGTGCGGGGAGCGCCGGGCGGCCGCGCCGCGTGCGCCCGGCAGAGGCGGCCCTGCGTGCCGTACGCCGCGTCCGGGGCGCGCCCGCCGCTATTCAGCTTCCCGGGCTCATTAGCAGTCTCGGTGTGCGGCTCGGCGCGGGCTCACAAAGAGCTGCGGCGGCGGCCGGGCGCTCGGCCTCGCGGACGGAGCCGGAGGCGGCGGGGCGGGGGCTGCCGTGGACCCGCGCAGCCCGGCGCCCGGCCCAGGTAAGCTGGGGGCCGCGGCCGCAGCCTGGGGGCTCGCGGGCCGGCGCGGCGCGGGGGTGGGGGGACCCGGGACGCGGGGCGGGGCGCGGATGCCGCGGCCCGAGCGCTGCCCCCCGGACCCGGCGGCACTGCGGCGCCGCCGGGCGCCGCTGGAGTCTGGGGGTGCGGACCGGCGCCCCTTCCGACCGGCGGGCGGGCGCGGCGAGGCCGAGCCGGAGGCTAGCGCATGCCCGGCGGGGGGCGCCGCGGCGAGGGGCGACCCTGCGCGGACAAGGGGCGCTGGCCGGCGGTGGCTGCCCGTTCCGGTCCCGCCGGGCTGGCCGGGCCGCTGGTGCGTACCGCGGCCCCGCTTGGCGCTGGCACCAAGTCCCCGTGCAGAGCAAGTCCTGAGTTTGGGGTCGCTTATGGGTTCCCTGCCTCCCGGGAAGGCCAGCCCCGATCTTCGCGCCCCCCCCCCCCCATTTCCCTTTATAATGAGGCCCAGAGGGAAAAACTCCTCAATTAAAAATTCCACCCCTTGGTTCCCCTGGGCCACCGGCAACGGGGCTGGGGGTGCGGCGCAACCCGCCACTCGCGTCGGCCCCTGCCTCACGGAGGGCACAGCCTGGCCAGGTTGCTGTTGGGGCATCGGGCCACCGACGATCCGGGCGGACATCGAGCCCCCGGCCCCCAAGCCGGGCTTTGCGCGGCGCGGGTCGGGTCGGGCGGCGGGCCTTGGTGTGCCGAGGCTGGGGGCGAACTTGCCCGGGGTCGGGCGCCGAGGAAAGGTCCGGAGGGCGCCCGCGAGGGGCCCGCCCTATCTGAGCCTCCCGGTGCTCGGAGGCTGAGATTGAGCCCGCTGGTTTTAACTTCGTATTTACTTGCAGGAGGAGGACTTAATTCTTTCAGATCAGTTCGTTCACTGCCTGACAGGGACCGGACTCAAATCTGCGGTTAAAACAAACTCACAAATGGCCATGCAGACGGTGAAGTACCCCCAATCACGAATCCCATCCCAGCACTTCTTCCTGTGGGTGGGGTGGTCCCTGGCCTCTTCAGCCTCTGCCCTCTTTTCTGGGACTCCGCCCCCCACCCAATGTCGGTTTAAGAAACAACAGTGGTTTTAGAAATGATGACCCTCAAGCTTCCGGAGAAGAAGCGGGACAACTTTTCCTGAAGTACACATATGAGGTGCTCCGTGGGTACCCGGCCTCCGGGTTAGACCTCCTCCTGCTGAGGTGATAGTGGGGGCTTCTCCTCCTGTGGGCAGCCGCCACCATGCAAGGCACACGGTCCTGTTTCTTAGTCCAGAGCTGCCAGGATGTCCTGCCCTGTGTCCTCACTCCAGGGTGGCGATCTCCACTGCTTGCATCTACAGCCTGGGCTGGAGTGGGTCTCCTGGATGAAGGACCACATTGGCTTGGGAGCTGCTGGGACTCTGGGCAGTGTCCAGGGAGTTAGTGGACCAGTTGGAGCTTGCTGGAGGTCAGCTCCCTGAGCTGGCAGCCTCTCCAGGGGGTGCCCCCAGCACTGGCCAGGAGACCCTTGGAGTGGTGTCCAGAGCGGGGCTTGCGTCTGGTGATGGCAGTAGTGATGGGGCACTGCCAGGGTCTTCTGTGGGCGGCTCTCTCTCCAGACCTCTTGTCGTTTGTTAGGGGGCACTGTGGTGTCCCTACCCCCACTGCCTGCCTTTCCACCTCCAGCCAGTACTGGGCTTCTGCGCCTGGGAGATGTGCAGGCTGAACCAGATGGGGTGTGTGTGTATGTGTGTATGTGTGTGTGTGTGTGTGTGAGAGAGAGAGAGAGGTGGGGTAGGCCTGTCAGGAGAGTGAAGCTTGTGGTGGTCAACTTCTTACTCTCTTCCCCGGTATGTGCTTCCTTGGACACCCAAGGCCGAGTGTGGCTCGTTAACTTGTTTGCATGATCATCCTCTGAGTAGTTGTCTCCCTCCCTGCCGCCTTTTTAAATATAAAATATTAGTTTCACAGGAATAATTGGTGGGGATGGATTGTGAAATGGAGGTGCATAAATAATTCAATTTGCCAACCGAGCTAAGAAATGCTGGATAAAAATAAAACATAATTGTAAAAGACACCAGTCGCACCCCTGGAAACTGAGAGGGAGCGCTAAAACACCTTGATGTTTCCTAGACACAACTGAGGAATTCAGAGGAAAGACACATTGGATGGGGTGGTTGGCATCGGACTGGACTTTGTTTGGATTGGGTGACTGTGTGGCTTGTCTCAGGGGAGAGATACACGGGGGACCCCCTAGGCCTCGGCTTCTCCCTATCCTGGCTCGGCTTGCTGGACCTGGTGACTCAACAGGTGAGGGCCTCTGGTGACACCACAGTTGGAACTCTTGGAGAAACCTTTGTTGTCAGGGGAGGGCAGGTGGGCACAGAGGCCCTGAACACATCAGCTGCTGACCTTAAGGGCTTTCTGGAACAAGTGGCAGAAACGAGCATGCCTGCCTTGCAACTCGGCCTTAGAGAAATGGAGAGAGGGAGAGCCCAGGTGCCAATACTTCTGACCTTGCCAGGTGGCCGTGATGAATGGGCAGGTGTAGGCATGGACTGTCCTGCAGCTCAGTCCCTAACGTAAGTCCCATCTGATGATTGCTCACCAGAAGGCAGCCCAGGTGCCTGTTGGTGGTTGGACCATGTGCCCACAGGGAGGATTCTGTGGCTCCATCCCCCTCTCTGTGTCCCCCGCCCACCACCTGGGTTGGGTCCAGTTTGTGTCTCTGAGGAGCCTGCTGGCATAGGCTGAGTCAGCTGGCGTGGGCTGTCTTCCCACGCCTTTCCTGAAGTCAGTTCATTCTCTCCCTGTCCTCTCTCGGACACATGAGGGAGCCCAGGGAGGACAGTAACCTCAAGGTCACAAAGCCAGGCTGTCTCCATGGGGCTTACGGTTCCCCAGTCTGTTTGGGAGCCCTACATATTGGTGGGGTGCCATTGCTCTGTGAATTAGGATTTCTTGGCTGGCTCTGGGGTTTTTAAGTTGGGCTGCAGGGTTGCCTCTCAGCAGATGGGGCCTAGGCCAGGTCTGGTGTTTCTTGCTCAAGTCCTCAGTGGCTTCCCAGTGCCTACTCCACATGCATGTCCCTTGGTCTGGTTCCTCTAGGCAGACAGGATCGCTGCCCAGGCTTGTCCTGGGTTGTTCCCACCCTGTCCTTTCCTGCCGCCTTGGCCTGGGGCCCTTGTGTCCATCCTTGATGATCCCAGCTAAATGTGGACTGCTTTCCTCTTATCCCCTGGTTCTCAAATTTGCCAAGATCATACTTGCCTCAGGACATTTGCACCTGCTTTTCCCTCTCCTTGGCATGGCCTCCAGGTGTCCACCTTGCTTTCTCCCTCACAGATCTCTGTCTCTGTGCCAGTTCCCTCCATCACCTCCCCTTTTCTTCTTGCTTTGTGTTTCATCTTAGTACTTAACCTTTGATTTGTTATTTCCATACTGTTTTTTTTTAAAGTTTATTTATTTATTTATTTTTGAGAGAGAGAGAGACAGAGAGAGAGAGAGAGACAGAGAGAGACAGAGAGAGCATGAGTGCGGGAGGGGCAGACAGGGAGAGAGAATCCCAAGCAGGCTCCCCGCTGTCAGCATGGAGCCTGATGTGGGGCTCGAACTCACAATGACCTGAGCTGAAGTCAGACACTTAACTGACTGCACCACCCAGGCACCCCTTGCTGCTTTTTTTTTTAATTGCTTCTTACCACTCCAATGTAAAGACCTTGTTCTCCTCTGTATTCCTGGCAGCTAGAACAGTACCAGGCACCTCGTAGACCCTCAGTGCTATGTGGTGGATGAATGAATGAGTGAGACCCCCAGGAGTGGGGTCTTCTTCCCTTCAGCCTGGCTCCCTGCTCATCCTTTTTCTAAGACCCAGGGCTGGAACTGAGCTGTAGTCACATTAGTCACATTTGTATTCACGGTTGGTGGATCCTTCCTAGAGCTCTGCACAGAACCTTGTGCTCAGTGGGCAGACAGGAAAGAGCTGGGGAATTATACAGTGCAGGCGTGTTTTCACATAGGCCAGGAGACAACACGGTTGGAAAGGCAAGCCGGCCCAAGGAGTGGGTGTTCTGATTCTTCACAGAAACTCCTTTTTGGATTCTTGGTTGTTTGGTGTGCACTAGGGCTGTTCCTACTGCCAGAGCCAGCCCTGCGTTATCCCTACAGTCACCTGGGAGATAGAGGCGCTGGGAATGAGGCATCCTCTTGCCCAGGTTCCCTTCTTCCTCCATCTGGATATTTCTAAACTTGTCTTGTACCTTACGTCAGACCCGACATCTCAGGGCTCCCAGCAGCCCTGCCTGCCCCTGTTTGCCAGCCTTCCATTCCAGAAGCCTCCCCCAACCTGATTCTCTGTGCCTGTGCCGTGGCCTTGCCTGGGAAGGTGCATTGGTTTTACAAGGAGGAAGGCAGCATGAGATTGGGAAAGAGGATGGGGTTTGGAGTACTGAGAACTGGATTCAGAGAACCTGCCTCTGCCACTAACCCTTGGGGCCTTGGACAGGTCACTGCCCTTGGGAGTCTTTCTCCGCATCTGTCATACTTACATTATAGCTCTTGCCTGTGGTTGTTTTGGGGGCATAGGTGAGCCCCAGGATTGAACTGATGCGAGGTATCTTTACCACGGCTAGGGCTTCATGGAGTCCCTTGTGGCCTGCAGGCCTGTTGTGGTTTTTCCTATTTTACTGGGGAGTTTGAAGGGTCAGGTTTTGGTAGTTTCAACTACAGCCTTGTAAGAGAATGTAGCATAGGTGTTTTGTAAACTCCAAAGTGCTGTTCTCAGGTTAAGTGCTACATCTGTTGTTTTGTGTCTGAAAGATCAAAATGAAGAAGGAAAAAAACATGCGGTTGAGTTTCCTGCATCTACCGACTGAGAAAATGTTTTCGTCTGGTGGGGTTCTGAAAACTGAAGCACTCCATCTGAAGATGGTTTTTGATGGAGAAACCAACCCAATTAAACACCCAGTTGGTGGGCACTTCTGTGTGTTGAGTTCTATTCCTCGGTGTTTGCTATTTTTAATAATTTCCCATTTAATCCCAAATCTGCCTGAGAGGCAGATCTGTTGCCTCATCTTGGCAGCAAGAAGGCTGAAGACCAGGCGACTGTGACTGGCTCGAGAGCACCTTCAGGGCAGTTAGAGCTGGGATTCTGGCCTCAGTTGGAGAGAGCACAAGGCCCGTGTTCTCCCCCAAACTTCCCATCCCACTGCAGCTTAGTTCTTATCATACTAAGTTTTTAAACTGGGTGGGTGTGAGTAGGGTTTATGACCACTCATGTGATACATACAAGGGTTAATTTTCAACACGTGCTTAGAGACTCTGATAGCTTGTGACCAGTGGGACGTGAGTGCTGGTTGGTGTTTGGAGAGTCATGGACATGTCACAGATGCCCGGGGGCCCTTCATGGGGACAGAGAGAGGGTTGGGAGCTTGCCACCCAGAAAAATAGCTAACACTGTTGGTGGGTCTGTAAGGTGTTTTCCTTTTTGCACTTGGAGCTAACATGGATTCTTTGCACTTCCTGCCCCAAGAATTAACTGTGCAGAGAGTCACTTGGCTCTGAAATGCTCAGGCCCTTGTTCTGAAAATTCTAATAAGTAAATAGTGAGGAGAACAATATTTGCATTTAGAATTCTCGGTTGGGATATATCTATATATAATACACGTTTATATATATATATGTATGTATACATTATATCTATCTATCTATTTTAAAATTGATTTAAAATTTATATTCCCGGAATTGATTCCCCCCGCAAGGCAGCCCTAAATATGAATTTCTCTGAATTGTTGTATGCGTCGTTAATTTAATAAAAAATATATAATGTATTGTTTTTCCCTGTTGGCTTGATTATCACTTGTCTTGGAAAAATCCATTGTTTCAATAACAGGAGCCCCATTAACTGAGTGAGTGCATGCATTTAGTGATGATGGATTTCTCAGGTCCTCCGGCAGCAAGTGTGTGCATTGTTCAAATAAAACACACTTTACGTTTCTCGGTCTTTTGGTGCAATAAGTGAGCCATGTGCTCTAACATCTGTCCGTATTATCCAGAGCTGGTGACAGCTGTCATGGGTGGGGTAGAGTAGGAGCGGGGCCTGTGTTAGGAATTGGAAGCTCTAGAAAGCCCTGGTCTGCCTCCAAACAGCCAGCGATCGCCGCTGCTCAGACTTAAATCCTTCTTAAAAGGGCACACGTAGGTCTGCGCTTCCTTCCGCACCAGCCGCTGAGTTACACTGAGTTATGCAGATGAAGTGAGGTAAGATGTGGGCGAGCGTTTTGTTACAGTAAAGTGCTTGCTTGATCAGTGCCAGTCACCAGGGTTAGAGAGAGAGAGAGAGAGAGAGAGAGAGAGTGTGTGTGTGTGTTTCTCCCCAGCCTGCCCGATGGGCCTCAGACACCAGGAACTCCTTGGGTCCCTAACTGGTGCTGGCTGGTAACAGTGAAAGCGGGCGGCTGACCAGTGGATGGGTAATTGATGCTGCCCACCTGGCCTGACTGTTAGACCGCGCCCCTGACGCAGCCTGCTCGTGTGGATGGCTGTTTCTCCAGGGAGCGGTGGTGGGCTAAGCCTGACCCACAGCCCCTACCAGCTGCGCCTTTCTTTGTGTATGTACTGTGAAGATTCTGCTTGTGGCCTTTCTCTGCCCTTTGGGTGCTGGAGAGGAGCATGCCAACGTATGGCAGCATGGATGTGCCATCTGCCTTTGGTTCTTGCGGGGACGTCTCTGAGGTGTTTCTTGGGTCGGAAACTCTGAGAGCAGAAGCCCCTCCAGACCCAGAACTCCTGACTGTGTCTGTCCTTTGGGCTTTAACAGATTTCGGCTTCTAAGTTAATTGCATTTCATTAAGTAATAGTTTTCTTCTTGATCACAGGCTGGTCTGTGCTTAATCAGCGATGAGCTGGTGCCTCTAGACTTGATGTGATGTCTGCAGAGGCACCTCTGACTTGCATCGGCTTCGTGTCGGTGCCTGCCTTGGGGGGACCCCTGGATGTGGCAGTGTTCTCCCCCTGCTAGCTATGGGAACCCTGTCTTAACTCTCTGTATGTGTTATTCTTTTTATCCACTCTTTTTATCCAGCCTGTATCCATGGCTTACTACTGATGGAAACAGTGGGGTGCTGGGCACTTAAATGGCAGCCCCTCACCCTGCCCTGCCATTCACCTGTCTTTCACCCCCCTTTGATAAGTGGGGCCTCTGCAGTGCAGGCATTGGGGACAGGTGCCTCCATGTTAGATACCTCTGAACTCTTTGCTGGGAGCTCCATCCATCCATCCATCCATCCATCCACTCAACAGATATTTTCTGAACAACTGCTCTGTCCTGTCTTTCCCAAGCCCTGTCTAGAGCTAGGTGAAGTCAGGATAGAAGGAGCAAAGAGGGGTTGCTGGAGAATGTGGGATGGCATCAGAGGCCTCAATTCTGGCTCTGGGTCCAAAGCACAGATTGGAGGGTGAGAGCCCCAGTATGGGTGGGAGTGGTCATGTACCCCATCCTGGAAGACTGTGTGGGATTGCCTCTCCAGAGTTGAGGCCAGAAGAACCCTCCAGACAGAAGGGGGGCAGCCTGGAGTGGGGCATACGGCGGGCGGGATGGGGGGAGGGACGGACTGTGTAGTTGGCACCAGGCATTTGTGGTTTGTGCCAATCAGAGCTGGAGATGGGGGAAGGGATGTCCTGACTACCAGGGCCTTGAGCTGCCCTTTGAGGCCCTGGGGTGTCCTTGCTGTGGGTTGGGGGCAGAGGAGGTGGGATAAAAATGACATGCACTTTGCCGAGAGGTCTTTAGGACAGTGTTTTCTATCAGCAGACTTCACAACTAGTTGGAACATGGGAGAGGGGCTCATTGAAAGCATGTGGAGGGCCCATGCAGGGGTTTTAGGAGGGGCGCCAAGAGGATGCTGGGACGGGCGCGTGGAGAGGCATGTGCGGAGGGTGTGGGAGCCCATGCGTGGCTGAAGAAGGCCGAGGCCGCATCCTGGCACCTCTCAGAGCCATGTGGCTCCAGGGCCTTCACTCCCTACCGTCTTATGTAGGAGGAGGCCGTTGGTGCTGCCAAGTCCCAGCCTTGCTGGCGCGGATGTTTAATTTTACCCTTTAGAGATTTACAGGCTTTCTAGATTAAATTGCCACTGTTCTTCTACAAAAACGACAAAATCCATGACAAACCATAAATCACATTATTAATTTGCTCACATAGAGTTAACCTCTGCAGCTCTGCTGACTTACTGGAAGGACGGTCGTGAAAACAGAGGAGCCTAGTTTCCAGTTGTCAGTGAGCACTGAAAGACCAGAGGGACACAGGTCACAGTGGCAGGTGCTGCCTCAGCCTGGTCGCAGTGGCCGCCCTGCCTGCCACATGGCCATCTTTGCCCTGTCTGGGCAGCCTGGTGGTCATTGCAAGGGCTCCTGGTGGCTTTCTGGCCTTCTGTAGGGAGGGGGACTGACCCCTGTTGCAGAGGGCAGAGGGAATGGGGAAGGAAGGAGGAGGTGCAGTTGCTGGACAGATGTGCTGAGGCACACAGGGGGCTGGCTTCCAGACGCCTCCTGTCAGTGGTCCTGACTCCCCAGGGCACCCACACCCCGTGCCCTTGCTTCCCTTTTCAGGCTCTAATAGGCTGCAGTGGCTCTTCTTCCTCTGGGTTGTGATGGCTCCAAAAACATCTGTTACAGTTGCTTTCCTCTTTGGAGAGTGGTCATCCTGTTTTCTGCTTTGGCACAGCATGGGGGTGAGCGCCGTTCTCCCTGCTGAAGCCTGTAGCATGGCCCTTGTCACTGCCTGCCGGACCAGGCTTGGGCGCTAGCTGACGTCTTCTCCTTTACTTACTGTCAAACACAGTGTCTGGAAATGGCTTGCTGATTGTTGGGCTATTTAGAAATCGTGATTTGTTGAGAGAAAGCTTTGTTTGATGGGGTGGTGGTACCTGTGTGTTGACCTTTATCCTGCCCATGGGCCACGAGGTTGCACTAGGCAAGGAAGAGTGCGGTGCAGCACTGAGCATCGTGCTGGAGAGGGTCTCAGGGCTCACTCTCCTGACGATTTTATCAAGCACCTGATACCACACTGCAGTTCACTTTGACTGATTCCCAAAGCTGCTTTCTTCCTTTACTGTGATAGAGAAACCAACCCATGGCATATTTAATGTCTGATGTTACACAGCAGAAATCAAATAATTATGTTGGTGGCATGGCAGCCTGTCCATGCTCATGCATGACATCCACAGCAGGGAACCAATGAATGTCTTTGTTGAGGGACTGGCTGTCACTGTCTCCTGAGCCAGAAGAGTCCTGTAAAATCCACACATATTTGTAGAAGTACAAATAGAGTTTACTTTCTTTTTTTTTTTTAATAAAGTATATTTATTTATTTTGAGAGAGCGAGAGAAGGGGGGGGGCAGAAGGGGGGGGCAGGGGAAGAATCCCAAGCAGGCTCCACACCAACAGTGCTGAACCCGATGTGGGGCCTGAATTTATGAACTGCAAGATCATGACCTGAGCCGAAATCAAGAGTTGGAAGCTTAACCAACTGAGCCACCCAGGTACCCTAGAGTTTACTTTCTTAATGACCATCCTTGCAGTGAAATTAGCTTTGGTTTCAGGAGGTAAATAGAGAAGTCATGAATTCGGGGCTGATTATTTTTAACTCACCCACCCCAGTTCCCAGGCTCTCCTGCATATTCCTTCTAGAAACTGCAAGCTCACAGAGGCCTGGAGTCCATGATGGGTGTTCGTTTGTCCAGAAGTCATGTCAGCTAATCATGTGGACACAGGTGGACCTCACATCTCAGGCCCTGACACCAAAAACGTTTTTTTCCCTTCAGACACATGTGCTTCGTGGAATGTAGTCTAACAAATTACTCACCTTAAAGTCATGCACTACATAATTAATAAGAAAAAGGCAGACAACTGAGTAGAAAAAGGGGATAAAAGACACTTCACCTGAAAAAGATCCCAGTAAGCATATGGCAAGATACTTGACTCCATTAGTCATCAGGGAGATGCAAAATAAAATATAAACATGTGCATTAGTCAGGGTTCTCCAAAGAAACAGAATCAATAGGATACGGGTGTGTGTGTGTGTGTGTGTGTGTGTGTGTGTGTGTGTGTGTGTGTGTGTGTGTTTATTATAAGGAATGGGTTCATGTGATTGTGGAGGCAGAGAAGCCCCATGATCTGGAAGCTGGAGCCCCAGCAAAGCTGGTAGTGTAGTTTAGTCTGAGTCTGAAAGCCTGAGAACCAGGAGAGCCAGGGGTATAAACCCCAATCCAAGGGCAGGAGAAGAAATGAGCTCTACCAGGAGGCAGGACAAAGGGGTGAATTCTACCTCCCTCTACCTTTTGTTTTTGTTCAGTTCCTCCGTGGATTGGATGGTGCCCACCCACATTGGGGAGGACCATCTACTGTATTGAGTCCACTGATTCAGATGCTGATCTCATCCAGCAACACCCTCACAGACACTCCCAGAGACACTACACTGATCAATCTGGGCACCCTGTGGCCTAGTCAATTTGATGCATCAAATTAACCATCACAATGTGATATCATTATATACCCACCAGAATGGCTAAAGTTAAAAGAAAATAGGTGTTGGGCAGCAACTGGAACTCTCGCTGTTGACTGGGGTATATATTTGTACAACTAGTTTGGGAGGCTGTTTTATAGTACCTACTAAAGTTAAAAATACATAATCTCTCTGATCAGCAACCCCCCTCTGAATGAAGCTGCATGAAATATGCGTATGGCCCCTGGGCTGTTTGCTGGCCCCTAAAGATAATCAGGTTCTAATCCCAGGAGCCCATAAACATTAGCTTATATGTAAAGCTTTTGGAGATGTGTTAAGGATTTTGAGATGAGATCATCTTGGATCTTCTTGGTGGGCCCTAAGTGCCGACATAGGGGTCCTTCTAAGAGAGAGGCAGGAGGAAATTTGAGGAGAGGAGGAGCCTATGTAACCACAGAGGCAGGGATTGGAGTGATGTGGCCACACGTCAAAGAATGCTGATGGCCCCCAGAAAGTGGAAGAAGAGAGGAATGAGTTCTCCCCTTGAGCCCCTGGAGGGAGCATGGCCCTGTTGAGGCCTTGGTTTTTGCCCACTGGAACTGCTTTCAGCCTTCTAGTTTCTACAGCTGTGAGAGAATACATGTGTGTTGTTCTAAGCCACTCAGTTTTGTGGTGATTTGTTATGGCGGCCATCAAGAGGCATGCGCGAGAGTGTTCACTGCAGCATGGCTGTCATTGCCAAACTGCACACAATCCAGATGCCATTGCCAGCAGACTCACCCAGCACACCAAGACTCACCCAACACACCGAGGTTTACTCACAGGTGGAATGCCATCAAGCAAGCTGAGAGTGCATATTCTATAAGTGTGTGCAACAGTATGGATGAGTCTTACCACCTACTGTTGAGTGAAAAAAACCCACAGCTCAGAGTCCCTTACTGCATGTTTCCATTGATAGGCAGGTCAACAGACAACTCTCATCTGTGGGGCTGGAAGTCAGGTTGCCCTTGGGAGATGGTGATCAGAGAAGGCATGGTGAGGCCAGGCAGAGCTTCTGGAGGTACTGGAAACATGCCATGTGGTGGTTTGCATGGGTGAGTTCCAATTTATGATACGAAACTTTTCAGTACCTATTCTTCAATAAAAGCTGGAAAAAAAAAAAGAGCAGTGCATCATCTTGAGATTTTCAAGAAGAACTTTCAATTGACTGACTCATGGCTTATTTTACTGCTGGAACAATAATATCAAAATCAAGATTACATTTAATGTGAGATAATGAAGTTTTGCTATTCCAACAAGTGCTTATTAATATTTAGATTCCAACTGTACTTTCTAAATGAAATCAGAGAAAAACCCAAGTAAGATGTTAAGATCTATATGCATGTAATTATCATGGGTAAGTTATCTAGATGGAATGAATTTTAATCCCTGCATGTGAAGGCAGCTGTGCTCTTAAAACCAGACACAAACAATCCAGGTGTTGGGGCGTCTGGGTGGCTCAGTCGGTTATGCGTCTGACTCTTGGTTTCAGCACAGGTCACAATCCCACGGTTTATGGGATTGAGCCCTGTGTTGGGCTACATGCTGTCAATTTGGGATTCTCTTTCTCCCTCTCTCTGCCCCTCTCCTGCTTGCGCACAGGCTCTCTCTCAAAATAAATGAATTTTAAGAAACAAGCAAATAAACAACCCAGGTTTGTGAGCATCAGATGCTGTGTGCTTTCAGGTGGGCATGAAGGAAATCCAAGAGTGTTAAGACAGAGTAGAGGGAAATGGTGTGTATGAGCTCTGGGTCAGCCCAGAAATCCAGATAGAGGTTCCCACCATGCACCCCATGCACCCTTCAGGCCATCTTGCCCATCACACAGAGGTCACCAGAGGTCCCTGCTGTCTTTGCCTGTGTCTCTCCCTGGTCTGTTTTTCCTACCCCTTCTGCCTGTGAATTCCTTCTCATCCCTCTCGGCCTTGTATGGGTGGTACCCCTGCTGTGCTGGGAGGCTCTGTCCCTGAGACTGCATTACATAACCAGCCTGCTCCAGTGGTCTTTTCCACGGTTTCTCTCCAGAGATGGCAAAGGAGGAGGCAGAGTGGTGACATGTGACAGAGTCACTGTGCAGGCTTGGGGGTTCCTTGTGTGTCCCTGGCTTCACTCTGGTGAACTGTCAGCCTTGACTTGGCACAGGGACATCATGGTGGCTTCTTCCACGTGGCCAGAGGGCTGGAAGGGATGCCTGAGGGGTGTTCCCAGGCAGGCAGAGGCTGGGGGATCTGTGGGGCCTGGGCCCATCAGGAGCCAGCCTGGTGCAGTGGGGCCCTGCGGCCCTGGTTCTGGCTGGTATTTGTGATGTGGGGAGCACTTCTGCTTGTTGTGGGGGGCGTCACTGTGATTTTAGGAACGTGTTTAGTGTGTATGGTGGTGTGCATCAGACATCTAGAAGCGTGGATTCTCCGTGTCCCTGATGGGTGCTCTCTAGCTGTATCTCCATCCCAGCGTGTGTGTGGAAGCTTTGTTTATGAGGCTGGGGAGAGAGTTGGGTGGCCCAGAACCCAGCTCCTCCTCACCTCCCTCACCTCCTCATGCCCCCTGTCCCCTTTCTCCTGGACCAGACATAGCTTCCTAACTCTTTCCTCCTTTCTCTCGGTGCTGCTTCTGAGACCTGTTCCCAGTGAAGACACGTCCCTGGTATCCCTGTCTGAAATGCATTTCCCCTTCCCTCCTCTTACTTGATGTTGTTTTCCCTCTTGGCACTTACCATTCACCTGGCATCATACTATGAGTTTCTCATCCTACTGCATGGAGAGCCCGCTGAGGATGGGGGTGCTCCATTGTGGGGGGAGGGTGGGAGGAGTTGGGGGCGGGCCTGGGCCGGTAGCAGTTTTGGCCCTGGACGATTAGCTATGGAGCTGGACTCTTGCCAGAAGCATGCCCTGCCTGTGTTGGCCCAAGGACTACTCCTGGTGGCCTGGCCACCCTGGGGACATTGGCACAGCTCAGGGGCGAGTATTTCCATGTGTGTGGTATGCAAAGCATCATGCTGGGTTCTGATACACACAGGAAACAGTGTGGTGAGGACTGGATGCTGCTCTTGGGGCTTTTGATTTGGTGAGTTTGTTGTTGAGGGGGGGATGTCATCATCAATGGATATAAGAATAAAGGGTCAGGGGTGCCTGGGTGGCTCAGTCATTTGAGCATCCGGCTTTGGTTAAGGTCATGATCTCATGGTTTGTGAGTTTGAACCCACATTGGGCTTGCTGTTGGCAATGTGGAGGCCACTTTGGATCCTCTGTCTCCTTCTCTCTGCCCTTCCCCTCGCTTGTGCTCTCCCTCTCTCTCAAAAATAAATAAACATTAAAAAAATAAAGGGTCAAAAGGGGTCCTGCAAGGAGGCATCAGGGAGGAAGATGCATACTTGAATGAGGTGGTCATTCTGATGGTGGCTAATAAAAATCAGAAGGTGATAAGGGGGTGTGTATACCAAGACGAGACTGTACTGGGTTATATCCTTCCAGAGAGCACAGATGGAAAGGGAAACAGTAACTTGGCAGTGGAGAAACCTGACCATCACTGCCTTGGCTAGGTGGTTGAGGTCAACACCAGTGGCGATGAGTCATGTTGACTGTATGCACCCTTGATAGGATGCGATGGAAATGGCACTTTACCTCTGTGGTCTGTCTCCCCCAAACCCATAACTTCCATCTGATTGTAAGGAAAATGGCAGTTGAATTTCAACAGAGGAGTAGTCTGTAAAATACCTGCCTGGGACTCCTTAACACTGATGAATCAAAAACGGAGACTCCGTCACAGCCAGGAGGAGCCTAAGGAAGCATGATGATGAACTGTGATGTGTCCTCGTTAGGAACCTGGAACAGAACAAGGACCATGGGTAAAAACTAAGGAAATATCAATAAAGCGTGAACTTTAGTTAACAGTAATGCATTGATACTGGTTCCTTAACTGTAACAAATGTAGAACATTAATGTAGGATGTTAGTGATCTTACATTAATGGGAAATGGGATGTTGGGGTATCTGGAAACTCTGCTCCCTGCTCAGTTTTCCTGGAGGCCTCACACTGTTCTAAAGAGTAAAGTCTGAGCCTCGCTGTTGCTCCTTATCCAGCTCAGACCCTCTTGGCTTTGTCGTCCTTGCTGGTCCTCTTTCTTTACTTTCTGCAGGAAAACTGGGGGGAAAGTTCAGTGTAGAACTTGGAATATATATTTTTGTATGCCCCTGCATTTCTGGGTGCTTGAAAATAACAGTGTCTCAGATGTGGTCTGCCTGGGTGCTGGGGACCTCCCCCATGTGAGCCAAGCCCAGCCAGGAAACTCACGAGCACGTGGGCCAGCTTCCCTCGGTCCGACGACTGGACAGCAGAGTTTCCTTCTGGTTCCTTCTTATGTGTGCTGGAAAAGGAAAGCATTCCAAGTGTAAATTTCCTGAGCTGCCGCCCTCCCCTGATCTGTCCCTGGGTCACCTACAGTTAGTGACCAGAGGCCATTTTTCAGGGGTAACATTGGTCACAGAAGGCAATGTGGACCAAAGCTGATGTGTGTGTGGTTGATGGTCCAGTGAGGAGGCAAAAGGAGCCGGGTGTCTCTGGGCTGGGCTGGTGCTGAGGATTCATGGCCAACACCAAGTAGGTGGTAGGAATGGCTTTTTTCCCATAGGAAGGGCTGGCTGGCAGGGATGCTGGAGAACAGGTCTGCCTTGCAGCCGATCCCCTGGTTTTGGGTAATTTCATCTTCTCTAATGTACTTAAGCATCACTTCCTATATGTTTGGAGGAGGCATAGGAGACAGGGAAAGGAGGAGTCCCCAGGGGGAGGGAAAAGCCTGGTTAGGATCCCTGCTGTCCTGTAAATGGGCACAGCCAGCCAGGATGGCTGTGGTTTATGGAGAATTATAAGGGCCTCCCTGGGGCTTAGTCTGAAGCCCAGCTGGGCAGTGGTGGGCGCATCTTCCAGCTCCTCCACTTGTAGCCAGAGGTGACACCTGCTTTGCAAGATGGCACGAGTCATGAGAGAGATGATGTGTGCAGCACGTCACTGTGGGATCTGGCACATGGGAGGTGCTTGGGGCAGGGCGGGTGAGGCTGTGTGCTGTGGCTTGTGGAAAGGGTACCTACACCTCTGAGGACCTTGTGCAAGTCAGGGCCCCTCACGTGTCCCGGAGCCAGAGGAAATGATTCCCAAGTGAGTCTTACAACTCACCTGGATTTTATGACAACATCAAGTTGAACTGTGTGAACCTGCTATTTTTGTTAAGTCAGAAGTGGTCAAATATAAACAATTTCCTATGGTTCAATTCAATAGTTTAGTGTTAAAGCAGTTTTTGGCAAGAGAGAATACTTTTTATCTTAAAAAGTTTATTTTTAGTTATTCCATACCTGCAAATTCATTGTGTTAGAAAGTAGAGATAAGTTGGGGTGCCTGGTGGCTCAGTTGGTTAAGCGTCTGGCTCTGGATTTCGGCTCAGGTCATGATCTTGCAGTTTGTGGGATCGAGCCCCTGTGTGGGGCTTTTGTGCTAGGAGCCTGGAGCCTGCTTGGGATTCTCTCTATCTCTCTCTCTGTCCCTCCCCCTGCCAAAATAAATACATAAACTTAAAGAAAATAGAGGTAAGCAAGCAGAAGAAACTTTGTAACACCCAGGTCTCCCTGCCAGGGGACTGTTGTTCACATTGGGTTCCTCCCGTCGAGTTGGGCACTTGCCCGGCTGCTGACTTGATTCTCCCTGTGTGTCAGGATCCCTGGCTATCGTGTTTCTTTCTACACCTGGCTGTGATAGCTGTTGCACATCATTCATTGACCCAGGCCCCCAGGCTTGGACGTCGGAGCTATTTTGAATGTTCTTCTTCTATGAATGATGCTGTTTAAAAATATTCGTGCAGTTCCTTTTTTCTTTTTTTTTTTTTTGCAGATAACTCTGTTTCTTTCCTGGTGATAAATTTCTAGTACAATTTCTGGACCAAATGTGAAAGCTTCAGACTGATCTCAAGAAAGGTTCTTTGCTCGCTGATGGTGTGAGAGGGAGGGGGCTGCCTTCCCTCCCTCTCTCTCCCTTCTCCTCCTTCCCTTCTCCCCCATCTCTCCTTTCCCCTCCTCCACATTGGATGGGACCCCATTGAACAGCAGTCTAGTGGATAGCACTCCAGCCACCCCCTGGTGCCTCATGGCACACTGGCTCCCTGTGGCCCATCTTCCAGGATTTCCTTGTGGTGCTTCAAGAGGAAACCAATAACTTGTGGGGGAGCCTCTGGAGAGTTGCAGAGACTTCCCAATGACACACAGGTGGCCAGTCAGCGTGGGGCTGATGACTCAGGTGTGGTACCATTTCTTCCAGGGAGACATTCCTTTCCTGATTGCCCCCACCCCCCCCACCATGTGGGGGGCACTGGGTGTTGGCCTCGTGGGCTAGACCCAAACCCTGAGCTCACGAGCCATTATTATTTAAAAAAAAAAATCTTATTTTTCTGGTAATTTGGCAAGTGGAGTGATGCCAAGCCTTCTCCTCCTGAACTGCCTGAGACTGGTCAGACTGCATGTGAGTCAGGTGGCTGGTTGCCATTGTGGGACACTTGGCCTGGTGTCCTGTCCTGGAGCCATTGGCTGCCCTGAGAATCCAAGGAAAATCTGCCGAATTCTGCGGCCCCAGGAGGATCTTTGTCCTCCTTTTGCAGAAGCAATAGACTCATGGATTCTCTCTGCTGAGCTGGAAGGAAGAATTTTGAAATTTCCTCTGGTTGAAGAACCTCATATGGGACAATCTGTATCAATTCCCCAAAATTGGACTTTTAAGCACGTTATTGGAAAAGTGAACTGTTTTCTATGTGTGGAAGCACATTTGGTGGGAGCCTTCTGGTAACGAATTTTAAAGTGCTTGTCTATTAGTCCCATTCTCAAATACTGGGAGTCTTGAAAACCAGAAGCTGCCCCATCAAGGCCTGCAAGGCAGTACTCCCCCACCCTGAGTAGGGGACAGCTGGGGAAACCTACCTTCCTCTGCCCCAGTTCCCCTCTCCCCAGGTCGGCAGCATTGTTTGTAACCAGGGGTAAATATTCCTTCCACCTCCTCCTAAAGATCTTGGAAGAAGTCAGAAGGGTGAGATGCAACACTGGAGTGACCCTGAACTTGTTTTGGGTATATACTGCCTGGTGATACTCAGAGATTGCGTGCAGTGTCATTAGCTAATGGTGAAAGAGCTAATAATTAAAATGAATAGATACATCTCTGTTTTTAAAACAGTGCCTTCTAACAAGTATCTTGTACCTCTAGAGGACGAAAGAGCCATTTTTCTGGCAGCAGAGTTTGAAATTGAGAAGGACCCTGGCCTTATTGACGAGGAAGATGTCTGACATACTGTAGATCTGGGGTTCTTTTGGTCTTGGTTTTGCAGAAACAGGTGTATATATATGTGTATATAGGTATGTATATACTTGTATGTATATACCTATATATGTATGTATATACATATATAGGTACTATATAGGTACATGTACCTATAGGTACATACATATAATATATATTATATAGGTATATATATATATATTTTACTTAATTTTATTTCTGGTTATAAAGCTAATATGCATTCATTATAAAGATTCAAACTTTACAGGGATCCATAATGTAGAAAATGAAAGCCCCGTAAAGACAACCATTGTTGAGGTTTGGTACAGATTCCTCCTTTTTGTTTGTCTGTTTATAGAAATGTTTTATTTAGATTTTACACAAATACATATTTGTTTATTATTTTTAATATTTTTCAAAGAACTGAGATTAGATTATCATGTGATATGTATCTAGACATCCCCCCACCCCCTAGCAATGTGTCTTAGATGTTCCTTGTCAGCTGTGCATAGTAATGTTATCCTTCCTAAAACATTGCACGATACTTGACTGTTTCCCTACTGATGGACTTTTGGGTCATTCCCATTGTCCACACATTGGTCATGCTGAAATGTGGCGTCTCACACGTATATCCTTGCACACGCCTTGGGACGTCTTTGTAGCAAGGGTTACGGGGGCAAACTTGTGGGGCCGAATGGTTTGAGCATTTCCAGCGCGAATAGATCTCACCAAAGTTCTGACCATTTTAAAGTATGTTGGTTGTGTAGGACAGCTGTTTCTCCATGTCCTCCCCAACAGATGATGACGATCTTTGTAGTTTCACTCAGTTGTATGGGTATAAAGTTATCACTTATTTAAAATTATGAATGTTAACAACAAGCTTCCCTTCAGGTGCTTAATAGGAATCTAAATTGCTTCACATCCTTGCCTGTTTTTCTGTTGACCTGTTTATCTTTTCCTTGTTGATTAAAAGGCGTTCTTTGTACCTGAATAATGAGCATTATTTCTCCTTTGCTATATACATTGTAGATTATTTTTCCCCATTGTCTTCTATTCTTCAACTTCATTTTAAAGGCATCTTTGATGGTAGAAAAATGTGGAAGTTTTATGTTGTCAGATCTATCAAGCTAAGTTAGAGCTCCTGAATTTTGTATTTTACTTAGAGAAAGGAATTCTCTGCCCTAAGTCTATATAAGTATCTTCCGTATAGGTGTATTTTCTTTTAATATTGACAGTTCAGATTTTTTGACATTTACATCTTTTATTCATCTGGAATTTAGTTTTAGGTATGGTGTAAGCTGGAGATGGAGGTTTTTCACACAGTTTTCTTGCATTATTTATTAATAGCCCCTCTCTGTCTCTGTTTTGTGATGCGTGTTTGTCATGTGTGAAGTTGTTGTTGTGTCCTGGGCTGTGGGACTGTCCTGTGTGTCTGGACTGTCTGTTTAAAAAAATTTTTTTTAATGTATATTTATTTTTGAAAGAGATAGAGCATGAGTGGGGGAGGGGCTGAGAGAGAGGGAGACACAGAATCTGAAACAGGCTCCAGGCTCTGAGCTGTCAGCCCAGAGCCTGACACAGGGCTTGAACTTGGGAATGGTGAGATCATGAACTAGGCTGAAGTCGGATGCTTAACCGACTGAGCCACCCAGGTGCTCCTGGTGTATTTTTCTGCCAACATCTCCTGTTTAAGTTACTGTGGCTTTTGTTATACTCTGTGACCTTAAAGGGCCACTGCCTCTTCATTATTTTCCTTTTCCCGTGTTTTTCTAACCTTTCTCGTACATTTCCTTGACCAGACAAACTTTAGAATAAACTAAATTCATCCCAAAATCTGATTGGGATTTCAGTTGGGATTGCATTAGAGGTTTATTTGAGGGAGGAGAGACATCTGTATATTTTCTTATCTGGATATTTTGACTTATTCAGAAGGTCTTTTATATCTGTTGCTAGTGTTTCATTTCTTCGTTGGTGTACATTTGAAGCATTTCCTGTTGCATTTATTCATAGGCATTTTGTGGCTCCTGTTGCTGCTGTCTGTGGGGCCATCCCCTCCTCCGGCCTTCTTTCCTAACTGATTGTGGCTGGTATACAGGAAAGCTGTTGACTTCTGAAGAGCTGGCCTCTTTGCCCACCTGGCTTAAATCTCTCCTTTGGCTTACCTGGTTGGTTAGTTGTTCCTCTTGGATTTCTAATTGGGGGATCATTTGCCAATGTTGACCTTTCCTTCCTGATCTGTGCCTTTTTGTTACTGGCTCATTGTTGTAGGCAGTGTTGATTACTCAGCTCTGTGAACACCTGGGCTGTCATGGCCCCTTCAGGATGCCTGTCTGCTTCACATCACTGGGGTTGGCCCTTTCGTGGGACCCGAGTGGGTTCACAGCCCCTCAGGCCACATGCTCGGTCCTGAAGTAGGGGCAGGCTAATGGGCGATGTTGTGGGCTCCCATGCCAGCCTGGCATCTGCTCCTCCCCTGAATTGGTAAGGCCCTCCCGGTCAATAGTGGTGGCCCCGTGGGTGCACAAGTTGGGGGTGAGGTGGGGTGAAGAGTGTAGGATATAGCCCTGGTTCTTGAAGCTCCCCTTTTCAGATGGTGGGCCAGCATATGGAAGTCAGAGGCTGGGGGAGCCCAGTGAGGTGGCTCCCAGCAGGGGAGTGTGGGCCTTGGCCAAGACTGCCCAAAGAATGCCCCGTCACAACTTTGCCAAGAGTGTGTTGCTAAGGTTACAAAACTCCTACCTGGATCCTTGGGGCAGGCCCTAGAATCTGTGGTGATAGTCACTCAGGGTCACCCTTAGGAAGTGAGTCCAGGCAGCAGTGGCCGGGGGGAGGGGTAGGGGTTGGAGGGGGAGGAAGAGATGAGTTGAATATGGGATCCCCTTGCTCGAATCCCTTTGTTCAAACCATTAACAAAAACATTGATTCCTCTTGTTTATGCTGTAGCCTTGGCCCTGGTGCATCACATTGTCCAGTTCTTGGTGCTTCTTTCTGACAAATGGCAGAGAACTGCTCTTGCAAGTTAGGTTTCCTAATTTATTTTGCACGCCATGGAATTTTTGCCTTATTTTTCACCAGTTTCATGTAGAATGTTTGTTGAGCATATTATAGCTATCAATACTTGTTAATAACATGTTTGGGATAATGGACACTATTTCCTCCTTTTATGAGGTTAACCAGCCACCTAGTGCCTTTAGGAGGTGGTGCTGATGCTTGGCACTTTGGGGTATGATGGGCACTGACTGTGCAGGTTAAGCCTCCAGAGGGGACTGAGCTGTGCCGTGGCATGACCCACGCCTTCCTTTGGTGGCAGGCCGGGGTGGGGGGTCTGAGACTTCCCGGATGGGAGATCCAGGCCCAGGAGGGTGGAAGTCTGATGGAGAAGACAGGCAGCCTGCCTGGAAGTGTGGCCTCGAGACCTGGTGTTTTTGTTTTTTAGCATCCCATCAGGCAGGAAGTCATTTCTCCTTCAGGCCCCTTGACACCCCATTTCCAGCCTCATTCAGGCTCATTTCCTCTGCTCACAGGAGGGTGCACAGCGGGAGGAGGCTGCATGGTTTTCCATGCTGTCTTCAGAGCTGATGGAGGCAAAACTAGGCCAGCCATGTCACAACCCACTGGAAGAGAAACTAGCAAGAAAATCCACTCTGCCTGTGGCTCAAGAAACTGGTGAGAGGAATGGCCGGGAGTAAGGACAGGAAGTCCCCTGTGGAGAGCAGGTAGCCCCCAGGACGTGGGATATGGAGACAGGAAGGTAGATGGCAAATCTGAGGGTCTTGGGTCAGTGGGTCTCCATTATTTGAGAAGGACTTATTTATTCCCTGGTTAGCTAGACACGGTTTCTCTTTTGTTTGAGTCCTTCCCTGCAGTTTGGGATGGGTTCTGGAATTCTAAGTGATGAAAAAGGCACAGGCAGCCTTTCATGATAGTGGGATTAGCTTTGTCAGGTGCTCCTGAACCGGAGAGGTGGTGTTGTTAAAATCCAGTAACTCAGCTTCTGCACCATTAGTAAGGACTTACATACCTAATTATGTCTTGCTTGAAAGTTGGAAATCTGTAAGGTAACTTTTAGGAACCTTGGTCAGGGGCTGCTGTGTGTGGGTACGGGTTTAATATCTGCTCATGTGCACCTCATTTCCTGGGAACCACTGAGGAATAGCTCTTTGATATGCAGTTTTAAACCTGATCTTCCGATAGTCGGCCTCATAGAGCGGAATGTGGAAATGGGCTGTAATTACGGTGTTCCCAATCGGGTGGGTTTTATTTCAAATGAGTGGACTGTGACAGAATTTCACTGCATTCATATGCCTGCTCACAATAGCCCATTTTTCTTTCTTTTAATGGGAAATGTGTAGCCAAATCCTGCTTCACAGTTCTGTTCCCCACAGTGGCCTGGGCAGATCCCAGCTCATCTCTGAGGCCACCTGCGTGTGTGGTCACACAGGCCAGCCACAGCCAGAAGGGGAGGGGAGGGCAGCGGAAGAGGGGCCCCAGATCCAACTCAGGGACCCATGTGGCTTTTATTTCACTGTGTTTTGCCTGGAAACATTTGTATTCAGGGCAGAGTTGTGCTGCTGTCAGCCCTCAGCAGGAGCAAGGCAGAGCAGTAGTACACGGGCTTGCGTGAAGACCAGAGACAGTGGCCCGATGAGGAGGCGGGCATGCACCCAGGTGGGATGGAAGCTCAGGTCCCTAGGAGCTTGGCAGGGCCTGGCCATCCTCTGCACCAAAACTGTTTGCTGTTGTAGACATCGGGTCATGCTCTAAGTCCCCCTGGCCTGTCATTCACATGACTGCCTACTACCTCTCCCTGTAGCTGTCCCTTGACATGTTCTGGAGGGAGTGAGTGTCTTTGGGCCACAAAGTCTGCCTTATCCCAGATGCCGAAGGTGTGTTTTCACTTTGAACCGACTCTGACGAGGCCTGCTGAAGTGTCAGAAAGAAAATGTCATTCTTGACACATGCAGAGGGGAGCCCTTTCATTTCGAAAGTCTGTTAAAAACTCTTAGGGTTCTTAACAAAAATTAACTTTACCTTCGGTAAAAAAAAAAAAAAAAATACCTCTTATGTAGTTTGCAAATTACACCTCCGGCCTCTCTCTGGTCCCCCCTGAGCACATGATGGTGCCCGTGCGTGGCCAGACCCCCTGGATTTTCCATATTTTCACTGGCCTGGTGACTTGCTGTGAACTGCTTGTACTGTAGAAAAGGCACTTCTCCCTGATTTTGAGAAGGTCCTCTGAGTTCCTCATGGGAGTAGAGTATTTTCTGTAGCCCCTGCCTCCCCTCCTGTGCTGTCTTGCTGCTGTGTGCTTCCTGCCCAGAGCCACTCCACCAAGGCTTTTATTGTTTCTTAGACTGAGGCATCCCTTTGGGTGACCTCAGACCTGGGGCTACTCTGTGGGCAGAGGAAATGCTCTGGGAGCATCACCCCTCTTCTGTCTTCCAATATCCAGGATATTATAATTATTTTTTTTTAGTTTTCTAAATTGTGGCAAAATATATGTAACCTAATATACCATTTTAGCTATTTTTAATTGTAGACTTCATTGCCATTAAATACATCCACATTGCTGTGCACCCATCACCACCATCCACCTCTAGAATATTTTCAACCTCCCACAATGAAACTTGGCCCCCATCAGACTCTGTTTTCTCCTCCTCCCAGTCCCTGGCAACCCCCATTCTACTTTCTGTTTCTATGAATTTGACAGCACTAGGAACCTCATAGAAGTGGAATCATACAGTGTTTGTCCTTTCGGGACTGGTTTTTTCACTCTGCATAATGTCCTCAAGGTTCATCCATGCTGTAGCAAGCGTCAGGATTTCCTTCCCTTTTTTTCCCAGGTTTATCAAAATAATATTAATATATAAAAATTCTCTATATTTGGGTTGTACAGTGTGATGTGTTTTCATGAAGTGTACAACATGATGATAGTGTGTAGGTATGCACTGTGAAATGATCGCCTCAGTCAAAATAGCACTTGTATCACCTTATATAGTAGCCTTCTTAAGATCTACTTTCTTAGCGGGGCGCCTGGGTGGCGCAGTCGGTTAAGCGTCCGACTTCAGCCAGGTCACGATCTCGCAGTCCGTGAGTTCGAGCCCCGTGTCAGGCTCTGGGCTGATGGCTCAGAGCCTGGAGCCTGCTTCCGATTCTGTGTCTCCCTCTCTCTCTGCCCCTCCCCCATTCATGCTCTGTCTCTCTCTGTCCCAAAAATAAATAAACGTTGAAAAAAAAAAAAAGATCTACTTTCTTAGCAAATTTCAAGTATTTAATACAGTGTTATTAACTATAGTCACTATGAGGTCCCCAGAATTTATTCATCTTGTAACTAAAAGTCTGTATCGTTTGACCACCATCTTCCCATTTCCTCACCGCCCACCCCAGTAACCACCATTCTGTTCTCTGGTTCTGTTTTAACTTTTTTAAGATTCTGTGTGTGAGATCACATAGTATTTGTCTTTATCTGTGTGGCTTATTTCATTTAGGATAGTGTCCTCAAGATTCGTCGAGGTTGTTGCAAATGGCAGGATTTCCTTTTTTTTGTATGGCTGAATATTTCATTTGTATGTGTGTGTGTGTGTATGTCTCTGTGTGTTCAGTCATCCATTGATGGACATGTAGGTTGTTTCTATACCTTAGTTACTGTGAATAGTGCTGTAATGGACATGTGAGTGCAGATATCTCCTTGAGTTACTGATTTCATTTCCTTTGGATATTTGCCCAGAAGTGGGACTGTTGGATCATATGGTAGTCCTATTTTAAATACTTTGAGGAACTTCTATACAGTTTTCCATAGTGGTTGCACCAATTTACATCCCCACCAATAGTGCACACGAGTTCTCTTTTCTCCATACCATTGCCAACACTTACCTCTCATCTTTTTGGCACTAGCCATTCTGACAGGTGCAGGTTAATATCACATTGTAGTTTTGATTTGCATTTCCCTGATGATAAGTGATGTTGAACACCTTTTCTTGTGTCTGTTGGTCATCTGTAGGTCTTCATTGGAAAAATGTCTGTTCAGGTCCTCTGCCCATTTTTAAATCAGTTTATTATTGTTTTTTGCTGAGTTGTGTGAGTTCCTTATATGCTTAGGATTTCATTCCTTTTTAAGGCTGAGTGATATTCCTTTGTAAGTATACATCGCATTTTGTTTATCCATTTTTCCATCAGACATCAACGGTATCTCACATAGTAGAAAGAATGAAGCAACAAGCGAGGACTAGGTAATTGGTCTCAGCTACTCACACCCTCTGCTGTCAAAGAGTCAGGAGGCACTGACTTGGCTGAGGTGGTATTTGCTCACTCCTGCCCCCTAGCAGACAAACACGGTATCCCTGTAGGCATCTGAGCCTGGTTCTGAGTGCAGGCAATGCACATGTGATAGGAGTCCGTTCCTGTTCACAGTGATCAGCAGGGACATACCAAATTAATGCCAGCTCCTATCTAGGGCTTTTAAAGGTTTTGGGGTTTTTTGTTTGTTTGTTTGTTTTGGTTTTTGAAAAGAGCCTCTATTCATCCTGAGGGCTGCATGATTATAGGCCATCTGAAGGATGCTTATCTGTTCCCAGAATTGGGTGGGAGCTTCTTGGAAGGATGTGTTTCTCCCAGAGCTCCCACCACAGATGGGAACTCCCATTGTGTGTTCTATAGTAGGTACTATGATCATGGTCAGTTGCACCAGAGTGTGGGAGGTCCTTCAAGTGTCAGCTCTCATATAAGGATGTCAATACATCTTATCTAAAGTCAATAATATATTCAGAATATATATTATTGTATCTATTTTATTTCATTTTTAAAAAGTATTTTGTGAGAGAGATAGAGAGTGAGTAGGGGAAGGGCAGAGAGAGAGGGAGACAGAGAATCCCAAGCAGGCTCCACACTGTCAGTGCAGAGCCTGTGAGATCATGACCTGAGCTGAAATCAGGAGTTGGATGCTCGACCAGCTGAACCACCCAGGTGCCCCTTATTGTGTCTGTTTTATTTTTTTAATGTTTATTTATTTAGTTTTTGAGAGGGAAGGGCACTGGAAGAGAGAGAGAGAGAGAGAGAGAGGGAGGGAGGGAGGGAGAGAGAGAGAATCTTAAGCAGGCTCCATGTTCAGCACAGAGCCAAATGTGGGGCTCAGTCCCACAAACTGTGAGATTGTGACCTGAGCCAAAATCAAGAGTCAGATGCTCAACCTATTAAGCCACCCACGTGCCTCTTGTGTCTATTTTAAAACAGAGTTTAAAACCATTATCTGGAGGGGTAGAAACAGCTACCAGGAGAATTAGAATAAGAAATGATGAAGAAGATTGGCCATGGAGTGGGGAAGGCTGGGTCAGGGAATGTGTCTTTTCTTTATAAGCCCTTTCCTCATTTGATTATTTAGTCTGAGTGAAAGAATCATGTCATTTCTTTAGAGCCTTGCAGCAGCCTGAGACTGACTGATCTGCCTGCTTACCTGGTAAGGCTGGGACAGAGGTGTCTGTCTGCAGGTGGATAGGGCAGGGACGGCGGCCACAGCATAACGTGCCCAACAGCAGAAGGCAGGAAATGAGAAGTGCTCAGTGATTGGTGGGGTAATAGTATCTGGCACAGTAATTCCTGATGAAGTTAATGGTGAGCAATAAATTAATGTCCTGCCCTAGCTGGATGTTACTTGCATCTTGACAGCAACCTTTATTGTCCTGTGTCCGAGGAACGAGGATTGGAGCATTTCTAGTCCATGAAGGGGGTTGGTGAAGGAGTTTTCAATCTGTGGCACCTAGACTGTGCTTAAAGCCTCCATGTCATGCCCAACAGGGTTAGTTGGGAGAAAGTTTCTACTGTCTTCTTTTTTTAGTAGACTATTTTTAGAGAAGTTGTAAGTTCACAGCAAAATTGAGGGCAAAGTAAAGAGATTTCCCATATCCCTTCTGTCCCCACATATGCACAGCCTCCCCATTATCAACATCCCCACCAAAGTGGTACATTAGTTATAATTGGTGAACCTACACTGTCACATCATTATCACCCACAGCCCATAGATCACATTGGGAGTCACTTGATTGTATATTCTGTGGGTTTGGATAAATGTATAATGATATGTGTCTGCCATTAGAGTATCGTACAGCCCAACAGACTTAGTTTCATCACCCTAAAAGTCTCCTGTGTTCTTATTCATTCATCCTTATACCCCAGAGACTCGTGGCAACCCTGATCTTTCTACTGTCTCTATAGTTTTGCCTTTTACGCAATGTCATGTAATTGGAATCATCCAGTAAGTAGCCTTTTCAGCTTGGCTTCTTTCACTTAGTATGCATTTAAAGTTCCTCCATGTCTGTGCATGGCTTGATCACTCATTTCTTTTTAGTGCTGAATAATATTCCATAGCCTGGGTATACCACAGTTTCTCTGTTCATGTACCAAAGGACATCATGTTGCTTCCAAATATAGCAGTTATGAAGAAAACTTCTATAAATATTCATGTGCAGGTTTTTGTGTGGTCATGCATTTTCAACTCTTTTGGGTTAAAATACCAAAGATTGCAATTGCTGGACCGTATGGTAAGAGTAGTATGCTTATTTTTGTTAAGAAACTGTCACACACCCAAAAAAAGAAACTGTCAAACTGTCTTCCAAATTGGCTGTCCCATTTTGCGGTCCCATTTTGTGGTCCCACCAGCAATGAATGAGAGTTCCATTCTTGCCAGCATTTGGTGTTGTCAGTGTTCCACATTTTGGCTATTCTAATAGTTGTATAGTGGTATCTCACTGTTTTTTTGTTTTTTGTTTTTAATGTTGATTTATTTTTGAGAGAGAAAGAGAGACAGAACATGAGCGGGAGAGGAGCAGAGAGAGAGGGAGACACAGAATCCAAAGCAGGCTCCAGGCTCTAAGCTGTCAGCACAGAGCCCGACACGGGACTCGAACTCATGAGCCGTGAGATGATGACCTGAGCCAAAGTCAGACACCTAACCGACTGAGCCCCCCAGGTGCCCCTCACTGTTGTTTTAATATATTTCTCTGATACGATGTGGAGGATTTTTTAATATGCATATTGACCATCTTTATATCTCCTTTGGTGAGGTGTCTGTTCACACGTTTGGCTCATTTTATAGTTGGAGTGTTTTTTTTCTTATTGTTTAATTTTAAGTGTTCTTTTATATTTTGGATAAGAGGCTTTTATCAGATATGTCTTTTGTAAATATTTTTTCTCAGTCTTTGGCTGGTCTTTCATTCTTTTGACAGTGTCTTTCACGGAGCAGAAACTTTCAATTTGAATGGAGTTCAGCTTATTAATTCTTTCTTTTATGGCTTTTGCCTTTGGTGTTGTATATAAAAGAAGTCATTGCCAAACACAAGGTCATCTAGATCTAGATTTTCTCCTATGTTCTCTTCTTAGAGTCTTGTAGTTTTGTGTTTGTCATTTAGGGCTGTGACCCATTTTGAATTAATTTTTATGAAAGATCTGAAGTCTGTGTTTGGATTCATATTTTTGCAAGTGGATGTCCAGTTCTAGTGCCATTTGTAGAAATGACTCTATTGTATTTGCCTTTGACTTTTTTGTCGAAAATCAATTGATAATTATTATGTAGACCTACTTCTGGTTTTCCTAGTCTATTCTATTGATCTTTTTGTCTATTCTTTTCACCAATACTATACTGCCTTGATTACTGTAGCTTTATAGTAAGTCATGAAGTCTGGAAATATCAGCCCTCCAACTTTGTTCTTTTTAATAATGTGTGTGCCCACCATTTTCTCTTAGAACACTTGTCCCATCGCACTGCAGTGATTTGCTTTTATAGATGTCAAAACCATGGCTGGTTTCAAGAACATCAAAACCATGACTGGTTTCAATAACATCATCTTTGGAAATCCTACATAGCAATGAACCGGTTTTTATCTTTTCATTTTTGTTATGTAGCTGTATCTATTTGAAATTTTAGTTTTGTATCAGTTCTGTTTAGTAGTGTATCTGCTTTAGAGATAGTTTGCATTCTATTCCCTGGGCTTGATATGAAATTATTTAGAAATTAGGATCTTTTGAGTTTCTAGGATCATAAAGTCGTGATTTTTGGGGCATGTCCCAATTTCTTAAATGTGATTCTTTTCCAAAAACAAGGATCACTATATGAATAACTTACATTTTCTTGTTTTCCAATAAGAACAATGCTTCTGGTTATAAATGTTAAATTTCTTCTAGGCTTTGCAGTAAGAAATGTTGATTAATTGTGTTAAAAGAAAAAACAACCATAGGAAGATGTGATTTTGATTTTGACTTCATATAAATACCTTCTGGAACAGAAGGTTCTCTGTTCATGGGTTCTGCATTTTTGATTTGGAAACTATGGTGCGCTGAGCTCTGGTTATGAGGGAAGAGCCTGTGAGTGAATGGTTTGAATTCTGCTGGCTGCTTTCCTGCTCTTTATCTAGGGAGACTGGATCCCAGAGAAGGACAATAGCAATTAGGCCTTGTCGGGAAAAAAGAACACAGCCACCAGCGCTGGACCATTTGGCTTCCCCTGAACAAATAAGATAGTGTTATGCTGGCGTTTGGGGCTTGCACAGGACTGTGTGGCTGTGGCTTGTCTGCTGGCCTGCTTGGTGGAGATAAGATGCCCGGACCTATGCTGGGGTCAGGGAGGGGGTTTCATTCAGTGCACTTCCCTGCATTTCATTTACAGTTTTGGGGCTGATGATATTCACTCATTCTGTCAGGGGCTGTGTATGGGTTCTCTCTCTTCAATTTAGTAGAGCTTTTAAAGCAAAATACATTGTGCTTAAGCTATCCAGAAACGTTTCACATTAAAAAACAAACAAAAGGTAGCTGTCGTGGTGACCCCCTCACCCACCTCCACACCGTAGCCCTGTGGACAGTCCCCTGGACTGTTCCCAGCCCAGCTGAAAGTGTTTCTGATTCTCCTCAGAAAGGGAGCTGTAACAGTGCAGATTATAGATGCATGTTAGCTTTAGTGATGGCAGGATGGAAATAGATGCTTCCTTGTTATTGCCATTCCAAGTACAATAATGAAGCTGCATATTTTGCAGCTAGCGCTGAAGCCAGACGTCACTAGAGTAATTTGGATTAGTAGGAAGTTGGAACATATTGTTTTAAAAGAGATTTCAAGAGCGTCATCTTTGGAAATCCTATATAGCTATGAAGTGATTTTTTTTTCTTTTTTCAATCCTACTTACATAGCTGTATCTGTCGGAATTTGTCATTCCATATCCGTTCTAATAGTGTATTTGCTGAAGCTATTTTGAATTCTGTTAAATGGGCTTGTTATTAAATTATGTTAAATACTTTTTTTGCCACTCGGAAGACATGGGGGTATTTCTAGCATTCGTATTTGGGTCATGGAGATGCCACTTTGCATCATTTTGTCACATGTAAGAGCCAGGCTATTTCAAGGAAAGGCCAGAAGAGAGACTTTTTATTTCTGAGGATATACTATGGACTAGGAAGCATGGGTTATTCAAAGATTTGTCCTCTTATGCTTTGAAATCTGAAATGGAGAAACTAGGGCCTCAGTGACATGGAGATTTAGAATCTGTGATTAGGCTTTTGCCTTCGTTCAGGACTGGCTTTTTTTTTTTTTTTTTTTTTTTCCGGGAGCCACATGGAGCTCTAGACAGGCTGTTAAGATGATGCATGCCTCGAATGCAAAGCCCCGAATTCCAGGCTGCTGGTCACTTAACTGGGCAGGAGCGGAGTGAGGAGGCTGGATGGCTGGTTGGTGGGAGGCTAAAACTCGGCACCCTCCCGGGGCTGTCCCTCTTTACTCTTCAGATTCTCTGGAAACAAAAGAAGAGCTGGCCTCATTTCTTCTAGGCACTCTTATGCAGTTATCGGGAAATCCTTTCAAGCTGCAAGGATGTCAGAGGGCAGGCCCCTGGCCCTAATGCTTCCTGATTTTTATCCTTTGTTCCCTGGGCCTTTTACTTGAAGATATCTTGTGTGTGTATTTACTTTAAAAATACACCTTTAAAAACTTGCAAGGAAAAGATTTCAAAGACACATCACATCCATCCATTTATCCACTCATTCATCATTCGGCAAATACTTATTGAACATCTACTGCTAAGCACCGCGGTGGGCCAGCCGAGGGCTTCCTTGTTGCATGGAGCCTTGCATTCTAATATTTCCCACATCAGCACTGTCTGGGGCAAGGACTTTTGAGTTTTTTCACATATAAAGCAGAACACCTCCGCACCACAGTGTGCGTGTGTTAACATACAAGGCCTGAGTGCAAGAACTTCTGGACAGTTGGAGGCGGGCTTGGGGCAGCCTGCTCAGTGACTGACTTTAAAACAGGTGGGTCCACCCCTCCTAATACTGCCATCCCTGCCATTTGTGTGTGATACCAACACCTTCACATCTGTTAGTTGCTTTGTCTTCACAGTAGCCCACGGGGTTGGCAGGAGAGCAGGTTGAGGCTGGGGTCTCAGCAGTGGCCCTTGGCCAGTGTGCGCTGGGTCAGGTGATGGAGTTACAGAAGCAGATGGGAGAGGGCATCTCCCACCACGTGTGGCTCGCGGTCTTTACAACTTTAGCAGTTATCAAAAGTTTGGAAGAAGTTCCATTAGTTGTGGCATAAAATCACTTTGTCTTGGGTAACTATGCTAGCCACGTGGTTGGTATTTCTTTCTCCTTGTGGAAGTCCTTGAGGACAGAAACTTTATTTATTTATTTTTAAAGTTTATTTATTTATTTTGAGAGAGAGAGAGACAGAGGGAAAGAGAGAGAGAGAGATAGAGAGCAAGAGCAGGGGGGAGGGGCAGAGAGAGAGAAGCCCAAGCAGGCTTCATTCTGTCCGAGTGGAGCCCGATGCGGGGCTCCATCCCATGAACCGTGAGATCGTGACCTGAACCAAAATCCAGAGTCAGATACTTCACTGACTGAGCCACCCAGGTGCCCTGAGGAGAGAAACTTTAGAAGAAACTTGGTTTTTAGAAAATATTCTAGGTTTCCATTGTGTCTGGTCTGAGAATTACTTCTTGGCTTTTTAATGATGTGAGAGTACCTCCTAACAGCAGGGGTTGGAAGAGAGTCTCCTTGCTGCCCTTCGGGGTGTCAGTGCCTGGGATGGTGCAGATGAGACGGGGTTCCACACCCTGGGAAATTGGCTCTCTTCCACGCATGGTCTGTTTGAGAATTTAATTAAAAAAAATTTTTTTTAACGTTTATTCATTTTTGAGACAGAGAGAGACAGAGCATGAACGGGGGAGGGTCAGAGAGAGGGAGACACAGAATCTGAAACAGGCTCCAGGCTCTGAGCGGTGAGCACAGAGCCTGACGCGGGGCTCGAACTCACGGACCGCGAGATCATGCCCTGAGCCGAAGTCGGACGCTCAACCGACTGAGCCACCCAGGCGCCCCGAGAATTTAATTTTTATTAGGTGGCTTTAAAAGGGAAGATCTGTACACAGGGAGATACGTATGTTTGCTTTTGAGCCTAGGAAGGATTTGACATTGCAGCAGAAGTTTGAAGCAGGTTGGGGTTTTGGGGCCATCTTGCAGCAAAGTCTCTTTTTTGGATGCTTTTGTTGTGCCGTGGACGCCCGCGAGGCCCGCGCTGCACCGTGGGGGAAGATATGCTGCCCAGATTTCAGAAGGGTGGCTGTTTTGACAAGCTGCTCGTGTTCCCTGGGGCACTTTCAGGGACTCTGCGTGTCTGCCACCTGCTCCTCCTCGTGGCACAGTCCCCCTCACGGGGCTCTCCCTTTGAGCTTATCCCCGACCTCCCCCTCCCCAGAGAAGGTTAAAGAAAACAAGCATCCAGAGCACTTGGGGTCTGCCCTTCGTGAGTGCTGTTTTGGGAGAAGGAGATGCTTCTCGTTCTCTCCACCTAGAGGCTCAGCACCACAGCCTGATGCCCGAGCTGTTGGGGTTGTCACGGTGTGGCGTAGGGGAGGGGCTGCCGCTCTGCACCCCCTGGCCCTGAACCCTGCCCAGGCACAGCAGGTCACTGTGGTGTGTCCCAGGCTGCCGGCCTGCCTGTCTTCCCCAGTCCTCCACACACAGCAGCCGCACCACCCAGCACATATGTATAAGCCCACACCATCCGTGCACACCACAGACACCACACATACACATTGCACACACAACCGGCACACACAACATACACATTCCTACACACACACACACACCACCCATGCTCGTGCACACTCCCATGTCCACCCCCTCATACGCACACGCACCACCCACCACACACATCCACACAGCCCTGACACACTTGTGCCTAAACCGCTCAGTGAATGGAACTGAATTCCTTACCTTCCCCTGCCCAGATTAATACTCCAGCATCACCCACTGTTCTGGCCTAGAACATCTTAGTCCCCAGGGTCCCCCAGCCCTTGTTTTATTTCTCTCTTGGGCCACGGCCTCCTCGTGTGTTTTTGTCATCTCTGGGCTCACCCTGTGATGTGTGTGGATGTTCTGATCAATTGGGAGGGTTGCATCTCTGTGCCAGGGGTTGCCTTCCTGAAGAGACTCCGACTCCCCTCCACCCTTTCCTGATGTTCAGGAGCAGTGGCTTCTGCGTGGGAAGCTCCACTTGCTCTCTTCCCGTCGATCCTTCCCCTTCCCCTTGGTCATTTTTCTTACTGCAGACAGCTCCCCGACTATAATATGAAATCCTGGAAGGTGTGGGCTGTGGGTGTCATTACAGTGCTGGGGAATAATAAATGTATTTGGGCAAAAGACCCAACAAGTACACACATATTTAATAAATTAAAAGTGAACACCCCCTTAGCCTCCCTCCCGTACTTCTACTCCCTTCCCCAGAGGAAACTGCTGACAAGCGTTCTGCCCTTTCTGGTCTGTTCTGGATGCCTTTGCACCCATACATGAACTTGCAGATACGTATACATTTTCTAGCTGGTTTGATGGATCTCTAACTGGGATCTGTACACAGATGCTCAGCCTCCAGCTATCTTTCTGCTTTTCACTCAACAGTAGGCCTTAAGATTTCTCCCTGTCAGTACGTACTGGTCTGTACTCTTGTAGAAAAAATGCCTCAGAGTATTCCAGTGTGTGGACTCTGCCATAATTTATTTAACTGCTCTCCTATTTATGGGCACTTAGGTTGTTTCCTAAGTTTTTTAAAAAGATGGCTGCAATGAAAAACCCTCATACAGACATCATTTCAGATCTGTGTGAGTCCTCCTGGAAATGGCATTGTTGCATGAAAGGATGTACATATTTAAGTTTCTGAAAAGAGAGTGCTGAAATGCTTTTCTGAAAGGCTTCATTGGGACTCCTAAAGAAATAATTTTTTTTTTTAAAAAAGAGAAAGCCCGCAAAAAAGGTCATTCACCACCAACAGCCAAATAAAGAGAGAATACTCCCTCAGGCCATGAACTCGGAAATGCAGCAGCTTGGGAGAGGCCAAGGACGCAGGCTAAGGTTTTGCGTGTTTTCTAAGGCTCCTTTGCTGTCTCCACACTTGCTGCCCACCACCCCTCCCCCCACCCTACAAAAACCAGTCTGGGGGTGGGGAAGAAGGTGAATAACTGAAACCCTGAGAACTTACTAACATTCCTCAATTTGGGGAGCAGGAGGCTGTGGTGGCTGGCTTTGGGGAGGATGTTCCTGGAGCCTAATGGCTCTCAGCAAAGTCAGGGGAAACCTGGCCTCCTGTAGGGCTGCTTTCTAGGGTCTGTTTGCATTGCATTCTGGGAGAATCCCTAAACCTCATCTTCCAGTTTACCCATTAGCTCCTCAGTGGTATCTATTCTTACATTTAGCTCTCAATCAGACATTATATTTAAAAAAGTTAGCAGGATTAATGCTTTTCAGCAGTTTTAGGCTTTACAGAAAAACTGAGCAGAAAGTTCAGAGTTTCCTTTTGCCTCCTCACTCTCAAATGCCTGCTTTCCCCTATTATTCACATATAGTGTTAATACGGCATATTAGTTAATAATCGATGAGCCAATACTGATATATTATTGTTACTATAAATTAGGGGAAGTTTCGCTCTTTGTGTTGTGCATTCATGGGTTTTGACAAATGTTTTGACTCAACTAGTTGTGTACTTGTTTTGGGACTAGCCTTTTGTGATAGCCTTTTTTTTTTTTTTTTTTAAGCTTATTTATTTTGAGAAAGAGACTGAGAGAATGTGTATGAGTTGGGGGAAGGGCAGAGAGAGAATCTTAAGCAGGTTCTGTGTTGTCAGCATGGAGCCTCAAGTGGGGCTTGAACTCATGAACTGTCAGTTCATGACCTGAGCTGAAATCAAGAGTCAGAAGCTTACCCGACTGAGCCACCCAGGCGCCCCTTGTGATAACCCATTGAGTATTTGCTTTCTGTGACGTGGGGGAGGGCCGGGGTGCTGCGGTGCTGGCTTGTGTCTGAGGACTGGTGCTCCTGTGGTGGCCTGGTCCCCCAACTCCTCAATTCTTATCCCATGTCCACTTGCGTCCACCTGTCCCAGCACAGCTGCCCACCACTTATGGGCCATTGTGGGGCAAAGAGGGGCTGGTGACTTGGCTGCCCTAATTGGTCCCCGACTAAGCCTAAATAACAATAATAATAATCACTGGGAGCCTCTGTGAGATTCTGAACTGGCAGCAAGGTGAGGCAAGGTGGCCTTGCAAGGAAGCACTCCTCCCGCCCCCCCCCCCATGCTCCTCTTCATCAGTTTTTGCTCCTTATTCCCTCTTGGATTCTGTATTGTTTGTCTTATAGTGTTCTGGCAAGATGTAGGATTTTAAAGGAATATCGGGGTGGGGATGGGTGTGCGTGGGGGGTGGGGATGCGGGGCCTGTGCAGGAGCCAGGCTTTGGAGGCAGGAATCAGGGTGGCCGCTGCCCGGCCTTGTTGTCCCTATAGTGGGTGGAGAGTGGGCAGCAGTGTGGTGTACTGTGGGGGCTGATGCCAGGGCACAGCCAGGAGACACACGGGCCACTGTTCTGCTGCTGTGGCCTCACGTGTGCCCAGGGAAGTCCGTGTTCCTGTCCCCGCTGGCTCATGGGGAGGATGTGAATATAGAGGAAGGTGGGAAGGGATTTGAGGTCTCTTCCATATGAGAACTGATACCTTTCTTTGTTAGAACAGGAAATAGCCTGGATGTGGGTGTCTCAATTGGAACAGGCTGTTTTCCCACAGTCCTACAGGGGAGGTTTCCCTAACGGCATCCTTCCAACTGTGACCATTCATAAGGCAGAGCCTGTGTCCCCCTCTGTGTGCTTGGTGGGGATGTGGCCCTCCTCCCCAGCAGGCCTGGCTCTCTAGGCCTCACAAGCCCTTGTAGCTGGAGGCTTGAGTGGGGAAGGCAGTTTCCCCTCAAGTCACAGATGGGAGCTGTGTTTCCAGGTCCTACCTCTGGGGCCTTTGCTCACCCCCAGCCTGTGCCTGGCACATAGGAAGTATTATGAGTGAGCTGGTCCCAAACATGGTGTGGGGCTGGTAGGCAAGCTATAGGTGAAGTTCTCAGACCCTGGTTGAAGTGGCCACTCTGCCCACCTGGCCATGGGTCTCCCTGAGCATCAGTCTGTGTGTGTCCTGGGGACAGTCCTGTCATTGAATCAACATCCAAGGGGCTGCCATTGAGCACTTCTGTAGGTGCTGTAGGTAGGGGAGTATTTCATAGACCACAGCAGGTGGGAATTGAGGGGTGTCCACCCCAGCAGATGAGGTGGATCAGGATGGGTGCAGGACAGGACAAGGGATGCAGCCTCAGGGTGAGTGGGACACCATGGAGGTCAGGCTGGATGTGTCTGAGGAACAGCAGAGAGCCTGTGAGGCAGGGGCAGAGCAAGTGACTGGGTGGAAAGCCAGAGGGTGTGGATGCGGGAGAGGAAGTTTTCTCTGCCATTGTGAGAGCTTTTACTCTGAGTGGCAGTGGGCTGTTGGAGGAAGAAAGAGGTTGAGAAGAGGAACATGTGATCTGACTTATGAGTTAAAAAGCTTTATAACAGCTTTATTGAGATATAATTCCCATACTGTAAAATGAGTTTTTTAATATGCTCACAGCGTTATGCAACCACCACCACCCTGTAATCCTGGAACATTCCCATCACCCATACCCTTCAGCAGGCACCCCCCATTTCCCCTTCTGTATTACAATGCCTTTGATTTCTTTTTGTTTTAATTTTTATTTAAAAACATTTTTTTAATGTTTATTTTTGAGAGAGACAGAGAGAGACAGAGACAGAGTGTGAGTGGTGGAAGGGCAGAGAGAGAGGGAGACATAGAATCTGAAGCAGGCTCCAGGCTCTGAGCTGTCAACACAGAGCCCGATGAGGGGCTCAAACTCACAAACTGTGAGATTGTGACCTGAGCCAAAGTTGGACGCTTAACTGACTGAGCTACCCAGGCACCCCTCTACCCCCCCTTTTTTTGATTTCTTTAAGTGAACATTTTATTGAGGTGTACCCACCATAAGGGCATGCGCACACATCCTGGATTGAATGTTTGTGTCCCCCCAAATTCATTATGGAAATAAATACCCAGTCCCCATATCAGGAGGAAGGCCTTTGTGGGTGATTCGGTCACGAGGGTGGGGTCCTCATGATGGATTGGTGCCCTTATAAGAAGAGGCCAGACAGCTCTGTGAGGATATCCACTACGTGAGGACATAGCAAAAAGTTGGTGCCCTACAGCCCAGAAGGGGACTCTCACTAGAACCTGACCATGCTGGCACCTTGATCTTAGGCTTCCAGCCTCCAAAACTGTGAGAAATAAATTTGTGTGGCTAAGCCACCCAGTCCGTAGTACTTTGTTTTAGTAGCCCAAGCTTAACTGAGACACTATGTAGTTCCTCTGTGTTGTGTTTCAGGACCACCCTGGCCGCTAAGGTAGGGTGCTATATAGAGTGAGGGTTGCAGCAGGCAGCCCTGTTAGGAGGCACAAGATCATGGAGGCCATGGCTGGGGAGGGTGGTGGGGAGGACCAGAGGAGGTAGAGCTCTGGAGGCACCTGAAGCTCAAGCCAGTACTGGGCACTGGTGAGAGAGGAGTCAAGGGTGTCCCCAACTGGGCAATGAGTTGTAATCACCTGGGAGTGGGGAAGGCTGTGGGTGGAGCTGGATCTTTTGCAGGGAAAGTTTGGCCCACCTTGGACATGCTGAGGTCAAGATGCCTGTTCGACACGCATTGGAGGTCCTGAGAGGTGGATGGCCGGTGTGGACTTCCAGAGAACTCAGCTGGAGTTACACACGAGGGAGTGCTCAGCTTAGATGGGTCTCAGTCCATGGTCCTGTACTTGGTGTCTGCACATCCATCAAAGGACAGCCCACCCAGCCACAGCTGTAGACTATTGAAGTCATGGCAGGCCTGGGGTGCAGTTCAGGGGCATCAGCTTCCTGTAGCAGGTGTGGTGACCTAACCAGAAGTCGAGGGAGCTGTTTGGGGGCTTAGCACCTATTTCTAGTTTTTGCTTATCTGGGGATCCAGTCAGGTGCCGGATTCCCCTCAAATTTCCTCCCAATTCAGATCCATCAAATTAAGAATACCTCATACAGTAGGCAAAAAATTTAGTCCATTTGGAGAATTTTTACACAATTAGTGGGATTTCCATCATCTCACTTACCCTGTTTGATCATATTGAGATTTTTGTGACAGTCAAAGAGAAGTGTCCTTTTGGCATAAAACAAAATGATAACACTCTCAAAAGTTGGCAAAGTACAACAGTATACCTACAAGTGCTTCAGTGCGGCCACATCATCATATCTTGCATTGGATGCTACGTGTCTGATGCCCAGATGGAAGGCAGCACAGTGGGCATAAGAAAAGAGAGGGTTTCAGAATGTGGTCACCCCAGGGTTGGGCCCTGAGAAGTCAGTGGGCCCCGACTTCTCCTGGAACTTAGCCCTACCACCCTGAGCAAGTGACTTACTTGCCCTTCCTTAGCTTCTGCTGGCCTGGTCGTGCAGGATAAGAATAGAATTCCCTCAGGGCTATTGTGCTGACTCCCTGGGGGTGAGGCTCCAGACTCATTGGCTTCCTTCCTGCTGGGCAGATGGACCTGGAGTCTTTCCTGGAAGGCGGGCCTTCCCTGGTGTATTTTGCAGGACAAGGGGCTCCCTGACAAGGACCAGGACCCTCCACTCTGGGCCAGTGGGTTGGATTTGTGTTGATCCTTCTGCCCTAAACCACTGTGTGCCCCTCTGCTCTCTCTGCTGGGGCCTGTGTCTTGCTATCCCTCTCACCCCCGGCACCACTCTGTGAGATACATGGAGCCTGTGGTCACTGCTTTGCAAAGTCACCATTTTAGGGGCACCTGGGTGGCTCAGTCGGTTAAGCGTCTGACTTGGGCTCAGGTCATGATCTCATGGTTTGTGGGTTCGAGCCCCGCGTCGAACTCTGTGCTGACAGCTCGGAGCCTGGAGCCTGCTTTGGATTCTGTGTCTCCCTCTCTTTCTGTCCCTCTCCTGCTCATGCTTTCTCTCTCTCTCTCTCTCTCAAAATAAATAAACATTAAAAACAAAAACAAAGTCACCATTTTGGGTCTTTCACAGTCGATCCTGATTTTTTTTTTTTTTTTTTTGATCCCACTCACTTGACTGGGTGGCCCTGCTGCCTTAGGAGTCTACATATGGCAGACCTATATGGCCTTATATGGCCATTGTCACATGTAACAGAGCAGAGTACCTTTCCAGGCACAGATGTTTTTAGAACACACCTTGACTCCTAGTGTGGCACCATTGAGGTGGGGTGTACCTGTGGGTTTGAAATTTTGTGAAGGGGAGTGGACCCCCTTTAACTTTGTCCTGGGCCTGGACTCCACCTGAGAGCACAGCCCTACGCCCCCATGGCTAGTCTTGCAGAAGTGGCCACCCTAGACTTTCCCTGAAGCCAGTGCCCAGCATGGTCCCCCAAAGCTAGGGAGCACCCCTCTGCCTGCCAGCTGTTGGCTGGGGTGGACTCAAGTCCTGTTTACTTATCTGTGCTCTGGGAGACCAGGGCTCTGCAGAGGATTGGAGCATGAGGGCACAGGGTGGTGTCATTTCTCTACCCAGCTTGCCCTTCCTGGGAAAGCAGGACATGGAGGTGCCTGTCTTTGTCTGGGTTTATCTGTTGTGGGTTGTGTCTGGGAGCCCAGCAACAGGGAGTAGGCTCTTGTCATCCAGCCATGGACTTGAGCCAGGATTACTGTTCCAGACCCCCTACTCCACACCATCATAGGAAGAACTTTTTTTTTTTTTTTCAGGAAAATTATGGTGAATCTTGGTGTTTCCCATCTGCAAAGTGTTCTCTAGAAGACCTTGTGGAGCATGCTCACGTTAGATCAGTAAGGAGAATTCTGGGAGGGTATTGAGGACAGAGCCATTAGATATGTGGACCATTTAATTCTATTTCCTCTCATTATTTTGCTTAAAGTTCTAGTTCCTCTCCATCTTTTCAGGGTGCTTTTCTCGTTTCTCATTTTCCCATGCCCCAGGGCAGCCTCGTATTGAAGGTGTTGCTTTAGAGTGTCACAGTGCTTACTTATCCCTGGCTGATCTTGCTCTGGGCAGTTTGGTGCATGTTAATGTTCTTTCTGAGATGTCTGAGGTCCTCCATGTTCTAGATGGGACAGGAGGGGCCAGGGGAGTTAGTTTGCTGGGATTCTCAGGAAGCAAGCCCAGGGAGTCTGGCTCCAGATGGGCTCTTCATTACTCTGCAACTGCCTCTGGGGGTGCTTGTGGCCAGCCTTGGGTCTGGGCCCTGTGCTCACTGCTACCGGGGTCAAGGCGTAGGCTATAGCAAAGCTTGGGATGGGGCGCGGAGGGTCTGTGCTGGCCTCTGAGCCTCGGCTCCTCACCTGCAAAAGGAAAGGGCGGAGCTGGTGCTTCCAGCTCTAGGCTCTAGGTAGCATCCTTTTGGGGCTTATCTGGACCCAAGAAGGGCTTCCTCTTCTTCCTTTTGGGCCGCTTGGCGGTGCTGGAGTCATGTCATTGTCACTGAAGTGGGCAGCAGTGCTGTGTCCCCATCAGCTCTCTGGGCCACTTGGTGCTGGCTGTGGCATATGCATGTCCTGCTTTCTTCCTAGGTGGTGGATGTACTCATTCATTCATTCCATGTGTTTTTATTGAATGTTGGTTGAAAAAATCTGCTTTCATAGAGCTGGCTTTCCAGGGAGGGCAGGCAGGCAATAACCAAGATAAATAAAAGACACATATCAGGTATTAGATGGTGGCAATAGCTATGGAGAAACATAAAGCAGGGGAGGAGGCTGGGGAAGGCTGGTGGATGGTATCGTGGTTTTAAGTAGGGTGGTTAGGGAGAGTAAGGTATGAGCAGCAGCATGGAGGGAGCCATGTGGATAGCCAGAGGCATGGCCCCTGTAAAGGCCCTGGGGTACCATCTGTCTGTTATCTTTGAGGGAAGAGCAAGGAGGCCAGGTGGCTGGTGCTGAATGAGCAAGGGCACAGCTATAGAGGGAGAGGTCACGAGGGGTGGTGGAAGGGATGCATGCCAGATTGTGTAAGGTCTCAGAGACTGTGGTGAGGACTTACCACCGGGGATGATCATTTGGTCTGGTGCACCAGGGCTAGATTTGCAGGGGCCAGCGTAGAGACAATGAGATGTTAGGTGCCATACAGCCATACAGGGCATGGGGGCTCAGCCCAGGCATTAGTGGTCATGGGGGAGCAGTGCTGGGAGTCTGTGTTGACTTCAGAGGTAGAGCCAGCATGATTTCCCTGATTAGTGTGAGGGCGAGGGAAGGTGAAGGGCCCAGGATGGCTCTGACGCTTCAGCCTAAGCAATTTGAAGGAAGTAGCCATCAGCTGAGATGGGAAGGCTTTGGGAGATGTTGAGAACAAGTTCTCCATGTTCTGTCTATCAGCGGACCCATGTTTGGCTTCCCAGACAGACACCTACAGCAGCCCCTGATTTTCTGGTTCTTGGAGGTAGAGGAAATATGAAGGGCTTCTTGGACACTGACTGGGCTGTGTCAGGATACCTGCCAGAGCTGTGTGCCATTTGCTTGAGGGCTGTGAGGAGGATATGGCTGCCCCGGCTGCTGTTTGCCACCTGGAGGCTGGGCCGTGTCTGTGCAGGGCAGAGCCTCAGGGCAGAACCTTCTGGCTTGCATATCTGGGTCCCTGTCCCTGGTCTGTACATTCTCATTTCTGTCTTCTCAGACCTAGGTTTGATCTTTTTTCCTTCTCAGATTTTTTTTTTTGAAGTTGAGGTATAATTAACATATAACATTATATTAGTTTCAGGTATACAGAGCAATGATTTGATGTTTGTATATATTGTGGAATGATCAGCACATTAAGTCTAGTTAACAGCCATCACCACACATGATTACAAAATTATTTTCCTTGTGATGAGAGCTTTTAAGATTTACTCTCTAAGCAACTTTCAAATATGCAATACAATATTATTAACTACGGTCATCATGGTCTCTATCATATTCCCAGGACTTATTTTATAGCTGGGGGTTTGTATCTTTTGACCCACTTCACGCATTTCGCCAACCCCCATCCCTCGCTTCTGGCATTCTGTTCTCTGCCAATCTGTTCTCTGCATCTATGAATTCAGGGTTTTTGTTTGTTAGTTTCTGTTTTTTTTAGATTCCACATATAAGCGAGATCATATGGTGTTTGTTTTTCTCTGTCTGACTTATTTCACTTAGCATAATGCTGGTAAGGTCCATCCATATTGTTGCAAATGTCAGGATTTCCTGTTTTTAAATGCTTAATTTAATTTAATTTTAATTTTAATTTTTTTGAGACAGAGGGGAGCGAGGGGCGGGGGGGGGGGAGGGAGAGAATCTTAAGCAGGCTCCATGCGCAGCGTGGAACCCAGCATGGGACTCAATCCCACAACAGTGAGATTATGACCTGAGCCAAAATCAAGAGTCGGATGCTCAACCATCTGAGCCACCCAGGCACCCCCTTTTTAATGGCTCAATAATATTCTACTGTGTGTATATATACACTTTTTTTACTATGTTTTCTTTATCCATTCATCTGTCAGTGGGCACTTAGGTTGCTTCCATATCTTGGCTATTGTAAATAATGTTGCAGTGAACATAAGAGTGCAGATATCTTTTGGGGTTAGTCTTTCATTTTCATCAGATAAATACCCGCCGGTGGAATTGCTGGGTCAAATGGGAGTTTTATTTTTAATTTTTTGAAGAACTTTCACACTGTTTTTCACAGTGGCTCCACCAACATACTTCCCACCAACAGTGCACAAGGGTTCTCTTTTCTCCACATTTTCATCAACACTTGTTATTTCCTGTCTTTTTGATACTAGCCATTTTGACAGGTGTCAGGTGATATCTCATTCTGGTTTCGAGTTACATTTCTCTGATGATCAGCAATGTGAAGCATTTCATGTACCTGTTGGTCATCTGGGTGTTTTCTGTCTCAGATTCTTTAGGGACTGGGTGGAGAAAGGCCTCACCAAGCTCACTTGCGCTGTTGGCCTGGGGGAGGGGACATGGTGGGACCTTCCTCTGACTGAGAGAAGACAATATGCTCTGTGCACAGTGGTCTGTTGAAGTGTGAGCAGGGGCGGGGCAGGAATGGGCAGTCCAGCCACTGCGCATAGAGGGCCAGAGGCAAGAAGTGACTCTAGCAGGCTACAAAGGTTAGGGCTGCCCTTGACCCTGGGGACAGGCCTGACCCTGTGAGCTCTGCCTTCCTGAGTTCGGTCATTTTTCTGCTGTCCAGGGGCCCAGTGTCAGGGTGGACCTGGTGGAGCTTGGTGTGACATTGCCAGCATCGTGTCCCTCCCAACAGGCCAGGCAGCTTCCTTGTGCCGGCCCAACCCTAGCTTGTCTGTTCACAGCAGGGTCACTTCATCCCACCAGTCACCATTCGTTGTGAGGTGGACCAAGCTGGCTGGTTGTCAGGAGCAGAGCACTAGCATTGGCCTGGCATGCCTGTCTACCCCCGTGTCTTCCCGTATTCTTTCTGGGGTTGAAGAGGAGTCATGGAGGGCACCGCTGAACTTTACTCCCAGTCAGTTCGCGACTGGGGGGATATATGAGTTTCTGGAGTGTTTTCCATTTCCTTGTGAACCTTTTTTCTGGGTGAGCCTTGTGAGCCACTGAGTGTAGGGCAGGGGGGAGTGGGGAGGGGCACAGTGTCACCTGCTTCTTACCAGGGAGGGTCGTCTGCCAGACATTGCAGAAGGCAGAGAGCTGAGGACCCAACCTGGGCACATAGTAAGTTGGCTCCACAGTTGGCTTTTGAATGGAGGGAGATAAGCAACCAAGAAAGACTCTTTGGTTCCCAGGCAGCCTCACCTCCACCTCTGTGGATGGCCTCTGGAGGAGGAGTGTCCCTGAGAAGGTCGTTGTATTTTTAGCCTCAGGGACATGCTGCACATGGCAGCCTGTGGCTCATGGCGGTTAGCAGGTTGGGGAAAGGCAGTTTTGTGCAGTGTGGTAATTATGCAGCTCTGGGGGCTGGCATGAGGCTTTCCATACAGAGTGCAGGGCCTGGAGTCATGGAGAGCAGGGGGAAGTCATGAAGGAGCTTTTCTGTGCAGCCTCTTCTGAATGGCTCCATAAACATACCCTTTGGGGGACTTCTCTCCAAGGGACTTTGCAAGTCTGACCCCTACAGGGACCTCTGCATTTCTTCCAGGGACTCGTGGTTGAGCCCTTCTCTTCCCAGGTCATCCTGCACCAAACTGACCTGATAAACCCCTCCACAGTCAGAAACTTCTGGTGGCCTCAGAGCTTGGTGTTGAGTGCTCAGTGTGGTTTCAGTGGCATGTTTCACCGCTTCTGCTGTGGCTGGTGTCTGTGACCCCAACCCAGTGCTCCCGTTCAGAGCCCTTTCCCGGTCTTTGTAGCTCCTTGCATTGACCCTCCCCTTTCTTGAAGGCTGTGTTTGAGGCCCGTGTCCTTGGTTTGCTGGCTGCTGTGGCATCTGTAGTCTGGAGTGCTGCCTTCATGAGGCCAGGTAGGCTCCTAGAGGGAGCAGGGGATATGGTTGAGAATGAAAACTGCAGAAACCGGACAGACTGAGAAGAGTGTGCTTACTACTGAAGTTCAGGGATGCCTTTCCCAGTTGGGTTTTGAAGAGTGAATAGGAGTTTGTCAATAAGATTCTGGAGGAACAAAAAAAGGAATGACTCGAACACTGGCAGGAAAGGGGTGAAGCCCCAGTGGCATGGGGCCTTGGGGAATGATGAGGGGAGACTGAAGCAGTGGTCAAGGCTGAGGCCTGGGAGCTGGCTGCTTTACATGCTGTGGTCAAGTCAATGACCATGTCATGTAGTATCATGCCTCCATGCACCCCATTAGTGTCCCTGGCTGTGGTTGGGGCAGGCACAGGTGTGGTTTGGCCTGGTTGTTACCTGCATGGACAGTGATGCCCTCGTCCATCGGTATTGGAGTGGGCCCATGGTTGGGGGTGGGCTCCATGTTTGGATTTAGGAGGCCTTCAGCTGGATGGCCTGTTCTGTGGACAGGGAACATGGCACCAGCCATCGACATTGAAGCTCAAGGAACCTAGGGTGCCTGAGTTGGTTGAGTGTCCAACTCTTGATTTCAGCTCAGGTCATGATCTCACGGTTCGTGAGTTTGAGCCCTGCATCTGGCTCTGTGCTGACAGTGCAGAGCCTAATTAGGATGCTCTCTCCCTCTCTTTCTGCCCTTTTCCTGCTCTCTCTTTCTCTCTCTCAAACAATGGATAAACTAAAAAAAAAAAAATAAAAATTAAAAAAAAAAAGCTTAAGGAACCTTGTAAGTCATGGGGGTCGGTGCCTTCATTTGACATGATAGGGAGACCAAGGTCTTGGTACTGGAGGTGAGGCCTGATCCCCAATATCTTAGTGCTCCCATCCTCCTCTGAAGTAGGGAAACTGAGGCATGGGTAGGTTCCTTAGTCCTCCCAGGCTGTTAAGAGGCAGAGTTAGGATGTCAACCAAGGTGCCTCCGTAGTCCAGCTCCTTGCACAGATCCAGGCAATGGCCCATGCCAGGGTGGCCCTGGTCTGTAGGCTGCAGGCTGGACGCTGCGCCCCCGTGTGTCAGGGAGGAAATGATGTCACTTGCACAGGGGATGACTTGCACTGTGCCCCCACATGTGCATATATAATCACTCTGTCTTTGAAAAGGCTTTGTTCAGTGTATTTTGTAGAACTCCCAGCCATGTATGTCACATACGATTTTAAGGTAATGCAGGTGACACAAAGCTCTGTGTTCTGTGTAGCGTTTTGCTTCTTTGGAAAACAAATTGGGAACAGAACTTTGAAGAATGTGCTTCATTTCCTGTTAGAGCAAGTGAAACCTGAAATATTAATGCTATAGGGTTTCCCGTGTCTTCTTCCAAAAGGGTTAGAGAAATACATTCCCCACTCTTTTCTACCAAGGCCCAGCCACTGGTGGCCTCAAAATCGTTAGCTGTCTGTGCATGCTGACCTTTGGGAATGAGCAGGAGGGCTCACTTGAAAACTTGGAGAGACTCACGATCTATTTGCAGCTCTTTGATTTTCAAAATGTTCAGCTGTTCTGCAGAACCTTGGAGTTCTGATCCCACAGTTCCGAGCCGCCTTTGACGTTTCGGTGCAGGGAGCTGTTAGCCTCTTTTTTTTAAACGTGTGGTCTGTCGCTCAGATAAGAGAGCTGCCATGTGTTTATACATAAGCAGCTTGCTTGCAGCCCATTGATACCCTATTTGTGTTCTCTTGTTTCAGTCTCTGGAAGATTTAAGCTTTGCTGAATCCCTTGTGGGCAAACCAGCCTCTGAGGCCAGGACCGTCCTGCGGATGGCTGAGAGTCCTCTTGGGCCTGGCGACTGCGAGTGAGTAGGACCTCACCACTCACTGGGTGATAGTCACCACTGTGCTGGGCCCCATCTGCCGTTTCGTATACACCTCGGCTCCCGTGCTGAATGGGAGCTGAGAGAACAGCGTTGTGTCCTGTGGCCCCCACCTCTCTCTAAGAAAAGCTTAAATACACCTACACTAAAATTTTTCATTGCTTTCTGTTTTTACAAATTTACCTTTATTTTGCAGAAAAAGGCAAGAAGGAGTCCAGGGTGTCCCTAGAGGACCAATGGCCACACAGTAGACTGTTTCCTATGACCCCGCCTGTGTCCCCTATCAGACTCACCAGGGTGCTTTCTGCTGCACTGTGTTCTGCGTGGCACTGTGTTGCCTCCCCAGGCAGCCCCCCTTCCAGTTAGGTGCACATGGGCCAGGGACATCCAAGTGAGTGGCTCTCCCTGGGAGTGCAACAGGGCCAGCAGGATGTGGGCAGGGTCTCCCCGCCCAACCCTGCCCAACTCCAGGCTACTCATCGACCCAGGTGGTTGACCTGAGGTCCTGCCATTAGGGGCTCTCTCCAGGGTCACCAGGTGGGGGCAGGGCAGCTTGGGGACTGGGGGCCACTGTGGAAAGTCTCCCCAAGTGGATGGAGCCGGGCACTCAGGCTGTGACTGAGTGTGTCTGTGATACACAGCCTGTGATAAGGCTGTGTCTGAGGGTGTCACCTGTTGGCAGTGAGAGCCGCAAGCCTGTGTTAGCTATCTAGGGCTGCTGTGGCAAAGTACCACAGACTGGGTGGCTTAAACAACAGAAGCTTATTTTCTCACGGTTCTGGAGTCCAAAATCAAGGTGTTGGCAGGGATGGCTCCTTCTGGGGACTGCGAGGGGGAGTCTGTTGCAGGCCTCTCTCCAGCTCTCGTAGTTTGCTGACAGTCTCTGGCCTTCCTTGACTTGTGCTGCTATAATTGTAACCCCCACATAGCTTTCTCCTTGCGTCGTTATCTCTGTGTTCAAAATTCCCTTTTATTTTTTTTTAAAGTTTATTTATTTATTTTGAGAGAGAGTGAGCAAGTGGGGGAAGGGAAGAGAGAGAGAGAGAGGGAGACGGAGGGAGAGAATACCAAGCAGGCTCCACACTGTCAGTGCAGAGCCTGACGCAGGACTCGAACTCACGAACTGTGAGATCATGACCTGAGCTGAGACCACAAGTCAGACACTTAACCCACCGAGCACCTAGGTGCCCCCCAATTTTCCCCTTTTAAAAGGACACCACTCAAAATGGATTAGGGCCCACTCCAATGACCTCATCTTCATGATCACCTGCAGAGACCTTGTTTCCAATTAGGGTTTCATGCACAGCTACTGAGGGTTAGGACTTGAATATTGCCTCGGGGGCCATAATTCAACCCATAGCAAGTCCCCTCCCAGGACAGGGCCCATCTTCCAGGTGCCTGTGGGGTCTGGTCAGTGGAGCGGCCCAGCTTGTCCTGCAAAGGGGAGGGGACATCAACAGCTGTGTAATCATCCCACATGAGACCTTTTCCTAGCAGGGTCCCCAAGTGCAGCATACAGCCAGCCACAGCTTCCAGCCCACGTTCCGTCCTTCAGTGGCCAGTCAGCCTGGCCTTCCGGCTCCCTGTTTTTATACAGCACCTTCGTGGGCTCCCATTCTGCCCTCCCCCCAAAGCCTTGCTGTGCTTCACTCTCCACCATCTGGTCCCTAATCCAGACCCCACTGAGCAGCTCAGTGCCAACCCCACTTTACACTGTCTTTCGGGAAACATCCTGACCCACCCCATTATGTCTCCCTCCTGCCTCTCAACCTGGCGGCATGGCAGCTCCTTCAAGTATACGTTGAGAACTTAAAAGCAGTAAGAGCACTATTTGTTCTGTACATAGTGGGCCAGGCACTGTGCTGCGAGAGCCACACAGAGTGACTCCCTGAATGCTCGCTGAAGGCCAGGGAGGAAAGTGAGGTTCTTGCTCACATGCACAGACCTGGAAAGTGCCAGGGCTGGGATTTAAAATCATGGCTGCAGTTCCAAAGCCTCAGCCACACCTCCAGCACTATGCTGGGTCCTGTTCTGGGTGCTGTGGAAACTGAGGCAGCTAGGACCCAGCCCTGTGCACAGGTGTGCTTACACAGCATTCTTGGCCAGGTCCTTTCAGGCTGTGACATGACATGCCCCACCTGCCCTTAGCCCCCCTGACAGCCCTGGGTTCGCTTTTTCAAATATTATTTTTATTTTATCGATATCCTATACATATATATGTTTTTTTAGAAGTCAGGAGTTCTGTAAGGTTTGTGAAAAAACAGCAGATTCTTGGCTATCGCTCCTACTATCCCCACGCGACCCCTGCCCTATCCTGCTCCCTGTGGACCACCACTTCCAGCTTTCAGCTGTTTCTTCTGCGATTTATCACACATTCGTAAAGATTATGCATGCACTCTTATTTCTGAACTCCCTATGGTGGTGAAAATGATTTTAACTCACAGTTTTCATTTCGTAGGGATGCTCTATTTAACCAGTATAGTTATTTCATAATTTTGGGTTAAATCCCTATAAAACGTGTATCAGTCAGGATAGACTAAATCAGGAGACAGTTAAAACACATCCCCTAGATCTGAAAAAATTCAGTTTCTGATTAGCAGGTATGGTGTTTATTTATGTTTCTGGCTCTCCTTTTGTTTTTAAGCAGTTTCAAGAGAAGATGAAGAAAGGTTTCTAACCCTGTTTCCTAAACACCAGAAGTCAGTCCAATTGTTCTTTAGCTTACCCTGGTTGGCTTCCTGCTCTCTCTCTCATCCCACTGAGAATTCTCATCCAGGTCACCAACACCCAGTGTTGACAAATCCAACACATGATTTTCTGTCAACATCCTGAGTGCCCTGCAGTGTTTGGATGTTGTTGTTGTTGTTGTTGTTGTTGTTGTCGTCGTTGTTTTTTCCTCTCTCTCTTTCTGCCTTGGTCTCCATCTTAGGGGGAAAGTCTCTAGTTTCTCACCATTAAATATGATGTTATCTACATTGTTAAAAAACTGAGATAAAATTCACATAACAGAAATTAACCAGTAACCAGCTTAACGTGTGTAGTTTAGTAACATTTAATGCCTCTCCTGTGTCGTGGGGGATCCATCCCTTCGATTGTGTTCCAAGACATTTTCATCATCTCAGAAGGAAATGCTCATGTTTGTTAAGTGTTCTGTTTCCATTCCCTCTCCCCCACCCTCCCAACCTCATCACTCAGCTTTCAGTCTCTGTGGATTTACCTATAATGGATATTTCCTATACAGTTAGAAATAATACAGTATGTGACCTTTTGTGTCACAGCCTCTAGAACTGTGAGAATTATTGTTACAAGCCACATAATCTCTGGTACTTTGTTACAGCAGCCCAAATGGACTTTGATTTGCCATAATGTTTATGCGGTTCATCCAAGTTGTAGCAGGTATCAGAACTTCATTCCTTTTACGACTGAGTACTGTTCCATTGTATATTTATATACCACGTCCTGTTTATCCGTTCATCTGTTGATGGACATTTGGGTGGTTTCAACCTTTTGCCTGTTATGAATAATGCTATTATGAACGTGTGTGTACAGGTATTTGAATACATGTTTTCAGTTCTTTTGTGTATATACCTAGGAGTGGAATTGCTGGATCACATGGTAATTTTTGAGGAACCACCAATATGTTTTCCACTACTGCTTTATTACATTCTCACCAGCGGGATGTGAGGGTTCCTGTTTTCCTCAACCTTACCTACTCTTATTGTTTTCTTTTTTTTTTTTAAAGTGATGGCCAACCATCCGGGTGTAAAGTGGTATCTTATTGTGGTTTTGATTTGTATTTCCTCTTGTCAAGCTAAGGATGGTCTCCTCAATGACTAATTTGGTGAATTTTTTTTTTTTTAAATCAGGAATTGGTGTTGTCTTTTGTCTAATGCTTTTTCTGCATCAATTAATATGATCATATATTTTTTCTTCTTTTGTCTGTGTGGTGATGGCTTATATCAGTTTATTTTCTCATGTTGATCCAACATTGCATCCCTGGAATACATCTCACTTGGTTGTGATACATAATTCTTCTCAGATATTGTTGGATTCTATTTGCGAATACTTTGTTGAAGATTTTTAGGTGTGTATTCATGAGAGATACTGGTCTCTAGTTTTCTTTCTTGTAATTATCTTGTAATTATCTGTTTTTGATATTAGGGTCATACTGGATTTATGATATAAGTCAGGAAGGGTTCCTTCCTTTTCTAATTTCTGAAGTAGATTGTAGAGAATTGGTATCCTATCTAACTTAAACATTTGGTAGAATTCCTAAGAGGAGTCATCTGGGCCTCGTGATTTTGGGGGGAAGATTATTAATTATTGATTCAATTTCCTTAACACAGATAGCTGGTTTGTCTTTCTCCTTGTATGAGTCTGGTAGTGTGTATCATTTAAGAAATTGGCCCATTTTATCTAAATTATCAAATTTGGGGGTATAGAGTTCTTTGTAGTATTCTTTTATTATGCCTTTAATGTCTGTGGGATCAGTATTTCTTTCATTTCTGATGTTAGTAATTTGTGTCTTCTCTCCTTTTTCTTGGTTAGCTTGGTCAAAAAACCAGACTTTTAGTGTGTTGATTTTTTTCCTATCATATTCCTGATTTCATTGATTTATATACTCTTCACTATATTTCTTTTGCTTGATTTAGACTTAAAATTGTTCTTTATCTCGGGGTGCATGGGTGACTGAGTTGGTAAAGTGTCCAACTCTTGAGTTTGGCTCAGGTCATGATCTCGCTGTCATGAGATCGAGCTCTGTGTTGGGCTCTGCACTAAGCATGGAGCCTGCTTGGGATTCTCTTTCTCCCTCTCTCTCCGCCCCTTCCCTGCACATGTGCATGCATGCTCTCTTTCTCAAAATAAATAAACATTAAAAAAATTGTTATCTTATTTCCTGAGGTAGAAGCTTAGGTTATTGATTTTAGATCTTTCTTCTTTTCTAATGTATACATTTAGTGCTATAAATTTTTCTCTAAATACTGCTTTTGCTGCCTTCTGCAAATTCTGACAACTGGTATTTTCATTTTCGTTTAGTTAAAATTTTTTTTTAAAATTTGTCAGTAATTACTCATTGACCCATGTGTTATTTAGAATTGTGTTGTTAAATTGTCAGGTATTTGGAGATTTCACCTGTCTTCCTGTTAATTGCTTTTTGGTTTAATTCCATTCTAGTCTAAGAAAATACTTTGTATGATACCTGTTTTGTAAAAAACTTGTTAAGGTGTGTCTTATGGTCCCAAATGTGGTCTTTTTTTGTGCTATGATCATAATATTGGTATCTCCCCAGCCCCTACAAGTTCTTATGTTGAAGTCATACCCCCCCAAAGTGATTGTATTAGAAGATGGCATCTTTGGGAGGTGATCAGGTGATTAGGCAGCGCCCTTGGGATGGGGTTACTATTCTTATGAAGAAGGCTCCACAGAGCTCCCTATCCCCTTCTGCCGTATGAGGACACAGTGAGAAGTCTGAGACCCAGAAGGGGACCCACACCTGACCAAGCTGGCATCCTGATCTCGGACTTCTAGTCCCTAGAACTATGAGAAATAAATGTTTGTTGTTTATAAGCCACCCAGTCTGTTGTATTTTGTTATAGCAGTCCAGTGGGCTAAGACACTTAGGTGAATGTTCCATGCAAGCTTGAGAAGAATGTGTGTTTTGCTGTTGTTGGATAAAATATTCTATAAATGTCATTTAGAAGCAGTTGATTGATAGGGCTGTTTGAGTGAACTATGTTTGTTGATTTTCTGCCTGCTTGTTATATCGGTTACTGACAGAGGATGGTGAAGCCTCCAATTATAATAATGAATTTGTCTCTCTTTTCAATTCTATCAATTTTTGCCTCATATATTTTAATACTCTGATGTTAGGTGCATAGCTGTTTAGGATTGTAATATCTTCTTGAATAATTGAATAGAATTACATATCATTATGTAATGCTCCCTCTTTATCCATGATAATTTTCCTTGTTCTAAAGTCTGCTGTGTCTGAAATTAATATTGGTACTCTAATTTTCTTTTGATTAGAGTTAGCATGGTTTATCTTTCTCCATTCCTTTTAACCTATCAGAGTCTTTATATTTATTTTTTTATTCCTTTTTTAAATGTTTATTTATTTTGGGGAGAGAGAGCATGAGCAGGGGAGGGGCAGAGAGAGGGAGACAGATAATTTGAAGTAGGCTCCATGCTGACAGTAGAGACCCGATGTGGGGCTCAAACTCAAGAACTGTGAGATCATGACCTGAGCCAAAGTTGGATGTTTAACTGACTGAACTACCCAGGTACCCCAGAATCTTTATAGTTAAAATGGATTTCTTATAGCCAAACTATGGAAAGAGCCCAGATGTCTATTGACTGATGAATGGATAAAGAAGATGTGATATATATATATCAATGTGTGTGTGTGTGTGTGTGTGTATGTTTGTGTATGTGATATATGTATACGTGATATATACACACATGTATACATATATACATATATGTATATGATGTATATGATATATATAATATATATGCACACACATATATACACACAATGGAATATTACTCAGCCATCGAAAAGAATGAAATTTTGCCATTTGCAACAATGTGGATGGAGCTAGAGTGAATTATGCTAAGGGAAATAAGTCAGAGAAAGACAAATACTGTATGATTTCACTCATGTGGAATTTAAGAAACAAAACAGATGAACATATGGGAGGTGGAAAAAAAAGAAAAAAAGACAGGGAAACAAACCATAAGAGACTCTTAAAGATAGAGAACAAACTGAGGATTGAAGGAGAGAGGTGGGTGGGGGATGGGATGGGTGATGGGTATTAAAGAGGGCACTTGTGATGAACACTGGGTGTTGTATGTAGGGAATGAATTTCTGAATTCTACTCCTGAAACCAATATTGCACTGTATGTTAACTAACTGGAATTTAAATAAAAATTTGAAAAGAAAAAAATGGGTTTCTTATAGACAGCATATGGTTGGATCTTGTGTTTTTATTTACTCTGATAACCTCTGTCTTTTACTTGATGTATTTTTATACCGTTCACATTTAAAGTTATTGTTGGAGTATTTAGATTAATATCGAACTTTTTAATAGCTTTTATTTTTGCAACAGGCTCTTTTTTCTTCTCTGGTTTTCATGGACCATTTTATATGATTCCATAATGTTCTCTTAGTTTATCATTTATATTTCTTTTTAAAAATTTTTAGTTCTGACCTCAGAGTTTACGATATACATTCTAAAATAATTGAAGTCTATCTTCAAATAATACTAAGAATACTTTTTCATATTAGTGCAAGTAACAGAGTAAAAACAGAGTATTAGTAATTCCCATTCCTCATGACATTGCTATTATTCATTCCACTTACCCATAAGATATAATTACACAACATGTTGTAACTATTATTGCTTTAAATAAAAAAAATATTTTTTTAGATCAAATAACAGTAACAAAAATAAGAGATTTTATTTTACCTTCATTCATTTCTTCTCAGATATTCTTCTTTCTTTATGTAGATTCAAGTTTCCAACTATATATTTTTCCTTCTGTGTGAAGAGTTTTTGAACATTTCTCTCGATCTGGCTGCTGGTGACAAATTCCCTTGGTTTTTGTTTGTCTGAGATAATATTTATTTCTTCTTCACTTTTGAAAGATAACTGTGCTTGGACATAGACTTGTAGGTTCGTGGTTTTATCTTTTAAAACTTTTAAAGATTTTCCTTTACTCTTTTCTTGCTGACATGGTTTCTGAGGAGAAATCTGCTGTTAGCTCTTTTCTTTGTTCTTCTCTAGATAAAATGTTTCCACACCTCCTTCTGGCTTCTTTCATGATTTTCTCTGTTTGGTTTTCTGCAGTTTGAGTAGGTATTTTTGTTTTTGTTTTTGTTCATTTTCTTTTTTTTAAATATTTATTCTGTTTGGTGTTTTTTGAGCCTCGTGTGGAAAATTTTTGGCCATTGTTACCGCAAATATTTTTCCTTCTCCATTATTTCTTTTGTTTCCTTTTGATGTTCCAATTACATGTATGTTACATCTCTTGATATTGTCCCACTGTTCTTGGATACTCGTTTGGCCCACGCTGCACCCATTCTTTTTTCTGTTTGTGTTTCAGTTGGGGAAATTTCTGTTGACTTGTCTTTAAGCTCACTGATTTGTTCCTCAACCATCTCAAATCTACTGATGGGTATTCTTCATTTTCAAAGGTAGTCTTCATTTCTATTATAGATTATTTTTAAAAAAATTTTTTCTAGCATTTCTTTTTGATTCTCAGACTTTCCATCCTTGTGTTTATATTACCAATCTGTTCTGTGTTGTCTACTTTTCCCATTAGAACCCTTAGCACATTAGTCATAGTTACTTTAATTTCCCAGTATGATAATTCCAAAAACTATCATATGAATCTGGTTATAATGCTTGCTTTACTTCTTTTAAACATGGGTTTAAAAATTTATTTATTTATTTATGTATTTACTTACTTATTTTGCCTTTGATATGCCTTATATTTTGTTAAAAGCCAGGCATATTATGTTGGAAGCCTTTAGTGTGAGTGTTTGTAAATCTCATTAGGGATTGGGCTATATGTCATGTCTTCCTTGGTTTTGTCTGTCCCACCTCGGCTGTGGCCTTCCCTTGGCGCTCCTGGTTAGAGAATCTGGGGTAGCTCTTTTAGCTTAATCCACTGGTGTCATACTGGAGCCCTGTGATGTGGTGGAAGCTGTGGGGGAGCAGAAGTATTCTGTAATCTTATGATGAAATCTCCATCTTTAGGTGAGCCTGTGCTCCCAGCCTGTGACTTTCGCCAGAGTTTCTTCTCACATGGCTCTTCCAGCCCCCTTAGAGTGCCTGGCACACTCTAGAGAGAGAGGCTAGAGTGGCTTCAGTGAGCAAAATGCCCTCCCCACCCTTCACTGGTGGCTTTGAGACAAGATTGTGGCTAAGTCTTTCCCCCTGGACAGCAGACCTTTGTTACGGAGAAGTTTCTGGGTGTTTCACAATGGTTATTTCCTCCTCCCTCTGCCAGAATCAAGAGATGTTTCTTGGTCCTTCAGATTTCAGGGGGCCGTCTGCAAACTTAGTTCATTGATGGGTCCAAGAAAAGTCACTGATGTTCGCTTTGTCCGGCTCTTTCTTATTGTAAGGGCTCAAGTGGCAACTTCCAAGCTCTTTTCGTGTTCGAGCTGAAACAGAGTCCTTCCCCGGGCTTCAGTTTTCCTCCTGACTCTTGTCACCACCTAGAATTACATACAGTAAAACCTTGGTTTGCGAGCATAATTCATTCTGGAAACATGCTTGTAATCCAAAACACTTGTATATCAAAGCGAATTTCAAGAACCTTTGGCTCAGTTGTGATCATGTGACATTTGGCGTCATGTACTACTTGTATTGCAAGACATCACTCCTTTATCAAGTTAAAATTAAAATTTATTAGAAATGTTTGCTCGTCCTGTGGAGCACTCACAGAACAAGTTACTTGCAATCCAGGGTTTTACTGTACTTTATTTGATGGTTCAGTCATTTTTTGCCTGGCTTCCTCCTTAGAACATAAAACCCGGAAGACTGGAACATCGTCCGTCTATTCCCTGCCATCCCTACACCCAAAAGAGTGGCTGGCACATTCTGAATGAATAAAAGTGATAAAGTATGTTGCCAGGCCACCTGGGCATGGGTGGCTGCTAATTTGTACATTTTCTCCTGTGCATTGTGGTTTTGGTAGATTTGAAGCAGAGATGAATGTGACTACGTAGAGGAGGTGTCCAGGTGTCCTCACTAGACAGAGGAAAAAGCCCAGGAGGCTATTGTTTGCCTCTCACAGGTGCTGATGGTCTATCATGGTGGCTCTGGAAGCTGAGCTCCCTGGGAAGCAGGGTCAGCTCAGCCAGTGCAGAAGCAGGTGACTTTTCTGTGGTCGCTTCTAAATGGCCCAGCTGTTTTGCCCTCTTATTGTGGATGAATCTTGCATCCCACCCTTTCCCCTCCATTCCCAGGACCTTGTTTTTAGGATTACAGTGGTAGGCCTTCTGCACATCAAGAAAAACAAAATCGCCCCCGTGCTCCCCATCTTGCTGATGATCCTGCTGCCAGCATCACTTCTCATGAACAGATTTTTCAACCATTGCCATCTGTTCTGCTCTTAATTACGAGTGTAAGAAATATTGTTATCCCGATTTCATCAGGGGAATGGGGAAGGGGGAGGGATATGTATTCTTAAAGACCACAGTTCTCATGGAGGAAGTGTGGATCTGGCACCCACTCACTAAAGATAAGGTTGCTTCTGCCCCAAATTGAGGCATTCACAACAGTTATTTTACTGAAAGGACAATATTGGCCCACTTACTTCTGTATAAAACGAACTTTTGGAGAAAGGTAGAAGTAGCCAAGTTGATGCCGTTAAAGAACAAAAATCCAACTGAGTATATTTGAAAATCTTATTGGCTTCATTAAATGATTCTTGAATCAGGCAGCACCCCATCTAGCAAGTAGAGGGGAGCTCTGAGGAGTTGTACAAAATGGATGGTTTTTATAGGAAGGAGGGTGAAGCAAGGAAGTTGTTAGCAAAAGAAAAGAAAGGATTGTCTCAGGCAGGGTCACTTTCCCTTTGGGGTAAGAGTTAGGTGGCCCATATCATGGAGATTATATAATTTTCTTTTGGGGAATGGAGAGGGCCCTGTGACAGATGACCTCACTGACGCTGATCAGAAAATTCTACACCAACTGAGCAAGACTACATTTCTGGGGGAGGCTGAAACTGTAATTGGGTTAGATATTAAGCCCCTGTTTGGTGACTTTGCCTAAGTGACGCCATTTTGGGCCTGGGGTTTTCTTTTTAACAATGCAAAGGCCCAAAGACCATGTCTCTTCACCTCTCTGAGGCCTCAGCCCTCTAGGATACAGGGTGAGAATGGGCTGGCAGTGATACATGGTGCCAGCTGCTGCTGGGGATGTTTCCGGAAGAAGGCCAAGTTTGGGGGCTGTTTTCTGCCCTCAGAAGCTCTTGTGAGTTTGTGCCAGGCCCGTGCCCAGCTGGTAGTGCTAACCACCAAGCTGTGGCACTGGGTGGGGAGCCCCTGTGCCAGTGGCAGACCTGTGCCTCCCATTCTGTTGCATGACTTTTTACCTCAATACCCAGGGTTCGTTGTCTTGTGGCTTCGAAGACTGAAGAGGTAGATACAAAGCAAAATGGGCAGCAGGCAAACGTTTAGTAGAGTGTGAGACCAGAAAGTAAGAATAGTTTGAAAGCTCTCTTTACAGAGAGGGGGCATTTGAAAGTGAATGCCCGCAACTATAGGCAAGGGACTTTGATTTACAGGTTCCTTCTCAGGTCCTACCCTTATTGTCTAGGGAACTCTAAATCCCTAGTTGTGCCTTTTTGATTGGCCTGTTTCTGTTGTATGAGGGGTGTTCTATGGCCATACTGTTCCTTGTGGGTCATACGTTTTATGGTCTACTTGTTTTTAGTCAGGTCTTTTGTGAAATTCCTGGGGGAAGCCTGAGGGAGAGTAGGTAGTGTCTGTCACATTCTCAGGAGGAACTTTCCACCTGAGGGAGTTTGCTCAAGGTCAGACATTCCCAGAAGAAATGTTTTATTTTATTTTATTTTTCAATATATGAAGTTTATTGTCAAATTGGTTTCCATACAACACCCAGTGCTCATCCCAAAAGGTGTCCTCCTCAATACCCATCACCCACCCTCCCCTCCCTTCCACCCCCCATCAACCCTCAGTTTGTTCTCAGTTTTTAAGAGTCTCTTATGCTTTGCTCTCTTCCACTCTAACCTCTTTTTTTTTTCCTTCCCCTCCCCCATGGGTTTCTGTTAAGTTTCTCAGGATCCACATAAGAGTGAAACCATATGGTGTCTGTCTTTCTCTGTATGGCTTATTTCACTTAGCATGACACTCTCCAGTTCCATCCATGTTGCTACAAAGGGCCATATTTCATTCTTTCTCATTGCCACGTAGTACTCCATTGTGTATATAAACCACAATTTCTTTATCCATTCATCAGTTGATGGACATTTAGGCTCTTTCCATAATTTGGCTATTGTTGAGAGTGCTGCTATAAACATTGGGGTACAAGTGCCCCTATGCATTAGTACTCCTGTATCCCTTGGGTAAATTCCTAGCAGTGCTATTGCTGGGTCATAGGGTAGGTCTATTTTTAATTTTCTGAGGAACCTCCACACTGTTTTCCAGAGCGGCTGTACCAATTTGCATTCCCACCAACAGTGCAAGAGGGTTCCCATTTCTCCACATCCTCTCCAGCATCTATAGTCTCCTGATTTGTTCATTTTGGCCACTCTGACTGGCGTGAGGTGATATCTGAGTGTGATTTTGATTTGTATTTCCCTGATAAGGAGCGACGCTGAACATCTTTTCATGTGCCTGTTGGCCATCTGGATGTCTTCTTTAGAGAAGTGTCTATTCATGTTTTCTGCCCATTTCTTCACTGGGTTATTTGTTTTTCGGGTGTGGAGTTTGGTGAGCTCTTTATAGATTTTGGATACTAGCCCTTTGTCCAATATGTCATTTGCAAATATCTTTTCCCATTCCGTTGGTTGCCTTTTAGTTTTGTTGGTTGTTTCCTTTGCTGTGCAGAAGCTTTTTATCTTCATAAGGTCCCAGTAGTTCATTTTTGCTTTTAATTCCCTTGCCTTTGGGGATGTGTCGAGTAAGAAATTGCTACGTCTGAGGTCAGAGCGGTCTTTTCCTGCTTTCTCCTCTAGGGTTTTGATGGTTTCCTGTTTCACATTCAGGTCCTTTATCCATTTTGAGTTTATTTTTGTAAATGGTGTGAGAAAGTGGTCTAGTTTCAGTCTTCTGCATGTTGCTGTCCAGTTCTCCCAGCACCGTTTGTTAAAGAGACTGTCTTTTTTCCATTGGATATTCTTTCCTGCTTTGTCAAAGATTAGTTGGCCATACGTTTGTGGGTCTAGTTCTGGGGTTTCTATTCTATTCCATTGGTCTATGTGTCTGTTTTTGTGCCAATACCATGCTGTCTTGATGATTACAGCTTTGTAGTAGAGGCTAAAGTCTGGGATTGTGATGCCTCTTGCTTTGGTCTTCTTCAAAATTACTTTGGCTATTTGGGGCCTTTTGTAGTTCCATATGAATTTTAGGATTGCTTGTTCTAGTTTCGAGAAGAATGCTGGTGCAATTTTGATTGGGATTGCATTGAATGTGTAGATAGCTTTGGGTAGTATTGACATTTTGACAATATTTATTCTTCCAATCCATGAGCACGGAATGTTTTTCCATTTCTTTATATCTTCTTCAATTTCCTTCATAAGCTTTCTATAGTTTTCAGCATACAGATCTTTTACATCTTTGGTTAGATTTATTCCTAGGTATTTAATGCTTCTTGGTGCAATTGTGAATGGGATCAGTTTCTTTATTTGTCTTTCTGTTGCTTCATTATTAGTGTATAAGAATGCAACTGATTTCTGTACATTGATTTTGTATCCTGCAACTTTGCTGAATTCATGTATCAGTTCTAGCAGACTTCTGGTGGAGTCTATCAGATTTTCCATGTATAATAGCATGTCATCTGCAAAAAGTGAAAGCTTGACTTCATCTTTGCCAATTTTGATGCCTTTGATTTCCTTTTGTTGTCTGATTGCTGATGCTAGAACTTCCAACACTATGTTAAACAACAGCGGTGAGAGTGGACATCCCTGTCGTGTTCCTACAGTTTTTCCCCATTGAGGATGATGTTAGCTGTGGGCTTTGCATAAATGGCTTTTACGATGTTTAAGTATGTTCCTTCTATCCTGACTTTCTCGAGGGTTTTTATTAAGAAAGGTTGCTGAATTTTGTCAAATGCCTTTTCTGCATCGATTGACAGGATCATATGGTTCTTATCTTTTCTTTTACTAATGTGATATATCACGTTGATTGATTTGCGAATGTTGAACCAGCCCTGCATCCCAGGAATGAATCGCATGGTGAATAATTCTTTTTATATGCTGTTGAATTTGATTTGCTAGTATCTTATTGAGAATTTTTGCATCCATATTCATCAGGGATATTGGCCTGTAGTTCTCTTTTTTTACTGGGTCTCTGTCTGGTTTAGGAATCAAAGCAATACTGGCTTCATAAAATGAGTCTGGGAGTTTTCCTTCCCTTTCTATTTTTTGGAATAGCTTGAGAAGGATAGGTATTATCTCTGCTTTAAGTGTCTGGTAGAACTCCCCTGGGAAGCCATCTGGTCCTGGACTTTTATTTGTTGGGAGATTTTTGATGACTGATTCAATTTCTTCGCTGGTTATGGGTCTGTTCAAGCTTTCTATTTCCTCCTGATTGAGTTTTGGAAGCGTGTGGGTGTTTAGGAATTTGTCCATTTCTTCCAGGTTGTCCAGTTTGTTGGCATATAATTTTTCGTAGTATTCCTTGATAATTGCTTGTATCTCTGAGGGATTGGTTGTAATAATTCCATTTTCATTCATGATTTTATCTATTTGGGTCATCTCCCTTTTCTTTTTGAGAAGCCTGGCTAGAGGTTTATCAATTTTGTTTATTTTTTCAAAAAACCAACTCTTGGTTTTGTTGATCTGCTCTACAGTTTTTTTAGATTCTATATTGTTTATTTCTGCTCTGATATTTATTATTTCTCTTCTTCTGCTGGATTTAGGCTGCGTTTGCTGTTCTGCTTCTATTTCCTTTAGGTGTGCTGTTAGATTTTGTATTTGGGATTTTTCTTGTTTCTTGAGATAGGCCTGGATTGCAATGTATTTTCCTCTCAGGACTGCCTTTGCTGAATCCCAAAGCGTTTGGATTGTTGTATTTTCATTTTCATTTGTTTGCATATATTTTTTGATTTCTTCTCTAATTGCCTGGTTGACCCATTCATTCTTTAGTAGGGCGTTCTTTAACCTCCATGCTTTTGGGGGTTTTCCAGACTTTTTCCTGTGGTTGATTTCAAGCTTCATAGCATTGTGGTCTGAAAGTATGCATGGTATGGTTTCAATTCTTGTATACTTATGAAGGGCTGTTTTATGACCCAGTATGTGATCTATCTTGGAGAATGTTCCATGTGCACTCGAGAAGAAAGTATATTCTGTTGCTTTGGGATGCAGAGTTCTAAATATATCTGTCAAGTCCATCTGATCCAATGTCTCATTCAGGGCCCTTGTTTCTTTATTGACCATGTGTCTAGATGATCTATCCATTTCTGTAAGTGGAGTGTTAAAGTCCCCTGCAATTACCACATTCTTATCAATAAGGTTGCTTATGTTTGTGAGTAATTGTTTTATATATTTGGGGGCTCCCGTATTCAGTGCATAGACATTTATAATTGTTAGCTCTTCCTGATGGATAGACCCTGTGATTATTATATAATGTCCTTCTTCATCTCTTGTTACAGCCTTAATTTAAAGTCTAGTTTGTCTGATATAAGTATGGCTACTCCAGCTTTCTTTTGGCTTCCAGTAGCATGATAAATAGTTCTCCATCCCCTCACTCTCAATCTGAAGGTGTCCTCAGGTCTAAAATGAGTCTCTTGTAGACAGCAAATAGATGGGTCTTGTTTTTTTTATCCATTCTGATACCCTATGTCTTTTGGTTGGTGCATTTAGTCCATTTACATTCAGTGTTATTATAGAAAGATATGAGTTTAGAGTCACTGTGATGTCTGTATGTTTTATGCTTGTAGCAATGTCTCTGGTACTTTGTCTCACAGGATCCCCCTTAGGATCTCTTGTAGGGCTGGTTTAGTGGTGACGAATTCCTTCAGTTTTTGTTTGTTTGGGAAGACCTTTATCTCTCCTTCTATTCTAAATGACAGACTTGCTGGATAAAGGATTCTCGGCTGCATATTTTTTCTGTTCATCACATTGAAGATCTCCTGCCATTCCTTTCTGGCCTGCCAAGTTTCAGTAGAGAGATCGGTCATGAGTCTTATAGGTCTCCCTTTATATGTTAGAGCACGTTTATCCCTCGCTGCTTTCAGAATTTTCTCTTTATGCTTGTATTTTGCCAGTTTCACTATGGTATGTCATGCAGAAGATCGATTCAAGTTATGTCTGAAGGGAGTTCTCTGTGCCTCTTGGATTTCAATGCCTTTTTCCTTCCCCAGATCAGGGAAGTTCTCAGCTGTTATTTCTTCAAGTACACCTTCAGCACCTTTCCCTCTCTCTTCCTCCTCTGGAATACCAATTATGCATAGATTATTTCTCTTTAGTGCATCACTTAGTTCTCTAATTTTCCCCTCATACTCCTGGATTTTTTTTATCTCTCTTTTTCTCAGCTTCTTCTTTTTCCATAATTTTATCTTCTAGTTCACCTATTCTCTTCTCTGCCTCTTTAATCAGAGCCGTAGTTGTCTCCATTTTATTTTGCAACTTGTTGATAGCATTTTTTTTAGCTCCTCCGGGCTGTTCCTTAGTCCCTTGATCTCTGTAGGAAGAGATTCTTCGCTGTCCTTTATACTGTTTTCAAGCCCAGCGATTAATTTTATGACTATTACTCTAAATTCACTTTCTGTTATATTGTTTAAATCATTTTTGATCAGTTGATTAGCTGTTGCTATTTCCTGGACATTTTTCTGAGGGGAATTCTTCCGTTTTGTCATTTTGGATAGTCCCTGGAGTGGTGCGGGACTGCAGGGCACTTCTCCTGTGCTGCCTTGAATAACTTGCGTTGGTGGGCGGGGCCACAGTCAGACCTGATGTCTGCCCCCAGCCCACCGCTGGGGCCACAGTCAGACTGGTGTGTGCCTTCTCTTCCCCTCTCCTAGGGGCAGGGTTCACTGTGGGGTGGTGTGGCCCATCTGGGCTACTTGCACACTGCCAGGCTTGTGGTGCTGGGGATCTGGGGTATTACCTGGGGTGGATCAGGAAGGTGCACAGGGCGGGAGGGGCAGGCTCAGCTTGCTTTTCCTTCAGAGATCCGCTTTGGGAGGGAGTCAGACCCGCCCGAGGGATGGATCCGCAGAAGCACAGCGTTGGGTGTTTGTGCGGTGCCAGCAAGTTCCCTGGCAGGAACCGGTTCCCTTTGGGATTTTGGCTGGGGGATGGGCGAGGGAGATGGCGCTGGTGAGTGCCTTTGTTCCCCGCCAAGCTGAGCTCTGTCGTCTGGGGCTCAATAACTCTCTCTCCCGTTGTCCTCCAGCCCTCCCATTCTCCGAGCAGAGCTGTTAGCTTATAACCTTCCAGATGTCAAGTCCCGCTTGCTGTCGGAACACACTCCGTCCATCCCCTCCACTTTTGCCAGCCAGACTCGAGGGCTCTGCTTGGCTGTCGGGCTGCCCCTCCGCCCCGGCTCCCTCCCGCCAGTCCGTGCAGCGCGCACCGCCTTGCCACCCTTCCTACCCTCTTCCGTGGGCCTCTCGTCTGCGCTTGGCTTGGGAGACTCTGTTCTGCTAGTCTTCTGGTGGTTTTCTGGGTTAGTTAGGCAGGTGTAGGTGGAATCTAAGTGATCAGCAGGACGCGCGGTGAGCCCAGCATCCTCCTACGCCGCCATCTTCCCCAGAAGAAATGTTCTAAAATATGTGTCCCCCCCCCCCAGGGAGGGATCTTCAAACCCCAGCCTCTCCCTTTCTGTCTACAGAATCCTATCTTTCCCTATCATAACCCCACATGTGGATGTGGGCAACATATTCTGTGGTTCTGAATCAGGTTTGGGCCAAACACTTGGAACAAAATGTACATACATACAGCACATGTGGAGTTTTGCAGCTGGAGGACACCAGGAGAATGTTATTGGAGAAGTGTGTCTAGTCTCATACCCAGCGTGTGGTAATGCTGCTGTCCACCGAGACATCAGAGCCTGATGCCACTATATCCACTACGTTGAATGACTTGGGGTGTGGAAGAAATGAGCGAAAGATAGCTTTTTCTTTTTCTTTTTTTCTTTCTACCACTGCTGTCACTTTGAACCTGCCCAACTGAACATTCAGGGAAGTCTTGGAACTTTCCGTTGGTCTAAGGCAATATAATGTTCCTCTGGTTACTTTCAGTCCTAGGAATCTCATTTCAGTAACAAAATGAGTAATCATAGAATCTCTGGAGCTTCTTCCAGGTGGTTGGAGCCTGACTTGTCTTGGAAGGGGCGGTGGAAAGAGGGCTGTGTGTGTCCCCTGCTCTCTTCTCTCACCTCTGTCCCTGCTGGCCAGGGTTGGGCCTCTGCCTTTCTCCTGGTCTCCTGTGGGCCAGAACACTGGGAAAACTGGCTTGGGGATGTGGTCAGGGGGCCTCTGTCAATGCAGGACATGGGCATGATTGCCACCTCTGCCGGTGCCCAGGGGCAGCTGGACTGCTCTCACAGTGTGTTGTCCCACAGCTGGTAGCCTCCCAAGAGAGACAGCCCGGAGTCAGCCACTCTGGAGCTCCTGGACTTTCAAGGGGGCCCCCAAATTTTAAGTTACAGTGAGGACAGAGAGCTAAAGGGCACTGTGATTCAGAGGGAGTTCTGTGCCTCCACCCAGTAAATGAGGATTGGCGAGGAGTACTCTTGCGTCCTTGTCCCCTGCCTGCAGAGACCTGGTGCTGGAGACCTGAGATCAAGTCGTTGCCACCTTTTCAACAGGGCAGTGCTTCTCCTCTAGTTGCTGGCTGGAGACACACTCTCATTTTGCAAAGCTGAAAAAAATGACTATTTCCAGGGTTTGTAGGGATGGGGGTCCACATGGTTTAGGAGCGGTTTCTCCCTGGGAGGGTTCCAGAGTGGTTGTTTTCGGGAGTTTGGTGGTGTCTAAGGGTTAATTGGGATGTTGTTGTCTGCATTTGGTTTGGAGATGGGAAAGCTTTATGTTTATTCAAATTAGCAGTTAATTTAAAATTACAATTTTAGTCTTAATTGTATGTATTTGGGGATCCCATTTAAGTCCCTGGAAATAATTGCAGAGTAATATTTTGGGAAGTTATATTAAAATGCACAGATGTTCGAGGAAAGAAAGGTCCCTGTGGGTGAGCCTCAGCCCTGGTGGGGAGAGGGTGTGCAAGAAGGCTTCCGCGGCAGGGAAACAGGTGACTCCCACCTCCGCCTTGGTCTGCCTCTGGGCAAGGCTGCAGGTGAAGCCCCTTTAAACACAGCATTGGCTGGAGCCAGCCCTCCTTTTGGCTGCTGTCAGGTGCCAGGAAACAGAGGCTGCATTGTCACTGTGGCACGGCCTGAACTTGGGTCAGTTGGTGTCTCTGCTTCTGGTGAGGCATGTGTGAGAAGGGAGGGGAGAAACCAAGGTGGGGAGAGCAGGAGGGGTAACAGTGTGAGGTATACCCTTAAAACTCTGAGATAGTATATGAGGGCAGGCGTCAGAGGTGGTGCTGGTAGAGGGGCTTCAGGTTCACCAGGACTTCGTTTCTGGAGTCCCCAGGTGGGCCTGCACCCTGCACTGTGTGGGGTTACTGGCTCCTGTGCCCAGGAGTCATGGGCATGGTGAATAGCTGACCCAGCATAGAGGGGTTTAAAATCTGAGGACAGCTCACCCCATAGGACGTCCCCGAGGAGCTCCGAGGGTCTCTCCTCTGCTCGTGTATAGGATGTGGGTGCTTGCTGGCCATTGGGCAGTCATGAGAGGGAGCTGCTCCTGTGACCAGAGCGCTGGGGGCTGCTGACCTAGGGGGAGTGTCCCAGGAGGCCTTGGCAGCCACCCAGTGGTCCTCTTCCCTTTGTCTTTGTTGACTTCTAAGTGTCGGTCCTGGGACAGTCCTCGAATGCCCCCTTCCTTCCTGCTGTCCTACAGAGCAGCTGGGCAGGGGTAGATGAGGGACAAGAGAGCCCCTCACCATGCTCTCCAGGCAGGACCTGCTGGGTACTTCCACCATGTCTTCCATGCCCCAGAGGCATCTTGTATGAGAGCTCTGGGCATGACTCACAGTGACACTTGCAAATGCTTGTTTGTGGCACTTCCTGGCACAGAGGATTTTACTCAGCACCTTAATACACCTTACCCCTGAGGTCCCATTCAGAGCACTCCATTCAGGGCACACAAGTTTCTCCAGCCCCTCAGGAATTTCTAGGCCCCAGGTTAGGCTGGGCTAGGCCCTGGCACAGAGGTGTTGTCCAGACTCTGGAGCCCAGTGAGCCTACCAGGATGTGCGGATGAGCAGTGACGGCATCTGGGCAGGAGGCCACACTTTGTGCAGTGATGGGCGTGGAGAGACCCTGCCTCCCTGCCTCAGGCAGTTTTAAGAGCAGGAAACCTCTTGAACAGCAGAGAGCCAGTCTGTGAGGTGAGACCAGTGGGTGGACCGTGCAACCATGAGGGAAGCGTGCCCACACGCAATGTTGAGGGTCTTTGGGCCAGCGTGTGCTCTCTGCAGTTCACCTGCCTTCGTGGCCACAAAGGTGCACGTGAGTTTTACCACACTCTCATTATCCCCCTGGACAGTAAAAGAAATGCCTCAGCTTCTTGCAGGGGCCGTTAGCCGGATGACTATCGCTTTCTAATGGTCGGTGAATGGCCCCCCCTGAAGCAGGTTAGTCCTGTCTCGCCAGCAGAAGGGACCACAACCTCAATGGCCAGCGTATGAATTTCAGCACTGGGCAGATTAAAGCCAGCTCTGTCTCAACCTGCAGTGGGAATGAACATCAAGGCCCTTCAGACAAGTGTACTACCTCCTGCTCCTTGAAAGAGACGTGGGGAATGCCAGGTGAGGCCCTGTCTGCTGGTTAGCAGTCACTAAAGCCAAGTGCAAGCCCTGAATGCAACCTCAGGTGTTAAGATCTTACCTTTGAGTTGGAAGCAGAGTCTGTGAGCCCACAGCTTGCTGGCCTGAAGTGAGGGGCCATTGCGGGTGCTGACAGGCTACACAGTCAGCCTGTGGAGACATTTTCTCAGGTTCACCCTGTCCTCTGTGCTGTGTGCCAGTTTGGCTCTCTGTGGAAGGGGGAAGCGTGACAGACACACTTCCTGCCCCAAGGAGCCCATGGTCTGGGGTATGATGCTGGAGCTCAAGGAGGGTCAGCCCATGGTGAGCTGGAGCAAAGGGCACTGGGGAAGTTTCCAGGAAGATGTGATTACTAGCTGAGGCTGGTAGGAGAAGATCAGCCCAGGAGAAAGAGAGATGGGGGGTGGCTTCCAGGCAGAGAGAGTTGCCCGTGTGTGGGGATAAGGTGGGGAGTGCAGGGCTATTTACTACTGGCCTATAAATTGAAGGAAAGGAAGTTCTGGGTAGAAGAGACTGGAGCAGAGGTGAGTTGAACAGGCGGGTGGCCAGACCCCTGCAGCCTCGAGAACAAAGTTAAAGAGCTTGGACTATGTCCTGGGGCAGTGGGACCTTTGTAGGGTTTTGAGCAGGGGTTGGGGGAGACCGGACAGAACTTGCTGTTTGTGATTCTGAATGTGGGGGATGGCAGATGCCTCTAATGGCTGTGCACACCTTTCCACAGGGGAGGACCAGGGATCAGTAATTGGCCCCAATTGTGCAAAAGCAGGTGCCTGTCTGCTTGGGGTTCAGTCATCCTTGTCTGCTGTGTAGACCTTGTTGAGACCTGGCAGCTAAAATGCTTGTCTTTGTGAGATAACAAAGAGGGAAACACACTGCACAGGCAGAGTGCAGGTCGTGCAGCGACCAGTGAGATCCCCGGGGCCCGGGCAGGCGTGGTTTCTGGGGCGCCTGTGTGGGCTCTGCCTTGGCTGTGGGTTTTTGGGGCTGGTGGTGGCTCTGGGCTGTCGCTTGTCAGCCTCAGTGCTTTATCCTCAGGGGCATCCCCAGAGCCAGAGAGGATTTTCATAATCCTAGAAAGAAAGATTCCCCATGCTGCTCCTGGTAGCTTGGCTGCCCAGGGCTGTTGGGTCATAGCTTTACTGTCAGAGAGTGAGGTCAGGAAAAGGAAAAACAATGTTTAAGCAAAGGACCTGCTCTATGAAGTAGTAGCTTCATCCTGTAATGTCAGCTAGGACCAAGTTTGGCTACATAAAGCAGAAATGGCAAAGTAATAGTATCTTTAACAAGAAAGAGGTTAATGTTTTTTTCACTTGAAAGAAGTCTAGATGTAGGCAGCTCCATGGGATCATCAGAGACAAGGACTCTTAGGCCTTTTTGCTCCACTGTCTTAACACATGGCTTGCATTGCACAGCATCTTATGGTCCTACGTGGTTGCTGGAGCTCCAGCCATCAGGTTTGCATTCCAAGCAGCAGAAGGAGGAAAGGTAGGCAAATTGGGCCTGCCTTCGTGCTGAGTAAGCTGCCTTTAAGGATCTTTCCTGGGAGTCCCTGTTGCATTTTTTAAAAAGTCTTTTTGGCCAGAAGCTAGTTACATGGCCCCGATTAGCTGAATGGGGGAAGCTGTACAGTTCAGATTAAAGTATGAGTTTTATTTTCCAGAGTACCAGCCCTCCTGGAAACATCTGCCCAATAATGGCATTGTTCTGCTCCAAAGCAAGCCAGCCTATTCGCCTGCCTTCTTTCTGCCTCTCCTTTCTCTGCCACCTCTTTCCTAAGCATTTGCTGGTGCTCACCATGTGCTAGGCACTGGTGGTCAAAGATGAATAAGATGAAGAGGAGTCATGGACCTCACAGGCTCAGCTGTTGCCCGCTCTGCTGCTTGGATACTGCTGTGGTTGGTTCTGCAACGTGTCCTTAAAAGACAAGCGGGTGGCAGGGGAGGCAGGCTGCTGAACTGGACAGAGTCTGAAGATCTAGACTGTAATCCACTCTGTAGAACTGACTAGCCGTGTGCTCATAAAGTGAGGGTTTCTTGGTCCTCCCAGGGCATGGTGAGCATTGAGTGGATAACAGTAAACTGTGCCCCACATAGGTCCCGGTACACTTGGTATAGCCATTATTGTTATTATAAAAGATAAAAGCAGGGATTTACCATTTGTTCCCCCTGCAGGGAACTGGGAGTGGGAGAGGCAGTTCTCCTATACCATATTTCTTTGAATTTTTATGTTGGTTGAAACTTCCCTAAATCACAGGTCTCCCAGAACACAGCAAGAGCCCTGCACAGTGGCCTGAGCCCTCAGGACCCCTTGCCATCTGACACGCCTTCCTTTAGCTTCCTGCTCTGGTGTGAGGATGGTGTAGAGCATGAGGATGGAGTGGAGGCAGCAGCCAGCGAGCATGTCCCTGGTTAGCGTGACCCCCACTTATCCAAGAGAAGAAAACAGTTAATTTCTCTTTAGCTTAGTGTCATGCTGTGTCCCATTCCTTAACCATCAGTTATAGAGGCAGGGCACATCGCTATGAACCAGGATACATGACCAGGCAGAGCTGCCGTTCCCAAACCGGAATGTGAAATGGAGAATGTGCATTTGGATGAGGTTTTGAGACCCTCATTTTGTCTTGTTGCCTGTTGATTCAATTGCCTGTGGAGGAATGAAGGCTTTTGGCTTGCTGGAATTTCTCTCCCCTCCCCCCCCCCCCCCCCCCCCCCGCCCTCCCACCCCCCAGAGGTATTTCAATCTAGTTGAAAGTAGATACAGAATTTGGTTCTGCAGTGATCCTGGCATCTCCAATAACTGCAGCAGTGGGTCTGTTGGAGGTGTTGGGAGCCTCCCGCGTGTGTGATGTTTGGTGGTTTTGCATTTGCTCCTCCAGCTTTGAGACGTGGCTCCCTTTCTGCCAGCCCTCTTGTACGTTTTCGTTTTTGAGGAAGATGTTTTGGTGGAAGTTGTGGGCTGTCAGTCTCCCATCTGCTGCCCTGTGACCTTCCAGACCAGCTCTATGCTGGGAGTTGTGGGCCCCTTGCCCCCCAGGATGCAAAGCCGTTGGCAGGAAAAGCATCCTTGGAGAGCTGGGAGTGGAGCGTCCTGGCAGAGTGTGTGTGGACATGGTGAGTGGCCAGCTCACCCCCCAGGGGTCACTGATGGCTCCAGCTGAAAGATGATACCCATGCATGAGATGAGAACTTGGGTGCCCGATGTCTATGTGTTCCTCTCTGTGGCTGAGCTCCCCCACAGAGGAGAGAGGGGGCTCAGAGAGTGGGCTGGCAATGGCCAGAGTTCACCTGGCCATTTCCAGCCCATCAAATGGAGGTCCTGGGCTCTCCCAGAAGATTGTGCCACCCAAGGACGGGCAGATGGACCCCAAGGAAAGCAAAAGGGAAGCAGAAGGACCTGGACAGGGTGCACATTGGGGGATTTGGCGAAGATGGGTGAGAGCAGGTGGGGTGGGGAGACAAGAGTCCCCAAGAGAGCAGAGAGAGGACAATGGGACCAGAGGCAGAAACGGGCCCTGACTCATCCTCTCGCTGACTGGGGTGCCCAGTGGGAGCCCCAGGCCTCTTTGAGACTCTTTGAGTCTCTCCTCCTTCCAGTCTCTGAAATTAGCGTAATGGAAATCTGTTTATGCAGAAAGAGAAAGCAGTTGACAGATAGCAAAGCACTGTTCAGGTCTTCCTGGCTCTACCTCCATGAGAGTTACCCCTGTTGTTGCAGAAGATGCACGCCTGCCTTGGCCATAGAGGCAGAGTATGGCCAGCAGGCCCAGCAGAGGCATTGTTGCAGTGAAGGTGTGTGGGGCTGGGCTGGGAGGCAGGGCATTTCCCATCTTGTCTCGTTCCCCATCTGTGCGGGCTTGGCCATGACCAAGGATATGTTGAGAAGGTCATTCTTAGGTGGGAAGGTCATGCTCTCCTCCATGGGAGAGAAGCCCCTCAAGGCAATTTTTTGCCGTGGCTGAGTTCACACATCACTGAATGTGTTTGGTGTGTGGCCATGACCACAGTTGGCGGGGTCAGATGGAGCGTGGCTGCTCTGAGAGAGCAGGGCTGGGGGTCAGAGGCCGGGGGAGAAACGGCCTCGTATGGGCTGCTTACTCTCTGACCCTGCTTTGTCCTGGCAGTGTGAAATATCCCATCATTGAATCCCTTTTGCCCCTTCCTACAGCACAGGCAGCTGACTGCTGTCATTTCTAGTATTTTGTATCTCGGATCTTTTATTGTAAACTTACCGTTAAATCTGTTTGTTGTCTTTTTTTTTTAAACTTTAAAAAAAGTTATTTATTTTCGCAGAGAGAGAGAGAGAGCATGAGTGGGGGAGGAGCAGAGAGAGGGAGACACAGAATCCAAAGCAGGCTCCAGGGTCCAAGCTGTCAGCACAGAGCCTGATGAGGGGCTCAAACTCATAGAGTGTGAGATCATGACCTGAGCTGCAGTTGGACGCTTAACCGACTGAGCCACCCAGGCGTCCCTGTTTGTTGTCTTTGGTTCTGTGCTTTACAAAGGGTGTTTTGGATGTTGTTTCTGTGATTTTTATTCCATTTTCTTTCTTGTAAGGAGCTGTGTTAGGGGCCGGCCCTCTGCGAAGCAGACACCAAGGCAGGATTAGATATGTATAGATTTTATTGGGAGAACTGCCTGAGGGTGGGCAGGGGGAGCCATCAGACATGAAGGAGAGGTCGGTGGGTGGAAGCTTCCAGGCATCAGTCCAAGGAAGGCACAGATACCTATATACCCTTTGGGCCAGAAGTGCTGATGGGGGAGCCCTGTGGCTCCCAAGGAGGGGTCTGCATTAGTGTCCCCTCTGTGCTCAGTCCCTGGGATGTGGGGCCTGTGCAGACACTGCTGTGTGGCATCTCAGGGTGACCGAGCGAATCACTGAAACCCTGATTCTGGCAGATTGCCATTTGGCTTTGCCTCGGGACTTTACAAGAATTCCCTGTGGATGGCAGTGTGGTGCGGTGGTTAGGAGCAGGGCTTTGAAGCGACATGGCTAGGGTTCAAATGCTGGCGGCGCCCCCTACTGGTGTATGACCCCGGCCAAGTTATGTGGCTGTGCGGTGCCTCAGTTTCCTTATCTGTGGAATAGAGGTGGTGCTGGGAGCTGCCCCACAGGACAGGAGGAATGCATGACTGATTGCACAGAGCTGCAGCGATGTGAGTTCCAGAGCTGGGCCCAGCCAGCCAGCTTCCTGGGAAGCTCAGGAGACATTCATCTGATGATTTGGTTACAGTGCCTCTTGGCCTTCCTTATGAGGATTTGTGGGAGGAGCACGTGTAAGCTTTTGCTGTTACTTTTGGTATTTCTTGGGGGTTCCTTGGTGCAGTGTTTTGCCAGCAAACCCAGCCTTGCAGTTGGACACACTGGCGCCAGTCCAGGATTTTCCTGCTGTCTTTGTCTCTTTCCCACCAGCACCCTGACATATGGGCGGCTCCCCCTCCAACAGGTGATCCGTGAGGTGCCCTCACCCCCAGGACCGGAGTGACCTGCTGTTGAACAGACCCAGGTGTGCAGACCAGAAGGACACATCCACATGGGCGGCTGCTTCGTCTCCCCCCTAGGATTTCCCTCTGAGGAGAGAGTGCATGTCAGGCTAGGGTCCTCCTCAGCCCAGCCTTCCCCGTTGCACGGCCGTGGAGCCGTGGGGCAGCCCGTGAGTGTGCTCACTGCCAAGTGGGGCTTCTGTTGGAGCATCTCTGTGATGGTTTCAACTGTCTATTTGTAAATACCGTGACTCACCCAAGATTATAGAGCCAAGCTAATATGGAATTGAGAATTTATAGATTTCCTTTTGCTCATGCGGTTCCTTGAGTTTGGGGAAAATCCAGTTCAGAATGAGATGGTCCTCTAACCAAGGCCTCGGATGTGTCTGGGGCCTTGCTGATGTCTGCCTGGTTGTGTGGGTGAACTCTTGGGGCCTTTCACTGAACACCTGTTTCCTGCCCCTGTGCCTAGGTTCTGGGCCAGGCAGCCCTTCCGTCTCCTAGGTAGACCCATGGAAGCTTCTGGAGCTTACTTGCCTCAGTCTGGGAGTGACACAGGCCCCCTCTGCTTATCCTCATGGGCCAGAACTGGCCCAACCCCAGGAGGCTGGGAAACACCTGTGGGGGACGCACAGCCTATTTGATGAGCAGCAGCTGTCTATGCCAGCCCCGGTGTGTGCACAGCACCTTCAGGCTTCCAGAGAGCACTGGTCATGTGGGCCCTCACAACAAGGCCTTCTGGCCCAGGTGGTCTAATTTGATGGGCTGGGAAACCGAGGCTCAGAGGTGGGCGTGCTTTCGGTGCTACCTTTGGGAAGTAAGAGCTCAGAGCTGCAGACATCCCAAGAATGTCCATCTGGACGGAGGTAAACTTGTCCCTTGGCACTCGTGTGAGACCTTCTCCGACCTGAGTCTGAGTCAAGGGCTCCTGCTCTGCAGGGCTCTCATTTACTGCCTTGCCTCCTTCATCCCCACCTTGGGTGGTAGCTGCACCTGAGCTCCAGCCACCCCTCACTTCTCATTCTAGACCTAAATGCCCATAGGTTCTTTATGGATCCCAGAGAGCCCCCTTCTGCCGGCCTCACATGCCTGCTTGGGGAGGCTGGGGTGGTCCCTCATGGTGCTCTGCTGGCCCCAATGCACACTCCCTCAGCTGCCTCCATCTGCAGCCAGGGCTCCCCCTCCTCCTAACCCCCACTACTTCTCCCGGATGTCCAGACCAGCCTCCTATCCTTTTGTTTTTCCATTTAGTTTCCTCTATTTTTTATTGTGGTAAGAACACTTAACATGAGCTCTAGCTCTCCAACAATTTTATTTATTTATTTTAAAAGAGAGAGAGAGAGAGAGAGAATGAATCCCAAGCAGGCTCCATGCTGTCAGCACAGAGCCCGAAGCAGGGCTTGAGCCCATGAACCTTGAGATCATGACTTGAGCCAAAATCAAGAATTGGACCCTTAACTGACTGAGCCACCCAGGTGCCCCCCCAACATATTTTTAAGCACATAATTCGGTATTGTTGACTGTATTCTTAACTGTAGGCACAGTGTTGCATAGCAGATATCTAGAACCTGTTCATCTTGCATAATTAAAACTGTATGCCTGTAGATATATAGTTATATACCACATTCATAGCAATACCCCAATTCCCCCTCCCCCAGCCCCTGGCAACTACCATTCTACCAACTACCAACATGGGGCTTGAACTCATGAACCGTGAGAGATCATGACTTGAGCCAAAGTTGGACGCTTAACCAACTGAACCGCCCAGGCACCGTGGCCTATGCCTTTGGCCTTGGAAGCCTCCCCATGTCCTCCTCTTCCAAGTGGTCTTTCTCTTCTGCATGTGGCAGCTACTCTTCTTCCCAGGAGGCCTTCCCAGGCTGGGTGAGGGACCACCCTGTGTACCACTGTTCACACTACTGGTCACACACCTTCCAGCCTGTCTGTTCCCTGGATTTGATGTCCCCCGGGGGGTGAAAGCTCCTGGCAGGAATGACCTGTGCCTTTTGTAACCTAATGTAGTACTTAGCATGTAGAAGGAGCTTAGTGGATATTTGAGGAATGAATGCCAAAGCTCTAAGGTATGTAGACATGTGCAGAGATGGGGCAGGAAAGAGCCACTGCTTCATGCCTCAGTTGTGAATATGGGGAAGAATGTGAGAGGTGGTCATCAGGAGCCCCTTCCTGCTTTGGGATGGTGCCACGGAGAAAAGTAGACAGAGGCTGCCGTCCTGCCAGGCTACTTGCCTTGTGGAGGTTCTGGAGTTTTGTGGACTCTGGAAGAGCAGCCCGGAGGCCGGCAGGAAGGTTGGAGTGTGAGGCCCCTGGGCTGGGGCGGAGAACCCCTCCCACCTCTTGTAGGGAAGCAGTGGGCTTCATCTTTCTTTCACACTTTGCCCTGAAGGATACAGCCTTGTTCTTAGAGGCATCTTGGGGAGCATCATGCTTTCCAAGCACACCACAGCCACGCAGGCAGGGAACGTACGGGCCCATGTGGTACCTTGTTGTCTTGCCATGGTATGATTGTCGGGACTTCATGAAAAATGAAGTTTTCGGGCTCCTGGGGGTCTCAGTCGGTTAGGCGTCCAGCTTTGGCTCAGGTCGTGATCTTGCAGCTCAGGAGTTCGAGCCCCTCATCAAGCTCTGTGCTGATAGCTCAGAGCCTGGAGCCGGCTTCAGGTTCTGTGTCTCCCTCTTTCTCTGCTCCTCCCCTGCTCACGCTCTGTGTGTGTGTCTCTCTCAAAAATAAATAAACATATATAAAAAATGAAGTTTTGTTTGGGGTGGGGAGGGCCTGAGGCAAGGAGACTAGCAGAGCATAAGTACTTATGTCAATAATTAAAAAGTTAACGTGGGAAGCAACATAAGTAATAATGCAGAAGGTGATCTCGGGGTGGTTTTGGCCGCTGACCGTTAATGTTTATGAGCGTGTCGATTCTGGCATCTTCCCAAGGTGCCTGAAACAGCCACGCCGGGTGGTGCTGTTAGGGTTGTTTTGTCAGCATTGAGGATTTGGGGGTTTGATAATGAAAATTTCACATTGCAAAATAAAGGGAGAAGTGAGATTTTCAGTGTGTGTTTAGTGTTGCCAGTGGCTAGCTGTCTTAAAGTAATGATCCATACTCATTGATTTTTGTTGTGTTGCTTTCCCAAGAAGACGGTTGGAGGCAGAAAGTGTGGTCAAGAGGGTGGCACTTTATTTACAGGCCATCTTGAATAGAGTCATGATAGAGAGGGATTCTGGGCCTGCAGTATAAAAGGTTTTCACTGAACAAGGCTGTTTGGCTGTTTTGGCCACACCTGCTGTGAAGTAGATGGGTAATGAGCTTATTACCGTTATGCAGATGAGGAGAAGCCGAGCACACCCTTGTCATGTGTTTCTGCCTCATGAGCCTTGCTTGTTTAAAAAAAGCCACTTATGATCTTGGTTTTGTTGTAGATAGGATTCCTATTTATTTACTTATTTATTCATTCACTCATTCATTTATTTATTTTAAAGTTTATATATTTTGAGAGAGAGAGAGGAAGGGGTAGAGAAAGAGGGGTAGAGAAAGAGGGAGAGAGAGAATCCCAGGGAATCTCTGCACTGTCGGTGTAGAGCCAGACATGGGGCTCGAACTCACAAACTGTGAGATCATGACCTGAGCCGAAATCAAGTCAGACACTTAATTGACTGAGCCGCCTGGGTGGCCCGATAGGATTCCAGTTTAAGGAGATGGTCCCCCAAAGATGTCTACACCCTAGTCCCTGGATCCTGTCTGTTACTTTGCAGATGTGACTGAGTGAATGGAACGAAGATGGAGAGATATCCTGGGTTATCTAGGGATAACCATGAAATCATCGGGTCCTTCTAAGAGAGGCTGGAAGAGTCAGAGGAGAGGTGGTGGGATGATGGGATTATGGGAACAGAGGTTGCGGTGATGTGCTGTGGAGATGGAGGAAGGGGCCACAAGCCAAGGAAAGTGGATGGCTTCTAGTAGCTGGAAAAGTCAAGGAAACAGATTCTCCCCTAGAGCTTTTAGAAGGAACCAGCTCAGTCAACAACTGGGCTTTCACCTGGTGAGACCCATGTGAGGCAGTAGATTTGTGTTACTTTCAGTCACTAACTTTGTGATACTTTGTTACAAGAACCATAGGGAACTAAGACACCCGGGCTGAGTTTTGAAGGGGGTGGCAAGGTTGACCAGTTGTCTTGGTCATTTTGCTAACTCCTTGCAGCACTGGCCTGCCTTTTGTAAGTAATGGGAGCTTATTTTGGGCACCAAATCTTCTTTGCCCTGCCTGGATGTACTTGTGCCTTTTGGGAGGTGGATGTTCTGCCTGCTGCTCTTCTGGAATGATATACGCTGGGCCATTAGTGGGAAACATCTGGTGAAATGAAAGTCAGCTCACTGGGGTGGGGGGATGATGAACAGAGACCTGCAGGGTGTCCCTGAGAGCTAGCACCTGAGCTGTGCTCCCCTCTGGGTATTTTAGGCTTATGTGTTGGCTGCCTGCCAACTGCACCAACTGTCCATCCTCGTGGCATGGCCAGGTGTGTGTGCAGGTGGACGAAGAGAACCAAGTTATTTTTTTTAACGTTTATTTTATTTTTGAGAGAGAGAGCGTGAATGGGGGAAGGGCAGAGAGAGAGAGAGGGAGACACAGAATCCGAAACAGGCTCCAGACTCTTAAGTTGTCAGCACAGAGGCAGACATGGGGCTCGAACCCATGAACCTCGAGATCATGACCTGAGCCACAGTCGGATGCTCAACTGACTGAGCCACCTAGATGCCCCAAGAACTGAGATGTTCTTGAGGGACAGTGCCTTCTCCCTGCTTATTCCAGAGCCAGAGCTGTCAGGAAGTGGTCCTCACGGTCCTGTCCTGTCCTGCTACCAGCACTGGGTCCCTTGAGCTGCCTGCCTGTCAGTCTTGGGGATGAGATGGCTGCCCTCAGCCTGGGCTTTGTAGGCTTCTTCATTTCTTCTGACCAACTCCACAACTGCGGCTGGGAGCTCGGAGCCTGGCAGCCTGGCCCCTGCCATGAAGGATAGAAAGGCTTGTCTGTGTAGCTGCTGTGGGACCAGACCTCCCCGTCCTGTGTCATCATAAAATGAGCCTTAAAATCAGAGCTGCTTTAGCCTCAAAAATGCGCCTCCCGAGATTAAGAAAGCTCAATCGTAAATAGTGCTCAGAGCTAATGATGGATTTATTATTCAGTACTCGGATTATACTCTAGTCTGTTTATGGGTTTTTCCTCTAAATTGCTGATGTTTGAAGTGGAAACGTTCGATGCTGATTAATGCTTCTGGTTCAAGATTTGCTTTCAGGCAACTTATTTATAAATAACATAGCTTTTCAAGGAACACCGCAAATTTCAACAATAATTAGTACGATGAGATGCAGAGACACCCCAGGGTTCTGGAGAGCCCATTTCTCCATGTGGGGGCATGGAAATCTGGGTCCTTACACCATTGGGAAGATGGGACATTTGCATATGTGGATTCATTTGCTTTTCAGAACAGCCCAGTGGGGATTAATTTGTACAGAGGAGGACCCCAAGACTCAAAAGAGTTCAGGGTTTTGCCGGGGGACCCTACTCCTAAAAGGGGGTGCTGGCATTTGTGCCGAGGCTGGTGCCCCCTCTGTGTTGCCGGCTCTTCCACGGTGTACGTTTTGTTTCTTTGCCATCATGGCTATTTATCCTTCCCCTTTCTCCCCAATATTCTTGTTCCCTTTGACCCGAGGGGACTCTGATTAGTTTTGGAAAAAAGCATTAAAATTTTTGGACCCTGAGATTGAAGAAAAGTCTGCTATTGATTGATTGATTGATTGATTGTTTTGGTTTGACTTTTGAGCTTCCTGCCCTGTGTACCTTCAGAATTGGGCAGGTGAGGGGGGAAGCTGTGTGTCTGAGGGCAAGGGCGGCCCCAGTTTTCTCCTTCCAGCCTCATAATGGTCAGCAGCCCTGCCTAATTCTGTTTACCAGCAGTGGTGCCTGCCTACACCTGTGCCCAGTGAAAGTTAATAAGGATGTTTCTGTTCTTGTCTTTGTCCTGTGTCCCTGTGTTGTGGGCTTACTGCACCTGTTCTCTTGTTAGAGGTGGGACGTTGTAAACGTGGATACAAACTGTGGCGTGTGATCTTCGTTCTTAAGGGGGCTCACGGCACGTTTGGTGATGCTCACTTCAAACTGGCAGAGGATGGAACTATAGGGGAATGACCCAAATTATGGGGAAAATCTCGAGTCCCTTATGTGTTGTGCAGTGCCAGGCACACAGTAGGTGCTTAGTGAATACTGCTGGAGGAGAGGCTGGGTGGTCTGTGAGGTTGGCATGGGCAGGGGGGCGATAAGGTTCCAGGCGGCAGAGAGCAAGCGTCACCTGGGGGTAGTCAGCAAGTCCACTTTTTAATACGGTTGCCCAAAGGCTCTGCCTGAGAAACAGCACTGATTTGGCTGTTGTCTGTCTTAACCTGTTTGGTTTCTTGTTCAAGTGCGGAGAAGGGAGGGAGAAGGGAGGAGAGGGATTGGAGGCTCAGCAGCATGGGGTAGTGGTAAAGCTGCTGTCATTGCATGTCTGTGTACAGACTGCTGTGCCCTGGAACCCTCAGTAAGGCTGCCACACCCACAGAGTAGCGTGTGTGTGTGTGTGTGTGTGTGTGTGTGTGTGCGTGCAAGTGTGTACATCAGGCAGAGAAGAGAGGAAGGAATGCTTACAAGGAGTAGAACTTTTAGAAGACCAGGATTTGGTGGAGGCAGCAAGTCGAGGCAGCCTCAGGAATGGAAGCCACCTGAGTTTCTGCAGAAGTCTTGGGGGCTTTGCACGGTTTGTGGAAAGGTGTGTAAACCAGAAGTCTCTCTGGATTGTTCAGGAGAGGTGCCTGCCCTCATTGAGGAGGGATGCCTTTCCTGTTGGCTTTTTGTGGTGGTTGTTGTTTTAGTTTGTTTTATTTATTTATTTTTAAAGAATTTAATGTTTATTTTTGAGAGAGACAGAGTGTGGGTGGGGGAGGGGTAGAGAGAGAGAGGGAGACACAGAACTCAAAGTAGACTCCAGGCTCTGTGCCTACAGCACAGAGCCTGATGCAGGGCTCGAACTTACAAACTGTGAGATCATGACCTGAGCTGAAGTCAGACTCTTAATCAACTGAGCCACCCAGGTCCCCCAAGTTTATTTATTTATTTTGAGAGACAGGGGGAGAGAGAGAGAGAGAGAGAGAGAGCGTGTGTGCATGAGCAGGGGAGGGGCAGAGAGAGAGGAAGAGAGAGAATCCCAAGCAGGCTCTGCATTGTCAGTACGGAGCCCAATGCGGGGCTCAAACTCACAAAGTGTGAGATCATGACCTGAGCTGAAACAAAGAGTCAAACGCTTAACTGACTGAGCCACCCAGGTGCCCCTGTTGTTGTTGTTAACAAGCTTTGAGTTTTAGAACTGTTTTCAGTTTTAGTTTTATAGAAAAGTTGTGCAGATAGTATAGAGAGTACCTAAGTACCCCTTGCCCAGTTTTCTTTTTAAAAAAATTTCTTTCTTCTTTCTTTCTTTCTTTCTTTCTTTCTTTCTTTCTTTCTTTCTTTCTTTCTTTCTTTCTTTCTTTCTTTCTTCTTCCTTCCTTCCTTCCTTCTCTTTTCTCTTTTCTCTTTTCTCTTTTCTCTTTTCTCTTTTCTCTTTTCTCTTTTCTCTTTTCTCTTTTCTCTTTTCTCTCTTCTCTCTTCTCTCTTCTCTCTTCTCTCTTTTCTCTTTTCTCTTTTCTCTTTTCTCTTTTCTCTTTTCTTTCTTTCGTGGGCTCCATGCCCAACTGGGGCTTAAACTCACCACCTGAGATCAACAGTCACACGCTCTAGTGACTGAACCAACCAGGCACCCCACAGCTTCCCTTCTTGTTAACATCTTGCATCCACATGATACATTTGGTACATCACTACTAACTAAACTCCACAGTGTTTTCTGATTTCCTGAGTTCTTATCCAGGTCCTCTTTTTATTCCAGGAGCCCATGCAGGATACCACACTATATTTAGTTATCATGTTTCCTTAGCCTTTTCTGGTCTGTGGCAGTTTTTGGACAGTTTTGAGATATACTTGTCTGGTGTTTTGTAGAATGTCTCAATTTGTGTTTATCTGATCATTTTTCTCATGGTTAGACTATGTTATAGGTCTTTGGAAGGAGGACCACAGAGGTCAGGTGCCATTCTCAACATATCATCTCAGATGTGCATCTGTCAACATGATTTATCGTCATTGCCATTGGTTGACCTTGTTCACCCAGCTGAGGTGGTCTTTGCTGGGTTTCTCCACTGTAAAGTTACCCTAACCCCCTTTCTGTATTCCACTTTGGAAGGAAGTCACAATGCATAGTTCACATTTATGGAGTGGGGAGTTATGTTCCACTTCCTTGATGGGAGAGTATCTACATAAATTATTTGCAATTTTTCTGTATCAGAGACTTGTCTATTCTTTCCCATTTATTTAAACCTTTCTTTATATCAATATGGACTCACGGGTATTTATAATATAGTCCTACACTATTTTTTTGTTCAGATTATTCCAGCTTTGACCAATGGAAGCTTTTTCAGGTTGGCACCTGTCTCTTTGACATGCCCCTATTTTTTTAAAATTTTATTTTTTAAGTACTTCCTTACTGTCCCAGAAAGATGCTCCAGGCTTGTCTTGCATTTTCCATACCCCAGCCCTAGAATCAGCTGTTTCTCTAAGGGTTCCTGGTTCCTTTTATTAATTCCTTTTATTGGAGAATGGTATTTAGGGACCAAGGTCTGAGTGTTGAGAGGGCTTGTTGCTACTGAGGTGACATTGTTTCTAGCTCCTCTCATTGGACAGAGATAGGAAATCGAGTGTGTATACTGACCTTCGTACATCCAACATACCTCCCCTTGTTATTTGAATGCATGGCCCCATCTAATAGCCAAGCCCTGGACCCAGTGTCCTGATCACTCATGGGTGCCATGCCGACACAATCCAGAGTGGAAAGGAAATGTTAGACAGGTGGCTGAATACAGCAGGAAAAAACAAAAGATCATTTTCAAGGTACAGAAAAAATATAGAGAATGATAAGGTGAACATCTGGGTACTTACTACGCAGTTTAAGAAATAAAGTATGTGCAGTTCAAGCTGCTGTGAATGCCTCTCCACAACCACCCTTTTGAAGCCTACTAAAACGAAGCTACTGTTTAGTATTTTGGGGGCACATTTTAATTTTTTTACTCTGTGCATATACATAAATGATATCTCTTATTATGTAGGTCATAAAACTATAATGATATTTTATTGTATTCCTGCAACTTGAATTTTCATTAACTGAGAACTTTTATTTATCTTCTTGTATTTATCTTCTCAGCAATCCTGAGAAACATGAGAGTAACTGTCTCCATGGTTCTGACAGAGAAGCAGAACTTCAGTAATGATACGATTTTTTGCCAACCTCTAGCGGCTAATAAAAATGGGCTCAAATGTGTATCTTCAGAAACCAAGTCTGTGCTCATTGTACTATATACATGTTGAAGTTCATCAGGGAAGGGAAGATGAAACTAGTCTCCATGGTCCCTTCATGACCTGGTTGCGCCCTGTGGCCTGGAGGACCTAACATCTCCCTTCACCTGGAATCCCAGCCTCCCTTGGGGTTTTGCAGGCTCCAGAAGTTTTGGTGAAAAAAGGACTTGTATGGTTGGTTCAGACCCCCACCCCCTCATCACATCCTTCCCTGCCAGCATCTGTGCCCATATCCTTTGCACTCCTCCTGAGACTGGAAATAATGTATCCGGCTCGAAGCCACCCCCTCTTTATGTTAGCGCCAGATGCCGCGCCTGGAACTTCTCTCTGCCCCCCCCCCCCCCCCCCGTGCCATTCCCTTGTCTCTGTTGGATCCTTTTCTGCACATTCACACATGCCGCTTTTCTCTCCCATCTGAGAAAGGAGAAAAAAGTCTCTTGCTTCCACCTCCTCCTCCTGCTACTGTCCTATTTTTCTGCTTTGTTTTGCTATAGAACTTCTGGAAAGAGTTGTCTCTACTGGCTTTCTGCAGTTCCTCCCCTCCCATTCTCTGTTAAACCCGCGCTGGTCAGCTGTTTGCCCCTTCTGCTGACACATGTACCAACCCTGCCCACACTGTGCCCATCAAGCTCACTAAGCACCTCCAAGACTCCACATCCAGCGGTCACTTCTCTGTCCTCTTCTTACTTGACCTGTCGTGGCATTTATCCTCTCCCTTCCCCAGGAGATGCTTCTTGCCTTGCCTTTCAGGCAGCCATATGCCTGAGATTTTCTTCTCACTTCTCTCAGTGCCCTTACTGACCTCTGGGTGTTGGAGTGTCCTCGGGATCAACCCGTGTACCTCTTCCCTGCTTGATCCATACTCACACCCTGGTTAGTCTCATCCAGTTTTGTCACACTAAGTCCATCCATATGTTGAAGAACTTCGAATTTATATCTTAGCTCAGACTTTTCTCCTGAGTGCCAGACTCGTGTACCCAAGCCCACACAACGCTTCCCCCTGGAGGTCTAGCGGACATCCTGCAGAAACAGGTGCCATCTGTCCCCCATTGTCCCTCCCAACACGAGTTTTGCATTGCAGTAGATGGCACTTCCATCCTTCCAGATGCCTGGACCATAGACTCTGAGTCAGCCTTGACTCTCATCTTTCTCTCAAGTCCTACATCTAAGCTGTTCCAGAATTCCATCCCTGGTCGCCACCTGCACTGCCCCAGTTATCTCCCTGCCAGATTATTGTACTAGTCTCCAGTTTCCTATTTCTACCCTGGCCACATATCTGCCTAGCCAGGTCTGTCTCTGCTGCAGCTTTAAGACCTAAATCAGGGTTATTGGCTTTACATCTGAAATCAGATCATGGCACTCCTCAATCCAAAACCCTCACTCACAGTGATTGCTGGTGGCTCCCCTCAACTGTTTTCTCTCTGACTTATTTACTAAAACTCTTCCCTGCAAAAATCTAGCTGGTTAAGTTTATCGCCTTCTTTACATGCTGGGTCAACATTTTCTTCTCCATGAGGCCTCTGCAGACCACCCTATTTAATCCTGGTATACCCCTCACCAGGCATGAGCACCTTTCATGTCAACTCTGTAACATATTGATTATTGCCTGCATCCCCTCCAGAGTGGAAGCCTAGAAGCTCAGGGGCTTGGCTGGCTTCATTCAGCCCTGGGTCCCCAGGGCCTGACACATGACATAAGGAGGCACTTGCTGGCAGGCCGGTATGGTGACAGTCTTCACTCAGCAGCAAGGGCCTCCTTAAATTTTGTAGTCTGGGCCCCTCACTTGGCTCACCCTAGTCCTGATCCTACTTGGAGCAAAGTCAGGTAACTTCTTGCCTCAGTCTGCCCCCAATGTCCTCAGAACCCCAGAACCAACCTTTCTTGGTGGCTTGGCCTCTGTGGGTGTCCATCTGGGGGGAGGGGTCCCTCACTCTGGTCACCATGGTGGCATACAAGTAGACACTGACTGCTGGGCTTGGTTTCCTCTAGAGAGGGCTGGGCCAGAGGCACAACTACCCCACCCTTCATGCCTGTCACTCACAGGGTGACTCAGTCCCTGGGCCTTCCCAACAATACTTCTCTGTGAGTATTTGTTGCATTGAACAGAGCTAGGATTGTAGGTCTTTTTCAGACATTTTTATTTTAAATCACAATAAAAAACACCTTATTTCACCGTGTAGGACATCCATACATTATAGATCTCAAACAGAAATTTCAGGAAACAATTTTTTGCACTCATGAGAGGTGATGCATTCTATGTAGTGTTCTTTGTTTTGAAAATTCTGGTTGCTTCCCAGTAAATGGACTTTATGATCTGCTTGTGGGTTCCCAGCAGTCTATAAGCCATGGCTCTTTCCACCAAGCTTATCATCTTATAGATGAGACTTCTGAGCCCTAAAGAGCTATGAGTCTAGCTAAGGTCACATCAGTTAATTTGCCAAAGAACCAAGACTAGAACCCCATCTTTAGATTCCCATCCTGTGGCTTTTTTAGGCCCTTATAATTAATTTTAATGATTGTGCCATTGTGGCTTATTTAAATTACTCCAGGAGGAACATCAGCTCTATTAAAGAAATTTTATTGTAGCTGCCCACCTGCTCTATTCAGGGAAATGGCATCTATTGTGGGATTTCTTCTTGGTAATTAAGAGAGTTTAAGAAGCTGGTTTTATAGCCATTGATTTAACTGTAGACAACAATGAAGTGAAGTAAGAAAGTTGGTTTCATCTATAGCAACATATGAGTGATTTGAATTAGAAAGGTGTTCACCTTGGGAGGTATGCCAGCCCTTGTAGGACTCTGGACCAGCTCCCACATAGTGCCCCAGGTGCAGGGCTGTGGGTAGGGATCACAGCCCCATATTGCTAGGTGTCCTTGGGACAAAAACTGGGCCCTGGGTGTAGGTGTTACTTTTGACTTCTGGCTGTTTTTGGCTGTTGGACCCAGCCAGGAGCTACGAGAAATACAATCTTGGGCCCCACTCCAGCTTTGCTGACTCAGAGTCTCCATGTTAACAAGGCCCAGGATTTATATGCACATCATGGTTGGAGCAAATCTGAGGATTTGGGTTTTTGGTTTGTAGATTTTTATCATCTAATTGGTCATCCTCAAAAAATCAGCATTATTATTATTATTATTTATTTAAAAAAATTTTTAATGTGTATTTTGAGAGAGAGACAGAGCATGAGCAGGGGAGGGGCAGAGAGAGAGGGAGACACAGAATCCAAAGCAGGCTCCAGGCTCTGAGCTGTCAGCACAGAGTCTGATGCAGGGCTTGAACCCACCTATGCTGAAGTCAGACGTTCAACCAACTGAGCCTCCCAGGTGCCTCCAAAACTCAGAGTTATTAGGGTTTGGCTACCTGTTTGGGACACCATGCTAGGTGCGAGGATAAGAAGGAGTTATGGCAGGGGCACCTGGGTGACTCAATTGGTTGACTGTTAGACTTTGGCTTAGGTCACGATCTCGTGGTTCATGAGTTTGAGCCCCACATCAGGCTTGCTGCTGTCAGTGCAAAGCCTGCTTGGGATCCTCTATCCCACTTTCCCTGCCCCTCCCCCACTTGTGCTCTCTCAAAAATAAACATTTAAAAAAAAAGAAAGAGTTATGGCAGAGCTCTCCCTGCATTGCTGTTTAGTGGGAATGAGGGGTGAGCTACACAGTCATAAATCATGGTGTTTTAGAAAGCAGGAGTGCTGTGGGCGCCCAGAGGCAGGCAGGATGTGGATGCATGAGGGAGAACAGGAGGGGAGGGTGTCCCCAGCAGGGGGAGCTGCATGAAGAATGATAGGGAGGCAGGACTGCTCCGGGTGCAGTGGAGGCAGGTGATAGCCAGATTTTGGAAGGCTTTAAATCTATGTTTATGTTTATTTATTTATTTTTTCCCCTCTTTTGTTTTATTTTGTGTGTGTGTGTGTGTGTGTGTGTGTGTGTGTGTGTGTGTATGTGTGTGTATTTATTTATATTTATATAATTAATTGATTGTCAAGTTGGCTAACATGCAGTGTATACAGTGTGCTCTTGGTTTTGGGGGTAGATTCCCGTGATTCATCACTTACATACAACACTCAGTGCTCATCCCAACAAGTGCCTTCCTCAGTACCCATCATCCATTTCCTCCCTCCCCTGCCCTCCCATCAACCCTCAGTTTGTTTGTATTTAAGAGTCTCTTATGGTTTGCCTCCCCCTCTGTTTGAAACTATATTTTCCCCTTCCCTTCCCCCATGGTCTTCTGTTAAGCTTCTCAAGTGAAAACATATATCAGTCTTTCTTTGATTTATTTCACTTAGGACATTACCCTCCAGTTCCATCCAGGTTGTCGCAAATGGCAGAATTTCATTCTTTCTCATTGCTAAGTAATATTCCATTGTATATATAAACCACATCTTCTTTATCCATTCATCACTTGATGGACATTTGGGCTCTTTCCATAATTTGGCTATTGTTGAAAGAACTGCTATAATATGTTTATATTTTTAATTTAAATTCAAGTTAGTTAACATACATTGTAGTCTTGGCTTCAGGAATAGAACCCTGTGATTCATCTCTTACATATGACACCCAGTGCTCATCCCAACAAGTGCCTTCCTCAATGCCCATCACCCATTTAGCCCATCCTCCCATGTACCTCTCCTCCAGCAACTCTCAGATTTTTGTTTGTATTTAAGAGTCTTATGGTTTGCCTCCCTCACTGTTATTTTTCCTTCCTTTCCCCTGTGTTCATCTGTTGTGTTTCTCAAATTCCACATATAAGTGAAATCATAAGATATTTGTCTTTCTCTGACTTATTTTGCTTAGTGTAATACACTCTAGTTCTGTCCATGTTGTTGCAAATGGCAAGATTTCATTCTTTTTCATTGCCAAGTAGCATTCCATTGTGTGTGTGTGTGTGTGTGTGTGTGTGTGTGTGTGTGTGTATATATATATATATATATATATATATATATATACCACATGTTCTTTAAATCTTAATTCAAGATATTTGGACTTTATCCAGTAGGTCATGGGAGCCACTGTAAAAAATTTTTTTAATTAAAAAAAAATTCAAATTTTTAAAAATTATGGTGTATCTTAGTCATTTGGGCTGCTATAACAAAATAACGTAGTTTGAGTGACTTAGGAAAAACAAACATTTATTTCTTATGCTTGTGGAGATTGGAAATCAGGATGAGAGATGAGGAATTAGGATCATGGTACCAGAAGATTTGGAGTTTAGTGAAGGCTTCCTGGTTCATAGACAGCACCTTCTCCCTGTGTCCTCATATCATAGAATGGGTGAGGGAGCCCCCTGGGGTCTCTTTTATCAGGACTCAAATCCTATTCATGAGAGCTCTACACTCATGACCTAATCGTCTCTCAAAAGTTCCCTTCTTCCTGTTACTATCCCACTGAAGATTAGATTTTCAACTTATAAAGTTTGCGGGACACAAACCTTCAGACCATATCATATAGTAAACTATACAAAACATAAAATTTACCGTTTTAATCACTTTCAAGCATATCATTAGTTCAGCAGCATTAAGCACGGTCACGTTGTTGTGCTATCATCCCCACCATCCATCTCCAGAATTCTTTTCCTCTTGCAAAACTGAAACTCTGTACCCATTACAAAATAACTCCCCATTCCCCTCCTCCCCTAGTGGCAGCCACTATTGTGCCCCTTGTCTCTATGAATTTCACTATTTTAGGTATTTCATTTAAGTGGAATCACATAACTATGTTTTGTGACTTTATTTGGTATGATGTCCTCAAAGTTCATCCATGTTGTAGCAGGTGTCAGAATTTTCCTTCTTTTTAAGGCTGAATAATATGAATACACCACATTTTGTTTATCTGTTCAACTGTCAGTGGAAACTTGGGTTATTTCCACCTTTTGGCTATTGTGAATAATCCTACTGCGAATGTGAGTGAACAAATATCCAAATTCCTGCTTTAAAAAAATTTTTTTTAATGTTTATTATTATTTTTTTTTTTTTTTGAGAGAGAATCAGAGTGTGAGTGGGGGAGGGTCAGAGAGAGAGGGGATCACAGAATCCGAAGCAGGCTCCGGGTCTGAGCTGCCAGCACAGATCCCGATGCAGGGCTCAAACTCATGACCTGTGAGATCATGACTTGAGCCAAAGTCAGAGGTTTAACTGACTGAGCCACCCAGGCACCCCGAGTTCTTGCTTTTGATTCCTTTGGGTGAATACCTAGAAGTGGACTTGTTGGATCATATGCTAATTCTAGTTTTAATTTTTTGAGGAATTTTCATACTGTTTTCCATTGGTTGTACTTTTACATTTCCAAAATGCATAAGGGTTCCAGTTTCTCCACGTCCTTTCCAACACTTGTTGTTTTCTGTTGATTGTTTTTTGATAGTATCCATTCCAATGGGAGTGAAGTGGTATTTCATTGTGGCTTTGATCACATTTCCCTGATGGTCAGTGGTGTGGAGCGTCTTCCCTCATGTGGGAGCACCGTGGGAACTTTGAGCAGTTCTGTGGTGGGGGGTGTAGAGTGGAGGTGATACTGCTTCCTTGCACCTGCAGATCAAGCCTCCTACATGCTGCTTTGGTGGCTTCTGTGGGAACATGGTGTGTCCAGGATACTGCCCCCAAACCAGGAAGGAGCATTGTTTATTTTGACAGGTGGCCTGTCTGCACTCAACCCACTACGATTGCTCCAAGATTGTGTTCCTGCTATTACTGGCAGAGGAGCTGAGACAGTTGGGAGAGCATTTGAAGGCCATGGCTGTTGCTGTGGGTGCCTTTGTGGAAGTGGTGGGCATTAGTGCTGCCATCTGGTATTTTCACTGTTCCTCATCCTGGGTACATGGGAGGATTTTGCTTCTCCATTTCCTCAGAGTTAGAGATGGCTATGTGACTTGTTTTGGCCAATGAAATTGGAGCAGAAGTGGTGGGCAGGTAGGAGCTTTAAGAGCCTTTCCATGCTCTGTCTTTCTCAGTCACATCAATCCTAGAAGCATATAGTAAGTTCTTGCCATAATATCCAAGTGGCTGGTGTCTGCCCTCGAGAGTAAACCAGACCCACAGTAGACGTTGAGTGAGCAAGACAGAAACGATTACTAAGCTATGGCACTGTGATTTAGGAGTTGTTTCTTACTGCAGCACAACCTAGTCTATCCTGACTGATCTAGGAGGAACCTGCAAAGTGTTTTACATACAGAGAGGTAGGTTAAGATGAAGATGTAGCACTGGGGGTAACTCCATATCTTTCTGCATACCTGGAGGTAATGAACCCCTCAGATGTAGCAGAACATCTAGTGGGCTGCGGTTTCCTGTAGGTAAGTCTCTCGCTAAAGCATTAATTATCGGATGTTAATGGTTTGATTTTGCCAGCAGCACACAGCCCTGGCTTACCGTGGCCCGCAGCCCGCCCCAGGTGGGGCTGGGAGCTGATGGGAGCTCACACGGGAGCAGCTCCACCTGTGTTTAATGACTTCTGTGTTTTCTGGGGCTTAGCAAATCCAGAGCCAATTTAGATTTTTGGGAGACAACCCCAAACTCTGTGGACCTCCTTATACTTCCAAAGCAGGAGGGTCATTCTTTTTAGTAATTATTGCCAGCTGGTTTTGAAAGTGAAAATGCCTTTTTAACATCAAAACATTTCCCAGACCTTCCTAACTTGACTGTAGTCACATTTTTAATACTGTTTTGGTCATTCAGTAACTATTCATTGAACAAATCTTGTAAAGTTTAACTTTCCATGATAGAATTTTCCATATACCCACAAAAGCAGAGAGAATTACATCATCAGTTCCTGTTATGGGATGAATTGTGTCTTCCCACTCCATCATCCCACCCCACCTCCAAATTCATATGCTGAAGTCCCAGGACCTCAGAATGTGACTATATTTGGAGACCGGGTATTTTTATTTATTTATTTATTTATTTATTTATTTATTTATTTATTTATTAAAAATGTTTATTCATTTTTGAGAGAGAGAGTATGAGCAGGAGAGGGGCAGAGAGAGAGAGAGAGAGAGAGAGAGCGCATCTGAAGCAGGCTCTGTACTGACAGCAGCAAGCCTGATGTGGGGCTTGAACTCATGAACTGTGAGATCATGACCTGAGCTGAAGTTGGATGCTGAACTGACTGAGCTGCCCAATCATCCCTTTTATTTTTTTTAAGTTGATGTATTTATTTTGAGAGAGAGCGAGTGAGAGAGGGAAGGGCAGAGAGAAAGAGAGAGAGAGAGAGAGGGAGGGAGAGAGAGGGAGGGAGAGAGAGAGGGAGAATCCCAAGCAGACTCTGTGCTGTCAGTGCAGAACCTGATGTGGGGCTCAATCCCAAGAACTGTGAGATCATAATCGTGATCCAAAATCAAGAGTCATGGATGCTCAACCAACCGAGCCCCCCAGGTACCCCTGGAGATAGGGTCTTTAAAGAGGTAAGTTAGTTAATATGAGTTTATTATAATGGGTCCCAATCCAATTTGACTAATGTCTTTATCAGAAGAGGAGATAAGGACACAGACACACACAGAGGGAAGATGATGTCAGGACACAGAGAGAAGGTGGCCATCCACAAGCTAAGGAGAAAGGCCTCAGAAGAGACAAGACTTGCTGACACCTTGGTCTTGGAGTTCTAGCCTCCAGAATTGTGAGAAAATAAATTGCTGTTGTCTAAACCATTCAGACTTTTACTTTGTTATGCCAGCCTTAGCAGATTCATAAGTTCCCTATATAATATCCTCCAGCTTCTGCATTTTCAATATTTAAATAATTTTCATGGGCTGCCTCTGATGTGCCAGGAGCATGGAGCATACAGCAGAGAGAGATAGCACCTGCTCTTGTGAAGCTTGCCATCTATAGGAACTGGAAAAATTCATGAGGCAAAGTTGTAATTAATAGCACTTAGAATTTTTATAATTCCACAACATCTGTATACCTCAGAAACCATTGCCAAAACACAGAATGCAGTCTGTCTTCCAGCAGTGCTGGGGATACAGATGAATTCTCAGAGCCCTTCAACACTTAACGCTCTCCTGGCATCAATGTTTAGGGACCAAGGCTTCAGATATTAGATGGGTTTATGGTGTAAATTGGATGAAAATGGAGTGAGTATGGCCCAAGCAGCTTTGCCTCTGTCAAGCCAAACCTGTCATGTGGATGGGGACTCAGGCTACCTCTGGGAGCCAGCTGACCTCAAGAGGAGCCAGGATGCAAACACCATTCTTATACAATAAAGATGGGGATGAGGAGTCACACTGAGAAGTGATTCATTTGCTTACAGATGGATTCATCCAGCATTCCTTTAAATACCAAAGTCCCATGTTACATTTAAAAATACCCAAGTTCACTCAAAAACATTATGCTGAGTGAAAGATGCCAGACACAAAAGTCTACGTATTGCATGGTTCCATTTATATGATGCCTCTAGAAGAGGCCTAATTATAGGTAGAGAAAGAAGATTAGTGGTTGCTTAAGCCTGGGGATGTAGGTGGGGATTGGCTGCAATCAGACATGGAGGTGATGGGAACATTCTAAAACTGCATTGTGGTAATTGTTGAGCAACTGAATACATTCACTAAAATTGTCACCACTTATAATAGATGGATTGTATGGTATATAAATTATACCTCCATGAAGCTGTAAAAAACACTCAGTTCAGCTCCATGGAAAATCAAGGGAGTCTTCTTGGAGGAAGTAGGCTCCCTTCCTCCAAGGAGGAAGTAGGCTGGATGTGAAGGACTGAGTGTCTTTGGGTAAGGAAGGATGGCTAGAGGGGATTCCAGATGGAGGAACACCATCCTAGGGGAGATTATGGGTAGATGATTGAGGTGAAAGGAAGAAGCTTGTCGCAGGTGATAGCATCAGGGAATTGAAGGGATACTCTGAAATCTCAACCCTGGTTGCACATTCTGGCCACATTCCAGCCACCTGGAAAGCACAGATGCCTGGGCCCCCTTCCTGGGGATTTGGATTTCATTGGTCTGGGATAGATCTTAGACATTGGTTTTTTGTTTTTGTCTTTTTTTTTCAGACGTTAGTGTTAAAAAATTTTTTTTGAATGAAATAATATTCTAATTATGTTTCTCTTTCACATATCAGCCAGAATGATTCTGTAGATACCTTTCTCCCACCTCTGTGTTTACCCAGGGGGACAATTCATGGAGACAAGGCAGGGTGCACACATGATTCTTTCACTTCATTCACCAGTTTCAAAAATGATGATTGTGTTTCCCATAATCTTCCAAAGTTGATCAGTTAGTTTTTTTAAACTATCATTATGAACTCATGGACTTGAACATATTTTTAGGTTTCAAACCATTGCTCTCATTAAACCTTATTGAAATTTAAATTGTTCTACCTTTGGCCAACGGAGTGTCTTCAACTTGGCCCTTGAGACCTTTTGATATAATCCTAGTTCTCTTTGATAGCTTCCTTGCCTTTTTTTTTAAATGAAGTAATTTTATTTTTCCATCCCTTCCCACCAGCTTCTTAGTTACACGTTCCTTTGTCATTCTTTTAGTGGTTATCCTAGACATTATGACTTGCAGCCTTACTTCTAAACTCTAGTGATTATTGAGTCTTCTTTAAGTCACTTCCTGGTCAATACAAAGAATTTACATGAGTATTTTTTTGAGAGTTGTGCAGGAGAGTTTTGTGGCATCCAGGGTTGAATGGGTGGGGTTTACCAAAAGTCTTCAGTGAATAAGGACCAGTGTGAATTTCTTAGTTGGTTATCAAGTTCATATATTAAGAATTTTTTTTTTGTTTTGTTTGTTTGGTGTGACCTGATATAATGATGTGGCATTTTCAGTGTATAGATCCTTTAAGGGTTGGGAAAGAGGAATGCCCTTTTGTCAGAGATGCTCCTGTCATTCAGGTGCTATAGGAATTGAAGTGAAAATTATACAACCCAGGGCTGGCAGAGGGATTCATTTAAGAATCTCAGCATGAGAGTTTGAATGCTCATAAGCACCAACTTTTCCCTAGGTGGGAGGCCTTCCCCTGCATCTGACCTTTTATTGAGGGTCTTACCTGTGTGGTGAGTTAGTTCTTCAAGTATCTGAGAGATGAGAAAGTGGAGGCTTCACGAGAGCCTTCTGGACACATTCTCAAAGCCACACAGCTGGCAGGTAGTAGAGTTGGGATTTGAACTTAAGTCTGTCTGACTTCTGTTTCCAGCCAAAAGAAAGGGTCTGGCTGAGATCAGTTCTCATTGACAACATATTCTGACCAAATAGGCTTGTTTTATTTTGTTATTTTATTTTATTTTTTTAAAGCTTATTTATTTATTTTGAGAGAGAGAGAGAGAGGGACAGATTGTGAATGGGGCAGGGACAAAGAGAGAGAGGGAGAGAGAGAATCTCAAGCAGGCTTTGGGCTGTCAGCACAGAGCCTGATGCTGGGCTCAAACCCACCAACTGTGAGATCATGACCCGAGCTGAAATCAAGAGTCAGATGCTTAACGAACTGAGCCAACCAGTGCCCCCCCCTTTAAGTTTATTTATTAAACTGGGCTTCTAATTGATTTAGAATATAAATTAGAAGGAAGCATTGTCTTAACTGTTATCATATTTTTGGGGTGAATTGATATACTCTTTTCAATTTACTTTTTTATTTTGAAATAACTTTAGATTTACAGGAAGGTGTAAAGAAATGTTCAGGGAGATCCCATACACCCTTCACCTAATCTTCCACAGTGTTAGCATCTTGCATAACTATAGCACAATAATAGCAAAGCCAGGAAATTGACATTGTTGTAAACAATAGAACTTATTCAGATTTCACCAGTTTTACATGTACAAATGTATGTGTGCATGTGTGCGTACGTGTGTAGTTTGATGCGATCACATGTGTTGCTAGCTTCTGGGTTCAACACCACAATCAGGATATTTAACTATCATACAAAAACTTAATCCTGCTACTCCTTTGTAGCCACACACACACACACACACACACACACACACACACACACGTATATCCCTCTTGCATCATTCCTAACCTCTTGCAACCACTAATCTGTTTTGTCCTTCATATCTGTATTATTTCATCAAGGTCGTGTAAAAGGAGTCTTAAGATATGTAACTTTTTGAGATTTGGTTTTAGCCCTCAGCATAATTTCTTTGAGGTTTATCCATGTTGTTGGATGTGTCAATAGTTCATTCCTTTTTATTGCTGAATAATATTCTGTGGTGTGCATGTACCCTATTTTAACCTATCATCCATCAAAGGACATTTGGGTAGTTTCTAGTGTTGGGCTATTATGAATAAGGCAGCTGTGAGCATTCATGTACAAGTTTCTATGTGAAAATAAGTTTTCTTTCTGAGACAGATGCCCAAGTATCTGCAGTTTCTAAGTCATATGGTAAATCTACTTTTGTTTTTAAAGGAGCGGCCAACCTATTTCCCAGAGTGATTGCATCACTTTGTATTTCCAACAGCAATGTATGAGTGGTCCAATTTCTCAGCGTCCTTGCCAGGTGTTGTTACTGTTTTTTAGTTTAGCCATTCGGATAGGTGTGTAGTGATATCTCATTGTGTTTTACTTTACATTTTTCTAATGGCTAATAACATTGGACAGTTTTTCATGTGATTCTTTTGACACCTGTGTATCTTCTTAGGTGAAATGTCTTTTGTGTCATTTGCCCATTTTCTAATTATATTTTTTTCTGTTGAGTTCTGAGGGTTCTTTATATATTCTAGATTCAAGTCCTTTGTTGGATGGATGATTTGCATATATTTTCTCCCAGTCTGTAATTTGTCTTTTCATTCACTTAACATGACCTTTGGCAGGGAAAAGTTTTAAATTTTGATGAGGCCCAATTGTTCAACTTTCCTTTTATGGATACTGTCTTTAGTGTCAAATCTAAGAACTCTGCCAAATCCTAGGTCTCACAGTTGTCTCCTATGGTATTCTTTCTAGAGGTTTTATGTTTTTTTGTTTTACATTTAAGTCCATGACGTACTTTGAGTTGATTTTTGTACAATCTATGAGATATAGGACAAAAACAATTTTTTTGGCCTATATATGTCCAAATGTTCCAGTGCCATCTATTGAAAAGGCTATCTCTCATCTATTGAATTGCTTTTGCTCTTTTTTTCAAAAATTAAATGGGCATATTTGAGTAGATAATTTTTTTCTGGGTTCTGTATTTAGTTCCACTGATCTGTCTATCCCTCTGCCAATACGAAACAGTCTTGATTGCTATAGCTCTACCATAAGCCTTAATATTGAGTAGAGTGATTTTTCTCACTTTATTCTTCTTTTTAAAAAATATTTAGCTATTCAAGGGCTCTTTTTTTTTCTAAATAAGGTGTAGAATAAGTTTATCTGTATCAACAAAAAAAAACATGCTGAGATTTTGATAGGACTTTTGTTAAACCTGTAGATCTCTTTAGGGCAGAGTTGACCTTTTTTTATATTGAGTTTTCCAATTCATGAACATAGTATATCTCTCCACGTATTTAGATCTTCCTTGATTTATTTCACCAGCACTTTATAACTTTCATCATACATATCCTGTACATTTAAAAATATTCATAGATACCTCATTATCCTTGAAGTAATTGTAAATGGTATTTCTTTTTAAAATTTTTTTTTCAACGTTTTTATTTATTTTTGGGACAGACAGAGACAGAGCATGAACGGGGGAGGGGCAGAGAGAGAGGGAGACACAGAATCGGAAACAGGCTCCAGGCTCCGAGCCATCAGCCCAGAGCCCGACGCGGGGCTCGAACTCACAGACCGTGAGATCGTGACCTGGCTGAAGTCGGACGCTTAACCGACTGCGCCACCCAGGCGCCCCTGGTATTTCTTTTTAAAATCATGATTTCTATTATTGTCATTATATAGAAATGCAGTTGAGGGCATCTGGTGGCTCAGTTCGTTGAGAATGGCTCAGGTTATGATCTCATGGTTTGTGAAATTGAGCCCTGCATTCCAGGTCCGTGCTGACAGCACCGAGGCATGGAGGCTGCTTAGGATTCTCTCCACTACCACCCCACCCCCACCCCCTACCCCTCCCCAGCCCCAGCTCATATTCTCTGTCTCTCTCTCTCTCAAAATAAATAAATAAACATTTAAAAAAGAAAAAAAGAAATACAATTGATTTTTGTGTATTGATCTTATATCTTGAAGCCTTGTTCTGAACTATATATTTTCCTCTAAGCACTATGGGCAGTATGCCACAAATTTGGTAGGTTGTGGTTTTTGATTTTTTATTTACTTTTATTATTTTTAATTTTTTAAAGTTTATTTGTTTTGAGAGACAGAGAGAGAGAGAGAGAGAGAGAGAGAGAGAGAGAGAGAAAGGGAAGGGCAGAGAGAGGGAGAGGGAGAATCTTCAGAGCCCAATGTGGTGCTCAAACTCACGGACCATGAGACCATGACCTGAGCCTAAATCAAGAGTCGGCCACTTAGCCTACTGAGCCACCCAGGCGTCCCTGTTGGGGTTTTTAAAAATCCATTTCTGTGTATTTAAATTTTTCCTTTGAGAAGTCCACTTTGGCCCATGGATTATTTAGAACTGTGTCATTTAGTTTTCATGTATTTGGAGATTTTTCTGTAGTCTTTCTGCTACTGATTTCTAATTTGATTCCATTTTGGTCAGAGAAGTTATTCTGCTTAATTTCAATTCTTTTGAATTGATTAAGGTTTATTTTGTGACTAGGATATGATTTGTCTTACTGCATGTTTCATGATTCTTGAAAAGAATGTGTCTTACTGCATGTTTCATGATTCTTGAAAAGAATATGTACCATGCTGTTGTTGGGGGGAGTGCTCTATATGTGTCAATTAATTGTAATGGTTGATGGTGTTGTTCAGTTCTTCAGCATTCTTGATTTTCTGTCTAGTAGTTCCTTCAGTTTCTGAGAGCTAGGATACTGAAGTTCCCAAATATTATTGTGAGTTTGTCTTTTTTCCCTTTTGGCTAGATCAGTTTTTTCTTAATGTATTTTGATACTCTGCTGTTTGGTAAGTATACATTTAGGATTGCTTTATGTTCTTGATAGGTTGATAATTTTATAATTATGTAATATACTGTTTTGTCTTTATTAATTTTCTTTACTCTGAAGTCTATTTTATCTGATAGTACTGTAGCCACTTTGCTTTCTCTTTATTTTTATTTTTTGAGAGAGAGAGAGTGCAAGTGCAAGCAGGGGGACGGGCGGGGGGGGGGGGGGAGAGAATCCCAAGCAGAATCCGCATTTCAGCACAGAGCCCAATGCAGGGTTCGAATTCATGAACCATGAGATCATAACCTGAGCCAAAGTCAAGAATCCGATGCTTAAATGACTGAGCCATCCAGGTGCCCCATTTTTGCTTTCTCATGATTAATGTTTGCGTGGCAAAACTTTTTTCCATCTCTTTACTTTCAATCTATCAATGTCATATGTTTGAAGTGAATTTTTTATTGATAGCGTATAAGTGGGTTATATTTTTTTAAGTGACCCTGCCAATGACTTTCTTATATTGGAAGTAACTATTGATATGTTACAGCTTATGCCTGCATTTTATAATTTGTTTTTTTTTGTTCCCTCTTTTTATTACTGTTTAATTTTCCTTACATTCCTGTGGGTTACTTAAACATATTTTAGCATCCCATTTTCCATATTTATGACATGTCTGAGCATACCACTATGTATGGTTTTCTTTGTGACTACTGTAGATATTGTCACAGAATTCTGGTATCAGAGTTTTACCATTTTGAGCACAGTAGTCCCTTTACTCTCACCATTTTCTAATATAACTGTCTTAAGTATTTCCTCCACATTCACTGTGTATCATACCAGATGAAGCTGTGACTTTTGCTTCAGCTTTAAAATAAGATTAAAGTGGGGCATCTGTGTGGTCAGTCGGTGAAGCGTCTGACTTCGGCTCAGGTCATGATCTCATGGTCAGCGAGTTCAAGCCCTGTGTTGGTCTCCATGCTGAGAGCTTAGAGCTTGGAGCCTGCTTTGGATTCTGTCTCTTTCTCTCTGTGCCCCTCCCTCACTCACACTCTGTCTCTGTCTCTCAAAAATGAATAAACGTTAAAAAAAAATTAAAAATAAGATTAAAGTAACTCATGAGGGCTTAGGATATTTTTAGTCTTCTTCTGTTATTATTTTCTTTCTATTTGGAGAGTTTCCTTTAACCATTCTCTAAAGGTAGGTCTGCTAATAACAAATTCTCATAGTTTTTATTTTTTTGAGTATGTCTGTTTTTTCCCCTTCCTTTCCTCGGGTAATGGCTTTATGGAGATATAAATCACATACCATGTAATTCATCCTTTTAAAATGTACAACTCAGTGGTTTTTAGTATATTCACAGAATTGTGATCCATCACCACAATCTAATTTTAGAACATGTAATAAATTTTTAAGTTTGAATTTTTGCATATCATGGAAAGGAGAAGGAAAGTAATTTACATGATCTTGTTTCTCTCTTTAAAAAAAATTTTTAATGCTTGTTTATTTTTGAGAGAGAGAGAAAATGAGACAGAACGTGAGTGGGGGAGGGGCAGAGAGAGAGGGAGACACAGAATCTGAAGCAGGCTTCAGGCTCTGAGCTGTCAGCACAGAGCTTGAACTCATGAGCCATGAGATCATGACCTGAGCTGAAGTTGGACGCTCAACCAACTGAGCCACCCAGTTGTCCCTATGTGATCTTGTTTCTGAGCCAGAAGTTAATGTATCTTTTCACATCTTTTATAAAAAGAGGTTCTTTGTCTTTTTATTTTTTCTTTAATTAAAAATTGAAAAATTGTTATAAAATATTTATAACTTAGACGTTATTATCTTAACCATTAAGTGTACAGTTGAGTAGTGCCAAGTACACTTACACTGTTATGCAACCAATTTCCAGAACTCTTTTCTCCTGCAAGACGAAACTCTCTACCTATTAGCAACTCTGCATTCCCTGCCTCCACAGTCTTTGGCAACCACTATTCTACTTTATGACTGTGAATTTGACTACTCCAGGTACCTCATATAAGTAGAATCATTACACTATTTGTTCTTTTGTAACTGGCTTATTTTACTTAGCTTAATGTCTTTTTTTTTTTTCAACGTTTTTATTTATTTTTGGGACAGAGAGAGACAGAGCATGAACGGGGGAGGGGCAGAGAGAGAGGGAGACACAGAATCGGAAACAGGCTCCAGGCTCCGAGCCATCAGCCCAGAGCCTGACGCGGGGCTCGAACTCACGGACCGCAAGATCGTGACCTGGCTGAAGTCGGACGCTTAACCGACTGCGCCACCCAGGCGCCCCTAGCTTAATGTCTTTATAATGTTACAGCATGTGTCAGAATTTCCTTCCTTTTTAAAGCTGAATAATATTTCATCATATGGATACATCACTGCCATTAATGGCTTTGTTAATGGACATGTGGTTATTTCCATCTTCTGGCTATTGCCCATAATGCTGCTATGAACATGCTATGGACAAATATCTCTTTGAGACTCTTTGCTTTCAGTTCTTTTTGATATGTACTCAGAAGTGAGCTTGCTGGATCATGTGGTAATTCTATTTTTAACATTTTGAGGAATTGCCATGCTATCTATCCTCTTCTTTTCCTTAGAAAATATCTATTGAAGATTCTGGGATATTTGACCTGTAGAATGTCCTACAGTCTTATTTTGGATGGTTATACCTATGAGGCAATTCACTATGTGCCTTCATCTTCTGTCTTGTGCACATTGGCAGCTGGATCCAGTACCTTTGTCAGACTTAGATTTTATCTCTCTCTCTTTTCTTAAAGTTTATTTATTTACTTTGAGAGAGAGGGAAAGTGCAAGTGGGGGAGGGTCAGAGAGAGAGGACAGAGCGAGAATCCCAAGCAGGCTCTGCACCGACAGCACGGAACCTGACGAGGGACTCAAACTCACCGACTGTGAGCTGAAGTCAGACGCTCAACTGACTGAGCCACCCAGGTGCTCCAGATTTTTGACAAGTTTAGAGGAAGCACATCATTTCTGTGAGTGTAGCAACTGTTAGTGCTCAGCACCACTGCTATAGGTTGATTTATGTCCTCCTCAAGTCCGTATTTTGAAGTCCTAGGCCCCGGTCTCTCAGAATGTTGCCTTACTTGGATAGGCAGTTTTTACAGAGGTAATCAAGGTAAAATGAGGTCAGTAGGGTGGGCCCAAATCCAATACAACCATGTCCTTAGGAGAAGACGAAATATGGATACAGACATATGTAGAAGGAAGATGATGTAAACAAGAATGCCATATGAAGATGAGGATGGTCGCCTTCAAGCCAAGGAGAGAGGCCTGGACTAGATCCTTCCCTCATGGCCTTCAGAAGGAACCAGAGCTGCCAGCACCTTGATCTCAGACTTTTAGCCTCCAGAACTGTGAGACAATACATTTCTGTTGTTTAAGCCACCTAGTTTTTGGAACTTTGTTATGGCAGCTCTAGCAAACTCATATGGTGACTAGTTCTTATGTTGGTGGCTTGCTGGTCATTTTGGTTTTCTGATGCTTGCCTCCCAATAGGTGGGGAAGACCTCATGGGATGGAAATCCTCATGTCCTTGCATTTTGGTATCAGTCTACTTATGCCCTTCATACTTGAAAATCAGTTTTTCTGGATAGTAGATCCTTGAGTGTCTTAAATATGCTACTCTATTTTATTCTGTAGGTAATCATAGTTATCAAAGAGTCTGATGATTATCTAATTTTCTTTCTGTTATGTGTGATGGTGTCCTCTTTTATTTTATACGCTTAGTGGATATTGTTTCCATGTGTGTGTGCACACGTGTGTAGTAATTTTACTGGAGTATGTCTTGATGTTGGTCATGTTGGGTCAGCATTCTCATGTATATGGTGACCCTTTTCTTTTTCAATATGTAATGACACTTTTATGTTTTAAATTTTAAGAAAATTTCTTGAAGTTTTCAGTATTTGTTTTTTTCCCTTACTTTGGTTTTTCTCTTTATGAACTCTGGTTACGGATGTGCTGCATCTTCTTGGCCCATCCTCAGTAGCTGTCACTTTCTCTTGAATTCATTTTTAAATCTTATTTATTTTGAGAAAGAGAGCAAGAGAGAATCCCAAGCAGGCTCTGTATCTGTGCTGTCAGAGAAGACCCCAGCTTGGGGCTTGATCTCAAGACTGTGAGATCATGACCTGAGCTGAAATCAAGAGTTGGATGCTTAACTGATTGAGCCACTCAGGTGCTCCTCTAGGATTCATTTTTACCTTCCTTTTGGCTTTGAACACTTTCCTCCTCTTCATCTTCTATTTTTTTTTTTTAACGTTTATTTATTTTTGAGACAGAGAGAGACACAAAGCATGAACGGGGGAGGGTCAGAGAGAGAGGGAGACACAGAATCTGAAACAGGCCCCAGGCTCTGAGCAGTCAGCACAGAACCCGACGCGGGGCTCGAACTCCTGGACCGTGAGATGGTGACCTGAGCCGAAGTCAGACGCTTAACCGACTGAGCCACCCAGGTGCCCCTCATCTTCTATTTTTTTAATGGAATTTTCTATTCTGTTTATTTGCTCTTGCATTCTTTCTAGTTTAGTCTTAATTTCTGAAATAATTATTTTCTTTTAATGAAAACACTTCTAATTCTCTCCTGAGTCCTGTCATCTGATTTCTAAGTATTTTTTAAAAAATGTCTGCTTATTTATTTTGAGGGAGAGAGAGAGAGTGGGAGGAGGGGAGGGGCAGAGAGAGGGAAAGAGAGAATCCCAAGCAGGCTCTGCACTGTCTGCCCAGAGCCTGACGCAGGGCTCAGTCTTGTGAATTGTGAAGTCATGACCTGAGCTGAAATCAGGAGTCAGACGCTTAACCAACTGAGCCACCCAGGTGCCCCTGAGTATTTCTAAATTTGATTCATGTTGTTTCATGTTTTTTAAAGATTTCTTTTAGCTCAATTTGGAACAAAGTTGATGTTGTTGATCTGTGTGGGCATATATTGTTGGCATGCTTTTATTTTCTGGGAGGGTGTTATTTTGCTCCTTGTTCTCTGACCCCCCTCGTTTTTTTTTTTCCTTTTCATGGTCTCATGTCATGGCATTTGATCTTGATTTTTTGTTGTTATTCTTTTTTAATGTGAAATTAGTTTTCCTGAACTTTTGGAGGGTACATGGTTTAGCAGAGCTTTTCTTTGCGCATGCAGTTTTGTTATTTCTTCTGTTATTTATATGCAGTGTTACATAATGAGAGTCAATATTTCTCTTCCCCACTTGTACCTGGACCTTCTCATTCCTTCATCTCTGTAGTCTCCGTCCTGTTTAACTTTTTTTTTCAATGTTTATTTTTGAGAGAGACAGACTGGGAGCAGGGGATGGGTAGAGAGAGTGGGAGACGCAGAATCTGAAGCAGGCTCCAGGCCCTGAGCTGTCAGCACAGAGTCTGATGTAGGGCTCGACCCACAAACCATGAGATCATGACCTGAGCCAAAGTTGGATGCTTAACTGACTGAGCCACTCAGGTGCCCCAGTCCTGTTTAACTTTGATGCCACTCCCAGTGGGTTTCCTCCATGTGGGCCCTGAGTTGAAAGGGAGCTCTGGTTTCCTTTTGGAGCACTCAGAACACCTTGTTATCTACTATGGACTCTTTATCCTACTACTGTTGTGGACAGCATTCTTCCCAGATTATCTGTTGGGTTTTTCTGTTAATGTCTACTGGCTATTCTGGGGCTTCCCTGTTGTCAGGTTTCTTAGACACCCTGCTGCTTTCCCAGTTTCTTCTGCAGATGTCAAGACCACACAGGTCTTGAGGCTGTTGGAAGTCTCTTCCCACCTGCTTGTATTTTTGGGTTTGTGGGAAAACACTGACACCTAGTTTTGTTATAAATGTTGTCTGTGTTTTTTGGGTTTGAATCTACAGTTGCTATATTTGTTTTATGTGGGCATTTCAGGAGATTTCAAAACCATGCCACTAACAACACTGACATCTCCCCACACCCTGCCTCTAGGTTTTGCTTATTGCCTGTGCTGTCAATATGATACTGCTGAATATCAGCATTGGAGCACATCTGTTCTTTTTTGTGGTTCTGCGATGTCACTAGTTCATATCCAGATGGCACTAGAAGGTAGATTTGGAAGGGAAGAGATGCCTCTGTGTATTGCTGGTGGGAGAACGCCTTGTGGAGGGCAAGATCCTGCAACTTTCCCTTATTTGTATCACAGAGAAATATGATTTAGGCAAAAAGAACAACGTAAGCAACATTTACGTCTACGTGGAGTGTACTCTACAGATGCCAAGTGGCAGGTTTAGACACCATAGCAAAGGAGAGGCTGTGATGGGTTGCTGGGGTGCACAGACCCTGGGAATTTGGTCTACCGTTGTTCTAGCCAATTCCATGACTTGGTGAGTGGTGGTATGGATTCCCCTGTCACCAGGCAGTGCCATGTGGCTTTGGGCTGAGTGTCTTCTTCAGCAGGTTGGTTAGAATGACCCACCTAAGACCTTACCCACTCTTCTGGTGGCGGCCATCCTAAGGACTGTTACTGGCTGGTTGGCCTTTTCATTAGGTCTTTTTCTCCAACAGACTTTCACATATGAGACAAACACAGAGAGCTGCAGAATGGCACTGTGTTAGTCTGCCAGGGCTGCTGTAATAGACTGGGGGCTTAAACAACAGAAATGTCTTGTTGCACAGTTCTGGAGGCTGAAGTCTAAGAACTTCACACAGGAATGGAGCATAGGATATGCAGAAGGTCTGCATGGGAAGGAGTTTTGTCAACATGGCTGCTGTGGGGTGAAATCCTGACAGTTCCTCATAGACCTAGGGGGTAATTATAGTCCGTCATGAGTCACAAATTAGACTGGATCTGAAGCATGAATGGAGAGTCATCAGTGGGACCACGGAGTGTCTGCTGGTAGAGGACATGGGCAGCTGTCACCTGTGTGGGTCTGAGCCAAGCTGTTGGTGACTCCATGTTGGCCATGGAACACTGATGGCCTAGTATGGCAGAGACCAAGGATGAGTGTGTGTGTGTGTGTGTGCGCATGCATGTGGACACATGTATTCACACACATGTGTAATGATGAGAGGCAAAAGAAGTAAGAGAAGGTCATTTAAGTTTGGGTTCTGTCCTTGTAGGGAATGAGAAAAGTTGGAAGGTTTGTGTACCTGGGCCTAGCATGGAAAGATTGATTTTAGGACAGTATCTGGAGAGCTGTGGTATTCATGTTGAATCTATTTATGTTCTGATTAGTTATGACAAGGTCTGACTGTATAGATAGACATGTGATGCTCCCTTAGATGGTTCTGATTTTACCAAGTCAGTTCTGACTAGCAAACTGGACCAGACAGAACTGAAGCAGATTTTTAGGTAATAAAGCAATTTTGACTTCATTTATTTTATTTTATTAAAAGTTTATTATTATTATTGTTATTTTTTATTTTGAGAGAGAGAGGATAGGGGGAAGGGAAGAGAGAGAGGGAGACACAGAATCCGAAGCAGGCTCCAGGCTCTGAACTGTCAGCACAGAGGTCGACATGGGACTTGAACTCATGGACCACAGGATCATGACCTGAAGTTGGATTTTAACTGTCTGAGTCACCCAGGTGCCCCTTGACTTTATTAAAATAAATAAAAACGAAACAACTGAATATTCTGTCTGGGCCCTGAGTGTTCAGATAGAAGGAAACAGAGAGGATGGTTTGAAAACATTTACCTCCCAAATCAACCTGCATTCTGGCAAGTAAAGTACCAGTCATTAGTTTTCTGACCCCTGGGTTGTCCAGGAGAGGGTTTGGGGGGGGAGTCCAGAGAAGGAAGGTGACATCATCCAGTGTGTAGATTTCCCATGTGATGGAAATGAAAAGGCTAAAAATGGAGAGGAATGAAGGGGCCAAAGCTTACAAAATTCCAGATGGGGATGGTGACAAACTTGTCTGAATCATTTTGTAGTTCCTGGAATGTTCCCACTTAGGTATCTAAGCCAGACCTGGAGAGAGTACAGCACTTCCTCACGAAGCCTGTCTGAGGTGTTGCGTCTGCCAAGGAAACACCAGCATCTCTCAAGTGAGGCAAGAGTTGAGGAACGTCCTAAAGGCCTGCCTGGCTTTGTAAATTTATGTGTCTCAGAAACGCGCTAGAGCTTTTCACTGCTTGTTCAAGTTGAAATGTGATTTTTGAGGCTGAGTGACTTTGCATCTTTTCTCTTCTCATGTTTTCCTTTATGCAGCAGAGTAATATTAAACCCTTCTCATTATTCTGCAGAACCAAAATCATACAAGGTACACAACACAGCCTAGTATGCAGCAACCACAAACATACATGCCACTGGTTTTGAAAGTAATACACAGAGACACGTATTTTCTGATCTCTATTAGCATCAGTACTACTTACTATTTTTAAAGGAACATTTCGGATATGTACTTCACTGTCTCGGTGTAGCAAAGTCCAGGTCTACCGCTTGTCATATTTAAAGTGTCCTGTAAAATCCATCCTAATGTCTTGTAATTCTAAGTCATCAGGAAGCCTACTTTCAGAAAACTTCCTATAGTATGAGGGAGAGAGAGAATGCCTGCCATCAGTGGGGAAATGCCAAGAGTAGGTCTGAGATGTGATAACTGTTGAGGGAGTGAAAAAGAGGGGCTTGGAAAGTGCATGGAATCAGAGGTTCTGCTTCTGGGAGAGGGATGCAGCTTGGGAAGCAGAGTGCATCCTGGAGGCAAGGTGTAAAAGAAGGAAGGAATCAGCTGGAGGTAAGGAATTTAGTGAAACAACAAAGCATCAAGGAATGAGAATGAGAAGAACCAAAAAGTGGGGGAAGGAGGAGGAAGTGGAGGGGGAGAGGATCCAGGGAGGGGGAGAAGGAGGAGGAAAAGGGTAAGGGGGAGGAGAGTAAGAGGGAGGAGGGGAAGGAGACCAGGGGGAGGGGAGGAGGAGAAGAAGGAAGAAGAAGGGGAGGGGGGAGAGAAGGAAAATCCTATTATTTATTAAAGAAACTATACTTGAGAGTTGTAAGAAAGGAGGCTATAACTGAGCCAAGTGCCTAAGCAAGCCACACAGATCTCTCTTACTGGACCTTCCCCCCAACTCCTCCCCCCACCCCCATCTCCTGCTATTGCTGGTCCAGGCAAACTGGGGAGTCTAACTAAAATAAATATAAATTTAAACAAACATAGAGTCCATACAATGTTACTGTAAGAAAAAAAAAAAGAACTGAGTCACAAAATAGGCATATGAAGAGTCAAGAAGTAAAGAGACATGTATAATTAACAAGCAATTGCAAATGGAAAAAAACATGATGAGTGTAGAAATTAAGAAAATTAGACTGAAAATGGATAAACACCAGGGGATACAAAATGGGAGTTTATTAGTTTTTTATTTTTTAAGTTTATCTATTTAAATTCAAGTTAGTCAGCATACAGGTTGGTTTGGTTTGGGTTTCAGGAATAGAACCCAGTGATTCATCACTTACATATGTAACACCCAGTGCTCATCCCAATAAGTGTCCTCCTTAATGCCCATCGCCACTTAGCCCATCCCCCACTGACCTCCCCTCCAGTGACCCTCAGTTTATTCTCTGTATTTAATAGTCTCTTATGGTTTGCCTCCCTCTCTGTTTTTATCTTGATTTTGCTTCTCTTCCCCTATGTTCGTCTGTTGTGTTTCTTAAATTCCACATATGAGTGAAATCATATATTTGTCTTTCCTTGCCTGACTTATTTTGCTTAGCATAATACAATCTAGTTCTATCCATGTTGTTCCAAATGGCAAGATTTCATTCTTTTTGATTGCAGGGTAGTATTACATTGTATGTATATCCCACTTCTTCTTTGTCCATCATCAGTCGGTGGACATTTGGGCTCTTTCCATAATTTGGCTATTGTTGATAGCACTGCTATAAACATTGGGGTGCTTGTGTCCCTTTGGATCAGCATTTTTGTATCCTTGGGATAAATACCTGTACAGTATTGCAGTTGCTGGGTCGTAGGGTAGTTCTATCTGTAACATTTGGAGGAAATTCCATACTGCTTTCCAGAGTGGCTGCACCAGTTTGCTTTCCCACCAGTAGTGCAAAAGTGTTCCAAGTTCTCTGCATCCTCACCAACATCTGTTGTTTTCTGAGTTGTTCATTTTAGCCATTCTAACAGGTGTGAGGTTGTATCTCATTGTGGTTTTTACATGCATTTCCCTGATGGTGAGTGATATTGAGCGACTTTTCGTGTGTCTGTTGGCCATATGGATGTCTTCTTTGGAAAAGTGTCTATTCATGCCTTTTGCCCATTTCTTCACTTGATTATTTGTTTTTTGAGTGTTGAGTTTGATAAATTCTTTTTAAAAAAAATATATATACAGGGTTTTTTAAAGTTTATTTATTTTGAGACAGAGAGAGACAGCACGAGTGCAGGAGGGGCAAAGAGAGGAAGGGAGAGAGAGAGAATCCCAAGCAGGCTCCGCATTGTCGGCATAGAGCATAATATGGGGCTCAAACTCACAAACTGTGAGATCATAACCTGAGCTGAAGTCAAGAGTCAGATGCTTAGCCAACTGAGCCACCTGGGTGCCCCAATAAGTTCTTTATAGATTTTGGATACTAACCCTGTATCCAATATGTCATTGGCAAATATCTTTTCCCATTCCATCGGTTGCCTTTTGGTTTTGTTGATTGTTTCCTCTGTGCAGAAGCTATTTATCTTGATGAAGTTCTGATAGTTCATTTTTGCTTTAATTTCCCTTGCCTCTGGAGACATGTCAAATAAGAAGTTGCTGTGGTTGAGGTCACAGAGGTTGCTGCTTGTTTTCTCCTGTATGATTTTGATGGTTTCCTGTTTCATTTAGGTCTTTCATCCAATTCGAATTTATTTTTGTGCATGGTATAAGAAAGTGGTCCAGTTTCCTTCTTCTGCATGTCACTGTGCAGTTTTCCCAGCACCATTTGCTAAAGATACTGTCTTTATTCCATTGGATACTCTGTCGAAGATTACTTGGCTATATATTTGTGGGTCCATTTCTGGGTTCTCTATTCTATTCTATTGTTCTGTGTTTTTTTTTTGTTTTTTTTTTTTTTTTTGTGTACCATACTGTCTTGATGATTATAGCTTTGACTCCAGCTTTGGTTTACTTTTTCTTTTTTTTTTTTTTTTTTCAACGTTTATTCATTTTTGGGACAGAGAGAGACAGAGCATGAACGGGGGAGGGGCAGAGAGAGAGGGAGACACAGAATCGGAAACAGGCTCCAGGCTCTGAGCCATCAGCCCAGAGCCTGACACGGGGCTCGAACTCCCGGACCGCGAGATCGTGACCTGGCTGAAGTCGGACGCTTAACCGACTGCGCCACCCAGGCGCCCCTGGTTTACTTTTTCAACATTACTCTGACTATTCAAGGTCTTTTGTAGTTCCATACAAATTTTAGGATTGTTTGTTCTAGCTCTGTGAAAAATGCTGTTGTTATTCTGATAGAGATTGCATTGAATGTGTAGGTTGCTTTGGGTAGTATCACTATGTTAACAATATTTGTTCTTCCAATCCATGATCATGGAATATTTTTCCATTTTTTTTGTGTGTTTTCTTCAATTTCTTTCATAAGTTTTCTATAGTTTTCAGCATACAGATCATTTACCTCTTTAGTTAGGTTTATTCCTAGGTATTTTATGGTTTTTGCTTCAGTTGTAACTGGGATTGATTCCTTAATTTCTCTTTCTGCTGCTTCATTATTGGTGTATAGAAATGCAACTGATTTCTGTATGTTGATTTTATATCCTGTGACTTTGTTGAATTCATGTATCTATTCCCGCAGTGTTTTGGTGGAGTCTTTCGAGTTTTCCATATAGAGTATCATGTCACCTGTGAAGAATGAAAGTTTGACTTCTTCTTTGCCAATTTGTATGTCATTTATTTCTTTTTGTTGTCGGATTGCTGATGCTAGGATTTCCAGTATTATGTTAATAACAGTGGTGAGAATGGACATTCCTGTTGTGTTCCTGACCTTAGCAGGAAAGCTCTCAGTTTTTCCCCATTGAGGATGATATCAGCTGTGGGCCTTTCATATATGGCTTTTATGATGTTGAGGAATGTTCCTGTTATCCCTATACTTGAGAGTTTTTATTAAGAAAAAAATGCTGCAGGGGCGCCTGGGTGGCGCAGTCGGTTAAGCGTCCGACTTCAGCCAGGTCACGATCTCGCGGTCCGTGAGTTCGAGCCCCGCGTCGGGCTCTGGGCTGATGGCTCAGAGCCTGGAGCCTGTTTCCAATTCTGTGTCTCCCTCTCTCTCTGCTCCTCCCCCGTTCATGCTCTGTCTCTCTCTGTCCCAAAAATAAATAAACGTTGAAAAAAAAAAAAAAAAAGAAAAAATGCTGTATTTCATCAAATGCTTTTTCCACATCTATTGAAAAGATCATATGGTTCTTATCCTTTCTTTTATTAATGTGGTGCATCAAATTGATTGATTTGTGAATATTGAACCAGCCCTGCAGCCCAGGCATAAATCCCACTTGACCATAGTGAATAATTCTTTTAGTGTACTGTTTAATTTGGTTTGCTAGTATCTTGTTGAGAATTTTTGCATCCATGTTCATCAGAGATATTGGCCTATAATTCTTTTTAGTGGGGTCTTTGTCTGGTTTTTGAATGAAGGTAATGCTGGTTTCATAGAATGAGTTTGGAAGCTTTCCTTCCATTTCTATTAAAAAAATTTTTTTAATGTTTATATTTGAGCGAGAGAGAGAGAGAGACAGACAGAGGATGAGCAGGGGAGAGGCAGAGGGAGAGAGAGACAGAGACAGAATCTGAAGCAGGTTCCAGGCTCTGAGCTGTCAGCACAGAGCCTGACATGGGGCTTGAACCTGCAAGCCATGAGATCATGACCTGAGCCGAAGTCAGACGCTCAACCGATTGAGCCACCCAGGCGCCCCATCCTTCCATTTCTATTTTGGAACAGTTTGAGAAGAATAGGTATTCATTCTTGTTTAAAATTGGTAGAATTCCCCTGGGAAGCTGTCTGGCTTACGACTCTTATTTGATGGGAGGTTTTTGGTAACTGATTCAGTTTCTTTGCTGGTTATGGGCCTATTCAAATTTTCTATTTCTTTCTGTTTAAGTTTTGGTAGCGTGTGGGTGTTTAGGATTTTGTCTATTTCTTCCAGATTGTCCTGTTTGTTGGCATATCATTTTTCATAGTATTCTCTTATAATTTGTTTGTATTTCCGTGGTGTTGGTTGTGATCTCTCCTCTTTTCATTTGTGATTTTATCTAGTTGGGCCCTTTCTCTTCTTTTTGAGAAGTCTGGCTAGGCATTTATCAATTTTGTGTATTCTTTAAAAAAAACAGCTTTTAGTTTTATTGATCTTTTCTACTGTTTTTTGTTTGTTTCTATATCATTTATTTCTGCTCTAATCTTTATTATTTCCCTTCTTCTGCTGGCTTTTGCCTTTGTTTGCTGCTCCTTTTCTAGCTCCTTTAGGTGTAAGGTTACGTAGTGTATTTGGGACCTTTTTTCCTTCTTGAGATAGGTGTGAATTGCAATGTAATTTCCTCCTAGGTCTGCCTTTGCTGCATCCCAAAAGGTTTGGATGGTCGTGTTTTCATTTTCATTGCCTTCCATGTATTTTTTCATTTCTTTAATTTTCTGGTTAATCCATTCATTCTTTAGTAGGATGTTCTTTAACCTCCATGTATTTGAGGACTTTCCAAATTTTTTCTTGTGGTTGATTTCAAGTTTTATAATGTGATCTGAAAATATGCATGGTATGATCTCAATTTTTTTGTACCTGTTGAGGGCTGATCTGTGACCCAGTATGTGATCTCTTCTGGAGAGTGTTGCAGGTGTGCTCAAGAAGAATGTGTATTCTGCTGCTTTATAAAGGATGAAATATTCTGAATATATGTTAAGTCTATCCAGTCCAGTGTGTCCTTCAAAGCCATTGTTTCCTTATTGATTTTCTGCTTAGATGATCTATCCGTTGTTGTAAGTGGGGTATTAAAGTCTCTATTATTATGGTATTATCAATAAGTTTCTTTATGTTTGTGATTAATTGATTTATATATTTGGCTGTTCCAAGTTCGGGGTATAAATATTTACAGTTGTTAGATCTTCTTGATGGATAGACCCCTTGATTATGATATGATGCCATTCTTCATCTCATGTTACAGTCTTTATTTTAAAATATAGTCTGATACAAGTGTGGCTACTCTGGCTTTCTTCTGACCTCCATTAGCATGATAGATGGTTCTCCATCCCCGACTTTCAATCTGCAGGTGTCCTTAGGTCTAAAATGAGTCTCTTGTAGGTAGTATATAGATGGATCTTGTTCTTTTATCCATTCTGATGCCCTGTGTCTTTTGATTGGAGCATTTAGTCCATTTATGTTCAGAGTGATTATGGAAAGATATGAATTTAGTGCCATTGTGTCGTCTGTAGATTTGATGTTTCTTCTGATGTTCTCTGATCCTTTGTAGTCTATGCTGGTTTTTTTTTTCCTCCACTCAGTCCCCCCTTAAAATTTCTTGCAGGGCCGTTTTAGTGATCATGAACTCTTTTAGTTTTTGTTTGTCTGGGAAAGCCTTTATCTCCCCTTCTATTCTGAATGCAGCCTTGCTGGATAAAGGATCCTTGGCTGCATATTTTTCCTGTTCAGCAAAATGAATATTTCCTGCCACTCCGTTCTGGCCTGCCAAATTTCAGCGGACAGGTCTGTCACTAACCTTATGTGTCTACCCTTGTAGGTTGAGGACCTTTTGTCCCTAGCTGCTTTTAGAATTCTCTCTTTAACTTTGTATTTTGGAAGTTTCACTATATGTCATGGTGTTGATCTGTTTTTGTTGATTTTGAAGGGAGTCACCTGTGCCTCTTCGTCTTGGGTGCCTGTTTCCTTCTCCAGACTAGAGTAGTTCTCAGCTATAATTTGTTCAAATAAACCTTCAGCTCCTTTTTTTCATTCTTCTTTTGGGACTCCTACGATACCGATCTTGTTTTGCTTCATAGAATCACTTAGTTCTCTGAGTCTGCCCTCATGAACTAGTAACTTCCTTTCCCTCTTTTTTTCAGCTTCATTATTTTCCATAACTTTATATTTCACCTATACTCTCCTCTACTTCTTTAATCTTTGCTGTTACTGTATCTAGTTTATTTTGCATCTCTGTTATAGCATTTTTAAATTCATCCTGACTAGTTCTTAGGTCTGTGATTTCTGCAGCAGGGGTTTCTCTGGTGTCTTCTATGCTTTTTTCAAGCCCAGCTAGTAGTCTTACGATTCTTGTTCAGATATATTGTTCTATTGTTTTGAGCAAGTCCCTGGCTGTGATTTCTTCCTGACCTTTGTTTTAGGGAGAATTTCTCCATCTTGTCATTTTAGTTAAGTTTCTGTCTTCTGTGTGTTAAAAACACATTTTTTTTAATATTTACTTTTTTTGAGAGAGAGAGAGACAGAGTGTGAGCAGGGAAGGGGCAGAGATTGAGAGAGAGAAAGAGAGAGAGAGAGAGAGACAGAATCTGAAGCAGGCTCAAGGCTCTGAGCTGTCAGCACGGAGCCCAATGTGGGGCTCGAATTCACAGACTGCGAGATCATGACCGGAGATGAAGTCAGACACTTAACCAACCGAGCCACCCAGGAGCCCCATATCTTTTGCATGTTTTAAAAGCTTATTATGTGTCCTGCCCTGAGAGTACTACTTTATTAAAAATGGTCATACACTGTCTATGGGCTGGTACTCCAGGAAGTGTTTCTGGTGTATGCTGTGTGCACTCTGCTGTTGCATTTTAGCTGCCCTTAGCCTAAGCTCTGCAGAGCTCCCCCTTCCCTGAAGTGGTGGAGTGTTTGAACCTTTAACTGGGTGTGCTTTGATTTGTCTGTTGACGTAATCCTGGAAAAAATGGGGGGAGTGGCTGATCCCATAAAAAGAGAAAAGGAAAGGGAACACACAAAAAACAAAACAGAGAATCAAAAAACTATAAGGCTGATTCTAAGGACAAAGGAAGAAAAAAAGAAAAATCAGAAGAAAAGAGAAAAGAAGGAAAAGAAATGAATAAAAAGAAAGCCTGATCCAAGGGGAAAAAAAGATAAAATTACAAAAACCCCCAAACCAGTCAGAAACTATGAGCCTGATTACAAAAGAAAAGAAAGAGGAAGAAAAAAAAAAACAGTTGTCCTTTGGTGCCTGGGGGGTGGTGTCTATGCTGGTGTGGAACAGAGGCTGGCTGCATTGGCTCAGAGTCCTTTGTGCCCCAGTAAATAAGCAGTTGCAGGGCACGGAGGGGCGGGGTTTGGTGTAAGTGTGTCTTGCCTCCACTGGGGGTCACTGTGCTGCTCTCTGAAGTACCACCCTGAGTGGTGTTGGGAGAAAAAATGTTGCTACCCCAATCTCTCATTCCTGTATTAAGGATCTCAGCCCCTGCTGTTCAGGCAGCCCTCAAAGAATAGTGAGGGCAGTCAGGTGGCCCTGTGCCACAACTATCCTGCGACTTCTCCTTGGCTTGTGGCTAGGATTCAAAACCCAAAGTCTTGGGGCATTTGGGTGGCTCAGTTGGTTAAGTATCCAACTTTGGCTCAGGCCGTGATCTCGCAGTTCGTGGGTTTAAGCCCCACGCTGGGCTATGTGCTGACAGCTCAGAGCCTGGAGCCTGCTTCAGATTCTGTGTCTCCTCTTTCAGCCCCTTCCCCCCCCCTCCCTCTCTCTCTCTCTCTCTCTCTCTCTCAAAAATAAACATTAAAAAAAACCCCAAAATCTTAAAGGACTGGCATGGTGCAGATCCACTCCCCTCCTCTGTGGTAGAGCCTCTCCAACCTCTGATGAAAAGCCTTTGGGTGGCACCTGCAGGGTCTTTTGTCCTTGGAGAGCTAATAAACCTTCTTCCAAAAGTACTCCAGGAAGGGGACTGTTCTCTCCCAGTGTGCCCTGGTGATTGCTACACCATGCAATGCACTCTGGGGACAGCTCCCTCCTTCCCAGGAGCACATGCTGCAACTCCACTCAGGATAAAGTTGCACATTTCCAAAACCTCAGGGTTTGAGCTCTACACGCTGATTGCAAAAAAGAACTGGTGCACTCATTGCTTCTCACTCCCCAGTTCGTGGTCCAGAGAGGTTTTCCTCTTGTGCTAACTCAATGTCGCACTATCTCAGCCCCTCTCTATTTCTCTCTTTTGTCTCTCCACAGAAGGGGTTATCTCCCCTTCATGGCTCCGCCATTTTTCTCTCCCCCAACTCACATCCATGTACCTTGCACCTGCTAAGCTGTCTCCTTCCAGCTGTGGGGATCTTTCTGCCTCTCTGCACATTGATTTCCTGAGTGTTCCAAGGAATCTGACCTCAATACAGCTGTGTTTGAGGGATGTGGGAAGCCCAGGGTCCCCCTAAATCTCCACCATCTTAACTCCTCCAAACAAATGAAGATGAGGCTAGCATTGGATCTTGCTGAGCACATAGTCTCTGAAGTAAGACTACCTGGCTTATAATCTTGGTGTCAACCTGGGCAAATTACTTAACTTCTTTGTGCTTCCCAATCCCCTGCACAGAGCCTGGCCCAGCGCTGCTGATCACTAGACGGGGACAAGCTGGTCCAAGATGGCTTCCAAAATGGGAGTTTATTAAACTAAGGGAAGGAATTGAAGTTTCTCTGAAAAAAAAAGTATTTCTGAAATTACTAGAATATTATAAGGCATCCAGGGGGACAGTAATTGCAACTCAAAGTACAGTCAGTTAAGCGTCTGACTCTGGATTTTGGCTCAGATCATGATCCCAGCGTTCTGTGATTGAGCCCCACGTTGGGCTCTGCACTGAGCCTAGAGCCTCCTTGGCATTCATCCTCTCTCTCTCTCTCTCTCTCTCCCTCTCCCTCTCTCCCCCTCTCTTTCTCTCTCCCCCTTCTCTCTTCCTCTGCCCCTCTCCCCCTTCTCTCTTCCTCTGCCCCTCTCCCCCAGTCATGTGTGCTCTTCTCTTTCTCAAAACAAAAATACAGTCAGGTTAGAAGTGGACAGCTGCAAGAAAATGAAACAGAAATAAAGAGATAGAAAGGCCCCAAACATACTGATAGAAGAAGATCCAACATACCTATAGCTGGAGACCTTGATGTAGAAAAGAGAAGCAATGAACAGAACTAAAATTTAAAAAGAATTCAAGAGCAAATTCCTGAAACAAAATATCTGAATCTACATGGAAATACTGTTGGCCCTGAACAATGTGGGTTTGAACTGAATGAGTCCACTTCGGGACTCATTAAAAGAATAATACAGTACCATATAACTATGTTTTTTCTTTCATAGGATTTTCTTAATAAGATTTTCTTTTCTCTAGCTTGCTTTACTGTAAGAATACAGTATATAATTGATATACAGAATATGTGTTAATTGAAACTGTTTATGTTATCAGTAAGGCTTCTGGTCAGCAGCAGACTATTGGTAGTTTAATTTTGGGGGATTCAGAAGTTAGATGTGGATTTTCAACTGTGTGGGGATGGGCCCCCCTAATCTTCACATTGTTCAAGGGCTAACTGTAATCCACTGTCATTCTGGGAATGATCAACTCAAACTTCTGCTCTACAGCTATTGGACATTAAAGGTAAATGTACCATCAGCTGGGCCTCCAGGCAAAATGACCAAGTTCTTTACCAAGGAAAGAAAGCCAAGTAATGATCAGACTTTGTGACCATGACATCCAAAGAAAGGTAGCAGTGGCACAACATTTTCAAGAAACTCAAGAAAAGAAAATGTAAACTAAGGATTTTATATTCAGCCAACTGGCCTTTCAGTATCAAGGTTTTAGTAAAATAGTAAAAAAAAAAAAATGCAAGAAGTGAAAGAATATTGTACTCACCAGTCCTATTTTAAGAATCTACCAGAATCTGTTGTAGGCTGGGGTGGCAAAAGTGGTCTGCCCTGGATGCAGGCAATTAGAAGTTGCTTCATCTGCAGATAATTTAAAAACAATACTAAAAATTACTAAAAAGTTGCTTTATATTATCACTGTGCTCCAGCACTGTTAAAGAATATCAGTTGTGAAAATGAAAATCTCCTGGAAAAAAAAATCTCTTTTTGGTCTACTTTCTAAGCAATTTTTCCTTTTAGTACCATGCATCAGCTTCAAATTAGCACAACTGTAAATAAACATTGCATTCTGCATGGCACTTAATTTGAAGAATTCCCCATTAGTCATCCTCTGACATACATAGGCTCAGGTACACATGGATTATTTTGAGAGTTAAGTTCGTAACTGTTCAGAATCACCCAAGCTCCCTTCATGTAGAGGCTGCTTCTGTGGGACTACATATTTCTGCACTTAAATAGTAGACTTAGAAATAAATAATGCTAGCACAGTAACTGTGAAGACAAAGAAACAGAATTTTCATTTCTTTAATTCCATCATTTTGTGTGACTGCTTGGCAGTTTCATTTGTGTTTAAAATTGAAACAGTAGAACAGCGTAAACTATAAAGTGTAGTATTTTTGTTTGATAACAAAATAATCAACATAGGAAATACTGTGTTGAATTGGAATTGTATCTTTAAAATGGAAATTTCTTTGTGTGTGTGTGTGTGTGTGTGTGTGTGTGTGTGTGTGTGTGTGTGTATCTTTTTTAGAAAGAGCACGAGTGGGGAGGGGCAAAATTGGGGGCAGGGAGAGAGAGAGAGGGAGGGAGAGAATCTTAAGCAGACTCTATACCCAGTGCAGAGCCTGATGCGGGGCTTGATCTCGCAACTGTGAGATCATGACCTGAGCAGAAATCAAGAGTTGGATGCTTAACTGAGTAAGCCACCCAGGTGCCCCAAAAATGTAAATGTCATTTTTAAAAATTTTATTTATTTTGAGAGAGAGAGCACGAGTAGGGGAGGGGCAGAGAAAGGGAGAGAGAGTTAGAGAATCCCAGGCAGGCTCCACACTGTCAGTGCAGAATCAATGTCGGGTTCAAACCCGTAAACCGTGAGATCATGACCTGAGCCAAAACCAAGAGTTGGATGCTTAACCAACTGAGCTACCTGGGTACCCCAGAGATTTTTCTTTTAAATTGTTTTTTAAGTTACAGATCATGTTAAGGAAATAATGACAATTACTGGTTATTATTATGATGACTACTGAAAATATTTTTGTCGTATAGATGGTGGAGGTATTAAAATGATCCACTATGGGTGTTGAATATATATATATATGCCATGCCAATATATATATATATATATATATATATGCCATGTGGTAGAGGACAGATTTCATTCAGTTAAAAGATAGTTGGAGAAACATTGGGAAAGGGACTGGTAGTGAGTATTAATTATATATGTAGGAACCAAAATAAAGGTAGGGGTAGATGTGGGAGAATAGATATAAATGTATGTAAACTGAAAAAAATGGAAATAATCAATAACAATAATAGGTGGTATAAGGAGAAAGAAAGAGGAAAGTAGAAAAAGCTGATTGATTGTCTTGCAGGTAGGAAAGTGAGGTGAAGGATAACATTGAAAGCTGACAGATGGAATAGTAAGAAGTGTTGGTAGAAAAAATAATGCCCAAAACAAATAATGACCTTCCTAAATACTTAAAGGGGGGAAAAAACTAAATAAGGGAATGAAGAAAACAGACTACATATTTTTTTATGGTTTTTGGTACAGTTGTAAATGGGATTGATTCCTTGATATCTCTTTCTGTTGCTTCATTATTGGTGTATAGAAATGTAACTGATTTCTGTACATTGATTTACCTAACCAAAGAGATAAAAGATCTGTATGCTGAAAACTATAGAAAACTTATAAAAGAATTGAAGACGACACAAAGAAATGGAAAAACATTCCATGCTAATGGATTGGAAGAACAAATATTGTTAAAACGTTGATACTACCCAAAGCATTCTACACATTCAATGCAATCGCAATCAAAATAGCACCAGCATTTTTCTCAGAGCTAGAAAAAACAATCCTAAAACTTGTATGGAACTGCAAAAGAGGCCAAATAGCCAAAGTAATGTTGAAAAAGAAAACCAAAGCAGGAGGCATCATAAACCTGGATTTTAGCCTGTACTACAAAGCTGTAATCATCAAGACAGTATGGTATTGGCACAAAAACAGACATATATAGATCAGTGGAATAGAATAGAGAACCCAGAATTGGATCCACAGATGTATGACCAACTGATCTTTGACAAAGCTGGAAAGAGTATCCAATGGAAAAAAGACAGTCTCTTTAGCAAATGCTGCTAGGAGAACTGGGCAGCAACATGCAGAAGAATGAAACTGGGCTACTTTCTCACATATACACCAAAATAAAATGGAGAAATACCTAAACCATTAAAATTCTAGAGGAGAAAACAGGCAACAACCTCTTTGACCTCAGCTGCATCAGTTTCTCACTTGACACATCTCTGAAGGCAAGGGGACTAAAAGAAAAAATGAACTATTGGGACCTCATGAAGATAAAAAGCTTCTGCACTGCAGAGGAAACAGTCAACAAAACTAAAAGGCAGCCAAAGGAATAGGAGAAGATATTTGCAAATGACATATTGGATAAAGGGTTAGTATCCAAAATCTATAACGAACTTACCAAACTCAACACTCAAAAAACAAATAATCCAGTGAAGAAATGGGCAGAAGACATGAATAGACACTTTATCAAAGAAGGCATCCAGATGGTCAACAGACAAAGACGCTCAACATCGCTCATCATCAGGGAAATACAAATCAAAACCACATTGAGATACCACCTCACACTGGTCAGAGTGGCTAAAATTAACTCAGGAGACAATAGAAAGTGAAGAAAGGGGAACCTCTTGTGCTGTTGGTGGGAATGCAAACTGGTGCAGCCACTCAGGAAAACAGTATGGAGGTTCCTCAAAAATTTAAAAACAGAATTACCCTATGACCCAGCAAAAGCAATACTAGAAATGTATCCAAAGTTTATAGGAGTGCTGATTCATAGGGGCACATGTACCCCAATGTTTATAGCAGCACTATCAACAATAGGCAAATTGTGGAAAGAGCCCAAATGTCTATCAACTGATGAATGGATTAAGAAAATGTGGTATACAAGGGATACAGGAGTGCTGATGCATAGGGGCACTTGTACCCCAATGTTTATAGCAGCACTTTCAACAATAGCCAAATTATGGAAAGAGCCTAAATGTCCATCAACTGATGAATGGATAAAGAAATTGTGGTTTATATACACAATGGAGTACTATGTGGCAATGAGAAAGAATGAAATATGGCCCTTTGTAGCAGCATGGATGGAACTGGAGAGTGTTATGCTAAGTGAAATAAGCCATACAGAGAAAGACAGATACCATATGGTTTCACTCTTATGTGGATCCTCAGAAACTTAACAGAAACCCATGGGGGAGGGGAAGGAAAAAAAAAAAGAGGTTAGAGTGGAAGAGAGCCAAAGCAGAAGAGACTCTTAAAAACTGAGAACAAACTGAGGGTTGATGGGGGGTGGGAGGGAGGGGAGGGTGGGTGATGGGTATTGAGGAGGGCACCTTTTGGGATGAACACTGGGTGTTATATGGAAACCAATTTGACAATAAACTTCATATATTGAAAAAATAAATAAATAAATAAATAAATAAAATGCCATTCCCTGCCAAAAAAAAAAAAAAAAAAGGAAAATGTGGTATATATATTCAATGGAATACTACTTGGCAATGAAAGAGAATGAAATTTTGTCATTTGCAACAATGTGGATCAAACTGGAGGGTATTAATGCTAAGTGAAATAAGTAAGAGAAAGACAGATATCATATGTTTTCACTCATATGTGGTTTGAGAAACTTAACAAAAGATCATTGGGGAAGGGAAGGGGAAAAATAGTTACAAACAGAGAGGGAGACAAACCATAAGCGACTCTTAAATACAGAGAACAAACTTCGGGTTGATGAGGGGTGTGGGAGGAGGGGAAAACGGGTGATGGGCATTGAGGAGGGCATTTGTTGGATGAGCACTGGGTGTGGTGTGTAAGTGATGAATCATGGGAATCTACTCCCGAAGCCAAGAGCACACTCTATACACTATGTTAGCTAATAAATTATATTTAAGAAAAAGAAAATAGACTACAGCGTGAAATACAGTAGCTACAACACAAAATAATGTGACAGCTGAAATCAAACACACCAGCCAACACTGATAAAATTTAAGTGGATTTATTTCTTTTAATTCTCTTTATTTTTAAATTCTATTTAAAGAGTATGTATTTATTTTTCCTTCTACTTATGAGTTGATTAATACATCTTTTTTATTTTTTATATCTAAATTACAGTTAACGTACAGTCTAGTATTAGTTTCAGGTGTAAAACCCTTCCATACTACACCTGATGCTCATCACAAGTGCACTCTTTAACTCCCATCATCTGTTTAACTCACTGTTCCATCCACCTCTCCTCTGGTAACCATCGGTTTGTTCTCTATTGTTAAGAGTCTCTTATGGTTTGCTTCCCTCTCTGTGTTTTTTTCTCCCCCTTCCCTATGTTCATCTCTTTTGTTTCTTAAATTCCACGTATGAGTGAAGTCATATAGTATTTGTCTTTCTCTGACTTATTTTGCTTAGCATAATACTCTCTAGCTCCATCCACATCATTGCAAATGGTAAGATTTCATTCCTTTTTATGTTTGAGTAATATTCCATTGTGTGTGTATGTATGTGTGTGTATATATACATATATACCACCTCTTATTTATCCATTCATGGGTTGATGGACATTTGGGCCCTTTTCGTAATTTGGCTATTGTTAATAATACTGCTATAAACATCAAGGTGCATATATCCCTTTGAATTAGTATTTTTGCATCCTTTGGGTAAATACCTAGTAGTGCAATTGCTGGATCATAGGGTAGTTCTATTTTTAACTTTTTGAGGAACCTCCATACTGTTCCCATAGTGGCTGCACCATGTTGCATTCCCACCAACAGTGCAGGAGGATTCCCCTTTCTTCACATCCTCACCAACACCTGTTGTTTCCTGTGTTGTTAATTTTAACCTTTCTGATTGGTGTGATGTGGTAGTTCATTGTTGTTTTGATTTGTGTTTCTCTGATGGTGAGTGATGTTGAGTATCTTTTCATGTATCTGTGGGCCATCTGGATGTCTTCTTTGGAAAAAAATGTCTATTCATGTCTTCTGCCCATTTCTTCACTGGATTGTTTTTTGGTTGTTGAGTTTTATAAGTTCTTTATTTATTTTGGATACAAACTCTTTATCAGATATGTCATTTGCAAATATCTTTTCCCATTCCATTGCTTGCCTTTTAGTTTTGCTGATTTTTTTCCTTCTCTGTGTACATGGATTTAATCCACTGATTAAAAGACTTTCAGATTGGTTCATGCAATGGCACCCAGCTCTACTGTTTAAGAGAGTCAAACCTAAAACAAAGTAATTAGAAAAGCTGGAAAGGATGGGAGGGTGTATAGAAATGAAGCCAGTGGGAAGAGAAAGAAATTAGGGGTTTTAATCCTGATTTCAACTGTGAAAATAAAGGAAACCTCATTAAAAACAAAGTCAGGAAGTCCTGAAGAGGAACTCTAAAATACTGCTGTCCATGTCCCTGCAGGAGGAGGCTTACTTTCCTCACAGGAAGAATGAAGAATTTCTCCCTTGCCCAGCAACAGCCCTGCCAATGAGAAACTGCCACATTTAGCCAATGAGAAACCAGTTATCACCCTCCACTTTATGAAACAGCTCCTCCCACCTTCCTCCTTTCCTCCTAAATGCAAGTCCCGCTCTGCTAGTCTCTGGACTTGCCTATGGTTTGCCCTGGTTTGCTTCTTCTGCACTGTTAATTCCTCTGCTGTTCCCGAATAAACTCATTTTGCAGGTAAAATGGCTGGCTCTTTTTTTGGTTTTTGTTTTTAAGGTCAACATCCCCAAGGTAGAATTCAGACCAAAAACATGCAATGAAACAAAAAGGGATACTGTATAACACAAAAGGCTGCAATTTGCAGAGGAAATATAATAATTGTGGTTATGAATGGTACACTGAACATTGATAGAACCTCCATCAAGCAGAGACCACATGTGAGGCAGGAGATGTGGAAAGAAGTGTACTAATTCTGGAGACCATGACAGCCACTCTGTATCCAAGACATGTGAAGTAGACAAAGAAGTATGCCCCGACATACCAGACTTTGTACCATGATAATAGAGAATACAACTTTGTTTCCAGAATACATGGAACATTTATGAAAGTTGACATCTATTAGGTTACAAAGAAAACTTCAATAAGTTCTTGCAACATAGAAATGATATAAACAATGTTATGTCATCACAATGCAATAAAACTAGAAGTTAATCATAAGATAAAAAACAAAAAGGCCTTTCAACTTGGAAAATCACAAGATTAAACTCTATAAATACATCAATCTATGGGATGCACATAAAACTGTGTCTCAAAAAAATGAATTAAACATCCAACTGAAAATCTTGGATAAAACAACCAAATAAACTGAGTGAGCAGAATGGCAAATAAGAGTAAGTTGGAAACAAATGAATTAGAACAGAGAAAAACAAAGAAGTAATAACAAAATGCTGACTCTTAGGAAAAAAATTCAAATGAATAAACCATTATCTAACCTAATTATGAGAGAGATAGGGTACAAATACACACAATAAGAAATTATAATAGGAAAATAATCAACAAAATGCAGCATGTTAAAAAAATTATTAGAAGTTACTTTTTACTATGCTATGGGAATAAATGTGAAGACCTGGATAAAAAGCGTACTTCTCTAGGAAAATGGAATTACCCAAATGGACCCCAGTAGACGCATAACATTTAAACAACCCAATTTCCACTGGAAAAAAAAAACAGAAAAATCTCCAGACCTATATAGCTTCTCACAGGAGAATTCTGTCAAATCTTAAAATAATGGATAATCTCGATGCTACTCATTCTACTGCCTAGAAAAAAAAAATGGAAACCTCAAGATTATTTGATAAAAGAAGCTTCCACACCAATCTCATTTAGGAATATTGATGTAAAATTCCTAAATAAAATGTCAGCAGAGAGAACCTTTTAAAAATTGGTTTTGGGATGACTGGATCACCGAATGGGAGAAACGCAATCTTTCCTCCTGAGTAGGAAAACACCCAGCCCGCATCCCTGCCCTCCTCCCTGTGTTTCTCCTTTACACACACTGCTACCACATTCACAACACTTCTGACACCGGATGTGTGAGGTTTTTCCTACACCAAGCAGTTCTTTAGCACGCCAGCTGTGTATCCTGCACTTTAACTCAGTTCTGACACTGTCTTCCTGGAGGTAGCATCACATCCCACAGCAAGTCCAGGTTGTCACCTGTCCTTCTGACAGATTGGCTATAAATCTGAGGTTTCCCTGATCTCCTCCTAGAATTAATCAATCAATTAATTTGCTAGAGCAGCTCACAGAACTCAGGAGAATAGTCACTTATGTTTATCAGTTTATTACAAAGTATGATAAAGAATACAGATGAATAGCCAGATGAAGAAATACATAGGACGAGGTCTGCCAGGGTCCCAATCGCAGGAACCTCTGCCCTCGCGGAGTTGGGGCACGCCACCCTACCAGTATAGATGTGTTTACTAACGTGGGTGCTCTTTGAACCCCATACTTTTGGGATTTTAAGGCTTCCTCATGTGGCCATGATGAATCATGCCTTCTATTTCTAGCCCCTCTCCCTTCTCAAGAGAATGAGGATTATGCTTTGTACTTTTTGATGACCAGCCTCCCATCCACAGCTATCTGGGAGCCCACCACGAGTTCCCCCATTAGAACAAAGACACTCTTTTTTTTTTAATGTTTACTTATTTTTGAGAGAGAGAGAGAGCATGAGAGCCAGGGAGGGGAAGAGAGAGAAGGAGACACAGAATCTGAAGCAGGCTTCAGGTTCTGAGCTGTCAGCACAGAGCCTGATGCGGGGCTCAAACCTGCGAACCATGAGATCATGACCTGAGACAAAGTCAGATGCTTAACTACCTGAGCCACTCAGGCACCCTCAGAACAAAGACACTCCAATCACTCAGGGAATTCCAAGGTTTTCAGGAGCCCTGTGTCAGGAATAGAGGTCAGAGATCAAATTAGCAAAAGAGGTCCCTAGTGCTCCTATCATTTAAGAAATTATAAGGGGTTTTGGAGCCCTGTGCCAGGAATCTGGGCAGAGACTAACATATAGTTTCATTATCTCAGAATAGCTATTTGGATAAAGATAAAATTTATTTACAGGCATGTATTTCAAATGGCTCTAGGTGCTAGTTACCACAAGTACTGGAATTCTTTTATACATGAATTCTTTTATACATGCAGGTAAGGAAATTATGATTCACAATCCAAAAACATCATTGAAAAAGATTGATAAATTCAAGTGCATTAGGGAAAAAAATCCCTTTTAGATGGGGGGTGGGGAACACCATAAGCAAAGGGAAAAACCAAATAATTAGCCAGGAAAAAGTAATTGCAACTTAGATCATGAACAAAGCTTATTTTTCCTAAAATATAAGGAATTAATAAAAATTGAAAGGAATAATAGGCACAAAATCTAAATAGAAAATAGGTAAAAGATGTGAACAGAGGGTTTACAGAGAAATACATGCAAATGGTCTTTTAAGTGTATGAAAAGATGTAAAAGAAATGTGAATTAAAACTAGCCTGAGATACCATTTCTCACTGCCAAGAATGGCATAGATCCAAGGTTGACAGCACTCTTTGTTGGTGAGGTTGTGGAGAACAACAACATCCTCCAAGCCCCTGAGGAGATGGACAGCCTGGACCCCAGTGGATCTGCCTTGACCCTGCCCCAGCCATCTACTTCCCTGAATTTACTTGGAAGACAGCACCTAAACACACACACACACACACACACACACACACACACACACACACACACACACACAAATACACACACATTTTTTTTTTCATAGCATATAGAGACCTGATTTTAATAGGTTTTCTTTTATATCCTTCAATAAGTTAATAGGTCTTTTTCAGGGGCGCCTGGGTGGCTCAGTCGGTTAAGCGGCCGACTTCGGCTCAGGTCATGATCTCGCGGTCTGTGAGTTTGAGCCCCGCGTCGAGCTCTGTGCTGACAGCTCAGAGCCTGGAGCCCGTTTCAGATTCTGTGTCTCCCTCTCTCTGACCCTCCCCTGTTCATGCTCTGTCTCTCCCTGTCTCAAAAATAAATAAAACGTTAAAAAAATTAAAAAAAAAGTTAAAGGTCTTTTTCTATAAAGGTCTTGTATTTTTACATTAGGTTGATTCCTAGGTATCTATTTTTGGTGACTGTCCAAGTGGCATTTCTTTGGAAATGACCTTTTGTCATAGTTGTTGAGTTGGTATATTGCTGTTCAGCAACCTTCCTGAGTCGTTTATAGACTCTTAGATTTTCCCCATGGACAGCATGTCCCCTGTAAATAATTCCAGGTGGATCTCATCCAATTCAATCCTCACTCTTTGATTTGTTGTGTTTTCTTATTTCTTTGGTTAGGAGTGACAGGACGGTGTTAGGCAGAAGCAGTGAGGCTGTGAATTCTTGTCTTGTTCCTTCCTGTGGGGCCATATCTAATGATCCAACATTATGATATTTTCTGTGGACACACTCTTCTGTTCACGAACACCTTTTCTGCTCATTTCCTTGGAGTTTTCCCCCCTCTTTAATTATGAATGAGTACTGAATTTTCTGAAATGTTTTTTCTGCACAATTGAGATGATCTTTTCATGTGGTGACTTATGTGATAGCATTAACAGCTTTTCTAATAGTAACCAATTTGACATTGTTGGGATGAATCAGTATTTCATCATGAGGTGTTTGCTTGGCAATTACTGGGTGCACTCAGCTACTGTTTCATTTAGGATTTTTGCATCTATGTTTATAAGTGAGTTTGGCCAAAATTTACCATTCTCATTCTTATTTTTTATTTTTTGGCTTTAGTAGAGAGGTTATTTTGGACCCGTAATATTCAGTTTTTTGGACACATGAGACAGATGATCTGTTCCTTGATGGTCTCGTTAAAGCTCACCTGTAACACCTTGGAGCCCTGGTGGGTTACTTGGTGGGCAGTTTCTGACTTTAATAAAGTCTATTCAGAATGCAGAAATAAACCTTGCCTCACTGGTGGGTTTCCTTCAACACTACCATTTTTCTTATTTGTGACTGTGTGAGCCCCACCCCAGGATTCTCCCAAGGGAATAAATAATAAATAGCCCTCTGGCCTTGCTCCCTGTGTTGGATGCTCAAAGTGGGAGTATGATTCCGTTTCCTGGGATTCAGCCTTTCCACTATCCTGTGAAGGTGGTGAATGCTGTGTGTGAGAGACACTGGTTCATTAAGAAAACAAGCATAGGGCATGCTTAGCTTCCAGGATGCTGGGGGCTACTTCCAGGTTCTGTCCAGCACATCAAGTCCCTGGAACATTCTGGAATTGGGGAAAGTGAGCTATCTTCCAGACATGGGCATGTTTTGCCTTCCTTTCTGTTCTTGTGCATGTCAGGCACATACCCTTTCTAGAAAATGCCTTGATGCCTAGCACAGAAATGCTGAGAAGCACACAGAAAGGAGAATGTTACTGACTGGCTGCCATGTATCTCTTAAACAGTGGAAAGTTGGGGTGGTTGGACCCACTTACCAGTCTGCCCCATCCTCAGTCTGCCACATCCATAGCTTGGGCTGTGGTCTCAGGCAGACCTCAGTTCAGTTGCCAGCTCTGACACTTAGGGGCTATGTGACTGCTCTGAGCCACATCATCTAAAGCTGACAAACTAGGAAAACGAAACAAAATAGATCTGTCTCAAAGGGTCTGGTGAGGCCAAGCTGTGGAGGCTTTTGTGAAGGGCTGCTGTGCCCTGGCTTGGTGGGTTAGCATCTTTCTCCCTTCTTTGGCCCCCTTTCCATCTCACTCAAAGGTGAGAGCCTTGTCCCTCTTGAGTGTTTGCCAAGGGAAGGTTCAGGTATGCCACCAGCTTGGTCATGTCGCTTACCCAGCTTAGCTTTGCCTTGCTGCAGAGTGGGAGTTGTAAGCATCATTCACCCTCACCATCACAGAGAGCAAGAAGATACCTGTGGCCACCTTTATTCAGGGTGGCCTACCATTCTGAGCTCTGGAGTTTTCTGAAACACAGCTGAGTGTTGTGAACTGTTGGGAAGGGGATGCCACCCAAAGTTCATGGGGCCAGGGACAGCTACAGGGCTTCCTACACCCTCTGGGCACATGGTACACCCTGGAAGGGTGCTTGGAGTATTTTAATGATGGGACCCTCAAGTCCAGCTGTTGGGCCATGAAGCCCATTCTGAGCCCACACAGTGAGCCATGACTGCTAATGTTCTGTAACATTCTAAGATTCTTTCTTCCCACCTTCCTTTAAATCATGAAAGCTATTTTGGCAGCTTGTGAGATGTAACAGCATCAACTGTGAGGATCTTTGTGGTCTGGATGTGAGGTTCGTGTCCCTTTGTGATAACCAGCAGGTCTGTCCTGTGGAATGGAGCAGCATGTGGTGTCCTTTTCTACAACCTGAAATGTAGCAGGCGGTTGAGAGGTTTCTGCTCCCACTGGGAGTTTGGGATACATCTTCCCAAACACTTGAACTGCTTAATGGTGCAAAGCATTTGATCAGGGCAAAGGCTCCTCACTTGCCAAATCAGGGGATGTTAAGATCTTAAAATCCTGTGGCCCTGACCCCCTCTAGCCACTGTGGCTTCACTGTGCCTGGGGTTGAGCAAGAGCTGCAGTCTGCTCAACTTTCCAGAAATTCGAGAGGAGAGCTCTGAGCGCCTGCCAGGGTGCACTGCCCATATCTCCCTATCCATACTTCCTGCCTGGCCCTGGGACTTCTGGCCTCTTACTCCTCTAACCCATCCCCTCTCCTCTCCTGATCTCTCCTTAGCTCTTCTTTTGTGGGTCCTGCCTGTGCCCCAGTTTTCCTTTCACTAGCCCTCTTCTGTCATTGGCCATTCTGCTCTGCCCCCCACCCCCTGTCCCTCAGCATCAAGTGGCCCTCCTGAGCCCTGGTCCATTTCTCTCAACGTTGAGAACGTCTAATGGAATTTCCTTTGGGCCTTTGTCTGTTTTGAGTCAGACAGCCCCTACCTGGCCAGGCGTATATCATTTGATTTGCCCGCCAAGTGTTTTTGGCACCTGCCCGTGGCAGGGGTTACAGGGCCCTTGAGCTTTGCAGGACCACCGGCCGTTGTCAGGGTAGCATGGCTTCTCTGGGAGTGCAGGGTGGGGAAGTTGGGGGGAACTCTTCTCCTGAGGGGGAGCCCTGTGTTTCTTCTTGTCAAATCCTCCTGATACTCCGTCCCATCTCTGTGGGCAGATGGCTGTGTGGGTCCAGTGTGGGTCCTCACTTGGCGGTCTTGGGCTCACTCCTGCCTTACCATGCGAGCCCTCCCCGGATGTCAGTTCCTGGAGCAAGTCTTGTGTTGGTTGGTCTATCCATTTGTCCATCAAACTCTAGTGGGTGGGCATATGCTGTCTGTGTCAGGAGGGCCGACCCCACCCTCAGTACCTGCTGCCCAGCCCCCACAGCTGTGCCACCTGAGGGTCACACTTGAACAAAAGTGGCTGCTAATAGTGTCAGTGTGTGGGAGGCCTGGGCTGGGCTCAGGTGCTGGTACAAAGTGGGGGATGTCTTGGCAGGGCCCACCTTCTCTCCTCGGGGGTGAGATGTTTGCTCTTCATTTTGGGGAGACCACCTTCAGCATCACTTTCCAATGCAGCTAAGAAGGATGGAAAGCGAGTTGCCTGTTTGTATCAGAAACAGGACGAGCATCTCCCCAAGGCCTCATCAGGGAAGAGCTGGGACACGGAAGGGGGAGACATAACGTCTCCTTGTGTTACCCACCCCAGGGTTTGGGGGGGCTACACACAGCTCTAGCATATGCTACAGAGCTGTGGGAGGAGTGGGTGACAGTCCTGGGTGGCTCAGGAGAGGTGAGGCTAAGGTGGCAGGGTGGGCAGGGATGTGGCCAGGAGTGGGCCAGACTCCAACCAGCCAGTTTGAGCCCGTGGAAAGGCTAGTGAGGTACAAGGGGCAACTGGATGGGGGAGACAGCAGGATGGACACTCTGTGATGGAGGACAGGCAGACTCAAGAGACTTCAGGGCACAGCTGCCCAAGGTTGCTTATGGCTCCTTGTGGGTTTCCAGAACCTTCATCATTGCTGCTTGTGGACTTTTCCTGTGGGGCCATTGTGAAGCAGAAAACTCTTCTGGAACCTTTCTCCTCCCCTGCATGTGTCCCAAGTGTGGTGGGCTCCTCTCAGTGTGGATGACTGCTCTGTGGAGACCTGGAGGGGCCATGGGCAACTGGGAGCTCCTGCTTCCCTGATGTCACCCGGGTCCTGGGCAGAGGCCAGACTTGCGTCTGGTCACCAGGCTTGGGTGAGCAGATGGTGTTCTCTGTGGCATGGTTTCTTGGGAGGGAGGCTCAGTGTAGGGTGAAATGAACCAGGATTCTCTGACCTTGTAGGCTTGGCTCAGGCTGTGACTCTGAGAAAGTCACCTACCTCTGGATTGTCAGGTCTAAAGCAGACAGGGGTGTTAAGACATGGTTTTGCTAATACTTCCTTGGGCCTTTGCATCAGAAAAAGAAAAAAGAGAGAGACAGAAAAGAAGATGGAGGAGGAGGAGGTGGAGAGAGAGGGAAAGAAGAAAGGAAAGACAGGAAAGAGAAAGAAAAGGCAAGCCAACACAACCATAGCCAGCCGATCACCAGAGCAGTGCATATTAATGAGGTCAATTAAGAGAACATTGCTGTCTGAGAGCTGCCTTGAGGTTTTCTGTAAGCACAAAAGTGTGAGCCAGGGTCAGAGCTGTCTGAGAGAGGGAGGTGGTACAGAAATGTTAGATGTAAATTATGCTATTTATCTTGCATGCTTGGTAGAATCCCACTGACCATTTAGGCCTGCCCTGTTGGTTTTGGAAAAGTAAAAAAGATCTGGTTGAGTTAAATGTAGTTTCTGCTAGATTTGGATTATGTAAGGCTTGACTAGCTGACCTGTCTTCACACTTGTAAAGAATTAAGGATTTTGTGTAAATCACAATGAACACAGCCTAGAATTTTGACACAAGGCAAGACTTACTGCAACATACCTGAGTTTTCATTCTGTTGCTCTGTGGGCTGGGCAAAGTCATGTTACCCCCCCTGGGCCTCAGTTTCCTTATCCGTTAAGACACTTGATGTAACAGAAAACCCATCTCATGGTAACATAAACTTTAGTTGTGTAATTGGAAAGTCTGGACGCATGGTTTTAGGCAAGGCTTGATCTAGCAGCTTGACCTTGGTATCATGGGTCCAGTTTCCTTCTCTCAGCCCTCTCTTCTTTTACATCAGCTTCATCCCAAGGCTGGTGTAGTAAGAATATTCTGATTGTGTCTGTTTCTGCTTTGACAATAGAGGACTTATATTAGGTTCCCGTAGTACTCCTGTCTTATTTACAGACTAGCCTTTGGAAAATAAATTGATAAGGTGGGACCAAAACAAAACAGCAAATTACTATGATAAAGCAAGAGGTGTTTGACAACCACCACCATCTGAAGGACACTTTGCTGATGTACTGAGAGCAAGCTTTCTCACCAGGCTGCCTGGGAACATTGCATGCCCACCTGTAGGGCCAGCATCCAGTCTGCTCCATAGAAGCACAATTAGAGACCTAAGTAATCGATCAGCCTTGATGATGAGTCCAGGTTGTAGTGTTCTTTAGGTAAGAATGAAAATGATAATGAAAGACATCATTAAACCAAAGGCAGCCTTGCATGTGGGTTAAAGTCCTGGCACCTAAAGGGCATGGGTTTATCAGGGTCGGGGAGAAGTTCATGAAACTGAAGTCATTGCCCATTGCCTACTCATGTCCTCACTCTGCAAGCTGGTTGTGGGATTCCCTTGTACAGACCCTGTAGTGACCACACTGTTCCCGTCTTTTGGTGGGCTTGGATTACCTGCCAGAAGTCTGAGGTTTGGTAGAACATGTCTGCAGACAGCTCCAGCCCAGCCCCCATCTCCCTGTGTGTTTTGCTCAGCTGTTGTGTGGGGAGGGAAACGCAGGATGATCCTTGCTTGAGTAGAGCCCTATTTTGAAATTGAAATTCATTTCTTTGCATTTGTTTTCTAGATGAGAGGCTGGTTGTTGGTGGTGTATGTGTGGTGAGTCATTGGTTTTAGTGTTGACATTGCTAAGGATCCTGTTCTGATGTGCAGTTTGGGGGCCAGTTTTGTTTCCTTTCAGCTTCTGCTGATATATTATTTTCTAGAATCTCTTCTAGCATACTTAGAAACCCAGACTCAACTTTAACTTTTCTCATAGAGGCTGCTGTGGGGTGCGGAAGCCCCCAGGGTATGTGGTACAGAGAACAGGTGACCTCCATGAGGACTCAGTCCTCACCAGTAGCATGTGAGGGAGCAACCCAGGGTGGGTTGGAGGGGCCTGGTCTGGGGACAGCTCTGAGGCAGCTGAGCTCCTTCACCCACGAGGTGGAGGACCTCTCTCCAGTGCCACCATAACAGAATCCTGTCTTTTGGGAAACCCATGACTGGGGAGGGATGTGCACAAGGGGGTTTCATAGTAGTAATGTGGGACTCTGTGACCCAGAGCACCCAGGCCACTCTGCAGCCTCTACCCCTGGGCCAGGGTCCTGCTGAGGTATAAGGGGTCCTGGGAGCCCCCTGACCTGCCCCAGGAACTTGTCTCTCTCTGAGTTACTGAGCTTTCTCTCTGAAAAATGCCACATCCTGGGAGAGCACCCCGACTTTCATGCTCTGCTGTGAGGTTGCTGCCAGCTCATTAGAGAAGGGCCGCCAAGGGCTGCAGAGGAGTCATGGGTGGGGGTTCTGGAACCTTTCCTACATACCAGGTGCTGTGCTGGGTGCCGTGAAGGCAGACCTGGGTCTGGGGTCCTCCCTCTGAGGGGCTCACAGTGGGTGGTAAACACATACCTGATACATTCCTTCTGGGGGCACTGGGGGATGGGTGAGAGAGGGAGTGGGGCTGGCTCCAGGGCAGCAGGGCTCCAATGGCTTTATAACAAGAGCCAGCATGAATTTCTCACTGAGTACCTGCTGGCACCTCCTGTAAGCCACACAGCAATCCCACCATGCAGGTTTACAAGCAATTCTTATTATCCCCATTTCATGGCCGAGGACACTGAGGCTTAAGATTACAGAGCTACTGAGTCCTGCTCCAGCACGCACCCCCGGGCCCCGAGTTGGCCTCTGTCTTGATTTCCTCCCAGGGAGGGCTGCTTTCTGTCCTGAAGGCTGAGGAGGGACTGAGGGAGCTATAGGATCCTGTGAGGCCTTCTCTGTTTCTCATGTGGCCTCTGAGGCTCAGAGCAGTGGGGGGGACACACTGTGGTCACAGCTCGTAAGCAGAGGCAGGATCTGAAGTTGGGCCTCAGACTCGGAAGCCTGGCCGTCTCAATGTCCCCTGCCATCTCTGGGGTGTGGGAGAACGGCCGGGGATGCTGTGTAGCTCGGTGCTCTGATACCTCTTTAGTGGGGTTCAGGGCCGAGCTTGAGGTGGCCGTGGCAGGGAAACCTGGGGGGTATCACGCCATGTGGGCTCCTGTCTGAGCCAGGCTTTAACTGGCTGGGGAAAGAGGGAGGCCCTGGGGTGTCCTGGTCCTGAGTGGCCGAGCCTGGCCTGTCCAGTCTGCCCGCCCTGCAAGGTGACAGCTGACACACGGGGGCGTCTGCCTGTCCTGCACCATCTCTGATGGTTTCACCGGCGCCTCCAACACCACACCGTTTCCCTCGCTCCTTCCAGTTCTCACCACGTCGTCTCCCTCCCTTTGTCCACAAGGGCCAGGCAGAGAGTGGTGAGTATTGAGCACAAGCGCAGCAGACCCAGATTCCCAGTGGCCATTTTCCCAACAAGTCAAGGTCGAAAGGAGAGCGCTACGCCCTTCTGTCATCTTGACAGTGGTTTTTGTTGTTGTTGCTTTTTTAAAGAAGGAAAGCAAGCAGGGAATATATATTAAGCATTATTGTTGCTTCAGCTGTCACTTCATAGCAAGAAAAGTGGTTGTTTCAATTAAAATGGATTTTGGACAGACTTCTTTGAATGAGTAAATTGCAGAAAACAGCACAAGTTGTGAGATGGGGGATTTAGGCTCTTAAAGAGGATTGAAAATAAGTGGTCTGAAGTACTTATGGTGGTTCCTGGGGATTGATATGCTTTGGTTCTGCCAGATGTAACTGGTTCTGACTGCTTTTACTGGATCAGTTGACTCTGACCAGCCCAACTGCTTATAAGGAATGCACGTTTTTTTTTTTCTGGAAGCTGAAGGCAGAGAGAGGAAGACAGATACAGAGAGACGTGATGGGGCCCAGATCCTGGCTTCTGGGCAACCCTGCCCTTCTCTGGTGGCATCAAGACCTGGGAGGAGCAGTTGAGGAGGTGGGCCACCCTGGGTGTTGCTCCCACATCCCCCTTATCCCTGCTGGCCTGCCTCTCAGGCTCAGGCATATTTTTAAAAATTATTTAAAAAATTTTTCTTTTTAATGTTCATTCATTTCTGAGAGAGAGAGAGAGAGAAAGAGAGAGAGAGAGAGAGAGAGAGAGAGAGAGAGGGCGAGGGGCCAGAGAGAGGGAGGCACAGAATCTGAAGCAGGCTCCAGGCTCTGAGCTGTCAGCACAGAGCCTGACACAGGGCTTGAACCCACAAACCGTGAGATCATGACCTGAGCTAAAGTTGGGTGCCTAACTCAGGCCTGAGCCACCCAAGGGCCCCAGGGCATATTCTCCCTTAGCCTAACAAGACTCCCTATTTTAATGTGAATAGAGCAAATCCTGCCTCCTCTCCCCACCTCTGACAACGTCCCATGACTTTCCGCCTTAGATGGCACTTTTCTACGTTCCTTATGCTCCTGAGGAGAGAAGCTATTCCTTGGTCACCCAGGAGGGTGATGTGCCTTCCTATCATCTTCCCTGTCTTTTACCATCCACTGTTTCTGCCTGTTAGCCAGTGTTGACCTAACTCAGCAATTTTGGATTAAATTTTCATTATAAAATATTTGACATACAGAAAGGTAAAAAGAATTATGTACCTGAACACCTGTGTATCCACAACCCAGTTAAAGTAAAGAATATTGTTATATTGGTTGTACTTCTGTGTAACCAATTATGCCAAAACTTACGGCGTAAAACAGTGAGCATTTGATACTTCACACATAGAGTCCATCTGGGAGCAGCGTGGCTGAATGATTCTGTCTCAGGGTCAAGGTGTGGGCCAGGGCCATAGTCATCTTGAGGTATGAGATGACTTTTTTTTTTTATTTTATTTAAAATTTTTTTTTAATGTTTATTTATTTTTGAGGGGTGAGGGACAGAGGGAGAGGGAGACACAGAATCCAAAGCAGGCTCCAGGTCCTGAGCTGTTGGCACAGAGCCCATTGCGGGGCTCGAACTCACAAACCATGAGATCACGACCTGAACTGAAGTCAGAAGCTTAACTGACTGAGCCACCCAGGCGCTCGTGGAGGATCCGCTTTTGAGATTCTTCACATGGCTGTGGGCGGGAGGCTTCTGTTCTTTTCCATGGGGTCTCTCCACAGTGCTCTCTCGCAACATGGCGGGCAGCTTGCCTCAGAGCGAGTGATCCAAGAGTCTCGAGAACCCTGCCGTGCCTTTATGACCTAGACTCCTTAGCCACACATCATCATCTCTGCCTTGTTCTGTTCTCTAGACCCAAGTTATTAAGCCCGGTCCACACTCAAAGAGAGGGGAATTAAGCTCTACCTTTTGAAGGGAGTGAAAAAGAGTTAGTGGACATACTTTAAACTGTCATAATTACCAGTATACCTGGAGGCCCTTCCTGATTGCATTTCTTTGTCTCCCATGCAGAGGTATTAGAGTTATTAGAGTTTTGGTGCATGTTTTATCTTACTGCATTTGTCAGTGTCACTATGCCAGTTCTTTTTGCATGTTTTTAAGCATTGTATAAATCATATCAAATTGTGTGCGTGTGTGTGTGTGTGTGTGTGTGTGTGTGTTTGTAGCTTGCCCTTTTTTTTTTTTTTTTGCCTCACATTATATCTGTGAGTTTCATCCACGTGAAAATGTAGCTGGACCTTATCCCTTTTCACTGCTGTGTGGCATTTCATTGTGGGAACATAATACACTCTATTCTTTCTCCATTGGTGGATGTTCAGATGGTTTCCAGTTTCTTGCTGCTGCAAACAAGGCTGCTAGGAATACTCATGTGTGTGTCTCTATGTGGCCATGAGCTGGATTTGTCTAGAATATGTAGCAAGGATTGGAATTGCCACAGGATAGAATGTATGAATCTTTACATTTTCTGGAAGTGGCCACGTTGTTTTCCCAAGTGGGCCTACTAATGAATGTTCCCACCAGTGGTGTGTGGGCTCCCCTTCCCCTCGTCCTTGATGCCTCTTGGTATTATCAGATGTTTTTTAATTTTTGTCAGTCTGATGGGTGAAAGTGGCCTCTGCAGGGGGTCTTAATTTGCATTTCTCTGCCTATCAGTGAGGTTGCACCTCTTTTCATGGATTTATTTTCTTACATTGATGTATATTTATTTCATGTATTTTTTATTCTGTGAATTACTGGTTCATACCTTTTGTCCCTTTTTTGAATTTTCTTATCCATTATTTCATCCTTCATCTGATTTATGTATTGTAAACATCTTTTCCCATTTCTTCCTACCAACAAAATGTGGGATCTAAGAGCATGGGTTCTTGGGCCACGCTGCCAGGATGAAGTCCCAGCTGCAGAATTTCTTGTGTGGCCTTAGGCACACCACTTAATAACTTTTGTGTGCCTTTTGTGTACAGATGAGTTTCCTCATCTGTAAAATGGGGGTGATTAAAAGATTCACATCTGTGAAACAGTTAGTGCCTGTTTCAGTAAGCATGGTATGGGCCAAATAAACCCGGATGTGCCCTGCATGGTCATGCCAGACCACGTACATGCATCATCACCTTGCCCAGAGCTTTCTCGAGCACTGTGTCCTCATTTGATAAGATTGGCTGGCAGTGCTTCTCTCTGGCTCTCAGCCGTCTGGATGACCCTCCCTTCAGCATCCCTGAGCTGCTTGAATAGAACACGAAATCCCAGCCTCCCTCCAGGGGACGTGGGGGAATTGGAAGGCAGCAGACTCCTTGCAGCAAAAATAGAAGCCTCATTTGCCTAGGAGAGAATAATAATGAGGAGAGCCCTGCAGATGCAGGCTTGGAAGGCGCCTCTGAACCCTCCCCTGCATCTCTTGGGTCTGTGCAGACCTGCCTGAACCCTCCCTGCCAGCCCTCCCTTTGCCCTTCACCCTTGTCTCTTACGGCACCACTTTTGGCTGTCACATGGACAGCCTTGGCACTGCGTTCTGGTTTTCATACCTCAGTGTTGCACTTTTCTCTCATTCCACAAAGCCAGACAAGAACTCCAAACACAGGACTCTGTTTAATACCAAGAATCATCAGAGAAACAGGTCAGATGTTACAGGGTAAATCTGGGAGCCCTGGGAGCCATGTGTCTGTCCACGGAATGCCGTCAGCTGCTCAAGGGCAGATCTATTGAGATTAAAACACGGTTGGATCTGGTCACCTTTAGTTTCAACCCCAACATGAATAAATTAGATCAATACTGATGTAAGGAACTCTCAGGTTGATTTGGTAGAGCCTCAGAGGATTTTACATAAAAGCAAATGTGGGAAAATTAAGTTAGCGATATTGGATGTTAGAGCCAGTTTTAGTTTAGAGCAAATTTCTAGTTTTGAAATGGATCGAAATAATCCATGTCTGTACCCCCAACTCTGCCGTTGGGGTGGCCTCACGGGCCCCACGGAGAGGAAACAAATAATCACCTTGAAAGAACAGTCCCTATTGTGGAAACTAATCACGTATAGAGAGTCTCTGTGTTGGAATCGAGCAGGGAATGAGGATCTTCCCAAACCAAGGAATCTGGTGGTAGAATGTGGCTCATTCTCCATGGCCTGTCACCTCCAGACTGAAAGATAAGCTTACATGAATGGAGAGTTTTGGCCATTTCATTGGCAGCAATTTGTAGGTGACTCCTAATAATTAATTCTTTTTAATAGCATTTTTAGAAGCCACCTTCTCAGATGAAACCATTGTTGTTTAAAACTTCAAGACCTTTGAAGACAGAGTTTTAAATCCAGTTTGTTCCCAAAACATTTGCTCAAACAAGAATCTCAAGGTTTGAGCTCTTTATTCTAAAGATGCAGCTTCCTGCCCAGGAGAAAAATAATACATGCTGGTGTTTATAAATGGAGTTAGTCGCATTTGAAGACTTTACCTTGCAGCTAGTAGGGGGCTCAGTTATTCAGAATTTTGAGATTTTTTTATTTGTAAACAGTCTATTCATGTCCACTCAAGCTGGAAAATCCTCCAACCTTACCATCACTGCCCACCCCCCTCCCCTTCCCCAGCCCCCTTCCCACCATAACCTGGGCTACATCCTTTTGTTATCTGGCTCTGAGGACCTGGAGCCCCTCTCTGAGCCCAGCTCCTGTTTTCTCACTGTAATTGGTCTGGGGCCAGTACTTGAAATGGTTCCTTAGGGACCTCTTACTTTCCCTTGGAAGGACTCTGCTGTGCCCAACTGAGCACTGTCCCTGTGTGTCCTTCTCTTCAGGAAGTGGCAGACCCCCTTTGCCCCAGCCTCACGTTAAACCTGGGGAGCATCCTCACCCCCACAAAGTCCTATCCTGTGGTTCCAGCCATACCTGTGGGAATGCTGGGCTGTCTCATGCCGCATCCCCCTCAGGGCAGCTTGGGGGAGCTACAGTCCCAGGTCCCAGGAGGCCTCCTCACTCAGCAGCTTATCTGCCAGATGCTGACCTCTGCCAGCTGCCTGTTCCGCTCTGTGAGACAGCCCAGTGCAGATGAGCCCCATGGTCACCTGGGCTGGCCCATGAAGGCCACGTGCTCTCTGTTATGCAGAGGTGTTGACAGTCCCATAGAATACCTGGCTTTGCAGCCACTGGGCTGGTACTAGAAAGAGCTACACTCAAGCTGGCTACAGTGTGCAGCTGGTGCACTCTGCCTGTGATACACCCTGACCCTTCCCCTATTATTCTGGCCACTGTGCTCTGTGCAGACCCTTCCCAGCCCTCTCCCAGGTCCTCTGCTCACTGTGACCACAGTCTTCCATCAGCATGTATTTCGTTGAATCTGGGTTATTATTGCTCATCAAATTCTACTTGTTCTACAACCCAACCCCAATATACCATAAGATCCCCAAACCCGCGTACCCAGGGCCCAGCCTCTTGCAAAGTGCTGGGTTGCCTCTTTGGTTCAAGGAACTGTAGGTGTAGCTCTCAGGTCTGCTGGAGGAAGAAATGCTAGTATGACAGTGGGGTGGTGATACTGCTGTGCAGGTCCCCGGCCAGTTTGTAAGGCTCTAAGATCAGCCTTCCTGCCTCTGTGCTGGACACATCCACCTCTGTCCGCCTCTGAGCCAGGCATCCTCCCAGGACACCTTCCAAGTCTGAGAGTCCACGAAACTGTGAGTGTTGCCTTAACTTTGCCAAGAAAGTGTTTATACAGATTGATTGTGACACCTGCTTCCCCCCAGCACAGCATCGGCCTGTGTGTTCCAGGGCTCGCATCTCCTGCTTTGGGTGGAGGCTAGCACGTGCTGCTCTATCCAGGCTCATCGAGGTTCTCTTAAGTAGCTTCCTGTCTCGGGCCTCCTCCCCGACCACCTGAGTCACTAAGGAGCCCTGAGGATGGTTTGTGGATTTGGGGCCTCCCATCGCCTCCCCTGACATAATATCAAAGGCAGTCATCAAATTTATGAACCGTCCACTCTAGGCAATATTTAGGATTTCTGTTTACCTCCTGAGTGTCTGAAAACGTGGCATTTCAAAGGCTCTGTTTGATCAGAAATCCAATTGATTGCCAGGAATGTGCATGCCGCATAATAGAGAACCCACAATGGCAGGTTGCAGTGGGCATCCTGGGAGAAAGTTAATTAATCCTGAAACCAAATACCAACTGCCTCAGCAACAGCAGTCATAAGAGAGCCGAGCCTTGTGGTATTTGAAGTCAGGCTGCTGGAGGGCTCTTTATTGGAAGTATTCTCTGTGCCTGAATTCTGCTGTGGATTCAGTGCCTCAGGCCAGGGCCTGCCTTTCCTTCTGTACTTGGTTCCAAGGTCTGGGGTCTCTGGACCCTGGAGAATCCAGTTGTCAGCATGCAGACAGAAAGAGCCTTCATGGCATCTCCCAGGCTCCTGTGGCTTTGTATTTCACATCTCCCCTGGGAAGCTGGAATACATGATAACCTCCCCCTCTCCTACTCCCCCCACCCACCCGAAATAACTTGTGGGTGGGCCAACAACTTGGAAAGTGGAGTGTTCAAATCTTACAGGGAGACCTGTGTACTTCATTTACACCCTGAGGCTTGCTAAGAAGTAGGATGATTCCAAAAATGATTGTGCATTGCCTGAAGAATAGCAGACTCTCAGATTTCTGTCTAATCACAAACGGCCAAGATGAACAGGGGAAGTAACCTGGCCCTCAATGCCTCCAGAGAGGCTAGAAAAGAGGATGGGATGTGTGTTTGGCCAAACGTGGCTGAGAAGAAAAGCGTGGCTGTTCCGAACTTGTAGGTGACCCTTTGTGTTCATTCCAGCTGCTGGAATGGAGCAGGCCCTCCCTGGATGTGCCTGGCCAGGTGAGGGACTCAGAGCCAGCAGGGACCAGCTGACCCCCAAGGACCTTCCCAGGTCTCGGTGCTCGTGACTTTGTTGGTTTTTTTAAGGTAAACTGTCTGTCCAGAGACACAGTTCACCAAAATAACACAACCCTGCTTCAGCCAATGCAGGCAAGGGGCCCTGAGAGGACAGGGAGAGGGCACTGCTGCACGGAAGAGAAAATTCATATTTTTCTTCGGAGAAAATGGAAAGTGGTGCTGGGTCCAAGTGGTAGGTGACCTTGCTATTGAGTTAAAAAGCTGCTGGGGAAATTAGAGAAGACAGACATGAAAAGAATGCTAATGAATAGTGGTGGACCAGAGCCCGGAGCCCTGATTCCTCCACCGTCCATAAGGGGTACTTGTGTGATGCCTATAAATAGACATTTAAAAACCGATTCTAAATTGAATTAAGATGTGGGCCTGTTTCCTCCTATGGAAAAGCATTAAGTGCAGAGCTCTGCCTTTTTTCCAAGGCAGTTTGGCGATTCTGTGCCTCTGTTGGGAATCTGTGTGGAGCATGTGGGGGATGCTCGGGCTACCTATGAATGAGACACTGTCCTCTTGGGAGACTTGCAGACTGAGGGCAGGCAGAGAGAGAGAAAAAGAGCGAGCAAGCGAGTGAGCTGGGGCTCCTTCCTCCAGGTGGAGCAGGGAAGCCCAGCTGAGCCTGAAGGCAGGCTCCGAGTTTCCCTGAGCTGCTTCTGGGCTGGGAAGCTGGACAGCTTCCCAGAAGCTGGCAGAAGCTGGACTTGTGGGCAGAAGGACACTTCCATAGGCCCACAGTGGCTCTGGACAATGCAGGTAGCTGTAGACCTCTGAGAGGGGAGGGGAGGACACCGTGGACATGTGGGGAGAATTCCAGCCTGTGCTAGTAGACCAAGGCTTCTAGGCTCTTCCATGCAGCCCTCTTGATCAAAACTGCTAGAGTGGGGGATTCTGGGAGAGGACCAAGGTCTTTCTCACTGACCTGCTTGAGTTCACAGAGCCAACTTGTAGCAGAGTGCAGAATGGAGGCCCTGTCTTACGACCACCAGTGAAGTGTTCTTGCCTCTGGACATAGCATTTAGTATGTGCTGTGACCCTGAAATCACCTCTTTTTGGAAGTCCTGGGATGGTGGCACTTGGGGGTAAAAAAGGAAATACTGTTTGATGGTAATGTGTTCCCAGGCAGCGTTTTGGGGGCTTTGTTGTGCTTTCCCAGCCACATTTAAGATCGAACTTATTGTCTACTTTTGCACATGATGAAGCTGAGGCCGACAATGTAAAGGGGATTTGAAAGGCGACCAAAGGGGCGCCTGGGTGGCTCCATCAGTTGAGCATCTGACTCCTGGTTTCTGCTCAGGTCATGGTCTCACACTTCTTGGGATGCAGCCATGCTGTCAGCGCAGAGCCTGCTTGGGATTCTCTCTGCCTTTCTCTCTGTCCCTTCCCTGCTTTCACTCATGCTGTCTCTCTCTCTGTCAAAAGAAATAAATAAACTTAAAAAAAAAAGGCAGCAGAAAGCACCATACCCTTTGGAAGAATTTGAACAACTGTGTGAATGTCAAGTTCCCTCTGAGCAGAGACCAGCAGATTACAGATATACAAATGGCTTGGCCAAAAGGGAGGTACCTGTAGCCTTCTAAGGGATAGCTAGTCGTCTTTAAAAATGTCTGAACTAGAGGCATCTGCAGTGGGCCAGTTTGGGGTGGCAGGGAACTCCCCCAAATTCCCTAATTAAAACCCACTCCTAGAAATGTCTGTCTAGGGAAGTGAGAATGACTGTCAGTTTTCATTAAAAAAGTGTCAACCCTGGTTCCAGGTTAGACCTTTGTGATAAAGTAGAAGCCAGTGTCTGCCTGTGCCAATAGCAAGACCATTTTACCTTCCCCCCTAGGAATGATGTCATCCCCTGTGACTTCAGGATCAGACTGAAGGTGAACTGTCCAGCCAGCACAGCTATTCATGAAATGCTATGCTCTTAGACCTTCTGTTCCCAGCAGACAAGGACCTGGGGAAGAGGCTGCCATTGCTGTGGTTTTGAAAGGAACAAAGACGTTCCTTTATAACGCATTCTGTCTTTAGCCAAATTGGAGGGAGAAGAGGAATTAAAAAAAAAATTAATTCCAGTATGGTTAACATACAGTATTGGGAAAAGAGGAATTTTGATTGGATATATAAGACCAATAAATCCCACTCCTCTTGCACCATCCTGGGCTTCCAGCTTCTCTGGGTTGTCTGCTGCCCCTACCTTGAATTCCTGATCTAACCCAGGACCTTGCCTTGAGCCCTTGAACCTATTAGACTTTCTCTTCAGCTTTCATTTGCAAAGCTGTCTCTCTGTCCAAGAGGAGTGTGAAACCTGATGGCCTGTTTTCTGTTCTCTTTTTGACACCCCGTTGCCCATGAGGAGGGGTGGGCTGTGAATCTGGGCAGAGGAAATGAGCAGTGGCCCGCTTTCCTTTCTCTTTCTTTTAATCTGTCTTCATCTCCCCAGCCCCCACAGGCACACCTACCTCCCTCTGAAAGTGTCCCAGAATACCGGTTCTGCACACTAGTGGGGTCAAGCTTTGTTGTGGGGAAATGCATATTCATGAGGGCTTTGAGGAGCTTCATTAAAATGCAGAGGCCTCTTCTTCCAGAGTGATACACAAGCCATTGCTTTATTTGCCCAACATGATGTTCTTAAGGCAATAACTATGTGAGGAATGGCTAAAGAAACATTTTAATTATTTGTTTCTGGTCATTTGTGATGGTCTCATTAGAATGAGAACCGGTTCACTTTTACAGGTAATTCAAAACCTCTCACTCGTTCAGATGTCTATACTTGCAGGAGCGCTATGTGATCACCCGTATCTTTTCTGAAACCCAAGTAATTTCCTCTATTTCCTTCTGTTTTATTCCAGAAAGATTTCATCACCAGGAGGTTTTGGGGGACATTACCAACCCACTTGTTTTCGGTAAGAAATATGAGGTCGCCTTGCATGGAGTGCGGTTTTGCTTCTGACATGTGTGAAATGGAATTATTTTCCTCGAGGGATGCCACACTTCAGGTGGATCTGGGCATCTGCCACGGTTCTTTATTTCCTGGGATGCTGGGATGTGTAATTCAGTGCGAGCCTCCACACAGGGAGTCTGAGGCTGGGGCTTGATTCACAGCCAAGGAGCCCGTGAGCACTGGGCTCACTGCAGAGTGCTTATATTGCCTAGAATGGACGTCTTTCCCTGTCACCCCTGAGACAGCAGTATCACAACCCCCCCCCATCCCCTCCTCACTATACTAGTGCTTCTGAAAACTGTAGTCCAAACCAGCTTCAGTCATTTATTTGTGAAACTCTTATCTAGATTCCTATTTATATAAAAAAATCAATGTATATCACCAACAATAAACGCCATTTGCAACCTTTCACTATCAAACTTGGGCGACATTGTGTCTAATTAGAAGTGCACCACTGTGAAATATCAGGACGCCAAGAGGAAGACTCTAACTTTGATCCGAAAGAGCCCTCCTAATCTTCTCAGGGATGAGGGATGGCTCCGTGTTGCTATTGCCCTGTGGGTGAAGCTATTCTGCGGCCCTGATCCCCCTGACCCACGGTCAGCCCTTGGCTTGATCTTGCCCCATAGGACCTGTAGCAGCAGATTTGCATAGGTCTTTGTAGCCCCAGTGCCAGCTGGCTGCCTGGTAGAGGGGACACTTGTAGGAGATTTGTTCTGACTAAAGATGAGTAGGTGTTCTTTTTCCTGGACCAAAGATACCCTAGTGGCTGGGTTGTGGAGAAGCTGGTGTATGGGTTGGGGTATGTTTGGAGAGCAGGGTGGAGAGGAGACTGTTGTTGGAGGTTAGGCAGCTGGGGACCAGGAATTGTCTCTGTGTCTTGATGCCAGAGCAGGTCTGAGCTTCTGATGGATTCCGTGGGTTCTTATGCATCCATGGGCTTGGATAGGGCAGCACTGGTCAGCAGTCCAGAGTGTCATATGGAGGGAAGTAGTGGCTTGGGGACTTCCAAATGAGAGAAGTAATTTGGGATTTCCCAGTGGGGAAGTTCTGTGCCAATCTGAGGATAAAGATGAAGATCAGAGGGGGCAGAGTTGGGATACCAGAGCCTCAAGACCGGGTCCCAAACCACCGTTTTGCCTCTGGGGCAGTAGGAAGACACAAGGCCTGCTGTTTGGAGCTACCGAAAGAGCCTTCTTTTGTAAGTCAAGGCAGCTGCCTTTATTTTACTTGCTAATCCAGCCTCTATCCTACATTAGGTAACTCCCCATAAGCACTGTGCCGTTCATGGGCAGGAATTCACCTCACATTGTATTGGGGATTTTTGTTGTCACGCATGTCCTGGCTGGATTGTGTGGTCACTTTGGGGGTAGGGAGGGTGGCACATTCATAAGGCATTTAAGAGTTAGAATAATCAGCCCCTCTCCAAGGAAGTAGAGGGGGAAATGTTGCAGGAACTGCATGACTTGTAACGCATTTGGGTATAAGAATAAATGAGTATTTTTCTAACTTTTCCTTAATTGTCAGTCTTTAATGTTTATGAATTTACTTCTATGCTCTCAACGAGGCCTTTTCGATCTCGTTTGCTTTTTTAAAAAATGTTTATTTGTTTTATTTTGAGAGAGGGAGGGAGGGAGGGAAGGAGGGAGGGAGGGAGGGAGAGAGAGAGAGAGAGAGAGAGAGAGAGAGAGAGAGAATGTGAGCAGGGGAGGGGTAGAGAGAGGGAGGGAGAGAGAGGAAATCCTAAGCAGGCCCTGCCAGTAGCACAGAGTCTGATGAAGGGCTCGAACAAATGAACCACAAGATCATGACCTGATCCAAAATCAAGAGTCAGATGCTTAACTGACTAAGCCACCCAGGCACCCCCTGTTTGATTTTCTGTTTAGACTCATTTTTTTGGTTATTTATTTATTTTTGAGAGAGAGGGAGGGGGAGAGAGAATGAGCAGGGGAGGGACAGAGAGAGGAGAGAATCCCAAGCAGGCTCCACACTGCCAGCACAGAGCCAGATGCAGGGCTCAAACCCACAAACTGTCAGATCATGACCTGAGCCCAAATCAAGAGTCAGCCCAAATCAAGAGTCAGATGCTTAACTGACTGAGCCATCCCATATAGTAGATTTCTCAGCTACCCTTAGCTATGAAAATACTGAAGAATTTTAGGGGATACTGGGAAGGGAGGAGATTTTTTTGCAATTGGCAGCAAGAGTAGCTTGTGAAGAGAGATGTTCTTATGGGGAATGGGTCTCACAAATTGTGGTGACATTCAGATCTTCTGGGAGCCCAGGGTCAACCAGCCACTGCAGTCCATCCAGCCTCTCAGAACTGTCCAGCGTGAAATTGGCCTCTTGAAGTTTTATCTAAATGAAACCGGGGCTGTCGTTGCTTTTTGATGGAACCGCAGGGCAATTCTGTTTGTGCCTCTAAGGTATAAGGTATTTTTTTCTTTTGAGCCCAAAAAAGACCTAGTGGGATTTTTACGTATCCTGAAAGACTATTAGAGTATCAAAGTCAGCTGCAATAGACAAGACGTCTCGCTCTCTTTCCGATTGTGCTCGCTCATCTGCAGTGTAATGGGACTGCCATTTAAGTGAATACACTCGTCATGATTCTCTGCAGCTTCCCTGCAGAAAAGCGTATTTCTTCTGTGAGAGAAAAGTGGCAATGAGATGGATATTTTTAAATGTCAATTATTGCTGGAATGAATCTCTGTGAGGAGAGCTGCAGAGAGAAGAGACTGGGGTTTATTTATTTTTCTACTGCAAATGAACCACTCTGTAGCATCAGAATACTAATACCCAGAGTCTATGCCTGACATCTCCTTCTAAAATAATTTGGTGAATATGCTTCCGCTTATGGTAAAAGTTGGGGGCTGTGTCCCATTTTTTTTCCCCTGGGGGGGATTAAATCCTAGGCCTCAGTATTCTAGGATATCAATCCTATGGGCTGTTGATCTCTACAGTGTTTGGATTGTAATTACAGTTGACCCTTGAACACCATGGGTTAGGGATGCTGACCCTCATATAGTTGAAAATCTGCATATAACTCTTGACTCCCCAGAAACAACCACTAATCACCTATTGTTGATTGAAAGTCTTACCGGTAACTTAAACATTCAATTAACACGTATGTAAATTTTTTTTATGTTGTATGTATTATATACTGTATTCTTATAATAAGCTAGATAAAAGAAAATGTTAAGAAAATCATGAGAGAAAGTACATTTACAGTACTGTCATATTTATGAAAAAAATAATCTGCCTAAAAGTAGAACTGTGCAGTTCAAACTCATGTTGTTCAAGGACCAATTGTATATAAATTTAGTGATTTCCTGAAGGAATGGTGGAAAGATTAATAAGGTGTGTTTAAATCATGGGCAGTCTCAGAAAATATGTTAAATTAGAAGATGTTGCATTCGCAAAAATTTTTACGATTTTTGGTAATGTCAGCATGCTCTTGCCCAAGTGTAAACACATCAAATGCTGTGTAAAAGCTGACCAAGAATTATTTTAAAATACAAGATCCAGGGGGGAGCCTGGATGGCTCAATCGATTAAGCATCTGACTCTTGATCTTGGCTCATATCATGATCTTATTGTTTGTGGGTTCGAGCCCTGCATCAGGCACTGCACTGACAGTGCAGAGCCTACTTGGGATTCTCTCCCTCTCTCTCTGCCCCTCTCCTGCTTGTGCTTGCTCGCTTGCTGTGTCTTTCTCTTAAATAAATAAACACACATTAAAAAAAATTATAAGATCCAAAGAAAGGCAGTGAAATTCCCAGCTACTAGACATTAAAAGAAAACACAAAACTGGAATGTTAAGGGGAAGCTGGCATAAAGGTGGGGCAGTGAGGTTCCTGATAGAAGGTTGCAATTAAGATTGTGTGATATTTGTGGGATGAGTGGGGCCGGATGGTGAGCCTAATAACAAACTCTCACATGTACAGGAACACAGGAGGTGGCAGAGATATATTATTGACAAGGTGGGAAGTGATGCAGGACAACTGGTTGTCCACATGGGAGAAGCTAAAATGGTATCCCTACCTCACAGCATACACACAAATAAATGCCAGTAGAATTAATGACTATAAAGGACAAGATGTTAAATTGTATACAAGAGAGTTTTTTATATGTCCCTGAGGTAGGAACAGGTAAGACATACACACAGGCACAGAAAAGATCAGTTAATTAAACAGCAATGTTAGCAGCTTCTTTAAGAGCAGGGACACCATATAAAGGTTTAGAGGGGCCTGGGTGGCTCAGTCAGTTGAGTGTCTGGCTTTGGCTCAGGTCATGATCTTGTGGTTCGTGGGTTTGAGCCCTGTATCGAGCTCTGTGCTAACAGCTCGGAGCCTGAAGCCTGCTTCGGATTCTGTTTCTCCCTCTCTCTCTGCCCCTCCCCTGCTCTTTGTCTGTCTGTCTGTCTCTCTCAAGAATAAAAAACATTAAATTTTTTTTAAAGGTTTAAAACAAACTATCACCTGGAATAAATATCTGAGATGTATTTATTGTAAGGGATTAGCATTCTGTCTGTATAATAAGGAACTCTTCCAAATCAATTAGAAAAAGACAATGTAATTGAAAAAAATGAGCAACTGATATGAAGAAGAAGGAGGTGGGATGATAATGTTGGGGATGCCTAAATGGTGTGTTCATGGATGTTTGTCACGTTACTCTGTACACTCACTTTTGTGTATTTGAGAAAGTTGATAAAAGAATAGGTTCTAGTGCACAACTCACTGTAGACCCACACAAACCTCTCTGCTCCTGTGTCTGTCTGGCAGGGCAATCTTGCTCCTATGTACTAGCTAATCCTCTGACTCGACTGGAACTGCTGACTTCTTAGGCTCCCCTTCTTATGGGTAGTTCTGCATCCGTCTTGTCATTGAAATAGTTAGGGTTTCTTTCTTTCTTTTTTTTTCTTCCCAGCTTTATTGAAGTGTAACTGGTAAACAAAGTGCACATATTTCATGCATACAGTTTAGGGAGTTTGGACATATACATACATTCATGTTACTATCACCACGACTTATCATTACCTCCAAAAATTTCCTTGTGTCCCTTTGTGTTTTGTTTGTTTTATAGGAAGAACACCTAACATGAGATGTACCTTCTTAAAAAAATTTTTTTGAGTACATAATACCTCGCTTAGCTATAGGCATTATGTTTCATGGCAGTTCTCTAGAACTTACTCGTCTTGCGTAACTGAAACTTTCTACCCATTGAACAACTTCCCATTTCTCCCTCCCCTCTGCCCCTGCCAACCACCCTTCTAGTGTCTACTTCTATACCTTTGAGGACTTTACATGTAAGAGGAATCACACAATATTTGTTCTTCTGTGACTGCCTTATTTCACTTAGCATAATGTCCTCCAGGTCCACCTGTGTTGTTGCAAATTGGCAGGATTTCCTTTGTTTTAAAACCTGGATAATATTCCACTGTACGTATATACCTCACTTTCTTTATCTGTTCATCTGTTGATGAACATTTGGTTTGTTTCTATGTCTTGGCTGAATGAGCCAGGCTTTGCACACTGATCTGCCCTGTTGTTTCAACAGCAATGTCCCCATAGGTTTTTTGTTTTTGTTTTTCTCTGTGTGGCTGATCCCTCTTCCATGGGCTTCTCCCCATCTTGATAGACAAGGCTCAAGGGCCACCCTTTTTGGGGACTTCATTGGACACTTAAGCCCCAGGTGAGCCTGTTCTGTGCTCTCCTGCCTCACTGCTGATCTCTCCATGGACTTGCATGCCTGCTTCTTCTGCATCCTTCAAATGTCCATCCCAGTTACCTCATGGATAGTAGATGCTCCAGAAGGCTGTGCTCACTGTGTAGCTCTAGTTTCTTAAACTTCCAGAAGCTCATTGACCTCATCTGTAAGTGGGGACTTGTGGTTTTCGGGGCTACTTGTGAGAATGAACCACATCGTGGATGGAGAGTGCATGGCATGTAATTGCTGCCCAATATTATTGGTGTCCTTCCCCGGAGGAAGCAAGGAGAGGATCTGAGGCTGGCCATTATGGTTTGCTTTCAGGCTTGGTATGTGTGTTTTCAAATACTTGAAAATACCTGCTCTGACACCTAACTTTCTTTTTCTTAAAGTTGCAACGTGTTAAGAGAGAAAACATTTCATCAACACCTTTTTTAAAGGATGAAAAACGTGTTAAGAAAATAGCAGTATGAGCTGCTACTAGGTTGAGCTCCACATAATTAGTGTGATTAAATTGAAGGAAGTTAGCCATTACTGTATGTAACTTTTTATTCATTATATTCAGATCTAATTAATTATACCAAGTTCTAATTAATTACATGAGTGTGTAAGCTGGCATTCTCAAACTGTGTTCTGTGGAGTCCCAGGAGATGTTCCTGAAAATAGTAATCCGCATTCAGATCAGGCTGGGACACGCTGTCTGTACTGCCCCCTCTTGGAGAGTCCCAGAGCACCATATTAAAGACCTTTTGAAGTCCTGCAAGAAAGCTGCTTATTTAATTCTATTTAACTCCTCATTTTCCAAACTGATTTTGACTACAGGTGCTTCTAGATACATAAGAAAATGCTAACTGAAGTCAGAACAGTTCTTATGCCATAGCTTGTGCTCGGACTGGTTGATAAGCAACATATATGTTGATGGGGACATTCCTTAAGTCTTCCAGGGTAGCACTTCTGGGGTCTGTATTGTGGCAGACCATACTGCCAAGAGTTTTTCTTTCAGAGTCCGGGGCTGGTACAGATTAATCTCTTTTCATGGGTGTATCACTTAATCTCCTTTGGTCAATCTGCAGGGGAAAATGGTGGTGACTTGCTGGCCCTTCAGGGTGGCTGTCAAGGTGAGAGTACTTAGAAGTGGCCTCCTTCACTCCTGGCCTGTGAAGGGCTCCTATAGTGGTTACCAGTTTTGGCAGAGACCCTCATTTACAAAGGAGGCCGTGTTACTGAGCATGTCCTGGCCTCAGGGGTCAGAGAGAGAGAACCACTCACCTCCTGGCAAGGTCTTTGTCGGAGGTTTGAAAGGGGACAACTGCCCTCCATTTTGTTTCCCAGCCACTTCAGGGAAGTGTAGAATGTTGTGATGTAGAATGTAGAGTGTTAGAGGAGATGATTTTAGGGAGAGGTGACTCATCAGTCCTGTAAGTTATGCAGGAGGAGTGAGGTTTAACCTTTCATCTTGAGGGGGGGAGTATACATTTCTCCGGGGGGTGGGGGGAGAGACAGACAGACAGACAGACACAGAGAAAGGTGGAGCATTCCAGGCAAACAGAAGTATGTGTATGATTCAAGCATGGAGACATGAAGTGGCATGACAGGCCCTAGGGGATGTAGTTGACCTTGAACAACGTGGGGGTTAGGGGCACTGACCCCCCACTCCCCCCACACCATGCAGTCAAAAATCTGTGTATAGCTTTTGACTCACCAAAAACTTAACTACTAATAAATAGCCTACTGTTGACTGGAAGCCTTACTAATAACATACACAGCTGATGAACACATTCTGTATGTTATATGTATTATATACGGCACTCTTACAGTAAAGTAAGCTAGAGAAAAGAAACTGTTATTAAGAAAAGCATAAGGAAGAAGTACATTTATAGTATTGCACTGCATTTGCTGAAGTAATCTACACCTCAGTGGACCCTAGCAGTTCAAACCCATGTTGTTCAATGGCCAGCCGCAGTTGGCTTGACAGAATAGACAGAAGATGCAGTAGCAGGGGCCAGACTGTCCTGTTCACATGGCCACAGAGAAGCCTAACAGGGCTGACGCCATAGGTGACTGTGGAAGGCAGGCAGAGGGAGCGAAGGCCCAGGTGCTGGAGGCTCCTCACATGGTTCCTGGGGAAAGATGCTGTGTCCTGAGTAAAGGCTGGTAGAGTGTGGAGGCAAGGACTGAGGTGACAGACACCAAGGAGGAAGAGGTAGCAGAGCCATGTGGAGGGAGCAGGAGTTGGGAACTCGGAGAGAAGACCATATTTGAGGTGGAAATAGAATTATTGAATTCCTACTTCATGAAGGGCCAAGGAGCTTTTGAGGGGGTGGGGGTGGGGCTGGGGAGTCAGTCTCTTAGGCCAGGCTGGCTGAGGCTGTGGGTGGGGGTGACCTCCACGGGGAGTGAAGGAGCCTGAGGAGAATGGCCAGAAAGTGGGTGGAAACCAGGAAGGAAGGGGGCTGAGGATTTTCATCGGCTGGGTGGGGGTTGCTGGAAGACCAAATAGGAGTTTTAAAAGGCAGAGAATGTGGCTGTGGGATTTTTCTTTTTCATGAGCACAGACTAAGAAGGGGAGAAGAGAAGGGGATGGGAACAGAAGGGAACAAGGTATTTTTCTGTGGAGGTGGAAAATTGATTGTTCAGTGTAGTTTACGGATGAGGAAAGAAGCAGTGCGTGTAACACACGCAGCGAGGAGGGAGAATGGAGTGGGGCCTGGGTGCCAATGAAGAGAGCTTCTTGTTTCCTGGAGGGAGTGTTGGAGGAGAAGACTCTGGGCCTTTCTAGCTGTGACCTCTGTTCTCTCTGGGAGGCGGGAGTCAAGTCTGTGAAGAGCAGAAAGGAGTCACCAGGATGGAAATACATTCAGCACCTGCGTTAATCTTTTGAGCAAATATCTCCAGTAGTGGCAAGTGTACTTTGGGAGGGTGGATTTGACTCATCCTGATTTTGAAAGTCATTCCCAAAGACAACCGGCCTCCACTGTTATTTTTAGCCATGAGAACACTGGAGTATCTGTGTGGTCTCCCCAGGTCCTGAGGAAAATGACACTCACTGGAGTGTTTGGCTTTTTGTCTATACGCAGTTTTGACAGTCCTGTTTACGGTCCTGCAGCAAAGACAGGAGAGCGAGGGTGTTGTTCCAGACTGAGAGACCTGTCAGTTGCCAAAGAAAATTAGCTCCTGTGTGTGATAACTTGAGACTTCATATCAGAAAATCCCATCAGCTTTGGGGAGCAATTAGCTTTGAGATAAATCATAACTTCCTCTCCTTTCTCAGGGATCTGGGGGGATGGGGTCGGGTGCAAGCCGGAGTTCACAGCACCCTAGCTGCACCCACATTCATTGCTCCCTGGGTGACTTCTTTTAGTCACCAAGTCATGAAGCCAAGGATTCCTTTAGGCTCTGAGAGGCCCTGGTTGCCTCCGTTTCTTGGTGAGGTCCTATATTTGTGCAGGGGCAGTTCCTGGATGGAAGGCACCTTGCAGATGATTTCACTTCTACCAGTGCACTCCTTTTCCCTACGCCTTAGATCCAGAGGTATGAAACAGTAGCATTCTTTTATTGAGCACAGTTGTGCACCAGACAAAGGTAGAATCAGGCTTAATCAGAGCTCCTTAAACTCTGTAAGTGGATGTCATGATTTCTGTTTTACAGAGAAGATAGGTTTAAAACAGGATATCTTAGGCATGGCCAGACAGTATACAACTGAGCTGGGTGCTGTGGGGCACAACATGGTGAATGAAGCATGTAGCACACCTTTCCCCACCTCCCCTGCAGACTTAGAGGTGCCTGCTTACCTCCTGCAGTTACTGCCTCTGGACAGGGGGAGGACCCCCAGTGGCCCTGAGCCCAGCCCTGCTCTGAGGGGAAAGTTGCTTTGTGACCTGATGCCTCTTTGTTTTCTCATCCAACAAAGGACTTGGGGAGGAGGAATGGGGAGTTTAATGGGTAGAGAGTTCGGTTTTGTCAAAGAAAAGAGTTCTGGGGATGGATGGGCATACAACAGTGTGAATGTGCTTAATGCCACTGAATTGTACACCTAAAAATGGTCTAGATGGTAAATTTTGTTATGTTTATTTTACCACATTTTAATTTTTTTATGTTTATTTTTGAGGGGGGGGAGGGGCAGAGACAGATGGAGATACAGAATCTGAAGCAGGCTCCAGGCTCTGAGCTGTCAGCACAGAGCCCGACGCGGGGCTTGAACCCGCCAAGTATGAGATCATCACCTGAGCTGAGGTCAGACGCTTAACCAACTGAGCCACCCTATATTTTAGCACATTGTAAAAAACAGAAGGAACACAGCACCATATTCTTGAATGTTGTTATTAAAAGCACAGGGCCCATCACCGAGACACTTAACATGTATAGATTCTATCTACAATTATTCTTCACACCCCTGAGTTTGTGCCTTCCCATCATTCAGGGACTTGGTTTCCAGTCTCTCCTCTCTCCTGTTACTCTGCTCCAAATGTCATCGTGATCACGTCTCTGTCCTTCTTCTAGTCTGGCTCAGATGGGAAGCTGTTCTCTATGGTGGTTTTGTCAGGACAAAGCGTGTGAATGTGTATGAGAGAGTGTGAATGAGTGGATATGAGTCTATGTGTGAGTGTCTGTGAGTGTGTATGAGTGTGTGTGTATGTGTCTATGTGTTTGAGATGTGCGAATCTGTGTGTATGTATAAGTCTGTGTCTATGTCTGTGTGTGTGTGTGTGTATGAGTCTTTGTGTTTGAAGAGTGTGTGAATCTGTGAGTGTGAGTGTCTCAGTCTATGTGAGTGTGTCTGTATCAGTCTGTGTGTCTGTGGGTGAGAGTGATGTGAGTGAGTCTCTGAGTGTGTGGGGGGGTGTGGGTGTATGTGTAGGGGAAGCAGGCTGGATCCTCCTTTTAGATGCTGGACTAGTTAAAGAGAGCCTAGCCTGGGGATCGTCCCCAGGTGCCCTTAACCCCATAGCGCACCAGGGCATCATAGAGGAGGCTCCAGGAAGCCTGACTCACAGAAATGAGGGCAGTGTTTACAGTGCCATGACAGCAGGCGGAGCCCCTGGCTCAGAATAAAGTCTGAAAGAAAACTTTAAAAAGTGAGCCTTTGCCCATAATATAGTGGCTTCTCTAATCTCATCTGAGTTGTGTTCTCCTTCCTTCCCTGTCACAGTCCACACCGCATAACAACCACTTGGACTTACAAAGTGATAGAAAGCAGAAGGAGGCTCTGGAGACTCACCTTTTCAAGGCCTCTGTTGTTAATTGCATAGTGTGCAAGATCAGCAATATAGACCATACTATGTTTTTTTCAAATAAGCTTTTTAGTTTTTGATTCTTTTAAATTAAAAAATTTTTTAATGTTTGTTTATTTTTGAGAGAGAGAGAGACAGAGCACGAGCTGGAGAGGGGCAGAGAGGGAGGGAGACACTGAATCTGAAGCAGGCTTCAGGCTCTGAGCTATTAGCCCAGAGTCTGACCCGAGGCTCGATCCCACGGACCCTGAGATCATGACCTGAGCTGAAGTCAGATGCTTAACCAGCTGAGTCACCCAGGAAACCCTTAAATTGTTGTTTTTTTTTTTTTTTTTTTTTTTTTTTTTTTTTTTTTTTTGAGAGGGAGAAAGGGAGAGCGTGAGCAGGGGGTGGGGAGGAGAGGGAGAAGGAGAGAGAATCTTAAGCAGGCTCCACGCCAAGTGCAGAGCTTGATGCAGGGCTCGATCCCATGACCCTGACATTATGACCTGAGATGAAATCAAAAGTTGGACACTCAACCCCTCTGAGCTACCCAGGTGCCCCCAAATAAGCTTTTTAAATTGAGGTGTACTTTTCTGCTTGTGCAAATTATTGCCATGAATTTTCTCAAAGTGAACACATCCATGTAAACTATTACCCAGATGAAGAAATAAAGCATCACTAGAACCCATGAATGCCATCAATACCACAATATCTTAATTAGTGTGATTTTATAGTAAGTATTTACTTCTGCTAGTTTTAAGTCCTTCAGTTTTGCTCTTCAATATTATCTTGCTATATTTGGCCTTTTGCATTTTCATATAAAATTTAGAATCATTCTGTCAATTTCTGTAGAAACACTTGATTGTGAACTACTACTGAGGTTTTGATGAGAGTCCTTTAAATTATAGCTCCATTAAGAGGGAGACTTTGTGCTATTGTCTTCTAATCCATGAACATGTAATTTCTTTCTCTTTGGACTTAATGCAAGTTTTCTTGATATATTTTATAGTTTTGTATGTATAACATCTTCTGTTAGATTTCTTCCAAGGTATTTGGGTATTGTTTTGTTTGCTATTGTTATTGCTATCATGAGTGTTTTTCTTTAATTCTATATTATAATTCCTTTTCATGGGTATTTATAATGTGATTGTTTCTTAAATGTTTCCCTTATATTTAGCAACCTTGTTAAATTCATTTATTAGTTGTGGTAGTTTATTTGTAAGATCTTTTAGATTTTCTACATGCATAATCATGCTGTCTATGAATAATGAGAGTTGTTTTTTTCCTTTTTGTGCTGATTGCAAACCCCAGTTCAATAATTTCCCTCTTGGGGGAAAATCTTTCAGTATTTCACTTTGAATTAAGCTGGTTGCTCTCATTTTTTTGTGTGCGTGCATACTATTTATAAGAACAAAAAATTTCCTTTTATTCTAGTTAGGTACAGCTTTATCATGAGTGGGGGTTGAATTTTATCAAATACTTTTTCTGCCTCTAATTAATCAAAGACTATTTTCCCTTTAATTAATGTGAATTATATGATTGATTTCCGAATATTAAACCAACCTTGCATTTCTGGACTACAACTGATTTGAGATATGATATAGTTTTTATGTTGATTTAATAATTTTTAATAGCTCTTTTTGCAACTGTCTTTAACAGTGATTTGCCTATACTTTTATTTTCATATAATGTCAAGGTCAGGTTTTGGCATCAAAGTAGTGATGATTTTATAAAGTGTACCTCTTTTTATGTTCCCTGGAAGATTTTGGGCAATATTGGTGTTTCCCTTTCCCTCTCTTCCTCTCTCCTTCCTCCCTCCCTCCCTCCCTCCCTCCCTCCCTCCCTCCCTTTCTTCCTTCTTCCCTGTCTCCCTTCCTTCCTTCCTTCCTTCCTTCCTTCCTTCCTTCCTTCCTTCCTTCCTTCATGTTTGGAAGAGTTGGGAAGCCACTGAGGTTGGAAATTATTTGAGAAGTTTAATTACAGATTCAGTTTCTTTAATAGATACAGGACCATTGGATGTTTTTTCTTCTGGTGTCAGTTTCACTAAGTTGTGTTTCAGGAAGCTGTGCATTTCATAAAAACTGTGACAGTTGTGTTAAGTCATTTATTATGTCTATTATTATCTTTTACAAATGATAACTACTGTTCATTTCTGATATTGTAATTTGTGCATGCTCCCCCTTCCTACCTCCTACTCCCACTTTTATCATGCTAGGGATTTACAAATTTAATATTCTTCCTAAGAACCAACATTGGGTTTATTGCTTTTCCCCTATTATACATTTGTTTTCTCTTTCAATTTTTTCCTGCCCCCATATTGATTATTTCCTTCAACTTTATTTGGGGTTTAATTTGCTGTTATTTTCAAAATAATTGAAAATAAATAGATATCTAGGTTATTTTTGTAGCCTTTTTAAATTTTCTAATAAAGAAATTTAAAGTTATAAATTTCCCCGTAAGCCTGCTTTAGCTGTAATCTACTATTTTTAATTATCATGGTTAGAAACACATAAAATATGCCCTTTTTAAGTGTATAGCTCAGTGGTGTTAACTATATTCACATTGTTGTGAAACTTATCCCCAGGACCTTTTCATCCTGCAAATGTGAAACTCTGTACCCATTAAACAGTAACTTCTCTTTTTCCCCTACCCACAGCCCCTGGCAACTGCCGTTCTTTCTGTCTCCATGAATGTGACTACTCTAGGTGCCTTATATAAATGGAATCATACAGTATTTGTCTTTACAACTGGCTTTTTTAGGTTAGTATATTGTCTTCAAGTTTCATCCATGCTGTAGCATATGTTTGAATTTCCTTCCACTTCTATAATATTCCATTGTATGTTTATATCATGTTTTCTTTATCCATTCATCCATTGATGGACATTTGGGTTGCTTTCACCTTTGGGCTGTTGTGAATAGTGCAGCTATGAATATGAGTATGCAACACTATTTTTAAAAAGTATTTTTATTTTTATTTATTCATTTTTTATTTTTTTGAAAGAGTACACATGCATGAGAGTGGGGAGGGGCAGGGAAATCTTCAACAGGTTCCATGCCTCCCTTGGAGCTGGATGTGGTGCTCCATCTCACGACTGTGAGATCATGACCTGAGCCGAAATCAAGAGTCAGACACTTAACCGACTGAGTCACCCAGGGCACCCCACTATTTTTTTGATATGTTGTAGTTTCATTATTAATCTCTTCAAATGTTTTTAAATTTTATGATTATTTTCTTCTTTGATATGCGAGTTATTTCAAAGTGGTCAATTTCCAAATGTCTGCATATTTTCTAGTCATATTTTTGTTGTTTATTTCTTGCTTAATTATACTATAGTCAGAAATACATCCTTTATGGTTTTTAACATTTCAAAATTTTTTAGACTCATTTTAGATTTGCCTACCATATGATTAATTTTGATAAATTTTCTGTGTGCATTTGTATGTGGTTTCTTGGTACAGTAATTTACATATATCAACGAGGAAAATTTTGGTAATTATGGTGTTCATGTCTATTTCCATTCTGATTCTTTTCTGCTTGTTATATCATTTACTGGGAGAAGTATGTTAAAATATTCCACTGTGATGTTAGATTTGTCTTTTTATAGTTCTGTCAGTTTTCCCCTTTATACATTCTGAGAGCATATAACTAAATACATATAAATTTAGAATTTAAATTTAGACTTTAAATTTGGAATTTAAATTTAGACTTTATTCCTAGCAGATTGCCCTATGTTTTATTATGAATTATTTCTTTTTCTCTTTTAGAAATGCCTCTTTTCCTAAAGTGTACTTTGTCTGACTATCAATGTAACTACACCAACAACTTTCTTTAAAATATTTTTTACTGTTTAGATTTACAGAGAAGTCAAATAGATAGTAGAAGAGTTCTCATGTATCCTACACCCATTTTTCCCTATTAACATCTTACATTAGCATGGTACATTTCTTGCATGTAATAAACCAGTCTGAATACTTCATAATTAACTACAGTACATCCTTCATTTTTTTTTACTTTTTATTTTTTACTTCACATCCTTTTTCTGTTCCAGGCATCCACATTACATTCAACCTTCATGTCTCTTTAGACACTTTTAGATTGTGATAGCTTCTTAGGCTTTCCTTGTTTCTGATGACCTTGACAGCTTTGAGGAATATTGCTCAGGTATTTTATAGAATATGCTACAGTTTAGGTTTGTCTGATTTTTTTCTGATGGTTATACAGGAGTTACAGGCTCTGGGTCAAAAGACTGCATAGGGAAGAGCACCGTTCCCATCATATCAAATCAAGGGTACGTAACACATCCCTTGATACTCACCTACATCACCTGTAAATTATCTTTCATCTACATGAGGGGGCGGTAGCTAACAGATTATATGGAATTCTTAACCCACAGATTTGTCCCTTCTCTTTCATTTATTGATACACTCATTCATTTAATTATGTCCATGTGGATTTGTGGATCTTTTTTTTGTACTTTGGGCTGTAACTCAGTACTGTGTTATTTATGCTGTCGTTCAAATTGTTTCACCTTTCACTGTTTCTTAACATATCTGAATATCAGCCTCACTTTTCTGTTCCCTCTTCTCTCCAGGAGTTTGGCTTCTCAGGTTCTCACTGCGTTAGGAGCTTGAAACTATAATTTCTTATATCCCTCTTAAAACTGCCAAGAGTTCTGCTTAGCCCTGTTGTTTCTTGACCACCACTTTCTGCTTGTTTTTTTTTTTTTTTAATTTTTTTAAATGTTTATTTATTTTTGAGACAGAGAGAGACAGAGCATGAACGGGAGAGGGTCAGAGAGAGGGAGACACAGAATCTGAAACAGGTTCCAGGCTCTGAGCTGTCAGCACAGAGCCCGACGCGGGGCTCGAACTCACCTACCGCGAGATCACGACCTGAGCCGAAGTCGGACGCTTAACCGACTGAGCTACCCAGGCGCCCCTCTTTTTTTTTTTTTTTTAACTTTATTTTCTGCTTGGTTTTTAAACCTCTTGGCTCCTACCAGTTATGGATCCACTAATGCCTTAGAGAAGCCACACAAAATGCTCGGCTTATTTCAGTTATAGTTTCTTGGTTGTCAGGATCTCAGCCCCTCAAGTCCTAGTTGCCTTGGCAGATCTCTGATGCTTCCATAGAGATTTTTTAAAAAGTCATCAAGAGCTGCTGGTTGTTCTTGGTGGAAGGCTTAGTCTGGCACAAGCTGGTGTGTCATAGCCTGAAGCAGGATTCATCGGGCATAATAACATTGTTTGTTTTCTCCATCCACTATGTCATGGTTAATGGTGCCTCATATTATTTGAAGACCTAATACTTTGCTCCCAGTCATCCAGTATCCTCAGTAATACATATTTTATATGTTATGTAGGAGAATGAATCATTCTTTACATATTCTTATCTATACCCTTAGTCACAAGGGCTATGAAAAAGGATTCTCTGCTGACTTCTTTTAAAGGTAAGGGAAAAAATAATGATCTTGGAAGAAGATAGCCTTCATCATAAAGCTTCTGATGAAAGAAACAGATGGAGAGGGCTCTGTGGAATAGGCTCTTTGATCTTGGGGACCTAGGAACAGTACAATTACTGATGCAATTTTTTGGTTAGACCTTAAAGAAATTAAGCCTCTCTATATGGTTAAGGGTGGATTCGTGTACCAACATCATTCAGAGGTGAAGTCTGTGACTCACATTAGGGTGTCTGGCAGTGAAAGCGTCCCTTTAACTAGATTGAACAGGGTATATAACAGGTCTTCCAAGCATGCTCTGGCTAAGCTTGCCTCTGCCATCCCTACACTTGGGGAAAATACATTTGTATTTCCCTACCTCTCCAGTTTTGTGTATTCTGCAGTTCTGAAGAGCAGCTGTCTTCCTTGTTCATCACCCATGATGGAACACAGCCAAATCATTGGGAAAGTCCCCACAGATTGAGTTATCCACAAATTGATGCCATTTTAATATGATCATTCAATTAGGCAAAAATCCATCTCATTGTGTCACATCCATTTCAACATAATTCCCAAGAATGTTGGGAAGGACCTGGCATGTATCTTGTTGAAATCCAGGTGCATTCTTATTTCAGGATCTCTTTCATGTACCTCTGTACATACTCTATCAGAGAGAGAATGGGAGTAATTTTGCAAACTCATGGTTAGCTCTTGCAGTGGCTACTTTTCTTAAAGGTGATCACAACCCAACCCATTAAAAAGTGCATTTTAGAACTTCGCTGTCCAGTATGGCCGCCACTAGCCACACATGGCAATTTATATTTAATTTAAATTAATTAAAATTAAGCAAGTTAAAACTTCAGCTTCTCAGCCAAACTAGCCACATTTCAAGTGCTCTAAGCCTACTGTCTTGGGCAGGGCAGATAAAACACTTCTAACATTGCAGAAAGTTTTATTGAACAGCTGTCCTAAAATCTTGATTCTAGAATCAGATTTGAGCCCACTGGTCTGCAGATTGCCCTGTCATCATTTGACTCTTACACACAATGACATGGTGTTTTCCTGTAGTCAATCTTTCTCACTTGTCTTTTTTCCCACATTTCCTCCAAAATCAGCATCAAAAGGAACTCCATTCCTCTGTTGCCCAGCTCAGTCTATAAGGAGGATCTTGGATAGGGTCTACCTTTTTGGCTTTCAAGGAGGTTGCATAAGAAATGAAACTAAGTCACATCTGCTACTGAGGATTTGTACCTGAGGAAGAGCACCGTCCATCTTGCTGGTGTTCATGTGACTGCTATGGTTGCTAAGGGAAAAGAATGTGATCTGTATTGCTTGTCCAGAATGTCTGTTTCTAATCAGAGAATAGAGGCATGCACTCGGAAAATCAGCCAGGTTGTCTTATTCCTTCAGTAGATGCCATCGAGGGCAGTTGTGGTGCATGCGGACCCTGTAAAATGAGTGTCTGGGGTCCCTCATTTATGCCTTGTACAACATCTTTAATAGAAGAAATTTTCCTGTTTTGTTTAAATGTTTATTTATTTTTGAGAGAGAGAGAGAGAGAGAGAGAGAGCATGAGCATGAGCTGGAGAGGGGCAGGGAGAGGGGGACAGAGGATCCAGAGTGGTCTCTGTGCTGACAGCACAGAGCCTGATGCGGGGCTTGAACTCATGAACTGTGAGATCGTGACCTAAGCTGAAGTTGAACGCTTAACCAACTGAACATCGAGGGGCTCCAGAAGAAATGTTCCTGTTTTTTAAAAGATAGAAGATGCCCCCAGCTGTCGTGGGGTGACAGTGTCAACTGCTAGTGGGTAGCACCTCTGTCCTGTGCCTGGCTGCCACCCCAGGATCTACACCCACCAGTTTGGTTTGCTGGTGGATGGTAAGGAGGAGAGGGGCAGATGGAAATCTCTCAGGACCCTGGTCCTGGACAGCATTGTTAGTGGTGGAGTTTATTGTCATGTCAGGAAGAAGAAAATCCTTTCTTAGTTGAGAGAATACATTTTTTTTAATTTTTTTTTAATTTTTTTTTAAATTTTTTTTCAACGTTTATTTATTTTTTTTGGGACAGAGAGAGACAGAGCATGAACGGAGGAGGGGCAGAGAGAGAGGGAGACACAGAATCAGAAACAGGCTCCAGGCTCTGAGCCATCAGCCCAGAGCCTGATGCGGGGCTTGAACTCACGGACCGCGAGATCGTGACCTGGCTGAAGTCGGACGCTTAACCGACTGCGCCACCCAGGCGCCCCATTTTTTTTTTTTTTTAAAGGAGTCATCAGGCAAGGTTAGGAAGATCCACCCACTGTTTGGAATACTTGCTTGCTCTGTTATGTCTGCACCCAAGGAGCAGATCGTGAATCAGGTATGTGAGGGGACAAGGGTGTAGCAAGAATGGAAGGAGGAGCTGTGGGCTGGGAGACAGGGACACCAGCGGTGTGACTTTAGGGCAGGTTATTTGCAGAGTCTCGATTTCCTCCCTTGCCCCTTCTACTTGCACAGACTTATTGTGACGACCAGAAGCATTTATGTGCCAGGAGCTGTATACAGAGTTTTTGAGGAAGGAGGGTTGGGTCCTGGGGCAAACTGTTTCAGTGATGTGTGTTTGCGCAACGTGGTGCCTTGCTGTGTACAAATGAGAAACTTCAGAGTTTGATGCTTTTGCTCCCCAAGCTGGTGCATCTCAGTGGTTGTGCTGGAGAGAGAATCAGAACCCAGAGCAGATTCACCCAGCACTCTGTTCTGCTCTGAGAAACTTCCTTTTATTTTCTCACTGATAATTTCCTTCTCTCTTTTTTCTTTTTCTGGGATTCCCACTTATCTGACATTGGACCTCTGGATTTCATCCTATATGCTTCTCTTGTCTTGTGTATTTTTGTATTTTTCCAACTCCTTTCTATTGTGCTTTTTAGGATATTTCTGACTTTATCTTTGAATTCCCATAATAAATGTTTATACTTTCTTCTACTTTTAATTTCCAAGAGCTCTTTTTAGTCTGTCATTTTTTTTTTTTTTTTTTTTGGTAGCTCTGCTTTCCTGTTTGGGGAGCAGTAACTTCTTACATTTGTTGAAGGTATTAATTACTACTTTTTTTTTGTTTTTGACAGTGTCTCCTGTCTCCTTTGGTTTCCTTGCGCTCATTTAATCTGGATTTTCCTTTTCCTGTGTGAGGCTTTCCTCCCCAGTCTATGATCCTTGATTGTTTAGTCACATTTAGGAGGAAAGCCCCAAAAGTGGATTGGAGTCTGTGTTTGCAACTGTGACTGCCCATTTGTCACCTGGGGAGTGTTAAAAAGTATCAGTCCTGGGGGTCAGTTCCAGGCCAGTTGGACCAAGATCTTTCAGAATGTGGTCTGGGTATTGACCAGATTGATAGAGATATAGAGATGGAGACATAGATTTAAATTCACCAGTAATTCTATTGTTCAGCCAGAGCCAGGATCCACTCCTTAGCCGGATGCCATCTGGGTGACAATGCTGGTTCTTTCTAGAGTTGGCATAATAACCACGTGTTGTAACCACTTTAGGGCCTTTTAATGCACTGGGTACCTAGGAGACTCTGATTACCTCCATATGATATTCTGTCTTTCTGCACCTTTGGCAGATTGCAGAGTGGGACTTTTCAGTGCCTTAAGTTTCAGGAACCCATGGGCAGGAAGGATAAGCTCATATCTGCCAAAGGCGTCTATGCAGCTACAATAAGAAATGTGGGAAGAAAGCAGATCAGCCCAGCTGTGAAGAGTGGGATCCAGGAGGGGCCAATCTGAGGCAGATGTGGCCAGGGAGCAGCCCTGGCTGGGGGATGGGACGGGACCTGTGAGGGAAGCTTCAACTGAGTCCAGAGAGTTTGGCCCTTGGGCTCTGGTAAGGTCAGTCCTCCCTCTCCTTACCACTGGGAGAACAGTAGAGGCCAGGTGTGGCAGGTTATGGTATGTCAGTGTCAATACATCTACATCAGTAATAACAAGAAGCTAGGTGCCTGGGTGGCTCATTTAGTTGAGCTTCTGACTCTTGATTTTGGCTCAGGTCATGATGTCATGGTTTGCGGGATTGAGCCCCATGTTGGGCTCTGCACTGACAGTGTGGAGCCTGCTTGGGATTCCCTCTCTCTCTCTCTCTCTCTCTCTCTCTCTGAAAATAAATAAAAATAAACTTTACAAAATAATAAAAAGAAGCTGTGGTTTGAGAGTGAAGACGCAGCATGGGAAGGACTGGGCAGCACAGGAGTGTTGAGACAGGTGGTCAGGCCTGGGCCACGATCCCTCATTGCCTTGTGACCTCACCTTAGCCATACCTCCTCTTGGAGCCTTGGCTTGTCCCACTGGGAAGGAAGGAAGGATCATGATGGTCCCTGCCTAGCAAGAGAGTAAATGTGCTGGTGTGTGTTGGGGGATGGGCTACGGAGGCTGCAGCACAAGAGGCCAGTTTGGTGTTTATGGTATAACCTTCTCCCATGCAGCAGAGATCAAGTTTGCTCTTGAACTTTTAGACTGGATAAGGCATGAAGATGGAGGGGAGAAGGAATAAGCAGAAGACCAGGACACTCCCTAGGCTGTCCTCTTACTTGCAGTGCATTGGGCAGAGAGGTGCTGGCCTCTGGGTGGGAGGGCCCCAGGGAACCCCGTTCCTTAGCCTCATGTCTTCCTTTTACCCGTCCTGTTCCCCTGGGGTGGGGCTGTGTCTTCCAAGGAGGAAGGTGGCCTTCTGCATTCTCTGTTGGCTCGGGACAATTTATTTTTGATTAAGGATATTTTAGAAAGGCCAAAATTGTATTTTCTTTGTAAAACATTTGACGATCTGTGCAACACAGATGTACATTCTTTTTTTATTACTTAAATTTTTTTTTAATGTTCATTTATTTTTGAGAGAGAGAGAGAGAGAGAGAGAGAGAGAGAGAGAGAGACTGCGAGCAGGGGAGTGGCAGAGAGAGAGGGAAACACAGAATCCAGAGCAGACTCCAGGCTCTGAGGTGTCAGCACAGAGCCTGATGCGGGGCTCAAAAGAGATCATGACCTGAGCCGAAGTCGGACGCACAACTGACTGAGCCACCCAGGTGCCCCACAGATGTGCGTTCTTTAACAAAACTGAGAGATCACAGATAAAGCTAGATGCTCCCTTGACCACCTAGAGTATTCTTCTTCTCCCCGGAGAGAACTATGCTAAGGGGTTTAGAATGTGTCCCTCTGGGGGCGCCTGGGTGGCGCAGTCGGTTAAGCGTCCGACTTCAGCCAGGTCACGATCTCGCGGTCCGTGAGTTCGAGCCCCGCATCGGGCTCTGGGCTGATGGCTCAGAGCCTGGAGCCTGTTTCTGATTCTGTGTCTCCCTCTCTCTCTGCCCCTCCCCCGTTCATGCTCTGTCTCTCTCTGTCCCAAAAATAAATAAACGTTGAAAAAAAATTAAAAAAAAAAAAAAAAGAATGTGTCCCTCTGGATCTGTTATCACACACTTACACAAGTGTATATGTATTTGTACAAGCATGTGGCTACACTTTGTTTCTACACAAATGGAGCGTATCTCAGAGTCTGTGCATTGTTCTGCCCCTTGAGTGTCTCATGGCACATTTCGGAGAACTTACATACAGTACTTACTGCCTAGGAGAGCTACCACCTCTGTTTTAACCGCTATGTAGGCTTCCAGTGACTGCGTGTACTATGTATTGTATGAACACTCTCCTGTGATGAACTTTTTGGTCGTTCCTGACGTTTGGTGTATAAACAATGATGTTTGTGGGCTCATGTTTCTCTAGAGTGCATTGAAAGGAGTGGGATTACTATAGTAATAGTATATTCTACTGTTCTTTCCTGAGTGGCTACAGAGTGGTTTTGTCCCTACAGTGTTATCAGTTCTGGATATTATAATTTTGCTGATATAATGGAAGGAAGATTACGGTATTACTTTGTCATTTTCCCTGATTATTTGTGAGGTTAAGAACATCTGTGTTTTCTCTTGGGTCAGTTCCCCTTTGTTATTTTTGCTCTTTGTTTCCCACTGGAAAATTTGTCTTTTTCCTATCGATATATAGGACGTGTTTTGGTGTTGGTGTGAATGTTTGGGTCTGTGGTGCATAGGCAAACAATGTAACACATCCTATATATGAATCCTTTATCTCATATACTCCCATTATTTTCTTCCGGTCTGTAAATTTGTCTTTTTTGTTTTAGGTGGATTTTTTCTTCTCTCATGCAGGTTTAAAATTTTAATGTGGGAAATTTATAAGTCTTAATGATTTTTCATTACGTCTTATTTAAGAAGGCCTTCTTCCCTACCTGGACTCTTTAATATTGAAGAGTCATCTCTTTTATACTGAGATCACCGGTCCATCTAGAATTTACTTTCATGAGTAGTATGAAGCAGGCATATCTTTTTTCCTCAGTGGGTTGCAATGATTGTACCCATCCCCCACCCCAACCCAGTGATTTGCGATGTTACCTTCATTGTGTGTGTGTGTGTGTGTGTGTGTGTGTGTGTGTGTGTTTTAATGTTTATTTATATTTTGAGAGAGAAAGACAGAATGGGAGTTGGGGGTGGACAGAGAGAGAGGGAGACACAGAATCTGAAGCAGGGTTCAGCCTCTGAGATTTCAGCCCAGAGCCCAACACAGGGCTCGAACTCACGAGCTATGAAATCATGACCTGAGCCGAAGTTGGATGCTCAACTGACTGAGCCACCCAAGCATCCTGCCTTCATTGTGTTTTAAGTTATCATAGATGTTGGGCTGTTCTGAACACTCATCACTCCTACTGGTTCATTTGTGTATTCCTATTCTGGTAAAAATTTGCTATTTTTAAATTTTTATATCTTTCATTGTTCTGCAGTGTCTCCACAGTTGATTTCTCTGCCTTCTGTGTTTTATTATTTGTACTCATGTTCTGTTGGAATTGTGTAGATTTTATAAATTGATTTGGACCAAATCAAAATATTTGTAACATTGGTATAATAATTATATAATAACTATATTATAATATATATTGTGCATATACATATGTATATTTATACATTTATATGACATATATATAAATATATATTGTTATCTTATTATTACATTTACAATATTATCTGTTGTCTCCATCCAGGAATATGATTTATGTTTTTCATAAAAGCTTTGTACATTTTTGTTATGCTCTTTTCCTAGATGCTTCATGGTTTTGTTGATGTTGTATCTGAAATCTTTTTCTTATTACATTTTCTCAGTGGTTATTGCTAATGTTTAGGAAAGCCGTTGAGTTTTAGATGTTGAACTTGCACACAGTCACCTCACTAACCTTCTTAGTTCTAGTAATTGGTCAGTTGATTCTCTTGCTTTTCTCCAAAGATAGCCATACTGTTGGCAAAAATGCCCCTTCTCAGTTTCCCCCCTCTCAAGACTTTTCCTTGTGTTTGCAGCCCTGTCTGGGGTTACCAGCATACAATCGAATCATGCTAGCCGTAGCAGGCATCCTAACCTTGTTCCTCAGGTGAAAGGGAGGACTCTTGTTGTTCTGTCATAAAATATTTGCTGCATTTTGCTGCTAGATATCTTTTATCAAGTTAAGAAATTTGCTTCTTGATCTACTTCTTAAGGTTGATTTTCAATCAAGAATGATTCATGGATGTCATTAAGCTCCTTTTTATTTTTTTTGTCATGATCAAATGGCATTGTCTGGCATTGATAGCTTTGGGGAGGAGGTGATGGTAGTGGTGATAAGTTTTAACTGTCATAATACTTTTTTTTCACTGAACTAAAGATTTTCTAATTTATAGGAAAAGAGAGAAAGCCATAATACACAGGCATATCCATTGCCATATTCACTTGGTTTTTGTTGCTGATTATTTCTCACATTTGTTCCCTCTGCCTTTTCTGCTGAAGTTTTTAAAGTAAATTAAAGCTGTCATTGTTTGCCCATGAAAAGTCAGTATGCACTTTAAAAAGAAGCACATCTTCCTAACTTATCTGATACCATTATCATACTAACAAAGTCAACATTAATTCCTTAATATGACTTAATACCCTGTCTGTATTAAATATTCAGTCATCCCCAGAATGTCTTCTATAGCTGATCTCTTTACCAGGACCGAGTCAAGGACCAGATAGGCCTTTGGGTTGTAAAGTCTCTTAAGTCTTCTCTTTTAACTAGGATCCTTCCCTGCTTTTTAAGTTTTTTTTTTTTTTCATTTTCATTAAAAAATTTTTTTAATGTTTATTTTTGAGAGAGAGAGAAAGAGAGAGACAGAGCACAAGCAGGGGAGGAGCAGAGAGAGAGGGAAACGCAGAATCTGAAACAGGTTCCAGTCTATGAGGTGTCAGCACAGAGCCCGATGTGGGGCTCGAACTCACAAACCGTGAGATCATGACCTGAGCCGAAGCTGGATCCTCAACCGACTGAGCCACCCAGGCGCCCCTTTAATTTTCATTTTTTAAAATTTACACCCAAGTTAGTTAGCATATAGTGCAACAATGATTTCAAGAGTAGATTCCTTAGTGCCCCTTACTCATTTTGCCCATCCCCCCCACAACCCCTCCAGTAACCCTGTTTGTTCTCCGTATTTATGAGTCTCTTATGTTTTGCCCCCTCCGTGTTTTTATATTATTTTTGTTTCCCTTCCCTTATATTCATCTGTTTTGTCTCTTAAAGTCCTCATATGAGTGAAGTCATATGATATTTGTCTTTCTCTGACTAATTTCACTTAGCATAATACCCTCCAGTTCCATCCACGTAGTTGTAAATGGCAAGATTTCATTGTTTTTGATTGCAGAGTAATACTCCATTTTGTGTGTGTGTGTACATTCATCGATGGACATTTGGGCTCTTTCCATACTTTGACTAATGTTGATAGTGCTGCTATAAACATTGGGGTGCGTGTGTCCCTTTGAAACAGCACACCTGTATCCCTTGGATAAATACCTAGTAGTGCAATTGCTGGGTCGTAGGGTAGTTCTATTTTAGTTTTTTGAGGAACCTCCATACTGTTTCCCAGAGTGGCTGCACCAGTTTGCATTCCACCAGCAGTGCAAAAGAGATCCTCTTTCTCAGCATCCTTGCCAACATCTGTTGTTGCCTGATTTGTTAATGTTAGCCATTCTGACAGGTGTCAGGTGGTATCTCATTGTGGTTTTGATTTGTATTTCCCTGATGATGAGTGATGTGGAGCATTTTTTCATGTGTCAGTTGGCCATCTGGATGTCTTCTTTGGAGAAGTGTCTATTCATGTCTTTTGCCCATTTCTTCACTGGATTATTTGTTTTTTGGGTGTTGAGTTTGATAAGTTCTTTATAGATTTTGGATACTAACCCTTTATCTGATATGTCATTTGCAAATATATTCTCCCATTCTTTGGTTGCCTTTTAGTTTTGCTGATTATTCCCTTCTCTGTGTAGAACCTTTTTATTTTGATGAGGTCCCAGTAGTTCATTTTTACTTTTGTTTCCCTTGCCTCTGGAGATGTGTTGAGTAAGAAGTTGCTGCAGCCAAGATCAAAGTCTGCTTTCTCCTCAAGGATTTTGATGGCTTCCCGTCTTACATTTAGGTCTTTCATCCATTTTGAGTTTATTTTTCTGTATGGTGTAAGAAAGTGGCCCAGGTTCATTCTTCTGCATGTCGCTGTCCAGTTTTCCCAGCACCATTTGCAGAAGAGACTGCCTTTATTCCATTGGATATTGTTTCCTGCTTTGTCAAAGATTAGTTGGCCATACGTTTGTGGGTCCATGTCTGGGTTCTCTATTATGTTGCATTGATCTGAGTGTCTGTTCTTGTGCCAGCACCATAATGTCTTGATGATAACAGCTTTGTAGTATAGCTTGAAGTCCAGGGTTGTGATGCCTCCTGCTTTGGTTTTCTTTTTCAAGATTGCTTTGGCTGTTTGGGGTCTTTTGTGGTTCCATACAAATTTTAGGATTGTTTGTTCTAGCTCTATGAAGAATGCTGGTGTTATTTTGATAGAGATTGCATTGAATATGTAGATTGCTTTGGGTAGTATCGACATTTTAACAATATTTGTTCTTCCTATCCAGGAGCATGGAATCTTTTTCCATTTTTTTTTTTTTTTTTGTGTGTGTGTGTGTCTTCTTCAATTTCTTTCATAAGCTTTCTTTAGTTTTCAGTGTGTAGATTTTTCACCTCCTTGGTTAGATTTATTCCTAGGTATTTTATGGTTTTTTGTGTAACTGTAAATGGGATTGATTCCTTGATTTCTCTTTCTGTCGCTTCATTGTTGGTGTATAGGAATGCAACCGATTTCTGTGCGTTGATTTTATATCCTGCAATTTTGCTGAATTCACGAATCAATTCTAGCAGTTTTTTGGTGGAATATTTTGGGTTTTCCATATAGAGTATCATGTCATCTGTGAAGAGTGCAAGTTTGACCTCCTCCTGGCTGATTTGTATGCTTTTTATTTCTTTGTGTTATCTGATTGCAGAATCTAAGACTTCCAATGCTATGTTGAATAACAGTGGCGAGAGTGGACATCCCTGTCTTGTTCCTAACCTTAGTGGGAAAGCTCTCAGTTTTTTTCCCATTGAGGATGATATTAGTGTTGGGTCGTTCATATATGGCTTTTATGATCTCGAGGTATGCTCCTTCTATCCCTACTTTCTTGAGGGTTTTATCAAGAAATGATGCTGTATTTTGTCAAATGCTTTCTCTGAATCTATTGAGAGGATCATATGGTTCTTGTCCTTTCTTTTATTGATGTGATGAACCACGTTAATTGTTTTGCAGATATTAAACCAGCCCTGCATCCCAGCTATAAATCCCACTTGGTCGTGGTGAATAATTTTTTTAATGTATTGTTGGATCCGGTTGGCTAATATCTTGTTGAGGATTTTTGCATCCGTGTTCATCAGGGAAATTGGTCTATAGTTCTCCTTTTTAGTGGGGTCTCTGTCTGGTTTTGGAATCAAGGTAATGCTAGCTTCATAGAAAGAGTTTGGAAGTTTTCCTTTCATTTCTATTTTTTGGAACAGCTTCAAGAGAATAGGTGTTAACTCTTCCTTAAATGTTTGGTAGAATTCCCCTGGAAAGCCATCTGGCCCTGGACTCTTGTTTTTTGGGAGATTTTTGATTACTACTTTGATTTCCTTACTGGTTATGGGTCTGTTCATATTTTCTATTTCTTCCTGTTTCAGTTTTGGTAGTGTATATGTTTTAGGAATTTGTCCATTTCTTCCATATTGCCCATTTTATTGGTGTATAATTGCTGATAATATTCTCTTATTATTGTTTTTATTTCTGCTGTGTTGGTTGTGATCTCTCCTCTTTCATTCTTGATTTTACTTATTTGGGCCCTTTCCTTTTTCTTTTTGATCAAACTGGCTAGTGGTTTATCACTTTTGTTAATTATTTCAAAGAACCAGCTTCTGGTTTCACTCATCTGTTATACTGTTTTTTGGGGTTTTTTTTTTTTGTTTTGTTTTGTTTTGTTTTGTTTTTTGGTTTCAATAGCATTAATTTCTGCTCTAATCTTTATTATTTCCTGTCTCCTGCTGGTTTGGGGTTTCATTTGCTGTTATTTTTCCAGCTCTTTAAGGCGTAAAGTTAGGCTATGTATCTGAGAGCTTTCTTCCTTCTTTAGGAGGGCCTGGATTGCTATATACTTCTTCTTATGACTGCCTTTGCTGCGTCCCAGAGGTTTGGGTTGTGGTGTTATCATTTTCATTGGCTTCCATATACTTTTTAATTTCCTCTTTAAGTTCTTAGTTAGCCCATTCATTGTTTAGTAGGATGTTCTTCAGTCTCCGAGTATTTGTTACCTTTCCAAATTTTTTCTTGTGGTTGATTTTGAGTTTCATAGCATTGTGGTCTGAAAATATGCACGGTATGATCTTGATCTTTTTGTACTTGCTTAGATTTGATTTGTGTCCTAGTACATGGCCTTTTCTGGAGAACGTTCCATGTGTACTGGAGAAGAATGTATATTCTGCTGCTTTTGGATGAAATGTTCTGAATATATCTGTTAAGTCCATCTGGTCCAGTGTGTCATTCAAAGCCATTGTTTCCTTGTTAATTTTTTGATTAGATGATCTGTCCATTGGTGTGAGTGCGGTGTTGAAGTCTCCTACTATTATGGTATTACTATTGATGAGTTAGTTTCTTTATGCTTGTGATTAATTGATTTATATATTTGGGTGCCTGCACATTTGGCACATAAATGTTTACAATTGTTAGGTCTTCTTGGTGGACACACCCCTTGATTATGATATAATGCCCTTCTTCATCTCTTGTTACAGTCTTTATTTTAAAGTCTAGATTGTCTGATATAAGTATGGCTACTCCGGCTTTCTTTTGTTGACCATTAGCATGATAGATGGTTCTCCATCCCCATATTTTCAATCTGAAGGTGTCTTTAGGGCTAATGTGTGTCTCTTGTAAACAGCATATAGATGGATCTTGTTTTCTTATCCATTATGTTACCGTATGTTTTTTGTTTGGAGCATTGAGTCCATTGACATTTAGAGTGAGTACTGAAAGATATGAATTTATTGCCATTATGATGCTTGTAGAGTTGGAGTTTCTGGTGGTGTTCTCTGGTCCTTTCTAATATTTGTTGCTTTTGTTTTGTATGCATTTATGTATGTATGTATGTATGTATGTATTTACTTATTTATATTTTCATCTTTTCTCCCCTCAGAGAGTCCCCCTTAAAATTTCTTGAAGGGCTGGTTTAGTGGTCACAAACTCCCTTAATTTTTGTTTGTCTGGGAAACTTTTAATCTCTCCTTCTATTTTGAATGACAGCCTTGCTAGATAAAGAATTCTTGGCTGCATATTTTTCTGATTCAGCACATTGAATATATCCTGCCACTCCTTTCTGGCCTGCCAAGTTTCTGTGGTAGGTCTGCTGCAAACCAGATCTGTCTTCCCTTGTAGGTTAAGGACTTTTTTTCCCTTGCTGCTTTCATGATTCTCTCCTTGCCTGAGTATTTTGTGAATTTGACTATGATATGCCTTGTTGATGGTTGTTTTTTGTTGAATCTAATGGGGGTCTTCTGTGCTTCCTGGAATTTGATGTCTGTGTCTTTCCCCAGGTTAGGAAAGTTTTCCACTATGATTTGCTCACATAACCCTTCTACCCCTATCTCTCTCTCTTTCTCTTCTGGGAACCCTATGATTCTGATGTTGTTTCTTTTTTTTTTTTTTTTTTTTTTTTTTTTTTTTTTTTTTATTATTTTTATTAATTTTTTTTTTTTTTTTTCAACGTTTATTTATTTTTGGGACAGAGAGAGACAGAGCATGAACGGGGGAGGGGCAGAGAGAGAGGGAGACACAGAATCGGAAACAGGCTCCAGGCTCCGAGCCATCAGCCCAGAGCCTGACGCGGGGCTCGAACTCACGGACCGCGAGATCGTGACCTGGCTGAAGTCGGACGCTTAACCGACTGCGCCACCCAGGCGCCCCTGATGTTGTTTCTTTTTAATGAGTCACTGATTTCTCTAATTCTTAAATCATGCTCTTTTGCCTTAATCTCCCTCTTTTTTTCTGCTTCATTCTCCATAAGTTTGTCCTCTATATCACTGATTCTCTGTTCTGCCTCATCCATCCTTGCTGCCGCTATATCCATCCATGATTGCAGCTCCGTTGTAGCATTTTTTATTCCATCCTGACTAGTTTTTACTTCTTTTATCTCCACAGAAAGGGATTGTAATCTATTTTTGACTCCAGATAGTATTCTTACTATCGTGATTCTAAATTCTGGTTCAGACATCTTGCTTATTTCTGTGTTGGTTAAGTCCCTGGCTGTCGTTTCTTCCTACTCTTTCTTTTGGGTTGAATTCCTGCTGAATTCTGTGGTTCAGGTTGTGCAGATTGTTGTGTTAATCCTCCAATCAGGTTTCTAGGTGTGCCGGATGGTTTAGTGTTCGTCTGGCTGTATTTCATGGATGTGTAACACACAAAAAATTTCCATGCTGTTCTGCCATCTTGGCTCTTCCAGTTTTTTTTTTTTTTAAGTTTTTAAGTTTACTTATTTTTAGAGAGAGCAAGAGTGAGTGCAAATGAGGGAGGGGAGAGAGAGAGGGAGAGAATGAATCCTGATGTGGGGCTCCATCCCATGAACCACCAGATCATAACCTGAGCAGAAATCAATAGTCGGACACTCAACCAACTGAGCCACGCAGGCGCACCACCCCCGACCCCTGCTTTCTTTTCCATTATATTTACTGATTGTAAAGACTGAACCAGACCAATTGTTGTGTATCAAGTCCCATCTTTGATTGTTTTCTTGTGGTATCGTTTAACTTTCTCTTCATCTCTTGTGGTTCTTGTAAACTGGAATTTAGATCCATACACTTGTGTGTTAGTTTTTGCTGCATCACAACAACAGAATCTAACTGACATGTAACAATGAGGATTTTTCTTTATATTCACAGTCTATGGGGCAGTTACTGCAAGTTTGTTCAGATTGCAGATGTGCCGAAGTGGCCCTGCCTTACACATGCTTAGTCTGAGACCCAGGCTGGTCTGAGACAGCCTGGTTATTCTGAGACTCAGCCCCAGGGACTGCCTAGGGCATGCACGGCTCATGGCGGATCCTAGGAAAACGAGAGCAGTGAGTGGAAATACGAGATGGTCCCCCACGGCATAGTCTTGGAACTTGCATATTGTCGCTTTGTCCACATTCCATTGGCAAGTCACATTGCCAAGCTCAATATCAATGGAGTGGGTGGAGGTGGGGGGTTGGGATCCTTCTCCCATGGAAGAAGGGGTATGTATTCAGTGATAAATCTAATCTAATCTAATTTAGATAAATCTAAATCATGTTTGGATTCAGATGAAAATTTCTTGGCAAGAATATTTTATAAGTGATGCTGTGTGTTTCATATTGTAACATATCAGAACTCACACATGGTGTATGGTTGTCTCACTTTTACTAATTGATCTGACTGGTTATGATTAACCACTGGCTTAAGATGATGACAGCTTGGTCATCTGTTGTAAAGTTGTTTATTCCTCTTGAGACTCGTTGGTACCATATATATTGGGTGTTCATTTAACGTTGCATTATCCATTGATGATCCTGGCCTGAACCAATTAACTTGTTAATGGTTGCAAATTGTATTTAATAATTCTCTCATACCACTTGCATTTATGGCATTTATGGCATTCTTCATTAAAAAATAGATTTCTCCCATCAACTGGACCATCCTGAAATATAATTTCTGTTGTTAAAACAGAATAAATGCTTGGCTGTTTTCCTTCAATTATTAATTTTCAAAATACGAAGTTGGTATAATAGCCAATTTTAATGGCATTGTAGATTTTCTGAGGTCAAACCATGTTCCTGTTTATGATATAACCATTTTTTGTCATAGTGTATTAATCTTTTAATACTTACACTGAGTATTCAACCTATTTGTTAAAGTTTTATTTAGAGTTTTTGCACCTGTGTCCACATAGGAGACTGGATTGATCTTGTTTTCATAAAACAAGTTGCTTTAGTTTTCCATCTTTTTCTGGGATCTGACATGATGATGTTCCTTGAAAATTTGATGAATCTTACTTTATAAATTTATCTGGATCTGGTGCCTTTATGAAGTTACACCTGTTACTTATTTTAAAATATCTTCTATGGTTATTCATGTGTTCTACTTATTGAGCCAGTTGTGGTAATTTTTATTTTTATTATTTTTATTTTTAAAAAATTTTTTTTCAACGTTTTTTATTTATTTTTGGGACAGAGAGAGACAGAGCATGAACGGGGGAGGGGCAGAGAGAGAGGGAGACACAGAATCGGAAACAGGCTCCAGGCTCCGAGCCATCAGCCCAGAGCCTGACGCGGGGCTCGAACTCACGGACCGCGAGATCGTGACCTGGCTGAAGTCGGACGCTTAACCGACTGCGCCACCCAGGCGCCCCTGTAATTTTTATATTTAAGAAAATATTTCTTTTCCTTCAGTTAGATTTGTAAGTTTATGAGTATAAAGTTTTAAAAAACATACACTTATAATTTTAAAACTTTTGTTCACTTATAATTATAGCCACTTTTCCAAATATATTTGTTCATTTTTTTTTCTTGATCATGTTTGCCTTAGTGTATGTTCTTTTCACATTAAGCCAACTTTTGATGGACTTTGTCTTTTAAAATTTTTTACCTAACATTCTTCTGATTTCTGCTTTTTATCTTAAATATTCACTTTTCCTTTCTTTAAGCTTGTTTTATACCTTTGACCATCTTTTCTACTTAAAAAAAAAAACAAAAAAACTCTCTAGTAAATGTGTGTATTTCCTACTGAGTGCTAATTTGGCCATATCCCATAGCTGTGATATCCAACATTTTGTTCATTTCTAAAAATTTATAATTTACATTTTGCATACTTTTTAAACCTAAGGTATGTAGTAGTTGTTGTTTTTTACTATCCATGTAGCATTTTGAGTCCATCCAGGTGATAGAAATCATGCAGTAGGTTAAATGGGGAGAGCTTTCTTTAAAGAATTAATAAGGGGCACTTGGGTGGCTCAGTCAGTTAAGTGTCCGACTCTTAGTTTCGGCTCAGGTCATGATCTCAGTCTTGTGCGTTTGAGCCCCACATAGGGCTCTTGTGCTGACAGCAAAGAGCCTGTCTGTCGTTCTCTCTCTCCCTCTCTCTCTGCCCTTCCCCTGCTTGCTCACTCTCTCTTTCAAAATAAATAAACTTGAAAAAAAGAATTATTAAATGTTTTTTTCAAGTTTATTTATTTTAAGAGAGAGAGAGAGATAGGCAGGGAGGAGCAGAGAAAGAGGGAGAGAGAATCCCAAGGAGGCTCTGCACTGTCAGCACAGGGCCTGATGCAGGGCTTGAACCCCATGAACTGTGAGATCATAACCTAAGCAGAAATCAGGGGTCAGGCGCTTAACCAACTGAGCCACCCAGGTACCGCAAGAATTATTAAATCTTTTAGAAGAATAATTAGAAGATATAGGAAATCCTCTATGGTACCCTAGGAATGATGGAGAGTCCCCAAAGAAGGATAAACCTGGGAGAGATCTAAGGAAGGACATGCTCTCCTTGGAGAAGGTATAGATTAGTCACCTGAGAGCAGGGAAGTTTGTGTTGTAACAGTAGGCCACCCTGAGGGTGCAGGTAGGGGCAGGTGATCGGCAGCTGGTGGTTTGGGCTCTCTGGGAGCTCAGATGCTGGCCAGGGCAGAAGACACATGGGGGCATGCGGAAGTAATGACTGCTTGGTGTGTGACTATCCTTGCTGCATGCAGGCTGTCAGGGGCTTGCCAGCCAAGTCCAGACAGGTAGCTGTGTGTAGGCTCTGCAGGGGTGCTTGCTGAGGGACACACATAGGCAGGCAGTTGTATGCACCAGACTGCACCCTGCACCAGGACTTGCTGGGGTTGTCAGGCAGGCTGTGTGGGGTTCTGGGTTCTGCATTGAAAGAATGGCCAGACCAAGGAAGATTTATAGCACATGGAGTTCCTCATCACGAGGGTTCAGCCTCTTCTTCAGTCAAGGGGCCCTGGGTGTGTGAATTGACTTACTCTGGAAACTTGAATGAGAAATTATGATTTTCTACTTTGGCAACTCAAGTCATGTATTTTGAGATTTTCCTATCATGTAGATGAAGCCATACTCTAGAAGGCTGCCCATCTATTTCATTCCTTAGGGATACCATGACCAGTCAACCACCACCAAAGATCTTTGAAGGCCAAAGCGTTTGGATTACTGACACACTCCTGCTTTTCTCTATGGCTAACATGCCCACCATTTGGCCTTTGATATTCTGGGATCCTGTATTTCCCTTTGCATCATGGATTTCATCTTGGTGGTGGCATCCCCTACTGTCATGCTGGCCTAGAAAAGTGAGCAACCACATTACTTTTCAGGGGTACAAGTTCTCATTTCACTAATGTATTTATCAAAACCATGGTGAATAGAGTATTTTTTGGGCTTTCTCTTGGAGCATAGTGGAAGAATCATTGAATATGTAGGTCACACATGATAAATCCAGTCCAACATTCGTGTCCCTCTGAGGCTTTGGATTACCTCCTCCAGGTCATGCTAGGGAAGCTCTGATATTTCAAGTTCAGTAAATACAGGCCACCTGTATTTACACACACCAAGATCAGGGGAGGAGCCACACCTGGTGTGTGTGTGTGTGTGTGTGTGTGTACATATATATATATTTAACTCTGCTTTCTTTGTTGGGTACAAAATTGTGAGTAAATCTCTTTGTCATACTTGTTAATTTTGATTTAAATCTTTATATACTTAATTTCATCTAGTTATTTTTACTTCTGTTACAGACTTCCAATATGATCATGAGTACTAATTTTACCTTTTATTGTAATTATTCACTTTGTTTATATATTGAAGGAATGCTGTTAAACCGATACAAGAGCATGATGTTTTTGGTGTAGTATTCCTTTTTTTTTAAATTTATTTATTTATTTTGAGAGAGACAGAGACAGTGCAAGAGGGGGAGGGGCGTGGGGGGTGCACTGTCAGCACAGAGTGTGATGTGAGGCTGGAACTCATGAAACCTTGAGATCATGACCTGAGCTGAAATCAAGAGTTGGATGCTTAACTGACTGAGCCACCAGACGCCCCTATTTCCTCGTATTAATAGAAATTTTCTTTTTGTCCCTTTCCATACTTGGCTGTTCATATTTATTCTGTCTGATTAATATTGCCATACCTACTTTCTTCTTGTTGACATTTGTCTGGCATATCTTTTTATCCACTTCTATCTTTAGAAGTCTCGTATCATTTTGTTTTAGGTGTAATGATGCAAGAGACCATAAATAACTCGATGCTACGGTCTGAATGTTTGTTCTCCCCACAGATTCAGATGTTGAAATCCCCCAATGGGATGGTGTGAGGAGCTGGGGCATTGGCAGGTGATTAGGTCCTGAGGGTGGAGCCCTCATGAGTGGGATTAGTGCCCTTATAAGAGACCCCAGAGAGCTCCCTCACCCCTTCTGTCATGTGAGGACACAGAAGGTACAGCCGTCTGTGAATCAGGTGGAGGGTTCTCATCAGACACCAGATCTGCAGGTGTCTTGATCTTTGACTTTCCAGCCTCCAGAACTGTTAGAAATTAGTGTTTGTCATTTATAAGCCACCTAGGTTATTGTATTTATGTTATAGCAGGCTGGATGGACTAAGACAGCATGGTTGGATTTTCTAAAACAATCTGAAAATCTATCTTTTTCAAAGAGACAGACTAAAAGAGAGTGTAAAGAACAGTGTATTAATTTCCTAGGACTGTCATAATAAAACATCACAGACTTGGGGGCTTAAAAAACAGGAATTTATTTTCGCACAGTTTGGAGCCTGAAAGGCCCACTGCATTGGTTTCTTCTGAGAGCTCTTTCTGCGGTTTTCAGGTGGCTACTCCCTTCTGCCTCATCACGTGGCTGTCCCTCTGTGCCTGTGCACCCCTGGTGTCTCTCTGTATGTCCAGAGAGATATACAGTTAAGCGTCTGACTCTTGATCTCAACTCGAGTCTTGATCTCAGGGTTGTGAGTTCAAGCCCCACATCAGGCTCCACATCCATCTTAAGTGGGCATGAAGCCTACTTAAAAAAATACAAAAATGAGATCATGCCATTTGAAACATGGATTGACCTAGAGGGTATTATGCTAAGTGAAGTAAGTCAGACTGAGAAAGTCAAATACCATGTGATAGTTTCACTAATATGTGGAATCTATAAAAACAGAACACCAAATGAATAAAACAAAAAGCAGAATCAGACCTATAAATAAAAAGAATAAACTGGTAGTTGCTTCTTATGAGGACAACACCAGTCACATTGGATTAGGCCTCATTTTGACTTAATTTCCTTTTTTTTAAAGGTAACTTTAAAAAAAATTTTAATGTTTATTTTGTGAGAGAGAGACTGGGGGAGGGGCAGAGAGAGAGAGAGAGAGAGAGGAGAGAGAGAGAGAGAGAGAGAGAGAGAGAGAGAGAGAGAGAGAGAGAGAGAGAGAGAGAGGAGAGAGAGAGGAGAGAGAGAGAGAGAGAGAGAGAGAGAGAGAGAGAGGAGAGAGAGAGAATCCCAAGTACGCTCCAGGCTGTCCGTGCAGAGCCTGATGAGAGGGCCTTGAACTCACAAACTGTGAGATCATGACCTGAGTTGAAATCAAGGGTCAGATACTTAACTGACTGAGCCACCCAGGTGCCCTGACTTAATTACCTCTTTAAAGGTAATTATCTCCAAATAAAATCATATTCTGAGGTGCCAAGGGTTAGAACTTCAATATAGGAATTTGGGGGGCACATGATTCAGCCCAACCAAGCACATAACTGAATTTTGTGTTGCTTTTTCAGACTAATCTGAAAATCTCTTTTATTAAGTGAATTTAATCAGATGATGCTGACATGTTCAGACTATTCTTGACACTGTAGTTTGTTGATACTTTCTTATTGTTTCTGTTTTGACTCTCTTCTACATTTTGTTGAGTGGATTGAGTTTTCTGAGTTCCATTCGTTTTAGAAATTCTGCATTCAGTCTTTCTTCCAGAGATCAAAGAGAAACTTGCAATCTTGTGTTGCCATTCAGAGAAAAGGAATATGTCCTCCTCTCTTACAAAACAAAAATATTGGCATACTCCTACTTCCCTCCACTTTCCCCCTGCCCTTTCCTCCGTGTTGATATAATTTCTGATCTTCCTTTTAGAATGCCAGATTACTGAACCATTTCATGCTCATCAGTTATTTATGATTAGTAATGTTTCACCTTCCCTCTCCCCATCATTGTTGTTCCTCTTGTATTTGTGCTTCCTCTTAGTGACAGGACTGTCATTATGAATTCATATTCTGTTTGCATGGCTGGAAACGTCTGCATCTTAACCTCTCACGTGAATGGTAGTTTGGCCGGATATAAATTCTGACCAATTTTCTTTTGCTCTTATTTTTTTTTTAAGTTTATTTATTTATTTTGAGAGAGACAGAGACAGTACATATGGGGGAAGGGCAGAGAGAGGGAGAGAGAGAAAATCCCAAACAGGCTCCATACTGCCAGTGCGGAGCCCAATGTAGGGCTCAATCCATGAAACCACGAGATCATGACAGAAATCAAGGGTTGAAATGCTGAACCCACTGAGCCACCCAGGTGCCCCTACTCATACCTTTAGAGCTCTGTTCCCATTGTCTTCTTGCATTCAGTGTTGCTGATGAAAAGTCTGCTATCCATCCAATAATCTGGTTTTTGCTTCTTTGTAATCCCCACTGCTGCCTTTCAAAGCTTTTAGGATTTGTTCTCATCCTTGCCACCCTGAAAATTCACCATGAATGTGTGCGGCACAACTGTTGGTCAGTATCTTAACATTCATTCTCTTCACTCTTTTTCTTCCTTGCTGACAAAACCCCAATACTATATGGCGGTCTGGCATGGGTAGAGTTGAATGCCTCTACCCATAAGGGGTAAGAATTGCTGATCCTTACTCTAGTAACTCTACCTAGTCACCCTTGTTTGCTCAAGGCTCCTGCTGCCCTTCAATCTGCTGTATTAGAGCAACCTTGGAGTCTTGTTCACTTTCCCCAGAACTCCCTCTGTTATGCATACATTTTGGCACACATTTCTGTCTACTAATGAGTTATTTTAAGAAAAAGTAGCTTTAGTTGCTGTGAGAAGGTGGGGAATTCCAAAGGGCTTGGGATAAGTGGAAAAGACTCTGAGATATGTGTGAAAGTCAATATATGATACATATTACCATTTTATAATTATGAGACCCAACTCTACATAGAAATTACATAGAAGGTGGTCCTTTGGAGTTTCTGGTGAATGAGTTGTAGTGTCTGGATGGCAAAAATTTCTGAGTATACTTGAATATAGGATGAGAAAATTGATTTTTGATAAAGTCCTCTAGTTTGGTGGAGGGAAGGTCTGATACCTCCAAAAAATCTCTGAAGGAAGGACCCTGTTCCTCAGTTAGCAGGTGAGCCTGACAACTGAGCTTGGAATTATAAAGATCTCATTTCCACAGCATAGCTGCCTAGGACTCTGCCAGCCAGGCCACATTATACCTAAGTTCTGAATCCCAAGGTGTCCACAGCTACCCCAGGGGAGGTTGTGGGTAGAGAGGAAGCCGTGGACAGGATGCTGTCTTGATACTGAGAAAAATAAGTGGTGTTAACAGGAGAAGATCATGGGTAGGAACCATAAGTATGTGGCAAAGAGGACTGTCCTTGGAAGGGCCATAGAGAGGAAGAATGTCCAACTGTTGAGAGAACAGGAAGAGGTGACACCTCCATGAGAAAAAAGACATTGTCTTGTTTGCCTCTGTTTCCCTGGTACCCGTGGCTAGTGTGTGTTGAAGGAACAGAATAATACTTGTGTAGTTGTGATGGTTAATTTTATGTGTCATCTTGGCTAGGCTATGGTACCCAGTTGCTTAGTCAAGTGCCAATCTAGATGTTGCTGTGAAAGTTCTTTTTTTTTTTTTTTTAGCTTGTGATTAACATTTAAATCAGTAGACTTTGAAAACAGATTACTCTCCATAATGTGGGTGGGCCACATCCAATCAGTGGAAAGCCTTAAGGGAAAAAACTGACGTCCCCTGAAGAGGATATAATTCTGCCTCCAAATCACCTTCAGACCCAGGACTGCAACATCAGCTCTTGTCAGAATTTCTAGTCTGCTGGCCTGCCCTATAAATTTCAGACTTGCCAGAATTCTCTGAGCCAATTACTTGAAATAAATCTGCCTCTCTCTATATATCCTATTGGTTTTTTCTTTCTGGAGAACCCTGACTGATGCAGCAGGTTTTTTGTTTTTGTTTGTTTCTTTGTTTTTAATCTTTAGGTGATCCATCTGGCTATTTTACTACTGACATGGGACAGCCTTAGATTCAGAGATAAGCCATCTGTCTCTTAGACTCTTCATCCCCAGTGTCAGTGCTATATCACCCATCCACAAATTCTGCCTTCTGTTTAGTAGCACTGAGTAGCCCTGTTCTGTTCTTTGTGCCCAGTTCACACAAGACTAGAGTTTCACACTTGGCCTCATGTGGTGCTGGGCGGTGTTCTGTTTCATTTCTGTTAATCTTCCCTCTGACACCACATCCCGAGCCCTGAGGTCAGGGAACCTTTCTTTCCAGCCTGCTCCACCCTGCAATGGGAATCACACAGGGGGTGGACAATACATGCAGACCAGTCAGAAAGACAAATGCACTGAATGTCCAGTCACAGCGTGGGCAGTGTCACTCCATGGGCTGTTCTGATACGATGGGTCAACAAGGAGGCTGGCTTTCCTGTCCACTGTGTATTGGGGGCATCTTCTGTCTTTATCCAAGCAGTGCTGCTTGGGGCCGGCCCCTCCGAGATTGTGCCATGGGTCCACTCCAGTCTCTCCGAGTTGGCATAGCAGCATGGTGCCCAGGTAGTTGGTGCACTTGACACATTGAGAGGCTGTGTGCTGGAAAGGCTGCAGAAGGGTGATCTGTGACCCAGGGCTTGACAAGACCTGCATCCGCTGCTTGGGGCCTGCTCCTATTTTATAGCTTTCCTGACCTGATGTTGCCTCTTGATGTCCTCTTTCCTTGGTTTATGTGGTAACACCTCTCTCCTGGCAGCAGGAATGGTCTTACAGTCTTCTTCACCAACCACATCTTTCCCTGCCCCTAAATCCATGGTTCTCAACCTGGATGAGCTTTGGGTAATTGAGAATGCTGAAATTTTCTAATGAATCAGAGTGTTTAGGGCCAGTGATATAGAGCCCAACTGGATATATGATCTCAGTGCCTAGCCCCAATGCAGAACGACCCTTTCCATTGTTGGTGTCACTGGTGATCCATCCCTGCCTTCTTTCCTCTTGCTGTCTGCACTCCCCTGCAAAGTCTTATGCACTCTCCTTCAAGTTCCATTTCTGTTGGGAGGGCCCCCACATCTGTAGTGCTGTGTGGCTGGGACACCTGCCTTTCTAGGAACCCCAGTGCCAGTGGGGTTTGTTTCAGACCCTTATTGCCCACGCACCCCTCACAGTGGGTATTCTGAAGGGCAAGGACTCCATCCCCAGCGCAGTTGACCTGGGTGCCTGGTACAGGAAGTGCTAAATCTGAATAAGCAAAAGAATCAATGAATGGTTCAAGACACCCTTTCTTTTTTTTTTCAATATATGAAATTTATTGTCAAATTGGTTTCCATACAACACCCAGTGCTCATCCCAAAAGGTGCCCTCCTCAATACCCATCACCCACCCTCCCCTCCCTCCCACCCCCCATCAACCCTCAGTTTGTTCTCAGTTTTTAAGAGTCTCTTATGCTTTGGTTCTCTCCCACTCTAACCTCTTTTTTTTTTTCCTTCCCCTCCCCCATGGGTTTCTGTTAAGTTTCTCAGGATCCACATAAGAGTGAAAACATATGGTATCTGTCTTTCTTTGTATGGCTTATTTCACTTAGCATCACACTCTCCAGTTCCATCCACGTTGCTACAAAGGGCCATATTTCATTCTTTCTCATTGCCATGTAGTACTCCATTGTGTATATAAACCACAATTTCTTTATCCATTCATCAGTTGATGGACATTTAGGCTCTTTCCGTAATTTGGCTATTGTTGAGAGTGCTGCTATAAACATTGGGGTAAAAGTGCCCCTATGCATCAGCACTCCTGTATCCCTTGGGTAAATTCCTAGCAGTGCTATTGCTGGGTCATAGGGTAGGTCTATTTTTAATTTTCTGAGGAACCTCCACACTGTTTTCCAGAGTGGCTGCACCAATTTGCATTCCCACCAACAGTGCAAGAGGGTTCCCGTTTCTCCACATCCTCGCCAGCATCTATAGTCTCCTGATTTGTTCATTTTGGCCACTCTGACTGGCGTGAGGTGATATCTGAGTGTGGTTTTGATTTGTATTTCCCTGATAAGGAGCGACGTTGAGCATCTTTTCATGTGCCTGTTGACCATCCGGATGTCTTCTTTAGAGAAGTGTCTATTCATGTTTTCTGCCCATTTCTTCACTGGGTTATTTGTTTTTCGGGTGTGGAGTTTGGTGAGCTCTTTATAGATTTTGGATACTAGCCCTTTGTCCAATATGTCATTTGCAAATATCTTTTCCCATTCCGTTGGTTGCCTTTTAGTTTTGTTGGTTGTTTCCTTTGCTGTGCAGAAGCATTTTATCTTCATAAGGTTCCAGTAATTAATTTTTGCTTTTAATTCCCTTGCCTTTGGGGATGTGTCGAGTAAGAGATTGCTACGGCTGAGGTCAGAGAGGTCTTTTCCTGCTTTCTCCTCTAGGGTTTTGATGGTTTCCTGTCTCACATTCAGGTCCTTTATCCATTTTGAGTTTATTTTTGTGAATGGTGTGAGAAAGTGGTCTAGTTTCAACCTTCTGCATGTTGCTGTCCAGTTCTCCCAGCACCATTTGTTAAAGAGGCTGTCTTTTTTCCATTGGATGTTCTTTCCTGCTTTGTCAAAAATTAGTTGGCCATACATTTGTGGGTCTAGTTCTGGGGTTTCTATTCTATTCCATTGGTCTATGTGTCTGTTTTTGTGCCAATACCATGCTGTCTTGATAATGGCAGCTTTGTAGTAGAGGCTAAAGTCTGGGATTGTGATGCCTCCTGCTTTGGTCTTCTTCTTCAGAATTACTTTGGCTATTCGGGGCCTTTTGTGATTCCATATGAATTTTAGAATTGCTTGTTCTAGTTTCGAGAAGAATGCTGGTGCAATTTTGATTGGGATTACATTGAATGTGTAGGTAGCTTTGGGTAGTATTGACATTTTGACAATATTTATTCTTCCAATCCATGAGCAGGGAATGTCTTTCCATTTCTTTACATCTTCTTCAATTTCCTTCATAAGCTTTCTATAGTTTTCAGCATACAGATCTTTTACATCTTTGGATAGATTTATTCCTAGGTATTTAATGCTTCTTGGTGCAATTGTGAATGGGATCAGTTTCTTTATTTGTCTTTCTGTTGCTTCATTGTTAGTGTATAAGAATGCAACTGATTTCTGTACGTTGATTTTGTATCCTGCAACTTTGCTGAATTCATGTATCAGTTCTAGCAGACTTTTGGTGGAGTCTATCGGATTTTCCATGTATAATATCATGTCATCTGCAAAAAGCGAAAACTTGACTTCATCTTTGCCAGTTTTGATGCCTTTGATTTCCTTTTGTTGTCTGATTGCTGATGCTAGAACTTCCAACACTATGTTAAACAACAACGGTGAGAGTGGGCATCCCTGTCGTGTTCCTGATCTCAGGGAAAAAGCTCTCAGTTTTTCCCCATTGAGGATGATGTTAGCTGTGGGCTTTTCATAAATGGCTTTTATGATGTTTAAGTATGTTCCCTCTATCCCAACTTTCTCAAGGGTTTTTATTAAGAAAGGATGCTGAATTTTGGCAAGACACCCTTTCTATCACTGCCTTAGGAGATTCATTTTGTTCTGATTACATAAGTATGAGTCAGGGTTCTCCAGAGAAACAGGACATACACACATGCTGAGAAGTTCTGTGATCCCCCGTCTGTAAGCTAGAGACCCAGGAAAGCCAGTAAGTAGAGTAACTTAAAGATCTAAGAGCCAGAGACACAATGGTAGAGATTCTATCCCAAGTCTGAAGGTGTGGAGGCTTGAGGGTCAGGAGCACTGAAGGCAGAAAAAGATCATTCAGGCAGAAAGCCAGTCCATCCTTCCTCTGCTTTTTTGTTCTATTCAGACCGTCAGCGAGTTGAATGATGCCCACCCATGTTGGGGCACCAGTTCACCAGTTCAGATGCTAATCTCTTCTGGAAACATCCTCATAGACACACTCAGAGATAACACTTAACCATATATCTGGGTGTCCCATGGCCCAGTCAAGTTGACACTTATAAAATTAACCATCACAGGGGTGCCTGGGTGGCTTGGTCGGTTAAGCGTCCGACTTCGGCTCAGGTCATGATCTCACGGTCTGTGAGTTCCAGCCCCACATCAGGCTCTGTGCTGACCGCTCAGAGCCTGCAGCCTGTTTCAGATTCTGTGTCTCCCTCTCTCTCTGCCCCTCCCCTGTTCATGCTCTGTCTCTCTCTGTCTCAAAAATAAATAAACGTTAAAAAAAAATTAAAAAAAAATAAAAATAAAATTAACCATCACAGCGTGTTTATCGCCAAATATGTGTAAGATGCAGAAAAACACGAAGAAGAGAATAGACTCAGTGAGCATCTGAAACTTCTTTGGAGGAAGGCGGAATAGTAAGAGAGAGAGAGAGAGAGATCATATACAGTGTTCCTCCCCCTTCCCACCCTTTTTTTTCCTTGTTGACAATTAAATCAGATGCTTTGACTGTGGGGCATTGGCATTTTAAAAACACTGTCCAGAGAACGCTAATGTGCACATGGGTCTGAGACCTTCTACCACCTTAAATGGCTGCAAGTGATCCATTGTATGGGTGTAACTGTTTACTTAACCATTTTGCAAATGTTTAGCATTTTTGGATGTTGTTTTGTTTTTTTGTTTGTTTTGCCTCCTACTCATGTCCTATCACCCCCAGCTAGGCTGGAAGCTCCTTGGGGGCCATGGCCTTTCCTAAAGGTTGTTTTTGTTTCTGCACATGCTCTGTACATAGGGAGCTGTTTAAGCAGCCACCCAAGGTTAGCCACATTCTATTGTCCTCAGGTCCCCAGGACTATCTCATTTCTTACCAGCTGACTACAATTTTGGGGGATTCCCAAGACCACTCTTAGGTTCAGTAAGTTGCTAGAATGACTCATATAACTCAGGAAGCACTATACTTCACAATGACAGTTTTATTATAGCAAAAGGATACAAGTCCAAACCAGCCAAGAGACACACAGGACAAAGACTGGGAGGGTTCCAAAACAGGAAGCTTCTGTAGTCCTCAGGGATGTGTTCTCCTCCCAGCATGGAAGTGTGACAGGAATCAGATAAAGGGAAGCTCACCTGATAAGACATTCCTACCACTCAGGAATCCCAAGTGTTTGGAGGCTCCTTCCCAGGAACCAGGGATGTGGGCCAGCCAAGTTCTTTATTACACACCCACGGATTGCTATCATGTTTAGTACCTAACAAAGAATGGCTTGGAGTTCCTTTAAGTTTCAGGACAGATTCCAACCACTCTGATGAAGGCTATATGAAAAAAAAGTGTTAAGAAGGATGTATGTATGTCATTTGTTTGCCTTGAAGAGCGAAGCATGATTAGAACTAGTGCACATTTTCTTCGGCTGCCCTATAAATTCTTGGGGCACAGCTGCTCTAAATCCAAATTCACAGTAATGAGGGGTAGTGGTTCTCAGACCTGAGCGTGCATCAGAAAACACAGATTGCTGGGCCACACCCTGAGTTTCAGTCTGTCTGGGGCCAAGAGTTTTCATCTGTGACAAGCTCCCCAGGTGATGCCGACAATGCAGGTCCAGGAGCCACGATTCGAGAACCACCAAAGTGGATCCTCTTGCTGTGTTGTCACTTTGGATTCTTGGCCATCGTTTTTCAACTGCAGTGACAAGATGGAAAACTTGGCTGGAATAGAGATCACTTTATACACACAGGCTCCCAAGGAGGTTCTTCCTGCCGTGGTGCCTCTGCCCGGCTGCCAGCTGCATTCAGACACTGGATCTTATGACTGGGTTGACTTTCATGGAAATTGCTGGACTCATGTAGAAGTTCCTATATGGACTGTAGCCTCAGATAGCTGAGGGTTGCAGTGAGTGTTCAGCTCTGGATAGGGGTGTCAGTAAAGCTTGGTTCTGGAGCCCTGACTTCCAGGAGGGCATGCGACCTCCATTCTGCTCTTGAAGCTTGTTATGAGGCCATAGGCTGACTCCGCGTTGGTTGTTGGGCCTTGTCACCTGGGGACACTGACCTTCCCTCACTGCTAGGAGCCCATGACCCAGAGGAGCTGAGCAGTGAGGATTTGCCAGTGAAGTAGTGAATGAACATTTAATGGATTACAGTTGAGGGATAATTAGAATAATTGTAATAAATAGCCATCAGGTGTTGAAAAATAGGTTCATCAACAGCCTGAGAGAGCAATTAGGTGTATTTACTCAGATTTTGGCAGGAAAGGGTGAATCGGCTGTTATCTCCAGCAGGGGCTCCTGTGAGCTCAGGAATCTGCAGGCCTGTTAAATGGGTGAGTGTGGCCTTGAAATCTTGTTTTCTCTTTCATGCTTAGGGTGGTGGGACTGGGGGCCGTACCTTGAGAAGAGAGGCCTCAGGGGCATACTGTGATGATGGCATTTTAGCCCCTCTCAGATCTGGAACCTGCTACGCTACTTTTCCTGGGGTTTTTATTATAGATTCCAGAGATGCAGGTGCTGAAGGCGAGACAGGGGGGCCTGGCGTCTCACCAAATGTGGTGCCTCACATTTGGCCCCAGACCAGCAGCATCACCCTTACCTGGCACCTGCTAAAAATGCACATTCTCAGTCCTACCCCAGACCTCCTGAATCAGAAGCACTGAGAGTGGGGTGTGGCACTCTGGATTTTACTAATCTCTCCATTAACCCCAGTGACTTAAAGTGTGAGGGCCACTTTGTGAAGGGGCTGTCAGGAAGCAAAGCAGCCCAGAGATGCCATGTGGGGACAAAGGAGGCAGGGCTCTGGAGCCCCCAAACCCAGGGCAGCTCTGGGGTATTTGTCCCCAGTTGGAGGCCAAGGCCCAGAAGCTTCTGGGGGCCCCTGCTTTCTTGCCCTGGCTACACCATCTGGGACACCCCAGGGGCCCTAGGAGGCTGGAGAAGTGCTCGGGGCCATTGCCAGGGGCCATCCTGCCCCTTACTCAGGAGTTCTGACAGCTGTGAGCCTCTGCCCCCAGACTTCTCCATTACCTGCCAGCCACACTTGGCTGCTTTGCTTCAGACTCGCGACCACCAGATACTGTTTTTTATTTTTGTCTTGAAAAGCTACAGCCAGGGCCCTAATTTGAAAATACCCACCGTCTCTCTGTTTACCACACTTTTCTAGGGGAAGAAAATGTTACTTAGGAGAAAAAGGTATCCTGGGTATCTTGTGGAAAGGATCAAAATGTCCCCTAGGAGGGTGGATTAACAGCTCAACCCAGGAGGTGGCTGGGAGCAGTTCTGGAGAAATCTGGTGAGCTGCTTGTCAGCAGACCCCCAAAACTGGGGAATGGGGTGGAGCTGGCTTTTCCCCAGCAAAGGATGAGGGGCTTTCTCACTCCGAGCTCCGGAACCTGTGTGGGGGGCTCGGGGACATGGAGACCACCGTGCACCCCTGAGGAGGGGTGGCCACAGGCCCACAGGCGACTGTGCATCTTCTCTTTTGCAACACCTCCCTAGCTTCCGCTAAGTACCCAAGTTCCCTGCTTCCCACAGTGGAAACATTTGTAAAAGAGTTATACATAAATAAAGTTAAGTCATTTTAAATGAGCCAGGAGAATCTGGCTATTTAAAGAAATTCCTGTGGGAGATCTTTTATTCAGAAGATAATCATTTGACAAAGTGATTGAGTAGCCGACAATTTATATCCATTTCCGGAGCTTCATCTCCGCATCGAGTTTCGTTTACACCCTTTCAGCCGCTCTCATTGAGCCCCTTTTCCTAGGCACTGGAGGACCCCCAAATACAAGACCCAGCCCCTGCCTCCATTGACTTATGAACCAGGTGGGTGTGTCAGCACCATCTGCAGAGAGTTAAAGAATGTTCCAGAACGCCAACCGGATGGCTTGGGGGGCTTGCCAGAAGGGTGAAGTGAATGAAAAATTGCGTGAGATCACAGGTGGGCCATCACTAGTGAGCTGGTGCCTCACTAGTTTTCTGGAACTGGGGTGGGAGCCTCACAGGAGAGGAGGGTGTATAGGCACCCCTTGTGGGTGAGGGCCCAAGGCAGGCAGGGATGGTACCTCTCTGGCCTGGTTATTTCCTGTTTGAATGAGCTAGGACTGGGGAGAAATCAGTGCCAGAGTGAGTGGGACTTTTGTCTCTCCCTGTTGGAATGGCTGTCCTTCCCCATGGATCCTGGGCTCCTACGTCTTGCATTGGATCTGTGCTCCAACTACCATCTCTGGGCCAGCTGCTGGCACTCTGCTCTGGCCAGGGCTGCTGGCACTGTGATGGCTGGCCCTGTGCTTTGACAGCCTCTGCCCAGTACTTTCTGAATTCTAAGACCCCCTTGGTTTTGGTAGTAGTGAACTGTGGCTTCCCACAGAGCTGTTCTCCAGGCACTGCCCTCTCCAACAGCCCTGGGGAACCCCCTTTTCCAGCTCCAAGTGACCAAAGCTTCAGAGGGATACTTGAGAACTAAGAGGACCCCAGCTGGGGAGGAGGTCAGAGGTACGGAAATCTAAATCGCAGGTTATCCTTGGATGGTTAGCTTTGGAAACTGACATCTTTCCATGATAGAGGTTGGTTTCATATCCTGTTTATACAATGATGAGCCAAATCAGCAAAGCTTTACTTTGAAAATTTGACAGTCCAGCATCTCAGTCCTGTAATTGGAGCCCCCAGGCCAGTGCTAAAGCATTGTGTTAAGGGAAGGAAGCCCTAGACGCCTGTCTGCTTTGGGGGCCCTAGGGGCCTCATGCACACTTCCCTCCTAGCCCCTTTCCTGCCTGTGTGCATTTTCTAGAAGGAGCTGGAGCTGATTGAACCTTATTGGCAAAAGTAGGAGGTAGAAGCAGGGAGATCCCCAGTCTTAAAAATGTCCTCTAAACATATCACTTTATTTCAGCTTCATGCCACGGTGTAAAAGAGAAAGCCACTTTGTGTGTGTCAGGGCCTGTGCTGAAGAGCAGCATTGCTTCCCTGAGGACCAAGGGGAAGATGGCTATGAAGGACCAGGGTCAGGAGAGCCCTAGAGATTGTATGTGTTATTAGACAAAGGCCCCAAAGACTCAGATGCCTGCAGCAGTGGGTGGTAGAGGAGAGGCTACGGCCAACCCTTCAGCAACATGAAGCTCCCTTTCCCTACACGGTTGCCCCTTATTCTCCTGGCCCAGAGCTTCTTATCTGGAGACTGTGAACCTTGAGGGTTATAGGGTCTTCCTGGAAGGGCCATCAACCATACTTTCAATATTTCCAATTCAGTGCTCTCAGCCTTGGCCATATTTCAGTCACTGGGATAGTCAAAATACTGATATCAGGGCCTCACCCCAAAATTCTGACTTCATGGGACTGGGACAGGTCCAGGAATGATGGTTTTTAATTTTTATTTATTCTTGAGAGAGTGCAAGTGGGGGAGGGGTGGGGGTGGGGGACACAGAATCTGAAGCAGAGTCCAGGCTCCAAGCTGTCAGCACAGAGCCCGATGTGGGCTTGAACTCATGAACCATGAGATCATTATTGTCCTGATATTATATGAGGATATATGAGATGAGATATTACATGTCCTGAACGGAAGTCAGATGCTTAACCGACTGAGCCACCCAGGCGCCCCCAGGAATGATAGTTTTTAAAAGCTCCCCAGGGTGATTCTAACATGCAGCTGGGACTGAGGACCCTGGGACTGGTACAAGTTGTCTGTTTGCCTCCAGCCTGGCTTCTCTGCTGCTGATGGTGCTGATGATAGCAGGCTGAGCCAGTATCATTGATTGCAGTTGTACATGTTTGATGAATTGAACAAAATAAAAATAAGTAGGTTTTTACTTAATGTACCTTTCAAAATCTATGAGCAGATCAATGGAGGATATATGGTGCTGGCCAAGATTAAGCCCACTGAAGCCTGTCTCTCTCATTCGTTAGAACTAAAAACTCTGGACAGAATAAAAAGCAACACCATTGGCATGGAGGTCAAAGCTTGAATGCACAGTAATTTGACATAATTCTGAATGTAGAGGTAGAAAAAGCTTCAATAATATATGAGCAAGGTAAATCCAGCAATACTTAACAATAATACATTATGGCCAAGTGGGGTTAGCTCAGGAATGCAAGACTGCTTCGAAAGTCAAACCTAAGCCAGTGTGTTATGCAGAATAGAGAATAAAAACCACAAGGGCATCTCAGTAGGGGTAGAAAAAAGCATTTGACAAAATTCAACATTCATTAATGATTTAAAAAACACTCAGCACATAGGAATGGAGACCTCTTCAATCTGAAAGAGGACATCTACAGAATATTTACAGCTAAGATCATACGAGTGGTGAAAGATCGAATGTTTTCCACCAAGATCAGGGACAAGGCAAGGTCTGGTGGCTGTCATCTCTCCTATTTAGCATCATACCAGATGTCCTCACCAGTGTGGTAAGGCAAAGAAAAGAAATAAAAGGGAAGTAGATTGCAAAAGAATACATAAAACCAATTCTTACTTGCAGACTTCATCATTGTCTGCAAAGTCCAATGGCATCTACAGAAAGCTAAAATAAATAGATGAATTTAGCAAGTTCACTATATAACAGTTAAATTTCTATACTATATAAATAAAGCAATTGTGAGTAAAAAAGAACATTTACAATGCACCAAAAAAAGACAAAAGAAATATATATAATTCCAACAAAGCGTGTACAAAAACTGTAGGCCAAAAGCTACAAGTACTGATAAGAGAAATCAAAGAGGACCTAAATAACGGAAAGATATATTTATGCATTGGAAAGTTCAGTATAGTTTAGAGATTAATTGTACCCAAGTTGATCTATAGATTTAATGCACTCCCAATTAAATTCTCAGCAAGATTTTTAAAAATACAGGTATTAGAGGCACCTGGGTGGATCAGTTGGTTAAACGTCCAACTTTGGCTCAGCTCATGATCTCACAGTTTATGGGTTCGAGCCCTGAATCGGGATACACACTGAGAGTGCTGAACCTGCTTGGGATTCTCTCTGCCCGTCCCCTGCCCCGACTTGTGCACACATGCACGTTCTCTCTTTCTCTCTTAAAATAATAAATAAACTTAAAGGTATTGATAAGATGATTCTAAAATGCATATGGTGGAAAGGCAAGGAAGGACACTTGAATAATTGACACAATGGTCAGACTCAAGGTGGAAACACATCCCTGATTACATGCTGGAGAATTCTCCAGAAGATAAAAAAACAAAGGAGTTCCTTTGAGTAATGTACACATAATCTTTATGGATCATATTGGTTTGCTAGGGCTGTTGTAACGAAGTAGCCCAAACTGGGTGGCATTAAACAACAGGAATTTATTATTCCACAGTTTCAGAGGCCAGGAGTCTGAGATGGAGGTGCTTGTGGTATTGGTTCCTGTGAGGAAGAATCTGTTCCCTGCTTCTCTCAGAGCTTCTGGTGATGTTTACATGATGTAGGTCTGTGTAGGTCTGTCTCCAAATTTCCTCTTTATATAAGGACATCAGTCATATTGGATTCAGACCCACCCTAATGACCTTCTTTTAATTAATTACATCTGCAATGACCATTTCCAAACAAGGCCACATTCTGAGCCACTGGGGGTTAGGACATGAAGGTATAAATTTGGAGGTGGAGGGGACACAGTTCAGCCCATAATGGCTTATTTTAAATCTGCACAGTGAGTGATGCGTGTGTTTGGAAGTGATTAGGAAAATACAAAAATAGCTGGACAGCCAGCACAAACGACTCTGGTTTTCTCTCTGGTCTTGTGGCTGCTTTCTCTGGGGGTACTGAGTCCTTTGTCTCTTAGGATGGATTTGGTAAAGGATGTGTTTAGAATGTCCTTCCTGGCGCAAGGCCTTGGCAAATGCAGACATTATGTGTTTTTCTCAACATTCTCAAGCATATTGCGAATAATTTTCGTGTTGTTTCATTGCCTTCTTATCCAGACCCTTGATTTCCTCCTGAATGCAAATTAAGAACAGGCGCTGTTGGGGCGCCTGGGTGGCGCAGTCGGTTAAGCGTCCGACTTCAGCCAGGTCACGATCTCGCGGTCGGTGAGTTCGAGCCCCGCGTCAGGCTCTGGGCTGATGGCTCAGAGCCTGGAGCCTGTTTCCGATTCTGTGTCTCCTTCTCTCTCTGCCCCTCCCCCGTTCATGCTCTGTCTCTCTCTGTCCCAAAAATAAATAAACGTTGAAAAAAAAAAATTAAAAAAAAAAAAAAAAAAAAAAAGAACAGGCGCTGACTTGGGTAAGCCAAACACTTCCGGGAGTTCTTGTGGGAGCAAGTTCACTTCTTACAATTAGGGGTAACTAACAAGAGCAGTGTCTGCTGCCCACACATACACATGGGTACCATACTGCCATGCATTATGGTGTGAATGCTGGTTTCAGGTGTAGATTACATTGTGGGATACAAATACCAGCTCCTGGGGACTTGCCATTGGTGAAGGGCTGACAGCATTTTTAAATTGTATTTCAGGGTTAGATCATCCCCTTTTGCTCATTCTGAGCTGAAGGATGCAGTGGGGCAGATATCCTGGCATACTGAAAGGCCCAGATGGAACAAATCAGTCCTCACCCGCATCCCAGGATTCTTTCAAGGGATGCTGAGACCTACGCCCTTCCTATGCAGAAGTATCACTTGGCAGCTGTGGCTGTAGAGGGCTGTACTCCATGGTACTTGTCTTTTTATATGTTACTAGTCTATAGAAGTACCATACTCAGAAATGAAGAAGGAAAGGAAGTAAATACAATTTTTGCACCATTGCTCAAAGGAAACCCTTGCTGGTGTTTGAATGTATTTCTTCACAGTTTATTCTATGTTTATTTGGTTGTGAATAAATTATAATAACACATTTTATATGATAAACTCTTTGTAAATACTCTAATCGCTGCATAATTGTCTTGTGGATGTGCTAACATTGGCTTAACCAAGAGCCTATTATTGAAGGTTCGACATTTTTGCCCTTTATTTCCTGCCAGTTTTCAAAGAGAAGCATATCCCTGTGTGAGCTGAACTAGGTTGCAGTGTCTTGTGTGACAGTGTTAGAACTCAGCCTGGTTTTGGGGAAATTATTGATGACTTTTGCCTGGGTGGCTTGAACTGATTATACAGGTGTACTCTAGGGCTGTGTAAACTCAGATTGTGGTCAAAACAACTAAATTCTTGAAAGGGAAGAAAAGGCTATTATCTTTACAACCTGTGAGACTGAACTGAGGAACAAGATCCTGGGCAGTGGCCATTTGGTTGAGTAAATATCTCATCTGTATGATAACATTTTTACCTGGTCTGTAGTGTGGCCACCGAATCACTCTTTTTCATCTTGGTCTGCTGTATTAGTAGTGCTTCTAAGAACTGGCTAATGTTGTTTTCCCATGCACAAGAAAAATGTGGTTTAGAATAAGGACACTGGGGCTCTTCATTGTTGACAATAAGCCTTTATTTCCCACATCTCATTAGCATGTTTCAGGAGGAGAGTGGTAAGCACTGAATCAGGGTCTGCATTTTCTACTGATTTATGTGCTTGCTGTTCTAGAATTAATTGAGTCTGGACACAGGGCCTCATTTTCATTTTCTTGGATGCATAGCAGGTAATCGTGTTTCTTCTGTACATTTGAATTGCTTTCCAGATGGTCTGTTGTGAAGGATTTATCTTTAATATGATTAATCAGAAGCAGAGGACCTCAATATGTTTGTTCACATGTTCCCATGCAAAACCGCCCAGCCCCTGGTAGGGGTGGTTAACTCTCTCCTGGCCACAGTCCTCCTGGAGCTTTTCTGAGAACCTGGACCTCGGATTGGAGGAAAGTTTAAAGGATTCTGGATAAAAGGGGGTAAAAGGCCTAGAGTATATCCTCGGGGAACCATCAGGACATTATTTATCATATAAAAATAGGACACCATCCATGTATCAATAGAGAATAGTTAGATTCTGTCTATTCGGCCAGGAAATACTATGTAGCCATTAAAATCATAATTATAGAGAGTTCCCACTGCTTATATATTATGTTAGGAGAAGAGAACATGGCAGTGTTTACAGCAAGACTTCAGCCACACAAAAGAGATGTATAGAAAAGAGAATGGAAGGCAATACAGGACAAAATCAACGGTGGCTGTCTGTGGATGGAACAGCTATGAGAGAGTATCTCTTCTCTATATTCCCTATTTAAATACACCACAGAACAAATTGTGATCCTTATCTCTGGGAAGTATCATGCCCCAAGAAGCTGTCACCTCTGGGTACAAAAATCTGCCCGTGTTTGTTTAACAAATGATATGCTAAGATTAGTCACGTGTCCTCCCCTCTCCCAAGGGGAGTGAAGCTCCTCATAGCCTCCTACAGGGCAGCTGTCCCCTTGAAACAGTTGCACCCCCAGAAGGAGAATGCACTGAGGTGACTGCAGATCTTTCCATGAGATGTTGCCTATGATCTTGGGGCCCAGGAAGGTGAGGTTTGGCAGCTGTGTGGGACCTCCCTGTAGACATGAAGGGTGCTGAAAAAGCTGCTTGTCACTGAGGTGTTATAACTGGAATCCTTTGTCATCGAGCTGCAAGCCCTCCCATGCAAAGGCAGTGTGTTAGTGCCTTGTGCTTTCAAACACACCTTTATTGGACTACACTGGATATTATAAACTCAGAACTCCTTTTTTTTCAGGAACCACTTTGCTTCACGGATATTTTCGCCCCACCTTTCCTTCTCCCATCCCTTTGACTTTACCACACCTTCCTGGTCTGGGAGGTGTCTGCTATTCTCTGAATAGCCCTTGTGGAACCAGGCCGCCCACCTTTGTCATACTGGCAGGGAGTATAGGTGACCCAGGAGTTGGATCTTGAAAAGGAATAGAGAATGCGTGGAGCATGATGGCCTGGGCATCTAGGGAAAGGCCTTGTATTTTATTGGCAAGGAGGTCAAATCCATTCTGGAAAGTTCCCGGAGTGCAGTCCTAGAGCCCCAGACATCAGAACCACCTGCAGCTCTAGGCCTGGCTTTTGGCTCACCGGCTCAGAATCTCGAGCCCATGAACCTGCATACTCCCCAGGTGGGCCTTCTACCCAACAAAGTGACTGAACCACTGCTTTGGGGAGCAGCTCTTGGCTTTCCCCAACACCTTCTCCTTTCCTGCAGTCCTGCCTTTAGGTACCTATGTCCTGTTGCAGACATGCACATTATGTCCTTGGCCAGGGTAACTGTCACTTGACAACAGCCATTTCCAGCTAGCTGTGTCGGCAGAGTTCCCATCACCCACCCAAGACACACACCTTGTCAGGCATTCTCTCCGTTCACATTTCATTTAAAATTTTCCTCAGTTCCCTGTATATAGTAGGAAAAAACAAACGTTAAGGAGTTGAGGCCTCCGCTGGTTATTTTCCTATTTAACCCACTTCAAGCCCTGAAGGCAGGTGCTATCATTTCCAATTTACCAAGGGCAGAAGACCATCGCTCTGTTAAATATCTTGCCCAAGGCCTGACAGCAAATGGAGGTCTGAATTTAAACACAGACCTTCTGTCTTCATCTTTAATAGGAGGGTTCTTTCTCTTATACCAAAAGTGCCCCGGTAGGTTAAATGTAATTCTGCAGACCTTCAAAGACGCGGCTGCTGCCGTCCAGGATTCTGTTGTGGGTCCCTTTCCATTTGTATCCATGGAAAAGAGAACCGGATCAGAAGGTCCACTCTATCAAACTCTAGAAAAGCCAACAACTAGCATGGTATTTCATGGTGAAAACTTTTGAAAAACTGGATCATTCACAGTGTCCAGCCGGAGCCCTATGGGAACCTGAGGCAAAGAGAAAAATCAATAATACTGATCTTGTCTCTATTTAACATGTTGGTATTTTTTATCATCTATTTTTGCATAGTTTTTTTAAAAGTATTGTATTAAACTAGTCTCTTTTTTGTTGCCCTGTTAAATTTTGTTCTTTTTTTTTTAAAGTTTATTTATTTATTTGAGAGAAAGAGAAACGTGGGGTAGGGGGGCAGAGAGCCTGACATGGGGCTTGAACTCACAAACTGGGAGATCATGACCTGAGCTGAAACCAAGAGTTGGACACTTAACTGACTGAGACACCCAGGGGCCCCTTCCCTGTTAAATTTCATGACTGAGGTGAGTGCCATATGTGCTTTATCCTGGACTGGCCCTGGTAAGAAGTAAAGTAAAGAAAGACATTTTCATTGCAATTAAGAGTAAGTCAAGGCTGTCTTTTAGTAGCTCCGCCATTTAACTGTGTAGTAGCACTCCAGGGCAGTGCATCCAGACAAGGTGATAAAATGCTGGAAATGAGAGAAACAAAATTACCAACTAAAAATTATTAGAATTTGAACATGGACTTTTGCAAGATCAATATAGATATTTTTCTATGTACCAACAATAGCCAGGTAAATATATAATGGCAGACACTACAGCCACCAGAAAATAATAAAATCTAAGAATAAACTTGCTATGAAGAATCCTGTAATGCTGTTGAAAGACCTTTTAAGTCTTGAATAAATGGGGGTGCCCGCGTGGCTCAGTTGGTTAAGCATCTGACTCTTGATCTCGACTCAGGTCTTGATCTCAGGGTCATGGGTTCAGGCCCCAAACTTCAGAGTATATTTACATACTTGATAAGGCAAGTTCTTAATTACTCTCATTTTTAGAACTTTCTGAGCTATTTTCACGAATTTATTCTTCCAAATGAACCTAAGAATTATTGGGTCACAGTTTCCCCAATATTCTGTTGAAATTTTGGCTGGAGTAGCCTCACATTGTAGATTGCTTGGGTAAATTATTTATGGGATTAGGGACTGTCCCACATTACTGTAATATATGTACTTTCATCTTTGAGTCTTATATTGGCCTAGATGGTGTCATATGTAGATGTGGGCATACACACGTCTGTATTTGCATACAGATTTTATCCCTCAAATGACATAGAATTTGAGGTTAAGATGGAATCTGAAGTTAAGAGGTACGGTGTACCTTAGTTTGTTTGTTAACAAGGATGTGGATGTGTATGACCTGGGGAGATATAGAGATAGAGTTACTCCCAAGGAATAGGAACTGAGTGTTCAGGGGCAACTGACCACCAGCTCCATTTGCCTTTGACCATCCTGACTCTCAAAGTGTAGGAATCTGGCCATCTCTTAGCCACTGCATTCACTGCATGCTTTAGGAACCATTTTGGGGGTTGTTTCTAGAGATTGTGTCCACAAAAAGGTGGTTGCCAAGTTCCTTCCGTCAGTCCTACAGCATATGCATGTCCCTGGTGGTTAGCTATCCTTTGTGCAGGTAAGAGGTCTGTTGTAAAATGATAAATGGCTGTGAGGCAGGTCAGTGCTTTTGATGCATCCTCTGGTCACCTGTATTATAGTGAACACGGAGCACCTCGATCCCTACCTGGGAATAAATATCTGGGATTATCCTGTCAGTTTTGGGGCTTGGGGATGGGGTAACTTGTGAGGACATTCATACCCTACAGCGTCCATCTCAGTGATAATATTCCTGGTGGGGTATCTTTCTAGTCCGTGGGCTGCTCTGGAGAAGGCTCTGTGAATCTTTCAGCATCTAGTGATGCTACCAAGACATTCATGAGCCTCTTGTAATAGGAAATTTTCTTGGAGTGAATTCACATGTCAGAAGCATGTGGCTCAATCAGTAATGACGCTCGCACTCTGAGTGTCTGGACAGATGAAATAATTATCTCTTCCATTCTTTGGGGAATATTCATAATGCTGTGACTGTGGCCATCTGGTAAACCCAGTCTCATAGAAAAATGTGTTTTAGTCACCACTATAAGCAAAATGCTGTATGGGTGCTCTGGGGAATACAGAATGCAAAGGGTCTTTAGTTTAGGACTTTTAGGGGGAGATAAGGTAGAAGAAAGAGGATGTATAGCCAGGGAAGCTCAGAGCCTGGGCAGGAACTGGCATGAGAATCTCTGTCTTTGCTCTCTAATCCTGCTGAGCCCAATGCTTCCACAGCTCCTCTCTCATTTCCACTGCCTTAAGCTCTCACTCACTTAAAAATAATTTTTTTAATTGTGGTAAAATATACATAACATTGTAACTATTTTCGTGTGTACAGGCTCTCATTTCTTCTCTGGACACTGGAAGAAGTTTTTAAAAATAAATGAACTATGATGTAAACAAAAACAAGGCATAAGTAATGTCAAAGTACCATTTAAAGAATAAAGCAAACATCTGGGTCACCACTCAGCTGAAGAGATAAAACATTAATGATCCGTTTGAATATCCCCTATGGCTTTTCCCTGATGCTGGCCCCTCACATTCCCTAGAGCTGGAATAGACTTTTCACTGGTCTCCCTCCCTACAGCTCTCTGTCCTCCAGCATCTCTTCCACCCTGGGCTCAGAGAGATGAGACTAAAACAGGAATCCTGCGTGTCATGCACCTGCTGAAAGTTGCCTGATGACTCTGTGTGGTTTGTGGGATAAAATGCAGAGTCCTGGGGGGTGGGGTAAGGTCCTTCTCCATTTTTAAAAAGTTTATTTATTTCTTTTGAGAGAGAGACAGAGCGAGTGGGGTAGGGGCAGAGAGAGAGAGAGAGAGAGAGAGAGAGAGAGAGAGAGAGAGATTGAATCCCAAGCAGGATGTACACAGCGCGAAGCCTGTTGCGGGACTTGAACTCACGAACCTTGAGATCATGACCCGAGCTGAAATCAAGAGTCGGTCCCTTAACAGACTGAGCTACCCAGGCACCCCAGGACCTCCCCCATTTGGACTTAAAGGATCTTCGCAGTGCCCCGTGATACCATGATCCACATCCTGCAAGCTGTGGCCACACCCTCTTCCCTCTCTCCATGGCCAGGCAGTGCTGTCCTCCCCCTGGTGTCCCCCTCTCCTGTACCCTCACCCTGCTGAGCCTGTGAGGCTAGGGCTCAGGTTCAGCTTCTCTGTATGGGGCTCAGCCTGGACAGTCCCTGGCAAGTCTGGTCACTTGGGGAATCCTCTTGGTTTGGAGCTAGGAGGAAGGAGAGGCTTCTATGCACTGGGGAGGGCGAGACAGCTGGTAGGGGAGGGGACTTGAGGCCTTTGAGGAGCAGCGGATTTAGACTTGGAAGGTAGTGTTACCTCCTCATTAGACCTCCTCATGTCTTCTGAATGAAAGCTTCTCTTTTGCTTTTTGAGACAAAATAACTTGATCTGATGACTCCTTGTCTTGTCACCTTGGCTACCCAAATGGGGTGAGCATTCTTAAGAAGTCATGAATGAGCCGGTGAGGTTCTGGGAAAGAGGCAGTCATCCTGGTGAATAGCAGGTGCCTCGCCTCACCCCTGCCTCCTTTCCCCTCAGCCCTGCATGTCCCCCTTCTCTGTGGCATGGGCATGCGTTCGTTGCTCTCCACAAATGAGTCAGCTGCAGTGGGGACATCACATTATTTGAACAGATGTGCATTAACTTTGCTCTGAGACAACATGGTGGTGGAACACTCCCGTGGGTCCTGCTGCTGGCAGCCTGGCGGGAGCCTTGGGTCGGCCATGTTTTGTGAGGTTCTGACTGTCCTCTTCAATGTTCCTCCCCACAGTGGCTGCCTGCAGGTGATGATGGCTGCGTGAGCATCCGCCATGGCCAACCGGAAGCGTCAGAGCACGGCGAGCAGCATGCTGGACCACAGGGCGAGGCCTGGCCCCGTCCCCCATGGCCAGGAGCCTGAGAGTGAGGACGCAGAGCTGCCCCTGGCAGAGTACGTGCCCAAGGGCCTGGAGCTGTCCACCCTGCAACCCGAGAGCCCCACACCGCCAGACCAGGGGTGCCACGACCACAGCCCCGATGGGGACTCCAGCTCCGACTATGTGAACAACACCTCTGAGGAGGAGGATTATGATGAGGGCCTCCCCGAGGAGGAGGAGGGCATCACCTACTATATCCGCTACTGCCCTGAGGATGACAGCTACCTGGAGGGCATGGACTGCAACGGGGAGGGGTACCTGGCCCATGGCACACGCCACCTGGAGACGGATGAGTGCCAGGAGGCCGTGGAGGAGTGGACGGACTCGGCAGGCCCCCATCCGCATGGCCACGGGAACGAAGGCAGCCCGGACTACCGGGACGGCCACCTCCCCATCCCGGAGGACGAGGCCTCCGTCCTGGAGGCCCAGGACCAGGAAGAAGGTGTCCACTACTGTCCCAGTGAAGAGGGCTACCAGGACTACTACCCCACGGAGGCCAATGGGAACACGGGCACTGCCTCCCCCTATCACCCGAGGCGTGGGGATGGGGACCTGGAGGACCAGGAGGAGGACATCGACCAGATCGTGGCTGAGATCAAGATGAGTCTGAGCATGACCAGCATCACCAGCGCCGGTGAGGCCAGCCCTGAACACGCGCTGGTGCGGGGACCCGAGCCGGGGCCCGGGGACTCCACAGAGGCCTGCCCACCCAGTGAGGCCAGCCATGGCCCTAGCAGACATGAGGGAAGGCCCAAATCGCTGAACCTCCCTCCTGAGGCCAAGCACTCTGGAGACCCCCAGAGAAGCTTCAAGACCAAGTCCAGAACTCCAGAGGAGAGGCCAAAGTGGCCCCAAGAGCAGGTAGGACTCTGGCTGTCCCCAGAGGGAAGGGGGTGGAGGGGCCCAGAGAGCAAAGGATACTCTGGTATTGCCCACACAGGTGCCAAAGCCCATAGTTCAAGTGCATGTTTAGTTCTGCATTAATTCAGTTATGTAGCAGGTATGTGGACATTCTAGTGCCTTCCAGAAGGTACCCCCCTCCCACCTAAAAGAGATTGAGTCTCTAGCCTCTTTGTGCTGGATTTGTTCATGGTTGGGGGTGGCCCCGTATGACTACCATCCCCCTACCAGGTTTTTTTCCTCAGGCTGATGGGACATTGACAAGGCTGTGAGGTTGCTGGGGAGTGCATACTGTGGCAGGCAGTGGTTGGATGCCCCAGTGACAAGGGGTAGTGACCTGCGTGCATTTCACAGGGACCATTGTATCCCAGTGACACTTTTCTGAAAGCTCAGGGGCTTGGCATTATGGGCCATTAGCTGTAAATAACTATTTTGAAAATAATTATTTGAAGGTTTGACAAAGTCTTGGAGAAGAAATGCATATTAATGAGGCCAATGGATTTAAGCATAACTTTATTTTCTTTTAACTGTATCAAAGTGAGCATATATTTTGATAGCTACATTTGAAAAGCTGCTTTTCAAAAACAAAAGAAAAACAACACCCCTCTGTGAATATATAAAGAAGATGTGACTATTACACTTGTGTAAAGGAACTTCTGTTTGGCCAATTCTGTGGGCAAATGACAATGAAATGCTTTTATATTTTTTAAAGCCTTAATTAGTATTTTTTTTCCCCCAGAGGAGTCCATGAGTTTATACACTAAGGACGTGTGTTTGGGATATAAGTCATATGACTTGCTGCTGGTTTCTGTTACTTGCATGTTGATGTCTTTTGTTCTTTTTAAAGACCATTAAATGTAGGTTGACTTCACTTTTGGGGTGTTCTTGTCATTCACGGCAGTTGTGCCTGCACCGAGGGCTCTGGGATGTAGAGAAACTGCTGTTGCACGAGTGGATGTGGGGAGCTCCCCCCAAAGGCAGGTGGCTCGGGGCCCAAGGTCTGGGCTTTAAGCCCAAGCACTGCCGGCCTTCTTCACTTTGGCAGAGTTGGACTCATTGCCAAACAGTGGCGATGGCGCCACAGGGACTAACGTGGGCTACACAGGGCATACTGCGCCCTGTAACAAATGACTTCCCTGACAAAGTTCTCGTGAAGAGAACATTATCTTTGGAGTATGACGGGGAGTGGGCAAGACCTGACGTTTTGCTGTTTTTGTGCTGTACCAGATGCTAATTTGAGCAAAAATGCAGACTTTGGGTTGGAGAGCCTGAGGGATGGATGAATAGGATGGAATGAATGGGGGTGGTGGTGGTGGTTTCAAAGGGCAGGTGGAGGTGGGAGACATCCTGAGCCATTGTTGGAGACCCAGTAGGAGCTCTGTTCCTCAGAGTCATGGCATTGAGTGAAAGAGCAGGTAACTTCTCTCCCTAAATAGAGTGTCTCCTCAAAGCGAATCTGAGACACTCTAGAGAAGCTCATTTAAATGGGTTATTTATTGCATAGCTTTTTTGGTTTACTCATTCATTCACAAATTAACTCCATCAAAGAGAGTACCTGATGATGCCAAGCTCTGTGCTGACAAGGGTTCCTGATGAAAATGGGGCCTAAGGATTCCTTTGGGGGACTGTGCCATGCCTGGGTGAATGTGACCTGGGTCTTCCCATCCTGTAGACACAGGTGACCCATTCTCCAGATGAGGACCCTTTTGAAATTGGACCAAAAAGAACCACTGTGATAGAATCATCTTGAAAGCAAGAGTGTGTGAAGAAGGTCCAGTGGGAAATGTGGTGACTCCTTGCTTCAGATCACAGCCTGCTTCCTAAAAGGAATCCCTTACTCCCCCCAGGACAGCCAGACTGTGTGGCAGGAGCCAACAAAAGAGTAGCCTCAAATAGGTGGACAGGGTGCCTGAGTCCCATGCTGGCCTTTCCCTGGGCCTTCTACGGTTAGTGTGTCATAGCCTGGGATTAAGGCTATAGTAAAACAAAATAAAGCAAAACAAAATAGCTAACGGCCAAAGGGCAATGGTGGCTACCTGGAGTCTGCTTTCTGAAGTGTGATCCATGGCCCAGCAGTGTTGCCCCACTGGAGGGCCCCACCGCAGAACCACTGAATCCACATGTGACAAGAGGCCACATTCAAGTTCGAGAGGCAATACTGTGGAAGGCTTCTGCTGGAGGAAGAATTGCATAGCATCCCTCACCTCTCTGATCCTCATTTTAAAGCTTGAAAAGTTACATCATGGACACTTTGAAGAGTATTGCATAGCCTTTTATTTCGTCCTTGTGTGGACAACAGTATTACAATGGAATAGAAATGGGAAGACAGAAAAAGTATCCTCTATAGTTCCCGCTGCCTTAGCAGATGAGCTCTTTTGGTTTTTCTGTGTTACTTTTCAGACTCTAGCATTGAATATGAATAATGCATGTGGTTGTCTTTGCAGTCCAGATGTAATTTTGCCATCCACCTTTTAAAATCTGACATGTTACAAGTGTTTCTCTGTGTTGCCTTATAATTTTCATGATCATTTTTACTGACCTTTGAATGTTCCATTTAGGCCACGTGCCATCTAATTCATTCATCTGCACATACCCTGCCACCAAGCATACAGGTTACAGATGGGATTGTTTCTTACACATTGGACTGGCACAGACATCTATGTACAAGTTTTCTTTTGGTTTATTGCCTGAAAATAAATTCCCATACTGGGTATGAACTTTAACCATCTCCTCATGTTATTTTGCTACTTCTCTTTTTCTTTTCTTTCTTTTTTTTTTTTTTTTGATGTTTATTTTTGAGAGAGAGAGAACAGAGCATGAGCAGGGGGAGGTGCAGAGAGAGAGGGAGACACAGAATCCGAAGCAGGCTCCAGGCTCTGAGCTGTCAGCACAGAGCCTGGTGTGGGGCTTGAACCCACAAACTGAGAGATCGTGACCTGAGCTGAAGTCAGATGCTTAACGGACTGAGCCACCCAGGCACCCTTTGCTACTCTTTTTCTATGAATGTTTGATTTGTGCTCTTTATCATGTGGAGTCTGAGTGCTTTTCTATATCTTAGGAGAACTTTATATGCTCTAGATGTTGCTTGTTGTTACAGATGTTTCCTTCAGTGTGTTTGCTTTTGAAAAGGCTCAGTTTGCAGGTAGACCTCTCTCCTGTGTAATGCTGATGAGACCAAGAGGTCTGCGATGGGGGTGGGGGAGGGAGGGCAGGATGTGAGAGAAACCAAAGGAAATAAACTCAAATTGCAGGAAGACACATGTGATTGGGGGAACAGAGATCTGTGCATGAGTATTTCTAGAGAAGAAAGAGCTATTTCAAAGCAATCCATGTTTATTGAGGAAAATTTGGAAAATATAAGCAAAAAACATATTTTGTCACATGGCATGGCCAAATTCTGTTGCTGAGAGTTTCAAATCAAAGAGGCAAACTAGCATCCTGTTAGATGTGTAAACAAAGCATAGGTGATCCTTGTTCTTTTTTTTTTTTAAGTTGATTTATTTATTTTGAGAGAGAGAGAGAGAGAGAGAGAGAGAGAGAGAGAGAGAGAGACAGGCAGAGAGAATTCCAAGCAGGTTCTGCACTGCCAGTGTAGAGCCCAAGATCATGACCTGAGCCGAAATTAAAAGTCGGTTGCTTAACCGACTGAGCCACCCAGGTAATCCTGACTGATCCTTATTGTTCATGTATTCCATATTTGTGAATTGGCCTACTTGCTAAAATTTATGTGTAAGCTTAAAATCAGTACTCGTGGTGCTTTTGCAAGCATTTGTGGACACTCACAGAGAGGCAGAGGCACGTGAGTCAGTCAGCGTGCATGATCCCAGCTGAGTTTGTACAAGGAGACACTCTGCCTTCTTGTTTCAGCTCTCATACTGCAAACAGGTGTCCTTTTCATGGGCCTTTTAGCGCCATGTTTTTTGCATTTTTGCGCTTTCTGTTTGGTGATAAAATGACCCCCACTTGCAGTGCTGGAGTGCAGTCTGATGTTTCTAAGTATGAGAAGGCTATGATGTGCCTTATGGAGAAAAATACGTTGTGTTAGATATTTCATGTATGTGTGAATGATAGAGCTGTTGGCCATGAGTCAACAATATGGTACAGCCAGAAAGAGGAAGAGGAAATTCGCCAATCTGTACATGAGGTTGATCTGGAAAGCGCTAAAGTAACATCTATAGTGTGTGAGGAAGCATTGGAAAAGGGGGTTACTTTGTGGATTCATGAGGTGACCATTAATAAAAAGAGCATGGTGATGGCACTGTGATGAGGCTGGGAGCCAAAGAAATTTACGGTCTTTTTATCCAGGGTCAGGAAAATGTTAGACTCTTCTTAGCTAGTTTTATTATAAGGAAATACAGGATGTAATCATCTGTGAGGAATACACATTAAATAAGGTGTCTTTAGGGAGAAACACACATAAGACAAAAACAAAAAAGAAACAGATGGAAAACAAGGTTATGTATTGATTAGTTGACAAAAATGGTGAGCAGAGGCTTTGCAGGAACCTCATCCTGTATTTCTCCTAGGAGGTAAGTGGGTCAGTATTCATACATGTAGAGTTCACAGCATTTTTAGAGAATGTAACTGCCCTGAACAAGGAGAACTGACTGTATCTGATTGGCAGATGAGCTTGAGAAACTTTACGGCAAAGATTTCCCATCTCAGAGATTCACTCCTTTGGTTGTACATGTGCTGTGTGAAGTCCCAGACTTAACTGCAACAAAGATACCCCTGGCCCTGTTTGGCCAATGTTTCCCCCAAAATCTTGGTTATTAGTCCCTTTTCTCCCCAGGCAGGGCCTATCAGGAAGCTACTGACCACAGTTGCATATCCTAGGGGACAGAAAGCCAGATCACACAACTTCCCGAAATCTCCCTGCTTCATGTCTCAATCCCAGGATGATTCAACATCAACCCAGAAAGTTGATGGGGGACAAGTGGTCACCTGTTTCACCACTGGGACCCTTGGCTTCTGAGGAGTTAATGTTTCTTGTTTTGCTGTTTGTGGGGAGTCCCTGGGTGATGGTGGAACTGACCCTGGTGTTGGTGGTCATGGCCAACATTATGTGAGGGACTTCATGTGTATGATCTAAGTAAATCCTAGAATGATTAGAAGAGATAGGGACTAGGGTTGCTCCTGTTTTACAGATGAGGCAGTTAAGACCTACATTGGATAACTACCACACCCATGGTCACACAGCTCAAGGGGTTAGCAGTCTGTGTTGCACCAAAATTCATGCCTTTGACTGCTGCACTGTGCAGTTCTTTTTTTTTTTTTAATTTTAAAAAATTTTATTTATTTATTTTGAGAGAGAGAGAGCATACGCATGAGCAGGGTAGGGGCACGAAGAGAGAGAGAACCCAACCAGGTTTGGGGCTGCCAGCGCAGAGCCAGATGCGGGGCTCGGACTCATGAACCATGAGATCATGACCTGAGCCAAAATCAAGAGTTGGACAGTTAACCAACGGAGCCACCCAGGTGCGCTTGCACTGTGCAGTTCTAGAAGGGCCTCTAGAAGAGGTAAAGCTGACTTCTTTGGCAGAATGTGTTTGAACCTGCCTGCTGGTGAGTGAGTCCACATAGGTGAATTGGGCAGTATTCCTCCCAGAGAGTGGCCATCTCTTCTATTTTGTCCTTATTTAGTTGGTATTATGAGGGCTTGACGTGCTCCGTTGTTCGTAGCCCACGTGTCATGACACCAGTGGGGTGACCAGTGGACACAAGACCTCCAGTCTGTAAAATTATCCCAACATCCTGAGTTCATGAGGGCTCAGGCCCTAGAGTAGTCAAGTAGAGATCATTCATGCACCACTTTCCTTACTTTTATGGAGCTTCGTTGATATGTTTTGTTGTTTACATACAGTGACTGAAGACTATGTGAGTTGCGTCCAGCCTAGTTTGTATTGAATATCCAGATTGAATCGCCATTTCTGCACCTACTTCTGCTGTGTGTGTAGAGAGAGGAGCTCAGTGGGACTCTGGTGTCACAGCTCAGGAGTGAGCTTTGGGGACTTGGCGGGTCATCAGTACACCTCCTAGGAGCAGGGACTTGCTGATCAGTGCTCCCCTGGGGGCTGCTCCTCCATGCTCCTGTAAGAACATGTTTGTTTAGCACCAGAGATCATAGTTCCATAGATCTGGTGGCGGCCTGGGATAGCAGGTTCTTGTAGTCTCTGTGCATCTGGGTTCAGCAAGGACTGGATTTGGTTTGGACTGACTCTTTTGGAATCCCCCTCTTTCTCATGTGTTGGCCTGTGACATATATCTTGAGAAAAAGTACTCTGAAAATATCTTCTCTGTGCCTGAAATTCTCCCTTAATAGATTTATTCCTTTCCTTTGGGCTCTGGAGATTTCTCAAGCGGCCAGGCATGCCTTGTCCTGTTCCATGCACTCTGTGGGCTGGGCGCACGTCAGCACTTCAACGGCCATCTAGTTCAAGGTGTTTGATTTATGCGGCAACTGCACGGAATACTGCTGTGTGCTAGGATGGCACACCAAATGCATTTTTTGATTATTGGGGGTTTTCATGATTTCTGTTTATCATCGGTCCAGCCAGCACTTTCTAAAAAGGGCCCTCTGACAATAGAAAAAAAGGAAAGTCAATACATCATAGTCAACTTAATACAACAGTTAAATGGAGGCATGGTACAGGGCCCTGAGACCACATCAAACATACAAGTGTTTATCCTTGCTCCTTGTGGAGATGGCTTTGCTGTGATTTCGCATTCAGTCGAGGCTTGCTTTGTGAAGGACCTTTTGAGATTGTGATAGGAATGCTGGCACCAGATGGGGAGGGACGATGCTAAGTGTATGGGTGACCTCGGCCTTCCCGGGGGGTGGGGTGGGCAGTGGCATTGTGAGTGCTTCCTGTGGGCGGTGCCTCTCCTACATGCCCTGTTCAGTGTCATAGGAAGTAAATATGGGCACCTGCTTTACAGTAAAGGGTACCATGTCTTAAGAGGCCCCGAGGGGCTGAGAGAGGAGTACCCTGGGATCATTGGCACTCAGGTAAGCTCCATTGGCATGTCATAGGGCAGCAGGTATGCAAAGGTATCTGGTGCTCGCACTGTGCCCAGGAGGGAGCGGTCTATCCAAACCTGGCTGTAGGTAGGGCAGGGCTGGAGAAAGACCTCATGGGTAGGCGCTGAGGACAGGAGTTTCTGGGAGACACAGAGCATGGCCCAGTCGGGGGAAGAGGAAGGTCCTCACCCCCCACCCCCATGCCTCTCTCGAGTGTAGGTGGCCTCTTTCTTCCCACAGCCCTGACCCTGATTCTGCAGGTGCTCCGGCTCTTCTGGCATCAGGTCCTGCCCTTTTTTTTGTGCACATGAGGAGGTAGCACAGGAGAGTTCCCAGGGGTCCTGTGCTCTTCCCCAGCCTCCTCTGCTCCCAGTGCTGTGATGAGTAGCTGTAGCACCTGCCATAACTAATTCCTGGGGCCACCCTGAGAAACAAAATCCAGGAGGGTACTGCCTTGGCATTGTCAGCCCCTCACTTGATGTGTTCAGGCTTCCAAACTTGATTTCTCTGGGCCTATTTGTCAAGTCAGCACAATGGCCTTATTTGATTTTTATGCGGCCTCTTGAAGACCTGTGACCAGAGGTGGCTGTTGCTGTCACAGAGCAGCTTATTTAGCAGGAATCTGGGATGGCTTCGGTGCTTTTAAAATCTAGTTAAAGCCAGGGTCTCTAAAACACTGTTTTATTGTCCAAGAAAATCACGGAGAGCCCTTCCACTAACAATAATCTAGAAAGAAACTTCCCCACCTCTAGCCCTTGAAGAGAGAGCAAGGTGCAGTGGTTAGGAAAGCAAATGGCAGTGGCAAGAAGCCTGCACCCCATCTGGCTCCCAGTTCTGGAACATTCTGGACACATTATCTGCGCCAACAACTGTCCATCTCCTGGGGTGGCAGGGAGCAGAGTTGATATGGATCTGAGTCTGCAGTGGATGTAAGGGGTGTGGAGCCCTCGCCCTGATGGTGACAATGATGATTTCAAATCCATAGGAGCCTCTTTCAGGATATGGGGGAGGCAGCTGGCTGAGGCTCTGCAAACAGTTTAGGTCCAGGGCCACACTGTGCAGGGCTGAGGACACCAATGAGCAAGTTGTTATCACTGCCTTCTGGAGTGCCATTAAGGGAGGGACAAAGCCACCACTATAAGGCAGGTTGGGAGGAGGACCAACTGGCCAGGGACACACTGGAGACAGAGGAAGTGTGTGTGCAGCCTGAAACCTGAGGGAGCAGAGGTGACAAGTGAGGTGGGGGCAGCTCCCACATGTCCTCAGTCTCTCCTCTCTCTGCAGGCCTTCCTCAGGTGGGCTCTTGCTCCTGCAGGGACTTCCAGGAGGGATAGTTCTCACATGCCCTCCTGGGGACATCCTTAGTCCCTTTCTTCACTGGGGTCTCTAATTTTGGGCAACAAGGTGATACCTATGCACCTCCAAGGGCTGCCCTGATTTTCTCACACTCTGTTCCCAGTAGGAAATTAACCGAGAACCCCACCCAGATGAGCTGGGCTCTGGCGCACTGATCTCTCACTAATTCCAAATCACCGTCCGAGGGTCTCTCCTTAACCTCGAGTTTCTGCGCGTAACTCCCACTCTCCTTCAAAGCCAACTGGCCCCAGCCAGGCTGCTCAGATTCCCGGGGCTGCTGGCCCCTGTGTTCCTTTCTGCACAGCCCATGCGATGTACCAGGCACCAGAGGTGCAAAGAGTAAACATGGCATAAGTCTGTATTGCGAACCTCCTTCTAGAGGGAGATAGACCACAGATGCTTCTCAGTCCAGATGGGGCTGGGTGCTCAGGAGAGGGGCTGGCTGCAGCAAGGCTGATAAGCCGAGAGGCTCTGGGACTTTGAGGGTGGCTTCGGGAAGTGAGCCAACCAGGTGAGGCTGAATGTGGAGATGCGTGGGGGCTGGGATTGTGATGGGGGCTGAGAGCCCTGAGAGAGGGCACGTGGGATTCTGATGGTAATAGGAGAGGAGAGAGGGAGAAAGGCCCTTGGTTGGGAGGGGGAAGCCAGGAGGGAGCTTGGGGGCAGGGACATCTGGAAGGCCAGCCACAGCAGGGCAGTTCGGGGAGATGTTTCTGGGGAGCCCCTGAGCAGCTCGGATGGATTGCGAGGGCAGAGGTTCACATGTGGGAACTGAAGGAGTGTTTATAAGGATGAGAGGCAAGGGGCCTGACGAGGTGCCCAGTACACATGGAGTTTGAACTGAATTGCACTGATCTGAGTAGTACCAGTTTGCCAGTGACGTGTCTAGGGCAGATTTTGGGAATGGGAAGGGTGGGCATGGGACTGAGGCAGGGGGTTGGCCCACATGCAGTTCCCGACCTCAGGCCCCTGCAGCACCTCCCATGGTCCTTCACATGTTCCAGGGGCTGGAGACGCATCCAGCTGACAAAACTGTCACGTGACAACCCCGAGGAAGCACAAGACTCCATGGAAGAATTTTTAGAAACATCTGCTGTTCAGGAAGAAAGACCACATTGCTGAACATGAGACTCAGAGATGTGTAATGTAATACATGGTGCCCGCTCCTGAGATGTGACAGCATGGCAATGGAGGGCACGGGGTTTTCAACCCAAAGCATTCAGATTGTGACCAATGCTAATCAGTTACTAAAAACGTCGTGGGACTATGATCACAGGAGGCAAACAAAGAATGCCCCCCAACTCTGTATCAATAAGACCATGGGCAACTGGAGAAGACTAAGCACATCTCAGGAACTTTGAGAAAGGAGGTATGGGACAGAATGGTGCCCCCAGGGCTGCTGGTGCATTCTAGAACCTGCCAGGTCTGGGTCTGTTAGCCGATTCCACAGCCAATCTTCACACTAGAGAAGCTGGTCTCTTTCCACCTGAGACCAAGCCAAGGCCCAGACTGTTGGAGCTGAAGGATTTATAGAACTGGACTTACAGAATCTATTTGTTTGGCTCCTCTGGTTTTAGCAGGGGGCACATGATCCAGACCTGCATCTGGTTCCTGTCTCCATTTAAGAGACATTTCCAGAGATGGCCTTATGCTGTCTTCAGTGCCATTGTGCTGCTGGGTCTGCCCCCATGGTTGGCCATTGTGTCCTGCTGTGGGTGCAGTCAGGTGTTATAGGTCAGGTGCCTGAACTAGACTCTGGATGTGGGGTTGCTGCCCAGGAGAGCAGCTTGGGCATGGCATAAGGTTGGAGGGATGTTGCTGTTTAGGGAAGTTTCCCATTCACCCTCCTTGGTCAGTCTCCCTCTCCATTGGCCCATACCATTTGCAGGTGGCCTCTGATTCTGCCTCTGAGATCTGTTTGCCCACTCTGATTCCCAATGCAGCCCCCTCACTACCCCAACACTTCCCACCCAGCCTTGGGTCTCTTGCTTCCCCTCACACCAGCTCTTTGTGCCAGCTGGGAGACATCTGTTCCTTTCACTCCCACTGCCTCTGAGTCTGCTGGCTTTGACCATGATGCACCGTGATGCAGACTCACCTGTCCACGTGTCTTCTTCAAACAGGCTTAGGCCTGGACCATACCACACCCACGCCAGGTATCTCAGAGGTTTTTGGGTTCTTTTGACCACTGCTGCTGCTGTTTCCTTTGTTTCTAGTCATGAAAATAGAAGCTCTTCCTCACTGTGATCTATCCTCTGCTTTGTTCATTCATTCATTTATTCACTCATTCGGGCCCAAGTATGTAAAAATAGCACATTAGTCACTTTGAGAAATATGAATGTTAATCTTCAAGAGAGAAGGGATAATCTAGCCACCACCAGTCCTCAAAACCTGCTCCAGAAACCAGACCAATGGCAGGTCAGGGCTCTTTTTGCTGCATCGAATTTGCTAATTATGGGAGATGTTAGGAAGTGAAATTGCTGTCCAAAGTTTTTCTTGCCTAATATTTCATTAATATTTAATCTCCAACCCTCTTTTAAATGCCAAGAAGAATGAAACATAATGAATTAACCCAAAAAATCCCAAGTCATCTAAACTATGGGCAGTTTGGCCTATATTCAGAAATCATGACATGGTATTTTCAGTATTTGTGGGAGCACTGTGCCACAGTCATAGTGATAAAGTACAAAAGAAAAGATGTTGGCATGCAGTGGAATATTATTAAGCCTGTAAAAGGAAGGAAATCCTGACACTTGCCACAATATGCATGCACCCCGAGGACACTACAGTTAGTGAAGTAAGCCAGTGCCAAAAAGACAAATCCTGTATGATTCCACTTCTGTGAGATTCCTAGAGTAATAAGATTCATAGAGACAGAAAGTAGAATGGGGACTGCCAGGGGCTGGGAGAAGGGGGAATGGGGAGTTAGTATTTAATGGGGACAGAGTTTCTGTTGGGGAGGATGAGAAGGTCTGTGGGTGGATGGTGGTAACAGTTGCCCAATTATGTGGATGCATTTCATGCCACTGAATTGTCCACTTAAAAATGGTTAAAATGGTAAATTTTATATTATGTATATTTACCACAGTAAAAAGAAGGAAAGAAGGGAGGGAGGGAGGGAGGGAGGGAGGAAGGAAGGAAGGAAGGAAGGAAGGAAGGAAGGAAGGAAGGAAGGAAGGAAGGAAGGAAGGAAGGAAGGAAGGAAGAAAGGGTGAGAGAGAAAGAGAGAAAGGAAGTAAGGAAGAAAGAAAAGAAACAAAAGAAGGAAGGAAAAGCCTCTTGGCCCATTTACTCACCTGAACCAACTTGAATCATCTAAAACCAAGTTGAGCCAATCTGAACCTGCGTAACCAGTATCAGGTGAACACAGACACACGTTTTGGCCAATCACCACCTGTTTGGTGTTGTCACAGTAGAGGTGAGCTGACCACACTCATTTGAGCCTGTGGACACTGGTGCATGTGGTCACAAGGCAGTGGGTCTGCACATCATTAAGTAAAATAGTTGAAGTCCTACAGTGTTGGTATCATTCAAATAAAAATGTATTGTCAAATATATTAAAACAACAGCTAATTCTACTCTCTCTCCTTATTCTCAGTGTTAGGAAAACCAAATATTCTACATTGTATAATCATAGAAATTGAACAGGTGGATTTAATAAAAGCTAACTGGGTCGCTGGTATCTTCATTATGTATTATTAGCTGGTTAAACTTAGTTTTCAAATTATGAATCATAGCACTTTGTTTTAGTGTTTGGCGCCTTAGGCAGTTCCATTGAGTTGTTTATTACTTTGGACTAATAATATTGACTGAAACAGACAAGTCCTTATGTTAGGAGAACAGAAAGCGGGTCATAGCAGTTCCATGCTGGGAACGGTGGCCTGTATAGATGTGTAGAAGTCAAATCTAGAAAATGCCCCTGGAAAACAGCAGATGTTAGTGAAGATATGGAGAAAGGGGAGCCCTCTTACTCTGTTGGTGGGAATGCAGACTGGTGCAGCCACTCTGGAAAACAGTATGGAGGTTCCTCAAAAAGTTAAAAATAGAACTACCCCATGATCCAATAATTGCACTACTGAATATTTACCAAGGATACAAAAAACACTGATTCAAAGGGGTATGTGTACCCTGATGTTTATAGCAGCATTATCAACAACAGCCAACTATGGAGAGAGACCAAATGTCCATTGACTGATGAATAAAGGAGATGTGGCACACACACACACACACACACACACACACACACTGGATTATTACTCAGCCATCAAAAAGAATGAAATCTTGCCATTTGCAACAATGTGGATGGAGCTAGAGTGTATTATGCTAAGCAAAATAAGTCAGAGAAAGACAAATGCCATATGATTTCACTCATATGTGGAATTTAAGAAACAAAACAGATGAGCATAGGGGAAGAGGGAAAGAAAAGAAAGGGAAGCGAACCATAAGAGATTCTTAACAAAAAGAACAAACTGAGGGCTGATGGCAGGAGGTGGGTGGGGGATGGGCCGATGGGTGATGGGCATTAAGGAGGGCATTTGTTGTGGTGAGCACTGGGTTTGGTATGTAAATGCTAAATCACTAAATTCTACTCCTGAAGCCAATTTTACCATACGTGTTAACTAACTAAAATTTAAATAAAAACTTGAGGGGCGCCTGGGTGGCGCAGTCGGTTAAGCGTCCGACTTCAGCCAGGTCACGATCTCGCGGTCCGTGAGTTCGAGCCCCGCGTCAGGCTCTGGGCTGATGGCTCAGAGCCTGGAGCCTGCTTCTGATTCTGTGTCTCCCTCTCTCTCTGCCCCTCCCCCGTTCATGCTGTGTCTCTCTCTGTCCCCAAAATAAATAAAAAAAAACATTAAAAAAAAAAAACTTGAAATAAAAGAAAGAAATGCCCTGGGAATGGGTTTCTAACATTGACTTAGTATTGGTCATTTGATTTCCTTTCAATTTATGGACCTTCGTTTTCTTCATTTTTCAGCTGTCAAGCTAGCTTTCTCAGAATGTGAGTGCAGGACTCTAGGCTGGGTGTAGGAGAGGCCTCGGGTCTCCTGAGCAAATGCAGGAGCCTGCCAGAAATCCAAGAGACTGTTCTTCTGCCTTGGAGGGCTGCTGCCATGAAACTCTGCTCACACAGGGCTTCTCATCTTTAAAGCAGAAGGATGGGAAAATGTGCCAATGTCTGCAGCAAACTTGTAGACCCTATGGGAGAAGCAGACATGATGGTGGCCAGCCACAGTTTTAGAAAGGGGTGGTTGTAGGTTTTCTCCTTTGATAATTGATCAGAACCAAATGGAAGACTCCCTAATTCCATAGCACACTCTGCTTTAAGAGGTAGATTTCCCTCCTTTCCCACAAATGAATCCAAGGGTGACATCCTGGTGCGTGAGGCAGGCAACCGGGAGAGAAGAACGTCTGTGCCATCTGGATCGCCCACCTTCTTCCCTGGGCCCACCCTCCTTTCTCTTGGCTTTTGTGCCCAAGGAGAGGGTTAGTCCTGCACAAGCTGGCAGGTGACCTTCAGGTTATTCTTTCCACATTATTTTTATTTTTGTTTTTATTTATTTATTTTTTAAATGTTTTCAATGTTTATTTATTCTTGAGAAACAGAGACAGAGTGTGAGTCGGGGAGGGACAGAGAGATTGGGAGACACAGAATCAGAAGCAGGCTCCAGGGTCCGAGCTGTCAGCACATAGCCTGATGTGGGGCTTGAACTCATGAACCGTGATATCATGACCTGAGCTGAAGTTGGATGCTTAACCGACTGAGCCACCCAGGCGCCCCTCCACATTGTTTTCAAATTGTAGTGGTATACCCCTGAAATAAAATATACTGTTTTGACTATCTTAAAATGTACAGTTTGGTGGCATTTAGTACAGCATTGTACAACCATCACTATTTAGCCCCAGAACATTTTCATCACCCTAAAAGGAGAGCCCATACTTACTCATCAGTCACTCCCCATCCTCCCCTCCCCCCAGCCCCTGCCAATACAAAGTCTGCTTTCTCTGTTTACAGATGTGCCTGTTTTGGACATTTTCATCCGAATGGAATCATACAGTATGTGACCTTTTGTGTCTGGCTTCTTTCACTTAGCATATTTTCAGGGTTCACCTGTGTTATGGCACGCATCAGGACTTCGTTCCTTTTCATGGCTGAGTGATATTCCGTTCAAGGGATATACCATACTTTATTTATCCACTCACTGGTTGATAGACATGTGGGTTGTGTCTGCCATTTGACTGTTGTCAGTAATTCTGCTGTGAGCATTTGGGTACAAGGCTTTGTGCAGATAGCTGTTCTCGCTCCTTTTTTTGGGGTGCAATTCCTGGATCACATGGGTGGTGTTTAACTTTTTAAGGATTCACAAACTGTTTTTCACCATGGTGAGCATTTTATGTTTCCACCAGCAATGCCCTGGGTTCCCGGCTGCTCTCAAATGGCAGAGATTTAATAGCCCCCAAACCTTAATGGCTCAGCCCTTGGGCTCACCTCTTGAGCCCCTCAGGCCTGGTCACGCGGGAACCGCCCTTGTTTGCCCGTGTGTTTTCTCATTCTCTGGCTTGCAGAGGTACCCCAGGCACCACCTGCCCTTTATGAAGCTTCAGTGAAGAGAGTGAAAGATAAAGTCAAAGACGTGCCAGGTGGTCCTGTGGTCAGCAGTAGGGGTTGTTTTAGCAGACCAGACACAGAGAACATGACCAGGCCCTGAGTGTGCAACGTAGGGCTCAGTGGAAATGGCAGCTCATCAGCCTACCCCTAGGTAAGGCTGCCAGATTTAGTAAATAACAAGAGGATACCCAGTTAAGCTTGAACTTCAGACAAATGGTGAATAATTTTTTAGTATTGGTATGTTCCATGAAATATGGATGGGGGCAGGGTGGAGGGAGTGTAAGGAGGGAACTCTCCTTCCCCCTCCCGTTCACAGGCCCAGCCAGGAGATGTTAAAAGATAGACCTACTGGCTGGTTTCCCTAATGGATCTTGTCATGATTCTTTTAAGCCACAGATTGGCTTTAGAAAGATATGATCACCCCCATGGGGATGACCATTATAAGAATAAATACTTCATCCAAGCTCTCATTCTCCTCCAGACAAATACCATGGGAGTGATCAGAATTGTAAGAGGAGCAGAAGAAGAACAATATTGTCATTTTTCTGAGCCACCTGAATGTCAGGGGACAGATAAAGGGGCTTGTGAGGTATGTTTAGTGTGCTAAGTCAGATCTTCAGTTGGACCATGGTGGCTTATGCTCTCAGCCTGGCCATGGAGCACCCAACAAGCAGCAAATTCTGGCTGACCCCTGTTGAGTGGGGACAGAGGAACATCGGACCAGTAGGGGTGACTGATGCCTTTGGAAACAGGGAGCATGAGGTGCTGTCACCAGAGAAGGCTGTCACCTAATTTATTTTTGAGGGGGTGGGGGAGGGGCAGAGAGAGAGGGAGACACAGAATCTGAAGCAGGCTCCAGGTTCTGAGCTGTCAGCATAGAGCCCGATGCAGGTGAGATCCGTGAGATCATAACCTGAGCTGAAGTCAGAAGCTTAATTGACTGAGCCACCCAGGTACCCCCTGAGTTATTTGCAAGCCTGGAATTTCTCTGACAAGAAGTCATGTGTAAGGGGAGATAGGACAGGTCAGTGGGAAGGTTGTGGCTTGCCTGGCTTTGAGCTGATGTTGTGTCCCTCCACGTGTCACTAACATGCTTGTCACTCAGGAGAATGCTTGTATTTGATTTTTATTACAGATGGCGTGAGTGTGTGTGCACTTGTTTGCTATTATTTCATCTCAAGTAATGTGGGTTATATTGCTTATTTTCCATTTAATCAAGCAGACGAAATCAGAATTGACACTTTTAAAAAATCCTAGCTTTAGTTTCACCAACTGGAGCCAAGATACTTATTAGAGCAATTTATTCAAATTAGTATACTTTGATTGCAGACAAATCATCTCTGCCCTGAGCAGCAGTCTCTGGTCCTGACATGTTAGGACCAATCTGTGCCACAGGTCCGTGTTCTGTTCTCAGGACTCTGGGGAGGGTGTCCCACCACCTACGCCAGATTTCATTTAACTTGTCTTACTCACAATCTTCTCCCAGTGGATGGTTGATGTGGCTTCCAGCCCATGGCAGCGGGAACACTCCATGGCAATTACTTGGTGAGGGACATGGCCCTCATGTCCCTGTTGGCTGGAAAGAACTGAGGTAACCCTGGCTGGCATCTTTTTTTTGAGGTGTGGCTGGCTGCTGTACCTTGGGGAGTGCACAAAAGGATTTAAGTAGCATCTTCATCTAAGATGCTGGGAGCCCCAAATCCACCTGGGCCTCTATGATGTTAATTTCAGATGCTGCTCCCCATGCTGCCAAGTGCGCCCCCGCCTTGCCCTCAAGATGGAAATTAGAGCACCAGATGGCCTTTCCCAAGCCCACCTCTCTGAAAACAACCCCAGCTGTTTATTATGAACTGTGGTTGTCATGGTGATGAATGGAGAGAATGTTGACATGGAGGATAGGGTCGAGCCTGTAGAAGCTTTGGGGAGAAGTTGCCTCTATGAGTGGATCTGAGACCCTGTATTGCCTGTTGTCACCACATGCCGTGGCTCCGTGCCAGGTGTCTCATGGACAGGTGTAGGCAGCCAGCTTATGCCCACCTGGCCAAGCTGTAACCCCGTGGGGGCTGCATCCCCCAGAGGGGCACCTCTTCCATTTGCCAAAGGCACCCAGTATAAGATAAGACAAGCAGCAGACTTTTCTTCACAATGGATTTGGCACTGGGACGAGAGACTGTCGCCCTACATCTGTGGCAGAAAACTTAGATTCCACCCCAAGCTGTAACATTTGTAGATGTGGTGTTATCTTAGTCCGTTTGGGCTGCTATCACAAAAACACCATAGACTGGGTGGCTTATAAACAACAGACATTCATTTCTCGCAGTTGTGGAAGCCCGAAGTCCAAGATCAAGGCGGCAGCAGATCTGGCGTCTGGTGAGGGGCCACTTCCTGGTTCATAGCCAGCGCCTTCCCACTGTGTCTGCACATGGTGGAAGAGGTGAGGGAGCTCTCTGGAGTCTCTTTTATAAGGACAGTGATCCTACTCATGAGGGTGGCATCCTTATGAGCTCGTCTAATCCTAATTATATCCCAAAGGCCCCATCTCCTTGGGGGTTAGGTTTCAATATATGAAATTGGTGGGGGCACAGACATTCAGTCTACAATAGGTGTGGTTGACCCATTTTCATTTGTCAGTGGTTGGTTTGTTTCTTTAGGGTTTTTGGAGATGACTAGTGTCCATTCAGCTCCTAGTAAGGTAGAGCGGGCCTTCAGGAAATGAAGTCGGTGAACTCAGCCTAGGGAAAGTCACCAGGTTAGAGACCTTATGAACAAGAGGGAAAACACAGATATGCTCTAAGTGGACCTTGAAATAGCCACGCATGAAAGACGACAGAAGGTTTTCTGGGAGGATGTCACAAATTTGAGATTTACGTAAAGTGGATGGGAATGGCATTTCCAGTGAGAGTTCCCATTATCCCCTTTGGGAGATTTTGCCTGGCATACCTTGGCCACAGTGGGTGGTGTAGAGCCAGTAGGGCAGAGGGAAGACCTAAACTAGGAGTTTGGGAAACAAGCCTGACTCCATTAGGACCCTGGTGACAGTGGTCCCCAAGCCAGGGTCAGCCCTACAAGAAGGGACACTGTCAGCTTGGCTTGGTCAGCATAGGGTCCACTCATCATAGCCCTCTCATCTAGGGAAGGATGGGTTCAGGTCCCAGAAGGAGGGCAGAGGAGCATGCCAGTTGTCCCAGGCAGGCCTGAGCCCCAGAGCCCCCCAACTTGGGGACATACTAGGGCAGCAGAGGGAGGCCAGCACCCATGTGCATGGTCTGATTGTTCACAGGGCTTGGGATAGAGACAGTGTTTTGGGCTTCCAGACAAGGATGCAGGGACCTACCAGACATCTGACCCTCCTGGCCCCAGTTGCACCTCTGCATCCCCTCTATTCCAGGAAAGCCTCATTTCTTCCTGTAGCTTGAGTTCTGATTTCTCTCAGGATATGGCAACACCTTCCTTTTCCCCTTTGTGTGCAATCTTCCCCATGTTTAAAGCCCAGTCCCACTTTTTCCACCTCCCATCTGAACCATCCCTGTCCTCCTCACCTCCCAATGCCTCTGAAACGCGGTGGTGTTTTTAGTCACAGAGGAGATGCTCAGCTAGGAATCTTTGGTCTGCTTGGTGCCATCAGTGCCAGGATGGTGGGCCCATGTCTCTTGAGTTTTCTCTAACCCTCCCAGAGAGATTGAATGACATCAAAGAACACAGCAGTGAGAATCTAGAGAAGACTGGCAACAGCCTCTTACTGTGCCACCTGGACCTGTGGGAACTAGCCATTAGTGCCAACACCTGGAGCCTCAGTTGTCTCAGCTGTAAACAAGGAGAGGGAATAATGTCAGTTATAAATAACTTTATAAATAAAGTGAAAATAAATTTATAAATAAACACAAGTGTAGTGTATATTTATAATATAAATATAAACTTATTTCCTTATAACTTATTAATGTCATTGTTATCATCATCCTCATCCTTATATTGTTACTACTTGATACTTTATTTCTAGAAAGTTCTGAAACTTCACATGATGGCTTACACCTCCTTTGGGATTTGGACAGTGATTTTAGTGCTGTGGATCTGGCCTTTATCTTCTGGATGGTACAAGGCACTAAATAGAGATACCTAAACTTTAAATTTTCTTAATTGAAGTAAAAGAAATTTTGGTTTGATGTCCTCTTTAAGAGAATACCTGTGACTTGTCCTTGGGGCATTTTGTTTTTTCTAGTAGTAGATTGACCAATTTGCATTAACTAAAGAATTTAGATCCTAGAGTTTAGAATTTGCATTAAACTAATTTACATTTTTTAGAAATATGGTGTCAACTCTTGGACACTGTTGTTGGGAATGCAAAATGGTATAGTTGCTATGGAAAAAAGTATGATGGTTCATCAAAAATTAAAAATAAAATTGTAGTGTAATCCTGCAATTCCATGTAAGGGTATATACCCAAAGAATTGAAAGCAGGAACTTTAAGAGATATTTGCACCCATGTTCAGAGCAGTGTTATTCACCGTAGCCCAAAGGAGGAAGCAACCCAAGTGTCCATTGACAGATGAATGGATAAATAAAATGTAATATATACAAACAGTGAAATATTATTCAGCCTCAAAAAGTCAGGAAATTATGACACATGTTACAACATAGATGAACCTTGAGGACATTATGCTGAGTGAAATAAGCCAGTCACAAAAAGACAAATCCTGTAAGATTCCACTTATATGAGGTACCTAGAGTAGTTAAATTGATAGAGATGACCAGTGACTGGAGTGAGACAGTAATGGGAAATTAATGTTTAATGCATACATATTTTCAGTTGTACAAGATGAAAAGAATTCTGGAGATGGATGGTGGTGATAGTTGCACAATGTTAATGTACTTCATGACTCTGAACTACACAGTTAAAAGTGGCAAATTTTATGTATGTTTTACCACAATTAAAAAATGATAATAAAATCAGAAAATTGGATTCAAAACATGAAGATGACACAAACAAGTGGAAAGATATATCATGCTCATAGAATGATAATTCATATTTTTAAAATGCCCATCCTACACAAGGCAGTCTACAGATTCAGCGCAATCCCTATCAAAATACCAATAACATTTTTCATAGAACTAGAACAGATAATCATAAAATTTGTAAGTAAACACAAAGACCCCAAATAGCCAAAGTAATCTTGAGGAAGAAGAACAAAGCTGAAGGTATCACAATCCCAGGTTTCAAGATACACTACAAAGCAGTAGTAATCAAAACAGTATGGTACTGGCACAAAAATAGACATAGTGATCAATGAAACACAATAGAGTCCAGAAATCAATCCATGCTTACATGGTCAAATAATCTACGACGTGGAAGCCAAGAATATATGATTGAGAGAAAATCTCTTCAGTAATGGTGCTGGGAAAACTGGACCACTTTCTTATACCACACACAAAAATAAACTCAGAATGAATTAAAGACCTGAATGTGAGATCTGAAACCAAAAAAATCCTAGAAGAGAACACAGGCAGTAATTTCTCTCTGACATTGGTCATAGCAACATTTTTTCTAGCTATGTCTCCTGAGGCAAGGGCAACAAAAGCAAAAATAAATGATTGGGACTATACCAAACTAAAAAGCTTTTGCACAGCAAAGGAAGACACCAACAAAGCAAAGAGACAACTTACGTAATGGGAGAAGATATTTGCAAATGATATATCCAATAAGAAGTTAATATCCAAAATATATTAAAAACTTATGCAACTCAACACCAAAAAAACAGATTAAAAAATGGGCAGAAGACATGAACAGACATTTTTCCAAAGATGACATACAGATGGCCAACAGACACATGAAAAGATGTTCAACATCACTTATCATCAAGGAAATGCAAATCAAAAGCACAATGAGATATCACCTTATACCTGCCCCAGAATGGCTAGAATAAAAAAAACAAGAAATAAGCATTGGTGAGGATGTGGAGAAAAAGGAATTCTTGTGCACTCTTGGTGGGAATGTAAATTGGTGCAACCACTGTGGAAAACAATATGGAAATTAAAAATAGAACTCAAAAAATTAAAAATAGAACTACCATACAATTCAGTAATTCCATTGCTGGGTCTTTACCCAAAGAAAACAAAAACACTAATTTGAAAAGATATGTACATCCGATGTTTATTACAGCATTATTTACAATAGCCAAGATATGGAAGTAACCCAACTATCCATCAAGAGATAAATGGATAAAGAAGGTGTGGTATATGTATGCAATGAAATATTGCTCAACCATAAAATGAATGAGATCTTGCCATTTACAACATGGGTGGACCTAGAGAGTATTATTCTAAGTGAAATAAGCCAGACAGACAAATACTATATGGTTTCACTTATATGTGGAATCTAAAAGAACAAATGAGCAAACAAAAAACAGAAATAGGCTTATAAATACAGGGAACAAACTGGTGGTTTTGAGAGTAATGAGGAGGGGGAAATGGGCAAAATAAATTAAGAGGATTAAAGGGTACAAACATCCAGTTATAAAATAAGTCACAGAGATGAAAAGTACAGCGTAGGAATATAGTCAATAATATTGTAATAAAGGTGACAGATGGTAAAGAAAAAGAGAAAATATGATTCAAAAACATTTTATAAATATAAAAGAATACATGTTAATTGCGGAAGAGTTTAAATTTTGTCCATATGTGCACGCACGCATACATGTACACACACATGCCTACCTACGCATTTCCCAAAATTGTATCATACTGTATCTTGGTTTATTTCTCTAATGTGTAAAAGCACCATCTCATCTTTCGCTTCCCGGTTTCCAGGTTTGCAATGGCTTGGAGCAGCCAAGGAAGCAGCAGCGTTCTGATCTCAATGGACCCGTGGACAATAACAACATCCCAGAGGTGATTTTCTCTAAGGATAAGAGTTGTGGCTTAGGATTCTGATGTTGGACCTGCATACCCCATCATGGTCTTCTCGGCCTCTCCATGATGTTCTCATCCCACCCAGTGCCTGGGAAGGTGGGGGGTTCAAGTCAAACAAAGTTGGGTGTCTCTGTAGGAGGAGGAAGGAAAGGTTCTTTCCTGTTCAGGCTCATACCACTGTGTGTTCATGTGTTGCTAATGGTGTATTTGTTGGCGGGGGGTGGGGGGTCATTTGTGCTCCCTGGTTTGACAGAAACTCATTATACTCCACTATCAGACAGTTATGTTCTAAGTCAGCGTTACTCAACTGTGGCACCATTGACATTTGGACCAGAACATTCTTTGTTGTGAAGGGCTGTCCTTTTCACTGTAGGATGGTTAGAAGTATCTCTGGCTTCTACTCACTATATGCCAGTAGCTCACAACCCCCTCCCCAAGCTGTGACAACCAAAAATGTCTACAGACATTGCCAAATGTCCCCTTGGGGACCAAAATCATCCCAGTTGAGAGCCACTGTTCTAAACCAACAACATGATTTTGAAAAACAATCCTGTACAAACAAACACTGCCTTGATGGAGGTTATTAAAATGAGGCCTTAATAAATAATTTATTTCCATTTTCTGTAGAACATAGTTTGGATGGGATTTTCCAGCTTTGGTGAAATAACTCTGGCCACCCCATAGAGTGGTGTCCAATCTCCTTTATCTTACTTTTAAAGACAAGCTCTGGTAATTCTCATGCCTACCAGTTGGAGAACCATTGGTTGTATGGTCTCTAGGCTCTCTTTTAGCAGTGGCAGGCTAATCTGGGGGTCCCTAAGTTTTAGATGATGGCCTTTGTACCCCATGTTTTCTCATGGGAATTGATTCCATATGTCCTGCCTAAACACCATGGTGCCTAAATGACATTGGTTTGCTTTATGGAGCAAGGACCATCAGTTTTAAGGAACATCAGTTACTCAGTGGGGTTTAACTTTTCACATATGGTACTCAGCCTAGATCTTATGGGCCATCTATTTAAAACTGTCATGTGTTTGTTTTCTTTTTTGTTTTTCTTTTCTTTTTTTTTTTTTTTTTTCATATTTCCTAACAGACAAAGAAGGTGGCATCATTTCCAAGTTTTGTGGCTGGTAAGTGACTTTGAATTTAATGTTTGGAAACAGTTGCATTTTTTTCTCCAAGCAAATGGTATTTTTACTTTTGTTTTCTCCTGCAAAGCTTGTTTAAAAAGCACACCTTCAAGATGAAAACAATATTATAATAAGAAAAGGTGCTTAGGCATTTTGTTGTTTGAGCACTTTGTAAGCCCATATTGTTATAGAGGGAGGGGGATTCAGTTGATTAGGGAACAGTAGACCATCCCATTTAATTACACCCTCAGTAATGGCCTCACACATGACACTGATGATTGAATTAATAGATTGAAATGTGTCTGTATAAGCAGCTAATTATGATCTAACACTTTTGATTACAGTGGATATAATTGCATCCAAATTCAGGCTGTTACTCCTTTTTTAGACTCTTCATTTCCCTCCGCTCTCCTGTCTTTTTTTTGAGGGGGTTAATACTGCATTTCGGCGTTCGATCAAAAAACCAGAACCAATCTGTTCTGTACCACTTGTTGGTGTGGGGAGAATGCCTGCTTGCCTTTTGGCATAACCAACTTTGCATTGTCTGAAGGGCTTCAGGGAACCTTGGGCCCTCCCTTTCAAAGGTCCTCCAACACCACTATAAGGAGTCTTTTATTTTTTTAAGATTTTTTTAATGTTTATTTTTGAAGGAGAGAGAGATAGTGTGAGCGGGGGAGGAGCAGAGAGAGAGAGAGACAGAATCGGAAGCAGGCTCCAGGCTCTGAGCTGTCAGCACAGAGGCCGATGCGGGGCTCGAACTCACAGACTGCGAGATCATGACCTGAGCCAAAGTCAGACATTCAACCGACTGAGCCACCCAGGCACCCCTTTAAGGAGCCTTTTAAATAGGATCTTTCTTCAGCCAGGAGGGTGTTTCCTCCTCTTGCTAGTGTTACAATAAACAGTGTGAATTTTATTAATTCTTTCAATAAGCTGGTAATTAATTTTTATGAAAATTTAAAAGTGCAAGGTAAATCAATCTTCAGAGATAAGTAACTTTAAAACCTTTCCTACCCTGGTTTTCTTTTTTAGTAAAGAAGTGACACCAGGGAAACTGAGGCCCCTCCAGTTCCCTTTCAAGGGACTAATTTGAACCAGGCTAACACAATTCAAACTGGTTGAAAACGAATTTATTGGCTCAACCCAATTTCAACAGGTTCAACATTGTATTGGCTCAGTGTGGCTCAAACTGGATATTAAAAACAGTTTTGAACTGTTGAAATCAATGTTATACCGTTCAAATAGACTTGGTTCCATTTCGACCAATTGAGGTAGGCTCAAATGGGTTTTGCCCAGCTGTTTACATGTGGTTCTAGGTAAGTTTTAGCAAGTTAAAACTGGATCAAACTGGTTTTCTTCAGGGCACAATAGGTTATGATAATTCTGGTCCAGCTGGCTAGTTGTGGTTTTTTCAGGACCCGATGACTGGCACGAAGAGACAACACCCATTCCATGCCCCCACTGTAGGGTTGATTGGGTTCCTGATTCAGAGGACTCGACATCTCATAAATAGGGAAAGATGTACACTTTCCTCGGTGGTCAGAATGCTGCAACGGGGTGTACCAGTCACAGTGTTTCAGTGAGGTGGGCTCTTGTGGGTCCGAGAAGCTCGCTTTTCAAAGTATCATGGTGTCATCTGGGCAGAGCTCCCTCAAACTGCTTACGGGAATGATTCGGATGTTAGATTCCCCTGGCTCTTGAGTCAGCCTCCTAGGTACAGAGGAGGCAGATGGAGAAGGATCAGGAAGCAGTATCAATGCCCAGGTGCTCTGAGAAGTACCTCTCACTTCTAGCATTCCAGAAAACTCACTTCTCTGTACCAGCTTATATATAAAATCAAAACAATGTTGGATGCCCCAAACCAATTCAGTGTGGCTAGAGCTGCTTGTGACCAGCTCAAACCAGTGTGGATAGCCTTAATTTAGAATTTCCTGTTAGCTATGCCCGTGCAATGGTTGTCAGAGATATTGGCCCGTGAGAATATGAGGGTCTGAATTCAACTGGGATGGCTCTTCCTTGATGGGTGTTTCACACCCTTGGGCTCCTGCCTAGCTCCTATACAGCTGTGTGTACACTCACGGAAGAATGCTCCTGCCTTATTCTTTTTGAGGAAGAAGCCCCATGTCTACTTGTACTTAGGAAACCTTGTGAATCTGTATGTTTCACATAAAAGACCTTGAAGACCTACTCAACAGACTCCTCCTTGTCTCTCATTGGCCAGAGCTGTACCATATGACCAGTGCCCTGGTCAACTTCAGTGTTGACTGGAGGATCAAGTATTTGGCTTTCCAGGAGGGCAGGGGAGAAGGTCTAGAAATGAGTATTGGGGTAACAAGCCCCCAGTGCCTACCCCAGTGCTACACCCAATCCAGCCAACAAGCATTTCAAGTGTGGGGGAACCTCCAGGGCTTGTTCAGTCTTCTGGTTGAAAGTCTGATTAGCTGAGAGGACCCAGTATAACTATGACAGGAAAACAGATCTCCCACCTCCTCTGGGTCTGAGAAATCACACTGGAAGAAAAGCTCCTTGGAGTTTTTATGAGGGATGGCCTTCAGTCCTACCTTATTTCACACCTAGTAATTGTTAATAGTAATGAAAAATAATAACAGTTACTATACAATGACAACAGACACCATCTTAACATCGACTGGGGGCTTAGTGTGCACCAGTGCCAGGGATGTGTGCTGTGCACCTGCTTCAGGTCAGCCACCACAGGAAGGGCAGATGCTTCCCCTCATTCTATAGGGTAGGAAAAATGAGGTTCAAGCAACTCATTTGAGGTCATTTGGTTGCTGATATTAGACCCATATCTGGGTACTTAGCAGCATAAATTCCTCACCAGGCTGGTTTCCTGCCTTCTTGACATGCCTTCATATACCACTACCATCAATAATGAGGCCGGGGAATTTTTTTTTAATGTTTATTTATTTATTTTGAGACAGAGAGCAAGTGGGAAAGGGGCAGAGAGAGAGGGAGAGAGGGAATCTCAAGCAGGCTCCATACTGTCAAAGCAGAGCCAACGTGGGACTTGATATCACGGACCACGAATCATGACCTGAGCTGCTATCAAGAGTTGGATGCTTAACCAGCTGAGCTACCCAGGTGCTCTTGAGGCCAGGGAATTCTTTTTGGGGGCTTACTTTGAGCCAGGCACAGCTCTTAAATATACTGACTCAGCAGTCCTCCTGATAACACTAAGAGGTAGGTGCTGTCACTGATGAGTAAATTGAGGCTCAGAGGGGGTAAGTCATTCACTCAAGATCACCAGGTAGTATGTGGCAGAGCAGGATTGGAACCCAGGTGGGAGTCTGAGCTCATTGTCCCCAAACTGTACTGCTTGAGCAACCCTTAGCATGCAGCAGGTGAGGAAAAAGAATAGAAAAAGAATGGAGAAGACACGTGGTTCAGACTCCAGGGAGTCCACAGGAGAACCTTCCAGAGGTCAGAGCCATTGGCCCCTCTCAGGCTCAGAGTCACAGCCCTCTCTCATCAGAGGCACCTGAGTGAAGAGGCCCCCATGACCACCATCTGCAGGAAAATACCCCAGGATCTGTTGATCTTCTTGGCTCCTCTCAGACCAGAAAGGTTGATGCTGCAGGGTGAATCTTGTGCAAGGGCCCATTGGACGGAGGACCCACTGCCTTCCCTGTGGGAGGAATCCTGGAGTGGCGAGGAATGGCGGGACCCCCAGGATATCCCCTTCTGAGGGACATAGAGGCTGGCAGTGGCATAAATCCAAGTGGACTAGGTGGTTGCCCACCTCTAAATGAGTATACATAAAAGGCTTTTCCATAAAACCAAAAAGTTGGTGCTGGCCCCAAAGCAATGGAGTCTGACAGTGGCAGCTTCAGGACAAAACAACAGAGGCTGATAGATTGTATTCTGTTCCTTACACTGTTCTCCTAATCCAACAGCCAAAGCTTATGCAAGATGTCCTAAGACACACCCCACCCCACCCCACCAACAGCTCTAGGCTTATGATAGAACGTTGCTTGTCCTCAGGTGCCAGGGCCCTGGGGTCCCTTACAACCTGTCTCTACTGTGTCAACTTCCCCCTTGTGCACTGGCCACTCATAGAACATGGGGGCCCCTGGCCCTGCTGAGCTTGCCCCTCACACCTTTTAGGGGTCCTCACCATGATAACGCCCCTTGGTTATTTTCATGCAGTGGGAACTTATGATCTGACCTTTTAAAATGAGCACTTGCGGTGAACCTGTTCAGATTAAGACTCCTAAAATGAAGACAGCTTACATCTCTTCTTCTCCAGCCTGTCAGAGGGGCCAGGCTCCTGAATCACAGAGCGGGCAGGCCTGGGGGACTGGTGGGCATGTGTCTGGGATGCTGTTGGTGGGAGGATGGGAGTAAGGTAAACCTGGGCTGTAGGGGCCCAGAGCATTCCAAAGGGAAGTTGTGAAAGCCAAAATAACTTTCCTTTTTGGAGGGCATCTGGGTGGCTTGGTCAGTTGAGTGTCTGACTCTTGATGTCAGCTCAGGTCACGATCTCACAGTCCATGAGATGGACAGTGAGGAGCCTTCTTAGAATTTTGTTTCTCCCTTTCTCTTTACCTCTCTCTCTCTCTCTCAAAATAAATAAAGTTAAAAAAAATGACTTTCCTTTTTTACAAACATTATTTGATCTTGTCTCCAGTTTTCCAAATGGAGTCGTGAATAGGGATTAGACAGATTTTAAAATAGGAACTTCTATTCACTGGAGGTTTGTTAAGATATTTCTGAGTAGTGCTTAGATCAAGCCAAAATCCCTAAGAATTAAAAATGCATTCTACCCTGGAAATCCTTATTTCCCTTCTCTATCTGCACATCCCTGTACTTTTCCCTTTTCCATCTGCCCATCCCAGACCCCCGATCCCTTTCTGGAATAGAAGTTACTGTTAAGTCTTTTGTGAATCCTTCCAGAAATTTCTTGGACATATATAAAACTATAGACCCTTTTCTTAAAAATAGATATTACACTGGGACAAATGGGTCTGTACTTTGCTTTTTCATTTCTTGCTACATCTTGGAGATAACAGCTCTAGAACCACCTAATTGTTAAGTGACTGCCCAGGATTCAGGTTCATGGACATATGATGGGTGTTAATGAGTCCCCCGTGGATTGTTTGGTTGTGTTTAGTCAGTGCAGCAGTGAGCAGCTTCATGGATATGTCTCTGTGTCCATGTATGAGTTCTCTTACAGAAGCCATTCCTAGATAGAGCAGGGTTACAGTCTGCCACATGCCAATTTGGGTAGAAATGGCCCAAGAGGAAGACAGGGTTGTGTGTGAGAATGCTGGTTTACCAACACTGCATGCCATCCAACCGTTTGGTCTTAGCCAGGCCAACGGATGAAAAGTGATATATTCTTGATGTTATGTGCACGTCTTCCATTGGAAGTGAAGCCAAATGCCGTTTCATGTGTTTACAAGCTGTTTGTGTTGATTTTCCTGCGTGATGTCTGTTTGTCTCCTTTGCCCACTCCTCTGTTGGATTTTTGGTGTTTGTTATTGATTTGCACTGTTCTTTACATATAAAGGACATTTGCCCTTTGATTTATATTGTAAAAGTTTTCCTTAAGCTACTGTCATCTTTTGCTTTTTTGCATTTTTTAAAGTTTTTATTTGGGGCGCTTGGGTGGCTCAGTTGGTTAAGCATCCAACTTTGGCTCAGGCCATGATCTCACGGTTGGTGGGTTCAAGTCCTGCGTTGGTCTCTGTGCTGACAGCTCAGAGCCTGGAGCCTGCTTCAGATTCTGTGTCTCCCTCTCTCTCTCTGCCCCTCCCCTGCTCACACTCTCTCTGTCTCCTTCAAAAATAAACATTAAAAAATATTTTTAAAAAGTAGAGTTTTTATTTACATTCCAATTAGTTAACACACAGTGTTAGCTTCGGGTGTACAATATGGTGATTCAGAACTTGCATACAACACTCAGTGTTCATCACAAATGTACTCCTGATCCCCGTCACCTTTTAACCCATCCTCCCCACCTCCCCTCTGGTAATCATCAGTTTGTTCCCTATAGTTAAGAGTCTTTTCTTGGTTTAATTCTCTCTTTTTTTCTCTTTGCTCCTTTTTTTTCCCTTAAATTCCACATATGAGTGAAATCATATGGTATTTGTCTTTCTTTGTCTTATTTCAATTAGCATAATACCCTCTAGCTTATCCATCTATATCACTGCAAATGGCAAGATTTCATTCTTTTTATGGCTAAGTAATATTCCTCACACACACACACACACACACACACACACACACACACACACACACCACATCTTCTTAATCTGTTCATCAAGTCAGTAGACACTTGGGCTCTTTCCATAATTTGGCCATGGTAGATAATACTGCCATAAACATTTGGGTGCCAGCAGGTACCCCCTTTCAATTCGTACTTTTGTATTTTGGGGGTAAATACCTAGTAGAGCAATTGCTGGATCATAGGGTAGTTCTATTTTTAACTTTTTGAGGAACCTCCATATTTTTACTTTGTTGAACATTTTATTAGGCAACTGTATGCATCTTTTTCCTTTGAAGTTACTAGGTTTTTGGGATTAGTATGACCTTTACACTCTTACCATTATTTTTTTTCCTTATAGAACTTTTATGACTTTAATGAATTACATATTTGATTTGTCCAGAATTTATTTTGGTATATGGATCCAGAAGGAGTTACATTTTAAGCATTTTCTTCCAAACAGCTATTTGTGCCAAAACTATTCCATGAATTTCATTCCTCACTGAAATGAAATGCTGCCTTTGTCATATAATAAATTGTCATATACATCTAGGTCTGTTTCTGGATCTCCACTGAGGTCCCAGAACCAGGCTGCTTTATTTGACTGGGGATTTACCTACCATGCATTTTATTACCTGGAAGGCTGATGTCTGTCTTCTGTCACTGTCATCCCCGTTCAGAACTTCCCTAGATCCTCTTGCATATTTATTTTTCCATAGAAACTTTAGAATTAGCTTATATAGTTACAAAAATTCCCATTGGCATTTTTATTTGGCACGCATTACATTTATATTAGTATATGAAATGGCAGAAGCCTCCCTTTGAAACACTGGTTGGGAAATCTAGATCCTGCTGATGTCTCTCTCTGGCCAACAGCCTCATCAGTGAACTTGGAAGTGGAGCCTTCTCTGTTCTAAACAGCTGTAGTCTTGGGGGAGCCCCTGAGTCAGAAGTGCTCAGCTGCCCCTCGATTCCCCACCCTCAGAAACTAAGATAATAAATATTTGTTGTTTTCAGGCTAAGTTTTGGGATCATTTGTTACATGTATATAGATAACTAATATACTATATGTTTTAAAATAAAGTGCATCATGATTCTTACTGATTTTCAGATAAAATGCATCATGATTCATATTATCAGGACTGTAGTGTTTTTACATTTGCACCTTCTTTTTCCTATGCCCCAAATCCCTGTTCTCAAGGACATCAACATAATTCTGCATCTGTTTTATTTCTTCAATCATACAATAGTCTCAGAATAACAAGACCAACATTGCCAAGGACATGTGATTATAGATACAATTCAAGATCATTTGCATTGACTTTGGTCTTTAGAGGATAGCCCAAGAGGGATGTGCCATCAATTTACTGTGTTTTAAAATCATTCAGAATAGTTCTTCTTTCCATTATTATGTCACAAATGCATACTGCATACATATTTAGATGGATTTTTCTTTTAATTCTTAGGAGTTTGCTTTTTTCACTGAATTTGGTTTTATAATTATATAAAATAATTACATGGTTCTAAAGTCAAGTATGCAAAACAGGGTGTGTGCAAAGATGTCTAGTTTCTTACCCTTTTATCATACACCCCGAATCTTTTCCTTCCAGTAGAGATAACCAGTTTTAACATTCGAAGATTTATCTTAGGTAAATCTTCCCCTTTCTTAGGTAAAAGGTAATGAGTTAGAGATACCCTTTTCTCCATCTTGTTCTTTATGCTTAACACTAAACCCTGGAGATTTTGCCAAAGTTCCACACAGTGCAGACCAATAAGTAGAGGTATTCTGTGCTGTTCTGTAGACCTGTACTGTGTGGATGGATATCCCCTATGTGGGAATGTTAGGATGGTTTCCAGGGCTTTGCTCTTATAAATACTGCTGCAGAGAGCTGCTTTGTCTATGCCTTTCCCCATTTTTGCCAGTTTTTGTATTCATTTTCCTTTTTCTGCGCTATAATTCTCCTCAGGTACAAGCTTATGCTTAGGACCTGCCTTGGGCAGATCTGTGTACTATTTTGAGCTTGGCTTTGGCCTTCCTTGACTCTTTCTCTTCCTCCTGGCAGCCAGTGACTTCATCTCGCTTATTGGGTGTCCAATGTTCCACACTGTGGAACTTTCAAATCCTTTCCTTCAGTGATGACCCAACCTGTCCTGCAGCCTCAGGCATGTCGTCTCCCCATTGAATGTTCCAGGGCTCTGGTTTCTCAGCGTCTTCTTGTTTATATCAGCCTTCTTACAGGGTCACCTTTAACAGAGGCTTCATAGAGGCACAGCTCAGCCCATGGCAGTGCAGGGGTGTCTGGCTCTGGGACACGCTGGTGTGGTGGCGGGGCTGGGGGTAGTATTCAGGGCAGGAAGAACCCTTCCAGAGCCTGGAGACCATGCCCCAGGTCTGCGGGGAGAAGGTCTAACCTGAGGTTCAATTTCACAGCTCTGAGGTTCATCCCCTCCTGCCTCCTCTCCTATTCTTGACACCTTCCCTGGGCCAGCTCTTGTGCTTATCTCCGTGGCTTGCCTGGCATGTGGCTTTGGCACTTTGCCTGCTCCTAGCCTCTCCTCAGAGGGCTGTGGCCCCTCACCCCAGCTGAGACTGTTGAACATCCTGTATGTGCTGTTGAAACTCACTGAATCTGATGTGTTTTCTCTCCTGTGTCTTCCATTCTCCCCTCTGCTGGCTTCTGAGTGCATCTGTCCCAACCTGCATGTGTCTGTAGCCACCAATCCGCCTTCCTCTTCTTCTACACCAGACTTTGGGAATGGTTGTCTCATTCTGCACACCTCTCCTACACTCCACAACCCCCTGGCTGGCTCCTGCCCTGCCCTGGTGTTCTCCAAAGCAGCTCTCTAAGGTCACCGCTGGCTTCCTGGTCACTATGCACCAGAAGCATGAGGGATCCTTTCTCCTCCTGCCAGCTTGGGCACAGCTGGGGACGCCCCTCTGGGCACAGAGTGCCAGAGCTTGATAGAGCTGGGTCCTGGGCCCTTTCCCCACCTACCCCACCCCTTCTCCCAAGGATTCTTCTGTGTCTGCAGCTTCACCTGCCACCAGGAGTTCAGTAGGACTCCTGAGTCCAGCTGTCTCCTGAGCTTCTTTGGAAGAAGCTCAGGTTCCTGCATCTAGATGTGCCCAGAATCCCCAAGCCCAGCCGCCTCCCAGCGTCCCCTCCTCAGTGAGATGAGCTTTGTCCATCTAGTCACACAACCTGCTTTCCAGAACTCCTCGTCCTCACCTCATATTCCAGACTGTGAATTGAACCTCCAGAATGGACTCAGTCTATCACTGTCTCTCTGGCACCATCATTACCCTCATCCACACCATCATCACCACTATCATCATCATCACCACCATCATCATCATCATCACCACCATCATCATCACCACCACCATCATCATCATCACCACCATCATCATCACCATCATCACCACCATCATCACCATCACCATCATTACCACCATCATCATCACCACCACCATCATCACCATCACCATCATCACCACCATCATCACCACCATCATCATCACCATCACCATCATCATCATCACCATCACCATCATCATCACCATCACCATCATCATCATCACCATCATCATCACCATCATCATCACCACCATCATCACCATCACATCACCATCATCATCATCATCACCATCACCATCATCACCATCACATCACCATCATCATCACCATCACCATCATCACCACCACCATCACCATCACCATCACTGTCACCATCACTCACTTGCTAGGACAGCTGTAGTAGCCTCCAAGCTGCTCTCCCTTCTTCCCTTCTGTGGTTTGCCTCTATGCAGCCAGAGTTGCTTTCTAAAAACAGTGGTCAGGCCACTGACCAATACTCTTTAGTGACAGTCCTTGGTGTAGCTCCAGGACCCTCAGGCCTGGCTGGCACTCTCTCTGCAGCCTCAACTTGTTTTGACTGCTGGCCCACCCCATGTACCTGGGCAGTTTGAACATTTTGTAGTTCTTGTAAGATGCTGTACTTGGCCACCCCAGGGGCTTTGCACTGCTCTTGCCTGAGCCTGGAAAGCTCTCTTCTCCTTTCTGTCTCTGGCTTTTTTGATTGCTTTGCATCCTTCAGACCTGAGTGCAAAGAGCAGCTGCCCCAAATTCCTCTAGAGGGCAGGCTTCCCTGTTGCTTCTTCCCTGGCACAGTGTCCTTCCTCCATGGCGTTCATCATGGGTCATCCTGATGCATTTATTTGCTGACTGTGGGAGTGATGTCAGCCTGTGAGCTCCATGTTTTCTATCCTCATGCTCAAAAATGCGTAGTACCTGAATCAATGGCAGTGGTCTTGTGCAAAGCCATTTGACCCTGTGCGTACTGTCCTTATTTGTAAAATTGGGACATTGAGATCTGCTTCATGAGTTGTTGAGCACCGAATGGATCTATACCTTTGTGACACACAGAGGTGTGGTGTGTCAGGGGGTGGGGGCTCTACTCGGTGACCTTTCAGATGCACACCCACACTCCCATCCTTGGCTGTGCTCTGGCTCTACCCAGCTGCCCCCTGGATCCAAGACAGAAAAAGGCACAGGCCTTGGAGTTCATGTGATCACCTGGGCCAGGCTACTGGTTCGAAGCCTCTGTCCACCACCCACCTCATGATCATTGCCCCCAAAGGTGTCAGGGACAGGGGCCTCCAAGGCCTGACTCTATGGGACGCCCCACTTCCCTGTTTAGAGAGGTTGGCAGAGCTTAGATTTTCCAACAGGTGTTTTCATATGGAGGCTTCCCCCAGCAGGAAGGAGCCTGCTGCCCCCTATTCTTCTTTGTCCAAACTTGGCAGATACATTCTACATACACTTATGTTTGTATAATATATGTCATAACAAGAAAATTAAAAAGGAGAAATCACTCTCTGGGGAGATGGGATCTCCTTTAAACCTCTCTTTATTCTTTTGTTGTTCTGTCTCCCTCTGGTGGTCTTGGCATAGTGTTAGTTCAAGAGTTGGGCCAAATTAGAGCAATTTGTGCTCAAACATGTAGGGCCAGCTGCTTTAGTATTGTAATGAAGCTCTTTGATTTTTGGTTCTGCATTTCATGATTGGAGTTGAGAGCAGTGTCTGTGAACTGAAATACGCCCCCTCCCCACACCGGCCGCTCTTCTCGGCTTCCTAATAAATGTGCAGGTAGGAGTAGGTCTGACAGGCAGGATGCTGGAGGCACCGTTTTGTTTTGTATTGTTTCCTTTTTGAAAAAAAAAGAACAAGGCAGGAATGACAAGAGCCTCCCGCAGAGGGAGGCGGCGGAGGTGGGCATCTGTCGGAGTTGTAACAAAGACCTGAATTTTTCACTGGCTTCTTCCCAGGGAGCAGGCGTCCATAGGTGCTGGTGGTAGACCCCATTGCCCGGGATGGGGTGTCCTCACAACACAGGAGTCTGTGCCCCCTGATCCGGCAGGGCTTATTCGAGTGGTGGGAGAGACGGGGCCAGCTTTTAATATATCTATTTAGGGACATAGATTTAAATGGGAAATGAGCTTCAGAAAGGTCTGGCGAGCTGCCCATGTTCACCCTGGGAACTGGTAAAAGTGGCCTCAGAGGGTGGGAGTCAATTCAAAAGGCAAGGCCTACCTCCGTGCCCCAGGGATGGGCTCCACAGAGTGCCATTCGACTCCCACCCCACAGATAGGGCATGAAGACCCTTGCCCAGGCCCAGATCCCTCCCTGAGTGCTGGCTGAGGGTGTGGGTGGGTGGTTACCCCAGGCTGCAAGGACCACCCAGACTTTCCCACAGAACGCAGAGGCACCATCTAGTGGTCAGTAATGGTCATTGCAGGGAGGACGGGTGGCTTGGGCCCAGCTATGGGGTGACCTTGGGCAAATGATGGGCACTTGGAACCACACTCACTGGAGAGAATGAGGCCTGAGGGGAAGATGGGGTGAGATAGTAGAAATACACATACTTCAGTCAGAAGCCCTGACGGTCAGGGTGGAAGGTGCTGCCATGTGATTGGCAGTCCTCTTGCCCTCTGTGGGGGTGACATCTGTCTTCCCCTAGCTGGTGACAGGTGCCTGTGTGCCTGCAGTGCACACCAGGGCTGCTGATGGATGGACAGGGAGGGGTTCCTCCCTCCATGCCCCTCCCCATTCGGCAGCCACCCCTCTCCTGTCCCCTCTTCCCCTCCCTTGGTGTCCCCAGCCCTGGCCAACTGGAGAAAATTTGTCATCTCCAGAGTGAGGACCAAGGCACCTGAGATGGAAGGAGCAGGTGGGAGTCTCGCCCTTGGGACCTGGGGCTGCGTGAGAAAGCTGACACTGGCCTGGTCTCCCAGAGGGCTTTGCTTCTAAGATGGCGGGGAGGGTGAGTTCTTGTGTGCTGGAGATCAGGCATCCCCACACTGACTGCTCTTCAGTGTGACCTGGGGGGCAGGGGTGTAGTGCAGATTCCCAGGCCCCACTCCGGGTCCACCGAGGCAGAATTTCTCAGATGGGGCTGGGGACTCTGCAGGCCCCTTGGTCTCTGAGCATGATTCCAGACACAGAAGGAACTGCTTGGGATCTTCTTCTCTCCCTCTTTCTGTCCTCATGTGCTGCAGCTTCAGGTGTTTTAAATGACCTGCCACATCCCCCTACCCCCTCCGGTACAGGGTTTGGAAAAGGTTTGCACCACTTTGTATCTGCAGCCGGGAGGTTCCTCATGTTGATGATGGTGGAGGCCACCGTTTGGGATGTGGCTGCCTTTGGGTCTGGTCCCCACTTTGTCACTTAATATCAGCCTGGTCACAGCATCCCTTTGTCCTGTGAGCCTCGGTGCACTGTCCTGCAGCCTGCTCACAAGGCCATGTGAGCGCGTTAGCTGGCCTTGAACACTGCCTGCTGTCATCGCTGCTGCCTCCCTCGTCTGGTGCTCGAGGCCCTGCCTCAGCTAAGTGCCATGTATGACTTCTGTTTTGAGTTAGGTGCAAATAAAAGCTATGAATTCAGCAATTAATGTGTTGTACTTTATATGCTTTTAGTGTTTATGAAGCTTATCCTATTAATCTTAATTTTGTGAAAACCCTAAGGAGATAGAAATCAGGAATTCCCCCTCAGCCCATTTTGCTGGTGAGAAAATAGAGGCAAACAAAAAGAGAGGAAGTGAGAGGAGAGAGGGAGAGGAAGAGGACTGTCCAAAGGGCACAAAGGAGGGTGTCAGTTTCCCAGAACACCCCAGAAAACACTCCTTTTCAAGTATCTCCCTTCCCATCATTTGGGTCCTGTGCCCCTTAGCTTCTGCGAGCAACCTTTCCCCTTCTCATCAGATCCGGACTGAGTCCCAGTCACCTCACACCGGGTTTTGCTTCCTGCCTCCTACTTCCTGTCTGAAAAAACCTTACTTTTTCCTTTGCTTTGTTTACCCAACCATCTGACAGAGGGCACCTCCCAGCCTTGTCCCAGTCATTGCCATGGCTATCCCAGCCCTGGGGACACAGCCTGGCCCTCAACACTGACAGGCAGGAGGGGGAGAGGCAGGTGCCTTCCCTCTCTTCCGAATCAGGAGGACCAGCCAGTTCCCTGCCCCACCCAGCACAGATCCCCCAGGCCTTGTTGCAATATTAAAACAGTCATGACGGTGACGTAACTTGGTGAGCCCTTCTCTGTGCCTGGTGGGTTGCTAAGCCCTGGCTGGCGCTGCCTCACTGCACCATGCGTGGGCCCTGGGGTGAGTGGTCCTGGGGTCACAGGCCTGGGGAGTTGCGGGTTCAGAGGTGTGGCCCCTCTCCTGGATGGCCCTTCTGGTCTTCAGGTCTCTGAGAGGCCTCAGCCATGGGTCTCCCCTGTCACTCTCCGCACAAGAGTGAAGACGCTGGTCATGGAGCAGGGCCATGCTCCGGGGGATGCGGGGTGCCAGGCCACTTGCTGCCAGGATTACCTTCCTCTCGGGTCTCGACTCCTCTTTCTCTTGTGTTTGGGCTTGTGGTAATATAGGTGCTTTATTACCTTGATAATTTAAAGTGCCTGCCCACAGAAAGCACCGCATTGTATCTGCGGGCCCAGGTGCCATGGTGGCCACTTCATCTCGACTCCCCACTGGGTGCACAGGCCCGGTTATGAGGTGTGGCCCTGGGGGGTCAGAGCCACAAGCGCTGCTCATGTGGCGTTCATGTGTGTGTGTGTGTGTGTACGTGCGTGGGTGGGTGTGTGCATACCTGTGTGTTGTGTGTGTGTGTGGGGGGGTGAGGGCTTGTTGATCTGTGCTGGACTTTTGGTGAGGAGAGTCTGGGAGGAGCCCTCAGAGGTCCTACCACCCAGGTACCTGTGATGGGCTGGTTCTCTCCCACCAGAGCCAGTGCCGACTGGACTGAAGGCCAGAGTGGGTGGCCTGGGAGGAATGTGGGTCAGCTGGGCTGGAGGAGAAGTCACCATCCCACAACAGAGGACCGCCACTGGCACTGACCTTTGGGGAAGGTGGTGGTAACAGTGGCATGAAAAACGTTTGATCTATACATGCATCAGGGGTCGGTATGCTTTTCTTCGGTGTCTTTTAAGCACTAAAAGAGGAAGCTTATAGACCTACCAGAAGCTAGGATAACCCCCGGACCCTCCCACCCACCTTCCCTCAGCTCCCAACCTCCACCCCAGTCCCTCCTACCACCAGGCCCTCATGCCCCCCTACCCCATCGAGACCCCCTGCACCCATTCCCATTCTGCCCTCACTGACCCCCTGAACGCTTTGGCTACCCACCTTCGCTGTCACAGGCAGCCTCCTCCAGACCCAGCAATGTCACCTGTGTGGGAAGAACTTTTCCAGAGACACGGATGTGGTGGGGAGGCCATCCCAAAGGGCCCAGACCCACAGTGTGGACATTGGAGGGAAGGGGACCCCCTTTGTCATGTCTCCTCCTACCCAGCCCCCAGCCCAAGTCTCCTGAAGGGACCCCTTCTCTTGGTTCTGTAGCAGGCGATGCTTCTTTCCTCCAGACATGGACGACAGAGCTGGGGCCGGGTGAGGGGCTTCAGGCTTGCTGAGAGGTGTTGCCAGCAGCCTGTGGAAGTTTCCAGAGTATCATCTATGGGGAGAGCCAGGGAGGTCCTGAGGCATCAGTGGCTTCTGCAGATAGTGCTGGGGGGTTGAGGGCTGGAGCCTTGGGATTGGTTCCCTGAGGGTTTGCTAGAGACTTCCACAAGTGTTATCAAAGATCCCTGGAGTAAACCACTGAGCACCCAAGAGGAAGGGGTACATCATCTGGGGGCTCTGCGGAGGCTGTCAAGGTCAGTGGGGAGAAGGGGCGGGGTCCCCAGGACAGTGGGGTCAGGATGGGAGGGCCCCCACCATTCCATGGGGCATGACCTGGGGCATTCCTAAGTTGGAACCTGCCAGGGCCTGGTATTATTAATAGGTTTCTTTCAAACTTCAGAACACTTCACCTTGTTCTAAAGCACTTTATAAGGGGCACCTGGGTGGCTCAGTCGGTTAAGCATCTGACTTCAGCTCAGGTCATGATCTCACAGTTCATGGGTTTGAGCTCTGCATTGGGCTCTGTGATGACAGCTCAGAGCCTGGAGCGTGCTTCGGATTCTGTGTCTCCTTCTCTCTCTGCCCCTCCCCTGCTCGTGCGTGCTCTGTCTCTCTCTGTCTCTGTCTCTCTTTCAAAATAAATAAACGTTAAAAAAAAATAAAGCACCTTATAAAATTGGCTTTAGTGCAGGAGCCGTGGCACTGCTGTGGAAGAGATGACAGCGGTTCTGTATCTGTGGTTTCCCCACATGTGTGTGAGTCTGATGTGTGTGCCCCTGGGTATGGATCTTCAGGCAGACAATGTAGACTAATGCACACATGCTATGACCCGCTTTGGAGCTTTAATCTCATGTCCACAGAGCTGAGATTTGTTCCAGTGAAAGCGTGATGTACGCTCCCCCTCCTGGGGCATCTCAGCTTTGTGTGCCCTTTTCTCCTGTGGATTAAAGAGAACTAAAGTTTCAGAATCATTTAGAAAACTTGCCCTGAACCCATGGTGGGCCTGGTTTCAGGGAAGTTGCACAATCACTTCTCAGGGTGAAAGCCTGCTCACTACAGGCCACACACTGGGCTCCTGGCACCTGAGCGGCCTGGTGGGCGTGTGGGCTGGAGCCGGGGCCCCAGACTCTGGGGTCTGCTGACGTCGGGATGAGGCCAGTGAAACTCTCCTTGTCCCCTCACGGACACATACCTCTGAATGGGAACACTGTGTTTTGGAGCTCAGGGACTTCTGTCTGTATCCTGAGAGCAATCAGAGGCCCCGTGGAGTTTATAGCAGGGGAGGATAAAAGATCAGGTCTCCCATCTAGAAGGACCTCTGGTGGCAGCATGGTCTGTGTGGAAGATTCATGTCTTAGTCCTGCCACTGTAACAAAACACCAGAGGCTGTGGCGGTTTATAAACAACAGACATTGATTTCTCACAATTGTGGAGGATGGAACTCCAAGGTCAGGGTGCCCGCGTGGTCGAGTTCTGGTGGGAGCCCCCTTCCAGGCTGCAGATGGTATTTTTCTATGTCCTCCTGTGGCAGAAAGAGGGCAAGGTGTTCTCTGGGGTCCCTCTTATAAGGGCACGGACCCCATTCATGAGGGCTCTACTCTCCTGACCTAATCACCTCCCAGATGTCATATTTCTAATAGCATCACATTGGGGCTTAGGGCTTCAACATAGGAAATGAAGGGACACAAATGGGCAACTGGAGAAAGACTCAGGATAGGTGTGGTGGCAAAGTGGACAGCACTCAGGGGATGGGTTGGATATGGATGTGAAGGCTATGCAGCTGGGAGGGTGGTGGTGTCCAAGAGGAAGAACCAGGCTCAGTGCCCGGATGGCGGTGGGATATTGGGACTTTGCTTTGGACGTGTTGAGATGGGGCCATCCCAGGAGAGCCAGCAAGCAGGCTGCTGAGTACATGGGGTTGGGGTTTGGAGAACTACAGTACCCCTCATCAGCAAGCAAGTGGTCATGGAAGCCCGAGGCACTAAGTCCCCAGGATGTCAGCATTCTGTGGCCTCGTGGAGGAAGGGGTACCTGCAGAGAGCCAAGAAAGAACAGCCAGCGACAGAGGAGGACACTGAGTGACAGGCAAGTGAGGAAGACATGTCTCAAGGAGGCAGGTGACACGATGACCAGAAGGCCCACTGAATGTGAGGGCACTGAGGTTGTGTGCAGCTTTAGTGTGGGGGACATTGGAGCAGGGACACAGCGGTTAGGTTGGGATGTGCTGAGGCAGTTCTTTTCAGATATTTGCCTTCGAGAGGGAGGAGGGAGGGGGCCCACTGGAGGCGGGGATGGGTGAAGGAGGCTTTGGAACCCGCCAGGGGACACTGGAGGGTGTTTAAAAGCCCTGAGAAGACCCAACTCATAGGACTTGACTCTGAGAGGGATGGGGTCACAGGTGATCCTCAGCCCCCAGTGGGGACCCACTGCCTCACAGAACCCTGGGAAGGAAGACTGCTTAGATGGCCTGTCCCTCAGGGAGCACAGGTGACACTCTGTCAGGTACAGTGAAGGGGGAGGGGCAACTGGAAGTTCCAGAACATGGGGGAAGCTATGAAATGGTGCTTGCATAGTGGGAGAGGAGTCACTTCTCAGAGGAACCTCTCAGGGTTGCCAACAAGTTTTGAGGGCATTTTGGTCCATGAATTTGTAATGGAACCAACTTGCCTTGTTGGGCGTCTCTCTTTCCAGCTTCAGGCCTCCCAGAGAATGGGTGTTTGGAGTTCTGTTGAGTCCTTGGGGCGGGGGCAGAGGTTCAAGGGCAGTGGGCAGATGTTATGGGACTGGTGAACGGTGGCATCTGGGCTAGGCGAGTGGATACTTTGAGAAGCAGAGTGGGTCAGAGATGAGAACATGAAACAGCTGGCGGAGGGGACTGCTGGCCCTGGGGCCTGGGGAGCCACAGGATAGCCAGCCCTGGGGACACTGGAGCGAGGGGGAGCCTGAGAACCAGAGCCAAGGGCCCTCACAAGGAGGGATCTGGCCAGAGGCAGGCAGGGAGAGGGAAGAAGGCCGTGTGACCTGGAAAGGAAGGTGGGTGGGTCTCAGAGGCAAGCTGAGTGATGGTTACAGACTACGGACTCAGGACTGTGCTTGCTCATTAGACATATTGCCTGTGCCTGCTTTTGTCCTACAGGTGCAGAGGTGCCTAGGACAGACAGACCGCAAAGCCCAAGATATTTTGCATCTAGCCCCTTAGAAAAGGTTTGCTGATCTTACCTCCAGCTGCCTGTCCAGGACAGGAGCCACTAGCCATATGTGGCTATTTCTATGTAAATTAGTTAGATTGTATAAAATTAAAAAATTCAGTTCCTCTGGGGCTCCTGAGTGGCTCAGTTGGTTAAGCGTTCAACTCTTGGTTTTGACTCAGGTCATGATCTCACAGTTTGTGGGTTCGAGCCCCGCATCAGGCTCTGTGCTAACAGTGTGGAGTATGCTTGGGATTCTCTCTCTCTTCCTCTCTGTCTCTGCTTCTCCCCTGCTCACACTCTCTGTCTCTAAATAAATAAATAAACTTAAAAAAATATTCAGTTCCTCTTGCAGTAGCCACAGTTCAAGTGCCCCAAAGCCATACATGGCTGGCAGTTCCTGTACTGAACCGCACGAAGATAGAACATTCAATATCATGGCAGGAAATTCTGTTGACAGCGCTGGCCTAGAGGCAGCAGGTGGAGCAAGCACCATGTCACCCAGCCTGGACCTGAGGTGTATGGGATGGGGGTGCCCACCCAGGCATGTGACAGGGCCAGAATCCTACAGTGCAGAAGTGGAGGAGAAAGCCCCAGAAGAACTGTAGGGTAGCAGGCAGTGTCTGCTCACTGTCCTGAGTTCCAGAGGGCTCTGGGGCAGGCATGGAAATGCTGCCCACTTGGGGACAGGGCATCTCTGGGATTGTAGCAAGTGGCTGTCACCATGGAGGCTGAGGTGCCTTGAGTGACCTGGAATTGTCCTCCTGTATCATGCATGTAGAGTTTTCTGACCGGGGTGTTGATTTTGTGAAACTACTTATACCAGGCACTGTGTAGTGAGGAGGGAAGCAGACTGGCCTCCCTCTGCTGGCTGCAGATGGGCAATGGTTCAGCCCTTCTCCTTTGTCCCCTGTCCCTGCTGCCTTGTTCCTTTGTCCTCTGGGAAGATGCTAACTGTGTCCTCTTCAGTTCCAGGGCCCTGCGAACCAGAAGACCTCATTGATGGGATCATCTTTGCTGCCAACTACCTGGGGTCCACCCAGCTGCTCTCAGAACGTAACCCTTCCAAAAACATCAGAATGATGCAGGCACAGGAGGCCGTCAGCCGGGTCAAGGTACTGGTGGGCTCAGCAGAGCCCTGGTTCACTGTGGGGAGGCACTGGAGTTGGGAAGGGGGACGCAACCACCCTCAGCAGGGAGAGCGGGAATGCCTGAGGCACCTGGAGAGGCCAAGGGAGACTTTGGCCTGTCTAGAAGAATGCTGGGCTAGGGACAGAGGCTGCTGGCTCCTTAATGAGGAGCCACCACCGGGCCACTGGAGACACAATTTTTAAAGGTTCCACCACATTCCATTCATAAAACACATTTGTGTGGAGGCTCAAATCCCATTTTGATGGTCTGTATATCTTTGGCACCAAAGTGCTTGCAGAAGGGGAAACAAAGGAATCACATTTTTCGTTTAAATAGAAATTTCTGACGTATTTGCTGCTCTGGGTACCCATTGAATCGCCTGGTTTTGAACACCGGGTACAGACGGGCAGGAGAAAGATGAGGCCAAGTCAGCAAAACTAAGGGGGTCAGGAGAGAAGGGCGTGGTGGCTTGAGGAGGTGCCCCTCTGGGCAGTTCAGGGTCTGTGGATGCTGCTGGCCTCTATAGGGTGAGAAATCATGTCAGACCCCTCCCCCCCTCTTTTATAGAGGCAAAGGGGTCTGTGATGTGAGCCCATGGTGGTCAGGAGAGGAGATGCACAGAGCCCCGGGCCCTCCTGCCCAGACCCCAGTCCTGCTCCCCTGCCTAGAGCCTGACGCTTTTCTGCCAGTTCTGCATCTCTCTGTCCTTAGTCTTACCCTCGTAGATCTGGGTGGCTGTTGGTAATTTCCAGCGCTTGGGGGACGTGTGTGGGCTTTTCTTGGTCAGTGTGTGTGCTCCCCGAAGTGATGGCTATGCACCCATCCTGCCCCTGCCCCTTTCCTCTGAGCACAAGGTCTGAGTCCCAGGGTGTTAACCATAAGTCTAAAATAACTTTGCTGCCCTTCCTTCTCTTCCTTTCTTTCTTCCTTTGTCTGTTTTTCTTTTCTCTTACATGCTGCTCAGAGGATGCAAAAGGCTGCTAAAATCAAGAAAAAAGCGGTGTGTAGGACCAAGGGGTTTGCTGGTGTTTCTGGGCTTTGTCCTATGCAGTTTGGGGGGCGGTCCTATTTGTAAGAATACAAATCATGTGGCAAACAGCTTTTTCCTCCTCTTCCCTTGGTAGATAAATAGATTTTTGAACAAAACCACAGACACTTTTTTTTTTAACCACCCACTTATAGAAGAACCTCATCATTGCCCTTGTTACGTTTTTGTTCAGTCTCTCATGCCAGAACATGGTTAATGCTGTGACGTTACTGTTTCCCATCAACAGCTTTCACATGTAGCATTTCACATGACCATGTGACGCATTGAGTGCTTCGGCCTCCTGTACAGAATTAATTAAATTGTTCTGATATTTAAAGACTCATTAAGTTTAATTTACTAAATCAGGATGATGAGAAGGTCAGCTTGTCCATGAGTTGCGTTCTCCACTGGTAAGAGTTTCTGGAGCATGAGCAAACTTTAAAAAAATTGAGGTGACCCCCTGGTCATTTGTTTGTAAAACTGGTCATTTAGTAAATGCTGGGTCCTCCCGATACAGGAAATCTCAAATACTTGGCGTCGGAAGACGCTCACTTGGTGCAGGTGCAGTCTTGGTGCTTTGACAGCAAGAGATTTAGTCCTCCACCCTCATCTAGGACACCTGTTTTCTGTCTGTGTGGCCAGAAGAGCCTGTCTGGTGGCTCCCTTCCTCCTGCGGTGAGACTTCTCTCCCCGTGACATTTGCTCTTTGTCCCGCGGTGTTTCCTAGGACAGGAAGGAACTCAGCCATCTCCCTCTGCCCAAGCCGGCTTTCTGCTGGGAGCCTCCAGGCAGTGCAGATGGGTTGGCTTTGCAGACCTGTAATTGGGGTGTGCTCCCCCGCCCCACCAAGGAGGAGGTGTCCCTTGCCTGCAGTTGTCCGGTGCACCCCTACACCCCTGTGCCCAAATACCAGGCAGCTGGAACAGGGCTCTGTTGGTGCCTGGTCCTCAGATCTGTAGTCCAGAGAGCCCGAATGGGTGGGAGCAGGCAGACCCAGCTCAGAAGAGCCTCTGCGGCTGGCTCACCTGATTATATCCATGGAGAGTTGTTCTTCCCTTGGGGCAAGGGGATGTTCAGGATCGTGGCTGAGGGCTCCTTTTCTGGTGTGCTCACATCTAGCCAGGCAAGTGCTGATAGGAGCCCAGGACCAGGCGTAAGCAGCATCCCCACACAGCTGACGTGCTGCTGACTGTGGGGTCATGGTGCCCCCACCCACAGACATGCCCACCTGATTGCTGGCCCTCTGTTGGATGCATGGTGCGCTCCCCCTTTCTTCCAGCAGAGAGTACAATGGGGCGAGCTTTGCTGTTCACCATTAGTGATCAGGTTTTGGCTTAATCCATTCACACACCCCCCCCCCCCGTCTGAGCTCATTCAGCTCTATGTGTGTGTCCCTGTTCTCTGATCAAGTACATCATAGCGCTCAAACTTCCTGCAAACTTTTTTTTTTTTTTTTGCTTCTGGCCCAACCTGTTTTTGTTTTTTTGTTTTTTTTTTTTTAGCAAAAAGATTTTGAGGAATAGCCCCACACTATAATGTTTAGAAGCATGTGGATGTAGGATATAACCCGGTTTTTCTTTTTTTTTTTTTTTTTTTTTTTTAATGTTTATTTATTTTTGAGACAGAGAGAGACAGAGTATGAACGGGGGAGGGGCAGATAGAGGGAGACACAGAATCTGAAACAGGCTCCGGGCCCTGAGCCATCAGCCCAGAGCCCGACGTGGGGCTCGAACTCACGGACCGCGAGATCGTGACCTGGCTGAAGTCGGACGCTCAACCGACTGCGTCACCCAGGCGCCCCTAACCCGGTTTTTCAAATCAGAGAAAAAGTAGTTCTTCTACATTCCTGCAAAGTATTTTCACCTGGATTATTTTGAACTGTGTTTTTTTAAAAATTATTTTTTTAATGTTTTTATTTATTTTTGAGACAGAGAGAGACCAAGCATGAGCAGGGGAGGGGCAGAGAGAGAGAGGGAGACACAGAATCCGAAGCAGGCCCCAGGCCCCGAGCTGTCAGCACAGAGCCCAACGTGGGGCTCGAACCCACAGACTGTGAGATCATGACCTGAGCTGAAGTCGGACGCCCAACCGACTGAGCCACCCAGGCGCCCCAGAACTGTGTTCTCTTTAAAATCAGTTAAAAGCAGTGTCATCTCATGGTGGGCTGAAAGCCCCCAAGACTGCTTCCCTTGAAAACAGAGCTAAAATACGAATCTATCAATATTATACAGGGCCCCTCTGTGACTCTGAATTCTTGAGGAATCGTCAGCAGGGGGATTTCTGATTTCAGATTTTTTTAGTGAGGAATTAAATCATACTTTCTGCTCGTTTGAAGTGGAAGATATGCCACTGTGGGCTCCTAGTGATCACAAAGAATTACTTACCTCAGTGGGTACACCGGAAGAATTTGTATTTCATTGCCACTGTGCAGCAGCAGTTAGGATTCCCATGGATGTAAAACCCAATGACAAGCTATCTTGGTTGAGGGCAGACCCTAAATAAATAGTGCACTCAGCTTCTAGAACATTCCATGTACACATAAGAATTGACCATATGATGAAGGTATTCCAGGAGCTGACAAAGCAGGGGCATTTGTGTGACAGATTCTTCTGGTTTCTCTGATGTTGCTGGGAGGGCAGCACTGAGTCCGGCTGGAGTCTTAGTTCCCTTAGGGTTTTTGGAAGACCAGCATTAAGCCTGCTGGGGCGATTGACATGACTAGGATTATTTAAATCAGAAGATGCTGACAATCTAATCCAACTTCTTTGAAAATTTCTTCCCCATTTCCTGGGGATATTTGGAATCCCAAATCCAGGAAACGCATGTAGCCTGAGTACAGAGACCCTGTACCTTCACCGGGCTTGATAAGGGTCGGCAGGCAGGCCTACTTTTTAGGGAGTGGAAGGGCTTCGCTTTGGATGCTGGGACATAAGACCCCACGCGTCCAGCCCCCCTCCATGCTCAGGCTTCCGGAAGCTGTCTCCTCCCTCCTCCTTCACGCCCTGTGCAAACTGCCTTTAGAACTCACTTCGCTACAGATTGCGCTGGAAGGCGGTGTGCAATTTAGATTTCCCATGGCTGCTCCAAGCTGGGGCAGCATTTTCCTCTAGGGGCGCTCAGGGTCATTAGTAAAATTGTCAGGCTTTTGTTCAAGTTAGTTGTTTCTTTTTTCTTTCTTTCTTTCTTTTTTTTTTTAATTTGTAACAGTATCCACTGTCCTTTCTTAGAATTCGGAGGGGGATGCCCAGACTCTGACCGAAGTGGATCTCTTCATCTCCACCCAGAGGATCAAGGTGTTAAATGCGGACACACAGGTAAGGTTTTAAAGACCATTGTTTAAAATCCTGTCATTAAACCCCTAACGTCCCACCTCTAATCGCAGGAGAACTTTCCCTCTGGGATGAGCTGAATGGCTGTCCCCAAGGACCATTGCTCCTCCGGACCTTGGGTCTTGAATGGGTTGTGGATTCTAGAGTAAGCTGCAGGGGACCGAGGAGCATCAGGCCGGGAAGATAAAGACGCCGGGGATGTAGGTGTGCTGGCTGCAGCTGAATTAAATAGACGAAATGAAGGGGAAGGAAAGCGGGATTCGGAAGCTGTGTGTGCTCACCGTCAGGATTCTAGAATGGCCTTCCTGAAACCTCTGTATGCCGGGTCCGGGGAATGGAGCTGGAGGGTGGAAATCCTGTGGCAGCCCTCTGCCCTCTGAATGGGTGGTCCTCCATCAGGGGGCCAGAGTCGGGGAGGGGGGGGCGCTGTCTGAAGATTTTCTACCTGTAAACCATGTGTTGTGGCCAGCGTCTTCTCATTTTTCCTGTGCTTTACACTGCTGTTGGTGGAAAAGACAGATCCATGAAGAGGAAGTGAGCCATGCAGGATATAAACGCCTATGAGCTGAGAAGGAGAAAGAGGGAAGGAGGCCAAGGGCAAGGGGTAGATGGAGGGAGGGGTCGGGAAGGCCTCAGGCAATGCTGTGTGCTTGAGGTTTGCTGAGAGGGAGGCCCCATTCACTCTGGGGCCAGATCTCCATTACTGGGCCTTTTTGAGGACGGCCAGATGCCGGGGTAATGACCCCTTTGCTTCTTTGTCATCATCGAGTAATCTGTGTGGTGTCACTGGATGTGTGGGTACCCCGTTCCCTCACACCCTTTTTCGCCTAAAGGTTTTAGCATCCAGTGATCATCTTGCTTGAGTTGGTTCGAACATTGGAAGTGCAAAATGGTGATTTTCTAATCATGTCACGCTCTCCACTTGTATTATCAGACCTCTCTCTATCTGTGCAGAAGACCTTTTGTTTCTTTCTCTCTCTCTCTCTCTCTTCACTGTGGACTGATGTTTATTTTTTAACTTGTGTTACCTCTGTTAACTTCCTTATTCTTTTTGGTGCTCCAGTGATCCCAAATTCAGCCGGCCAGAGACCTTTAAACTGGGTCCTGTGTGGTTTTAACATCTTCCCTCTAGTCTGTGCTCATGTCGTTGCTTTCTGAGACAGTGAGGTATTCTGAGCTCCTCTTACACTTGCCCTGCCCCAGACCTGGAATCAGCCATTTCTTCAGGGAGCCACACACAGCTCTTTTTAGTGTGGGGAATGACATACAGCAACAAAGACCTGCGTGCTGGCCGTGCTCAGCATTGTGGGCGCGTCGTTGCTCTTGGGCTCTTGCAACGAGCAGAGCTAGACAATACATGTGTTTTAGAAGGCTGTGAGTTCCTAGGTGCCCCTCCGTCTGGGAGGACAATGGCTCTACCCTGGACATGCAGGCAGAAATCAGGAAATGCTGAGGAGCCACCACCACTGTCCCCTCTCCAGTCCCCCTTTCTGAAAAGTGGCCCTTGTGGTTTTAAACCTAGCCTTGGCTAGAAAACAGCTCAGCTCCCAGAAGACAGACGTGGGGCAATACCTGCTGTAAAATGGATTCGTGAGGAAGAAAAGGGGCTTCAGAGGCTGCCGAAGCACCCAGTTTTCTTTTGTGCAAACAGCACAAATGCATAAAAGAACAACTGATTAGTTTCTCCGAGCCTTCTTGCGCAGCCTGTTAGGCAGGGGTCACGAGCAAGACGCTCAGTGGAGAGTCCTGTCAGACAACAAAAGCCATCAAGAGTAATGGACCTGCCAGGAGCCCAGGGAATTGAATGGCTACTGAGACCCATCCGTCAGTCAGAGGAGCTGCCTCAGTGTCCCCTGACCGGGGCCTGGGCTCTCTGGGAAGAACTTATCTGTGGAAAATGTTGGCCTTGGAGCCTTCCTTATCTGCTAGGGAGAAACACATGTCTTCCAGGGAAGGAACCCTTCTCCAGAGCCACAGACTACCTGTGATCAGGTGGGGACAGGCTTCACTGCCGGCAGCCTCCCTGCTCTCCCTCCAGCAGGGACCATGAGCTCCACCCCAACATCGTGCCTCCAAGAAGCAGTGGAAGAGTGCTGTAGGCTGAAGGTGAAGGCAGATTCACCTTGACTGTGAATCGCTCGCCTGAAATTCTGTGTTCACTGGAGCAGTGTATTCTCAACCAGGGGATACTTGGCAAAGGCTGGAAATATCTTTGGTTGTCACAGCTTAGGAAGGGGGAGATGCTACTGGCATCTAGTGGGTAGAGGCCAGGGATGCTACTGAACATCCTACAGTGTATGGGACAGCTCTTCACAATGAATGACCCACCCCAAACATCATCAGTGTCAAGTTTGAGAAGTTCTGAACCTGAGTGTTTTTTATTTTTATTTATTATTATTATTATTATTATTATTATTAACATTTATTCATTTTTGAGAGTGAGAGAGAGAGACAGAGCATGAGTCAGGGAGGGGCAGAGAGAGGGACAGTATCCGAAGCAGGCTTCAGGCTCCAAGTTGTCAGCACAGAGCCTGACGTGGGGCTCAAACTCACAAACTGCGAGATCATGACCTGAGCCAAAGTTGGACACTTAACCGACTGAGCCACCCAGGTGTTTCATTTGAGTGTTTTTTAATGGCTTGTTCTCCCTGACGTTTCCTAACGTGGACCCCTTCCTCTCTCTCCTGACAGGAAACCATGATGGACCATGCCTTGCGCACCATCTCCTATATCGCAGACATTGGGAACATCGTGGTGCTGATGGCCAGGCGCCGCATGCCCCGGTCGGCCTCTCAGGACTGCATTGAGACCACCCCCGGGGCCCAGGAGGGGAAGAAGCAGTACAAGATGATTTGCCACGTGTTCGAGTCTGAGGATGTAAGTAACTGCACAGGCGTGCCACACCCCTCTCCCAACAGCCCAGACTTCACCAGGGCTCCGGCATCCCAGGCTTTTTGGAAGCCAAGTCTCAGGTAGAAATCCCATGCACTGTAATTGATGTATTTTCTAACACTCAGAGTTTGCAGAGATGGTGAACACAGTTCTACTTCACTTCAGGGCTGTTTATAAATTGAACCATAGTTAAATAGGCTGGGGGCGGGGGGATTGGTGGCTAGCTATCTGAAGATATCCTTTAACAAAACCTTATCCTCCTAAAAGAGAATACTCCTTGACTTTTTTCTGTTGTTAAGATGCACATTTTCACATGTGGGGCTTGCACACAAGGAAGGCAGCATACGCGTCTGGGGAGTAGCTCTGCTTTCACTAGTGACCACTTCACATCATGATAAGTTGAAAAATAATTCTGAAGCTTAAATACTGCAGGCTCACGAGGAGACCATGAACCCTTTCACTCTTTCCTTCAATGGGATGAGAGCATCTTTCTGAGCCTGAAATTGGATAATAGGGATGGGAGAAGGGAGCCCAGGGCCAGGGGGTAACAGGAGAGAATGGGCCCGGGTCTCTCTGCTGCCCCCTGGCGGGAAGATCTTGTTGTGGCTGTTGCCAAAGTAGAATTTTTATTTTTTTTTTAACTTTTTTTTAATGTTTATTTATGAGAGACGGGGGGGGGGCGGGGGGGGGCTTGAGTGGGGGAGGGGCAGAGAGAGACATACACACAGAATCCGAAGTAGGTTCCAGGCTCTGAGCGGACAGCACAGAGCCCGATACGGGACTTGAACTTGTGAACTGCGAGATCATAATCTGAGCCGAAGTCAGACGCTTAACCAACGGAACCACCCAGGCACCCCCAAAGTAGAATTTTTAAAAAGCAATCTCTTCTCTGTGGACACTTGGCAAGGATCATTCTTGTTCACATATGGACTTGCAGGTCAGAAACCTGAAGCAGAGGGGAACGGCCCCCCAGTTTTTACATTTGGAGACTGTAGGGATGGAGGCAGCCATCTTTATTAAGAAGTTGAAGACAGCTAGAAGTGCTTTGCAGTAATGGCATACTGATTGGAGAAGAAATTTAAACACACCCACTGGTGCACACACATATTCTTTTCGCCACAATACAGGTATCCGTGGACACCTAATTGGGCACTTCTGTGTGACTCAGGGCTTGAGGATGTCATAGAGACTTGGGGGAGGGGTGGTTGGTGAAGATGGGCCCTTGGGAAGGGCTATGAGTGAAAGGCAGGGTAAGACAAGGAACAGGCCAGCAGTGGAGGGTGAATGGTCTGCTGGCACAGAAGTCATGAGGAGCAGGGGGCACAAAGGGGAGGTGGCCGCCCCTGTGGATGACTGTGGGCCAAGGGGTAGAGAAGGGATACTGCTGTCGGAGGGTGCTGCTGTGGCCCAGTGTTCAGTGCAAGGAGAGAAGGCTGAGGGCCAATAAAGGTGGGCATGAATAGGATTCCCAAGTGGTCCTTGAAGGAGGGAGGGGAAGGACCCACCCCCTGGGGTGTGTCCAGAGACGCTGAGCAGCTGCCCAGAGCGTATGTCCTGGATGGTGGCTCTGTCCAGGGGGGCTGCTGGGGATGAGTAAGGGATCTCTGAGGGTCTGGTGACAGTGGTGTGGGACACCTGCAGAAAACAGGAGTGGCAGTAAGGATACCAGGGCTCTTTCTGAGCCTCAGTTTCCCTCTAGAAACAGTTGCTCCTGGGCTGAGGCCAGTGTAGATGAGCCACACAAAGGAGTGCTGCAGGAGGTCAGTCACCTCTGGGCACCACCCTGCCAATGCCAGCCCCTGGCTGAGACCCCCTGCACTCCCCACCTTCCTGAGTGGGACTCCTGGCCTCACAGCATTGAGCACCCACAGGCCCAGGCTGTGAACTGGGGGGCAGGTGAGCCCCTTGTCTGAAGGGTTCCAAGCATGTCCCCCAGTCCAGCTGGGAGAGACACCAGGACACAGGGTGGATGGGGAAATAGGAGACTGCCACCAGCAGCTGGCTGGGAGATGCCAAGGGCTCCTGGATGGCACCCCAGGGAACCCACTGTCCCTAGGAGCTCCTATGGGTTGGGCTGGGGCACCCAGGCAGAACCCTAGGTGGATCCCAGGGCACTGGGCAGCCCTGCCAGACTATAAGTGCAGCTATGAAGGGAGTGTTGCTCTCAGACTCCCACCCTGTCAGGACCTCAGTCAGCTGGGGACAGACCTGGAGGCCTCGGGGCAACCAGCAGCAAGTCCTGAGACCCCAGGGGGGGCAGGACAGTTCCCAGGCTCCCTGTCCCCCCCCTACCCTCACCTTCTACCCTCTGGCCTTGGCTGCTGCTCTGCTGTTCTCGGATGTGCCTCTCCCGGGCTCCCCCCCCTCTGATCCACGCATGTCCAGGCTGGGGTGTCACTCAGTGGTCCCCAGGACACAGCATCTCTGCCTGGTCCACTCAAACAGCACTGCCAAAATACCAAAATACTGATCTTGGGAGTGGGCAGGGCTTACTCCAGTGAACATTGGCTTGTCCTTCCTGTAAACTGTTGAGGGCCCAGTGTAGGAGGGCAGTTCAATCTAGAATCTGCACCTATTTCAGGAAAGACTTCCACGCTCTGCCATTATTACCTAGCCCAGCCCACTTCGTTACAGAGACGTAGTCATTTGTGGCACTTAAATCATGCAGTGTGTAGAAGGAGGAAGGGATTTAGGCATTTAGGTCAAATCCTTTGTTTCCCAGTCCTGAGGTTTGCTGAGGGCACCCATGCAGAAGGCCCCCTTGATGGCTGTTGGGGAGGCAGGTGGTGGCAGGGGGTAGACCAGCACTGGGGTCCCCTCACTCCAGGGCTGGGGGAGGAGGCCCTGTGGTGGGCCAAGCCGCTGGGAGCCCTGTTGCTCTCCAGGGCCACACAGCTGTTAGTGTGCTTGGCATCCTTCTGGGAGCTCGGGGTTTAGCTCTTGCCACCCACCTGTCCCCCATCTGCACACTGGCTGGTGACAGGCAATGCCTGACAATGACTTTTCAATGTCCAGGGCTCTGCAGTGTCAGAGATTCAATAATGTCCACACAAGTGGTTCCCTGAAGTGGAAAGAAGTGATTTTCTCTGTGGGGTCTGTGCTGGTGTCCCTAGGTCTGATGCTTCTTATCGACCTCAGCCTGGAACAGCCACACCCCCCACCAGAACAGCTGAACACACACCTGCCTCCCCAGTTGCCATTGGGTTCAGTTGTTGAGGAGACATAAATGTTGGGGAGACAACTGACAGTCTCTGTGACACTCCCTGAAGAACACACCTCTAGTCTATTTTGGAAATAAGAGGGGTGGAAAGAAAATATAGGACAGTCACCAATGGAAGCAACAAAAATATGATATTTAGCAAACAATTCATAATTTTCTCAGACTTTTTGAAATTGTGCTTTGTTCTGGATGGTCTGGGACTTAAACAGCTCAGGTGGGAGCAGTCAGGATTGGTCCCTGACAGCAGATAGTCAGCCGACCAGGGGGCGTTAGTGGGAAGACAGCTATCACCAGAAGAGAGCCTACAATTAAAAAAAATTCTTTTTAATGTTTAGTTTTGCGAGAGAGACAGAGTGCAAGTCAGGGAAGGGCAGAGAGAGAGGGCGAGACACAGAATCTGAAGCAGGCTCCAGGCTCTGACCTGTCAACACAGAGCCCAGCGCAGGGCTTAAATCCTCGAACCATGAGATCATGACCTGAGCCAAACCAACTGAGCCACGAGGCACCCCTCTTTTTGTTGTTGTTGTTTATTTATTTATTCTGAGAGAAAAAGCAAGGGAGGGGCTGAGAGAGAGAGTCCCAAGCAGGCTTCACACTGTCAACACAGCTCAATGCGGGGCTCTAACTCCAGAAGAGCAAGATTATGACTTGAGCTGAAACTGAGAGTCGGATGCCTTACCCACGGGGCCGCTCGGGCGCCACCCCCCACTTGTTCCTTTAAGCCCGGACAGGGGTCCTTTGTAGGCTTCTGTGTGCACTCTGCCCCCAGCCCTGCCGCGGCCACTCTGCTCCAGGCAGCATGGAGCCTGTGCTGGTGTCTCCAGTGGGCTTCTCCCTGCCCACAGGCCCAGCTGATCGCACAGTCCATCGGCCAGGCCTTTAGCGTGGCCTACCAGGAGTTCCTGCGGGCTAACGGCATCAACCCAGAAGACCTGAGCCAGAAAGAGTACAGCGACATCATCAATACCCAGGAGATGTACAACGATGATCTCATCCACTTCTCGAACTCAGAGAACCGCAAGGAGGTGAGCCGCATGCACTCTCGGCAGGCCCCAGGCACCATGCTGCACTGGCCTCTGCCACCCACGTTGGGTCCCTGAAGAGCTGGGGCCAGCCGGCACTGCCCCACACCAGCTCACTGCCAGAGGACTGGAGCCCTGGAAGGGCTCCTCAAATCCCTGTCCTCACTGCAGAATGAAGTGTTGCCCAGAATGCTTGCTCCTGCCTTCAGAGCTGAGCGCTTGTGTGTGAAATGAGGTGTTGTTGTAACAAAGGAGCTGATTACAATCAGTCTTAATGACCTTGAAAATGTGCCTTTTAATGCTGCTATTATCATCTACTGGAGCTCAGCACCCAGGAGGTGTTTCTGAAAAGCATATGAGAAGCATCTTTAAAACAGGGAACTTGGGTGCTCTGCCCGGGGAGTTTCAAAGCTGCCAGGAGTGGAGGCCTCAGCAGGTTCCTGTGTGTGCTGTTGGGGGGCAGGGGTGGGGGGGCAGGGGGAGGGCCTTAGAAAGTTATCCTAAGACACAAGAGCAAATACCCTGGGGATGACCCATACCCTGACTGCTTGCAAATGAGTGGATGAATGACCCTTATTGTTTGTTGAATGAATAAATGACCCTGGCTGCTTGTTGAATGAGTGAATGAATGAATAATCAGACTGCTTATTGAATGATTGAATGAATGAATGATCCTGGCTTCTTGTGGAATGCATGAAGGGCAGCTTTCTGAGGAAGTGACCCTTGGGATGGATGGGACGTAGGACTTTTCTAGACAAGAGCAAGAGCCAGGGGCAGATATGAGGCCTGGAGTCTGAGAACATTCTTCTTGCCTCCTCCATGGGTATGTGGGAGGTGAGGAGAATGGGAGGCAGGATACTGGAGCCATGCTTGGGCCTGGGGGAGTCCATGCTGGGCATGGGCGGGAGGGAGTCTGCTCCTGGTTTCCAGGATTGTTGGGGGCACCCCAGGAGGGCTTGGGAGCCAGAGCTGGGTGAGGCTGGAGGGTAGGCGGGCAGGTCCCCGGCCCCCATCACGGACACCTCTCACTGCTGGTTTCCTTGCAGCTGCAGCTGGAGAAGCACAAGGGGGAGATCCTGGGCGTGGTGGTGGTGGAGTCAGGCTGGGGCTCCATCCTGCCTACAGTGATCCTGGCGAACATGATGAATGGCGGCCCAGCTGCCCGCTCAGGGAAGCTGAGCATCGGGGACCAGATCATGTCCATCAATGGCACCAGTCTGGTGGGGCTGCCCCTCGCCACCTGCCAGGGCATCATCAAGGTGCGCACACAGGGTCCCCTGCCTTGTTTTATTCTCACTGCATTGTAATCCCCCCTTGACACATGAGGAGACAGGTGCAGACAGACCCACCCAGTGATGTTGACCCCAAGACTACACCATATCACTGAAATCAGAGAAGGACCTGGGCTGCCCTTGGGGGTGAAAAGGGGATGTTTGGTTTCACTTATGCCAGTTCTGAGGGACACGGACCCCCGGCAAGGGCCGAGGACCCACAGATGCAAGGTGACCTGGTTTGCATGGGACTTTCTCAGGTTAACTCCAAGAGTCCCGTTTCCGGGGCATACTGAGAGGGATGGTTACCCTGCATGGGTGTGAGAGCCGGGAGGCTGCTCCTACCGTCTGACCTGTGAGCTTGGGCTTTTGGAAGATGCTGAGCTGCTGGCCCCTGCAGGGACTGGGGGGTCTTCACACCTAAACCAGGTCTCCAAGAGCCCCAGGACAGAAAGAACAGAGAGACCAGGAGGCCTGGCACAGCATTGCCTTTGCTCTGTCCAGGGTCTCCAGACGGTTCTGCCTGCTTGGGGGCCATCCTGTGGCCTTCTGTTTGTGGTCTGCCCCCAGCCCCTGTGGCTTGTTCCCTCCTCATCTGCTATGGTCTTGGTGCTGGAGGACACCGCTCTGCCCTCCCTTGTCAACCTGGGAGATAAAGGGCATTCTCAAGGCCCAAGCATCCCATGAGCCGGCTCTCAAAGCCAGCCCAGCAGAGCGTGTGCCTGATGAGTGACCACCTAGGAAGACAGATGATAGACACAGGAAAGGCTTCAGTCTGCAGTACCAGAGGTTTTGTCTGCCTGGAGCTTCTCTCCGAGGGCTGCAGTTCCTGAGGTACCTGGTCACCCAGGCTCTGATGGGGCTGTGCAGGGAGCAGGATGCCCACTATATCCAGGCAGCTCTGAGCAGCATCCAAGGCTCACGACTGGCCAGAGGAACAAGCTAAAACTGCAGCCACATTGAGGCCTGCCCCCCCCATCCTCACCTCACCCCCGCATTTAACCTCACAATAGGGGCCTGGGGTGCATCCTCTCTGGGGCCTGAGGTCACCCTTGGCTGCAGCTGGCCCAGTCTCTGTGTGGATGCTAGATCCCCCGGCTTACAGATTTTCACTGAGCTTGTCACTTCCTGACCCATCAGCAGTTTTGTCTGGAGGAAGGCTTCCCCATGGTCCTTCCAGACAGAAAGTGCTCCTCTGCATGCAGTGTGGGGAGGGCCCCTCCCGCGATCCTCGGAGGGTGACCCTGGTGCTGTGTCTTCGGTTGTGTACAGTGGTTCTCAGGGCCTGGCCTCCGGCTCCAGGAGCAGCACAGCAGAACACGGTGGGCCACGGCACCCGTTGCCACGTGGGAAAGCCAGTGGCCCCGTGTACAGGTAGCACAGAGGGACGTAGAGGCTGAGAGGTGACTGACCCACCAGGTCCAGGGGCCACCCCCCTGCCAGCCGACTCCTCCTCGGTCTAGGCCTGTGAGAGTGTGCTGGTAGGTGGTATCTAAGGCTCCCTCATGACCCCTTCCCCGCTCTGCAGGGTCTAAAGAACCAGACGCAGGTGAAACTCAACATCGTCAGCTGTCCGCCAGTCACCACGGTCCTCATCAAGCGGCCTGACCTCAAGTACCAGCTGGGCTTCAGTGTGCAGAACGGGATCGTGAGTCTTCCCTCTCCACCTTGGCCACCTCTGTTGTGCACATGTGGGCCCAGATTCAGGGGGTTGGGGGGTGGCCGCTCTCTACCCACTCTGTCCCTGGGACTGCTCCCATCTGATGGGACGGGCCCCGGCTGGTGGGCACAGTGGCCAGCAGCCAGGCCACACAGGGCAGTTTTCAGCAGCTCCCAGGGCAGGCCTGAGCCGGGAGGGAGGGCTGGCATGTGGCCTAGGAATGGGTCCTCAGGCCCTCCGTGAAGCATCCTTGTCCCTGTCATGGCTGTTCTCGGCAAACACCTGCTTTGGAGGAGAGGCAGGAGTTTTTTCCCCAGTGCAGTCTGGACACATACAGCCAATGGCAACATCTGACTCCCTGTGTTCAACAAACAGATATTCAATCGTTTGCTCGTTCATTCACCCACCCAGAGCCATTCGTGAGGTGTCTGCACCATGTCAGGCACTGAGGAAGCAGGAGGGTTTCCAGGAGGAGGTGATTCTGGGCTTGAGTGAGTGTTGGTCTGCCCAAACATTGCGTGTTCCTTAGGCCAAAGCTCTGGATTCAGAGTTCCCGCCTTTTGTTCAACTTGCGTTTGGCTGGTGTGAATCCATTTCCTTGGATATTCTTCCTGCAAAGGTCCTGGTGGGCAAAGACATGGCTGCAGATGGAGGATAGAAGAGGGGAGGCCAGTCATTTCCAGATTGCTTAAGGCAGCCCTGGTATTAAAGACCTGAGGAAGAGATTGTGCAGTAGGTGGTAGCAGTGTCAGGTGGTGGGGAGGATGTGTGTGCCCACCCGTGGCCACAGAGGAAACACCATGGGAGAACATCCTAGAAAGGCAACTGTAAATGAGTCACAGTTTTCCCTGTTGCTGTCTGGTGCAGAAATGTGGAGAGGTGCACAGGGCTGGGGAGAGTTACAGGGGTTGGGCGTAAGGCCCATTTCTGTCCCTTCCATGTTAGCACACACTTGCCACTATAACAAAGAGTCCCCAAATCTCGACACACTAACAGCCAATTTCTCATTCAGCACATAGTCCACTGTGGGAGGGGCCTTCGTTCGACAGAGCCACTCAGGAGCCCAGACTTTCCCTCACCTGGGTTTCGGTGGCCCCCACTAGCTGCTGTGCGTCTGCTTGGCACCTGCAGGAAGACAGGGACATGGGTGTGGCCCTTGCCATTTCTGACCACCCTCCCCGGCCAGACAGAACTCAGTCACTCACACCACAAAACACAGGGCAGGCTGGGAAGGTGGCCAACAGTGCCTATGACAAAGAAGGGAAGGGTGTGGGGCCATCTGGCCAATGTTGGCTGCACCTTCCTAGCTGTGTGGCCCCGGGTGAGTCACTTCTCTGGGCTTTCCTCAAAATGTGGTTGTGAAAGTAACTAAGAAAACCTATAAAGCACACCGAGACATTTTTTTCTGCAGAGAAAGGCCCCTTGGCACTTGCACCCAGGCATAGGTGCCCATATCTGCATCCCCTTTGAGACTTCTGTCCAGGACAGTGTGTCTGCCCCAGGAGCAGGCCAGTTGGTGGTCTGGCCTGGCCCTTCCCTGCCAACACCCTGCATACATAGGTGCCCTGGGCACAAATGGCTACCCCAGGGCCTCTGCAAAAAATTGACTGGGGTCTCTGCCTGTGGCTGCTGTGAACATTATGTGGATGGCATGGGCTCTGTGCTCAGGGAGGGGCTGAGAGTGGCCTTCTAGGGCCTACCTGAGTACCATTCTCCTGAGGAGCCTCCCTTCTGGGTTCCTGTCTGGTGGCTGAGGGAGCTGCCTGTTCTTGGGGACTATGAGCCCAGAACAAGCCTGATGCCCCTCCTCCCCACAAACACTTTCCCTTTCTTCAGCTTGTTTAATCAACAGCCTGGGGCGCCTGGGTGGCTCAGTTGGTTGAGCCTCCGACTTCAGCTCAGGTTGTGATCTCACAGTTCATGGGTTTGAGCCCCGCATCAGGCTCTGTGCTGACAGCTTGGAGTCTGGAGCCTGCTTCGGATTCTGTGTCTCCCTCTCTCTCTGCCCCTGTCCTCCTTGTGCTCTCGCTCTCTCTCTCTCTCTCTCTCAAAAATAAATAAACATTTAAAAAATCACAACAGCCCGAGGAGGAGCATGGGTATTGGCGAGGAGGTGGCTGCCTCACGGAGAGGTTTAGTAACTTGCCCTGGTCACACAGCTAGTGAGGCCATCTGGGACCATGGTGGAGGAGGCTGGGGATAGGGGGTTGGAAGGGGAGGGCCTCTTGTTTGCATTTGGTCAGTGGTGAATTAAGGCAAGCAGGAAAGTAAAGGGACACGTCCTTGGGGAAGTAGTGGTGAGGACAGATACGGGGGCTTGAGGTGAAGCATGAACCTTCTTTCTCAGAGACAGGGGCGAGGAGTAGCTGGGAAGAAGGCAGGTGACTGAGGAGGGATGAAGGTGGGTCTCTGCAGGTGGGGTTGGCCATGCCAGCTCCACATAAGTGGCTGGGAGGCTGAGGGCAGTGAGGAGAGCAGGGGGGCTTCTTGGAAGGTTTGGGAGGTGTGAGGCCCATCTACCAGGCAGCTGCCACCACAGCCACGGCTCAGCCACGTCAGTCATCTGTGGGGGCTGATGAGTGCCACAGGCTCCATCGCTCAGCAGGGGCCTTGTGGGAGGAGAGTGTTTGGGAGAACATTCTGGAGGCCTGAGGGTGCTGGCTATTCCTGACCAACGGCCTCCTCTGAGGACAGGAGAGCTATCCTTTACCCCTCACAGCATGCTCAGGTTGGAGTGGCTTCACCCAGCCTCCCCACAGCGGCCTGGCCTGGTAACTTTTCCCTCCATGTAGTGTCCTGCTGCCTTGCAGTACTGGAGCTCTCCCCTGGGTGGCACCTCTCTCATGACCACCAGCCTCCTGTCCCCAGGGCCAGTGAGGCTCTCAGATGTGCCCTTCTCCCCTCACCAAGCCCCACCAGGAGACCTGGCTCCAGCTGGCCTGGGGCAGCCACAAGGCAGCCGGTGTCCTCCAAGCAGGCCAGCTGTGACCAGGGAGTCCCTCAGCCTCCACAGCACCTGACCATAGCTGGGTGGATGGTGGCAGGATGCCTGGCTTGGGACCGGCATCAGTCAGCTCCTGCGCAGACCCATTGTGGTTTCCTGCCTTGATCACTACAGAAGTACTTCCTGCACCAGGTGGCAGTGGTTAATGTGCAAGGTAAGCAGTTAGCTGAAGGATGTCCCAGCACTGGGGCGTTTCAGTAAATCTCGGTGCTGTCCCATGAGAGGTGAGAGGGAGGGGTCCTCTGCACGGCTGTCAGTGTGCATGTGCACATATGTGTATGTGCATATGTGTGTGCTTGTACATGTGTGCACACGTGTGTTTGGGGGATGTGCTAGCCTGGGCTCTGGCCTCCTCCTGGAGCTTAGTGACCCTGTCTTTCTTCCAGAACGAGAGGCCCCATGTGGCTAAGAAGCTACATTATGTTGTAGAATCAGCCTCTCTCACCCCCTTTTCTTTAGCCCCAGCTGTCTCCTAGGACATCCGTTTTTTGTTTTGTTTTAATTGTGATAAAACTGATTATCATCTTTTAAAACACTGTTTATTTATTTTGAGAGAGAAAGAGAGAGGGAGGGAGAGAATCCCAAGCACACTCTGCCCTGTTAGCACAGAGCCTAGAGGGGTTCGATCCCATGAACCATAGGATCATGACGTGAGCTGAAATCAAGAGTTGGACGCTTAAGCAACTGAGCCCCCCAGGAGCCCCTCAATTATAATCTTACCCATTTTTAAGTGCTCAGTACATTCACACTGTTGGGCAGCCAATCTCAAGAGCTCTTCATCATGCAAAAGTGGAACTCTGCACCCACCAAACACTGACTTCTCATTCCTGCGCCCCCCCCCCCCCCCGCCCCTGGCTTCTGGCAGCCACCATTTTATCTTCTGCTTCTGTGAACTTGAATACTCCAGGTGCTTTATGGAAATAAGTGGGATCAGACAGCACTTGCCCTTTTGCAACTGGCCTATTTGACCCCCAGCATAATGTCCTCAGGGTTCATCCACCTCGTAGCATGTGTCAGAATTTCATTCCTTTTTAGGACTGAATGATACTCCATTGTAGGAATAGACCCCATGTGGTCTTCCACTCATCCATCAATGGACATTGATGGGTTTGGGTTGCCTCCACCTTTTGACTGTAGTGACTCATGCTGCTCTAAACATGGGAGTGCAGGACTTCCATTTTTCCAGTCTATCTAGTTTCATTGTTGCCAGTACTCGGAGGCCCCCTGGTCCATCTGTCTGGGGTGTCAATCCATCTGTCTGTCAGTTCTAGGAACCAGGAAATGGAGCCACAACCACAGGGCATCCCTGTGGAGCTGGTGTCTGCAAGGCTGGTCCAGTTAGGGAATGGCATTTTCTGTCACCATTTCACAGAGGACTAAGGGACAGGGAGGTGAAGTAACTTGCCCTCCACACTCCCAGCTGGAGCAGAGCAGGGATTGGGCCTGAGGCCAGCTGTTGGGAAGAGCAGACCCACACTCCCACTGCCCACCTTCCGACGCTTGTATGCAGTGGGAGGGTGTCAGGGGGAGCGTGTGCATGGATTTGACACCATTTACGAGCAGTGCAGGGGCCAATAAGTTTGTATCTAGGGCCCAGGGCATTAGTAACCAATGTAAGTGCTCCTGAAGCCTTGATTAGGGCTTCGGTGGTGGGCCAGCCAGTCTCTCCTCTGACTAGGACTGCAGGGACCATTGTGCCCGCTGACAGTGGTGTGCCACGCAGCCAAGTTCCCCTGAATCCTCTGGAAAAGTTTGCTGACATCTGAGTTAGTCTTGCACAAGTGCTTTTTCCATTTTCAGCTTCATTACACCCAGAGTACAGTGCATTAGTTTGCAGACAGGCCACGGATGACCCACTTAGCACTGTTTCTAAACGGATCCCTCCTCTCTCTTTCCACACCACCATTCAAGAAATCAAGATGTCTCCCACTGGGAGACACCAGCCTTCTCCCCCACAGAAGTGCACCCTGTGAAGTTGGAATGCCCCACACCCTGGTTCCTGTGGGCACCTCATTTGGGAAGGCTGGGACCAGTGTGTGTGTGTGCATGTGTGTGCTTGTGTGTGCACATGGCCTTCTCCTCAACACTTCCTGCTCCCTTCTGTCCTCTCCATCTGCCTGACCCCCAGATTCCAGCCGGGGTCACCTGCCAGGGTGGGGATCCATCCTCCTGGCAACTCCCTCTGAGGGTGCAGAGCTGTTTTCTCCTCCCTCTTCACCTTCTGTCCTGAATCTCTGTGACTATGGAGGAAGCTGCCACCAGGGATTGAAGATTGCACCTTCTCTGGTGTGTCTCCTTCTCTGCTGTGGCCGGGAGCAAACTGGGTGCTTCTTGGTAAGGCTGGGAAGTGAACCAGGTCACCCCGAAGCACCTTCTTCAGGATCTTCAGAGAAACAGTTACAGTGGGGACAAAATGCCCTTAAATCATTTGGGAGGGGGGAAGAAAAGAATAGAAGTTACTCCTTAATTCTTGTATGGAGAATTTGGGCAGTCAGGCAGGCAGGGAGCTCCCCGTTTCTGGAAAATGGGTGGCCACGGCTCACCCTGCTTCTCTTCTTCTGCCTACCCCCCGGTTGAGCCTGGACTGTACCGAGTGCTCAGGTTCCAATACTGTGACCAGCTCTGGGCAGGAGTCCAGTTGCCTGGGCAGTGGTGGCCTGGGACTGTGACATCAGTCTGTATATATGTCCTCTACCAGAAAGACAGGGACCCTGAAGGTTGGGAGGGACCCACTGTTTAAGTTGGTTTAGAAAGGCCTGTGGCATTAGTGACAAGACAGGATCCACAAAACAAATGACAGATAGGAATCATGCATGTGGTGCCAGGGCCAGCCTGTGGTCAGTGGCCTTGTAAGCCTATGGTGGCCTTAAAAAGTTGCCATGCCAGGTCCTAAGGGAGGGAAGGGGAGGCAGGCAAGTGGGGGAGAGCTGTCCTGTTTAAGGGGATGGTCATCCCCCCAGCAACCTTGGAAATCAGAGGGCCCAGCTGAATGAGCAGGACTGGCAAGGGATTGGATGAGGAGTTGGCCTAACAAAGGCAGGGGTCCTTGGGATGAGGGCAGGGGGTGTGTACCACAAGGCATGGAGGAGAGTCTTGGGTCATGTAGAGCCTTGCTATGGAATGAAAAGAACAGTGAGTCAGGAAGAAGGGCTTGGCTGTCCCCCTGCATCTTCCACCACCTGTGGTTATGCCTCCTGCTGGCAGGTTGGCCCTTGACCTCTTAGGGTGCTGACCAGAATGACCCTTCCTGACTCTGGGTTGGGGTTCCCTGCCTTTTCAAGTCTAAAGATGCCCAAAAATGTCACAAAATCCTCAATGAGATGAAAGCTGTTTTGGTAGTGTTTCCTGATTAAGGAAAGCAGACCATGAGGATAAAGGGCCACTGTGAATTCCGTGAGGCCTTTAGATGATGTGGGTGGCCCCTGGGCACTCTGGGGACAGGGTTCTGGCAGCCTAGGCCTCTGCTGCCTGGCTCAGTCTCCAGCACGGGTGGTGGGGTGCAGCCTTCCAGGGCTTCTGAGATAATGCTGAGGAAGGGGCAGCCGGGGTCTAGGCAGTGCCAGCCGCAGTGCCTGTGGTCAGGTGCCAGGGTGGGTTAGGCAGGAGAGACCTCCGGTGGCCAGCAGACTCTCAGGAAGCCTCAGCTCCAGGGTCCCTGCTGTTGGACCCCTGAGTTGGGTCCTTGGAAAGTGTGGTGGAGAGGCACCTGGAGTCCTCTCTGACCCCGCCTGCCTCCGCATCTCCAGGACTTGGGCACTGCTCCTGTGGAGCCATCAGGGTGCAGCTGGCCCCCCTCCTCTCCCTGAGCCAGCAGCTCCCATCTGGGACCTGCTGCCCTCTCTGTGTTGTCTGGGTGGGCGTCCGCCTTTCTGATGCCACCATCTTTAGGGAATCCCCAAGTGGGTGGATTTCACAAAACTTAGGGCCCTCATCATTTCCCCCAGCTCTTTCTGTTTGTTGGCTCGTGAATTCATCACCTCCTCTTGAGGTGGGAACAGTGATTTCTTCAGTTCAAAGAGGAGCAGAGTGTGGCTGGTGGAGAATCTTGTAGGATGTGCTTCAACTGCACACACACTACCAGTACGCTACACTCCCCTGACCCAGGAACAGAGGCTCTGGGATGGCTGAGGGGGCAGAGCCACTGTAGGGAATCTGAGGGCCTGCAAGGGTCTCCCACAGGCCAAGCTGTTGACTTTATTGTTTTTAGCCTATTCCAAATCATAAATGTGCCCGTTGGTGAGTCAGCAGATTGCATACATAAGCAGTTGTCCTGTGGGTTTCTTTTTCTGCGTGATTAATTTCCCTGCTTCCGTGTTTGGGGACAGCAGTGAGCTCCTTGTGGGCATGGTGAGGACTTTCATGCTGACCTGATGCGTGTCTGCTTAGATCTGCAGCCTCATGAGAGGGGGCATCGCAGAGCGAGGAGGCGTCCGAGTCGGCCACCGCATCATTGAGATCAACGGGCAGAGTGTAGTGGCCACAGCCCATGAGAAGATAGTCCAGGCTCTTTCTAACTCAGTTGGAGAGGTAAGGCCATGCCTGTCACTTTGCTGGAGTCAGAACCTGAGTCCAAGGCCATCTGGGCCCTACATTTCCATGACTGACATCTGTGCCCCAAGTGGGGTATGTGAGGTGCTCAGGAAAGCCACTGGTTCCCCCCGCCCAGGAATACCTGCCCTCTTAGGAGAGCCATCCTTGCTGGAATCTTGGAGCGTGTCTGTGCTAGTCATGTGCTTCCACCTTGACCTGTGTGACCCACCCCCTCTCTAGGGAGCCCTGGGCACCCACTGAGCTGCTGGGCTGGGCCTCTCACCCAGGGAGTACCTGTGACGAGGCTGAACGGCTGCATTTGGCTGCTCACTCTGGCTCTGTTTGTGCAGCCAACAGGAGGGCAAAGGTGGCTGACGCCTTTTCTAGAACTGGATGTGCATGCTCAGTCTGGGAGCTCTTCCTTCTGCAGGACCCCTGCCCTTCCAGGGCATGAGGCTCTGGCCACCCCGGAAGTGGGGTCACTGCTCCGCCTGCTTCCTGCCGTCTTCCCATCCACAGAGCAGGCCAGCCGTGGCTGATGCACCCTTTCCTGCTTCTCTGGCTTTAACCTTCCTCCTCTTCTACTTCTTTCTGGCATCGGAGCAATGCCAGCCTGAGGTGGACGGGGGTAGGAGGAGAGGGGCACAGTTTTCCTCAAGGAGTTCACAGGTGAACAGGGTAATTTGGGGTGAGAAGTAAGGTGTTCAGAGTATGTGAAATGGAAGGAGGCCTCACCCAGCACGAGTGTGTCTGGTGGGTCGGAAGAGGGGTCTGTTGCAAAGGGGCCCGTGCTGGGTGGGAGTTTGCATTTAATTCTGAGGGCTGTTGGGCCTCTCAGGCTCTGTGGCCATGTGGGGAAGAGTGTGGCTTCCATTTTGGTAGCCACTGGGGGTAAAGCTTAGTCCCTGGGTGGATGCTGTTTCTGAGGGGGTTTCTGACCACAATTCCTGAGGTCTGCTCGGTTTTTTGTGAAACTACCAGGCTGGGGGAGGAATCCTATTTTCCCATAGATTGATGGTGGCTGATGGCTGGCTCTCAAAAGGGAGAGGGGGCCAGGTTGGCACCATTAGTGTCCTTTTTTACAAAGGGCTTCCCAGGAAGGAAAATCTGATGTTTGAAATGGCCACCCCACTGGGGCGATCAGCCTCAACACCTATGAAGAAGCCAGTGGCGTGAAGGAGAAATGTTTTCAGCTCTTCAGACCTGAGATGAATTGATATTCAAAGAGGCACAAAAGGGGCCAAGAGTGTGGCTAGGAGACTGAAGTATCTGCCTGTGTTTTCCACCATCCCTGAGCACATTTGGAAAATTAGTTCCTCGATAACAAGACTTGACGTTTGGGGTGGGTTTCAGATTGAGGAATTACACAGAATATTCTTCTGGTGGAAAAAGCCATGCTGGGCGTGGTGGATGCACTAAAATCTAAATTGATCAAACATATCCTGGGGGCAGGGACAAGCAGGGGGCAGGTGACACTGTAAAAGCCATCTGCACAACTGGCTTCTCTGGGTTGGTCACCCAAGGGCCTGAGACCTGGTTGCTTGAGGAAGGGCAGCCCCCGGGAAGGCCACACCATGCGCCATCCCCCCCTGCCCTAGGTCACCTCTTGCTGGGCACCCAGGAGAGTGAAGCCAGTGGCACCTGTGCCAGCCACACCTCCCAGAGCCCCCAAGGCCTGAGCCTGGCACAGCCCTGGGCTGGCCCTGCTGGAGCAGAAACCACCTTTTCTGTGCATCCATTGGTCTCATTCTTCTTCCCAGTGCCCTCACAGGATTTGGGGGGATGTGCCCCACAAGGGCAGTCTCCCTGGGAGGCCATCTTGTGCCTTGCTTGTGCCCCCCCAGGCCCCCTTGGATCCAGGGAGGGAGGCCAGGCCCCCAAAGGCTCATTTGCTAACTGAACCCCAAAGGATGGAGGGGCCCGAGGTCCCTGGCCCTCCTCCATATATTCTCAGACCCCGGAACCCTCACTTTTCCCTGGCTGCGTGGGAAGGGCTTCAGAGGCCTGGGAACCCCCCAGCCTGCCTCCAGCTGAGTGGGCAAATCATAGTCACAATTAAAAATCTGATTTTTTGCCCCTCTGCTGTCAGCTTGAGCTGCAGAAAAAACTAGCACTTGAGCTTGTGTGAAACCCTCTGAAGACCCGGATGAGGAGGTCCAGTAAGAGTATACAGTGTCAGGAAATGCTTTCTAAACCTTCATTGACGACGTCATTTTGCCTGCACTCTGAAAGCTGGTACTTTGCACAGAAAACCCTCAGGGGGTTTCTGCAGCCAGCCAGTTCCTGGAGTGTTTGTTCTCACTTGATTGCATCAGGGGGAGGAGAGAGGCCTTCAAGGGGAGGGGAGAGCCGGGAGCAGCGAGAGTCTGTTCAGCCCCTGTCTCTTTGACAGATCCACATGAAGACCATGCCTGCGGCCATGTTCAGGCTCCTCACGGGCCAGGAGACCCCGTTGTACATCTAGGCCCACCCAGCCTGCACCGCCCAGCCCACCTGGGTTCAGAGGAGCTGGACGGCTGGACCCAGGACTTGACCCCTGACCCCACAGCCCACCCAAGGACACTGGCTTCTCTGAAGGGTGTGCCCTCACGACCCACTTTTTCTTTTTTTTTTTTTGGACAAAAAGGGGTATCTTTTCATCCAAGGAGAGTCACAGGAACCAATCTGTGTAGAACAGTCAAGTGTTTTGCCGCATTCTGACCCGTTTCCTCACTGCGACGGACAAGGGTGTTTGTCTGTAGCTCTGTGTGGTGTGGAGTATGTCTTTCCTCCCTGAAGCCGTGGAGAGCGGACGTGGGCGCTTGCGGACACGGCCGTGGAGGGGCCCCGCGAGGACAGCAAGCTCTGGGGGGCCAGTGACCGTCCCTTCTGCCCGCCCCTCCCCCCGTCTGGGGGCCCGGGGTGCCTCGGGGGAGGGCACCCTGACAGTCCCGAACAGCCCCGAATGGGCCGATTCTGCCGCTGCGGCCGGCTCTCGGGGTGTGACTTGTAAGTGACGTCTGGGAACATGTGATTGTATTTAAAGAGGAGGGAGACGTTCCTGAGTTAAATAAAAGATGATGGCTACAACACAGAAACTCCATATTTATTTAGATAATCTCACGGTTTTGACTTTGACAAGCCATTCTTCAGACTCCAGGGTTTTCAGATGACCGGTCGCCATGCCTGCCGCTCCTGTCCTCCCCTCGAGGCCACCCCTTCCCCCCCAGACCCCACCTGCCGGGACACACTGGCTCCTTCTCCCAGGGACGGGGGGCACAGCTTCTGCCCTCTATTTAAAAATCTCTGTCTACACACACGCATTCACACACGAGCTCCCTCCCCCACCCCCCAAAACCAAAACCACCCTGGGAATCTCTGCCATTCCAGGGGCAGCCAGCGGTGAGCGCAGATCACTGGGCGAGCCAGGCGTCACCGCGAGAAGTATTACAGCGTGTGTAAATACGGTGAAACGTAGTCTAGTTCAGTTCCTTCGAGGTCAATGTTAACCGACGTCATTTTGTCTGGAAGTCTCTTTTTTTGGCCCAGGCCTTGAAGAATACACTGTGACTTAAGAAGCCTTACCATGCAGTAACTAAAGCTTTAGGATTACTGTATTCAAGGAGTGACCTGTGTGTTGCATGCAGCCGACCTTAGGAAGACTCGCTAATATCACTAATAAACTGAAGTCATAATAAAAAAGCTGTGTGCGTGGCTGGTTTGTCAACTGAGAAATGGATGCCCAGCTTCCCTCAACCTCAACACCTCACAGCACGGCTCTACAACGGTGCCATGTGCTGACGGCATCCCCTTCCAGGCCGGGGCCTCCGGGGACCCTTTCCAGTGAGGTTGGAGAGGTAGGTGCTCCAAGCACCAGGTGTCAGGCCGGGCTGGCCGTGCAGTGACTACAGGGTCAGTGACGGAGACAGGTCACCAGGTCTGCCGGCCCATCCCATCCCAGGGAGGACACGGGCTGCTAATTTAATAAGGGAGAGAAACCTTTGGCTTCTCTTGGTTTAAATTTCAGTGATCTCCAGAAGAGGTGAGTTGTGAGTCCATGTGTGTATGGACCACACATCCCAGTGGTGTCTGCTTACCTCTAGGGTCTTTTGTGGCCTGTCCCCTGGCATGGGGAGGCAGGGGTCAACATAGGCTTTGGTCAGAAGGCCTGGTGATGGGTGTTCCCCTGTTGATCTGGGGAACCTGGCCTGGTAGGACCCACCTCTCTCTGCTGACAAGCGATCTACTCTCCATGCTGTGAGCTACTGATGAGGCTCTTCACATCTAGCCAGAAATGTCCCATGCCCTTGGAGCTGGAGGGAAAGGGTGTCAGCTCAGGAGAGCCAGGGGTATGTGGTTGTGTTGTCCAAGACAAGGCAGGGGAACAGACTCTGGAGAGGAAATCTGTGGGCAGATGATACGGGGGGTGGGGGTCCCACCAAATGATACACATAAAAAGTTCAGATTGAAAGAGATCTCTGAGCTAGTGGCATGCATTCCTCCTGGAACCCTCGGATGTCACATGCACAGACGGAGGGGCAGCTCTGGGCCAGCACTGGCGGTACCTACATGTGTGCAGTCACCTGCCCTCTGCCCCCTCACCCCTGCCCTTCTCTGGAAGGATATTGGGAGACCCGGGCGGCCACGGATGCCTCACGCTCCCTGCTGCCTCCTCAAGATCCTTCAGAGGCACACGTGGGCTCTCTGCCTCTGTCCCAATTAGATCCAGAGACACAGAGGCCAGAAATAGTTTTTATTAAAACACTGATCATTATGAAAACACCTTGAGGTACATTAAATAAATACAACCTTCAAGTTGTACAAACAGGTCTCCTGTGGCTTGAAAACAATTTCCTATAAATTCTGCCTAATAGCAGCATCTGTGAATCAATACAGCTGAGGGGGGGAGGGGAAACACATCCATCTGAAATAAGCTTTCTGTTACACGGTTTGTTACAAGCATTTAATTTGCATTGTCACCAGCTGAAGGAGACTAAGTCCTTGTGAAGGATGAGCCCCGCTTGTTTGCCACAGAGATGGGGTCCAGAGCTTCCCCCACCTCGGTGTTCTTTTGGCCCCCAGGCAAATGGCAGTGTCTGGACAGGCTGTGGCCCCACGCCAAGCTGACCTCCTTTGGGTGGTGGGGAAAAGGCAGGGAGAGTGCCCAGGACCCAGGCCTTCGCAGGTGGGGGTCCCATGCCTTAGCTTTCTGGCACAGCCCGTCAAGCTCTTCCCTGGCCTGCTGATGCTTTAACAAGAGGGGTAGGAGAGGGTGCACCAGCGAGGGAAGGAAAACAGCTTTCCCCCTGGCCATGCACCCACGTGGTCTGGGCTTGGGGCGCTTGCTGCTGGGGCTCTTGGCTCTCACATGCTGCTGAGCAGAGCAGGGTCTTGGGTACTGGAACTGGCGAGTAGGGTCCCTGGCTCATTCCTGGTGGCTCTAACTGGTACTCCTCTCTTCCCGGGACCTTTGCTGGAAGCCAGGACCCAGGGCCCCGCCAGAGCCCATGTGGGCCAGCTGGGGCCCTGAACGAATGGGCAGAAGGTTCTAGCTGAGTGGTATAAAATTGGGTACAGTTTCCTCAATCGCAAGATAGAGTTACTATGAGAGCAAATGCAAAACTTAGCATGAAAGGATGAGAGAAGGGCAGAGCCCTTGAGAATGTCCAGGCCTCTGGACTTCGGGCCAGAGCGCCCACTTGTACCCACATGGAGACAGAGGCTGCAGCAAGAGACCCAGATGGCGGAGAAAACAGTGCCCCGCCGCAGGGAGGAGAAGCAAAAGCCACAGAACAGCAGGGCAGGCTCCCAGTGGCCGCTCACAATGGCTGCATAATACTGATGCCCCAGCTCCAGCCCAGAGGTGGGAGCGGGAAGGAAAGGGGCTGGCCTCAGACTGCAGGCTTAGGACTCAGCCCAGGGACACTGCTGTGTGCAGGCCCCCAGGCTCAAGTGTGGGCCCCCACATGCAGGTGGAAACCCCTGCAGCTTGCTAGGCTCTGGCTCCCCACCCCAGAGACACTGAAAATGCCCTGAATTCAGAGGCCAGGGCATCGACAGCCATGGACGCTTTGCTGGCAGGCTCAGGGGAGACTATTTGGAAAAACCATCAATTAACTGTACCTGTGAAGGGATTTGCTTTGAGGGACTTCAAGAGCCCTCAGCTGAGAAAAATTAGAGAAGGGATTTCCCATTTTATAGTCTGGATAAAGTGCTCATAATTCATCTCTGGGGTTTTCCGATGGAAACGTTCCGGTTGGCATCAAAAGGCCTTGATGGGTATTTTTTCAGCTCTCTCGCCTCACCCAGAGGTGAGGGAGGCAATGGCCAAGACCATCACTGAAGCAGAGTGTTCGAAGCTGACTGTCCCTGAAGGCTTCCTGCACCTCAGTTCCTGGGGGCTCCAGGCGTCTGGGCTGCAGACCCTCCCTGCCCCTCCCTCCCCAGCTTCCAATCACAAGGACGTGCCCTCCGCACATTGGCTACAGTGGGGTGCAAGGCAGAGGACAACACGCAGACCCCAGACTGCTGAAAAAGCAGCAGTGGCAGTTGTCAGGTCCTCCCCCCGTGCTCCACATGCCAGGCCCTTGGGCTCTTGGTTCAGACATGTCAGCTCTGGGCTGCCTTGTTCAATGCAGGCCACAGCTCAGGTGCTAGTGGCCACTGTTGTAGATGGCACAGATACAGGCATTCCCACTGCCGCAGAAAGTTCTTGAAGACAGTGCTGCTCCAGGGCCATTTTTGAGAAGTGGCAGCTGGTAATGTTGCCAGAACATGAGGGGCAGGGGGACCAAGAAAGTCAGAGATGCCCAAGCTGCCATTGCAGAGAGGCTGGGCCTGCCTGCCCCACGTCCCCAGCTCAGTGTGTGTTTTATAGAAAGACATGACTTACAACCTGCAAGCTCCAATGCAGATGTGGCCACTGCCTGGCTGGGAAGGGACTGCTCTGGGTCATCAGAGACTTGCTTTCTCAAGAGGTGCACAGATCCTGGGACACAGGCCTCTTTCCCCAGACCTTCACCCATCCAGGCCATCCTGGGGAGGGCAGACACAGGGAAAACCCCCAAAGGGGGTCCCCAAAAGTATCTACAGAATAGGAGACCATGGACAGAGAGCCAGAGAGAAAGTGGGGAGGGCACCCCATGGAGGGAGGGTAGAGAGGGGAGGCCCAGGAGACTAGGTGATGGTGGGGCAGAGGTGGCGGGGGGTGGGGGGGAACGCGTCCAGGAAAGCTTCCTGTCGTACCGGCTTGCTGCCTGGAGGTGGCCCGAGGCCCCCTATAATGATTTGTTCCCACAACAGCCCTGCTTCCTGCGGGCAGAGAGCTGGGCCTGGGCTGCCATCCGTGCTAGAATTACCCATTTTCTTTCCAGTCAGCACATGATAAAGGGTTGACTAGTGAGTGATACAAACCATAGAAGAAAATGGTCTCATTACTTGTCCTCCTCTATCCACTAAACACTCAACTAAATCAGAAGTGAGGGAGAATCTTGCTTTTTGATGGCCATGATTTTGAAGATGCTTAGTGTCTCCAGTTCCAGGTGCTACATGCCTGATAAAAACCCAAAGAGTTCACAATGGCCACGAGAGTCATTTTTCTGCATCACTGGAATAGGTAGGAAGTGTCATCCCCAAGAAAACAATGGACTGGATCCTCCGCAAGAGAGGGACAGCAGTTCCCCATCTGAGCCACCCAGAGATACTCCTGGGCTTCAGCCCCTCCCTGCACGCACAGTGGCCTCCAGCAAGGACACTCTGGCCCAGGCCTGTCTGTGTCCATGTCAAGACCTGTGACTGGTTCACACCTGGTCCAGAACATTGGCACTGAAGATGGCCTCGTCCACGTGGTGCTCATCGGACGTGACAGCCGGGCGAAAGGTGCCCACCACATGCCGTACCTCGGGAGGGAGGGCACAGTTCGAGTGTTCCAAAAATTTAGCCACCAAAACCCTGGTGTCTGCATGGGCCTTGCCGTCCATTAATGAGTGTGGCTGCTCTTTGAAGACCGTCTGTAAGGCCTCTGGCTTTAACCGGCGGTCCATTTTCCGGGGATCTAGCTGCCCAGGTGGTGAGAGCCGGTGCCGACAAGCACAGGAGGCCGTGGAGGAGTGAGATAGGGAAACTAAAAATCAAGGGAAAAGATAAAATCTGAAAACAACCAAAACAAAACAGAAGGCAGCTGTTAAATGAATTTTTTACAAAGCAAACACAAGGCTATTTGAGACAAGCTTTTTGGTGGGATTTCCATGGTCCTGGGCTGGCGCCCTGGGAGTGTCCTGTGTCCCTTCATCCCTGGTGTGGCCTGGCCCTTCTCAGCCCTGAGTTGAGCTGCTGTTAACCTAGAAGGCCCACAGCCCCCCTGAGCTGAAGGACTGGGGATGGGACAGCAAAATGGGAAGTGGGCGGGGAGAGAAGGACAGGTGCAGGGTAGGGATTCCCCCTTCCTTTTGTCTCTCTGCCAGAATTCCTGAGCTCACAGGGCACTGACCCTTTTCAGCCTTCCCTCCCTCAATGACCTTTGCCCCTGTGGGTCCAATGGCATTAGAGACAGGTCTGCCTCAAGATCAGAGCTGGGGGTGCCAGAGGGGCAATGAGAGCACCCCCCACCGGGTCAAGGGTGGACAGGAGCCACTTCAGATGCATCAGGGCCCTGCTCCTAGTACCCACAGGCCCAAGGCCAGGGGACCTGGAAGTAGCTCCCAACAGGGCCCATGGCTGCTCTGGATAACCCAAGGAGCAGGCCCTGGTCTGATGGTGCCTCCAGAGAAAGCCAGCCCTGGCCAGTCTCCTGTGACCAACTCACCAAGGACCAGATTAAGGCCTGACTTGCCCACAGCATGTGTCTGGTCACACAGAGGAAACACATTCTGGGTGGTCTGGCCTATTTTTGATAGCAATGGAGCAAGCCTGATAATTAAGCATGAGAAACTGTAAAAAAAACAAAAAAACAAAAAAACAAAAACAAAAAAACCCCTCACACGTGAGGCCAATCTCCCCTCAAAATAGCATCTCATAAATACAGTGAAACAAATGGCTGCATGCATGTTAAGTCAGTTATAGGCTCTAACATGTCCTCTTGAGAGAGAAGGGAAGGGAAGGCCGTCCTTTCAAAGCCCACAGGGCTGCAGAGCCCGTGCTCACAGGTGACAACGGGAGGGCTGGGCTCAGACAAAGCCCACCAGTCACTCCCCAGCCCCCCATCTCGCAGCAGGTGTCAAAGCGTTTTAGAAGAGTATCTCACCGGTCCCCAGAGCAGCCCTGGCCAGTCCTGCTTCAAGGTCCTGGCTGCAGGAGGGCGGATGCGAAGAGGTGTTGCCTTAATCAGAGAGAGAACTCCGGTAACACATGAAACGGAAAAAGGCATTCCCGGTAACACTATAATCACCCTCCCTCGGGTAAGAGATAGATTTTAGATGCTAGATAAGCAGAGGAAAACTCGTGAACTTACACAAACCCGTGCATGGATCACACAGGAGCAGCCCCACAGCCGGCATCTGCCACAGGGCAGGCGGTGTCTCCCGGCTGGGCACAGCACAGCAGGCAATGCCACAAGCAAACCCAGTGTGTTTCATCAGAATGCCACCCCTCCACCCCATCCCATGTCTGAAGGTCCCCAGAGACCCCGGGGAGGCACATGCTTTTGACATGTAGAACAGTAACTGTCCTGTGGAGCTGCGAAGAGGCTGTGCCGACAGGGTGGTGTGGGGACGCAGAGAAGGCACTGTGACTCGTCTTCTCTCCATCCTCACCCCTAAAATGTAATGGTTTGTGGAGTCCAAATTTCCCTGAGGGGAGGATAGGCCAAAGGAAGCCATCAGGGGGCCACAGAGTAGACACTCCCCTAAACACGCACATGTAATAGCCCTAGCAGGGAGGAGAGAAGGCTGAGCCTGGGTTCAGAGGAGCCCAGCACAGGGGAAGGAGGTGTGTGTGTGGGGGGGTGCTTCAGGAGAAGAGTCTTATGGGATCTTGTCTAGTGAGCTGGTAACTGAATGTGGGAGGGGAGGTAGCGAGATAGAGGACTGCAGGCCAAAGAGCTTCCAGGTGCAAACTCTGACGTCTCCACCAGCAGGGCCCTGGTAGGCAATGACCTCCGTGGGTTCCTAGTTCCTTCCAGGGATACACTTCTCCTGGGGCATGGGTCTTGTCTATTTGGAGGTCAGCTGGCCCAACACCACTGAGTCCAGGCAGCCAGGGGGCCTCTTCAGGGTTCTTACAGTTTCACTGGACGAAGTGTACAGTCCAATGGCCCTGCAGCCATGATACCCACTAGTCTCTACTGGCAAAGACACGTAAGAGTCATGTGGGTGATTCTGACCCCAGCTCCAAGCCACACACATGGAGTGCTGCCAAGGGTGCCCAGGAAATGCTACTGGAGACACACCCCTTCTGCTGGGGGCAGCTCCAGCTAGAGGGCACCCCACCCACCTAGAGCCATCACTGAGACACAGACATACCTTATGTGGCCCTGGGTCCCCCAGACCACTCAGCAGGCCCTGGCACTTCCAAAAGGGTGGAGCCCAGGCTAGTCCTGGCTGATGGATGGATACAGCCTGTGGTCATCTGCCTGACCTGAGTGCCCACCTGGGCCCCAGAGCTGGGGTACAACCAGCAGGCTAATATCAGGGGCTGGCTGACCCCGAGTGGGCTCTCATCACCCCAAGCCTTCCATCCTTTCTCTCCTTACTCCCCAGCCAGAAAGTGGAAAGCCTGGTGGGTACACAACAGGGGCCCCTGACTGTCTCTCCCTCCCTAGGGCCCTAGGGCATTAAGACCACATTCCCAAAGTGGCCCTTAAGCCGAGGTCCCAAGGCCTGGCCTTGACTCTCAGCTCACTGAGGCCTGCAGTGTCCAGGGCAGGGTAGGGCACACACTGGGGGCACAAGGGGGCTGGGCCAGTCATACCTGCCACACTGGATGCACACGAAGTGGGGTCGCTGGTGGAGCGGGCCACACGCCCGGGACCTGGCAGTGCCTGCGTGCCCTGGTCAGGGCCCTCAGGGGACTCGAGGTCAAGTGGCAGGGGCTGTGAGGCACCCACAGGGCCCTCAGGGCTTAGGCCTGGTGCGGTGGCACCCTCGGATGCCAGGAGGCTCGAGCTATCTGCGGGCTCTGCAAGGCAAGGGACCTAGTGTTAGAACTGGCAATGGGCCACCACAGAGCCACCCAAGACAGGCACAGTGACTGCTCACACCCCTGATGGAGCTGAGAGTGAAAATCTCAGCCTCCTGGAGCTCCCCCACAGGGGGCCTGAGCAGTCTGCCCTTCAATGCCAAATCTAGACAAACCTGTAATCCTGGGGGCATGTGAACACCGAACAGGTCTACAGATGCTCTGTGGTGTTAGAAAGGTTTTGGGGGACACCAGATGATCTCTCAAGAATCATTCCCAGGAGGGGTATAGGGTGGGGGCATGTACACCCTTCACACTCCACAAGAGACTAAAAGTTGGAAACCAGCCCCATCTCCTATCCAGGGTATCCCTTGGGGGATCTGAAGTACAGGAAGGTGGAGGTCAGAGGGTGCTCGATGAACAGGGTCCACGTAGAGAAGGGCAGGGCTCAGGGGGACATCAGGGCATCCTAGCCAGGTCCTCATGGGCCTGAGAACCTGCCTGCCCCACACAGAAGGGTACAGCCTGGGGCCTCGAGTGCAAGCCGTGCACTGGTCAGGCAGGTGCAGGAACCAGCCCGGTGATGCCCACCTGATTCTCAAAGTGTGGGCTAGGCCAACAGCATCAGCATTGCCTGGGGATATGGCAGAATTCTGACCCAATGAGTGAGAAACTCGGGGGTGGGCCCAGCCATAGGGGTTCAAATAAGCCCCTAGGGGATTCTGATGCCCCTTAAGTGTGCGACCCATTGTTATATCTCTGTGATGCTGGTCAGATCGGGCTCTAGCCCCTCACTACTCCAAGGGCCTTCCTTACCCGGGGGTACTGGATCAAAATCTGTCTTAAAATCTCAGGGGACCTGTGTGCACATTTTTTAAAGCTTGAGAAGCATTGCTCCCTCTGCTCTTTGATCCCATCACCAGGCAACGTCACAGCTGCTTGCTGTGAGGCAAATCACTCCACAGGGGTAGATTTTTGAGGTGAGCAGCTCACCTGGGGGATGCTTTGTAAGACTCACAGGAGCCTGAACAACTCCAGGGTGGGAAGCTTTGGGGTCTGTCCTATCCATCCCTTTCTGTGGGTCCTGTGGGAGGCCTCTCTGTTTCCAGTGCGCTCTGTTCCTGGGAGCTTCCCACTGCCACGAGGTTTACAGGTGACTTCCCACGTAATCCTCATGGCCCACCAGCTAACCACTCTGGAAACACGGTTAAGCGACCTCAGGGGAAGAGGGTTGTGAGGCCGCCAAGTGGTGGAGCCGGTTGGAAGCAGCCCACTTCTAGAGTGCTCTTGCTTCCCCAGCCCTGCACTGTCTACCCTTGCCCTCTCAATAGATGCTGTTTCTGGAAAACAGAAAGATGAACCGAACCTCACAAGTCATATGCAAAAAAAAAATCTTCAGGGGTGCCTGGGTGGCTCAGTCAGTTAAAAGTCCGACTCTTGATTTCTGCTCAGGTGTTGATCTCACGGTTCGTGGGTTCGATCCCTGCATTGGGCTCTGCACTGATGGTGTGAGGCCTGCTTGAGATTCTCTCTTGCTCTCCCTCTCTCTGCCCTTCCCCTGCACATGCTCTCTCTCTCTCAAAATAAACTTTAAATAAACATTCTTCAGAATGATTAATCCTTTTCTTTTTTAAAATACGAGAAGTATAGTAGTAGAAAATAGGAGAATAAGTCTACACTTAGGGTGGAGAAAGACGTTGTCACCATGATGGAAACCAGAATGGAAAAGTTTGATAAATCTGGCAAGAAAAATTCTAAAACTGTGTATAGCAACAGGCATCATTAACAGGGAAAGCATCCCTAGAGTGAATAGGAAAGGTGAGAAAATGTCTCTATTTAAGTGATAGTTTTCTTATAAATCTACCAAAAAAGAAAGAAAGAAACACTGCAAAAAAGTGGACCCTAAACTGACCTACACTTAGGTACTAAATGTGTAAAAAGCTGTTCACACTCAATCTTGTGTGTGTACTACAGTCACCTGCAAGAGTGACAAAGATCACCAGGAATGACGATGTTTGGGGTGTCATAAACACTGCTGGTGGGTGTGCAAACCAGCAAGAAAACCTTCCCAGAATGCGATGTGGCCAACACATCAAAACCTAAAATACACATTTCCTTGGCCTCAGCAATTTCACTTTTAGGAATTTATTCTAAGGAATTGATTGGGCAAACACTCAAAGGTGAATGTATAAATGTAGAGAAGAAATACTTCCCTGTATCATTAGAACACTTCAAACCAGAAAGCATAATTATTAATTCTATCAACATTACACAGAAGTATATTAAAACTATTTTGAAGAATATTTATTTCCTGCTGATCCTCCTTGAACTCAGCTTTCTTGCTTTTTTACAGCTTTATTGAGGTATAATTGACATACAAAAACCTGTATATATTTAATATACACCATTTGATGAGACTGGACATAATAATATACCCTTGGTCCCAATTTTTTTTTAATAATGTTTGTTTGTTTGTTTGTTTAGAGAGAAAGGGGCAGAGGGAGAAAGAGAATCCCAAGAAGGCTCCTTAGTCAGCGTGGAGTCTGACACAGGGTTCGATCCCATGACTGTGAGATCATGACCTGAGCTGATATCAAAAGTTAGACACTCAGTCAATTGACTGAGCCACCCAGGTGCCTCAGTCCCAATTTTCTTAAAGTCTGTGATAATCCAATGGCTGAGTTCATCAGGAAAACAGAGTCACAGAGAAAGAAATGTGACTTAGCTCTGAATGTCTATAAGTAATGGAAAGATAAGATTAGGGTAACATTACAGGGAAAGCTCATAGGCCAAGACGGTAACTCATTCTTGTACACCCTCACTGGCTTGTGCTGTGAGACTGTTTGTACGGTAGTAATAATAAGTGGACTTGCAGTTTTTCACCTAAATAGATCACAATTTCTCCTAATTAATGTATGATGATATATTTAGCATACGTAACATATTTTCCTTAACTCTTACCAATGGACTTCATTGTCCTTGTAAGTTTTTATTCTTATGAAAAACAAAAGTTATCTTCATGCTTATGGTTTTATTGTTTTCTTCTTCTTTTTCTTTCTTTTTTTTTTTTTTGCATTATTCCCCTCGGGCAGTTCTAGAAGTGTGATCACCACATCTAATGGCATAAACATTTTATGGCTCTTTATCAAGATGCTCTGTCAAAAGGGTTGAGTTCCAAGCTGCCAGTCAGGGCTGGGTAAAGCACCTGCCTGCGGCCTTGCCAGCATCCATATCCCCATTACTATTTTATTTCAATAGGTGAAAAATAATACTAGCATTTATCTCCCTCCCACCCACCCCCCCTCAAAAATTTTTAGAGCTAAATTTGTGAGTCCGACAACGTTGTAGGATGCAAGAGAAATCACACAAGAATGAATCACATCTGTCCCATGGTTGGGCACATGTACTAACCATGAGCAGGCAGAAACCAAAAGTAAAAACAGAATACCATTTACAGCTGCTCCACAGAAAATGAAATTCCTAAGTATGCCCTTAACAAAACATGCTCAGGATCTGTATTCTGAAAATGATAAAATACTGATGAAAGAAATCAAAGAAGATCCAGATAAACAGAGAGACAGACGTACTATGTTCCTACACAAGAATGTTCAGCTTTGCAGGGATAGCAATTCTACCCAAATTGCTCTACAGGTTGAATGCAATTCCGGGGCACCTGGGTGGCTCAGTCTGTTGAGCGTTCAACTTCAGCTCAGGTCACGATCTCATGATTGGTGAGTTCAAGCCACCTGTTGGGCTCTGTGGTGACAGCTGGGAGCCTGGAGCCTGCTTTGGATTCTGTGTTTCCTCCTCTTTCTATCCCTCCCCTGCTCATGCTCTGTCGTCTGTCTCTCTCTCAAACAATAAATACCGCCCCCCCCAAATTGAATGAAATTCCTATTAAATTCCCAGCTAGAGTTTTTATAGATACAGACAAGTGGATTCTAAAATTGACATGGAAATACATAGACCCTAGAGTACCTAGAACAATCTTGACAAAGAAAAGCAAAGCAGAGGTCGGGCTTGCCTGATATTAAGGCTCACCACAGAGCAACAGTCATCAGGAGAGGGTTCTAGTGGCGGAGGGACAGACACACAGATTAATGGAACAGGATAAGAGGGCCCAGAAATAGACCCATGCCATTATGTCCAGCTGGGTTTTGACAAAGGTACAAAAGCAATAAATGATCTGGGACAGTTGGATATGCATAGCCCCAAAAATGACATTGACCTCAACCTCAGCCCATACAGAAATTACCCAGTGTGGGGGGGGGGCATCTTTTCTACAGTGAATCCTGCTTGGCCTGCCATCCCATGAGCCTCTGTCAATACTTCTCCATATATTCCTGCCCACAGAGGCCTGGCCCCTCTGCCAGGAGTCGGTGCTGGAAGCAGCCCCGAGCTTCTCAGTCAAGCCCAGTTAACTGTCTGGAGCCTGATCAGTGAGGAAGGCCTAGCCCGGATGAATTCCTGACTCCTCTGTTCATCACTATCTGCCCTGGACTCCAGGAGCCACCAGGCTGCTCGACCTTTCCAACCAGAAAGTCTGTTTTCCTCCAGAACTTGTGTTTTCAGGAGTGATGGGGCTGGAATGGAGAAGGGGGAGCCCCCTCAGCCCAAAGTCTAGAATGCACTGGGGGACTGAGACACACTGTGCCCTGAAGTAGTCTCTAGGAAGGTCACAGGACACCACCTCTTAGACACAGCTTTTGATGACTGCTTGGAGCCACCAGGTAAAGGACAAGGTCACTTCCAAATCCCACAACTGCAGAGACCAGGCTTCCTACAACCCAGAGGCATCCTCACAGAAGGATGGCCCCTTCATATTTCTCAGATGTTAACTAAGAGTTGGGGTCAAGGGCAGACATCCCTGGGACTATAATGGGTGTCCTTCCTGAGACCCTTAGTCCTCTCACGAATTAGCTGAGTTCTGTCTCTGAACAAACCTGCCCCCATGAGTCCACCTGGGGACCCAAAGAAGATGGAAACACCCAACCCTCATCCATGTGTCCCTCTGCTACTCAGGCTTGTCTGCTCTCCTGACACCTCAACTACCTCCTCACCTCTGGCTTTGCCTTGTGGCTCCCACCCCACATCTGAGATCGGACCTTCCACATTTTTCCTTCAATGCCTTCTAGGACACAACTGGTAGTGTCCTTTCCCCAGTGTCCTCAAAGCCAGTGGGCCCAGAGGCCCAGGGGCCCAGGCCTGGCCCCTTCCTGAGGGAGGAGCCCAGTGGATGTGAGCTTGGTACAGTTTTTGCTCAGGGAAGGGTCCATCCCAGACTGAGTCAAGCACTCCTTCAAACCCATATCCCTCAAGTCGAGGAGAAAGGCGCTGGAGTCGACGGGGGCAAATCCCACCAGAGAAAGCATGAGATCCCCCAGGTGTACTGACTTACTACTGCTGCCAGTAAGGGAGGAACTGTGGAGAACTAATATGGTACTAAACAGCAGAAGCTGTAGCAAATTCTATCCCCTTAAAGAGTAAGAAATGGTGGGAAGGCAGTTGCAGGAAGGAGGAGAGAAGGAAGTAGGAGGGAAGGAAACATGCTTTGAGAAGTATAAGCTTATTTCAAATGATCAAAAGGGTAAGATTACCTTGTGTGCTGAAGCCAGCAGTGGCATCTGGGTCCCCGGGGCTGGGCTCAGTCGCCGGCTGATCTACACTCGTGAGCTACAGCAAGAAACGGGTCATCAGGTAGTTTGAAGGGCGCAGCACAACAGACTCCAGAAATCAAGGCTGACTTCAGAGCTCATCTTCTAGAAAGAAGTACTAAGTGACATGGACTTACACGTCTGCCATTCTCCCCTAAATTTATGGAGTCAGGCTGTGAGGATGCCAAGGCCAGGGGGTTGCTGCCAAGGCCAAAGCCTGTTTCTCTTTCTGAAATCAGAGTGCCAAGCAGTCCCCAAGAGCCTACCAGGGCCAGTCACCAGCCACCCTCAGCCCACTCACCTTCCACTTCTAGGGAGCACTCTTTGGGACCGAAAGAGGCCACATAGGATCCTCCAGAGTCACTGCAGGAGGTAGGAGAGCCCCTGGCCTCACTTCTAACCCCTTCCTCCCAACAACTCTTTTCCCCGATTCCACACCAGGAAGAATCAAGCCACAGGGGGACAGTCAAGAGACCTGTAATGCTCTGGGCCAGCACGGCTTGGCACATTTAGTAGATAGTTTTGGCCTCGGTGAGCTCTCACACTCCCCCATAGTGTGTACTTGCCCCATTTCCCTCCTGCCTTCTGCAGATGGAATCAAGAGGTTACTCAGAAGGCTTTCCTCCCTGTCCAAGCTTGGGTTCAAGGTCCAGATCCACTCAGGCCATGTGCCGGGTTGAGCGCAGGCCCCGTGGCCCTGGGCATACTGTCCTGTCCTGTTGTGTTGAGTGGCTGTGAAGCTTGCATCATGTTGGAAGTTATCATGCTCTTGCAGATTTCTTCTCAAATAGATCATTCAGCCCAGAGAGGCCATCGGGAGGACAAGCAGGGAAGACCAGGCCTCCTTGGCTGGGTGAGGGTAGGGCACATCTGCCCTCTTGCCCTGTCTTCACTTGCCCATCTTCTGCTCACACACTAGGTTCCCACTGTGACCACATCTGTTCCACCCCTACTGTAGGGCACAATGGTCCCACATGGGCCATGTGTCTGGGTGTCACAAATACCACATACATGTGCCCCTGTGCTATCTCAGAAAATGATTTTTGAATCCTTGTATTATTTCAGAATTGCTTTGGGGACTTGCTTGCAAATAATGAGCTCAGGGGGAGGCCTGGGAAGTTCAGGGGGTCCCCTGCAGCTTTGTCCCATTCCAGCTCAGGTAATTACATCTCTGCCTCCCTTGTCTCCTGTTACTTCAATCAGACAGCTGATCACCTTCGGCTCTTTCAACCAGGCTGCAGGCCTCTCACGAACACAAAACAGGTGAACCGTGCCCCCGGGGGCAGGGAATGTGCGACAGGGTTTGGGGGGGCAAGAACCGCACTTGCGGGGAAGAACCAGAGCTGCCTAAATGTCCCCTTTGATCCCACCCATGTGTAATACTGCATGCACTATTTTCCTTCCTCAGCACAATCCCGTTCTGCTGGGGAGGGAATCGGGGGAGGGAGACTCACACGGCCACCAACACTCACCTTCCTTTTCACTGAAATCACTCTATGCCTACAACCAATGTTGGAAATCTCGGTTGAGAATATTCTGCGAAATCACACAAAAAGGAACAATATCCTCAAGGTGCGTTTCCTTCCATACTCCTCCTGACCCTTAACATTTTTTTTTTTTAAATTTTTCAGGGATGGGTGGTAACTTGGAGGCCTGATGCCTGAAGAAAAGCTTCTGGTAATAAAAAAATATAAATAAAACAAGAGGAATAAAATGCGCCGTGGGACAAGGTCAGGAGGAAATTGGATTCATTTCATATTTCATAGAAGCATCACTGGCTTCCCTCTGGCTCCCGGTCAAATCTGGTTTTGAGAGGAGACAGCTCCTGGCAGTGTATCTATCACATCTGGTAAGCAGGGTGTCAAGGGTTTAATTTGAATTTGGCCTTCCCTCATGGCCAACGCCACCTTGCCACATGAAAGCTGTGGAGGAAATATCTGTGAGGTTCACACGGCATTTTCGATTAAATATAAGGGCGGCGGAAAAGGGTGGAGAAGAAACATACTTGTGGCACAGAATTTAAAGTGAAACTCTAGTTTAGCAATAAAAGTTTATAACACAGCTCTTGCAGGAGAGGGCCACTGAGAGGAGATGCTGTGTGTATGGCCTCACATGGGACACTCAGAGGCTGCATTTCTTTGTTCCCAGACACGTTATATTGACCAGTTGTGATTAAAAAGTCAGTTGGCATTTATGCAAATAAGCCGCATCTCCTCATGTCCCTTTGTTTTGGGAAGCTCTGTGGCTAAGACACACCACGTGAAAACTCTCCCCTATTTCTGGTAGCAAATTCCCCACTCCTGGGTCAGGTCAACCAGCTAGTATCAGAACTATAAAGAGCTGTTCTTTGGGGGCAATTGGCTGTAATCACAGAAAATGTGAATTAAGATTTTAGCCTAGTGACCCAAGGCAATCTTTGAAGCTACTTTGCTTACAGATTTTGAAATGCAAAAGTGATTTTGTTTGAAAATATAAATACTGACTTCTAGGACTTGTGGTTGGCTGCGCTTCTCCTGTGTCCATTGCCTCAGCATTTCTAGCCTCGTACCTCAGGCTGCCCTCCTTCTCGCCAGACTGCCACCAAATTCAAATTCCCAAGGTGCCGCTGGATCGTGTCAACTCCAAATGTCAAACTCGTCAAAGGCACTGCTATAGTTTGACATGCAGGGTCATGAAATCTGTACCCGAATGATGTCAATGAACCTCCTTCATTACCCTAAGCTCCCCAGCCGGGTCCCAGGCTGTCGCAGCACTGTGTTTGTCTACACTGCACCTTGGAGACCTTTTCCATTGTTCACATGCCAATCCCACTCTACCTTTTTCCCCTGAAGTCCCAGCAAAGTTCATTGGAGGCCGTCCTGTTACCATGCCAGCCTGTGAGTCCCACAAGGAAGGGATTCTGTTCAGTTCATGGCTCTGTGTTCTATAGAATACAGCACAGTTTTCCATGGTCCTTGGAAATGTAAGCTTGTCATCCACAGGAATAGCACACTGGCAAATTCTCAGTAACTTTCTGGCTATAGAAAGAAATGCACTCCTTCTGATCTTGCCCTCAAGGTACGGTCTTAAGCCATGGGAAAGAGAAGGACATTGCAAACAGAGAACAGAACGTGCCTGTGGCCGATCCAGGAGAGTGAATGGGTCAGAATGAATGTGCTCAGTCAAGGGAGCTTTTCCTTCCCGCATCAAAAAGTTCTCCCAAAGGAGCGGCCTCCTGCCGCCTGTCCAGAGCCCACACAATGCCTGCTTTGCTCCTCTGTCAGTCTGTCTTCCTCTCTTTACCCAAACGAGTACTGATAGACAATTTATGTGCTGTTTGTCCATAAGGGGAAGTAATTAACCTCTGCCTTGCCCTGTGACAAAGGATTGTGCCGTAAAGCGGGGGCAGCTCCTTGCTGTCCTCAGGTGGGGGAACTGCCCCAGGGGAGGGGGCAGCTGGCTGGCGCAGCCTTCCCTCTGTGGATGGGAACGAGTTTCATTGGCTTCTAGACTCCTAGAGGTGTCTGTGGAATTGAAAAGTGCTGCCAGACCACAGGGTCAAAGAGAATGGGCCCAGCAAGGCACAGGCTTCCCCTTGAGGGGAGCATTGCAGTGGCCCCGTAATCACCAGATGCTGCCCCCCTCCCCGAAGAGCCAGCGCAGAGAAAGGCCATTCAGACACGTACTTCTTGCACACAAAATGTTTGTGCAGGCACTTGTAAGCTGGTGGGTTCTGAGCCAACGCAATAGGAGACAGGCCTTCCTTTGCCCTTAAGGATTTTCTCACCAAAATCATGTGAAAGAAATCTCCATTTAGAGAATTCTCAATAGTTTTGGAGAACGGTGTCATATTAGAACCAGTATTATCCTCCCCCATACAAACGGTCTCCAACTTATGATGGTTTGACTTAGGATTTTTTGGCTTTACGATGGTACAGAAATGATACATGCTCAGTTAGAAAGAAATTGTACTTTGAGTTTTGACTTTGGATTTTTTTCCCCCAGGATAGTGATATGCAGTATGGTACTCTCTCATGATGCTGGGCAGAGGTGGGTGGCCACAGCTCCCAGGCAGCCACTCGACTGGGTAAACAACAGACACCCTCACAAAACCATTCTGCACCCACAAAACCATTCTGTTCTTTGCTTTCAGTACAGTGTTCCATAAATTACACGAGATAGTCAACACTTTATTATAACATAGGCTTTGTGGGGTGCCTGGTTGGCTCAGTCAGTTAAGCATCCAACTCTTGGTTTTGGCTCAAGTCATGATCTCATAGTTCATGGGTTCAAGCCCCATGTTGGGCTCTGTGCTAACAGTGCAGATTCTCTCTCTGGGATTCTCTCTCTCCCTCTCTCTGTGCCCCCTCCTTGCTCTCTCTAAATAAATAAATAAATAAATAAATAAATAAATAAATAAATATTTTTAAAAATATAGGCTTTGTATTAGATGGTTTTGCTCCACTGCAGGCTAATGGAAGTGTTGTGAGCACACTTAAGTTGGGCTGGGCTCAGCTACGATGTTCGGTAGGTTAGGGGTATTAAGGATATTTTCAAAGCACATGGGTTTCTTGGATTGAAAATCCCACTGTAAGTCAAGGAAGATCTGTATTCTATACGCTTCAGAAAAAAGAGTAAATCAGCGATAAAACACTGCTCAATAGCCTTCTGGTATGTCAGTATGGTGTGCATCGAATGTCACACCCAAATGCAGAGGCCACTTTCCAGCATCCAGGGTCCCTGACAGGCTTGGAGGTGGGCATTCCACACTCATCATGAGGAGTGTTGTTGGGGGTGGGTGTTCCCTGTCATCAGGATTGAGAAGCAAAGGGCTCTGAGAAGTCCTGCTGCTCTCTACAGGGCAGTGTGCACAGTCACTCACCCTTCTGTGGCATTTTCTCTTCTAGAAATGGGAGTAACCATTCACAAATGGGAGGACAGATGGGCAGGCCGAAGTTCGGCCCTAGGACGGAGCTCAAATTCTGTGATGGCAACTGGCAGCAGCTGGGGGGTGGTGGCAGAGTTCCTCCTTCTCCCCAAGGCAGCCATGGAGAATCACACACCTCTGTGGGCTTGCTGGGGTTTCCAGGCCCATCTGCTGCCCTGCCTGGTGCCCCTGCTGGTTACAGGGCAGAGCAGACCATCTGAGGCTGGCTCAGCATCCCCCTTCCGCCTTTGAGGGACTTCCCTCCCCAACCTCGGCTCAGGTGCTCCCACTGTCTGGACCCTTCCACGTCCCTTTGGTAACATCCTCATGCCCTATGCCCACAGTCTCCCTAACTATCTCCTATCTTCTCTCCTCTTTGCCAAGCATCTCACAAGAGTGATCCACTCCCGTTCCCAAAGCATGTCCCTAGAAGAACACAGCAGCAGGAGCTGGAACTTAGGTAGGAATGCAGATTCTTTTTTTTTTTTAAGTTTATTTATTTATTTTGAGAGAGGGAGAGAGTGAGAGCAGGGGAGAAGCAGAGAGAGACAGAGAGAGAGACAGAGACAGACAGAGAGAGAGAGAGAGACAGAGACAGAGACAGAGAATCCCAACCAGGCTCTGTGTTATCAGCACACAGCCCAACATGGGGCTTGAGCTCACAACCCTGAGATCCTGACCTGAGCTGAAATCAAGAGTCAGACACTGAACCGACTGAGCCACCCAGAAACCCCCGGAATGCAAATTCTTGGCAGGTTCCCCTTCCCCAACTATGGACTCAGAAACTCTGGGGTGGGCTCAGCCATCTGTATTTGATTGACAAGCCTGGGATGCCCACTGGAATCCAAAAACCATGGGGACAGACCACTGCTACACCTCCCCACGTCCCATCCCTGCCTCTAGCCAATGCTGGCACCTGCCCCACTGCCCCATTGCAGCTGCTCCTGCCACAGTCACCAGTAATCTCTGGATGGTGAGCCAGCGGGGGACCAGGGTCAGCCCTTCCCCGTCTCTGGGCAGCACTTGGCCCCTCTCTCCCTTCCTGAACCATGTGTCTGTGAGTCCAGGCCGTCTTTCTACTCTGCAGCCTGTGCTGGGGGAGCCTCTTTCTCTAGCACCCCAAAGTATTATTATTCCATAGAGCTCTCCCCACTTGGTTCCCTGACTTGGTGACCACCTCTGTGGCTAACTCTGATCTCTCCAAGGCTCCAAGCCATAGACCCTATCATCTCATATACACTTGCTTGGATGTCCTGATGGCCCCAGAATCCAACCAGCCTCACTGAGGTCACCCTCCACCCATGTTGCACTCATTTCAGACTCATCCTGAGTGGCTTTGTGTTTTGAGGATACGCATGCTGCGTGGTCCCTCCTTGTGAGCCTAGCCACCTGCCACCCCACTCAGCCTGAGCCTTCAGCTCATAGAGGCTCCCCGGGTCCCCCAAAAATGGATTGGATGCCCCTTTTCAGCACCCTCCAGCAGTGCACGGGGGCTCCCCTCAGAGTACTTCTGACTCTCTTCACAGGACACAGTTGCCATTGATAACATTGATTTGAATTATTTTTATCATCAAGAAGAAAAGAAATCATTTTGGAAAGATAGAATTCTCCACTCAGATTTTTAAAAAATTCAAGAGGATTTCAATCATTGTAAGTTTAGAAATGAGATTTCAGTCACACTTTGCCCCCTCACTAATGAATCCCCTCCCCTCCGCCTCTGCACCCGGACCTCAGGCGGTTCCTACACATCTGTGGACAGAAAAAAGGCCAAGAGTCCTTGGCCGAGTCCCTGTTTGCTGTCTGCAGCCTGGTGAGCTGGGCCAGGACATTTCAGGGCGAGAGTAGGCAGAGACGGGAGACTCAGAGGCTCAGCTGGCCAGGCTGTCACCTCTGCAAGGGTGGGCTGGGGATGGGCTGAGCAGACCCGCGCAAGTGACCCTCGCGGAGAATCCTTCTTGCAAAAACCATGTAGCCAAGGTCCCACTGGGCACAGAGGTGGACAGGTCTTACCTTCCCTTTCTGTCCCACAACACCCAGCCTGCAGAATGTGGTCTCCCCTGTGGGTGCAATTATCTCCGGAAGCTTGTGGAGGCTGAGTCTGAACAGCCATTTTAGGTTTGCACCCCCAGAGGTCCCTGAGGGCCAGAAGCTCCCCAGGGGGTGGCCCAGAAGAGAACAGGCACTGCCTCCTGGCCTTCTCACCATGTGGGCTCCAGATCTCAAAGGGGCTGTGAGGACACAGAAGGTCTGGGCCAGGTCTGAGTCTGGCACCACTTCCTGGCAGGTGACTTGGGATGCCAGGGGAGAAGCCCAAAGGTGCGTGCATCCGGACGGGCCCAGGACTGTGTCTTGGTGCCCTGTGGTTGCTCCTGGTCATGGTTTTGCCCACTCTCCTCTGCCTGGGGCTCGGGGCCCAGAACAGGCTGCAGCCCCCATTCTTGGCAGGATTTCTCAGCTCCCCTGCATGTGCCCGTTCTCTGCTGGACTGCTGTGCTCCCCATGTGCACCCCTAAACCTGTGGCCTCCCCACAGCCTGTCCCACACACGGGTGCTGTGTGACCTTCTGAGTGTTCACATCTCTCCTCCCTGGCTAGGGGCCTTGGATATTCAGGAGCGACACATGTGATGATAACCATGATGAGGATGATGCCATTGAAAAGGGCAACTGGCTTTTGCAAATCAGAGCCCACTCTATGTCAAACACTGTGCTGGGTCTATTACAAACATCCCGTTCCACCCCATGTGCTTGGTACTGTTATGATCTCCATTTTACAGATGAAGAAACTGAGGCTCCACCAACACATCCCCAGTGTGTGCCTGTTGTGGGTCAGACACCCGGAGGTTGTGGGAACACCTGGATTGCCCAGCTCAGAGAAAGCCAGCTACTCCTACCTGCGGCTCTGGCACTTCCCTGGCCTGTAGCTGCCAGGCCTCAGACAGGACCAGGGATCCAGCACTGCTTTCTCACCTCCCAGGAGACAGTGACAGACGCATGCAGCTGGAACAGGCCAGAGTCCCCTGGGTTCTTGGTTCACGGCCTGAGCTCTGTCCCTGCTCATGCGTTTGAATCTGTACCAGCTCCTTCGGCACTGTGTCCCCAGTCACACTAGCTCACATGCATCTGACAAGAGCCAAGGGGGCAGTGCACAAATATTGGGGTGGCATCTCCAGGCCTGGGGTGGGGCCTCTGTAGGTTCTACTCCCTGAGGCTGTTGCCTGCTCTTCACGAGCGTTGATAAGACCACAGGTTTGCTCTAAGGCTTAGAGAGAAATACAAATGCAAGAAGCAGGGGCACCTGGGTGGCTCGGTCAGTTGAGTGTCTGACCTCGGCTTGTGGTTCATGAGTTTGAGCCCCACATCGGGCCCGCTGCTGTCAGTGCCAGAACCCGCTTCAGATCCTCTATCCCCCTCTCTCTGCCCCTCCTCGACTTGTGCCCTCTTAAAAATAAATAGAACATTAGAAAACCAAATGCAAGGAGCAGGCCTTAGTACAGGAAACTGGCTTGTCTGGGGCCTGGGCCTCACCTGGCTGGTGGCAGTCGGGCCCACCACGGCCTCGTAGGGTGGGGGGAGCTCGGCGGGGTACAGCAGGCCGGGGCTGTTGATGGCAACATCATACAAAGTGCTGAATGGAGAGGGAGCAAAGTCCAAGTGAAGGCCCCTGAAAAGACAGAACCATTGCACTGTCACTCCTGGGGGAAGGAGCCTGGATGGCTGACATTTCTCTCAAGGCAATCAGCACGTCACTTGTCAGGGTTTCCCCTGGTCAATTACTCATCGTGCTTGTGAAATAAAAGTCTAATTTGCTAGGCAGTTTTAACTCTTGTGTTTTCTTTCTTTTTTCTTTTTTTTTTTTTTTCTGGAAAGATATCGCCATTTTCAATAAACTCTATGGCCCTGTCCATTAAAATGAAAATAATCACAGAGCCGATTAAATCTTTAATTACATTTTACATGTTATGTTAATGGCCACTACTCAATAGCAGTTTTGCGTTTCATGAGAACATAATAGAGCCACTCAGGTAGGGCTAGGTTCTCTTTTGTTGCACAGCAGCGATACCCAGTAGACATGTTCTATCTAAGCCAGGGTTCGAGCTCTTTCCCTGCTCGCGCTCTGCCCTCTAGTCAAACATGCTTTCGTATGGTTGCTCTCCTTGGCTCAACTGCCCCACTGAAAATGAGTGTGGCTCCTGCCAGTCCCACCTCCCAGACTGCCTCCTATCTTCCTGGTGTCAATACAAGTCACCACCACCATCTCCGGAAAGACCCACCTGTGGGCCTCGGCTGTGGGAGTACAGGTGTACTCTGGAGGGTAATAAGGTGGAGGTGGGAGAGGGGGGATGAACTCATCGAAGTCCAGGGTCTGGTGGAGAACGGTGCCATGGGGGGTCACGCAGGCAGGGCTGGCGGAATGCGCCCTTTGTGGAAGGAACTGGAAAACAGAGAGATTCACAGTTATTTGGGACATCTTGTGTGGCTTGTGTCTAATTAAGCTAATTACACATAAGCTTTAATGATCTGTTTGGAACTTATGTAATTTAAACCGTCGGGCTGTGACGGCGAAACACACACTTTAAAATGATGGCTCCGTGAGGAACGCCTCGCCTCCAAAGCTTCATTAGGCTTTGTTTCTTACACTGCTATGCAGAATGCCTCTGTTCTAAGGAAAAACACAGTCTGGGAAGTCTTTTTTTTTTTAACGTTTATTTATTTTTGAGAGAGAGAGAGAGAGAGAGGGAAAGAGAATGTGAGCAGGGGAGGGGCAGAAAGAGAGGGAGACACAGAATCCGAAGCAGTCTCTAGGCTCTGAGTTGTCAGCACAAAGCCCAATGCAGGGCTGGAACCCAGGAACCTCAAGACTATGACCTCAGCTGAAGTCAGATGCTCAACCAACTGAGCCACCCAGATGCCCCCAGGGAAGTCTTTTTGTTTTGTTTTGTTTTGTTTTTTGTTTTTCTCTTACATATGTTTGTTTATTTATTTTAAGAGAGAGGAAGAGAGAGAATCCCAAGCAGGCTCTGTGTTTTCAGTGCAGAGACTGACACGGGGCTCAAACCTACACACTGAGATTATGGCCTGAGCTAAAATTAAGAATCAGACACTTAACTGACTGAGCCACCCTGGCACCTCCAATCTAGGAAGTCTTTAATTCTATCCCCACCACTAACTCTTTCTCTTCAGATTATACTAACTAAAACCTGTAGTCAAAAATGGTGCCTAAGGTCCACGATTTAAGACAGTACTTCCCGAAGTTCATTCATGAGAAAACACCAAACTCTCAAGATGTTCTTCTCCACCCCCTCCCAAATTCCTGCAGCAAAAAAAAAAAAAAAAAAAAAAAAAAAAAAAAAAAAAAAAAAAAAAACAAGTACTGGGAAATGCCACATATTGTACTCCCTTCTTGGAGCCCTATAATGTATATTACAGTGTTAAAGGCCCTGAGAAGGTCTGCACCAGTGCGCCCCCCCCCCACTTTAAAAGTTTATTTATTTATTTTGAGAGAGACAGAGACAGTGCAAGTGCAGGGAGGGCCAGAAAAAGAGGGAGAGAGAGAGAATCCCAAGCATGCTCTGTGCCATCAGTGCAGAGCCTGACATGGGGCTTGAACTCATGAAACTGTGAGATCATGACCTGAGCCAAAACCAAGAGTTGGACACTTAACTGACTGAGCCACACAGGCACCCCCAAATCATTAGTGGAACATTTCTCAAATATTTCATTATGGATCCCTTTGGACACAGAGTATCGATGAGTGTTTTGCAGTCCTAGGGAATTCATAAACTTTGTAAAAACACTGCTTTGAGGGAAAATAATCCTTGATGAACTCCAGAACATTCTGTGAGGCAACCTTAAAACTGAGATGCTGCTTGAGCAAACTGAAGTAAAATCTCTTAAGCAAAAAGAACTCTGCCTCTGCCTAGCTTTCCATTTATTCCCCTGGGAAGCAATGGCCAATAACTTCCCACCCTCTGGTCACTGCTCCCAAGAGGTTACCTGTGGCATGGAGATGCCTGGGCCATTGCTGCAGTGCCAGTCAACACCTCACTGTGAGCTCCTGTAGGGCCAACAAGACTCTGTGTTATGTGAATGCTAGGCTCTGGGACCTCCCACTGCATGGGGGGTGAGGGACACGTGAGACAGTCAAGTGTACACGGCCAAGCAAGGACAGTTCCACTAGTCAGTGTGCTCTCCAAGCACTGTGTGGAGACCCGGAGTCTACAAAGGGTTAATGAAGATGACATTTGAATGGGTCTGCAGATTGGTAGGATGTCAACAGGTGGGCCTGCAAGAAGGTAACAGATGAGCTAGTGAAAGATGTGTTTAAGAAAAGCAAATTTATATAAGGCTCTAGAAATTAATTCTTAATTCTTGGGGCACTGGGGAGCCAGTGATGGTGCTAGAGCTAGGGAACAGTGCTATTAAAGCTGTGTGGTAGGAAGTGCCTTCTGGCAGCCGTGGGTAGGGTGGTCTGGACTTGAAAAAAAGGCTGGGATGATAGGACATTTTTGCCCAAGTGTGGGTCAGGTCACAATTTTGAATATGGTCAAATTCCATGAAACTAGCCTGCTCCAGACTAACAGCGAAAGAATAGTGACCATGCCTACACATGCAACATCACAGACTGAAATTGTCTCGTGTGGGTTTTCTTAACACACAGAGCACGTTCCTTGCCTTTCCAAGGGGTCTGAGCCGTGGCTTTAATTGTCTGAAATAGAGATGAGTCATTGGCTATGAGCAGGTCGAATGTGTGTCTGTCATCCTCCACCTTGGACAGCTGTCAGCCCCGATGCTTATAGCACAAAGCTGAGCAGTTAGGATAAGGCCAAATGTCCTTGAGGTCTAATTGAGACATACTCTGATTTGGTGTGTATCAGAAATTAGAAAAATCAATAAAACAATGAAGCAGGAAATGCAAAAGCCAAAATGCTTTCCTGCTGAAGGTACAATCCCCCCCAGGAATGAGGACAAGGAGCATTTTCAATGAGAGGCAAGGCACCCCAGATGACCCTATTAGGAGGTTTAAATGCTGCCATACACCCAAAGGCTTTTTAAAGGTTAAACAACAGGTTTAACCACTTCTGCTCTAAACTCTACGTTGCCTTTCCAGTAGTGTGTTGGCTCCACCTTTATGGAACCAACTCAGACTGAGTCCATTGCAAACTGAGATTGTTCCCCTAGGTTTCTCAGCCTCCCCAAGGGGAGGCTGCAAGTGACACTTGACATATTCCCCCTGCCCCAACCAGTATCCGTTTAATGAGGCAGGGGCTGTCTCCAAGGCCAAGGTCACCTGCTCTGGACTCTGCTCTGAGATGCTGGGGCTAGACCTCTGCAAACCATATTTCCCAGACTCCCTTGCCAGCTGGCTAACTGTTGGGTTCTGCCAACAGGGGGTGCTAGAGGGGGGGGAGTCTGGAAGAAGGGAACTACATTATCCTGCTCCTTCCCCACTCCTACCCTTGTGTTCCTCTAGCCCAAGGGGTTCACACACCTGATGGGAGTTTCATTATTGCCCAGCCTTCATCATCCACAAAAGAGGAGTGTGTATTTTAGACCCTGTTGGAGGGAAGTCTCTTCTCATACGTCTGCTCTGGAGAGGGGATCCCAACTTAGGCATGTGCTGTCCTTACATGTGCCTGGGAACCAGGGTGGAGGGCTGGGCTTCCTGAGGCCCACTTAGCGGAGACCCTAAAATTTGGCTCCGTGAGAACAGCGCATAGTCTGTTGTCTGAGATGAAGGGTGAAGAGGTCGGCAGGCCTCAGGTGATCCTGCTTGACCACTGAGGGCCCACAAGACTATAAGCATATTACTGACCCCTTTGAGTTTCGGTCTCCTTTCCTCACCCCAACTGGCCTGACAGGGTCACACTGGGAAACACCATTTCTAGGTCACAGACCCAGACGGTAGTGTTGTGGGGCTTAAACAAGACCACATCACAAATATTAGCTCTTCAGTCCCTATGCCTCTATCTCTGGCCACGGGGGGAGGGGGAGAAGTAAGGAATGGAGGGCAAGACAGGCCTGCAGGGGTCTGGAGACAAGGGGCTGGAATTTCCACAAACTCCTCTGAGTTCTGAGCAGACTCGTCTCCTCCAGGCCCCAGGACAAGCCTGCCAGCCTCCTTTTACACCCTCCCCAGGCTCCTGACCAGCAGCTGCCTCTCTAGTTTGCTGGGAATAGCACACTTTCCCAGTTTCCCTGCCACATTCTGGCTCCTGAATGGGTCACACACACCTTTGAGACTTCCCTCAGGGACTAAGAAATACAGAGGAATAGGCCTCTTCCTCTACCCTTCCTGAGACTTGGTACAAATACTCTAGTATTGCTATGGTAGAAGTTTTCTTAATTCACCTCTCCTGGCCAACCGATCTGATGAGCTGGGGTTTCCCTCCATGCTCCAGACCCTGGAGTGACGCCTGCCCGAGGCACCTTGCTGCTCTCCAGTCCTGCCACCATGCCAGGTGTACCATGTGTGTTTCCTGCCTACCCAGGACACAAGGGCGCATTCCCGAACAGCTAAAGGCCAGTTTTAGTTACTACTGTAATTCATAATGAAATATGAATGCAGGCAGGAAAACTCGCTCGTTCTACGAGAACCAAGTTGAACGCTTTGGAAAGACTTGACAAAGGAGAGCAGCTGAGCAGAAACCACTGCCAAAATGGGAACTGGCAAGGCAGCTAGCTGTAAGGGAGGGAGAGGAGTCAGAAGATATTCAGGGGAGTTCGTGCATCTCATTTTGCCTGGCTCATGCCAATTTCAAGGATCTGGAAATTACAGATAGTGATATTTTTATGAAGTTTATACAGGATATGCAACTTGGGGGCACCTGGGCAGCTCACTTGGTTGAGTGTCCTACTTCAGCTCAAGTCATGATCTTGCAGTTCTTGAGTTTGAGGCCCACATCAGGCTTGCTGCTGTCAGCCTGTCAACATAGAGCCCACTTTGGATCCTCTGTCCCCCTCTCTCTGCCCCTTCCCCACTCACGTTCTCTCAAAGATAAATCAATATTAAGAAAAAAAAAAAGAAGTGCAACTCAGTACAGCAATAATTGAACCATAATTGAACAGAAGATCTTGAACAATAATTGAACCATAATTGAACAGAAGATCTTGGCCCCAAATCAAAACCCTGATGGATAAATGCTCATCTGCATATTTAAAGTAAAAATAAAATGTTTGTAGCTTGTATGTATCACTTTTAGGATTGTCTGCTGTAACTAGATTTTAAGATTAACCAGACACTCTTTGGTCCTAGTCCCCTAGTCCTATATAAGTAGCACCTACTACCTAGAGACGTTTCTGGTAAACCCAAACCTCAAGGAAGGCCACTGTGGGTCCAAAGAGGGCCAGCCTCCGTGGGGTGCTGAACCAGCAGTGGAGTGAGCCAGAGAGGTGAAGATACTGGTGAACTTGAGCGATTCTGGGGCTTCCAGGAGGTGGTGTCCCAACCGTCCCTGGCTGCGACACCCCTTGCTAGCTCTGTGGGCAACGATGCTCTGTCTGTACTTTCTGGAGGTGTTCTGCTTTACAGGGCACATGACTAGTGTTGAGAACATAAATGACAATAATAAAAGATGAAGTTCACAGGCAAGTTCCTAATGGAGATGCATGCAATAGCAGATGATGTCTCTTGGGCTAAAGTGGCTGGCAATAAAGTACGTGGGGAGGAAAAGAGCTGAATGGAAAAATGGAAAAATGAGATTATGCTCAAGAAATAAAACTAAAAATGTGAGATTAGAGACACTTTGGAGGTAAAAGCTTTCTCCATAAAACCATATCTACAAACTGAATTTTATACTCAGATTGCCTTTTGCCACTAGTTCCAAACATATTAGAGTACTTCAGCTTTCTAAATTCTGACGCTAGGCATCTCATGTATACATGCATTCATTATATGAGTTCCCCAAATGGTTATTTATCCCAAAATGCTGATCCCCAGAAATAAGAAAGGAACTGCGGGTTCCTTCCATGCCAGGCTAAGGCTCTTGCTGTGAGTCTCAGTCTGTTTTCTAGAGCACCCTGTGGTCTTCTTTGTTGTATAAACTACACCTATGAGCATTAACTCACTTCCCATTTTTGTGCTTTTGGAGCAGGGCTGGAGCTTAAAGGTACTTGTGAAACAATGTGTGTGCAGATGCTTCCTAGATTTTTAAAATTCTGTATCTCAACCTCTTATAATTATCTCACCCACACCAAAAATTGAGAGCAGTATATCCAGGGACCCCCTTTTTTTTTTCTGAATCTTCCCAAAGAACTCCATCCTTTTTTGTAAAATAAACAATTCTCTTTTTTGCACTCATATTTCATCGGCTTATATAGCACTAGAACATGCACTTAACAATCCAAATACCACTGACATAGACTGGTTTGGGGACAGATACAACTGTCCCTTGGAAAGCTTGTGACCCAACTACTGGGAGCAGAGAAGGCACATGGGTGAACCACAGAGGCTGCTGGTGAACAAATGTGTTGCGGGGAGCAGGCAGTGCATCATCGGTGGGATGGAGACCATGGCTACCCGGCCAGTGGGGTCAGCACAGGTGGGCTAAGGGAGCTATGACTATATGTGCTTACTGAAGCACCATCTGCACAGGCATAAACAAAACCACAACACAGAGTACTAACCACTATATGATCACAGTGACATAAACAAAACCAAAATCAAAAATAAGAAAGGGGCGCCATGGAGCACCTGGGTGGCTCAGTCGGTTAAGTGTCCAACTTCAGCTCCTGTCATGATCTCACAGTTCGTGAGTTTGAGCCCTGCATTGGACTCTGTGCTGACAGCTCAGAGCCTGTAGCCTGCTTCGGATTCTGTGTCTTCCTCTCTCTGCCCCTCCTCCGCTTGTGCTCTGTCCCTCTCTTTTTCCCTCTCAAAAATAAATAAACATTAATAAAAAAATTTTTTTGAAAAGAAAAGGGCGCTTGGGTGGCTCAGTCAGTTAAACATCTGACTTAGGCTCAGTTCATGATCTCGTAGTTCTATCCCCACTTTGGGTGAGCATGAGCCCTGCTTCTCTCTCTCTCTCCCTCTCTCTCTTTTTCCCTCTCTCTGCCCCTTGCTCACTCATGCCCTCTCTCAAAAAAAGAAAGAAAGAACTCAAGCATTCATGGATCGAATAGATAAATAGCCAACTGACTGACGTTACATCCATATTATGGATCAATGTAGACAGGAATACATTTCTGTGTAGATTAACCTAGAGGGATGTCCATGAGAGTTTCAGGCTATTAAAATCACACTGCAGAGTGATAATGAATGGTATGATCCTATTTGGCTAAAAGGAAGAAATAATGGAAGGAAGAAGAGAGGGAAGGATGGAGGGAAGAAGGGAAGGAGGAACAAGGAAAATAGATTATATATATGTTAATATAAACACTAAGAAGTCAATAAAGAAATGGAAGGATTTAATGCAAAGTTTCCTCAAGAGAATAAGATGGGAGAAGGTAGATTATTAACTATGCCTTTATCTATCTCTATGTTTTACTTGTTTCAGTGATCATACATTACTTTTTTAATTAAACAGTCTAATGAAATGAAGTAAGAAAATTAAAGTCAATTGCAATGGAGTAGAGCTGGAGAAAAAGGAGAAGACTTTTCTAAAAAAGTAAAAAGAGCCTGAGGCATTTTCATGAATAAATAGTACCAGGTTCCATCCTGCAGGGCGTACCCATGAGCCCCTGGGCTTCCCACTTCTCCTTTCTCACGGGTGCAGCCTGTGTGGCCAGCTTCACCCAGCTTCTGACCCATGTGGTAAAAGCCCACCTCCTTCACATGGCCACCAGGGTTTTTCAAAGTCCACACACATGCATTATGTGATTCCTCTGTCAGCAGACCCAAGAGGAAGCAGAACATGAACAGTCTTACATAGAGCAGAGGAAACTGGGACCAATAGGCAGGGATGTGCCCAAGATCATGCACTGGTTCCACAATGCACCATGGTCATATACCACCTGTCCCCCTTGAGCCTTGTCTGGTCCCATAGCCCATAGACACAACGGGAAAAGGACTCACCTGCAGGAATTTAACTGATTTCTACTTCTAAGCCAGGGGTAAGAAGCAAGCTTACCCGCAAACACTCAGCTATGAAACAACCAGAGGTGATGGTGGCTGTGGTAATTGTAAAAACACCTTATTTCCCTTTGGTGTTTTACAGTTGGCAAAGTACATCAAGGGCCATGGCATTCATAGTCGTGGCTGAGATAGCCCAGTAACTAATATTCTGCCCACATTTATGGATCAACTAGGTCATGTTTCTTGAATGTTCACCAGGTATACCATTAGGTTCATTTGAGTTGAGGAAGTTGAGGCTCTGGCGGGTTCAGTGACATGTCCGGAGTCCCCTGCCTCATATGCAGAAGAGGTGGGACTCCGACCCAGTCATGGCTGTCGTCAGGCCCAGGATTCCAGGCCCGCTCAGGTTCCCTGTGGCAGAATGATAGAATGACCCTGCTCTTGATGTTACAGTTGTATATCTATCACAGCTTCCATAGGCCTGATGCTTGTTTAGTTGGTGGGTTTCATTCTAACACTTCAAACCAGGAAATGCAAACGTTTACATTTATAGCCCTTTGGTTCTGTTAGTTTGGTCAAATTGGTGTGATATTTACAGATCAATAGTAAAATATGCAGAGGTGAGTAGAACCCCATGGTACTTAACCTTTCCTTTACACAACATGCCAGAGAAAATCACCAACATGAGGCCTCGGTGAGCAGGGCCAAAAGTTCATCACTGCTGAATAACTGCTTAATTAGATACCTTTCGGAGAACTGCCACTTCTCAGAAAGGTCAGCCCTGGCTGTGACAGCTGTGTAGATATACACTGGGACAAAGAGGCGGATGTTGCATATGATTAGAACCAATGAATTTTTAACATCTTGGTAATGATGCTCTCTGGCCCTGTATCTTGATGAACTGATGTATTGCCATGGGGTGGATAAGAAAGAGCAAATAAAACAGCCTACTACAAGAATAACTTGCTTTTCTTTTCGTGAGATGCATAAAACACTGAGGGGGAGGCAGATGGATCTTGAAGAAGCAACACAAGAGACAGAGACACAGAGACAGACAGATGCACACACACACAGATGATTCCTACCCTGAGCACTAGAGAACAATATCTTCCCATTAGTTTCTCTTTATCGTACTGACTTTAGTGGTGACACAGCAAACAGTGGGCTGTGTTTCATTTACACTGAATAATAAAGAGCCTTCATTATTTATTAAGCATGTACTTATAAACGTGTATTAATATGTGTATGACCCTTGCTCCTGTTCTTATCTCTCTCCCTTGGGAGCAGCAGTTCTTCGACTGTAAGACCCTGGCCAGGGTGGTCATGAGGGCCAGCCAGTGACCTGCCAGTAGATTATGAGCTCAGGGTTAATTAGGAAGTCTAAAAAGCACAGATGAGCAGTTTTTCAATTTGAAAAGAACTCATCTTCTAAAACCTCCCTTTATTAAAAGAGAATATTAAAGCTTGAAGAAGCCACCTCGCTCTGGAGGTGCTGGGCCCAGAGGATGTCTAGGGCTACAGGATTGTCACTAAAATTATTCAGGGGACACAGTAGAGGCCGTCTAGAGGGGCATGAGGGTGGCTGGACTCTGTTAACATGCAGCTCTGTTAACATGCATTCAATGCCTAAAATAAATATGTTAGTGGCACCAAATGTACAGGTTCTCTGTCTTCCAGAGGGCAGCATGAGGTGGCCTCCATGGACCCTCAGGGCCTATCATCCTTGGGGTTTCTGGTTGGAAGCTAGAAGTGTCCACTCTATGTTGGTTTCAAACTGGCTGGAGGAGAAGGGGGTCAGGCTAGCCATCTTGAGTGTGCTTGGGAAGGAAGGGGGCCACTCACCATCTGCAGGACATCAGAAGAGACCATCTGCATGCAGCACATGGCTGTGGCCAACGCACACACGATGGTGGAGAGGACATTGAGGGCACACACGCTGAAGAGGAGATCCTGTGAGAGAGAAAAAGGCAGAAGAAAGTCAGTCTCATCCTGACAACCCAGAAGGCAGATCCTTAGCATTTCCATCAAGGTCCAGAAAAAGTGTGGCCAATTGTTACCCACTTCATGGAGGTTTTGTTTTGTAGCTTTTTGTTTGCTTCATAATCAAAACTGGACTTTAATAGAGACACATCTGTTTATTCTTCTACAATGCTGATCGAATTATTAGATACTAAATGATATATTTCACAATTTTGATCATGATTAGGCAGTCACTGTCTAAGAAAATCTTGGAATCACCAGCATTTAAGTGGGTGGGCAATCTTTATTAATTATAAAATGTATCTCAAAATTTTTAAGTATTTAATAAAATGCCAAGCTTGCTTGCTTGCTTTCTTCCTTCCTTTCTTTCTTTCTTCCTTTCTTCCTTTTTACTGTTTATTCATTTTTGAGAGACAGAGAGAGGCAGAGCACGAAGAGGGGAGGGGCAGAGAGGGAGAGACACAGAATCTGAAGCAGGCTCCAGGGTCTGAGCTGCCAGCACAGAACCCTACGTGGGGCTCGAACTCATGAACCATGAGATCATGATCCGAGCCGAAGTCAGACACTTAACTGAGGAAGCCACCCAGACACCCCTAAAATGCCAAGTTTTTAAATTAAGCTTTTTACCTTGGGGTAATGGTAGAATCACATGCAGGTATATAAGAAATAATACAGAGAAATCCTGCATACTCTTAACTCAGTTTCCCCCATGGTAGCATCTTACAAAACTATAGTGAAATATCATAGCCAGGATTGATGTGGATGCAGTCAAGAAGAACATTTCCATCATCACAAGGCTCCCTGCCCCATGTTGCCCTTTCATTGACCAACATACCTCCTTCCCCCTGTTCCAGCTCAACCCTTGTCAACCATTAATCTGGTCTCAATTTTTATAATTTTGTCCTTTCAAGAACCATATACAAGTGGAATCATATAGCATGTAACCTTACTTTTTTCACTCAGCATAATCCCCTGAAGATTCATCCACGCTGTTGCACGTATCGTAGTTCATTCCTTTTTACTGTTGAGCAGTATTCCATGGCTTGGATGTACCCAGTTTGCTCAATCAGGCACCAGATGAGAAATATCTGGGTTGTTTTCAGTTTGTTGGGTTATACAAATAAAGTTGCCATTAACATTTGCGTACAGGTCTTTGTGTGACCATAGGTTTTTATTTCTCTGGGAAAAATGTCCAAGAGTACAGTTGTTGAGTCACATGGTAATTGAATGTTTAGTTTTATGAGAAACTGCCAAATTGTTTTCCACAGTGGATGAACCATTTTACGTTCCTACCAGCAGTGTATGAATGATCCAGCTTCTCTGTTTCCTTGTCCACACTTGGTATCACCATTTTTATTTTAGCCATTCTGATACGGAGTGTAGTGATATACCAATATGGTTTTAATTTGTATTTCCTTGATGGCTAATGCTGCTAAACATCTTCATGTGTGCTCAGTTTTTTAAGTTTATTTATTTTGAGAGAGAGAGAGAGAGAACGAACCTGGGAGGGGCAGAGAGATAGAGGGAGAAAGAATCCCACACGGGCTCTGCACTGTCAGCTCAGAACCCATGTGGGGTACAAACTCATGAACCGTGAGATCATGACCTGAGCTAAGTGAAAACAAGAGTCAGACGCTTAACCAGCTGAGCCACCCAGGCAACCCTATGTGTGCTCATTGGATATCTATGCCCTCTTAGGTAAAGTGTTCTTACCTTTTGCCCATTCCCCAACTGCACTGGATGCATTTTTATTGAGTTTTGAGAGTTCTTTTTGCATTTAAGATCCTGCTCTTTTGTCAGATATGTGGTTTGCAAACATTTTTTCCCATAGTTTGTCTTTTAATCCTCTTCACACAAGTGTTCACAAGATCCAGCTTACCAATTTTACTTTATGGATCATGCTTTTGGTGTCAAGTTTAAGAACTTCTGTCTAATCCAAGATTGTGAAGATTTCTGGGTTTTCTATCCTGTTCCATTGATATATATGTATGTTTTTGTGCCAGTACCATAATGTTTTGATGACTATAGCTTTGTAACACAGCTTGAAGTCTGAAATTGTGATGCCCCCAGCTTTGCTTTGCTTTGTCAAGATTGCTTTGGCTATTCAGGGTCTTTTGTCCTTCAATGCAAAATTTAGGATTGTTTTTTAAATGCTGGTGGCATTTTGATAGGGATTGCACTGAATGTGTAGATTGCTTTGGGTGGTATAGACATTTTAACAGTATCTGTTATTCCAATCTATAAGCATGGAATGTTTTTCCATTTCTTTGTGTCCTCTTCACTTTCTTTCATAAGTGTCCTATAGTTTTCAGAGTATAGATCTTTTACCTCTTTGGTTAGGTTTATTCCTAGGTATCTTAGGGTTTTTGGTATAATTGTAAAATGGGATTGATTCCTTGATTTCTTTTTCTGATGCTTCATTATTGGTGTATAGAAATGCAACAGATTTCTGTACCTTGATTTTATATCCTGTGAGTTTGCTGAATTCATGTATTAGTTCTAGCAAATTTTTTGGTGGAGTCTTTCAGGTTTTCTACATAGAGTATCATGTCATCTTTGAATAGTGAAATTTTGACTTTTTCCTTCCCAGTTTGGATGTCCTTTATTTCTTTTTGTTGTCTGATTGCTGAGGCTAAGACTTCCAGTACTATGTTAAATAGTAATGGTGAGAGTGGACATCCCTGTCTTGTTCCTGACCATTGAGTAAAAGCTCTCATTTTTTCCCCAATTGGGTATATTAGTTGTGGATCTTTCATATATGGCCTTTATGATGTTGGGGTTCATTCCATCTATCCCTACTTAAGAATTTTTATCAAGAAAGGATGCTGTATTTTGTCAAATGCTTTTTCTGCATCTATTGAGAGAATCATGTGGTTCTTAGCCTTTCTTTTATCAATGTGGTATATCACATTGATTGATTTGTGAGTGTTGAACCATCAATGAAGCCCAGGAATAAATACCACTTGTGGTGACTAATTATTTTAATACTGATGAATTAAATTTGCTGGTACCTTGTTGAGAATTTTTGCATCCATGTTCAGGGATACTGGCCTATAATTCTGCTTCTTAGTGAGGTCTTTTTCTGGTTTTGGAGTCAATGTAATCGTGGCCTCCTAGAAGAAATTTGGGAGTTTTCCTTCCATTTTTTTGGGGGGGGAGGACAGTGTGAGAAGAACAGGTATTAATTCTTCTTTAAATGTCTTGTAGAATTCCCCTGGGAAGCCATCTGGCGACTTTTGTTTGTTGGGAAATTTTTGATTGCTTATTCAATTTCTTTTCTGGTTATGGGTCTATTCAAACTTTCTATTTCTTCCTGTGTCAATTTTGGTAGTTTGTATGTTTCTAGGAATTTGGCTATTTCTTCCAGCTTGTGCAGTTTATTGGCATATATTTTTTCATAATCTCTTATAATTTTTGGTATTTCTGTGGTGTTAGTTGTGATCTCTCCTCTCTGATTAATGACTTTATTTATTTGAGTTCTTTCTCTTTTCTTTCTGACAAGTCTGGCTAGGGGTTTATCAATTAATTTTATTAATCTTTTCAAGGAATCAGCTCTTGGTTTCATTGATCTGTTCTGTTTTTGTTTGTTTCTCTTTCGTTTATTTCTGCTCTAGCTTTTATTAGTTCCCTTCTGCTAGATTTAGGTTTTTATACTGCTCCTTTTCTATCTCCTTTAGGTGTAAAGTTAGGTTGTGTATTTGAGACTATTCTTGCTTCTTGATACAGGCCTGTATTGCAATATACTTCTCTCTTGGACTGCCTTTGCTGCATCCAAAGTGCTTGGACTTTTCTGTTTTAATTTTCCTTTGCTTCCATATATTTTCTAATTTCTTCTTTAATTTCCAGGTTAACCCATTCATTCTGTAGTAGGATGTTTTTAACCTTCCATGTATTTGTGGGATTTCCAAATTTTTTCTTGTGGTTGATTTCAAGTTTCATAGTGTTGTGGTCTGCAAATATGCATGGTCTCCATCATTTTGTACTTGCTGAGGACTGATTTATAACCCAATATGTGATCTATTCCAAAGAATGTTCCATGTGCACTTGAAAAGAATGTGTATTCTGCTGCTTTAGGATGGCATGTTCTGAATATAACTGGTAAGTCCAACTGGTCCAGTGTGTCATTCAAAGCCATTGTTTCCTTGTTGATTTTCTGCTTAGATGATATGTCCATTGTTGTAAGGGGGGTATTAAGGTCTCCTACTATTATCTATTATCAATTATCTATTATTATCAATGAGTTTACGTTTGTTATTAATTGATTTATATAGTTGATATAGTTGGGTTCTCTCAAGGTGGGGGCATAAATATTTACAATTGTTAGATCTTCTTGATGGACAGACCCCTTAATTGTGGTATAATTCTCTTCTTCGTCTCTTGTTACAGATTTTGGTTTAAAATCCAGTTTTCCGGATATAAGTATGGCTACTCTGGCTTTTTTTTTTTTTTACATCTATTAGAATGATAGATGGTTCTCCATCCCTTCACTTTCAATCTGCAGGTATCATTAGGTCTTTATAAAATAAGTCTCTTGTAGGCAGCATATAAATGTGTCTTGTTTTTATTTTTATACATTCTGATACCCTATGTCTTTTGATTGGAGCATTTAGCCCATTTACATTCAGGGTGATTATTGATAGATATGAATTTAGTGCCATTGTGTTACCTCTAAAGTAAGTGTTTCTGGTGATGTTCTGTATTCCTTTCTAGTCTTTGTTGGTTTTGTTCCCCTTTTCCCCAAAGAGTTCCCTTTAATATTTCTTGCAGGGCTGGCTTAGTGGTTACAAACTCTCTAGTTTTTGATTCTCTGGGGAACTCTTCATCTCTCCTTCTATTCTGAGTGACAGGCTTGCTGGATAAAGCATTCTTGGCTGCATATTTCATATTTTCCCATTCAGCACATTGAATATATCATGCCACTCCCTTCTGGCCTGCCAGGTTTCTGTGGACAGATCTGCTGTGAATCTGATCTGTCTTCCCTTGTAGTTTAAGGACTTTTTCCCCTTGCTGCTTTGAGGATTCTTTCCTTGTCTGTGTATTTCATGAATTTGACTATGATATGTCTTGGTGATGGCCAGCTTTTATTGAATTTATTGGGAGTTCTCTTGCTCCCATGTGCTTCTTGGATTTTCACATCTGTTTCCCTCCTCAGATTAGGGACGTTTTCAGCTATAATTTGCTGAAATAAACCTTCTGCCCCTCTTTTTCTCTCTTCATCTTCTGAGACTCCTATGATATGAATGTTATTATGCCTTAAGGAGTAACTGAGTTCCCTAAGTCTACATTCATGATATAATACCTTTATTTTCCTCCTCTTTTCAGCTTCATTATTTTCTATAATTTTATCTTCTATATCACTGATTTGTTCCTCTGATTCGTCCATCCTCCTTGTCTTGGCATCATTCAGGCTTGCATCTTGGTTAGTGCATTTTTAAACCATGCTGCCTGCTCCCGGGTTTCTGCCCTCCTTCCCCACCAGAGCACTGCTAAGCCAACCAGGCACAACCCCAGCAGCAGCGTGGATCTCTAAAACTTTAGTCTGTTGCGTATAAAGACTTGAAGTATTCAGCACCTCTCCTTTTCCCATCAATGGTTTTTGGGAAGGGTTTTCTTGTGCAGTACCCTCTGCATTTTCACTCTTTTTTCACTCTTTCTCTCTCACTCTTCTCACAATGATCAGGGTTTCCTCCCCTCCACAGCACCCACAGTTCTTTTCTCCTTCAAATCAACTTCCACAGTTCTTACCTTCCATGAGGTGGTCATTTTTCTACTTGTAGATGTTCAGCCTTGTTTTCTCAGTCCTCAGATCAATTCCTTGGGTGTTAAGAATTATTTGATATTTATCTAGCTGTGTTTGAGGGATGAGGCAAGCTTAGGGTCACCTTACTCCTCCACCATGTTAACCACTCTCCTCTGGATTACTGTTATGGTAATTTTGGGGTAAATATCCAGTAATGTGATTACTGGATCATAGGGTAGTTCTACTTTTAATTTTTTGAGGAACCTCCATACTGTTTTCCAGAGTGGCTTCACCACGTTGCAATCCCACCAAAAGTGCAAGAGGGTTCCTTTTTCTCCACATCCTTGCCAACACTTGTCATTTCTTGTGCTTTTGATTTTAGCCATTCTTACAGGTGTGAGGTGATATCTCACTTCAGTTTTGGCTTGAATGAAATGTATTTCTTACATAAGAAGACTCGAAAGTTGAAAATTACTCCTTGATCGTTAGGCTGCAACACAGATGTTGTATTAGCAGGCATGAAAATGACATTACTTTCATTGTGCATCTTCATCAGAGTTGATCTGTCTTTTGAATCTTTGAGGCCAGGCATTGACTTTTCCTCTCTAGCTATAAAAGTCCTAAATGGCATCTTCTTCCTATAGGCAACTGTTTCTTCTCCATTGAAAATCTACTATTGAATGTAGCCACCTTCATCAATGATCGTACCTAGATCTTCTGAATAACTTAGTGCAACTTCTACATCCACACTTGTTGCTTCACCTTGTACTTTTATGCTATAGAGACAGCTTCTTTCCCTAAACCTCATGAAGCAACCTCTTCTAGCTTCAAACTTTCTGTCCGCGGCTTCCTCACCTCTCTCAGTCCTTGTAGAACTGAAGAGAGTGAGGGCCTTGCTCTGGATTAGGCTTTTGCTTAAAGGAATGTGTGGCTGTTTGATCATCTATCCAGCCCACTAAAACTTTCTCCACGTCAGCATTAAGGCTGTTTTTCTTTCTTAACATTCATGTGTTCACTGCAGTAGCACTTCCAATTTCCTTCAAGAACGTTTTCTTTGTATTCACTAATTGGATGACTGGTACCAGAGCTCTAACTTTTAGCCTATCTCAGCTTTCAACATGCCTTTTTCACTAAGCCTAATCATTTCTAGACTTTGGTTTAAAGGGAGAGACATTCAACTCTTCCTTTCACTTGAACACTTAGAGGCTGTTGTAGGGTTATTAATTATCCTACTTTCAATATTGTTATGTCTCCAGAAACAGGTAGACCCAGAGAGAGAGAGAGAGAGAGAGAGAGAGAGAGAGAGAGAAAGAGAGAGAGACAGCACACACCAGAGAATGGCTGGTCAGTGGAGCAGTCAGAACACATACATTTATCAATTCAGTCTGCCATTTTATATATGGGCATGGTTTATGGTGCCCCAAAACAATTTTAACAGTAAAACATCAGAGATCGCTGCTCACAGCTCACCATAAAAAATATGATAATAATGAAAGTCAAAATATTGTGACAATTGCCAAAAGGTGACAGAGACATGAAGTGAACAAGTGCTGTTGGAGAAATGTTGCCAGTAGACTTGCTTGATGCAAACAAACCTTCAATACAGTATCTAAGAAGTGCAGTAAAATGAAGCACAATAAAACAAGGTCTACCTGTAAGGATATGGCCTCAAATTCAATTTTACTCATTCAAAAATGCACAAAATACTGTACATACTCAAAAAGGTATCAGGAAAATTGGATCTTTCACCTGAAAGACCATGGCACTAATGAGGTTAGTTTCAGTGATCTAATCAAGGGATTGACAAATCCTCAAGAGGAGGTGGGAAGTATTGCATTTCCTGACATGCATCATACATGCATGAGGTATGTGTCCACATGACTTTCTATTCTGGGAGCATTCCCAGAATGTAATTCCCATTACACATGAACCCACGTGTTATCTATCTCATCCTTTAAGAAAGTTCCCCACTCTCCTGTAAGTCATTATGATCACAAAGTCTTTCTGCAATCCCTTTCCCACTCATTTGTTCTCAAAGCTGACTTGTAAAATAGCCAAAAAGGAGGGTGATTATGATAGTATAGGGGACAAAGTTAACATACCATCTTTAAACAAATCCCCAAGGTTAAACTGTTCAATGACAATGTGAAGACAGAGAACTGAGTCTCGTTTTTCAGATTTGTTAGGCAGAAATGAGCAGGGCTCAGGCTAGGGCTAATTATTCCTCACTCCTGAGGGAAAGCTGTGCTGATTACTCTGAATAATGTGGGAACAAGTGCTACTCTCAGACCGGTGTGAGCACATCTGAGAACAGACACTGTTCTCTAAACCTTTTCTGTGGTTCTTTCCCTAGACTCCAATAGTTTCTTTACATGCATGGGCTAATCATTATCCAACTGAATACTCCAGAGGGAACCTCTAAAGACTCCAGAGTTCTCTCCCCTCCACTATCCTGTCCTGGGAACTCTAGTCCCTAGGCTTTAGTCTCCCTAGGACTTTCAGCTTTGTGTCCCCAACTCAGGGAGCCTGTAGGGATCCTCCTGAGTCCCCCTTCCCTGATCTGTGACCTGGAGTCTTTTGAGGCTGTAAACTGGGACATTTACTGACCATATCGCAGGGATCACTGTCCTTCATTGCCTGATGTTCAATGTCTTCATATTTTGTCTGTTTTTGTGTGTGTGTGTGGGGGGGGGGGAGTCGGTGTGGGGAATTGTTTCATGTGGGAGACTAAATCCAGTTCCTGTAATTCTGTCTTGGCCAAAAGCTCTTGGTGGCTTTTTTTTGTTTGTTTCAGTTTTCTCAGCGGCTGTAGCAGGGCTTAGACATCTGCCTTAAGTCTTCTGTGCAACATTACTATGGCCATCTCAAGTGTCCTCCCTGCTCCTGCAGCCACTAAGGATGGAGCAGGACGGGAGCTCAGTTGTGGAAAAGAGCACACAACGATGTGGTTGGAAAAAGGCTAAGGAGGTTTTTTTTTTTTATTTCCTAAGTGATGAGATACCTCTGAAGACGTGTGATGTTGGGAAAAAGATAATGTAAGCTATTTTCACAAACAATGGAGAGAAACACCTTTTGCAGGGCCTACTACCATAGAAACTGGGATGTAGCAGGTGCTCAGTAAATATGTGTTGAAATGAGAGACTGGAAACATGGGGGTAACCATTTTGTCACTGCTGCAGAGGAATGAAACCAAAGTGCATGGAGGAAGCATGGAGACTGGGAGTCTGAGAGTGACTCTGAAGCTAAAACCAACAGGGCATGGCCATTGGTTGGGGGCAGACTGGAATGTGGGAGAAGAATGGGTAGGAGATGATTCTGAGGCATACATTGTGAGTGGGAGCATGAGATGCCAGCAGTTGTGCCAGGGACCTGTGAGAAAGCAGCAATCTTCAAAGGAGAATAACCAATGTGGTCTGGGACATGTAAAGCTGAGCTACCAGGAGCCTGCCCACAGAGACGTTAGTGATCAGTTGGAAAGGCGGGTCTGGAGCACATGATGGAGGTCAGGATTGAAGATGTGGACTAGGTGTCATCCCTACAGAATCAAGATGTGCCTTCACCTGTGGGTGCCCTTGATGTATCTGATGGTCTGGGGTTCACTCTTTCCCATCTCCAGACCTACCAGACCACAGGGGATTAGGTTGCTCCAGACTCCCTGGAGAAGAGGGCATTCTTGGATAAAATTACCATCCTCCCCTTAAAGACACACAAGAGAATAACCTCAGATAGTATGTATAAATCTTAATTATATATTTTTTATCTCTCAGGGGGCAATTCAAAATTTGAACCAATATAGTGACATCTCTTAATGTACCATAACCAAAAATATAAACAGTACCTGAATTTTGTCCTCAATCTAAAAATTTCAACTTTCTTGACCACATATTCCACTGTCATTAAAATGAATGCCCTTTTAAAAAGAACACTAATTTTGTATATACTCTCATTTGCAACCAAATAAAACCACTCACACAGAAAAAAACACATATCACAACCTTTTTTGAATATGCATCAGGAGGCAAATGCCACTTTATGTCTCATGGCGTATATTCATTTGAAACGCACACCAGAAAGACGTCTTCTTCTTCTTCTTCTTCTTCTTCTTCTTCTTCTTCTTCTTCCAGCTGTTAAAATGTTTGGCTTTTTTTTCTTTTTTCTTTTTTTTTAGATAACTGTACATCACCTGGAATTACGTTTATGTGTTTCTTTGCAATTCTCTCTCTGGCTTAAGTAATGCCTTTACTTCTGCTCTTTGACAGCTTTATCAAGAATCCTCTATAAGTACTGAAAGCTGTGCTCTATAAAATATTTTTATAAGGTCATTCAAAATGGCAAGTGTTAAAACAGGGTGAGTCTTTCACTGTGGATACTAAGTTTGCTGTCAGCCATTGTGCATACTTCCTCTAATAAAACTAGGAAATCATGTATATAACAAATCATGTATAAAACAAAACAAAGAGGAAATACTTAGGTAAACTTACATGTGATGAATTCTTTTAAAATTCTCTCCAATCCAAGTAAATTCTGAATATTAATAACACGATTAACAGAGGAAGGTGACAGACATGATAAATTATGCATTAAAAAACATTAAAAATCCAGGAGTTTGATTCCTTTGGTTGTTTGAAATACCATTGTCCAGAGGTCAAATGATCTTACATTCATTTCTATTAGCTCCTTGACCAGTTTTTTTCAACATTTTTTAAATTTGAATAAAGAAAGAGATCCCATTATCAGCCAAAGTGTAATGACAAAAGGTAAGGAAAGGCTCATGGTATAAAAACTATACCATAGCCAATGAGACCACAGCCAATAGTAATTGTAAGTGTGTTATAATTGGGAGTTGGGTTTTATCAGAATTATCCTATTGAAGCTTCCTAATTACTCGATGCAGGGATGACTATATCAGCGGGTCTTTCATGGAAGGAAAGGGATTCAAATGGGAAAAAAAGGATGTTAGAAAAGCTGGGTGGGAGTGATGGAGAGTATGACCAGAAACTACACGTGTTGCCATCCCATTCTGTGTTCCAGGTGGGGACGGCCAAGCTCAGTGACTTCCAGAGCTTAGAACCTCCTGCATTAAAGCACAAGGTACACTCATTACTGGGCTGCTCTGCTCTGAGAACAAAGCAAATATGTGAAGATTTCAAAACTCTCAACACCATTCTCACGTCACCAGCTTGAACTTACATATCCTCCGTAGGTCCTTCCCATCTGTCCGTCCCCTCCCAAATCCAGTGCCTATCCAGCTCAGACCTTCATTAACACCTATGTCCCTGGACAACTTACCCCATTTTCACAACCACTCTCTTCCTCTTCTGAGCCACCTTGCCCAGGAGGAGTATTTAAAGGGCTTCTCTCATTACAGTTCTTTCTTATGTTTCTTTGTCTCTTGGATCCAAATGTGATTCTGTTTTCAAGGGCCAGGTTGAATCTCATTTCCTTCAGTATCTTTTTCTCCAACAGCTGATATCACAGAAAATTTTTCCTCTTTTGAACCCACAGAGCAACCTGCACCATATATTTTCTATTGCACTGTGATGTTAGACACTGGTCACAGACTGTTACCTGACATGTAATGTGATCTGTGTTGGAAGAGCCAGTCTGATCTGGGTCCTGAGCATGCCTGCAAGTTCCTGCTGGACATGCCAAGAAGATAAACCTTGACAGCTCTTTACCCTGCCTATTTCCCAGGGTTGTGTTTGCAACAAGCAAGCTTGAGGAAGGAGGTAACACTGCCCCTAGACAAAGGATGGGTTTATTACAAATGCATCAAATTCCCCAGGCTCAGTGCTTCTCTGCCTAATGTAGCTCACTGCATGTGCAGGCATCCATGATGGATCCTTTGTATCATCCCTGAAGACTTGGGCACAGGGAACTCACACAAACCAACATGAAGCTCAGGCTACTGCTTTCACCATGAATAGAAAGTCCTTTGTCTCTGAACCATGAGTCTCATGTCTTCTGTCAGAGAAGTAACAGTTAACTCTAACAGGCTACTTTGTTAGCTTGAAAGCAAGTAAAATCTCAGACTCTGCACAGTTCCTGACAGTATATTTCCGTCTTCATTTTGAGAGGGCATCATGAACAGAGAACGAGTCTTCTGCTGTTCTCTATAGTAGAATATCTCATTCAAAACAAATGACTGGTAAACATTTGTTTGATAATGTATGGGATATTTCATTATTCTATTCTGAATTTAAAGTTCAGACTGGAAGGAAATGTTATGCTTAATTTCCAAATTTCCAACCACACAAAGAGAAAAATTCATCATCACCAAAATAAATTAATGGATGTGCAAGACTCTATCTGTACAAACACTTTTGTTGGTAGTATGATCTTTGTGTGTGTGTGTGTGTGTGTGTGTGTAAAATTTGTGACTTCTATTTTCCATAAAATTTCTCAAGTGACGAGTTACATCCTGGAACAGATCCCAGGCCATTTAATTTGTCTCTGTAGAAAGCAGTTCTTGCAGACAGAGGTTTTCGTGGCTGGCTTGAATACTGGTCTTAAAAAAGGAGCTAAAATTAGGCTGTCATATGGAGAAGGTAAGTGATTCATGGAGGAATCTGCAAAACTTGTAATTTCAAGATGCAAACATTCTACTTAGGATCCCTACAAATTTAAGTGAATTTTGGCCTTGCTTTAGTCTCTCAGGCACCATCAATAACACAAATGCTACCAGGAGAGGACAGGTTTGCTTCTCATACAATATATGCTGTTTGTTCAATGGCACTTTTAACTTTGAGCAAGGACTCATGAGGAGATTTACACTCTCCACAATGGTGCAGAACTGCACCTTATTTGGCAATTCAAAACCTGTTCTCTGCCCTCTGAAGCAATAGCTTTTAGTTTTTAGTTGGTGGATGTAAATTGCCTACATAACTATATAAATAATTGTAATTTATAGACTATTTTCTTATAATTCTATCAAGTTTTAAGATCAAGAAAACTGCCATGTTTCTGAAATTTAAGGAAAGATAATCAGTTAAAAAATAAATTTCTCTCTTTGTGTGTGTTGCATGCATCATATGTGTATCTTTGTCTCTCTCTCTCTCTCTCTCTCTCTCTCTCTGTGTGTGTGTGTGTGTGTGTGTGTATATATATATATATATATATATATATATATATATATAATGAATTTTCCTGTTTTCTTGCTGTTATTGATTTCTAGTTTCATTTTATTGTGGTCAGAAAAGATACCTTGTATGATTTCAATCTTCTTAAGACTTGTTTTGACTTAAGACTTGTTTTATGACCTAACTTGTAATCTATCCTGGAGAATGTTCCATGTATTCTTGTACTGTTGGGTGAAAAGCTCTGTATGTATCTGTTAGGTCTATTTTGTTCAAGTCCACTTCTTCTTTATTGATTTTCTGTCTGGATGTTCTATTATTGAAAGTAGCATATTGAAGTCTGCTATTATTGTTTTGCTGATTTCTCCTTTCAAAGCTGTCAGTATCAATTTATATACATAGGTGCTCTGATGTTGAGTGCATATATATTTACAACTGCTTTATCTTCTGTTGAATTGACTTTTTACCGATGACATTCATTGTCTATAAACAGTTTTGGACTTAAAGTCTACTTTGTCTGATATAAGTATAGCCACACTGCTTTCTTTTGGTTACTGTTTGCATGGAATACCTTTTGCATCCCTTCACTTTTAGCCTATGTGTGTTCTTGAATCTAAAGTGAGTTTCTTGTAGGCAGCTTACAGTTAGATACTGCTTTTTTTTTTTTTGTACATCCAGCCATTCTGTATTTTTTTTAACTGGGGATTTAGTCTATTTAGTAATTATTGACAGGGAAAGATTTACTATTGCCATTTTGTTAACTGTGTTCTGTTTGTCTTGAAGGCCTCTGGTCCTTTTTCCCTCTCTCACCACTGTCTTCTTTTGTGTTCCAGTTTGTTTGTTTGTTTTGTAGTGATAGGTCTTGAATCTTTTCTCTTTTACTTTTGTTTAACTTTTATAGGTATTTTCTTTGTGGTTACCAAGAGGCTTACATAAAATATAGTTATTAACAGTCTATATATTTTATAGAATATAACTTTCTTTATATTCCTTTATAACATATATTTTTCCTATAAATTCTGAATTTCTAAAAACTCACTGTGATTCTAATTAGTCTTTAGCTCTAAAACAATGTCAAACAAAACATTACCATATATTTATATTAAAGAAAAAATAAACAAATGTTGTCAAGAAATCTTTGGACAAGAAGAAGGTCTTTGCACACATCAAAATGTACCATACATCTACATTCACAGAATAATGTGACACTGATAAGGAACAGAAGAGTACAGATGCAGATCCTTGTAATAATGATGGTGCATTATATAACCCATGTTGGAATAATTGGCTATTTAAAAAAACAAATAATACAAATCTAGATATGAAAAGGACGAGAGAGGAAAATTCGTTCTTGTGAACATAAAGGCAAAGACGCTAAGCAAATTACTGGAAACCTAAATCCAATGGCATATTAAAAAATGCATTATGACCCAGTTTGGTTTATTCCTGTATTTTTAAATTATTTTTTATTTTGGAGAGAGAGAATGAGAGACCACATGAGTGGGAGAGAGGGGCAGAGGGGGTGAGAGAGAGAAAGACAGACAGAGAAAGAGAGAGAGAGAGAGAGAGAGAGAGAGAGAGAGAGAGAATCTCAAGCTGACTCCATGCTCAGTGTGGAGACCAAAATGGGGCTTGATTCCATGTTGTGATCCCATGACCCTGGGATCATGACCTGAGCTGAAATCAAGAGTTGGATGCCCAGTCAACTGAGCCACCCAGGCACCCTATTCCTGTATTATAAGGATGTTTTAACATAAGATAATATATTAATGGAATTTACCACATTAAATGAGAAAATCATATTTAATCTCAATAGATGCAGAATAGCAGTTGCTATTTTATTTATTTCAACACAAGTTTAAAAGCTCCTAATAAACTAGAAATAGATGAATGCTCCTTTAGGTTAAGAAGCCCTACAGCAAATATCAGGAAGGAGATGGGGATGGCTAGCATTATCACTTCTATTCAACACCATATAGCAGATCTCAACCATTAGAATAAGTCATTAAAAAGAAGTAAACTGTATACAATAAGAAAAATTTCCATTATTCCCAAATGATTATTTACATATAAAACCCAAGAACATGTTCAAATATTTAAATTAAATAAGGCTATTGAGAAATATTGCTGGATAGAAGAGCAAAGTGCAAAATTAATTGCATTCTCATACACCAGCAACAAACAGCAAGTATGATTTTTAAAAAATATATGACTGGGGCGCCTGGGTGGCTCAGTCGGTTAAGCGTCCGACTTCGGCTCAGGTCACGATCTCATGGTCCGTGGGTTCGAGCCCCGCGTCGGGCTCTGGGCTGATGGCTCAGAGCCTGGAGCCTGCTTCCGATTCTGTGTCTCCCTCGCTCTCTGCCCCTCCCCCGTTCATGCTCTGTCTCTCTCTGTCCCAAAAATAAATAAACGTTGAAAAAATATATATATATGACTTATAATAGCAACAAAATATACTCAAGAATATAGAAAAATGGAATAAATGATAAATAGCATATTGATAACTAAAAAACAATGAGATACAGCTTGAGAAAGATAGGTATTAACTCTGCTTTAAATGTCTGGTAGAATTCTTCAGGGACGTCATCTGGTCCAGGACTCTTATTTGTTGGGAGATTTTTTGGTAACTGATTCAATTTCTTCACTACTTATGGGTCTGTTCAAATTTTCTATTTCTTCCCATTTCAGTTTTGGTAATGTGTGGGTGTTTAGGAATTTGTCCATTTCTTCCAGGTTGTCCAATTTGTTGGCATATAATTTTTCATAGTATTCCCTGATAATTGCTTGTATTTCTGGGGGATTGGTTGTAATAAATCCATTTTCATTCATGATTTTATCTATTTGGGTCCTCTCTCTTTTCTTTTTGAGAAGCCTGGCTAGAGGTTTATCAATTTTGTTAATTTTTTTCAAAAAATCAACTCTTAGTTTCATTGATCTGTTCTACTGTTTGAGTTGAGGTGGTGTGGGGGAGAGGGAAAGTGGGTGATGGGCATTGAGGAGTGCACTTGTTGGGATGAGCACTGGGTGTTGTACGGAAGCCAATCTGACAATAAATTATATTTAATATAAAAAATAAACATTCTGTCTGATCACAAAAAAAGCAAAACAAAAAAGACTCACTTTCAGTAATATGTTAATTCTATGCAAATTAATTTATATATCTAATGGAATCCCAATAAAGATCACAACAAGGTTCTGTGTATGTGTGTGCAGACTAAGATGATGACACTAAAATCTAGATAGCAGAGCATAAGACCAAGAATCGCCATGGCAGACTTCCACTTCAGGTAGTACTGCTGGAAGATTTCCTGAGATGGTCCCTCCTGCTACAGAACAGATTCTGAACAATGCATTGTTCTTGATACATTGCTGACCTTGCAGAAAACAGAGGCGATCTCCAAAGGTCTCCTCATTTTCACTCCTCCTTCCAAATTAAAGGACCAACTTGTGAACCAAACCTGGAGCTACAAAATGTGAGCAGAGAGCAAGTGTAGAAACAAGATTGTCCTAAGAGTAACTGCTAACAGCAACATCAAGATTTGGTTCCTTGGGCTAGCAGTAAGAAGTGTCAGTTGAATAGAGACTTCAGAATGAAGTTCAGACATTCAAAAGAAACTAAAGTGCTCAGCAGTTCCTGGCCTCCAAGAGAGGAAAGATGAAATTCTCAATCAGAAATCATCCTGTATATGAGGGTATGAGCCATCTACCAGTGGGAGGCATAGAAAGAATAAATTACAGATTTAGATTCTAAAGGACCTCAAATACCAGGATTATTAGACATGGAGTACATGGAATAGCTATGTATAAAATGTTTAAGAAAATATTAACAAATGGAAGCACAATGATGAATAATGAATAGAGATGATCTAGAATGGACAGGTAGATTTTTTTCAGCTGGAGGTTATGAGTACCAACTCTTATCCAGATACAACTGAAATAAATTTGGACATTATTTCTTTTATCTCCACTTGCATGGAATAATAGTTCTATCATTGATTGGAGTATGCTGATCCTTTATTAGTTTATTAAGAGTCATTATCCAGTATGCTATTGGCTTGTGAAATTCACGAAGCAAACCTGTGTGAAATAAATTATGAAAAAACAAAAAAATGAATAGGTAGATTTAAAAACTATTTTAAAAGTTTCAACAGAGGATCACCCGGGTGGCTCAGTTGGCTAATCGTCTGGCTTTTGGTATCGGCTCAAGTCATGATCTCACGGTGGTAAGATGGAGCCCCACGTCAGGCTCCAAGCTGAGTGTGGAGCCTGCTCAGGATTCTCTCTGCTCCTCCCCTGCCCACTCCTCTCTTTCTCTCCTCAAAATAAATAAACATTGTTTTTTAAGTTTCAACAGATTTGCTTAGTTTTGATGGCTAAGGGCAGAAGTAAGATTTCAAAGATTTAACCTCTGGTACAGCTTGAGCACCAGCCAACCAGACAGAGCCCAGCACTAACACCAGTGGCCCCAGGGTGCCAGCCATAATGCCCTAGTGGTCCTGGGATTCAGGGAAAGGCTCAGGGCAGAGGGAGTGATAAATATCAAATGTAAGGACTACATATTAACACTCAAGGGAGGAAACAACAGCTTCACTTTGGGGTAAGTTTATAAGCCTAAATTCTTACCACCTATCAAGACTTATCATGAAACTATAGCCACTAAGACAGTGTGGTACCAAAAGAGGAAAAATAAAAGATTTGTTTAACAGAGTAGAAAGCCTAGAAAAAGATGCAAATAAATATTAAAATGAAGCATAACAGATGAAGCAAAGATATTTGTGAAAAGAATGGACTATTCAATAGCCAATGCTAAAATAATTGGCTATTCGTACACCATACTCAAAAATCATTGCCATATGGATGAAGGACATAAATGTGAAAGGGAAAATTAAGTAAAATACATATATGAGAATAGCTTTATGTCCTCAAAATAGGGATGGGTTTCTATAGCGAAACAAAAAAACAAATCTCATACAAATCAATTAGAGACAAATAACCGTAAAAATACAGGCAATAGACATGAAACTCAATTCTTAGAAGAGGAAACATAAATGATAACTATCTAAAAAGATTATCTATTTCAGTAATAACTGAGAAATCCAAATTGAGGTCATAAAGTACCTTTCCTACAACTGCTAGACTGACAAAATATATTTAAAAATGCTAAATGCTGGAGATGTGGATTGATAAGGACTCAAATTTCTGATGGTAAACAAATTTCTGATGAGGAAACAAATTTCTTATGGGAGTAAAAATTGCTACAATCACTTTGGCAAATAACTGGGCATCATCTTCTTAAGTTGAATATTTGCAACAATCATATTCCTGAGACTGTTGCCATCAGAAGCTCTTGCCATATATACCATGAGACATATGCACAGGTGTTCATTCAGACAAGTATGGTTACTAAGAATAAACAACTAGACCCACCCAATGTCATTCCGCAGGGGAAGTGAGGAATACATGGACATTCACAGACAGAATGTTCCACAGCCATGAAAATGAATGAAGTACAACTATACACAACAACATGGATAAATAAGTAGTAAATGCTTATACAACATTATGTCACTTATAAAGCAAAGCACAGAACTATAAACAGTATTATATGTAGGCATATGTACCTATGTGATTATAAAAAATCAACAAAGGAATAAAAAGCACAAAATTCAAGATGGTAGTTCCCTTTGCTGGAGAAGCACATAGGTAGATTCCAAGGATTGGTGACATTCTAGTGAGTCCCAGGTGTTTATTATTATGCATTATAATCTACATAATATTCTATTGTTGTATCCATTGTTGCATTAAAAGATATTAAATGGAAATTAAAGAAATCAGGGTAAAAGGATATGCCCTCATAAGATATCAAGATCTATTATAAAAGCAGAGTGATAAAATGCTGAAAAATAAACTAAGGGAACAGAAGAGTTAACAAAAAGAACTACGTGTATATAGAAAATTTACATATGGCAAATCAGTAGAAAAAGGATAGAGCGATAAATGGTACTAGGATATTTGTTTATCCATACAGAATCATCATTAATTTCACAACCATTCACAAATGCGAATTTAAAAAAATCTAAATCTTAAAAACAGAACTCTACTATTAGAAGAAAAAGTAAGAGATTATTGTTATATCTTTGGGAAAGGAAAGTGTAGTCAATACTCATTTTTTAAAGTTTATTTATTTTGAGAGAGAGTGACAGTGTGAAAGTGGAGTAGGGGCAGAGAGAGAGGGAGAAAGAATCCCAAGCAGGCTCTGAACTTGAACTCATGAACCTTGAGATCATGACGTGAGCTAAAACCAAGAGCCAAACACTTAACTGACTGAGCCACCCAGGTGCCCCGGTCAATTCTCATTATTTGCAAATTCCATATTTACAAATTCATGTACTTGCTAAAATTTATTTATAACCCCAAAAATCATCTGCAGGGCTTTTCTGGTCATTTGAGGACATGCACAAAATTTGAGTTGCCTGCCATGCATATTTCTCAGCTGAAGTTGACCAAGGAGACATTCCATCTTCTTGTTTCAGTTCTCACACTGTAAACAAGTATTCTTTTTGTGGCCTAAATAGTGCCACATTTTTTGTTTCTGCTTCATGTTGGTGATTTTGCTATTTAAAATGTACCCCAAGCAAGGTGCTAAAGTGCTGTCTGGTATTCCTAAAGTGCGGGAAGGCTGTGATGTGCCTTATGGAGAAAATATGAGTGCTGGATGAGCTTTATTCAGGCATGAGTTATAGTGCTGTTAGCCTTGAGTTCAATGTTAGTGAATCCACAATATGTATTAAATAAGATGTCTTTAAACAGAAACACACATGAAACAAGGATCTGTACTGATGGGTTGATCAAAATGTCTTGACCAGAGGCTCATGGGAACTCCATATTTCCTCTAGGAACAATGGTTCGGTATTCACTCATTCAGTGTTTGCAATGACTTTATAGAACATCAGCACTATGAATAGCGAGAATCAAGTGTATTTGCTAAACAAGACATAAAAGGCACAATCCATAAGGAAAAGATTGATAAATTCAGCTACATTGAAATGTTAAAACTTCTCTATGACAAATGACATCATAAAAAGGTTAAAAAAAATCTGTCTACCTACCTACCTACCTACCTATCTCTATAGAATGAGAATACATGCATACTTACAAACACACAAATAAGAAAGGATCAGTATTCAGGATGTTTAAAAAACTTTTAAAAATGAAAAGACAACCCAATATAAAAACAACAAAAGATATGAACACATATGAGGCAACGCAATGGCCCTTAGCATGTGAATGTTTCACTTCTCTGTGGTCAGAAAAATGCACATGACATACTTAATGAGATACTCTGTTCCTCTTCGTGATGGCAAAAATAGAAGGCTTGGCAAGGACATAGAGAAATGGGGATCCTGAAAGAGCACTGGCGGGAGTGCACGTTAGCACAACCACTCTGGAGAATGACTCAAAAATACCTAGCAAAGTGGAAGATGCCTGCCAGCAATGCCACCCCTAGAAACATTTCCTAGAGAAATGCTCACACAGGAGCCCAGGGACACATGTTCAAGGGTGTGTAGAGCAATACTGTCTGTAATGAAAACATCTTTGGAAGAGTCCAGATTTCCTTCAACAAGAGGAAAGGTAAATAAGTATTGGTATATCCACACAATAGAAGACTGAACAGTAGCAAAATAGAGCTCTACACACCGACATAGATGACTTCCACAAACCATATTCCACATAAGTTAAAGGTGACTACAGATATATTAAACACCATGTATGGGAATCTCAAAACATGCAAAAACTGAAACCATCATTTAGGGACACAAATACATGCAGAAAAACTGTGATGAACAAAAGGATGGGGGACACAAGATGTAATTGTGGAGAGATGCTTTTACTGAACTGAGAGTCCCTTCTTTTCTAATACATATGACTGCCACATGGGAATTAACTGTATCATTTTCTAAACCATTCTGTGTATCTTAAGCATTGCCTAGTAAATAAAAATGTCAGTAAGGAGCCCATACAGTGGAACCCTCTACAGCACTATAAGAATGAGGTCCACCTGCACACATATCTATGCAGGCATCCATCCATCTCTGTTGGTCTGGGTCCTGGCAGTACACAGCTGGCATACTTGAGTACTAAGTATTGAGACTGACTGGAGAAAATTTAATGAATAATCTCTGTGGACAGGGTTGATTAAATCAACGAAGAAAGGCACATCATCCAGCAATGAGCAACAATAGGGAGCTGTTAGTACCCCAGGCTACGAAGGAAGGAAGCCATGTTAGCTGGACCCAGCAAAAGTGTAGCCAAGAGAGGGAGCCCTTGCACAAGACCTGGGGCTACAGGTAAAAGCCCACAGATTCTCTCTGAGCAGGGGAGGAGGAAATAAATGTCCTGACTTCTCTTCCCACCTTCCAATATCTTGCTTCTCACTGGGCAAACCCAACCAGATGCCAGAGGAACGGAGTCTGAAGGACATAGGGGGTCATCCTTGAGGGGCCAACGCAAGGCTGAGAGAGAGCGGATAATGGATGGAGGGGCTGGGGTAAAGAGAAATAACCAATAATCAGTAACTAGCATATCTGTTATCTATTTATGTGATATATTAATTGAAAAAAGCCAAGTTGCTAATATACTATTAATACAGCTCCTGCTATGTGTTAAAATATTTACATATATAAATGAGTGTTGTGCAGAATAAAGTCTAGAAGACAATGTATTCATTGTAGTATTATCTATCATCTATCAATCACCTATCTGTCTAGTTTTTAAAACTCTCACAATGGTGAGGTGTTGCTTTTACAATGAAAAACATTCAGTGAAGTTCTTTTTTAAATCAACGGAATATTGAGGAAAAGCCCTAAAATTTACTGTATAAAATTCCTCTTGGAATAATTTTGGGAACTGTCATAACTCTCTATATTCTGGAGACTACATTCAGTCAGTCCTAATGCTGTAAGTTTTCTTGAATAAATGCCAAGATAATGTAAAAATAGTTGACGGGGAAAAGAAAAACCAATGGATTACAAATTATTTAAACCAGCCTTCCAGGCAAGAGAAGTTTTATTGGCAATGATCCGTTTTAGATGTTTTGTCCACCAATAATAACTTCACAACAAATGCTTTGAGAAGAAAAGCACTGATAACCGATGGTTTGTCACTGGCTACTCAAGGCGAAGCTGGGACAAGAAAGCCAATGCAGAGCAAAGCTGCCTTCCTCAGACACAGGGCTTCAGGCTAAGCTGAAGTTCAAAGAATGAGCGTCTGTCAAATCTATTTGGTGGTGGTAGAAGTTTGCCATCTTCCTGACACCATGTCCAGTTCTGAAAACAATTCCACTGGTAACATGAGGGTGCTAAGCCAGCGTCCAGAGGCTGGCAAATTCTTCCTCACAAGGAAGGGACACAGCCACTCTGGGGTCACATCCTGGCTATTGGAACTTAGCGTCCTCATGGCTCCTGAGCCACAGAGCCACAGAGCAGTGGGGGGGGGGGGGGCGATGAATTTAGGGTCATGGACTGCTGTCAAGATGAGAGAAAGCATGGATGACCCTCCGAATAAGGGAGAGGACAAGGTAACACTGATGCCATGGGAAACCAACCCCACCATGTACACAGAGGCGACCACAAAAGCTGAGGAATCAGCCTCATCAAGGCCAGGCAGAGCAGGCCCAGCCCTGATAGAAGAAGAAGAACAAGGCTACTTCCCTCATCCCTTCACCTGCCAATACCCCAGAGAGACCAGCCCCCAGAAGGAGGGGACAGAGCCGATCTTGCTCCACAGTTGCTAGGGTGGAGAGAGTCGAGAGGGACCATGGAGAAGGGGGCACTAAACTGTATGTGAAGATTTGAAGGGGACCAAACTCAATGTCAAAAGCTGAAAGTGACCAGAGGTTAGAGAAACTGCCCAAGCAGTGTCATTTAAGAAAGGAGAGTCCAGGGGCGCCTGGGTGGTGCAGTCGGTTAAGCGTCCGACTTCAGCCAGGTCACGGTCTCACGGTCCGTGAGTTCGAGCCCCACGTCGGGCTCTGGGCTGATGGCTCAGAGCCTGGAGCCTGTTTCCGATTCTGTGTCTCCCTCTCTCTCTGCCCCTCCCCCGTTCATGCTCTGTCTCTCTCTGTCCCAAAAATAAATAAACGTTGAAAAAAAAAAGAAAAAAAAAAAAGAAAGGAAAGTCCACAAGGCACTGCTGGAGGCAGTGATGGACACCCAAACACTCAAGTCACATGAAAGAGCTCTGTAAGTCATGTGACCCAATGTCTATGGAGGCAGCGTGAGGGGTAGCTCAGAGGGGGTGATTAGGTTCTTACAAAACGTCTCAAGGACTCCAACTCAATCAGTCATTGCTTGAAACAATGCCCCATGAGGTGTTTTCATGTAAAGTGATTTGCAAGTGAAAGTTTTTTAAGTTTATTTATTTAATTTTTAAATGTTTATTATTTATTTTTGAGAGAGAGACAGTGTGAGCAGGGGAGGGGAGTAGAGAGAGGGAGACACAGAATCTGAAGCAGGCTCCAGGCTCAGAGTGTGATGCAGGGCTTGAACTCACCAACGGTGAGATCATGACCTGAGCTGAAGTTGGACGCTTAACCAACTGAGCCACCCAGGTGGCCCAAGTTTATTTATTTATTTTGAGTGGAGGAGGGGCAGAGAGAGAGGGAGAGAGAGAATCCCAAGCAGGCTCTGCACTGACAGTGCAGAGCCCAACATGGGGCTCAGTCTCACAAAACCGTGAGATCATGACCTGAGCCGAAATGAAGAGTCAGATGCTCAAATGACTGAGCCACTCAGGCGCCCCTGGAGGAAAATTTTAAAAAAGAAAAAGACACTGGGTCCAGGGCTTGGCTATTAGATGGGGCCATGTATTCAAAAAGCAAGGGGAGGTATGTTGGGTGCACACAGGTTAGTATACACACTCGATTTCCTATCTCTGTCCAATGAGAGGAGCTAGAAACAATGTCACCTCGGTAGCAACAAGCCCTCTCAACACTCAGACTTTGTTTTCTAAATACCATTCTCCAATAAAAGGAATTAGTAAAAGGAACCAGGAGGGGTGCCTGGGTGGCTCAGTTGGTTAAGCATCCGACTTCGGCTCAGGTCATGATCTCAGGTTTGTGAGTTTGAGCCCAGCATCGGGCTCTGTGCTGACAGCTTGGAGCCTGGAGCCTGCTTTGGATTCTGTGTCTCCCTCTCTCTCTGCTCCTCCCTGTTCATGCTCTGTCTCTCTCTCTCTCTCCTTCAAAAATAAATAAAAACATTTTTAAAACAATTTTAAAAAAATAAAAGAAAGAAAAAAGAACAGAAAAAGACTAACAACATAGTAGCTTTAGACACTCCATTGTGCACTTCTTGGAGAGCCATTTAGAATCTTGTGTTGAACCACTCTTGTCATATAACCCTGATTGTGAAGGTCTAGAAACCAATGCTGACCAAGTGTACAAAAGGCCCCTCATGCGGTGCTGCCGGGCACATTTTGGTTAACTTTATTTGGCTTCAATTAGTGTGGTTCATCTCCTCCCACAAAACAATTCTCCAAGGAGACCAAGAGCAGTGGAGTGTTTTCAACTCATGAAAGTACTCTTAATGTACCTCTTTTGCTCAGGAATTGAAGACCAATTAGATTCGAGCATGCTTAAAAGGAAATCTTTTAGGAATCAATTAGTTGGCCCTATAAATCTACACAGTCATGAGGCCTGGACTATGGGGATCAGATCAAAGCAGTAAATTGTTACTCCATCATTATTTATTGAATTCATTTTGATTATGAAGGACAGTAACCGATTGAGTCATTTACCTGGGTAGGCACCATATTAATCCACTTGGTGCCTCTCTTGTTATATTCCATGGCGAGTGGCTGCGGAGCCATCTGGAGGGGGTCCAGCTGAAGAGGGAGGTCAGAAGATGAGGGGCTCTGGACACATAAGGTCCTACATCACGGTAAGTACACAGAGGGCCACATCCTCAGGGAAGGGCAGTGAGGTCTCAACAGGTGCAGGGCAGTGGGGAGGAGAGAGGAAACAAGTAGGCACCCCATTACCAAGGCACCACAGAGTCTGTGGGGGGAGAAGGAATAGGGGGAGTGGAGAGGATAAGAGGAACACAGGCCCCCTTGCCTTTCTACAACATCCCTTATTCTCGCTTAACCAAAATGCTATCTGTGCTGTTGGTGGAGCTAAAATCCTAGAGTCATCCTTGATTCCACTTGTCCTGCACCCCCACGTCCAAATCTTCCATGGTGTCTAGCAAGGTCCCCAGAATCTGTCCTCTGCCTGTCCCTCAGCAGAGCCTTCATCCTGTCCTCAGACTGCCGGGGGCCTCCCAATTCCCCAGGGTCCTCTCCCGCCATCTGCAGTGCCCCCTCTGAGAGCCTCCTTGGCACCTGTTCCTGTCCCTCCAAGAGCCTCCTGCGTACCTTTTCCTGTCCCTCCCAGTTTAAAGTCTGCAAAGGATGCCTACAGGCAGCTGAACAAAATCTATGCTGCTTCCCTGTCCGGCTGCTCTCTCCATCCTCCTCTCTGCCTCATCACCATGGGGGCATCCTTGGAGAGACCAATATCTCCACAGGCCAACTCTTAGGTAGCTGTGAACTCACCTATGAACATTATGAAGCATTTCCAGGTATTTAACACTTATAATAATGACCCACATTTGCATTACTTTCTAATGCTAATTAAATTTTTAGTTGCTTTAAAATGTCTTGGAATCTCTTACGTAGCAAGTACAAAAAAAATTGATTACAAGTATTTATAAATGAAAGCTCTATAGTTAAAGTTAATCTCTTGATAGCCAGGGTGCCTGGGTGGCTTTGTCAGTTAAGTGTCTGACCAGTTCAGGTTGTGATCTCACAGTTTCTGAATTCAAGCCCCACGTTGGGCTCCATGCTGATAGTGTGAAGCCTGCTTGGGATTCTCTCTCTCTGCCCCTCCCCCACTCATGCTCACTGTCTCTCTCAAAATAAATACAGAAACTATAAAAAAATATTTTAATCTCTTGACAGCCAGAAGGAAGGAAGGAAGGAAAAGAAGGAAAGAAAGAAAGAAAGAAAGAAAAAAGAAAGGAAGAAAATGCCACTCATTTAGATGAATGGGGAAATATTCAGGATTCAGAAAATGTAGCAGACCTTATTTCAGGCATTATTTTCAATGGAAAAATAAGACAGTCATAACCCTTCAAGAAAAATCTGCAAATGAGAACTTGTTAAGATTGCGATTTCCTGAATGAAGACATCTGCAGATACGACTTGGTTATAGGCACTGGCCCTGAGATCTGGGATGTGTCCTCACTCCCTAGGAGATCCCCATGAGTCATTCATCACTTGCGTGTCACTGTTGATTTCGTGGAGGATCATTTTTTTCCCCGTGTACCAGAATGACAGTTTATTCCTTGCATGACAGGAGAATGGAACTGCAGGGTAACTTCACTGACATGTTACTCAGCTGGCAAGGAAGGGATACACTGACTTCACCAGGAGTCTGTCAAAACTAGAGACACCTTATACTGGGAGCCCTAATGCTTTGCTTTGTAAAGCAAGAACTTCTCTTCACAGAGTAGTTCAGAGGCAGAATATACAACATGCTAAGGCCTTTCACCTGGCCTGCTTGGGAGAGGGAACTTATGCATCACAAAAAATTCTGTTCCAAGAGTATTATCACTCACGTAGTACATGAATTTGTGGTTTATCAATTTTCAAAGGATTTTTTTAAGGCACTGACCATAAAGCAGAGTGAGCATAATTTAATTTTTTGGTAATTTACAAAGCAATTGTTTTTTTTTTCCACTGGGCCTCAGCTTGTTCTGAGCATGTGTGCTCACTGTCCCATGGCCATGGTCCTGGGTAGCAGGTCTACTTGTCCCCTGCAGATGGCAGTGAGAGCTGGGTGTCCAGAGCTGACTGCCTGGCCAGGAATCCTGGCTCCACCTTTATGATCTGCATGACCTTGGGAAGTTGTTTCATTTCACTGTGCCTCAGTGTCCTCATCTGTAAAATGGGAATAACAATATCTACACCTCACAGGGCTGTTGTGAAGGTTAAATTAGCTCATAAATGTGAAGTGCTTGGAGCAATGCCTGCCACACGGCAAGGTTCAATCAACTCTGGTTGTGATTATTATACATGGCTGGCCATGTGAGTGCCTCCATCCAACTGAAAACACAGGTCCGAGACATAATTTCAGCAGAGGACCTTTACACCTCATCCATGAAAGCTTCAGGAAAAAATAGCACCAAAAATTATTGGGTGCCCACCCAATACTACACTTTGGTATTCCAAACTGCTCCTATATTGTTGCACTTTTTGTTCGACTGATGGGAAAAAAATTTTTATGTCTGTCCACTTTTCATTGTTCTGCAAGTTTTCTGTGTCCCTAAAGCTCTGCCCCATGGCTGCTTCTTTGCCGCCCTTTCCCCTAACCCTCAACTTCAAGGTTAAGGGTGAGAGAATGTAGTTTGATTAGAGGCCCAGGGAGATCAAGATGAAGTTAAAAGGAATGGAGGGACTCGTGGGAAATACAAATCATATGCAAAAGTAATTGAAATGATCTCATTAACCTTTGCCTCTTGTGTACTTGGAACTATTTATAACCAGAAGTAACATTTCTGATCTGTACTTCACTGATCTTCTAGCATTTCTTTAAAGGTATAGGCATGTCTCTTTTCCTATCTGGCCAGAGGAGACACTTCTCCTTAAATGCCAGAAGCATATTTGTATTAGAACCCAGAATCAGGTCATGATTCTGGAGGGAGAAGAGGAGCCTCTCAAGATGCGAACGAGCAGAGAGAAGACAGAAACCAAGAGCAGCTGGGAGTAGACGTGGACAAATCCACCACTGCTGTGGAGGTTTTAACACCACCTGTGTCAACATGTCCAACAGACAATTAGTAAGGACGAAGAGCTGAACATGCCAGATCTAATACACACATACCAGAACCTGTACCCAACATGATATGTGGGACTTTTACAAAGACTTGACACAAACTTGGGCACAAAGTGAAGTTCAGCAAACTAACATCAAAAACATAGGCATATTAGTTACCTGACTGCAGTGCAATTACATTTGCTACTAATAAGAGAAGCAAGAAAACCCTCCATATATCTGCACAATTCAGAATATATTGCTAAGAAACTCAAGGATTGAAAAATAAATCATAATGAAAATTAGAGAATCCTTGGAACTGAAAAAAAATGACAAGACAGCAAATTTTGGAGTATGCAGGTAGGACACTAAAATCTTACATACTTATATGAGAAATGAAGAAGGATTGAAATTTATTAACAAAACACACAATACAAGAAGGGAAAAAAAGGAAAAGGAATTTAGAAGGAAGGAATCAATGGAGATGGGAGCAGAAATTATGGAAATTTGAAGAAAGTAACAGTAGAAAGGATCAATAAACCTAAAGTTTGTTCTCTGAGGAAAAAAAAAACTAATAAAATGGGTTAGTCTCTGGCAAGGCTGAATAACAAAAGAAAGAGAATGAATAAATTACAAAGATGAGAAATTAATAGAGACATAATTATAAGCACAGTACTCACATATCAGTGAATTCAAAATCTAATCAAAATGGACAATTCTTCCAGAAAAATAAAAATACTAAGATTATCTCAAGAAGGAGGAATATGACATGAGTAATAATGAAAAATCCTTAATAAAATGTAAGCAAACTGGATTTTCATAATCATATGAAAACAGTGTGACTGAGTTTTACCCCAGAAATGCAAGAATGGTTCCACTTTAGAAATTCATTAATGTAATTAACTATATCAACAGAATCAAGTTATATATATATATGAGTGATATACATTCACATTTATTTATGTAATATATTAAATACATATTAGAGTTTTAAGTCTCAGCAAATGCTGTGTCTGAGCATTGTATCTTATTGAGATCAGTATATATATGTGTGTGTGTGTGCTTGTATATTCAAATGTATATGTATATGTATGTATATGAAAACACATGCATACATACTCATCTCAAGAGATGTAGCATTTGCTAAATTTTTTAAAACTCTTTTTTTAATAAATCTTTTAAAATTTATTCTGAGAGAAAGAGAGGCAAAGAAAGAGGGAGAGAGAGAGAATCCCAAGCTCAAACTCATGAACTGTAGAATCATGACCTGAACCAAAACGAAGAGTCAGATACTTAACCAACTGAAACACCCAGGCGCCCTGAAACTCTATAGTGGTAAACTCTTAGCAAACTGGTAATAAACTTAACCTGGAAAATACTATTTAGTACCAGAAATTTTCAACAAATGTTATTGAATATATTATTCTTAATTATTGGGTTCATTTCCTTTAAAATCAGGAAGAAGACAAGGATGCCTGCTGCCTCAATCTCCACTCAACAACATGCAAGAATACATCACATTAATAAGAGGAAGTTTAAGAACCACACAATCATTTCAACAGATGCAGAAAAAACATCTGACAAAGTACAACATCCATTCATGATAAAAAGCCCTCAACAAAGCAGGTCAAGAGAGAACATACTTCAACATAATTAAGCCCATATATGAAAAACTCACAGCTAACATCATACTCAATGGGGAAAAACTAAGAGCCTTTCCCCTAAGGTCAGGAACAAGGCAAGGATGTCCACTCTTACCACTTTTATTCAGCACAGTACTGGAAGTCTTAGTCTCAACAAGCAGACAACAAAAAGAAAGAATAGGCATCCAAATTGGTAAGGAAGAAGTTAAATTTTCACTATTTGCAGATTACATGATATTATAAATAGAAAACCTGACAGATTCCACGAAAAAACTGCTAGAACTGATAAATAAATTCAGTAAAGTCACAGGATACAAAATCACTGTACAGAAATCTATTGCATTTCTATACACCAATAATGAAGCATCAGAAAAAGAAATTAAGAAAACAATCCCATTTACCATTGCACCAAAAATAATAAGATACCTAGGAATAAACCTAATCAAAGAGGTGTGTACTCTGAAAACTATAAAACACTGATGAAAGAAATTAAAGATGACATAAAGAAATGGAAAGACATACCATGCTCATGGACTGAAAGAACAAATATTGTTAAAATGTCTATACTACCCAAAGCAATCTATACATTTAATGGAATCCTTATCAAAATACCAAAAGCATTTTTCACAGAACTAGAACAAAATTATAAAATTTGTATGGAAGCATAAGACTGCAAATAGCTAAAGCAATCTTTAAAAAGCAAAGATGGAGGCATCACAATTTCAGACTTCTTCAAGTTATATTACAAAGCTGTAGTAATCAAAACAGTATGGTACTGGCGCAAAAATAGACACATAGATAAAGAGAATAAAATAGAAAACCCAGAAATAAACCCATAATTAAATGGTCAATTAATCTTCAACAAAGCAGGAAAGGATATCCAATTGCAAAGAGACAGTCTCTTCAACACACAGTGTTGGGAAAACTGGACAGCAACACGCAAAAGAATGAAACTGGACCGCTTGCTTACACCATACACAAAAATAAATTCAAAATGAAGTAAAGACCTAAATGTGACACAGAAAACCATCAAAATCCTAGAGGAGAACACAGGCAGCAACCTATTTGACATGGGCCATAGTAACTTCTTACTAGACATTTTTCCAGAGGCAAGGGAAACAAAAGCAAAAATAAACTACTGGGACTACATCAAAATAAAAAGCTTCTGCACAATGAAGGAAAGAGTCAACAAAACTAAAAGACAACCTATAGAATAGGAGAAAAATTTTGCAAATGACATAGCTGATAAAGGGTTATTATCCAAAATAAATAAAGAACTTACAAAACTCAATACCCAATAAACAAATAATCCAATTAAGAAATGGGCAGAAGACATGAATAGACATTTTTCCAAAGAAGACACACAGATGGCCAACAGAAACATGAAAAGATGCTCTACATCACTCACCATCAGGGAAATGCAAATCAAAACTACAATGATATATCATCTTACACCTGTCAGAATAGCTAAAATCAACAACACAGGAAACAACAGGTGTTGGTGAGGGTGTGGAGAAAGGGGAACCCTCTTGCACTGTTGGTAGGAATGCCATGTGGTACAGCCACTCTGGAAAACAGTATAGAGGTTCCTCAAAAAGTGAAAAATAGAACTAACTACCCTATAAGCCAGCAATTGCACCACTGAATATTTGCCCAAAGAATACAAAAACACTAATTCAAAGGGATAAATACACCTCATTTACAGAAGCATTATTTACAATAGCCAAAATATGGAAGCAGCCCACATGTCCATCAGCTGATGAATGGATATAGAAGACATAGTATATACATACAATGGAATATTATTCAGCCATAAAAAATGAAATATTGCCATTTGCAATGACGTGGATGGAGCTACAGCGTATAATGCTAAGTGAAATAAGTCAGTGAGAGAAAGACAAATACCATTTGATTTCACCCACATGTGGAATTTAAGAAACAAAACAAATTAGCAAAGGGGAAAAAAGAGAGAGAGGCAAACCAAGAAACAGACTCAATTCTAGAGACCAAACTGATAATTACCAGAGGAGGTATGAGTGAAACAAGGGATGGGGATTAAGGAGTGCACATGTCAGGATGAGCACCAGGTGATTAAAATAAAAACTTTAAAACAATGTACCAGAAGTCCTTGCCAGTTCAGGAAGACAAGAACAAATAAGAAAAATCAGTAATAAATGTAAAGATTGGAAAGAAAGAAGCAAAGTTATTCCCAAACAATATAACCTTCTAAATAGAAAATACCAAACAATACCAAACAGGCAAACTTCTGGAGCAAATGGAGTGAGAAGTAACTGGATGTGAGATCAATGAACAAAAAGCACATGGATTTCTCTATATAAAAATCTAAAAATCAGAGGGGCTCATGGGTGGCTCAGTCAGTTAAGCGAACGACTTTGGCTTGGGTCATGATCTTGCAGCTGGTGAGTTGGAGCCTTGAGTGTGGCTCTTTGCTGACAGCTCAGAGCCTGGATGTGTTTCAGATTCTGTCTCCGTTTCTCTCTGCCCCACCCCTGCTTGCATATGTCTCTCTCTCTCTCTCAAATATAAATAAGCATTACATTTTTTAATCCAAAAATCAGAAAATGTAATTTAAAAATTTTCTCCTTTTCCAACAGCAACAAAACTATATGACATCTAGGAACATATGTAACAATAGATGATCAAGACTGTATACTGAAATTTATATAATTTTTATTGAAAAACATAACAGAAAGCTAAATAAATGGAGAGATATGTAAAAATGACCATTCTGACCTAATTAACCTAAAAATGCAATGCAGTTATGAACCTTTTTTTTTTTTTTTTTTTTTGTATCGGGGGGTGGTGAGAGGAAAGGGAAGGCAGACAAAGGACCAAAAATAGCCCAGACAATTTTGAAGAACAAAGTGGGGGCTTATTCTACCAGATATAAGACTAATAAAGAGCACTTAATACGATGTGGTATTGACAAAGAGGCAAGCCATACACCAATGAAAAAGAAAAGAAACCTCAGAAATAGATGTCTTTGAATATAGAAACCTGACATATGACCATACAAATAAATGGCACAGGCTGGTGCTGTAGTAACTGATGATTATATGTAAAAAATAAAATTAGATCCATATCTCATAACAAATGCATCATTAAACCCCAGTGGATTAATGAATTAAATAAATGTGAAAAGCCAAGTTTCAAAACTTACAGGAAAAAAAAATAGGATATTTATATGACCTCCAGAGGGGCAAATAATTCTATTTTTTAAAGTTTGTTTGTTTATTTATTTATTTATTTATTGCATTTATTTATTTTTGAGAGACACAAAGAGAGACAGGGAGCAAGGTGGGGGGGGGGGCAGAGAGAGAATGAGACAGAATCCGAAGCAGGCCCCAGGCTCTGAGCCATCAACACAGCCTGACACGGGCCTCAAACCCACAAACCATGAGATCATGACCTGAGCCAAAGTCGCACGCTTAACCAACTGAGCCATCCAGGCACCCCAAGTTTATTTATTTTGAGAGAGAGAGAGAAAGAGGAGAGACAGTGCGAATGGGGGAGGGGCAGAGAGAGAGGATGAGAGAGAGAATCCCAAGGAGGTTTCGCACCATCTGACAGGAGCCTAAAGCAGGGCTCGAACACCCTAATCATGAGATCATGACCTGAGCAAAGATCAGGAGTTGGATGCTTAGCCAACTAAGCCATCAGAGCATCCAAATTTCATTGATTTTATTTATTTATTTATTTATTTATTTATTTATTTATTTATAATGTTTATTTGTTTTTGAGAGACAGAGAGAGCACAAGTAAGAGAGGGGTAGAGAGGGAGGGAGACACAGAATCTGAAGCAGGCTCTAGGGTGTCAGCACAGAGTGCAACATAGGGCTTGAACTCACAAACCGTGAGATCATGACCTGAGCCGAAGTCAGATGCTTAACCCACTGAGCCACCCAGGCACCCCCAAATTTCACTGAGTTTAAACTGATACTTTAAATATTCAAATAAGTACTTACAATGACACAATATATACAATATATAATACAGTTGTATTATACATTTTAAAAAATTTTTAATATTTATTTAGTTTTGAGAGAAAGACTCAGTGCAAACAGGGAGGAATGGAGAGAGAGAGGGACAGATGATCCCAAGCAGGCTCTGCAGTGAGAGAAGCAAACGCCAATGTGGGGCCCAAATTCATGAACCGCAAGATCATGACCGGAGCTGAAGTCAGACGCTCAACCGACTCAGTCACCCAGGCATCCCTGAACTGTATTATACTTTATCCTGGGAGAATCAGAGTTTTTCTGTGCCAGAGGGGAAAATAATTCTTAAATGCAACACAAAAAGGACACATCATTTAGAAAAGAATTTGACTGCATTCAAACTGAAAACTTCTGACAAATGCCATCCAAAACATAACGAAATGACAAGTCACAGACTGCATGCAAGGTTTTTATGACTAAGGGTATCATTTGGAACAAAAGACAAATAACCCAACAGGCAAACAGACAAAACAGGCAGTTCACTGGTGAAAAATACAAATAGGAAATGATCATATAAAAAGTCTGAATGTCAAGAATTCTTGGCAAGGACATGGACCGAGGAAAGACATCTCCTCCGTCAGACGTAAGAGCAGGCAGGTGCAATTTCTTTGCAAGGAAATAGGAAATGTCCTGTAAAAGCACAGGTGCACATCACTGCACCCTTACAGTATGCATGCTAGAGGAAATCTAGCCCATGAGCGCACGTTGATGAGTGCGTGACTTCCATTCCATTACTGTTGTGACAGCGAAAACCTGAAAACATATTAATGTCCGTTAACATGAACTGGATAAGTGAGTTGCAGAATATTAGGGTTTTACAAACCTATGCAGAAGTTGACAAGACAGAATTAAAGCTACATATATCCACATGGATAAACATCATGATGGTGGGTGAAGACAGAAAACTGCGTATGGTACTGATTATGTCACATTTTGGCTACAATGTTTGTGAAGTATGGGAACGTGTATGGGAATGGCAAAACTAACCCTGGGCACCTTCTAATTTCAGACAGAGAGAGTGGGGAGCCATAGCTGGGGCGGGGTCACTCAGCTGGGTTTGTAATAATATATAATAACATATGTCTTATTTTTAGAAATATTGGAAGCAAATTTTGTAAGTCTAATAAGATTGGGCCCGTCTGGATGGTATTCGCTACATTATTCTCAGATGTTCCAATATGTTGAACTTGCTCCTAATGTTTGCAAGGCAGAGGGGTCAGTTCCTGTGCCTGCAGAAGAACAGTGCAGGGTCTGCCTAGGGCATTTCTGTTTGAACAGAAATGACCCTGTGCCTGTTGCTGCTCTGTGTCCACCTCCTCCTGACCAGATCATGGTGGTGATGGGGGAGGAAGCACCAGACTGGGCATGAAAGACAGAAATCTGGATCCACCACCAGTTAGGAGACCACAGCTCAGTCCCTGCATACTCTGGAGCCATTTTCTCGTCTCTGAAATGTAAATGATAAAGTCTGCCTTTTAAGACCTCACTGGAGCTGGGACAATGTGTAGAAAAAAAACAACAGTGTGGTAGATCTAAACAGACTGCAAACTAGTTCGCAGAGGATGACCACCCAGAAAAGCCCTACTGGGGCCCTATGTAAACTATTATACATTATTCCTCTGCTGAGCGGTTTCCTTCTCCTCCCTTCTGCTCCTAAGTCAAATGCACTCTGTCCTGTGACCCCTGTCAACTCGCCCATTTCCACTGTGGCTCAAACACATTTTTGTTCAGCCCTGCCAGGATTATGTCATTTCTTCCCCAAGTTTCGGCAACCAGTTGCTTATTGATTTCTGGATCAAGTCAAATGTCCTGAACTCATCTTTGAATTCCTGCATCATCCCGTCTCTACCTTCCCTGTCTTTGCTTTAATCCTTTTCGTGTTCCCCTACTCGCTTAACCTGTCACAAAGACATTTAACAGATGCATTAAGGTGTAACTGACATACGATAAAGTGCACATATTTTTAAATGGACAATGTGATGAGTTTCGACACACACATACACCTGTGTAGCCAGAACCACAATCGAGACAGTGAACTTACGTCCCGAACTCAAAAGTTGCATCTGGTTCCTTCCTTCGTTATAAGTACTTTTGTGCATTCATGTTCCCTTTTGCCATTTTTGTGCATTCCTTCAAATGGCCTCATCATTGAATTATATTGAAAAATTTCCCATACTGCTTATTTTCCTCTTCACACCCTCCTCCTCCGAGCATCCCTATATTACTTTAGAGCCCTGGAAATAACTAAAGGCGTTAGAAATAGCCTCTCATCTCCAACAGTGGTCCCCACGCTGTCTCCTCCTGTTCATTTATATCAATCCTTAGCATTTCCACCAGTCTGTTTGCCCCCAGACAAAGCAATAGTGCTCCTCCTGTAGTCCTTGATTTTGTTTGGACACCAGAGTGACTGGGACACTCTTGCGAGTGAAAAGGTTGTCTACTATTACTTGTGCTGTGACTGTCCCAGACAGTGTGTTGCTCGCCCTCGTCAGAATGCTCCCCTCAGATCTTTAAATCCAGGCTGTGCTGGCACTGAAGCAATCCTGTAGCAGACAGAGGAAGGAATTGGGCCAATAACTCTTTGTGGTTCCTTATCTGAATGGGCCAAGGACTCTGGGTCCCAGTGTGGGGGGTGGAGAGGTATCCACCTGTGTGGCATAGGACCCCAGTGCTGGTGTCTCCCTAAGAAGCTGCCTGTAATCCTGCTTTCACCACAACAGCCAAAGGACTCCAAAGGCAGCACATCCCTTGGTGGTGACTCCAGAACGTCTACATGATGGAGGCTCAAGGGCAGTAATCTAGGTGGAATTGGGTGGCGGTGGGATCCTGAAGCTGTGTTTACAAAGCACGTTGCATCAGACCTTAAAAATGTCTGTTGTCCATTTCAAACAATGGGAGTGCAGCCTATGGAGATGGTGAGGGTCTAAAATACCCCTTGTCACCACTGTTGCTTCCACATCTGCCCCACCAACCACCTCACCTATCAGTCCTGGCTCTTCAAAATTAGGGCACATTCTGGGGCTCCTGGGTGTTCAGTTGGTTAAGCATCTGACTCTTGGTTTTGGCTTAGGTTATGATCTCATGGTTCGTGAGTTTGAGCCCCACATTTGGCTCTATGCTGAAAGTGCAAAGCCTGCTTGGGATTCTCTCCCTCTCTCTCTCTGCCCCTCCCCTGCTCTGTCTCTCTCTCTCAAAATAAATAAACAAATAAATAAATATTAAAAAAAAATTAGGGCACATTCCTAAAGTGTGGAAAATAGCTTCCAGTGACCTCCAGGAAGATCACACAGAGATGAGTTTGTAAGCTCAGTTGTGAGCTGTGCCCCCCTATCTGTCTTGTTTTGGTCTTGCATGCAATATACCTGGCAAAAAATTCTGGAACTTTCTAAAAAGGATGGGTTGATACCCTTAATGTCCACTGTGATGCAGGCTTTTCCCTATTGTGATGGTTAATTTTATGTGCCCACTTGACTGGGTTAACGGATGCCCAGAAAGCTGGTAAAACATTATTTCTAGTGTCTGTGAGGGTGTCTCCAGAAGACAGAAGCATTTGAATCAGTAGACTCAGTAGAGAAGATAATCCTTACCTATGTGGATGGGCATCATCGAATCCACTGATGGCCCACATAGAACAAATATGGGGAGAAAGGAGGAATTCTCTCTCTCTACTCCTCCTGCTCTTGGATTCTGGTGCACCTGCTTCTTGAGCTTTCAAACTCAGCCCACAGCTTACACCATCGCCATCCCCCCTCCCCACCGATTCTTAGGCCGTTGGACTTGGACTGAATTTTACCAGGGGCTTTCCTGGTACTTCAGCTGGCAGATGACAGACCATGGAACATCTTGGTCTCCATTTCTTATAATAAATCTCCATGTATCTGTATTTATGTCTATACCTATAACTGTAGCTATCCTGTTGGTTCTGTCTTTCTGGAGAACGAATACATCTATTTTTATAGACATTCAGTTATTTCAGTTAGGGTTAGGTGGGGCCTGTGGTCACATTATCACTGCACCTAGAGCTGGGTGTGCTTGGGATCATTCAGTGACAGAATCCAAAATATTTTTCCTATCTTCCTACTCCCTCAGTTTCCCAGGTGCCACCAATTCTGTCCTTATAGCTAACCCACCTCCATCTCCTGTGTATACCTACACTTTATCCATCAGGCCACTCAGCAAAATAATGGCCCTCCCTTAGGACAGAGTGGAGGATTCAAAATTCTTTTATAATTTAATATTTTTGTTTCCTCTCACAGTGGAAATAAGATAGTGCACTGAAATTGCTATTGTGCTTGTGACTTTTTCCCCATTAGACCTGGTGGGAAGAGTCTGCCTTTTATTTATTTCTGCACATCTGATGTCCAACTCAGGCATGAAAAAAAAAGATGCTTAAAAAACTCCCTGAATGAGGGGGTGCCTGGGTGGCTCAGTTGGTTAAGCCATGGCATGATCTCAGGGCAGTTGGTTCAGCTCAGGGCATGATCTCACAGTTCATGGGTTTGAGCCCTGTATCAATCAGGCTCTCTGCTGTCAGCACAGAGCCCACTTTGGATCCTCTGTTCCCCTCTCCCTCCAAAATAAATAAACATCAAAAAAAAACCACTTCGGGGCACCTGGGTGGCTCAGTTGGTTGGGTGTCTGACTTTGGCTCAGGTCATGATCTCGCTGTTCCCGAGTTCAAGCCCCATGTTGGGCTCTGTGCTCACAGCTTGGAGCCTGAAGCCTGCTTCAGATTCTCTGTCTCCCTCTCTTTCTGCCCCTCCCCCACCTCTCTCTCTCTCAATAAAAACATTAAAAAAATAAAATATTTAAACAAACCTTCCTGAATGAATGAATGAAAAACTCATTGATTTCAGAAACATTTACAGAGTGCTGGTCATGCCATGTCCTTCTCTGGAAGCCACAGTAAGGCAAAGATACCATTCTGCCTTCACTGAGCTTATAGTCTGGAGAGGGGGCAGGTATTAATAAAGAAATTACACAAATGCATAGCTACAATCTGTGATAGCTTCATGGGAAAATAAAGTACAAGGAATTATGAGAATTTAGCACAAGGATGGCCAGGGCTAGTCTGAGGGGGAAGGTGAAAGATGAAGGGTGGGGAGGAATAAGCTCACCAAAATGAGGAGAAGGAATGTTCTGGACCAGAGAGCATTATGGCCAAGACTATGGTGCAGAGAGACCCCTGAGGGGTGTCCTGGAGGCTAAAGGAAGCCAGTGTGACTGCAGGGAAGGGGAGAGACAAGAATGTCACAAAAACTGAAGCCAGAGAGGAGATAATGACTCTGTAAGACACGCTCAAGATTTAGAGCTTTGCCCTAAAAGCAAGTGGTGACGCAATCAGTTGTGCAATTTTAACATTGATGTATGATGGTGTGATGCAGGGGACAGAAAATGTACTTGGACCAGGGTGGAGGAGGATGTGATAGTTAATTTTATGTGTGAACTTGGTTGGAGTGGTGTTTGGATACGAGATCAAATATTCTGGATTTTTTTACGAGGGTGTTCTTAGAGGAGACTAACATTTACATCAGCGGACTCAGAGTAGAGCAGACTGCCTTCCAATATGTTGGTGGGCCTCATCTAATCGGTTGAAGGCATAAAGAGAATGAAAGACTGACCTCTCCAGAGCAAGAAGAAATTCCACAGACTGATGGCCTACAGACCTGAACTGCAGCGATGGCCCTTCCCTGGGTCTCCAGGCTACTGACTCACCCTGCAATTTTGGACTTGTCAGCCTCCATAATCACATGAGCCAATTCCTTAAGGTATCTCTCTGTGTTTATATATGTGTGTCTATATATACATATATAAATATACATATAGTGTGTATATGTGTGTCTGTGTGTATAGTATATGTGTGCATGCGTGCGTGCATGTGTGTGTACTGCTTCACACATCTCACTGGTTCTGTTACTTTGGTGAACCCTGACTAATACTGAGGAGATTTCAGAGCTGAGCAATGAGATGGCCAGAGGAGGAAGGCAGGAGAAGTGCTGAGCAGCACAGACTGCTGGATGAGGCTGGTGACCATGAGTTTAAGGCATAAGGCACAGTGTTCGTGGCAAGGTCTGCGGGTCTTGCTGGTCAGGGTGCAGTCAGGGAGAGAGCACACACCGTGCAGGGAGTATGGGCGAACCAGCCAGAGAGGAGCTAGGAAAAGTGAGTGCAGGAGGCCTGAGCACTGGTCCCTGTGTCCTTGAGATGGTGAATATGTCTCAAGGACAGGGAGAAGGGTGGTGTTGCACAGTGGAGTCCAACTGAGGCCAGACAGCAGGCTTGGTGGGAGTAGAAGCTGGACAAGTAAGCCCAAGGTGACAATGCCTGGGCTGGAGAACTGGGGTGCCCTGCCAAGCCTCCCTGAGGGGTGGGTGGCTGGGTTCAGGGAAAATATCAGGTTGTGTAGTGACCTTGGAGAGGGCTGTTGGGCTTGTGCAGAAGGTGGGTTCTGGAGCAGGGAGGTTAAGAGCATGAGATGCCAGGGCTCTGCATGAGGCATCTCCCTGAAATGCCATGTACTTTCCCAAGAAAGAGGAGACTTTGGGGGAAAACCACTGAAGGGAGGGACAAAGGCAAGGGACTGGCACCACTGAAAGTGTCCTGCTCCCCAGCAGTGAGCGAGCCCCTCTGGGGCCTGCATTCTCCATGCCTGGGCCTTCATTTAACTGACTGCATGAGGAGGTATGGGTGCACCTGCAAGCCCATCCACCAGTCCTGAGTGGGGCTACAAGTGCCAAGAGACACTGGGAGGGAACCAGTCCAGCAAGGCCGCCTGCCTGGGAGGGGACTTCTGTGAATATCACTCAAAATACTTCTACCTCAAATGCTGAGTATCCTGGACCTTGTTTTAACTCAGCAGGTACAGATCAGTCACAGCCCTCTTGGGTGGAACCTCTGATCCATAGGATTATTCCAAAGGGCGTTTAATTGTACTGATGCTAAATGGATCTGTAACTGCAGATGTCCCACCAGACTCGGTATTACAGCCGTGCACAGAAAGTGATGCCACCAGATCGGAGGGTGGCAAGGCAGGCTTCCAGTGGTGTTGGAGGGGACAGAACATGCCACTCAGGGACATCATGACATGAGTTGTGTTCAGTGGCCAGGAGAACTCACTATTTCTAGACACTCCCTTGCATGGGTCCCATGGTTGCTAGTTTAAGTGTGATAGTACCTCATCTCTGAGAGGATCCCACCTGGCCAGAGGGACTCATTAGTGTTTCCCTTAAGAATCCAGAGGTGAGAGGAGCACCTGGGTGCCTCAGTCAGTTAAGCGTCTGACTCTTCATCTTGGCTCAGGTCAGGATTTCATGGTTCATGAGTTTGAGCCCCACAATGGGCTCTGCCCTGATGGCATGGAGCCTGCTTGGGATTCTGTCTCCTTTCTCTGTCCCTCCCCAGCTTGTACTCTCTCTCTCTCTCTCTCTCTCTCTGCTCTCAAAATAAATAAGTAAACAAACTTTAAAAAAGTCCAGAGGTGAGAAGAAAGCTATACAGAGATATGATACATCTGCCTTACTCTATGTAGCTGCCCAGTTCCAAAATGGAAACATCACATTTAGCAGGTGTGTGTGTGTGTGTGTGTGTGTGTGTGTGTGTGTGTGGTGTTGCACAATGCCAGTCCATGCTGTGACTTTTGTCACAAAATGTTGATGATTCACTTATCCTCAGAATCATTTTTATTTCTTTAGCATGGTTAAGAACTTACTGAAGATTAGATACTAAATGATGAGTCCATTTTCCAAGTCCCTAGGTTTTTTTTTTTGAAATTATCTTGTCACCCTCTCCACCCCCCATTTTTTTTTACGTTTTTAGAGACAAAGATAAACCAGCTGTAAGATAAGACAAGAAAGCACATAAATTCAATAACTGATTTCTTGGGAAACTTTTATCTCCTTGTCCATTGATAATGTTTCTTTGGGTAATTTGGTTTCCTATGGCTCAATAAATTAAATCCAGATAGATGAAGCAAGAAATAGATTTTTAACTCTGTTCTGAATTAGAATTATATCATTATAATAAAACCATAATGACATTCTGGGATCTAGGAAAGAATTAAAGCTGGGATGGATATCATATCAGCATATGATGAAGCATATTCTACCAGTTAACAATTCTGATTTTTGTAACCTTTTAAAAATTCTGTTAATACTGATCAGGAAATATGTCACAATCTTGTGCTGGGTTTGGCTTGGCAAAGGCAAACATTACACTACTAAAACATCCTTTATCATTTATTTTATCATCTTATCTTACAAAAGCCTTGATATTATTTTATCAGGAGAGGGGATCTGTGTAGACTTCATCTTTAGGTAAAATTGCCCACCATTGTCTAATGCTTTGGAAAAATAGCTTCTGAAATCCTAAATTTCAGGCCCTTTTTACAGATTATTCATAATGTGATGTCCACAGCCAGGTCCTGTCATCAGGGAGCCGAAACGAGTCTTGGAGAACTAGACCCTCTGAGGAGTGCTGCCCAACACTGGACTTGTTCAGGGACCCCTGCAGAGCCATCTGACCTCACTCTACCCACACAATAGGCTGCTGGACAACAGGACGGTCCATGACTCTGGTTCTGCAATCCTGGGATCCCTGCATGGCACAATGGAGTTCTAGGTCTCCTCTGTGCCTCTGTCCTTTGCCCTGCCCTCACTCCTATCAGGGTGGAGCAGTAAACTTTGGTAGGACATGAGGTATTACCTGTTAAGAGGCAATCAATACCCTAACCGAGAGGCTTGTGTGCCCCCGGGGGTTCTCTGCTGAAGAACAAGAGAATCCAGGAGTAGGGGTGGTCAGGAAGGGCAGGAAAGAGACCAAGGGACAGAGGGCTTCCAGGCCTCCAAGCCATAGAAAACAATCTTAGGGGTGAGTGAAGCAGTGTCTGCGTCATTTTCTGGATTCCAAATATATTCTTCATTAGCCAGGAAGAAGACTGGTTTCTGTTCATTTTCCCTGATGACAGATTGTGCCTGTACAACTTTCTGGTATTGGTGGGTAGTAGCGGGGGAGGGGGAAGGAGGGTGGCATAATGGTAAGTGAGTAGTTAGACCAATCTCATTAAGTCCCTATCAGCTAACTCAAACACAACTAAAATCAAAGGCGCTTTGATTCCTAAACCAATTACATGAGATTTCCCCAGCACAAACTGAATTCATTAGATACAAAGTATGGATAATCCATAATTTAATATGGAAATTTAGGCATGAAGTATTACTAATCAGATAGCTAGAACCTCAAATCAGACTATTAAGAGACCAGTGAACCTGCTCTAATTGCTGGCCAAAAAAATATGAGCAAGAGAAACTAATGAAAATAATATCCCCCTTTTGCATTTCCCTTGGCTAAGGGTTAAGAACATCTGTAGGCTACAGGAAGGGGCTCCCACAGAAATTTGTTCCTTGTTACAAGAGTGCCTTTCTTTCCTACCACCCTTGTGTGTTCTGAGAGTTTTAATGTGGAGAAGAAACACCAGGTGCCTGCTGCAAAGCCTTTTACTGCAGGGGTGTCATCCAACACAGCGTGGCTTGAATGACTTTAAGAGTAATGATCACATTAAAAATGACTGCACCAGCAATTATAAGAAAACTAGAGAACGGGGCACTTAGATCTATAAGAATCTCAGAGGAAGGAGTACCTATATTTATGAGAAGGAAGTATAAAATCTTCATTATGCTAAAGCCTATTTAAATAGAGCACAATGCTTGATATAGGTTAGGAATAGGCTTTTGTGCTTTGAAGTATCCATACACATCAGAAAAGATCTAAGAAAGATATGAAACACATTGAAAATTCCACTGTAATTAACCAGCTAGAGACATCTGTGGTGACAACTGGGAGCAAACAGAGAAGGTTGCTGTAATCCAAGGGCTAAAAGCAAAGACACAAGTGCTCACGGAATAAGTAAGGAAAAAGTGATAGAGAAGCAAAGACTTGAGAAGTGGCCTGCCCAGAGCTCAAGATCGCATCAAAAGCAGAGCACAAAGATAATATTCACTGCAGAAAACAAGGTGGGAAGAGAGCCTTAAGAGAAACTGAGCAAAATGAGATGGAAAAGGAAGAATGAAAACAATTGGGGGGGGGGAATGATAGGAAGGATGGATAAAAGCAGTCCAAGAGATTCAGCTATCCTAAAACAAAGACAACAGAAAAATTCAGATTTATACTTTAAGAAAACTTTGCTGAAATAAAGCAAGATGAAAACTCACTGTGCAAAGGGTACATGGTACCATAAGAAATTTGAGAAAGGTTGATCAATATCAAGATGTATCACAGTGAAGCGAATGGACTTGATAATTTAAAAGTATTACTGACACCTATACCAAAAAAGAAAAGAAAAGAAAAAGAAAACCAAGAAAAAACAAAAGACAAAAACAAAAAACAAAAAATGATGCCTTACATCAGCTAGGATGGGCTAGGTTATGCTGTGGTAACAAGTATCCCCCAAATCTCAGTGGGTTAAAACAACAAGTTTAGTTCTCACTCATGCTAAAATGTCCAATGTGAGTAAATGTGGATGATTTATGGGGGCTCTACCCATTGTAGTACCTAGACTAATGGTGCAGCCCCCATCTATAACTTGCCTATTACCATGCCAGAAGGAAAGAGAGCACTGGATACTCAGGCTTGGAAGTGATACATAGAAGTTTTGCTCACATGGCACTGAACAACCACAAGGAGACTAGGAAGTACGATCTTACCACATTGAGGGAAGTTGGAGAGCTAGAAGTATTTTTAAACAGAATTAATGACCACCACATGACCAAAAGGGAGAAAGCATTAGGCTGACTTTAAGGTCTTTCTCTGTAGCAATATTCAATATTCAATTATGGATAATGACACAGAAAGCTAAAAAGAGCATTGCCCCTACCATTTAAATGACCAAATGCTGGACACTCTGCAAATTCACAACTTAATTGGAATCCATCAGACAGCTGAGGTCACACGGCAACCAACCAACCCAAATTCTAAGGACATGGGAATCTCCATGTTGAGAAACATGAGCATGTGTTCACTTGGGACAGATGCTTTAGTGAAAAGGTGAGCAGTGTGCAGGGTCATGTAGGTAATTCAGCATAGAGACAGAGGCTATATGGAAGAATCAAATGGAAAGGCACAATCACAGACATGAAGGATGTCTCTGAGGCATCAACAGACTCAGCAGAGCTGAGGGGAAAATGGCCCAATGTGGTTTATGTTGGGGATGCAAGGCTGGTTCACTGTCAAAAGTCAATCAGTGTTATTCACCATGTTAGCAGACCAAAAAAGAAAAAGTACATGAACATTAAGTCGATGCAGAAAAAGATGGATAAATCCAACATCCATCCATGATAAAAAGAACTCTCAGGAAACTAGGAAAACCAGGGATAACTTCTACAACCTGATAATGGGCATCTATAGAAAAACTTAGAGCTAACACTATATTTAGTTCCTAAAATCAGGAAAGCAAGGATGTATGCTCTCACCATGTCTATCCAATACTGCAATGAGGTGAAAGAAAGAAAGAAAGAAAGAAAGAAAGAAAGAAAGAAAGAAAGGAGGAAGAAAGGAAGAAGGAAGGAAGGAAGGAAGGAAGGAAGGAAGGAAGGGAGGAGGGAGGGAGGGAGGGAGGGAAGGGAGGAAGGAAGGAAGGAAGGAAGGAAGGAAGGAAGGAAGGAAGGAAGAGGTATTCAGACTGGAAAGGAAGATGTAAAATTGCCTCTCATTGCATTTCACATGACTGCCTACAGAGAAGATCCAAAAGAATCTATAAAGGAGCTACCAGAACTATTAAGTGAGTTTAACAAGATCACAGGATACAAGATTAGTAACAAAAATCAAATTTCTATATACTAGCAATGAACAAGAGATGGTTAAAAAACTTTTAAGTACCATTAAAATAGCACTAACAAACATGAAATACCATAAGCAAAAATACTAAAGAAAATATGTTAAGATCGATATCTCAAACACTGTATTACACTAGTAGAATATAAAAAGAAGTGGGGCGCCTGGGTGGCTCAGCTGGTTAAGCGTCCAACTTCAGCTCAGGTCATGAGCTCATGGTTTGAGGGTTTGAGCCCCATGTTGGGATCTGTGCTGACAGCTCAGAACCTGGAGTCTGCTTTGGATTCTGTGTGTCCCTCTCTCTCTGCCTCTCCCTGGTTCACACTCTGTCTCTCTTTGTCTCTCAAAAAATAAAAAATAAACATTAAAAAAATGTTTAAAGACCTAAGTAAATGGAGAGCTATATCACGAATATGTCGATTCTCTCCAAACTGAGATACAGAGTGAATGCCACCCCAATCAAAACCCCAGCAGGATTTCTGGAGAAACTGATAAGCTGATTCCAAAATTTACACGGAAATGCAGAGGAACTAGGATAGCCAAAATGATTTGGGAAAATAACAAAGCTAGAGGACGGCAGTAAACAGACCTTCCCTTCCAAGTGTCTTTCATCTACCAGATTCCAGATGAAACTCAGCTCCCCACCCTATACACTCAAGGCCATTGCTCTCATTACCGGCCTTCAGCTGGGGGGCAGGCTGCTCACTGCTCCCTCTTTTTCAATCATAAATCCTCCTTATTCTGAGCCTCATGCCACCAGCTCTGACAGTTCCTACATCCGGAGAAGTTTTTTTTAAACAAATTTATTCAGAAGTTTGGTGTAGTCTTTCTCAGGCCTTCAGCTCTCACCATTGTCTTGGGCAATTTGAACACCCATGGGGATGAGCCGTTTGAGAAGACTCCCCTGCACTGACTTGAACTGTTTAGGTCTCCTTCACTTTGTTTCATTGTAGTTATCCCCTCCCAAGTAGTTTCCTCATCAGGGCACCAGAGCCAGGGGCACTGGGAAAGGGTGGGACTGCAGGCTTGTCAGCCCAGCCTGGGCCTTCTTAGAGGGAGCACTGTGGTTCCAGCACCATCTTTCAGGCCACAGCCACTCCTCAGGGGATAGAGAGTCAAGAAGACAGGTCCTGGGAGGGTCCCACTGAGTACAGGTGTCATAAAGGACTCCAAGGTCTTGGGACTTCAGACCAAATACCTCTAGCCCATCAACTGAGTGGGACATGACATAGCTATTTAACTGCATGCACACACCCATGTGGCCTCCAGACTGCAAGATTCCCTGGGGGATTTGTCCACTCTTCCAGGGGGCAGTGACTGCACTGTAATTTAATTATAATTACCTATTGTCTTGTTATAGGCAGCAAGAAATACCCTTTAAAAATTTCTTTTAATTAAAAAAAATTTTTTTTAAGTTAAAAAAAATGTTTATTTAGTTTGAGGGACAGACAGAGAGTGCCAGCCAGGGAAGGGCAGAGAGAGAGAGGGAGACAGAATCCCAAGGAGGCCCTGCATGGTCAGCACACAGCCTGAAGCAGGGCTTCATCCCATGAACTGTGAGATCGTGATCTGAGCTGAAATCAAGAGTCGGATGCTCAACCGACTGAGCCACCCAGGTGCCCCTCTTTTTGTTTTTGTTTTTTTTTTTTTTAAATACGGAAAGAAAAATTCAGGAGGTGACTTAGGAGTTGTCAGAATGAGATCTCAGAGTGAGCACTAGCTGCCCATGTCCCCATTCCAGGAGGGCTGTGAAAGGCCACGGTGGGCCTCAGAAACTGACCCTGTGCAAGCCCATAGTGAGAGAAACCATGGTTGTGTGCAACGTGAGGTGGCAAGAACCACCTTGCACATAAGAGGACAGGCCCTTGAGTGCTGCAGTCTGGGTTCCTCTGAGCCTCCTGGATCTGTTACTCTGGAGGGCTGCTGGAACCACTCTGCGAGAGGAAGTCAGTCCCACCCTGTACTTTAGGCACATTTCCTATCTCTCTTACGTCACTGCCCATTTGCCACATGTTTTCACAGTGCCCTGGACTAATAGGGAGCTCGCCCAAACCAACAGGTCATTGTTGCCAGCATTTGGAATGACACCCAGGTACTCAATTCCAGAGGGCAACACTTTCCTTCTTTCTCCCCCGATTCTAGGGTGACTCTTCGAGTCTCCAGTTCCCCACATACTGTGTTCCCTATGGACATACTCTAGAGCTCCCTACATACAGTAAATACAATTTTATCACCATAAAGCATTCCTTTGACCTTGCTGCATCCTTTTAGAAAAGTTTTAGCACATTTTCACCCAGGGAAAAGAGAAGAACTGGGTTCATTGTTCATATGCATTTTTAAGCAGCCAATTTTGGTTTTCAGGAGAAAAAAAAACTTGCAGGAAGAAAAAGAAAGGAATAATATAAACAATTTTCCATGTCATTTAAAAAAAATCAGATGCTGTACACAAGAATAGATTGCTGTGGGAAATTGTAAAATGTCTTTCTCCAAATATCTTTTAAAAAGGCAAAATAAATGCCCATCTGTTCCCTGATGGTGTACCAGCAAAAATGTTAGAAAAGCAGTAGAATGCATCACATCCACATTTGTAAAGACCTGTTTCAACCATTCATATCCTACTCCACATATGTCAGAGGCAGGAAAGTGAAATGGTAAAAATGGAAAACGAGATCCAGAAAGCAACACCTTTAAAGTGAAAATCTATAATCCTATAAAATGTTCTCCGGAAAGATATTCCCTCTTGCATTTCAGCTACAGAGATGAATTAAGAAGTGGAAGGAATAGATACATGAGTAAAGCCCTCCTAAAATGTCTGTAAATGCATGGGATGGAATGCATGAATAAGCAGTGCCCTTGGCCATCACCTTCAACGTCAGCCTCACGGCGTTGCAGTCCTCCTGCAGCGGATTCAGCTTCAGCGTCTCCCCAAGGTTGCTGCAGCCGGATGACTGGTGCTGCATTTCACAGCAGACACACACCCCGACACTGTCAAACTTAATCTAGACAGAGGAACACAGACAGATCTCACAATTAAAATGGCATTCTGCCCTGGCGGGTACACTTGAACTACACAATTAAGATCACGTGAAAATGCCTCAGTTCAGAGCACCCTGGTTCAGTTTTCTTTAAGTAATAAAGCCAAATGATTTATCTTGACAAAAGCCATGGAAACACACACACACACACACACACACACACACACACACACACACCAGGAGGAATAACTTCAAATTCCGATTTTCAAAGCAATTAATGAAAAAGAAAAAAATAAGCTTGAAGAAACCTAAGCGATAGTAACAGACAGTTACAGAGGAGTCACAGAAAGAGATTAAAGTAAATGAACAGAAGGGCTCCTGGGTGGCTCAGTCAGTTGAGTGTCCGACTCCTCTTGATTTTGGCTCAGGTTATGATCTCATGGTTTGTGAGTTCGAGCCCTGCATCGGGCTGTGTGCTGACACTGCGGAGCCTGCTTGGGATTCTGTCACTCTTTCTCTCTCTGCCTCTCTCCTGCTCTCTCTCTCTCAAAAATAAATTAAAAATAAACATTAAAAACAAAAGGAAATGAACAGAATGCTACTCCTATTGAGTTATGTATGGAGACATGTTATCGTAGCTCTGTCTTGGCATGTTCCGCTCCCCGGGTCAGCAATTTCCTGACTATAATGTCATGGCCTATCAAACTCCTACTCATCTGTCAAGACCCAACTCCCATGTCATCCTTGAGGCCTTGTCTGGTTTTCCCTCTCCGGAGCTGCTTGCTTCTTCTCTGGACAGCGTACTCCGCCCCCAGATCTGCTGGAGACTTATTTTATCTAGCTGTAGTTATTTATGTCCTGTGTGCTCCCCGAGGGCAACCACCACATGTTACAGTCACAGGATTCACAATGTGTAAGGTGTGGCATTTCAATAAATGCTGTGTAAATAAACATGTCTTGGAAAATTAAAAACCAGGGAAGGAAAAAATGCAATTCAAGTGTTTTGAAAGCTTGGAGCCCAGGAGGAAACCCTCAGAGCACGCCTGTCCCCCCACCCCCCCTGCAGCCTGAAGTGGACTGGGCATCACCAGCCTGCAGAAATGAGAAGTCACTGCCTTCTGCAACTCACAGCCCTAGGCACCCACCCTCACTGACTTGTTCCCATTGCTGGCTGAGTCCTCCACGCCTAGCTGCTGTCACCTACACACCCAACTGCTCACTAACACAGACTTCCAGGGAAGTGAAATAAAAAGGGACAGCCATAGGTCAAGGGTATTGTCCAGGGCCAAATTTTCATCTTTTAAACCTCAAGTTAATTTATCCTTTACCTACTTTATGCTTCAATTTCTGCTCTTTTAATTTGATCTAAAATGATGACTGACAGACTGGAGGAGAAGAACTGAGGGCGGAGGCCAGCAGGAGGAGAGCCATACCTGCACCAACCACTGCCAGGAGCCTCCGCCACTCCACCTACGGGCCGGGGGCCGGGGGCCGGGAAGGTTGCTTTTGCTTTTAATGCTTTTAGTGATGTCTCCAGTCTCCGGAGTTGAAGTCCACCCTGAGCATGGAGTCCAGCTGAGGGAGCCCTAACAACACTATCACCCATAACAACATTCCACAGTGGAGGTGCACAGGAGGTGTGCAGGGCCAGGTCGTTCAGTACAAGTCCCCCCTTTGTATGAGACAGCCTGTCCTGCTAACCCACAGAACACACAGAACTCAGGGACAGCTGGGATTGGGCCCCTCAATCCCACACACCAGATGTGTGCTTTGGGCAAGGCCCCTTCCTGCTGGCTGGCCAGGGCTGGGCTGAGGCTGTGGGGACTTTGTTCCCTAACAGACCCCTCAGACAGGTTCTCCTCCAACTAGAGATGCCATGAAATCAAGAAGGACTGAGAAGTCAGTCATTGCTCTTGCAATGGGAACTGTTTTGTGGTGGTCTCAGCCTATTGATAGTGATGCTATTGATCAGGAATGCCTGGAGGCACTCACCTGGGCCCATGCTACCTGTGATGAGCTCCCCACAGACACTTGTGGCTAGACCAGCCCTGTGGTTCTTGAAATGATTGCAAAACACTCCTCAGCAACAACTGTCAGGGAACTTTGACAAAACAAAGCTTATTGGCTGCAGTTCCTGGAGGGGACACAGCATACCCAGGGCCATGTAGTGATGTCATGATAGGGGGTGAAGGTAGAGGGGGCCTGGGGCTCTGCCTTTACTGTGGTCCAGGGTGGGGTGTTTAGGGCTTCACGGGTTTGTTCTTTATTGGTGAGTTTAAACCCTAAGAGCAGGAATTAGGGCATTGGAAGGGAAAAGCAGGATAACTCAAGAGGTCAGTTATCTGGGTCGCCCAGCGGGGAGGGAAACTTCATGGCTGGGGCAGCCTGGCTCCTTATTTGTTGTGTGGCTTGTAACTCTGGGCAATGTGTTTATTTGAGATGGAGGTCTTTGAAATGAATACCTTGACAATCAAAAGCTTAATGTCAGGCACTTAAACTGTAGAAACTCTTTCCCCAGAGATCCACTCTATTCCCCCTGATGTCCCACTTTTGCCTTTCCCTATTCGCTCCCTCCCTCCGCCCCACCCTGGATCCCCCTCACTCTCCTCTGCTCTCTCCCCTGACCATAGCATTTACCACCTTCTCACATGCCCTGAGATGGACTCATTCTGTTTATCTTCTGTTCCGCCCATCAGAGTGTAAGCGAAGGATCTGGGTCTGTCTTATTCACAGATGCACGCAGAACTTACAACAGTGCTGGCTGGGAACGGCTCTCTCTCCCAATCTCTCCATTGCTGCCTGCCGCCCTGGCTGAACAACATGAGGTGCAGCCTGTTTGGCATGAACAGATCCCTGGAAAGATGCAGCACATCGCATGGTCCACTAGCTACACTCATGTAAATAGCTTATCACATCGCACTCTGTGGGGATAAAACAACCTAACGCTGGAAGAGGAAGGAGGAGATAATTTTCGGGGGAGCAGACAGGTCTAGGTAAGTCTCCTTCAATGGAACAGAAAGGCCTGAAACAAGATTCTCAAGGCACCCATCGCCAAGTCTGCATAATAAATTTGAAATGGTGTCTCATGCTAGATACTTGTTAAAGTATGCCTGCTCTGAATTCAAAGCCACAGCCCAGTACTTGCTACAGAGCACACAACGATTTTTTCCAACTGAAGAATTAAGATTCTATAATCAGGGAAAATCTATTTAAGCTACAGTAAGTACCTAGTGCCTCAGGTAATGCCCAAGACCAATCATCACCCACATGAGTAAATGCACATCCCAGCAATTTACTGTGACCAACTCTGTTGTGCTGTGGCTGGGGTTTAATTTAATTTTAATGTATTTTAATTTTAATTTAATTTAAATGTAAAAAAAACCCACTTATACGATCTTTAGAAAAAAAACACTGCAGAAAATCTTTAGGATCTAAGGCTAGGCAAAGAGTTCTTGGAGTAACACCAAAAATATAATGAGCAAAAATTGACTTTTGTGCTACAAATGACCCGTTACAAGAATGAAAGACAAACTATCGACCGTGAGAAAATATGTGCAAACCACATAGTCAAATAAACCATGTACTATATATGATCTTTGTCTTTTATTCTAAAGTCTTAACTGTTTTTGTTTTATTGCTTGTTTAGTGTCCTATGTGCTTGTCTCTAATTCACCCCCAATCTCCCCAAGAGAACTGAAAATATACCCTGAGTGTAATCCTACTCATCAGATGTTCTGTCAGCTTTATTTTCTTCTTAGAGACAGTTCCATGAAGCCTCTCTGTCCTGCTTTAATCTGGACTCGTCAATCTATAAGTGGTCTGTCTACACTAGTCATGTACATGCTGGGACATTTTTCTTTTATCACCTCGAATTCTCTTTCCATTGTTAGATCCCCTCTTCTCTTGTGTCTTGGCTTACGATCTCATTTTGGGGGAAGTAAGTTCCTTTAGTACTTTCCTGTCTAAAATTACAAAGACTGAAACTCCCAAGAATATGCCAGGATGTGGAGCACTGGGGACCCTCAGGCAGGTCTAGTGGGTGTGTAAATTGGCACAGCCACTTCGAAGAATGGTTAGACCTTGTCTACTTTTTACTATGGCACTTAGGATGAAGTTGTTATTTTTACCCATAGATATCTAATTGTTCCAACACCATCTGTTGAAAAGACTATCTTTTCTCCATTGCTTTTGACCTTTGTCAAAAATCAGTTGGGCATATTTCTGGGTTTTCTGTTGTGTTCCATTTATCTACTTATCTCTCTTCCTTGACTCCTGTGGCTATAAGTCTTGAAATAAAATTGATGCCTCCCCTTTCGTTCTTTTTCAAAATTGTTTCTTTGCCTTTCTGTATACATTTTAGTATAAAATTGTCTACGTCTACAAAAAAAAAAAACTTGCTGGGGTTTTGATAGGAATTGCATTATGTTTGCATATCAATTTGAGGAGAATTTATAACATTGCTATGCTGATTCTTCCAATTCATGAGGACAGTATGTCTCTCCACTTACTTAGAATTCTTTGATTTACTTCATCATCATTACGTAGTTTTTCAGTGTACATGTCTTGTACATATTTTGTTAGATTTACCCCTGCGCACTTTCTGAGTGATTATAAATAGGACTGTGTTTTCAATTTCGGTGCCCATAGACTTATTGCTAATATAGAGAAATACAATTGAATTCTGTATGTTTATCTTGTATCCTGTGAGCTTGCTGAACTCACTGATTAGTTCTAAGGGATTATTTCTGGAGATTCCTTGGGATTTTCTATGTATACACTCATGTCATCTACAAATAAGGTTAGTTTTATTTCTTCCTTTCTGATTTGTATGCTTTAATTTGCTTTTCTTACCTTGTTGCATTAACTAGAACTTCTAGCACTATATATACTACATTGAACGATAGTGGTGAGGACAGGCATGCTTGCTTTGTTTCTGATCTTAGGGGGAAAGTTTTCAGTCTTTTCCCATTAAGTATTGTGTTCACTGTAGGGTTTTTGTAGATGCTCTTTTTCAGGTTCAGGAAGTTCTCCTTTAAGTCCATTTTTCTAAGGATTTATTTATCATGGAAGGATATTCAATTTTGTTAGTGCTTTTTCTGTATCAGTTGATCTGACCATGTGATTTTCTTCTTTCATCTATTAATATCATAGATTACATTGATTGACTTTGGAATATTGAACCAGCCTTGCATCCCTGGAATAAACCCCTCTTGGAGATGATATGTAATTTTATTTATATATGCTGAATTCTACTTTCTAACATTTTGTTAAGGATCTTTTCATCTATGTTAATTAGTGATATTGGTCTCTAGTGTTCTTTTACTGTATTCTCTCTCTGGTTGTGGTAGATCATAATACTGGATTCATAAAATCAACTTGGAAGTATTCACTCCTATTCTATTTTCTGGGAAAGAGTATGTGAAAATGGTGTTAATTCCTTTAAATATTTGGTAGACTTATCCAGTGAAAACTATCTGGGCCTAGAGATTTTGTTTTGGGGAGTTTTTAAATTAAAAGTTTAATTTCCTTAATAGTTATAGTGTAATTGAAACTGTTTAATATTGTGTGAGTTATGGTAGTTTTGTGTTCTTTAAGAAGTTGATCCATTTAATCTATGTTGTTAAATTTATTTGTGTAAAAATGTTCATATTATTCCCTTATTATCTTTTGATGTCTGCGGAGTCTGAAGTTACGTTCCCAGTTCATTCCAGACATGGTAATTTGTGTCCTTTATCTTTTTTTTCTTAGGGGAGCTTTGTCAATTGTGTTGATCTTGTCAAAGTATCAGCTCCTTGTTTCATTGGTTTTCTCAATTGTTTTCTTGTTTGTGATTTCACTGATTTGTGCTCTTATCTTCTTTGTTTCCTTCTTGCTCTGGGTTGATTTTCTTTCTTCTCTAGTATCTTGAGGTAGGAAGTTAGGTTATTGATTTGAGACCTTTCCTTGTTTCTTATGAAAGCAACTAGTGCTACAAATTTCCCTAGTATTACTTTAGCTGCATCCCACATATTTTGATATGTCATGCTTTATTTTCATTCCTTTCTAAATATATTTGGATTCCCTTTGAGGCTTCTTTTTGATTCATGGATTATTTAGAAGTGTGCTGTTTAACTTCCACATGTTTAGAAATATTCCCCATAATAGCAAAGGAAACTTACACTGTGAGTAAGATGAAACAGTAAATTAAGGCAACCATGTAAATACCCTAGGGCAAGAATAGAGACAGGAAATAAAGCATTTATACAAGTAAAGAATTCTAAGGAGGAAATAAGGAATTATAAACTATAAACAGGACACTTACTATTATAATGGTTTTAGAAAACAGAGAATCTTTTCTTCCTAATTGTTTTTTTTCCACTATGGGTAAATTATCATTATTTTAATGGCTTACTTCAAGATTTTTCTTTGTCTTTAGTTTTCTTAAGTTTGACTATGGTGTGTCTTGGTGCAGATTTCTTTGGGAGCATCCTGTTTGGATTTGCTCAGCTTCTTGAATTTTTAGGTTAATGTCTTTTGCCAAATTTGGGGCATTGTCAGCCATTATTTCTTCAAGTATTTTTCAGCCTTACTTTTTAAAAAAAGTTTATTAATTTATATTTTTGGGGGGGGGAGAGAGAGAGAGAGCGCAAGCATGGGTGGGGGAGGGGCAGAGAAAGAGGGAGAGAGAGACTCAAGCTGGCAGCGTGAAGTCTAATGCAGGACTCAAACTCATGAACTGTGAGATCATGACCTGACCTGAAATCAAGAGCCCACGCTTAACTGAGCTACCCAGGTGCCCCAGCCTTGCTTTTTTAATCCTTTCTTTCAGTAACTCCAGTGACATGAATGTTAGACCATAAACCACTGAGTCTCTCTTCATTTTTGTTTCTAGTCAATTTTCTCTCTGGTGTTCAGTTTGGGTACTTTCTACCTACTGTTCCATTTTTCTGTTCACTGATTCTTTTCTCATTCCCCTTCATTCTGACATTGAGCCCAGCTATGGAGCTTTTTATTTCATTCATTTTTGAGTTCTAAAATTTTCATTTGGCTCTTTAGATCTTCTATTTTTTTACTGAGACTTTTTATTAATTCATTTATTTCAGGAATGTTCATAATTGCTCATGGAGGCATTTTTATCATGGACTATATATGAACATATGAAAGTCAAAGCAATAAAACTGTGAGAGGATGATAAGAATACCTTCATGTCCTTGGAGTAGGAAAACACTTCTTAAGCATGATTCAAAATGTATTAATCATAAACAAATGACAAATGTATTTGAAATGAAAAACTTTTCATAAAATAATACCCAAATGAGAGTAAAATAGAAGATTTTGCATTACATGCAAGTACAGAAAACTTATATCCAAAACAAACAAAAAACCCCTCACTTAAACATTAAGGAAAAGACAACCCAATGTGAAATGTGATAAGGAGCCCCACCACAACAGTAATCTGAAAAATAGAAATCAAAATTATAATATGATGTTGGTTACACTCTTACCAGAATGGCTAAAATTGAAAAATAATTACAATAGACAATACCAAATGATGATAAGGATGTGAAGCAACAGGAACTCTTATACATTGCTGATGGGGTTGTGAACTGGGACAACAACTTTGGAATACAGTTTGGCATTATCCATTTATATTAAAGATTTCTACCCAATCTAATGTAATATCCTAATTGTAATATCCTAGTGACTATCCTCACTGGGAACAGAGAGGCAGCAGTGAATTGGGAGCGCATAAGGAGGGCCTTGGGTTTCTGGAAGTGCTTTATTTGTAGATTTTAGTGGAGGTCACATGCATATTTGCCTCATGATAAACTGCTGAGCTTTATATTTTTGTTTTGCAGACTTTCTTAAATATGTTTTATATTCTCAAGGAAAAAGGTTAAAAATGAATGGCCTGCTTGAAAATAAAATGTAAAACTTAAATCAGGAAAAGAACAAAACCAAGTTTACAGAAAATAGCAAAAAAGAATTTAACATAAAAAGCGAGAGTAATGGAATAGAGGATAGGAATAAAGATATTAGGATAATAAAGCCTAAAGATAATTCTTGAATAGACAAACCCCAGGTAGGACTAAACAAAAGAAAACAAAACAAAAGCCAAAGCAAACATGATTAGAAATGAGAAAGGAGCTTTAAATATAGAATGTTGGAGATTTAGAGAATGGAGGCAGGTCTAAGGCCATAAATCCAAAAATCTAGAGAACCTGGATAATTTCATAGCAAAATATAAACTATTGTACTGAATCCAAAAGATGCAGTAAACCCAAAGTCCAATAACCATAAAAGATACTGGGAAGTCCAAAATGGTATTTCAAGCTGAGTTGCTTGTGACCTTTAATGGAAAGATAATTCCTATGTTTTAGCTAATGCAATAAGAAAATATTGTAAGTTGTGTAAATATTGGAAAAGACAGAATTGTCTTTCTTTCCAAATTTTATGATTGATTATCTAAAATAACCTAAGAGAATATACTAAAAAAACTGGAATTAAGATTATTTGTTATACTGATTATTAAAAATATGATACTAGTAACAACCAAATAAAAATAAAAATGGCAGGGGGCCTGGCTGGCTCAGTCAGAGGAGCATGCGACTCTTGATCTTGGAGTCATGAGTTTGAGCCCCATGCTGGGTGAAGAGATTACTAAAAAAAATAAAGAAAACTTAAAAAAAATTAAAAAATAAAAATGACAAACGTATTGTACTCAGTTAATAGTAACAAATACAAAATACCTAAAAACACATTAACATAAAATAAATTAAATATGAAAATAAAATGACCAATGGGAAGCTATATATAAAATCTTATTATGTAGCAATAACTCAGGTATAACAGATATGGGTCATTCTACTTGGCCGCCCAATGCCATTAAGCCTTCCTCCTCAGTTTGGGGAATACTCACCTTATGAGTCGGTCTACCTTCTCCAGAAATGCTTTCCAGGCCTGCCTAATTGAGAGGGAGCCCTTAAAGGAGGGCTCCACTATGAGACACTCCTGCACAGGACTTAGGTGGGAGCTTGGGACACAGGTATGTACTGCACGGACTCCATTCTGAAATAGGGGGCAGCAGACACAGCCAGTTTCCAGAGGAGGCAGGAAGTGAGGTTCTGGAGACAGTATCCAAAGCCTAGGGTCAGCAGGGTCACACTACTGGCCCCGTGACTATGGGGTCTTCCTCAAAGCAGTTCCTGAGTATAATTTGAAGCATCTTTCTTTTCCTGGCCTTATAGCCTCCAAACTTGGTTTCTGGCTGTCCTGGAGACTCTGTGAACTCTTTGGGTCCCTTCTAGGTGAAAACTAGCTTGAGTTGGCTTCTTTACTATGTGTCCTGACTGACACCTACTGCCTGAATCAATGAAGGTGCACAGCCTATTCCTAAATGGAAAGATGTAATATCCTACAAACTGCCGATCCTTCCCAAGGAATGCACACTTGTGCTGGCATTCCAATCAGAATCCCAATGGAGTGGATAGAACTGGACAAAATAATTTTTTGATGTTTATTCATTTATTTTGAGAGAAAGAGAGAGAGAGAGAGAGAGAGAGAGAGAGAGAGCAAGCATGAGTGGGGAAGAGGCAGAGAGAGAGGGAGAGAAAATCCCAATCAGGCTCCACACTCAGCATGGAGCTCAGAGTGGGGCTCCATCTCACAGCCATGAGATCATGACCTGAGGCAAAGTCAAGAGTCAGACGCTTAACCAAGGCACCCAGACAAAATCATTTTAAAGATTTATAAAATCTTTATAAATCTTTATAAAATCCACACTCAGCATGGAGCTCAGAGTGGGGCCCCATCTCACAGCCATGAGATCATGACCTGAGGCAAAGTCAAGAGTCAGATGCTTAACCCAGGCACCCACACAAAATCATTTTAAAGATTTATAAAATAACAAACATGTAAGAATTATCCAAAAAATTTTTGAAAACCAAAAGAGATAATGGGAGAGCAGTGGATGTCTTAACAGATATTAATGTTGTAATCAAAACACTAAAGTCATGGCTTAAAAATAAATAAAGAGTTCAATGGGATAGAACAATTTCAGAAATCAGACTGATAATCTATAGGAAATTAGTAAATGAAAAACATGGCATTTCAATTCAGTAGGAAAAAGACAGTTTGCTTAATAATAGTGCTGGCATAGTAAGCTATTCATCTATAATTGTCTCAACATAAAAATAAAATATATTTGACTAAGAATCTAAATTAAAACAATAAAAACTCAGGAAAATGTAAAAGGATGGTTGCACAAACATGGGGTGCAGAGTCCTTTTAACGGCAAACCAAGAATCTCAGAAAGCTAGAAAAGTCTCAAAATAAAAGATAAGAACAAAGGCTCTGGCCAGCCAGGCCTGGAGTACAAAGCAATCACAATACACACAATGTCCACCAAGGCTGCTAACCTTCTAGGTTATGGGTCTAGAGCTCCTAGATATGTTTTCAGGAGATGAGCAAAGACTTAATATTCCTAATAGCTTTAGGAATGAGAAAGGGAACATAAATACAAATGCAGAGAGGATTAAAAAGGAGAAGAAAACGCTAGGAATAACTTTGCGCCAACAAATTTGAAAATCTAGAAAAAATAGATGATTTTCTATGCAAACATCAATTGATAAAATTGGCAATGTGAAAAACAAAACAGACTGGAACAGCCAGGTTTGCAAAAACATGAACAGACTATGAACCATAGAAGGAATCTTACAAGGCGGCAGCTAAGGACATCTAAGTGGCCTAAAACATGTGCCATCTTCTTTGGATGCACAGCTGGGATAAGGTCCCTCATTTCCCTCACTTATTGGTGACTTTCCTAAAGATCCCAAGTTCTGGAGAAGAACTCCAGTTGGAGCAGCTTGGTTCACAGGCCTGCCTCATGGCTGAGTAGGTGCTGGGCACCAGAAATGCACATAACAGGGAGACATGTTGCCCAAAAGAAAGTGGGCCAAATGGTCCTCCAGAAAGTCGCATCTGGTTTAGAGTCTAATCAACTCATAAAAAGAAACTATAAGAAATGAATCAAATGCTTGTTTTCCTTTTCTTCTACCCATGTAACTATATTAATACACGAGAGTCAAATTACAGTCTGGCAAGTTCACATCATGCCATGACCACTGGCTAACAGGCACCACTGGGGATTCACAACCTTGGGATCTGGGAGCATGGCCTTTGGCTCTGATGTGTCCTTCCACTTTGATCAACTGGACAAAGTGTCCAGAGTTCTGATATAGTCTGCTTTCTCACATCTCAAAAACATGCAAGGAATTATTTCACATGATCATGCCTCTACCTTGGTACGAAGACTGAAGGAGCTCATGTAAATGGCAAGACTGCTTCCTCGGGGCGGGGGGGGGGGGGGGAAGGAAGGGAGAGGCCTGGCTTGGCTGGGAAGCAGAGATTATCACGTCAAATAACCCTTCAGTGACCCCGGGGAATAGACATCAAAATAAATCTTTTCCATCAGTTGTTTCACTGAGTTTGTGATTAATTGTAAGAAAAATTCTGGAAACCTCCCGATCAGTTCTCTGACCTCAACATCTTGGGTGTGCGGAAGGCTGACAGATTTATTTCAGGAGTGCCCCCACAGTGTTCGGGTCACTGGGAACAACACAGCAGAGCTTTGCAAATGAAGCTGCAGTAATTTTTCATGAATCTCTTTGGAGCATTTAACAGCCAGCCTGCCCCCCCCACCCCTTATTTATGGTCCATCAGCCTGTCTGGGAGTACAAAGGGCTTAGACAACAGAGAAGGATGCCCCTGGATTCTTTTAAGAAGCACAAACGAGACAGATAGGTGACCTTCAGACACTCCTAAAAGGAACGCAGTGGGGAAGGCTGAACCTTGGGGGCAGCCCACGGACCCTGGGGACGCTCACTGGGCAGACCGTCCTTGAGGGTGACGAGCCTGCTGAGCCACAGAGAAAAGCAAAGCATGAGGGACAGAGTCATATCCATTCAGGGTCCTGTCTGCTAAAGAATGACCCAGGACAAGTCACAGAAGTTCTCTGAGCTTCGCACTCTTGGGGTAAAAGTGCAAAGTGCAAATATTGTTAGTTGTTAGTGTTTTCATTTTATTACTTTAATTGGAGAATAGGTTTGCAAAAATTCACCACTACTTTTGAATACTTTTAGCATTACATCAGTTTTGCAGACATTCTCATTAATCTGTCAAATCTGACAAACTCAAGAACTCGGCTCAGCCAATCCCAGTCCTGCTTATTCTGAGTGACCCCTCTGTTGTTCTGTGGCCACCCTGCTGTTGACAGTGGAGGGCTCCTAAAACACAGGCCCTATTGATGTAGGACTAGGTAGCTCTCATACTGGTGGACACTCAGGACACTGAATGACACTGACAAGACCCCAGAAACTCCAGTAATGATGCTACAACCTGACAAATCCTGAGAACATTATGCTGAGTGAAAGAAGTCAGACACAAAAGGCCACACAGTATAGGATTCCATTCATATGAAATGTCCAGCACAGTAAAATCAATAGACAGAAAGTAGATTAGTGGTTGTTTGGGGCTGGGGGTGGAGGTGGGAATAAGGACATAGGGGGATGATGCTTAGGATATGGGGTTTCTTTTCGAGGTAATGAAAATGTTCTAAAATTGTGGTAATGGTTACACATATTGGTGGATACACTAGAAACTACTGAATTGTACACTTTAAATGAGTAACCAGTGTGATATATGAATTATATCACAATAAAGGTGTTTGAAAAAAAGAAACAATAACCATCACATTGTGATAATTACTGACTTAGCTTCAATGTTCTGCCATAATGTTTAATATTCACAAGAGTGCCATGAACACAGAAAGTTTAAGACCAACGAACTCTACCTTCTCCATCACGGTCTCCCTCCTGAATGTGACATTGCTGGGAGTTCAGCATTAGCGGGACTCTCTGGGCTGGTGACAGCAGGACTACCCCCTTCCTTCCCAAGCATCTGAATCTATTTGCCACAGGAGCCCCTGCAGCTGGCACCCTTTCCTGGCCTTTTAGGCTCTTCCTTGCTCCGGAGGCAGTAGGGACTGGAGCGTCTGCTCCCGTGAGAGGCAGAGGGTTCCTGCCAGGCTTGGGGATCCAGCCAGCCCATCACGATCACTCCAGCTTCCCTGCCAAGCCAGTGACACAGCCCCACATGCTACCCCTCCTGACCTGGTTCTCCTTCAGGGGCTTAGTAAGTTGTTCCTAGGCAGGGATGGGATTGAGATGGGTTAGGGTAGCCTGTCCTTACAATCATGGCTTGTAACCTGTTATTCTGACTTTGAAAATACAGAAATAGGGGCACCAGGGTGGCTCAGTCAGTTAAGCATCAGGTCATGATCTCACCAATCATGGGTTCAAGCCCCGCATCGGGCTCAGCACTGTCATAGCACAGCCTGCTTCGGATTCTCTGTCTCCCTCTCTTTCTGCCCCCACCTCCCAATATAAACATTAAAAGAAAATACAGAAACACCTAAGTCTCAGCTTTATTTCTTAAAATTGAAATACCTCCAACATCTAACCTTGTGTAAATTTAAGGTGTACCACATCTCAGCAGTAGTTCTGGTATATCCATGACTCTGCCTCCGCTGGTCACCTACCCTGGGGAAGAGAGATGCAATAGCTTCTGCAGAACCAGCCTGCTGACCAAGCAGGAGCAAGGACAACAGCTTCATGAGAAAGTTACTACACAACTGACCCACGCAGAGAAGCCAGGAAGGAACCCAAGTCCAACCTGCAGACCATGGCTTGTGTGGGAGTTTAAAAAACCAGTATCTTCAATTCCCATTAGCTTATAAGGTCTCAGACAAAAAAATAATAAATAAATAAATAAATAAATAAATAAATAACTCTCTGAGACCATAATAACTAACTAACTAACTTTCTGAGACCATAAGCCAAATCAACATCTAATGGCCTAGAAGAGATGCCACAGCATATAGAACTGTGTCCCCCTCTACAGCCCCCTGACCACATTCCAGATGTGGATGGCTTCTGCTTTCTTGTGATTTGGGTTTCACATAGGTGGGCCTTGGCTGATATTTTTTTCTTAAAGAGAAAATGATCCTTTTAAAGTGTAACCATGTAATTAAGCAATTTATTTTAGAACATTTTCGCCAAGAGAGCAATAAGTAATGACAAAAACTATTAATAATTAGTTATAGGTTTCCTACCACTTTTTATTTCTTGGGAAATGTTTGGGATTTTAAAAAACTCACAGCCTGAATCTTGAATATTTTGAAAGAAAAATGCAAAGAATGTCAAGTAAACAGGTATATACATATAGGATACACTGATTCTACCTCACCTTAAGACTTTGAAATGGGAACACCTTTTTCATTAGCGAAGTTGATTTTTTTAAAGTTTATTTATTTTTGAGAGAGAGACAGAGCATGAGCAAGGGAGGAGCAGAGAGAGAGGGAGACACAGAATCCGAAGCAGGCTCCAGGCTCCGAACTGTCAGCAGAGAGCCTGATGCAGGGCTTGAACCCATGAACCGTGAGATCATGACCTGAGCCGAAGTCAGATGCTTAACTGACTGAGCCACCAGGCACCCTGCAAAGTTAATTCTTAAACCAACTCAGTTACCGTGATACATTATAAAGATGGATTTACCCTTAGAAAACCTTTTCAAATACATTTTTCAAATAATCTAAAAATATGACAAAGTTAGAAATTTCTACATTCTTAAGAAATATAAAGTGAAATTTCCTATGTTCCTACAGGGTTTAAAAGGGTAAATATAGGGGCACCTGGGTGCTCAGTCAGTTAAGTGTCCAACTTCACCTCAGGTCATGATCTCGCAGTTCGTGAGTTCAAGCCCTGTGTTGGGCTCTGTGCTGACAGCTCAGAGCCTGGAGCCTGCTTCAGATTCTGTCTCCCTCTCTCTGTCCCTCCCGGTTCATGCTCTCTCTCTCTAAAAAATAAACATTAAAAAAAAGTATTAAAAAGAAAAGGGACGGGCACCTGGGTGGCTCAGTTGGTTAAGCATCCGACATCAGCTCAGGTTATGATCTCACAGTTCATGGATTCGAGCCCTGCATCGGGCTCTATGCTGACAGCTCCGAGCCTGGAGCCTGCTTCGGGTTGTGTCTCCCTCTCTCTCTGCCCCTCCCTCACTTGCACTCTGTCTCTCTCAAAGATAAATAGACATTAAAAAATTTTAAAAGAAATAAAAAGAAAAAAAAACAAAAGGGAGAATACAGGGGCACATGGGTGGCTTAGTCGGTTGAGTGTCTGACTCTTCTTGATTTTGGCTCAGGGTTGGGGGATCCTAGGGTTGTGGGATCATGCCCCACACTGGGCTCTGTGTTGAGCATGGAGCCTACTTAAGATTCTCTCTTTCTCTCCCTCTGCCCCCCTCCCCTGCTTGTGCTCTGTCTCCAAAATAATAATAATAATAGGTAAAATAAGATAAAAAGGATTGAAAAAAATGACTTTTGTTCAGCACTAAAATAAACATAAATATTTTGAAGTGAAATTTTCCAGCTGTCATATATGTTGATATATACACATGCATATTTACATTTAACTATACATGGACACAAAACCACTGTGTTGTGATGAATAATTGGTGTCTATGATGTGACAGTTACTGAAATCTGTGTGAGCCAGGAACTGTGTTAAGAACTTTGTATCTCTACTATCTTTACAAATGAGGAAAATGGGGCTCAGAGAGTGGCTTGCCTGAGGTCACAGAACTGGTCAGCAACGGAGGAGGACTGAATCCAGAACTTGTGCTCTAAGTACACATCATCCTTTCTCCACTTTTCCTGTGTTTCAGACACACCAAATTGCTTACGTTCCCAGGACAAGCTGAGACATTTTCTTTTTTTTTTTATTATTAAAAAAAACTTTTAACGTTTATTAATTTTTGAGAGACAAAACAGAGCATGAGCAGGGGAGGGACAGAGAGAGAGGGAGACAGAATCCAAAGAAGGCTCTAAGCTCTGAGCTGTCAGCACAGAGCCCGACATGGGGCTTGAACTCACTGACTGCGAGATCGTGACCTGAGCCCAAGTCAGACACTTAACTGACTGAGCCACCCAGGCACCCCATAGCTGAGACATTTTCATTCTCATTCTGCCCCTTATTACTAGTGTTTCTTCCCTGGACTGCCCCCTTGAACCAACTCCCTCCAGGAAACACATCCCTCAAGGCCCAGCTCAGCTGCCCTCCTTTGTGTAAACTTTCCTGATCTCCACAGTATGTCTAAAACCTTTGTCTTCTCTTCTCCCAGATTTGGCAGCTCATTTTTTTTTTAATGTTTATTTATTTTTGAGAGAGAGACAGACTGAGAGCAGGGGACAGGCAGAGAGAGAGGGAGACACAGAACCTGAAGCAGGCTCCAGGCTCTGACCTGTCAGCACAGAGCCCAATGCGGAGCTTGAACTCATGAACTGTGAGATCATGACCTGAGCCAAAGTCGGACACCCAACCGACTGAGCCACCTAGGCACCCCATGGCAGCTCATTTCTTAATGATAGCACTCACTTTAATTTGCTTTATGATGATTTTTTAACTCTACCTGTTTTTTTTCTTCCTAAAACACTGTTGTTAGAATTCTTGAGAGCTGGGACTTACTTGGTACGTCCTCCTCAGAAGGGATGGTGAACACAAGACACACATCCCATCCTTTCCCCCTTTGGCTGGTGGTAAAAACAGCTTTCATGCTTGCTCCCCATGGAGCCCAGACACAGCCTCAGATTCCTACTTAACACACTGCTCTTGGCACTTAGTGCCAGATGATGAAAACTAGCACATGGGTGAAACCCACATGCCATAGTAGATAGTGGCTACAAAAAATAAAAACCTGTTTCCAACTGAAGTACATAAGGATAAAACATTGATGCTCAGCTAAGGGAGAATTAGCCTATTCCTTAAACATGGATAGTCTACTCTGAAATGGCTAAGAAATGTTGGCACATAACGAGGCTCCCAAGTGCTCTCCTTGCCTCTCTGCCCGGCAGCTGGGAGAAGTGATTCTGCCCCCAGTGTTTCCGCCCCAAGTTACAGCCCGGGTTTGGGGGAGTCACCAGCACACAACAGACGTGAGATTCCTCAGCAAATGGATGCATGTACACTCCTGGTGGAAGTGAAGACAGCACAAACCACTCTGGAAAACTTGTTCGTCACCATCTGCCAAAGTCAAACACATGTGTACCCCAGGACCCAGAGACCGCACTTGTAGGCATGACCAGCAGAAAGGCATGGGGATGGGATGTTCATCATAAGATGCATGTTGGAATATTCACAGCAGCACCCTCCTCCACAGCGTCTCTGGAAATACCCTGATGTCTATCAAGAGAAGGATGGGAAAATGAACTGTGGTATGTCCATACAGTGAGAAACCAGAGCTACTTGCAATGAGATGATGGACTTCAACGGACACGTAGGATGAAAAAAGCAGGAAACAATATTCTGACGTAGGATACTATTTATAAAACGTTGAAAGTTAGGAAAGCTGACAGAGGTTAAGATAGGGCTGCTCTTGCAGAGGGTGAGCCCCTAGGAGAAGGAAAGATGGGGCTTCCTGGGGATGTTGGCCATGCTATCTCTGCACCTGGTGCTGCTTCCATGGGTTTATGCAAAGTCACGGAGCTGGACACTGGCAATATGTCAGGGGGACACCTTCAAGTGATGGTGGGAACCAGTTAGAAAGTTGCATTTTGATTCTGGTTCCTCCCACACATTCTGTTTCCCACCTCACACTGTTGCCGTCACCCAAGGCGAAGAATACAAAGACAGGATTGTATTTTCTAAGACTTGGCAAAAGCATCCCCCACTCTGGAAGCCGCCTCTGCTTGCCCCAGTGGGACCCAGTACCCTAAGGCTCGAGTTCCCCTGCACCCCATGTGCGAGTGTCTCTCAGGGCACTGTGCACACTGCCCACTGACACCCCATCAGAGTGTAAACTGCCCCAGTGTTGCAAGATTTTTTAACCTCAATACCTGGGGTTCATTGTCTTGCTGCTTTGAAGAATGAGGAGTTGGACACAAAACAAGCAGCAGGTAAAAGTTTATTAGACTTTTCCCCCTTGTCCCTTCTCAACTCCTACCCTTATTGGCTTGATAACTCTAGGTGCTGGGTTGTCCGTTCCTGATTGCCTCCTTTCCATTGTATGAGGGGTGGTCTATGGCCATACTGTTCCTTGTGGGTCATCTGTTTTATGGTCTACTTATTTTTAGTCAGGTCTTTGGTCAAATTCCTGAGGGGAACCTGAGGGGGAGTAGGTGGTGTCTGTTACAATCTTAAGAGGAACCTTACACCTGAGGGGGTTTTGCTGTGGTCAGACACTCTCAGCATTGTTCCAAAATATGTGTTTCCCCCACCTAGGGACCTCAGGTCCTAGGCCTTTCCCTCTCCGCCTATTTGATCCCATCCTTTCCCTATCATACTAGGATAAGCACTGCCTTCTCCACCCCAGTGCTGGGGTCTGGCAGGACCGACTGACATAAATGCATGCGTGAAGAGTTAGTATACAAAAAAGATGGACGCAAAGTGTCGATTGGGTTAATGAAGTCAGATTTTAGAAGCTTCAAAGAGGTTCTGTATTAATTATGTTTGTTTATGTTTTGCACTATCTGATGCTCTGACATCCTGGGGCCTTGTAGATCCTGGAGGGACTGCTGTTCCCAGGGCTAGTTAATACCAAAATAGTAAACAACTTGTCTGTGAATCTAATCTGCCTTTCATATGCAAACCAGCCACAGTGGAGCACACCCCCAACCACCCAGCATCTACATCTCACACTCCAGGGCAATTATTCCTCCTGCCCTAAACTATCCCCAGAGATCACCCCCAGGGCGCCTGGGCCTGCTGGTGAGCCCCATAGCTGGGGCTTGACCAGGTTAATCTAGCACCATGAACGTTCCATTAGGTTTATCTCTCCAAACTCATTAGAATTTAAATCTCCATCTTTACACTGACAGAGTTTTTTTTAGTCCCTACACCTTTCGTTATGACATTTTATACCATCAAAGAAGCTTGGCAGTTACCACGGGTCACTGTTTTCAAATTCCACTTTTTGTATAATGAAAGTACATTACAACACAGACAGGTGGTACAGGAAGTGCACTCATGATGCTGATGAAAGCAGAGCTGTAACATTCTTTAATTGTGCTTTGGAACAAGCATCAAAGGGACAGTATAGAAAGTATTCTTTTAAACCCAAAGCTGATGAGAATCTAGGTGGTTTGTTTTTTAACATTTTATTTATTTTTGAGAGAGACAGAGTGTGAGAGGGGGAGGAGCAGAGAGAGAGGGAGACACAGAATCCGAAACTCCAGGCTCTGAGCTGTCAGCACAGAGCCTGACGCCGGGCTTGAACTCATGAACCCTGAGATCATGACCTGAGCCAAAGTCGGTCGCTCAACTGACTGAGACACTCAGGTGCCCCTAGTTTTTGTTTTCTTGTTTCCATATGTGTGTGCACATGTGTATGTGAATACAAAACAATTAAGGACAAAATTATCTAATTCCACAAGATAGGACTTTTATTGCAGCTTATGTTGTTAAAAAAGAAAACCACAAGCCCCAAATGGCATTACTTAGGTTAAAGCCCCAAGTCAGTAAACCAGGGCTTACTATCTAACCTAATTGCAGTTGAAGAAATGTAGTTTTACCCAGTCAGTCAGCAATTTTCTGGTCAGTACCAAGGAGCTCATCTGTCATGGGGCCCTCTCCATCCCCCAAAGGAAGATGAGGTCATCTGCAGGAGAGGACCCCCTGCTGTTCCCCCTAAGAAGGAGAAAGTGACCACACCTGGAACAGTCCTTTCTCTTCTTTTCCTATTGACTCTTTGCCTCACCCTCCTTCCTTTGGAAAACTTCCCAAGTTTTGCACAACTCCTCAGGGCTCCCTGGCACTACTTGCCAGAAGGGGTGCGGCCTGATTCAAGAATCATGTAATAACACCAATTAGATCTTCATATGCACTCAGTAGACTTTGTTTTTTAACAATATAAACCAGGGGCGCCCAGGTGGCTCAGCGGATTAAGCATCGGACTTCACCTCAGGTCATGAGCCCACGGTCTGTGAGTTTGAACCCTGTGTCGGGCTCTGTGCAAACAGCTCAGAGCCTGGAGACTGCTTCCAATTCTGCGTCTCCCTCTCTCTCTGCCCCTCCCCCACTTGTGCTCCTTCTCTGTCTCTCTCTCTCTCTCAAAATAAGAAACATTAAAAAAATTTTAAAAAGCAAGTTTCTGCTTTCTTTGTTAAAAAACTATATATATATATATATATATATATATATATATAACTATATACTATATATATGCCATATATACGTATAACTATATGTGTGTGTGTGTATATATATATATATATATATATATATATATATATATAAAATCATGGAATTAAGACTTATAACTTTCCCTGATTTTTTAGGAGAAAAAAAATACCTCCTTGTCATCAGCTATTTTATTTTTATTTGTCTTTGTGTAGTTATACTCTGCCTATTCAAAATTTTCATCATGTGTTTGCCATCCTGATAAGAGAGAATCTTGGGAGCGTGGAAATTTGAAGGTGCCATTTGCAACATTCCTGCCAGACAGCAGTGGTCAAATGACAACACTAACCCAGACTCCCAGCCCTCTTTGAAGGTTATCTTCACAGGACATGGCAATGATTTCCACAGTCTTGGGAATTTTTACAAGACCTGTTTGTTCAAATGATACTTTCAAGGACAGCGTAAGTTGGAAAGCTATGAATATTTCACACCAGCCTCCCTATGCACATGAAAACGAGACCGCTCTTCCTGAGATGTTCTCATCACTGGAGAAGCATGGAACTAGTTGAACACAGAGATTTCTCTTCTGGACCCGCAGGGGAGGGGCCATGCCTTCATCTCCTTCTGAGACGCCTTTGGTTAATTACATACATAGACTTGCATTTTCAGTCCAGACTGAAATTTCATTAGTTAGCACTGTAATCAAAGCAGAGCTCCACGTGGCTGGCAGAAAGGGAGAAAAGGCTGGAACAATGGTGCTGGTTAACAGGAAAATGAGAAGCATTTAATGCTTTTCTTCCAGAAAGGCCCAAACAAGTATTTGCAGCAGCCGTGTTTGGAATAACAGAAAAATTGGAAAGAAGCTAAATGAGGTTCTGTGGTCAAATTAACTTGCAGAATAGTGTGTTAAAGAATTAAAGGGGGCTCCCTCTATGCATGGCTTCTCAGAGTTTTACTAATCTAGGGCGTGTAGTCCCTCTTGGTTGTTCTTTTTAAAAGAGCATCCATTCAGGGGTGGCTGGGTGGCTCAGCTGGTTAAGCATCTGACTCTGGATTTCGGCTCAGGTCATGATCTCACGGTTGGTGGGATAGAGGCTCGGGATGGGCTCTGCACTAACAGCATGGAGCCTGCTTGGGATTCTCTCTCTCTGTCTCTCTCTGCCTTTCCCCATGCTGGCATGCTCTCTCTCTCAAAATAAATAACTAAACATAAATAAGAAAAAAGAACATGCATTCACATCTCAGCAACTCATGCTCAGGGGCAGCTGGGGGCCTCCTTTACCCTCCATACCCCTTGCTTTAGCGGGGCAAGTTCAGGGCTGACAACTCCTTCCTCTCTTCCCACTTGGAATCAGGATTTAGAGACGCAAATGCCTGTCAACTAGTGTCTGTTCATTCCTAGAACATAACATAAATATTAACCAGTAAAGAAGAGCATTTTTATTAGTTTTAAATTCCTTCTGGTCTCTCACCTAATAGGATGTGATATTCTCACAACTTTTAGAGTCATACACAAAAATGCACTGCTCACAGTGTTGTGGTATGTTTCTAGGTAAAACCAAAACTGCTACTACTACAGAACTAGACCTCTAATTGGCCCTTAACAAATGACGATCTGCTTATCAATTTCAGTGGTGTGAGCATATCCAGCAAGGGGAGAGGGCATTATGATAGGGAAATATAGGATAAAATAGGCAGAGAGGGAAAGGTTAGGACCTGAGGTCCCTGAGTGGGGAAAACATATTTTAAAACAATGCTGAGAGCATCCAACCATTAGCAAACTCCCTCAGGCATAAAGTTCCTCTTAAAAAATGTAACAGACACCACCTACTCCCCCTCAGGTGTCCCTTAGGAAATTGACAAAAACCTGACTAAAAATAGTTAGACCATAAAACTTGTGACCCACAAGGAACTGGATGGCCATAGACCACCCCTCATCCAATGGAAAGGAGGGAATCAAAAAGGCATGACCAGGCATTTAGAGTTACCTACACAAAAATAAGGGTAGGACCTGAGAAGGAACAAGGCGGGGGAGGGAAGGGGCCAACCAAAACCCTATAAAATAAAGTTCCTTGCCTATAGTCATGGGCATTCATTTTCGAATGTCCCCTCTCTGTAAAGAGACTTTTCAAACTATTCTTCCTTTATGATCTTATACTCTAATAAACTTTTGCCTGCTGCTTAGTTTATTCTGTGTCCACCTCTTCAGTCTTTGAAGCAGTGAGATGGAATCCTGGGTATTGATGAGGTAAAAAAAAAAAAAAAAAAATCTTCCAACAGTATTGTGGAAGAACCAAGAGAGGAAGAATGGTAGGCAAGGCTGTGGACTAGTCACCCTCAGGGCACTGGACAGTGATTTTTTTTAACTTTCTTTTATTCTTGGGGGAACTCACCTAGCGTTTGAGAGTGAAACTGGGGAACTTCACATAAAAAATTTTGAGAGTAAAACTGAGGAACTTCACATAAAATTTCTAGCTTTTCTTGAAAAATTTCCATTTTCAGGCTCACTAGGTCTTTGGTGGGAGCTGCTTCCTCAAGGCAAGGCTGCAGGCTGGATTGAGTCTGTATCTGGCTTCTCCCTCAGGAGTCCGTGAGTCAGCTACCTTGAGAATGAGCTGGTTTTAATTACTATTTTTTCCCTGTAGAGACCACGCTTCAAGCAGATATTAAAGGCCTGATAAATACAACGCTAGACCCATGGGCCAGGAGGCGGAGGGGACAGAAAAGTCACCTGAGAAGCTGGTCCTGGAGCACCCAGACCTCCAGCTCCATCTCCAGCCCCTGCAAGGTGGCCTCATCCCTCCATACCCTGGACATCTCAGGAGAATGAAGACCTTCCTCCAGAGAAGCCACAGCTGACAGAGGGCTGGGAGGCTGGAAAAGTCCCAAAAAGGATTAAGTCAAGTCTGAAGCTGCCCATTCCGAGCTCCCTTCCTGCTTTGTCCTCAAACACAGGTAGCCCCACTTTATGCTCAAGAGAACCAGAGGGGGCCATGCCCAAGAGGAAACACCTACACATGTTGACATTTGGGGGTCTCCTAAAGAGTGCTAGATGTTCTATTGGAGTCCACATTGTTGGGACAGACAATGGTTCACCTTCAAGTTCTTCTCACATTTCCATGAACTGTAGGAGTCAGGGCAATGAAACAGTCCCACCCACAGCTTACACATATCTCCATACAGGGATGAGGAAGCATCACCTAGCAGGTGGCAGGACACTGGAAAGACAGAGTGAAAAGGTCACAAAGTGCCCCAGCCAAGAAGTCACAAACCACCAGTGATCTCAGTGGATAGAAGTCTTAGGGCCTGAGTACATGGGACACACAGAAGGACATAGAGCAAGGGCTAAGGTGTAAGTTCTGGGAGCCTCAGTCCCTGTGCCTCTCTCCACCTACAGGGCTCCAGTTGCATGGCCTCCTTCCTGTTCTTCAAACTCATCCAGTTAGCCTCAAGGCCTCCTCCATGCTGCGCCCACTCCTGAAATCCTCCTCTCTGCTCCTCAGTTGCTCAGGCCCCAGGTCACAAGTAACATGCTCAGAGAAGCACAGGGCTTCCTTCTAACACTTCCCTGCCTCTTTCTCTTAAAAATTTTTTTTTGATGTTTATTTCTTTTTGAGAGAGAGAGAGAAAGAGCACAAACAGGGGATAGGCAGAGAGAAAGGAAGACACAGACTCTGAAGCAGGTGCCAGGCTCTGAGCTGTCAGCACAGAGCCAATGCAGGGCTCAAACTCACAAACTGTGAGATCATGACCTGAGCCGAAGTCTGATGCTTAACTGACTGAGCCACTCAGGTGCCCCTTCCCTGCCTCTTTCCTTGTAGTGCTTCCAGTTGTTGGAAATGGTCTCCTTTGTTTATCATTCACTCCTCATCTTAGAAGGAGAGCTGCATGCATGGAGGGCACAGAGCCAGGACCTGTCTGTCCAGATACACGGCTCTGCCTCTGTAAAACTGTACTGACCCAATGAATTAAAGAGTAAAGGAATGCACACAGGGCAGATAAATATTTGTATGGAACTGCACTGTTGGCCTACTTTAAACATATCAGTTTTTATTTTGCCGAGAATGTGTTCTTTGCTAGAAAACTTTGGGGTTTGGAATCAACTTTCAAATTGCAGCTTTAGCCAGGATAACGGCACACTCACATGAAGATGAGTTAAAACAGAATTACATTGCTACATGGGGAAAGATTCTGTGTCATCACGACAAACCACAAAGAGCAGTCAAATGCTAAATTTCTTGTGAAGCCAAGAGAGGCCACAACACCATGACTCTTCTTGACCCCTGATTAGTAGAATAAAAGCTACGCCCTTGGCAATAGGGTAAATTATGAAGGAGCTCAGGCCCACAAGACCTCGTGAGGCGCTGTGTACTTTCTGCCAACTTTCCCTTCATCTTTAAAGCCAGGCATTTCCAACAGCCCCAGCCTATGGCCCTGTCCTCTCGTAATTTATTATTCATCACGATGAAGCTAAATCAGGGTTGCCCTGGTTACTGTGGGGCTCTTCTGAGGGCTGTGGCTACATAATTGGTGTTGGCTTGGTTACTGGATGCTTTCAATTCTGAGATTGGAGTGGTGGTAATAAATGCAGCTAGGAGCCTCAAGAAAAAATTCTAACAGGCTTTGGAAAGAATGAGATTGTCACAAAATTAAGGGCCTCCTCCAAAATGTGCCATTGAGGGTCTCAACCTAGGGTCCTGAGAAACCCCAGTGATAGAAAAAAACTGGTTCATAAAAATTATAGACGACTTTTTAAAAACAGTAACAGATTGAATCAAGAAACTATTAATTTGATTATTTTGGCTAAGTGAATTGGATTGTCACACACAGGATGTGAGGTTTCCTGTGAAGATCCTGCTCAGACCAGCACTCAGCAAATGTTTCCTGAGCTCCTGTCACAGTCTTGTGCTGAATCCCAAGAGAAGGAGGAGTTTCGGGGAGCAGCAGTGTGGAGGACTGGCTAGAGGAAAGATGACCAAGGATGTGGCCTAAGGGTAGAGTTTCCAAAAAGAAAGACAGCAATGCCTTGACCAGCCAGGAAAAGAACTGGAAGGTCAGAATTCACCCAGGGTCCCTTCTTAGAGGCCCAGAACGCTCATGCCTCTGACATCAGGCTGAGAATAAGGGAGAAGGGTTACGAGCTGGCAGAAACCCTAAACATGTTGGTGTGCATCTGTGGGTCAGTGTCCTTTGTTTGGAGCTAACCTGGGACAGCTGCAAAGAAGTAAAAGTAAAGAAGTCACATATTTAGGGTGAGAGGGTCTGAGATGTTGCCCTCATATCTACATTCATAAGGGACATGTAGGACGTGAGGGGGTCCCAGAATTCCTTTGTGCCCTAGGCAGTCCTAAGGAGAGACAGGAGAATCCCAGGCAGGTAGGTCTTGCATTGAGACCGTGCTAAGGGCCTCAAACATCCCTAGAAGATGCCAGGACAGACCATCCAGCTGGGTGGGCCATAGGTCATCATCCGCGCAGGCCAGAAAGGGCTCGGAGGACAGACAGAACAGGTGACATGTTGCCCACCCCCACTGCTGTGATGCTAAATCTGCGTCTCCCAAACCCAGATTAACACCAGGGACAGAAAAGAAGAAGATGAAGAGGGAAGAAGTGCTGAAGGGCTAAATACCCTCTGAAAAGAGATAGAGTTAATTTTGGAGGAGAGACTGTTTTAAACTGATAGACTAAATCACTGGGAAGTGATAAGAATCAAATTTATTTTTCCCAAATCAGTGGACACATGCCAAGTCAAGGTGCGTTACAGAAAACGAGGATTGCATTTCTGCAGTTCTGAGGCATATTGTGAAAATTTAAACACATCACATATAAGTCAATAGGAATTACACCCAAACTCTCATAAATAGGCTAAACTTACCAGTTAAAAGAAAAAAAAAGCAACCTTGAAAATATTATGCTAAGTGAAATAAGCCAGAAACAAAAAGAGAAATATTGTATGATTTAATATGAGGTACCTAGAGTAGACAAAATTACAGAGACAGAAAAAACTGTGGCTGCCAGAGGCTGCGGGGAGGAGGGAACAGGCAGTTACTATTTAATGGGCACAGAGTTTCAGTTCAGGAGGATGAAAAAGTTCTGGAAATGGCTAGTGGTGATGGTTACACAGCAATGTGAATGCACTTAATGCCACTGAATTATATAATTAAAAATGGTTAAAATGGTAAATTTTATGTTATGTGTATTTTACCATAATGAAAAAAAAGGAGAAAAAAGACTCTTGCCTTTATAAGCAGATTAATATACCATTTAATTATTAACACTTAAACACAATGAAGAAGAAAAAAAGAAAGATGCAGAAATTAGCAATGATATGATAAAATCTTGCATACAGAGGAACACGAGATATAAAAATCTACAAAAAATTATAAAATATTTATAAAAGAATATTATAAACTTTATATTCATGACTTAAAAAATGACTCAAAGCCGAAATTAATCATAAATATGAAAAAATACAAAAATTGACAAATAATTATCTTCAATACCACCATCTTTAGTTTGATGAACTAGTTCTTTGACAAGAGCAAGAAAACTGAAAAATCTCTAACAAGGAAAAAAATAAAAGGCACATACATATGACAATATCAGAAATGAAAATGGAGATATCGCTATACTCTGAAGATATTACAATAATGATAATAGAGTAATATGAACTCTACATATATAAATTTCACTATTTAAATGAAATGAATCAACTCCTTTGAAAAACACAAACTACCACAACTCAACCAATATGAAATAGATAATTTTAATAGTTTTATAACTATTAAGGGAGTTAAATTCATAATTTTAAACCTTCCAAAAAGAAACCTCTAGGTCTAGATGGACTCACATTAAAAAATTCTATCAAACACTTCAAGAAAAATTAACACCAATTCTACACAATCTCTTCCAGAAAAGAGAAGGGAAAACTTTGTAATTCATTTTATGAGGCCATTATTACCCTGATACCAAAACCAGATAAAGACAATTAAAAAAACAAAACGAAACAAAACACAACATCTCTCATGAACTTAGATGCAAAATATCCTCAACAAAACCCTAGCAGACTAAGTCCAAAAAATGTATGAGAATGATTGTACACCATGCCCAAGAAATATTTATTCTAGATATATATAACTTGTTACCATTAGAAATCAATCCATATAATCCACCACATTGGTAAACCAAATAAGAAAAAATAATGTGATCATATTAACAACAAAAGACATTTGACAAAATTTATTCATTTAAAAATCTCTCAGCAAGTTAGGAATAGAAGGAAATGATCTCATTCTGAAACACGTACACACACACACACACACACACACACACACATACACATACACACAGTGTATAAAAAAATCCTGTAGCTAACATTACATTAATGGTGGAAGGTTGGATGCTTTCCCTTTAAGATTACAAACAAAGCAAACATGTCCATTCTCACCACATTTATACAACATAATACTAGAAACTCTAGTCATTACAAACAGGAAAGAAAGAAAAATAAAATGCACACATATTGGAAGCAAATCCCAGGAAATCTATCAAAAAAATTCCTAGAACTAAAAAATGAATTCAGCAAGGTCACAGAATACAAAATCAACACATAAAAATCATTCACATTTCCATATAGTAACAATAAACACAGAGAACTAAAATTAAAAACAAATGTCATTTACCATCAATCCAAAGAGAACAAAATATTTAAATATACATTTAAGAAATATGTAGAGGATCTGTATGCTAAAAATTATGAAATGCTGTTGAAAAAATTAAAAAGATGTAAATAAATGGAGAGATATACCATATTCATGGATTGGAAGATTCAACACAGGAAGATGTCAATTCTCTCCAAACTGCTATATAAAATTAATATAATTCCTATTAAAATCTCAGCAATACTTTCTGAAGACAGAGATAGCACATTCTAAAATTTACACGTAAGTCACAGCCTGTACAATAGCTAAAACAATCTTGAAAAAAAGAATAAAGGAGGAAGAATCACTCTACCAAGACAATGTAGTATTGGCAGACAGTGCTCCCAGTTTCACATAGATCAATGAAACAGAACAGAAAACAGAGAAACCCAGACAAATATTCTCAAGTGGTATTTTCACATAGGTGCAAAAGCAATTTGGTGGAGGAAGAATAGCCTTTTCAATGAATGGTCTGGAGCAATCAGATAATCACAGGCAAAATAATGAACCTTGACCTAAACATCATACCCTACACAAAAACTGATTCAATTGGGACTTAAATTTAAAATGCAACACTAAAAATCCTTTAGGAAAGACATCAGAGAAAAATTGTCAGACTAGTTCTTAGTCTTGACACCAAAATCATCATTTAGGAAAGGAAAAAATTAACAAATTGGGCCTTATTAAAATCAAAACCTTTTGTTCTCAGAAGAGTTTGAAGAGTCAAATTATGGACTTGGAGAAAATATTTGCAAGCCATATATTTGACACAAGACATTTCTAGATTATGTGAGGAACTCTCAAAATTCAATGGTAAAATACAAATTTTAATAAAAATAATAAGTAAATTAGAAAATGGACAAGACATGTGAACATTTATTTCACTAAACCATATACAGAGATGTCAGTGAAGCACATAAAAAGATGTTCAACATCATTAGTCACCAAGGAAATGAAAAATAAGACCACAATCATATCACTACATGCTTAAAAACAAAAAAAAATATTGACAACACTAAGTGCTGATGAACATATGGAGAAACTGGATCACTCATACATTTTTGATAGAAATGTAAAATGATACAGCCATACTGAAAACAGTTTGGTAGTTTCTTATAAAACTGAACAGATAATTATTATATGATACAGCAATTGCATTCTCAGATATTCATGCCTGAGAAATGAAAACTTATGATAACACAAAAACCAGTACATGAAAGTTCATTGCATCCTATTCATAATTGCCAAAAACTGGAGTTGGCCCCGATGTCCTTCAACAGATAAATGGTTCAATAGTCATATATATGTACTATGGAATACTACACAACAATTAAAAGAAACAGACTACTGATATACACAACAACTTAGATGAATCTCCATGGAATTGTACTGAATGAAAAAAGCCAATTCCACATAGTTACATACTGTATTACTTCATTTATGTAACATTTTGGAAGTGACATTATTTTCAAAATGGTGGACAGATTAGTGGTTCTTAGGATGAGGTGGAAAGGATGTGGGTATCATTATAAAAAGACTAGTATGAGGAATACTTGTATTGTGGTATTGAAATATGTGGTTCAGTATCTCGACCGTGGTGTGGATATATGAACGTCCACAGGTGACAAAATTGCATGAAACTTCATACACATACTCTATAACACCCACACAGACAGAAAAATGAATACAAGCAAAAATGAGGAAATGTGAATAAGATGAATTGACTGTATCAATGTCAATACTGTGGTTGTGATATTGTTGCCATTGGGGGAAACTGGAAAAGGAATACAGTTGATCTCTGTTATTTTTAACAACTTCATGTGAATCTACAAATTTCTTAGTAAAAATTTCAATGGAAAAAATTTAAATTATATATTAACAATCCTAACCCTCCTCTGTTTCCATTCTAGAAACAAAGCATTTGTAGGTGACAATTCTATAGATGCTCATTGTAGAGTAGCATTAAATACAAAACAAGTCTTTGTACCTATTTTCACAGGGTTCTTGAGATTTTTCAGATCCAGTATCTATAGGGAGTAAAAACAGGGGGATTTATAGTTATTCTAATTTTACATAAGTTATCTGATCAATATAGATAGAACTATTCACCTTGCTCATTTCTAACATGAGAGGATTAACCATAAATAATTTCTAAATTTCACTCTTGTTCTATATCTGTGTTCATTCTCCTCCAATTTCCAATTTACTTCTTTATATGAAAAGTATTAATTTAGAAAAAGAAAAAAGAGGAAGTTGATTTGTAATTAGCTTCTTTCTCCACACTAGCATGTATCATTTTGCTCTAAGTCTGAATGCATTTTTAAAAATTTATTTATTTAAATTTAAGTTAGTTCACATACAGTGTACTATTGGTTTCAGAAATAGAACCCAGTGATTCATCACCAGCATAAAACACCCAGTGCTCATGCCAACAAGTGCCCTCCTTAATGCCCATCACTGATTTAGCCCATCCCCCCACCTACCTCCCCTCCAGCAACTCTCAGTTTGTTCTCTGTATTTAAGAGTCACTTATGGTTTACCTCTGTTTTTATCTTATTTTTCCTTTCCTTCCCCTATGTTCACCTGTTGTGTTTCTTAAATTCCACATATGAATGAAATCATATTACATTTGTCTTTCTCTGACTTGTTTTACTTAGCATAATATTCTCCAGTTCCATCTATGTTGTTGCCAATGGCAAGATTTCATTGTTTTTGATCGCCGAGTATCATTCATATATATATATATATATATATATATATATATATATATGCCACATCTTCTTTATCCATTCATGCATTGATGGACATTGGGCTCTTTCCATACTTTGGCTATTGTTGATAGTGCTGCTATAAACATTGGGGTGCATGTGTCCCTTCGAATCACCACACCTGTATCCTGTGGATAAATGCCTAGTAGTGCAATTGCTGGGTCGTAGGGTAGTTCTGTTTTTAGTTTTTGAGAAACCTCCATACTGTTTTCCAGAGTGGCTGCACCAGCTTGCATTCCCACCAACAATGCAAAAGAGATCCTCTTTCTCTACATCCTTGCCAACATCTGTTGTTGCCTGAGTTGTTAATGTTAGCCATTCTGACAGGTGTGAGGTGGTATCTCATTGTGGTTTTGATTTGTATTTCCCTGATGATGAGTGATGTTGAGCATTTTTTCATGTGTCAGTTGGCCATCTGGATGTCTTCTTTGGAGAAGTGTCTATTCATGTCTTTTGCCCATTTCTTCACTGGATTATTTGTTTTTTGGGTGTTGAGTTTGATGAGTTCTTTATAGATTTTAGATACAAACCCTTTATCTTATATGTCATTTGCAAATATCTTTTCCCATTCCATCAGTTGCCTTTTAGTTTTGCTGATTGTTTCCTTCTCTGTGCAGAAGCTTTTTATACTGATAAGATCCCAATAGTTCATTTTTGTTTTTATTTCCCTTGCCTCTGGAGACATGTCTAGTAAGAAGTTTCTGCAGCCCAGGTCAAAGAGGTTACTGCCTGTTTTCTCCTGGTTTCCTGTCTCACATTTAGGTCTTTCAACTATTTTGAGTTTATTTTTGTATATGGTGTAAGAAAGTGGTCCAGGTTCATTCTTCTGCATGTCACTATCCAGTTTTCCCAGCACCATTTGCTGAAGAGACTCTTTTTTCCATTGGATATTCTTTCCTACTTTTTCAAAGATTAGTTGGCCATACACTTGTGGGTCCATTTCTGGATTCTCTAGTCTATTCCATTGATCTATATGTCTGTTTTTGTACCAGTACCATACTGTCTTGATGAATACACCTTTGTAATACATCTTGAAATCCAGGATTGTGATGCCTCCAGCTTTGGTTTTCCTTTTCAACAATACTTTGGTTATTCAGGGTCTTTTCTGGTTCCAAGAAAATTCTAGGATTGTTTGTTCTAGCTCTGTGAAGAATGCTGGTATTATTTTGATAGGGATTGTATTGAATATGTAGATTGCTTTGGGTAGTATACACATTTTAACAATACTTGTTCTTCCAATCCATGAGCATGGAATGTTTTTCCACTTATTTATGTTTTCTTCTATTTCTTTCATAAGCTTTCTATAGTTTTCAGTGTACAGATCTTTTACCTTTTTGGTTGGGTTTATTCCCAGGTATCTTATGGTTTTTGATGCAATTATAAATGGAATAAAATTCTTGATTTCTCTTTCTGCTGCTTCATTATTGGTGTATAGAAATATAACTGTTTCTGTACATTGATATTATATCCTGAGACTTTGCTGAATTCATGTATCAGTTCTAGCAGGTTTTTTTTTTTTTTTGGTGGAATCTTCAGGTTTTCAATATAGAGTTATCGTGTCATCTGTGAAGAGTAAAAGTTTGACTTCTTTGCCAATCTGTATGCCCTTTCTTTCTTTCTTTCTTTCTTTCTTTCTTTCTTTCTTTCTTTTCTGATTGCTGAGGCTGGGACTTCCAGTACTACGTTGAATAACAGTGATGAGAGTGGACATCCCTGTGGTATTGCTGACCTTACGAGGAAAGCTCTCAGTTTTTCCCCATTGAGGGTGATATTAGCTGGGGGCCTTTCATATATGGCCTTTATGATGTTCAGGTATGTTCCTTCTATTCTTACTTTTTTGAGCATTTTTATCGCGAAAGGATGCTGTATTTTGTCAAATGCTTTTTCTGTATCTATTGAAATGATCATATGGTTCTTATCCTTTCTTTTATTAATGTGGTGTATCCCGTTGACTCATTTGTGAATATTGAGCCAGCCCTGCAGCCCAGGAATAAATCCCACTTGACCATGGTTAATAATTCTTTTCATGTCCTGTTGGATTCGACTTGCTAGTATCTTGATGAGAATTTTTGCTTCCAGGTTCATCAGGGATATTTTCCTGTAACTCTCCTTTGTTGTATAGAACACCAAAGTGGTCTTTGTCTGGTTTTAGAATCAAGGTAATTCTGGCTTCACAGAATAAGTTGGGAAGCATTCCTTCTATTTCTATTTTTTGGAACAGTTTGAGAAGAATAGGTACTAACTCTTCTTTAAATGTCTGGATGCATTTTAAAGTCCTTAACAACCAGATTTAGCCACACTTTAAACCAAAACATTTCATTTCTTTTCTTATCCCTGAAAAACTGCTTTGTAACAACTTATGAGATGATTGGGGTCAGGAATGGAATGAAAATATGAATAACTGCATGATCCTTTTTGAATTAAAAATTCCTACAAAAACAGTGGATGCCACACTCAATTATAAGCTGTAAAACTGATTTGTTGTCCAAAGTAAGTAAATTTGGGACTGACATATTGTATTGAATTAACTACATCACTGCTTAAGTTAGCCACTAACAGTTAAGAGCTGAGAGAATAACTAAAGAGCTTAAATAAGGGGTCTAGATGATTTTACCAAGTGCCCTAAAATACATGAGCAATAACAACATAGAGGCAGATGCATATACAAAGAAAGGCAGAACCACTGTGATAACACTCATCGTCAAGTAGCATCAAATACAAAACAAGTCTATGATATAACATCCTAGGAATAGTGGATGATGAAGCTCTTGCCTAATACTTTTGTCCTGACTCCAGACATAATGTCTGAGTAAGGTGTACTACACTTTGGTATTTATACATGGAAGACAAGATGTGCTTTATTTTCATCATTAATTCATTAACTATTTTTTTCCTCCTTCCCTCCCTTCTTTCCTCTTTCTTTTCTTTCTCTTTTCAGTGCCAGAATTTGGAACAAAGGAAACATGAACAAAAGGGTAAATAAAACATCCAGGTTGGAATGGAATGTAGTAAGCAAGGTGGGGAAAAGAAAAAAAAAAGTTGTTCAGGTAAAGAAGAAATTATGTATTAATGAAAGGAGCAAGAAGAAAATGAATCAAAGGAGAAAACTCCAGTACAGAGATGTGCTAATAAATGTTTAACAATGGGTTCTTCTGAACAAAACTGTATACATATATGAACTAATTATAAATTTTAATAGCACAAAGGATTTGTAACAAGCAATTTATAATAATAAAAATACAAAAATCTATATACCATACATAAGTACATTCTACATACATAACTATGATTTATACAACCATAACTTCAATTTGACTTGCTATTTCTTGACTATTTCACTGTAGTCAGTGAACTCTATGGTCTAACATATGGTCTATCCTGGAAAATATTCCATGTGCAAATGAACAGAATATAGAGTACATTGTTGTTAGGTGGAGTGTGCTATAAATGTTTGTCAGGTCTATAGTGTGTTCAAATCTTCTACTTTCTTTTTGATCTTGTGTCCAGTTGTCATATCCATCACTGAAATGGTAGTATTGAAGCTTCCAACTATTACTGTGGAATCAACTGTTTCTCCCTTCATTGTGTCAGATATTTCATTTGTTTGTTTGTTTGTTTTAGAGACAGAGCACAAGCAGGGGAGAGAGGCGGGGAAGGGAGAGAGAGAAAGAAAAGGAGAAAGAGAGAATCCCAAGCAGGCTCCATGCTCAGCACGGAGCCTGACACGGTGCTCGGTGCTCAATCCTATGACCCTGGGATCATGACCTGAGCTGAACTCCAGAGTCAGATGCTCACTCACCTGAGCCACCCCTCAACTGAGCCACCCAGGTGACTCTATCAGTTTTTGCTTCATATATTTTAGTGTTCTCTTATTTGGAACATATATGTTTACAATTGCCATATCTTCCTGCTGTGTAGACATTTTAATCATTATGATTTGGCCCTCTTATCTGTAGCAACTTTTTGACTTGCTGTTTCTTATAAAATTCATTATCCATTTTTATTATTCAAATAAATCAGTTTATGAATAAATGCTTGATGGGTAATTTTTTTTTGTATACGTTAACCAAAATGGTAAAAGTGAAATAAAAAAGACTTTTGGAAATTTACCTGAAATGAGAAACTTCTTTGCTGAATCATATTACTTTTTGATAGTGGAAGAGTATGCCCTCAACTTTTTGTGCTATATTCAGTGTAATGCCTATAGACACAACACACTTAAATGTTTAATCTGCATTATTAACATTTTTTTCCACTACTTTCTTAAATCTATACCCAGAGTTGGCAAACTGTCATCCATGGGCCAAATCCAGTCCATTGCCTGGTTTAATAATGTTTTATGAAAGCACAGCCATGCCCATTCATTGAATTATAGTCTGTGACTGATTTTGTGCTACAATGTTAGAGTTGAATAGTTGCAGTAGACACCATCTGTCCTGCAAAGTCTGAAATATTTACTACTTGGCATTTCCAAAAAAAGAAGGAGAGGAAGGAGGAGGAGGGGGAGGAGGGGGAGGGGGAGAAGAAAATCTATACCTGACATGGACAATGAGCAAGATAATAAATAAACCCCTGATTTTTAGTCTTTGCTGATTTCCAAGATGCATCTTAGTCAAATTAACACTGAAGTGCTAAAAAGTTAGCAAGAACTGAGATAGACTGATATTCTTTCTGTATCTGATAAACTATAAATAATTATGACTTTAAAAACTATAATAGAAAAAGGTTAAACACATGGATGTTTAACATTCTAAATAAGAGTTCTAAGAAAGAGAATCCAATGTCTTAGTAAAAGCAACATGATTAAAAAATGTATCTACTCCCACCATGGCCAGTTTTAAGCTACCAGCAGGACATCGGTGAAAGTATTGTGAGGAGAAGCAGGAGAAGCCCACATGTGATGATGAATTTCACATGTCAACTCCAGGTGCCCAGATTAAACATTGTTTCTGGGTGTGTCTGTAGGGTATTTCCGGATAAGAGTAGCATTTGAATCGGTGACTCAGTAGACTGCTCTCCCCAAAGTGTATAGGCATGATCCAATCCACTTAAGTCCTGAATGGAACAGAAGGTGGAATAAGGAGGAATTCACTCCCTGTTTTCCTACCTCATTTTTGAGCTGGTACATCTCACTTCACCTTCTCTGGCCCTTCACCTGGGATTTACATTGTAGGCTCCCCTGCTTCTCAGGATTTTGGACTCAGACTGAATTATGCCATTGGCTTTCCTGGGTCTCCCACTTACAGAGAGCAGATCATGGGACCTCTCAGCCTCCACAATCATGTGAGCCAATTCTTCATAACAGACCTCTTCGTATATAATAAATTTCACATATGACTGAATGAATCTATGTTTACATATGCAGGTATATATGTGTTGACCCTTGAACAATGCAGGGGTTACAGGTGCCAGCCCCCTGCACAGTTGGAAATCTGCATGTAACTTCTGACTCCCCAAAAGCTTTACTACTAATAGCCTACTGTTGAGTAAAAGCCTTACCAATGACATGAGTAGTCAATTAACGCATATTTTGTATGTCATATGTATCATATTCAAGACACTGAATTCTCTTTCTTAGAACTCTTATTTTGAATATTAAACATCCATGTGTTTTAAGTTTTTCTATTATAGTTTTAAAGTCATAATTATTTATAGTTTATCAGATACAGAAAGAATATCAGTCTAAGTTCTTGTTAATTTTTTTAATGTTTATCTTTGAGAAAGAGAGAGAGAGCGAGAGCACGAGGGGCAGAGAGAGAGGGAGACACAGAATCTGAAGCAGGCTCCAGGCTCTGGGCTGTCAGCACAAAGCCCAATGCGGGGCTCAAACTCACAAACTGTGAGATCATGGCCTGAGCTGAAGTTGGATGCTTAACCGACTGAGCCACCCATGAGCCCCTCAGTTCTTGCTAATTTTATTATTTCTTGTAGTAAAGTAAGACAGAGAAAAGAAAATGTTACTATGAAAGTTTTAAGGAAGAAAAAATACATTTACAGTACTGTATGAAAAAAAAATCTACATATAAGTAGACCCAAGCAGTTCAAACCTGTATTGTTTGAGGGTCAGCTGCATATCTCCTACTGGTTCTGTTTCTCTGGAGAACCTTATTAATATAATACATTCTACAGTATTTCTAGCATAAGGATATAATAGATGTAAATAACCTTAAGATCATGAATGCAGAAAAGTGTATTTATTAAAAAAATGGTGAATTTTGAATATACCTATATATTATCTTTGTTTTTAATAGAAAGCAATTAATTGTAATTTATGTAATATAATTTTTAATAATGGCTATAACCAGATCACAAAATCTGGCAATTTAATAAGCCATTCTCCCAAGTCAATACAAGTCTACTCCAGCACATCCTTTCTGCACACAAATGCAGGAGACAGTCTCTTAACAAAATCATAATCCCTTCCACATCTCTTAGGTAGACTTGGAAATAAGGATAAGATGGAAATTATAATTCCCAAGTATATCATGACTTCTTCCTTCATTATCAAATGCTTTTTCTTTTATCACCTGTCCTCCTGGGTTCTATGAAATATTCTTTGCTCATTACTTTTAGGAACAGAGGATGTACTCTGGCTTCACCTACCAGAAATCATTCATCATACCTGGGAGGCATTCACAGGGGAGAGGCTGAAATCAAGCTCTCCAAATAGAAATGCAAACAAACAAGAAAGAAGAAGGTAGAGATCTGCTTCCTATCAAAACACTTGCCCAGGTGTCATATCTCCTGAGGCCACCTTTTATTTTGTTCTTGGCGTTACAGGTACATAACAGGGCAGAGATGAGAGATGTCCAATTAGTGTGCAGATAACACGCACAGCAGGATCAAGGATAGCCAGGCTTTCCAGCTGACAAGAATATATCCCACTGTCCCTGCAGTGTGATGGATCTAATTAAAAAGGACCTAGGGTCAGAAAAACAGTGGTGTGATCATGGATAAGCACAACACAACTCATGTTACTGTTTACTTACAGGGAAAGATACTTCTCCCAGTTACATGCTTGATGTGGCTGGAGGAGAGCTCACAGTTCTTATAAAACTGTGCAGTTTTCACTTCTCTTTCTTGTGACATATAAACTATGCTTTAGGTTCCTTGAAATTCTTGTCTATATAGGAAAGTATTTCCCATGTAGTCAATGATTTACTTGACCAAAAATAAATAAGACATAAGCTTTACCTCCACTTTCTGGTGCTTCTCATCCTCTCCTCCTTTTTTAGCTGTTAGTATCAGTCTAAAGCAAAAATGTTATGTAAAACAGAAATGTAATGATTTGCCAGTGGTTATGGGCATAGGATGACTGAAGCCAGCACTGGCTACCTCTATGATCTAACTCCCAAGGTCTCAATATCCCTACCTGTAAAGTGGAGATAAAATAGTACCTGTCCCCTATTCCTAGTTGTCAGGAATAAGTGAATGAAACATATATAATGTGCTCAGAGCAGTGCCTTGAACATAACAAGTGCTCAAGAAACTCAGTGATCACCTCCATTGCTATCATCACATAGCAATCAGTACTCGTTTTGTATAAAAATAACAAAGAGCACATTTTAAGATTATATCTAAACATCTATTAAAATGAGTTAAATATAGATCTTTTATGAAATTTTCCACTTAAATGTCTAGTTCCTGTGGCAATTCTAAGTAGGAAAAATATTTTAATCCACTCTGTACTACAGTGATGGAGATTACGTTTGTTTTCTTTTTTAAAACAATTTTTAATGTTTATTTTTGAGAGAGAGAGAGAGAGAGACAGAGCACAAGCAGGGGAGGGGCAGAGAAGCCAGAGATACAGGAGTCGAAGTAGGCTCTGGGCTCTGAGCTGTCAGCACAGAGCCCAACACAGGGCTTGAATTCATGAGCTGAGCTGAAGTCCGACATTTAACCGACTGAGCCAACTAACACTCCTATTTTCTTCTTAATAAAGTTAGTACCTGACTATATTTAAATTTATCAAAAACAAGGAGAAAAATGCATGTTTACTCTGGTCATGTCTGTGATAGCAAAACAGCAGGCATGAATTAACTGCCTCTCAGCACAGGTAAATATGGTGCATTATGGGAAGTGCACACAGCTGCCTTTAAAGGAATGAGGAACTCCCTTTATACTGTTGGCCCTTGACCAACAGGGGGGTTGGGGTGCCAACACCCACCCTTCATGGTCCAAAATTCACATGAAACTTTTAAGTTTGCCAAAACTTTACCAGTAGCCTGCTGTTGACCAGAAGCCTTACCAATAATAGAAACCATTGATTAACACATATTTTGTATATTATATGAATTATATATTGTATTCTTATACTAAAGTAAGCTAGAGAAAAGAAAATGTTATTAAGAAAATCATGAGGAAGAGGAAGAGTACATTTACAGTACTGTACTGTATCTATTGAATAAAACCCTTGTATAAATGAACCCATGATGTTCAAGGGTCAATTATGTACTTCCACCCAAATGTCTGAAATAATATCATTGAGCAGGGAAAATGTCTAAATATTACCAAGGAGGGAAATGAGGCAAAAGTATGTAAGTTTAGGGGCTCTCAGGTGGTTCAGTCAGTTAAGTGTCCGACTTTGGCTCAGGTCATGATCTCACGGTTCCTGAGTTTGAGTCCCGTTTCAGGCTCTGTGCTGACAGCTCAGAGCCTTGAGCCTGCTTTGGATTCTGTGTCTCCCTCTCTCTCTGCCCCTCCCTTGCTCACACTCTGTCTCCCTCTCTCAAAAATAAATAAACATTAAAAAAATTTTTTAAGGGGCGCCTGGGTGGCGCAGTCGGTTAAGCGTCCGACTTCAGCCAGGTCACGATCTCGCGGTCCGTGAGTTCGAGCCCCGCGTCGGGCTCTGGGCTGATGGCTCAGAGCCTGGAGCCTGTTTCCGATTCTGTGTCTCCCTCTCTCTCTGCCCCTCCCCCGTTCATGCTCTGTCTCTCTCTGTCCCAAAAATAAATAAACGTTGAAAAAAAAAAATTAAAAAAATTTTTTAAGTATGTAAGTTTATTTTTAAAAACTCTGTGAAAAAACTGGGGCATCTGGGTGGGTCAGTCGGTTAAGCATCCGACTTCGGCTCAGGTCATGATCTCGCGGTCCGTGAGTTCGAGCCCCGCGTCGGGCTCTGTGCTGACCGCTCAGAGCCTGGAGCCTGTTTCAGATTCTGTGTCTCCCTCTCTCTCTGACCCTCCCCCGTTCATGCTCTGTCTCTCTCTGTCTCTCTCTGTCTCAAAAATAAATAAACGTTAAAAAAAAAAAACTATGTGAAAAAAACTGTATGTTTGTGCACGTACATGTACACACAGATGCACATAAATATGAATGCACAAAAAGAGAGTTAGATGCCTCATAAAGTAATTACCCAGTGTGGCAGGGAGTGGGAGGCAGAGAGTGAGGGAGGAACTTTCATTTTTATTCTAATTTATGTATTGCTTGCATCTTTTATAACAAGAATCTATTAATGTTTTATTTCATATTAAAAAAGGCAAACAGTGTCTTCTCATTTAAGACGAAATACTTACCAACACACAGAATGCATTATGTTGTACTGATCTGCATTTGAAGAGCATTCTGTTATGCTTTCATTTAAAAGCAATGTAAGAACTAACACACAGGGCTGTCAATCACTGTTTTACACTTGAAACTAATGCAACATTGTGTGTCAACTATACTTCAATGAAAAATACATTTTTATTTATTTTTTTAAATGTTTATTTATTTTTGAGAGAAAGAGAGAGACAGAGCGGGAGAGGGGGAGGGGCAGAGAGAGAAGGAGACACAGAATGTGAAGGAGGCTCCAGGCTCTGAGCTGACAGCACGGAGACAGACACGGGGCTTGAACTCGTGAACTGTGAGATCATGGCCTGAGCCGAAGTTGAATGCTTAACTGACTGAGCCACCCAGAGGCCCCAAAAATACATTTTTAAAAAGAGCAAGAAAAGTGTGAAACTAAATCCAAAACTTTTGCAGAATGAACCAAAAAAAAAAAAAAGGCCTAGAAAAAGATCTTTAAGCAAATGTTTGATTCTGTAATATTTCATTGTATGAACAGCCTCCAATGAAACAAAACGTGATGAGGCATTTTAAAAGGCTTTTGAAACCAACAATGCTTTTTCTTGTAATTAACCTAAAACATCATGTTTACTTAAAATCCCAAAATGATTTTTTATCTTCCCCCCGGGCTCTTAGGAAAATAGCAGCCGGGAGACATTCACTGATTGACTCACTCACAGGCGCTCTGGGCCAGGCACGGCACCAGGCCCTGGATGTAGGACAAGGCACAACACAGCTGTGGCTGTTTCCCCTCTGTTGCTTTGCCAAGTAGGAAATGATGGGGGGGGGGGGGGGGAAGGCCAGTCTCTAGAGGAAAACGGAATGCCCTAGGGAAAGAATAACACAGGTGGGGAACCTCTGGGATAGGGTGGTCCAGGAAGGCCCTTCAGGGGATATACTGCTTATTCTGGAATCTAGAGCATAAAAAGGAACCTCCCACTGGCCACTTTGGAGGAAGAACAGCCCATGCAGAGAGTGCAGCACTAAGAGCAGCCCAGGTGAGCAAGAGCCCAGGACTCCCTCTGCTGGGCCCGGGGTGCAGTGGGGGGACCGAAGGGCACCCTGGGAAAGCTGGGGTGAGGAGTGGGGGAAGCCCAGGGACAGCATGGGAAGTTTGGGGGGAAATATAGTGAGGGGGGGGTTGTATCAGGGTAAGCTGTAAGGGAGGGTGAGGGGATGTTAAGGACCACCACAGGAGGCGGTAGGAGTATGGAGAAATGCGGGAAGCCTAGGGGAAGAGTGGGAAGCTGGGGGGTTGGCATCACTAGAGGCTCCATGGAGGAGGAGTGGGGCAGGAGGGCTCCAAAGGAATAGGAAGCAGGAGGGGTCACATCAAAGAGCTCACAGGCCACAAGGAGGGCTCTCTGCACAGCATCCTATGTGTGATGGAAAGCACGTGATTGAATTTATATCTTAAGAGGCTCTCCACACAAAAATGTGTGAATGAATTTTGAATCCTACACACTGAGAAAATACATACACACATATATATGTTCAGAAAACACATGTTCTCATGCAATAGTATTGGAAATCAACAGTAAAAAAAAAAGCAAAAAAAAAAAAAAAAGAAAAAAGAAAGAAACTCTAGCTACCTAGAACTTAAGAAGATAAATTTAAGTAATGCTTAAATAGCAAAGCAAAAATGAAATTACAATTTCACTGTAATTCAGTGAAACTCAGTGAGAGCACTGGGTTATCAGTAGTACCCCTGGCACTTAAGTATAAAAGGTAGAAAATAAACATAATATTCCTTGGGAAAGCAGAAGGGGGTTAACAAAATAAAGATGGTAGGGGCACCTGGTGGCTCAGTCAACTGAGAGTCCAAGTCATGATTTTGGCTAATGTCATGATCCCAGCATCGTGGGATAGAGCCCACATCAGGCTCTATGCTGAGTGTGGAGTGTGCCTGGGATTCTCTTTCTCCCTCCATCTTGCTCTCTCTCTCTCTCTCTCTCTCTCAAAAAAAAAAAAAAATGCTAATACTTAAAAAAAAGCACAGTCAACAAAACAACACAACTTGATTAACAAAACTAGCAGCTGGGTCTTTAAGGAAAAACAACTGAAAAAAAAAAAAAAGATAAACTTGGGGCAACTGGATGGCTCAGTTGGTTAAGCTTTGACTATTGGTTTTGTCTCAGGTCATGATCTTACAGTTTGTGGGTTTGATCCCCATTTCAGGCTCTGTGCTGGAAGTGTGGACTGGAGCCTGCTTGGAATTCTCTCTCTGTCCCACGCTGGGGTGTGCACATGCATGCTCTCAAAATAGATAAATAAGCATTAAAAAAAAACTTTAAATCAAGGGAGAGGAAATATAATTTTGCATTAGAAATCAGAGAAAATAGGAGTCCCTGGGTGGCTCAGTCAGTTAAGTGTCTGACTCTTGATTTTGGCTCAGGTCATAATCTCAAGGTGGTGAGATCGAGCCCCACATTGGGCTCCGCACTGAACATGGAGCCTGCTTAGGAATCTATCTCTCTCTCTCTGCTCCTCCCCTGCTCATTCTCTCTCTCTCTCTCTCTCTCTCTCTCTCTCTCTCTCAATAAATAAATAAACATTATAAAAAAAAGAAATCAGAGAAAACATATCAACCAAAAGACTTTTAGAATTATAACAGCCTTATTGAGGGACAAATCACATACAATTCAAGAAAAGTTTACAATTCATTGGTGTTTAATATCTTGACAGAGTTGTGCAGCCACATCCATTCTAGGACATTTTTATCTCTCCAAAAATAAACTTAAACTCTGCCCAAACTCCCTACTTTCCTTTAAGGCCCCAGCCCTAGGCAACTATCATTCTACTTTCTATGTCTATAGATTTGCTAAACAGTTCTGTTTTAATTATAAAAGAACATTACCCATAGTTTTATAAGAATACATCAGAAAACAGATGAAATACACAATTTTAGAAAGATATGTATTAACAAAAATTACCAAGAAAATGTAAATAACACAATGACCCTATTAAAAAATTTAAAAGCAGCCAAATCAACTCCCCAAGATGTAACAAACTTGAATAATTCCTTGGTTATTTAAACCATTTCAGAACACAGATCGAACCAAATGCCTCCAAGTATAGCATTCCAATCCAATACTTAATTCCAATACAAAAACTGGACAAGTCTATGACCGAAGGTAAACCGTAAGTCAATCCCATGTATGAATTTAGGCATACAGCTCTTAAATAAAATATTAGCAATTTGAATGCAGAATAATATGTATGCCTTAAAAGCACCCGGACCAAGGAGGGCCTATTTCCATAATGGGAAGCTGGTTCAGCATTAGAAAACCTATTAATTCAAATCACTACATTAATAAGCTAAAAGAGGAAAGTCGTATGATCAGCTTCACAGATGTTGAAAGATGGTGATAAAATTTACATGCATTCTTGATTAAAATAAAAATCTTAGCCAGCCAGGCTAGACAGAAGTGCTGTTAAGTTATCAAGGGCACCTTTCTCGTAAGCTGACAGCAAACATTACACTAAAGGGTGACCTCTCAGGTCAACCCTTTTCACTTTCAAACCTGTGAAAGTCAGGAATAAAACATGGTATAAAAAAGGTCTCTTATTAGTCAAACTTTTTCCCTTGTAAATCCTCATCATGAGTAGGAGGTGACATAGGGTTTGGGCTGATCCAGACTAACTTGGGGAAAAGTGACCTGAAAGTTCTGACTTCCGGTGTCACTGCTTTCTTGGACACCACAGACCAATGTGGAAATGCTCTGTCTGCCTCATTTGCCCTTCGGGAGACACCTGATCAGGAGAACTCTGGCAGGCAGGCCTTGAGGCTCTGTGACTACAAACGTGTGATTAAAAACAACTGCTGGAGGGGCACCTGGGTGGCTCAGTCAGTTAAGCTTCTGACTTTGGCTTAGGTCAGGATCTCATGGTTTGTGGGTTCAAGTCCCGCATTGGGTTCTGCGTTGACAGCTCAGAGCCTGGAGCCTGCTTTGGATTCTGTGTCTCCCTCTCTCTGTCCCTCCTGCTCTTATGCTCTGTCTCTGGCTGTCAAAAATGAATAAATGTTAGACAAAACAAACAAACAAAAAATCAATTGCTGGAAAGAGGCTGTGGCTTCTCTGAGTCAAGTAGCCTGTGCATACTTGAACCTCTTCTGTGAGAGCAGTAAACAGCTTTGTAGCTAATGAACAAGTTAAGCTGTTGGACCTCCTAATGGTGTGAAAATGCTCTCTCCCTTCTTTCTGCCATGTCTCCTACCCTGTGTCTATGATGCTCAGTGGTTAGATTAAAAGCATATTATGTTGCAGGGTACTGAATGCCAACTTAAACCCATGTCAATCAATGTGAAAAGCCAAGAAAAAATATATGGACATAAATATTCATAATAAATGGACAACACCCTTCCCTTATTTTCACAGAAATATGGTAGTCCACCTGGAAATGAGAAAGATATATTGGAAAAACTATTAGAGTGAATAAAAAAGTTCTATAAAAGAAAAATCAATAGCATTTCTACTTCTGGAAAATAAGAGATATACCTTTTCTTATTTCTGTAAACACAACCCAAAACCCCTATGTTATATATAAAATGTATATTAAAACACTCTGAAAAGCATAGACTGGTTAGGGACCTCAGGACCCAGGGAAGGGAACAGCGATGAGTTTCCTGGGTTTTCTTTTTGCCTCATATATCCCATATTTGGAGATGAAGGCTAAGCTCCCCTCCACCCACAGTGTTGAGGGAAACGACACAGAGAGCTTGGGTTTCTACCCCACAGTAATAATGAGGCCCTCTCCCACCCCCTGTCAGTATAAGCCATCTGGGGAGCAGTCGTGAGGCACCCCCACTCTTCCCAGTCAGGCAGGTATAATTAGAGGCCTACCGGGGAAATGCAGTTCCTGCCCCTGCTTATGAGAAAATTAGTAAGATCTAGGGGTAAGTCAAGAATTCTTACACTTGGGGCGCCTGGGTGGTGCAGTCGGTTAAGCGTCCGACTTCAGCCAGGTCACGATCTCGCGGTCCGTGAGTTCGAGCCCCGCGTCAGGCTCTGGGCTGATGGCTCAGAGTCTGGAGCCTGTTTCCGGTTCTGTGTCTCCCTCTCCCTATGCCCCTCCCCCATTCATGCTCTGTCTCTCTCTGTCCCAAAAATAAATAAACATTGAAAAAAAAAAAAAGAATTCTTACACTTGACACCCAAAGCATGCTCCATAAAAGCAAAAATAGATAAATCAGACTTCATCAAAATCAAAAACTTTTGCTCTGTCAAAGACCCTATTAAGAGGATGAAATAGGGATAAACAACTCACAAAGCACATCTTTGACAAATGACTAGATCTAGAATACAAAGAATTCTCAAAACTCAATAGTATTAAAAAAATTGGGGAAAAGATATGAAATATGACCAGATGCTACACCAAAGAGGATATACAGATGGTAGTGAAACACAGGAAGAGCTGTTTATCATCATTATTCATCAGGGAAATACAAATTAAAAGCACCATGAGACATCACTCCATACCATGAGAATGGCTCAAGTTAAAAAAAAAAATGACAACACCAATGCTAGCAAGGATGCAGAGAAACTAGATCTCTTCTTGTACGCTGCTGGTGGGAATGTAAAATGATATTGGCAATCTGGAAAACAGCTTGGCAGTGTCTCAAAAAAAAAAAAAGAAGAAGCATGCTCCTGCCATACACAACCCAGCAATTCCTGGGTATCTATCTCAGAGAAATGAAAAATTATGTTCACACAAAAAACTTTACATGAATGTTCATAGCAGCTTTATTTGTAATAGAGTGGAATTAGTCCAGATGTCCTTCCACAGGTAAATGGTCAAACAAACGATGGAATATCCATGTAGTGGAATACTGCTCTATGGAGTAAACTGGAAAAAACTATTAGGCTGTGCAGGAACCTGAGTGAATCTCCAGAGGATTATGCTGAATAAAAAAAGCCAATTCTAAAGGTTAAATATTGTATGATTCCATTTATATAACATTTTGAAAATTAAAAAAAAAAAGACAGAGGGGCACCTGGGTGGCTCAGTCAGTTAAGTGACTGACTCTTGATTTCGGCTCAGATCATGATCCCAGGGTCGTGGGATCACACCCCAAGTTGGGCTCTGTGCTGAGAATGGAGCTTACTTGAGATTCTCTCTCTCTCTCTCTCTCTCTCTCTCTCCCCCACCCTCTACCTCACTCATGCACTCTCTCTCTAAAATAAAGAAAGAAAGAAATGGAGTATTCTAGTGGACTAGTGGCTACCAAGGGTTAAGGAGGGAGAAGGGGTAGAAGGGAAGTGAGTATATCTATAAAAAAGCAACATGAGGGAACTTCATAGTGGTAGAAATGTTCTGCATCTTGACTATATCAATGTCAGTAACCCTGTAAGATGTTACCAATGCAGGAAACTGGGAAAATCTACAAGATTTGTCTGCATAATTTCTTGCAACTTTTCACAAATCCATTATTATCTCAAAATGAAAGTTTTAATTTAAAAAAATCAATAGCTTTCCTATATTACAGCAATAATCATTTATTTAAAAAATGATGAAAAATACCCTTGACATTAGCATCAAAAACTGCAAACAAACTAGGAATAAAGTTAATACAAAATGTTTAAGCACTTGACAAAGGTGTAAGACTTTCCTCAAGGCATGAAAGACCTGAAAACAAGAATCTTTCCCAATGTACATTCAATTCTGCTTCTGAAAAAAAAAAAAGAAAAAAAAAAAAGCTCAACCTCCCTAATGACCAGGGTATGCAAATTAAAATAAGGAGATTTCTTTCTTCATCCTTCAGACTGGCAAATGTTTTCAACATTGGTAGTATGTAACTTTGGCACAGGAGTGGGGCATACTCATTCCCACAGACTGCAGATGGAAGTGTGTATGAATGTAACCCTTTCTGGAAGGCATTACCAGTCAAAAATTTTAATACATTTACCTTTTGGGCCATCAATCCAACTTTTAGGAAATGTCCTACATAAATACATACAGACTTGTCCACAGAGTTATTTATAAGACAATGAACTCCAGGATTATTTATGACATTAGAAGTTAGAGACCATTTAAGTGCCTTGTAGGTTAGGGCCTGGTACAACTTGCATCCATTGAACCTAATGCAGGAGTCAAAAAGAAGGACTAGATCTGAAGCTATTTCTTGATTTTACATATAGAAACTTCCATAAGGGTACATGCCGTTATGGAGGGCATTAAAGAGGTATTAAAGAGGACTTTTTATACTTCTGTAGTTTTGAAATTTTTCAAAATTTCATTTCTTTGGTAGTTTGAATCATCAAATAAATAAAATAGATACATTTCTGGAAAAATATAACATGAAAGGAAGAGAAATAGAAAATTTAAAGCAGAATGAATACACATAAAAGGAATAAGAACATAATGTTACAAGAGATATTTTTGAGACAATTCGCTGCATTACTTCATATTAATAAATGTGGAAAGGCCAACATAATGAAAAAATGTTAATAATACAGACACTGTCAAAAGCTTAGAAAGAAATAGAAAAAAAGGTGGAATAGAAAATTACATTTAAATAATTATTTTATGAAACAGTGCTGGACCCAGAGAATTATACATTTGAGTATCAATATTCATCAAGGAACAGAAAATTCCTTAGATTTCATTTATTCAACTAATTTTTATAAAAAATTACTTATAATCAGGAAACAAAATATGGAAGGGTAGGAGACCAATGAAAACTACAAATTAATTACATTTATGAATACAAATGAAAAATCATAAATAAAATATCAGCAGACAGAATCCAATAATATTTTAAAAGACTATGGGGATTTCATTCCAATTATGTTCCATGTAGCTTAATCTTGAGAGTATTAATGTAATCTACCATGCCAATGGATCAAAATAAAAAATATATAATCTTAACAGATGTCAAAAGAACTTTATAAAATTTAACCTCCATTTTATTTTTAAAAGACTCTCAGTAAAATATGAATAGAATTTTATCACCTTAACATTACAAAAAAGCTATCTGAAACTATAGCTCAGTACCATGTTTGACAGTGAATCATTATATTCAGGAACAAAAAGTAAATGATGAATCACCATTAATATCTAATGTTATTTTGATAATTTTAAACAAAATAAGTAGACAGGACAAAAAAACAAGTAAAACGTTGGAAAGCAGAGACAATATTATAATTATTTCTTCTGACAAACTATGGATCAAAGACTCAATTGTACATTCAGTGTCACATACCTTTAAATGTAAATAATAAAAAAAATCACTGAAAGTCTTATACACCACTAGGGTCTTCTTTTAATATGAAACAATAAATTTTAAAAATGCACCCACCAGAGCAACAAGGTATTTAAAATATCTAGCACTAAAATTTTAAGGAAATATGGAACATCCACATGTGTTTTTTTAATGATATTATTTTTAAATAATATTTTATAATGATATTTATAGCAAAATAAATCTAAGATTAATGGAACATATAAATATTTAAAAAACAAAACCCTAAAATTCTGGAAGGAAAATGGAAAAACTGTTTATAATTTTGGAGCAGGAAAAGCTTTTCTAGGCAAAACATATAAACCAGAAGTCATTAAGGGTAAAAATATATAAACGAATAAAAGAAATTTGAGTGTATGGAATTTCCACACAAGAATACCAAAAAAAGTCAAGAAATGAATAAAAAAACTATGAAAAATATATACCTGCAACACATATAAAAATGGGCAGTTTCCTTAATATAGAAAGTGCACTTACAAATCAATTGTGAACAGCAACAACATGACAGTAGAATAGACAATAAAAATGAACTGCAGTTAGCAAATAAAGAAATAACTTTTTAAAAAAGTCTATTTATTTGAGAGAGAGAGAGCAGGAGAGGAGCAGAGAGAAAGGTAGAGAATCCCAAGCAGGCTCCACACTGTCAGCACAGAGCCCAATATGGGGCTTGATCTCACCAACTGTGAGATCATGACCTGAGTCAAAATCAAGAGTGGACACTTAACTGAGCCACCCAGGTGCCCCTAAAGAAATAACTTCTAAACAAACATAAAAGATGCTCAACTTTGCTTTTAATTAAAGAGATCCAAATTACAGATTAAGATCTTACATTTTTGCCAGATTGGCAAAGACTAAAAAATCTCTGATAACACATAGAAGTTTGCATGCATCTGGATAATCGGGCACAGTCATATACTGTTGGCAAGAGTCCAGTGTCCCATCTTTGGAGGTTAAAGTAGGAATAACATTCTAAATTTAAAGTGAGTTCTTATACTTTGTCTGAAAGGACACTCTTAGTAATTTCTTCTCGAGATCTACATGCATATCCCTCTCTGGTTGGCCACGGTACCCTTTACTCTAGTCTGGTCCCCACAGCAGCAATAATAACCACTTTCTATTTGTTGAGTAAGGAATGTGCACAAAGGGTGATCTCTGCCATGTTTGTTTTAGCAAAACATTAGAAACACCCCTAACCTGTCCTTCATTAAGTGGCGGTTGAATAAGTCATCCTGCATCCATCTATCCAGTGGAATTCTCTGCTGCTCTCTATTTAACAGCTGGGAAGATCTCCAAGTGCTGTTATACAATGTGTTGCCAAGTTACATGGCTGGCTGACAAAAGCAGTGTGAATAATGATTTATAGAATAGACTTTGCATGTGTGTAAAAATGATAATATACAAAATAAGCATACAAAATGTCTGGCTACCAAAAACTTTCTGGAAGGAGGTGGGAGTTTGGAATAGAAAAGAAATTTAGAATATATAAATATATATATTTATATTCTATATTTATATTTTATTTTATTATATATATGCAGAGAAAATGAGTTAATTTTTAATTATGCAGAGGAAAAAGACAAACATACATACAGATATGGAAATATACTAGATATCCTAAAGGAAAACAAAAACTGCGGTAGAGGATTTTTAAAACAATTTGGATAAACCAAAACACACACAATGTTCCTGAATGGGAAAACATGGTATGTTAACATGTCAATTCTACCCCAAGACAATCTATGATTTTAATGTGATTCCAATTCAACTCTTAAATATATTCCTTTTGAGTCTTGACCAAAAAAAATTTAAACTCATCTGGAAGACTAAACTTTTAAGAATAGGTAAGAATATTTTTTAAGAAGCAGGTTAAAGTCTGGAAGGCCAGTGGGGGTAGGACTTGCCCTACAAGTTCCTGTGTGTGTGTGTGTGTGTGTGTGTGTGTGTGTGTGTGTGTAATTAAAGTAATATTGTTTGGAATATAAATAAATGGACATAGGAGGAGATGAGAATGAAAAATTCAATCATACCAAATAGACACTAGTATCTACGTGTATGTGTACATATATATGATAATGCTGGTAGAGTAGATATTGGCTGTTTTTTGACCACCTACCATACATTTCTTGCCTCCTCCTACTCCCTACCCTTCCTAATAGCACCTAAATTCATTTTTGGGAATTACCTCTTAAATTGCCCTGGATTCAGTTTAGTGGAACAGTTTCGTAGATTTCTGTCTTGACAGAAATGCCTATCAAATGCTTTCTCTCTCTGGGTTCTGACTCTAGAGTAAATGGGACAGAGATTATAAAGCACTGGAATTGTTCACTTGTGCAGAACAAAACCCCAGTGAGTTCAGGGTGTCTGTAGCCGGTCTGGGACAGGCTTCTGCATCCACAGAAGCTTCCCTGGAACCAGCCAGTTCCCAAGCCTAATCTTTAATTCTCCTGGTTATAGGCTCTATCGTCTTTGCAATAAATAGCCTATGGCTTTGTCAGTTTTTGTAGCTTGCCACCAAAGGACTCTTAGAATTTAGGTGGCATTTCAAATAATCAGGAAATTATTAGACTGCTCAGGGAATCATTTTAGGAAAGTTAGCTACTCATTTGGGGAAAATAGCTAAATTCATTAAACAAATTCCAGAATATAAAGAGTTAACTATATTTAAAAAGGGGGGGGTGGTACATGATATTGGGAAGAATGTCTTTTTATTGGTTCCAAGATAAGATCACAAAGGAAAACATTCATAGATTTAAATACACTAAACATAAAAGGCAACTAACAATCCAGGAAATACATTTGACCAATACAAGCTGTAGGACTCAAAATGTAAGACTCTCTTAAAAATCAATAAGATAGTTAAATCTAAAAATGGGTAAAGGCCCCAGTCAATTCATAGAGGAAATATAAATTATATACATATAAAATTACATATATGTACATGCACACATATATATATATGTATGTACGGTTATAAAATAAATGAATTATACAATTACATATATAAAGAGTTCTTACAAATCACTAATATAAATACTTCTAAAAATGGGTAAAGGTCACAGTCGACTCACTGAACAAGAAATATAAATGGTGTGTATACACACATATATAATTGCATATATGCATGTACATATATAAACTTACATATATACAATTATAAATAAAGGTCAATCTTATTAAAGGAATTCAAATTAAAGCAATGATGTCATTTCAAATTAGCATAAATTTTAAAAAGTAACAATTTTCAGGGCTGGGAAGGGTGTGGGAAGAAAAGCATTCTCATAAATTGGGATTACAAATTGGTAAACTCTTTTAGAAGGCAGTAGGTCAATATGTAACAAAAGCTTTAAAGATAATGGCAACCTTCATACATAAGAAAAGCAGAGAGAGACTGGTTAAATAAATAATGCTGTATTCATTCATACCGAGCAGCCACTACAAGTAAAGTTGTAGGAAAAATTTAAAGCATGAAATAATGTTCACAATCAATAAAAAACCAAATCACGAAGCTCCATGAAGAGTACAGCACATTTAAATGTACATTAAATACACACATATATGTATACAAGTACATATGCACAATACATACACATACACACATATGCACAGAAAAGACTGGAAAGACTGGATTGTAGGGTGACAAGTGTATTTTGTTTTTCTAAGTTTTCTATAGTTATTATTAATTTTCTATAGTAATTATATATTATAATTATACATTTTTAATAAGAAGTATACTTTTTATGTGTTTTATACATTCTATTTTATTAAATATCTCATGAAAAGCTCAGGGCAGGTAATACCCACACATAACAGGAAAGAGAAGTAAAGCTGATACAGGGAAAGTGATTTGTCCTAAGTCATATAAGTAGTCAGTTTTTGTTTTTTTTTTAATTTTTTTTTCAACGTTTATTTATTTTTGGGACAGAGAGACACAGAGCATGAACGGGGGAGGGGCAGAGAGAGAGGGAGACACAGAATCGGAAACAGGCTCCAGGCTCCGAGCCATCAGCCCAGAGCCTGACGCGGGGCTCGAACTCACGCACCGCGAGATCGTGACCTGGCTGAAGTCGGACGCTTAACCGACTGCGCCACCCAGGCGCCCCTAAGTAGTCAGTTATGAAGCCATGACTTTGATCCTGGTTTGCTGATTCCAAATCCACTACTCTCTCCACTATACACACTGCATTTCAGTAAGCAGGTACACTGATCTCATTCAGGAATTACCTGCCATGTATGAGCCAGGGAAGGGGCGATGCTTAGGATTAAGCTCTAAAGTCAGATAAATATTGATGATTCCACAGTGCTCTATAACCAAGATGTATGTGAAAGTGCATGAGTGTACATGATATCCATTAAATTTATTCAGGGGGGTACTGAAGACAGAAAGGAATAAAGGAAACCAAATCTACCTGTTCTATCCTTTCATGCTGCTTGTGATGTAGGAAAATGGGGTCTGGGATTAAGACCCACAGGAGTCAGCCTTTTGAGATGGGACACTAGGTGTGGGCCTTCTGCTTGATATAGACTTCCATGCACGTCTCATCACCCCAAACACTGTCTCCCAAACACAAGGCCTTGCATTGAAAAATGGGGATCAGAGGAAAAATGGACAGTCTCTTGTCAGTTGCCAGATGTTATCATATTCACAGCACCCTGTATTTAGGAATAAAGAGGCTAACCCAGTTATGGATGCAAGCTGGCAACTGACCCTTTCTGATGGTGGAGGCACTCCAGGTTTTATCATTTCTTAGTCACAAGCAATACTGCATCACACCAAGGGATACTCTGTACATCATATTGGGGTGAAATCTGATCAAGGTGGTCTAGGCCATACCGAACAGAAAATAGCAAGATGAAGCTCTCACAGTTTTGGGAACTCAGTAGGTGCCTCTGTATCGAAACTGTGCCAACTTACACTAGTCCTTCTAGCTTTGCTGCTAAGAACTGTAGAGAGCAGCACTTCGCAACAGCTGTTCCTTCGAACACAAACAGCATGGCCACAGGAAAAGTAAGCACGGCCTTGCTACAGAAAAGCTTTAGGTAATTCAGTATAGCCCCTGACCTCCCAGAAATAATCACCATGGGCCCAGCACATACACAGGCAGTTGTGGAGGAGAATGGCTCTAAAAGGTAGCCCTGTGTTGTCTCCAAGGTAAATAAACAAATACCAATGGTTCGCATCCAGCAGCCATGGTCACATCGGGAGTCAAACTATACCCTTACTGAATGTGACTGGATACACTTCGATTTCTGCCCCACCCAGAAGCACATATTACCGTACCAGGAGCTAACTCATGATACGGAATGAAGGTTCTAGCTAACAAACCATCTATTGATCCCCTACAATGTACACAGCACACTGTCTACAAGTTTCCTAGATCTATTCCTAAAAGATAATCCACTTTTTTAATTGAAAAAACTGTGAACTAGCACCCATTATCAAGCTTACATGTATCTTAGCACTTAAGATTGACTTGTAAAATTGATTTTTTAAAAATTCAGTGGAGATAAAAATCAATGCAACAAATGCCAAAATATAATCATTACTAAAGACACTTGTTCTAAAACAGCATTACACTGTGATCCTTAAAAATATCCTATTCATAACTGATTTACAAGGAGGACAGCTTTTAATTTAAGGTAGTTTTTAGAAATGAGTCAACTTAAATTCCTTACACAATTATAAAATATCACAATAAATCCAAGGATATAACAAAATTTATCTTTAAAATTACTTTCAGGTAAAATCAAAGCCTATGACCTTTATCAAAAGGTTTGCATTTCATTACTCACCAACTGACAGCCTTCTAGGGAGTTGACTAGCTGAGCATTCTGACAGGAGAGAATTGAACCAGCCAAATTCAGCATTACGCACACTGCAGAGAGCAGCATGAAAAAGGTTATCTGGAAACAAACCAAACAAAAAATTGATTATTCACTTGGAGAAGTTTGAAGGAAAAGTGATTTGGCTTTAAAAAAGCTTTCAGTTGATCAAAAAATTGTATGAATAACAGTTATATTTTTTAAAGGGCAGTATTATTTTTTAACTTGAATTACATTGTAAAATATCTTAGAGGCTAAACTTGAAAATACTATAAAACTACAAAATAGTTTTATACAGTCTTGAAAATAACAAGTTAGAAATTACTAAAGAAAACCAATGGAAGGAGTTTGTTTATTAGAAGGCCTTTAAATTTATTTCTTTTAACTTCTTTGTGGAAAACTTCCCACTGATGCAAAACCAGACAAGACAGTTTAATCAAGTCCCACATACCTATCACCCAGACTCAACAACTAACCCAAATGGTCTGTTGCATTTCATTTATACCCTCTCCACTCTAGATTACTTTGCAGTAAATATCAGACACTGTATGATTTCATCCTTAAATATGGCAGCGAATATTTCTAAAATAAGATTGGTTTTGAAAACATAACCAAAATAATGTCATCACCTCTAGAAAAATTAATCATTCATTAATATCAAATGTTCACAGTTCAAGTTTCCTTAAATATCTTATTTTGAATCAGTTTACACAGGATACAAAGGAGTTCCATATAGTGAAACTAATTGTTCTAAATCTTAAGATATTTTTTTTAATTTATGGGTTTTCCCCTCCATTGTATTTTTTTCTTCCAAGAAAGTTATTGAAGAAACCAGTTTATTTGTCCCATAGAGTTTTCTACAGCCTAACTTTGCTGATTGTCTCCTCCTATTAGTTAAAATTTCCATATCCTCTGGATATCTTGTAATTTGGTGGCTACACACAGAGATTTGATAACATTCAGACTAATAGAAGGCAAATAATGTGTCTCTCTATGATGTTGGCAGACATTCTTAATGATTGCTTAGATCATTAAATTGTTAGTGTTTCTAAAACGCTATCTATAATGCCATCATTTCTTCTTTCTTTATTCTCAGGGATCAGTATATAGAATACTTTTCCTCATCAATTGTTTTGTCACTCTAGAGTACAGTTCACATAGGAAAACCAGGACGCATGTTCAATTCTTTATTTTCCAGATTTCAAAATAATTAGTTGATATGGTGCTATATTTACTAAATAAACTTGGACCTATAATGGTTAGTTAATATTCTTGCTGCACCTATGTAAATAATCAGGCTAACTCTAATGAAACAAAACATTAAACAAAATTTTTCTTGTAATCAAGAATAATCTTTAATATTAATATGATCAAGAGGGGAGAGAGTGTCACGAAAACTTGTTAAACACTTTGAAATGGGAAAAAAATACTGGATATCCCGTCTAGTACACTCTTCTGAGTTATTTGTGCCTTTCATTGTCTTTAAGCTATTTTACAACTCTAAATTACAGAATAAGACTAGTAATGTAAATTATTTTTGATAATATAAATATAAATGAATTTCGTCTGGTAGAATGCAATGATCGCCATCCCATGGGTGCTGACCACTTTCACATCTATTTGTAAATTTATTTCAGCATTGCTGATGGCCTATGTGTGCACATAGCTTGAATTCTCCTTGGAACTGGTTGTTAGTTTTACTGGTTCCCTCATTAAATAACGAGTCAAATATAATCTTTGATATATGTTTATTAAAAAAAAATTAGTTCGGTCCTTGGCATCCTCCAAAGGTACTGTTTGTTTAGGGGTTGTGTGTGTTTGATTTGTTATGAGCCCAAAACAAACAAATTTGATACATTTCATTCACTGGAGTCATTAACAAGATAGAGTCAATTCAAGTTGACACAATTCTAGTAGACTTTGAAAGTTTTCCTGCTTTCAAGAAAGCTATGACAAGATGTTCCAGAATCATCATACATATCCCCTGCCCCAGACCTGGAATCAGCAATTTCTACAGTAGGTCTTGGTTCCTTTCATTGAGAATGGTATTTAGATACCACACTCTTCATGCCGGAAGTGTCCTTGCCACTTGGTCATAGTTTTAAATATTTTCAGTTGTTAGATACAATATATTATAAGATCATACTAATGCCTCTGATTCAAATTCAAAACTACGGGGTTTTTTCTTAATTCTATCAACCTGATATCTCTATTTCCTTTCAGCCATGACAAAAACCTTATTTCTCATTACAATTATCCATCTGATTTAATCTCGTGATATCCACACAACAGTCTAAAAATAACAATGCTAATACTAGCACCAAAAACATGATTATTGAAAACAGTTTAAGATTTTTCTTTCTATCCTTAGAGTAGATTGTACCAAGAAAAAATAGTCAAATTATGGTGTGATAGAGTCACCATGGTTCCTTTATGTGTGGTTATGCTACTGACTGGGAACCCAGATTCATTGGTTTCATTTTTTATTGTTAGGGATTTTTTTTAAGTTTAGCTTTGTTTGGAATTGTATAAAAGGATTCCGAAGTCATATCCATAAAAGAAGTCTCAAAAAAGTCTAGTTTTTATTCTATCATCTCCATTATGTTCCCCCTCCTTTCTTCTATAGGTAACCATTTATTTTTAAATTTAATCCTTCCATTATTTGGTTTTTAGTAAAGGTAAATAAATAATAGCATACTATAAATATTTTCTCTATCTACTTTTTTTTTGACCCAGTACAGTGAAGAACACTTAATAGGCATACATAGAAATACTTATTCCTTATTATAGTTATTCAGTACTTCATTGCTCAGATATACCACAGTTTATTCAACCAGGTTCCTATGGATGGACATTTGAGTTGTTTTGGTCTTTTATTTTTTACTATAGTGTTGCAATAAACAGCCATATTCATACGTCTTTTAAATGATTGCAGTATGACTTTGGGATATATTCTTAGAAGTAGGATTGTTGCATCAAAAGATAAATATTTAATTTTGCTAGATGCTGCCAAATTCTTCAACACAGAAGTGGTACCATTTTTCATCCCTACCAGCAATATATAAAAGTGAAAAAGTCTTAATATTTTATTAGTACCTAAAAAGTTTTGGCTAAATTAAATATAGAAAAAAATCATTATTGCCATTCATTACCCATAAATGTAGTGTATTTCTACCAAATGTAGCAAAATTTATTTTTCCTTAAAAAATTTTTTTTAATGTTTATTTATTTTTGATAGAACACAAGGTGGGAGAAGGAGAGGAGAGAGGAAGACACAGAATCTGAAGCAGGCTCCAGGCTCTGACCTGTCAGCACAGAGCCCGACACGGGGCTTGAACTCACAAGTCATGAGATCATGACTTGAGCCGAAGTCGGTCGCCGAACCGACTGAGCCATCCAGGCACCCCTATTTTTCCTTTAAAATACACATACAGGATAGAAAAAAAAAGAGGATGTTTTGTTAATTTAGGAAATATTTCAAGTTCATGTTAATAATATTTCTGCAATGATTCTAGTAGCTATGGATTCTTACAGCATCCCCTGGGAAGGTTTAACTTCACAGAATAGGTCAGCATTAATTTTCTATATTAGATGTCACAACAGTACCATAATATCATTCAAATCATTTATAAACTGGCCTGAAAAGTTTCAAAATTGAGCTCAAAAATTATTATTGAAAACACTGGGACAGCAATCTACACAGAAGCCAAGAAAAGAGGCTATTTTGAGACACAGGAAGTGCTCAACTATATAGATGATGCTAGGAAGTAAAAAAAAAAAAAAAAACAAAACAGATTTTTTTTCATGTTTACTCTTTTAAAAAATGGCAGTAAAACACATACCAAAAAAATTTACCATGCTTTAACTATTTATTTTATTGTGATTAAGTGTACGTAACATGAAATGTACCATTTTAATGATTTTTTGGCATACAGTTCAGTGGCATTAAGTTCATATCATTGTGCAGCCATCACCACCGTCCATCTCCAGATCTTTTTCATCTTCCCAGACTGAAACTCCATACTCGTTAAACAATAACTCCTCATTCACTCTTCCTCTCAGAACCTGGCAACCATTGTTTTGCATTCTATCTTTATGAATGTGACCACTCTAGGGATCTCATATAAGTGGGATCATACAGAATTTTTTCTTTTGTGTTTGCTTATTTCACTTAGCATACCGTCTTCAAGTTTCATCCACATGGTAGCACATGTCAGAATTTCCTTTTTTGTTTTTAATGTTTATTTATTTTTGAAAGAGAGAGAGCAGAGCACCTGCCCATGAATAGGGGAGGGGCAGAGAGAGAGGGAGACAAGATCTGAAGCAGGTTTCACGCTGACGGCAGAGAGCCTGATGCAGGGCTCGAGCTCACAAATGGTGAGATCATGATGAGCTGCAATCAGTCACTCAACCAACTGAGCCACCCAGGCACCCCTCCTTCTATTTTTAAGGCTGAGCAACATTGTATTCTATGCATATACCACATTTCCTTTACCTTTTCATCTGCCATAGGACAATTGGGTTACTTCCACTTTTGGCTATTGTAAATGATGCTACTATAAATATAGGTGTACAAATATCTGTTCAAGTGACTGCTTTCAGTTCTTTTGGATATATACCCAGACGTGGAAGTGCTAGATCATATATGTTTAATTTTTTGAGAGAACACCATACTGTTTTCCAGAATGGCTACAACCATTTTACATTCCAATGCACAATGTGCAAAGGTTCTGCTTTTCTCCCACATTCTCATCAACACTTGTATTTTCTGTTTTTTTAATAAAAGTCATTCAAATAGATGTGAAATGGTATCTTATGTGGTTTGGTTTTCATCTTCCTAATTGATTAGTGATATTGAGCATCTTTTCAGGTGCTTGTCATTTGCATATCTTCTTTGGAAGTCTTTGGAGGTATACATTCAGGTCCTTTGTCCATTGTTGCAACTGGGTTACTTGGGGTGATTTATGTGGGAGAGTTCTTTATATATTCTGAATACTAATTTTATACATTTTAGATATTAATCCTCTATCATATATATGATTTTCAAAATTTTTCTCTCATTCTGAGGGCTTTTTCACTCTGTTGATTTTCCTTTGATGCACAAAAGTTTTAAATTTTGATAAAGTCCCATTTATTTATTTTTGCTTTGTTGCTTGCCATATCCAAAAAATCATTGCCAAATCCAATGTCATAAAGATTTCTATGTTTTATTCTAAGAGTTATATATTATTAGTGCTTATGTTTGGGTCTCTAATCCACTGTAAGCTATTTTTTATATACAGTGTAAGGTAAGGATCCAACTTCATTCTTTTCCATGTGGATATACAGTTTTCTGGCATCATTTGTTGCAAAGGCTGTCTTTTTCCCATTGAATGGTTGGCACCCTTGTCCAAAATCATTTGACCATATATGTGAGGGTTTATTTCTTGGCTTTGTATTCTATTCCATCGGTCTACATGTCTGTCATTAATGCCAGTACCATGCAGTTTTGATTAACATTGCTTCAAAAGCTTTGAAATCAAGAAGGGTGAATCCTCCACCTTTGCTCTTTTTAAGGATGTTTTGGTTATTGGGGGGATTGCTTAAGATTCCATATGAATATTAGGATGAGTTTTTCTATTTCTGAAAAACATGTTGGGATTTTGATATGGGTGACATAGGATCCACAGATTACTTCTGGCACCACTGACATCTCAAAATATTTAGTCTTCTAATCCATGAACATGGGATGTCTTTCCATGTGTTTATGTATCCCTTAATTTCTTTCAACAATAAATTTATCATCTTTAGTCTGCAGTCTTCCATGCACTTGGTTAAAGTACTTTTTTGTGTGTTATTGTAAATGAAATTGTTATTCTAACTCCCCTTTTAGATTGTTAACTGTTGTATAAAATTGCAACCAATTGTTGCACTTTGATTTTGCATCCTGCAACTGTGCTGAATTCATTTATTCAAAGAGTTTTTTAGTGGAACCTTTACAATTCTACATATAAGATACATCTACGTCTGTAACAGAGATGATTTTACTTATTCCTTCTCAGTGTGAATATATTTTATTTCATTTTCTTGCCTAACTGGCTAGAATTTCCAATACTGTGCTCAATCATAGTGGTGAATGTAGTCATCCTTGTCTTATTACTGATCTTGGCAAGCTTTCAGTGTTTCACCATTAAGTGTGAGGTCACCTGTGGGTGTTTTTTTTTTTTTTTTTTTTATACTGGCTTTATTACGCTAAAAAGGTTTTCTTCTATTTCTAGTTTTTTAAGTGTTTTTATAGTGAAAGGTTGTTGAATTTTCAAATGTTTTTTCTCTATCAACTAAGATGATCAATCTTTGTTTTTTGTTTAACTTTTTTCACATTTTTTTAATGTTTATTTTTGAGACAGAGAGAGACAGAGTGTGAGTGAGGGAGGGCCAGAGAGAGAGAGGGAGACACAGAATCTGAAGCAGGCTCCAGGCTCTGAGCTGTCAGCACAGAGCCCAACGCAGGATTCAAATTCACAAAATGCGAGATCATGACCTGAGCCAAAGTTGGACGCTTAACTGACTGAGCTACCCAGGCGTCCCCAAGCTTTGGTTTTCTTCAAATCATTCTGTTAATGTGGAATATTACACTGCTTTTCATGTGTTTAATCATCCTTGCATTTTAGGAATAAATCCCACTTGGCCATGGTGAAAAAAATAAGATTTTAATCATTTTTATGTAAATAAAGTAATGACATTTATTTTGAAACTGTATACCTTGACTCCACTCTGGGGTTCTATCTTTTCCAGTACCCTTCTGGGCCACATGGACTATAGGCGTTGGCTCACAAAAGGTGGGGATCTAAGGGTTATTTTAAGCCTCAAACAGTCATCAACTTTTGCAAATTCAGGCTAGGGTTTCTTTGACAGGTCAAATCTCTAAATACAATTTGATTTTATTTGGTGCCATGTGCCAATAGCCATACCTGTATACTTCTTTTCTAGGCATTAGGCATACATTTTAGATTTGCATGCATATGTGTGTGTGTGTGTGTGTATAATGTATTGCTATATATATTTTTGATATGTATCAAAATATATGAAATATTATTTGATACACACACACACATACATATACATATATACACATATACATATATACACATACATATATATATGTATATGTATGTGTGTGTGTGTGTGTATATATATATATACACTCCCATCATGTTCCTCTTTCTCTCTCTACTTGATTGTGTACTTCCGGTCTTCATGCTTTTGGTGGACAGACCACATTTAAATTATTTTCTCTCATCTTGTTCTTTTTAAAATATTGGACATCCAACTCATAGTTAAGCCTTTATCCTAAACCACTTTAATACATTCCCATATTTTGACAATGGGAAGGACAACTATACCATGTATTTGATCTTTGCCTCAAGAATGTGGTTTAATTCGCCGTTGTCTCTCATTTTTATTTTTCATTGGTTGGGGATTCAGAAGCACTTGCATATCTATACACTTCTGGATTCTCTCTATTCTATTTATCACTGAATACATACCAACCAAGTGTTTTCCAATTTCATCTCTTTCCTGACAGTTTTTCTAGATGCAGTCACAGGCACCAACGTTCACACTTCCAGGGTTCTGTTCTCTAATTTTAGAGGTATATGTTCATTCCAGGGTTCTCTTCTTTAATTTTAGAGTTATATGTTCATTAGGTGCATGGCCTGCTTCTTCAAGTTGCCACAAAAGTCACTTTTATCAAATGCTTTTCCATTATATAACGTGTATGGTCATTTTCCAATCTCCTCTGTATCAGGGTGGGATTTCTGGATTGATTTCTGGATCAATCAGGATAGGATAGGTTAAAAATAACTCTAAAATCTCAGTGGCCTAACACAACAGAAGTGTGTTTTTTGCTCGCATTATATGGCCAAAACAGGTCAAGTGGGTTTTGCCCCAAATTCACCCAGACACTCAAGTCAGTGAAGGCTTCAGTTCAGTGATGCTCCTACAATCATTTCAGCTATAGAACTTAAAGTTCTTGCCTGGAGGTGTCACATGCAAGATCTGTTCACATTTCAGTGGCCGAAAAAGCCACATGGCCACACTCAACATCCAATGGGATGGAGAAATACAGTCCTACCAAATGCCCTGAAAGGAAATAACTTATTTGTGAACATCCCCAATAACCACAACATCCATATATTGTTCTTATACTGTAAATCCCCTCTGTTACTTTATCTAAGAACATGATGTATGGTTCTTATTTTTGTCTCCCTTCCAGACCTATTGTACAATTATATACATAATTGTCTGTTCAACATTCTACCTGTGTACCTCAGAGGCTCCTCATACTCACTTAGCATAGAAAATCAAACCCAGGAAGACCTTCCTGAAATGCTGTTCAACTGCTAGCATCACCATCCTCCTTAATTTCCCACATTAGAGCCATGAGACATTTTCCACTCACCCTCCCTTACTCTGACCACATCTAATAAATCAGCAAGTCCTACTAAATCTACGTAAGAAATTTCTCTCCACCCCTACTGGTGCCACTCTATAATTTCAATGATCACCATCTTCTCCATGGGTGGCTTTTCTTTGTTCTTCCTGCCTCCACTCTCGACTTCCTTGAGTCTGGGACTGGCATTATCTTACTAAAATATAAATGGATTATCAAGAGCAGGGATGTCTTTTATTTACTGGTTAGCCCAAGAGCCCAGCTAGGCATTTAATATATATTTGTTGGATAAGTGAATGAATGAATGAATGAATGACATCACTCCTCTGCTTAAAACTCTTCAGTAGCATCTCCTTGCCTTAATAAAACTCCTTGGCTTGGGTTTCCAAAACTTGACAAACTTTATAAATGGCTGACCTGGCCTTTGCCTATTTCCTCAGCCTGTATCCAGCTGTTCCTGCCACATTCTCTACCATCTAGCCATAGTGAGGGTCTTTTAATTCCAGGAATTCTTTCAGTTTCTGTTCATGTTATTTTCTTTTCCCAAAACATGTGGCTTTACCCTTTTGGTTCCTTCACTTGATTCTTACTCATCCCTCAGCCATCATATGACATTGACCTCTTCTGAGAAGCCTTCATTGATCCCTGTAGATGAGGCTGGATTTACAGAAGCAGAGATCGTGTGTATCCTGCCCACAACTGCATTCTCAGTGACTGATACACAGGAGGTGTTGAAAAATATTTACCGAATAAGTACAAGAAAGGTTATGGTGAGGAAATACATAAGCAGCTCCTGCACAATGATCAAAATGAAAACAAGTATCTGCAAGAAGTAAGGAGGAGAAAACAATGTCACTGAGGATCAGCTTGACAGTTCATCAAACACTTATTGCGTAAGTGCCAAGCAGAGAACAAGATTACTAAATGTCAGCTGTTATTAATATGACTACGCAAGTAAGGACTAATGGACCATTCATTCATTAACTGATTCAGCATATTTTGAGCCTCCACCAGGGGCCAGAAGCTGTAAAAAGTGGTGTGGATGCCAAAATGGATAGATGCACATTCTCCTCTCTAGTCAAGATCCAATTAAATCACCCAGACTCTGCCCACAATCTGGAATTTTTTAGGGAATGTCTTTGACCTGGGAAAGGTTCTTTGTCTTTACCTTTACATGTTCAAAGATCAGTACTGCTGCAGTGGCTCTCCTAGACCCAATTCCAAGCATTAGTACAGAACCAAATTAGTTTTTAAACATGGATATCAAGATATAATTCTAGTCCATATAAAACTCTTCTACTTAGATTTTAAAAACTTTCAGTCCAATCTCAAGCAAGCAATGAACACACATTTTCGTGACCACAGAGCTATGGATACTTTGTGGCAGAATAATTTAAAATTCCACTTTGATTCCATGAACTTTGGCCCTAGAATAGGAAAACAATTTTGAATATCTGAGACCAAGACAGAAAAATTAAGTTGTTAACAGGGATCTGAGTATTCAGGCAGATTATTGATCTAACAATGAAAAATTTTTTGAAACTATAAGAGCTAATTAGTCCTTTAAAGCATAACTTATGAAACAAAATGCATCACGTATTAGTAAATGAGATAGGTAAGTGGGTCTGAGTATGTAATGGGCTAAATGCAAATGCAGGGCAGCACATGGGGAAAAATCCAACAAATGATGCCTACAGTTGTCATAAACTCAGTAATTTCTCTTAAGAATTACAGCCCAGTAATTAGGAATCAGTGCTACCTCCACAAAGCCCATAACATGGCTGATTACTTTAACTATAACATCTCCTATATAAGGGCAAGAAACAATGACACATTTGTTTCTTTAAAAAAAATGGCTAAAATGAGACTCTAATTTGCCAAATAAGGAAAATGCATTTTTAAGTTTTATAGGGTACTTGTGTAAGCTTGCTATTTCCCAGTGAGAAAACAAGAAAAGCTCACAAATGTACAAAATGAAGTAACTACCATGAAAAATGATTTGCCAATGAAGTCACTGTGCTGTTCTGTTACCCTAAAACACCATCTTTTTCCTTTAAATTTCACTTCCAATTCATCTTTAGATATCAGCTGTGTCATTACAGTAACTCTATAGAAGTTTCTATGTCATTTCTTCATATGGTATAACACTTAAACTTTTTCAAATCTGCTTCCTCCCATATAAATCAGAACAAAGAAAACAAATGTGTATGGAAGCCCACTGTATTCCCCCTGACTACCCTTAGGACTTGTCAATTTATAACCAGAGAACATGATTTTGACATTCAGGAACTCTGGAGTATCCCGAGGCTGGATAAACTACAATGGAGCCACAAGATGGCCAATTCAATACATGTTCTGTTCACTAAATGGAAAGGAAATAATTAAAAATCCTAGTTTTCTCATCATATATTCATAATAATAGGATCCTTAGAACACTTGACAATTCTCTATATAGTTATGGAATAAATGAAAATGTTTTATTTACATGCTAAAAGTAAAGCCATGTGCTGACATAAACCAAGAATTTATGTTCTTTCAAAAACACTAAAATTGGGGCACCTGAGTGGCTCAGTTGGTTAAGCATCTGACCCTTGGTTTCGGCTCAGGTCATGATCTCACGGTTTGTGAGTTCAAGCCCCCATGTCGGGCTCTGCACTCACAGTGTGGAGCCTGCTTGGGATTCTCTACCTCTCTCTCTGCCTCTCCCACACTCATGCTCACGCACCCATTCTCTCTCTCTCTCTCTCTCAAAAATAAATCAACATAAAAAACCCTTACTAGAATTCATATGAAATCTCAATGGACCCCAGATAACCAAAACTCCTGGCAAAACTGGCTTTGGCTGGGGGGGGGGGGCGGGGAGAAAAGAAGAGTGAAAGCAAAAATAATTCTGAGAATGCAAAAGTGGATATTAAGTGAAGATGTAATAAAATTATTTTTAAATGAAAGGAAAATACTAAGAACAACTCTATATTAATACATCAGAAAACTGATGAAAACACTTTCTAGAAAATACAAGTGACCAGAAGTAATCTGAAGAGAAAACTTGAACATCCTATTAATGAAATAAAAGCAGTAGTTAAAAATCTACCCAGCAAAAACACCAGGCCCAGAGAATTTTACAGGTGGATTTCTTCAAAACCTTAAAAAAACATGTAATCCTTATATAATATGGCAAAAGAAAAGCAGCCCAACTCATTTATGAGAACAGAATAATATTTCCTATTTCCTGGGCAATTCAGTGCTAAAGCCATGAAGCGTAACAGAGCAAGATACATATATGGGAGAAGAAAGGCAAAAGCCCCAGGAGGGAGCCAGAGCTCAAACATCTGGGTGCATGCCCAGAAGGGTAGTTCCTGCAGGATATCAGCTCAGCACTGGGGGGCAAAGGGCATCCCCATGTGGGAGGGTAGGGCAGCCACAACAGGAGACTTGTTATTTATAGGGGGATTGATCAAATAAGCATTATGAGAATAACAGGATCTAAGTTGCTCATTGTTGGAGAAGATAAATACAAAGACAGAGAGGGGAAAAGCTAGAATAAACACTGTGGTGTTAGAGTGGAAATGATATTATTAATGTAATCCCACAGTTTTCAGTAGATAGTGGACAGATCCAGAAAGTTAGGAAGTCTCAGAATGATGGGGGTGGGCTGAAGACACATAAGCCAGCTGAAAAAGGTTATTACTGGACAAATCAGGGATAATTTGTGTATCAAATAATGATAGTACAAGATTATCACCCATGAGTCTACACAGATACAGATAAACATAGACAATGAATAAACTGAAACTTTGGTGAGGAATACAATTTTACAAAGTCTCAAAGTATCTCCACACAACTTACTGATTTATTATAGAGAGAAACAAAACAATTTCACAGTAGAGAGGAATGATGAAAAAACAAACAAAACAGAAACAAAAACCCCAAAAAACAAAATCTCTTCCACCAAAGTGATCAAGATTATAATAGGACAAATTAATATTTTGTGCCACTGATAGGATCCGAAAAGAAAAACACTGCCATCACTTCTGTGGTATTCCTGCCAAAGATGCATAACTTGAATCTGATCACAAAGCATAGCAGACAAACCCTAACTGCAGATGTTCCACAAAATAACGGCCTGTAGTCCTCAAATGTCAAGATCATGGAAGTCAAGGAAGGATTAAGGAACTGTTTACAAATTGAAAGAGACTAAAGAAACATGATAACTAATGCATTCAAATAGTTGGGGGGGGGTGGAATTCCTTGCACTGTACTTGCAACTTTTCTGTTAAGTATGGGCATTAAAAAATTAAAATAAATAAGTGTAATCTCAAAGCCAATAATGACAATAAAATATAGGAAAATTACAGGCTAATTCCCCTTACGACCAAAGACATAAAATTTAGAAATTTTTAGCAAATAAAAAAACTATCTTTTATATGTATCACTCACAAGAAGATTTGCAGGATGGTCAGATATCAGAAAAACCTATCAGTGTTGTTACACTAAACTGTATCAAAAAGTATACTGAACTTAGAGAGTAAAAATAAAAATTTAATCACATTAGCAGATTAATAAAGAGCATGATACAAATTTAAAAAGCTATGCATAAGTTTTTTAAACATCTTTAGGCAAGCTAGAAAGGGGGAATATAAAAACACAATTAAAGATATTTGTTGGGGAAAAAATTAAAAGCAAACCTAGTTAATGTACAACTTTAAATATTCCCTTTAAAATCAGGAACAAGGAATCAGGAACATTCTTAAAGTCTACGTTGCCACTTCTTTTCAAAAACATATTGCAGTTCCATGGGGCATCTGGGTGGCTCAATTGGTTAAACATCCAACTTCCTTCCGCTCAGGTTGATCTCACTGACCTGAAGTTCAAGCCCTGCTTCGGGCTTTGCGCTTACAGCTCAGAGCCTGGAGCCTGCTTCAGATTCTGTGTCTCCCTCTCTCTGCCCCTCCCCCGACTTGCACTGTCTCTCTAAAATAAAATAAAAACATTAAAAATTTTTTTTAAAAACATAAGTAGTTCCAGCCAGTGCAAAAAACACTAAAATAAAAGGTAGAAGAAGTGGAAAAGGAGAAAAAAAACCCTTGTTATGATGCTATAGAATTATAATAGCATGGCATTGGCAAAGAGATAGCAAATAAATCAATTTGGTCCTAGACATAAATTTATTTATATGAGTTATGGCTTTATAATAAGAGAACATGTTATAAATCAGTGTGGAAAGGATAAACTATGAGAAATTGATGCTAGGCAATCTGTATAGGAAAAAATAGGAAAACTATATCCATACCTCAAATCATGATACAAAAAAAGATTAAAAACATAAATGTGAGGTGACTGGGTGACTCTGTTGAGCCTCTGACTCCTGATTTCAGCCCAGGTCAGGATCTCACAGTTCATGAAATCAAGCCCCACAAAGGGCTCTGCACTGACACCACAGAGCCTGCTTACGATTCTCTCTCCTCTCTGCCCCTTCCTGACTCAGTGCGTGCACTCTATCTCTTGCTCAAAATAAATAAACTTAAAAAAAAAAAATGTGTATGTAAGTCAAAAATTTTAACACTTATTAATTTTAACACTTATCAGGATTAGGGAGACTTTTTTTTAAAGCACTACATTGATGATTTCGACACATTAAAATGAAATCATCTGCATGACAAAAGAAAAAATGAAACGTGACATGCTATTTGCACGATATGACAATGGAGTAATATACACAGAACATATAAAGAAATCTTACAAATCATTAAAAAACAGGTCTAACAGATAAAAAAACAAAATAATATGGCAAAAAAAAACCCAAACAAAAGATACTTAACGTCACTAGTAAACAAGAGGTGCAAGTTAATAGTACAATAAACTATCACTACATACCCACTATACAGCTGGAAGGGACAAATTTTCATATGAAGTAGGAGGGTGCGTCAGTGAAAAAGAACTATAAAATGTTAGTGGATTGTAACTTAATACAAGTTCAAGAGCAATTTGGCAATGCCCCATGATTGCTCAATTTATTTCTGGCTAGAGAAACTCACATGTATAAGGAAGCACTATATACTGCAGGCAAATAGCAAAAAATTGGAAAGAACTGGTCTAACCATTAGGAAATGAGTAAACAGTTACTTTTTTTCCACATGAAAGAACAACTAAAATGAATAAATCAGATCTTTGTAGCTAAATGTCAAAAACAGGGTAAGTTGTAACACCAAGTTGCAAAAGGGTACAGTATGATACCCCATATATGTCATCAAACCTTACAAAATACTACTATATATTGTTCATGTATATACACATACATGGTAAAAGTGTTAAATCATACAATGGAATGATACCCACAAACTTTAGACACCTCCGGGAAGGGTAGAACCTCTAAGGGCTTGATCTGGTCTGTAGTGTTTTATATTTTACAATGGGGGTGTCTGGCTGACTCAGTTGGAAGCATTCAACTCTTGATCCCATGATCGAGAGTTTGAGCCCCATGTTGGCTGTAGAGATTGTTTAAAATAAATAAATAAACAAAAACTTTAAAAAATAAAATCTGAAACAAAACGGTAACTCATTAAAGGTAAATGGCTAACATCTCTATAGAAAAGTTTGGGAGAAGGTGTCAGACATAACCGACAGTGGGTGCTGGGTAATGATAATTTTCACATACGGAGGAAAATGCCAGTGTTAAAACACTCCAGAGGGGAAAGCAGTCAGTGAGGTGAGGGACCAGTAAGCAGGATGCTTAGTCGCGAGGTAATTTATACACTGAAATAAAATGCAAACCAAGGAGAAATGCCTTCAAGCACCAATTATATTCTAACTGATGAAATAAATGCAAATTCCAATTTAACAGAATGAAAAAAAAAACCAAAAAAACAATTAGCCTATCACATTCTGTCATACCACTACAAACCCACCATAGATGCTTCTAGATGGCAGTCCAGTGTTGATCAAATCCACATTTTTTTGAACTGAAGTACTTATCTCATTTTGGGGTTAATTTGTAGTACCTTCCCCCCAAACAATTAAATTTACTCACTCACTGAATAATTATTTGTTGAATCTCTGAATATAAACAACATTTTGCCAGAAGCTATGGAGGAATGAGAGGAGACTGAGCTCTTTTCTTCATATTCATTTAATACATATAACAAACTATAATATAGTTACTGTTTTTCTGATCTTACAGATAAATTGAGATTCAGAAAACTTAAAATCGACCCCAAGTCACCATGCTGACATAGTATGAGCCAGAATTCAAATTCCATTTGTCAGACAACCTCAAAACCCATATCCTTTCCACTAAAAAATTAGCTCTCAAGCCCAGGGAAGATCTTAGGTCTAACTGTCCTGTTTTACTTTATGTGGGCTATACTCACAATATACCATGAGTTATGTTTTCCCATGAAACCACACAATAAAATCAGGCTAGAAGAATATTGTCGTAACTTTTGAACCAGTAACTCCTATTCTATGATTTAGAAGATAATGAAAGAAAACCTGAAAAAAAAATTTAACTGCTCCAAACCAAGAAGATTAAAATATTAGGGTGCCTGGGTGGCTCAGTCAGGTTAAGCCTCTGACTCTTGGTTTCGGGTAAGGTCATGATCTCAAGGTTCATGAGTTCGAGCCCTGCCCTGGTCAGGCTCTGCGCTGACAGTGCAGAGACTAATTGGGATATTCTCTCTCTCTCTCTCTCTCTCTCTGCCTCACCCCTGCTCTCTCTCAAAATAAATAAATAAGCAACAAAAAACAAATTTAAAAAATTAAGGAACAAAGTTAACAACTAAAATCCTCCACACCGGGCATTGTGTCAAGAACTTGACATACACTTCCAATATCAAATTACCACATTACCACACATAACATGGGCATCGTGAGCTTGTTTTACAGGTGAGAAAACATCTGTATATAAGTAACATGCTCATATAGCTAGTTATGTGAAACCAGTATCTAAACCCAGGTAGTCAGATTCCCAAGTATGGTTAATCGCTAACAGTTTTATCAACTTTTTTATATCCAGTAGGAAATGTATTTTAGATTGTGATGCAATATGCACATACACACACAAAAGTAAAGCAACTTCTACAAAACGCTTTTACCTTAATAATCTGTAGCAAGAAAAAAACCTGTTTTTAAGATGCTGGTTTTGAGTCAAGAAATTAATCTCATGAATCACGACTGAAAAATGCACAGTGCTTAACTGCTTCAAAGATACTGTATTTATTACAACTATAGCAGGAAAAAAAACCTAAATGGAACTAAATGGTTGGCCACAGAGGTAAGAATTATGAATATAAAAAATTGTTATTCGGAGAAAATACAATATGCACATTGCTTAGATGATGCGTAATGCTTATATACATAGAAAATATATAAATATATAATAGCTGTCTTAAGGTAAAAAAAAGTATAAGCAATTACATTTTTATTTTTAATTTATAAAGGCTTTTATTTTAACTTACAAACTGGGTAGTTAAGACACCAGATAGTAGTCACTTTGCTTTTACTTTCTTGGCGCCAAAGCAATTGACCAATGTGTTCTTTCTTAAACACCTGTTCCAGATCATGGTGCAATGTTTTCCAATTACTTGCATAAAGCTAGCAAAATTTTTATGCCAAAATACACAGACAATAACACAAGTTAAAACAAAAAATCCTCTCCTAATATTTTTATAAGTGAAAAGCTGGAACCAAATAACTTACAATATTAAAAGAGAACAGAAGTTTGCAAACACATCCTAAAGCCACACACATTTGAGTGTTACAGAAATATGCTCCCTCCCACCCTCCTACCCCATCACCCAGTGCCTTTGACACCTCCTCTGGAGCTCAAATCTCTCTCAGACTTCAAGAGGAGGGAGTGGGGCCACCTGTCTCAGGTCTGGCCCTGGCCTCCTCATCTGCCAAAGCCTCACAGTACTGTGCTGGCCAGTCCTTGGGATCTTGATTATGGACTTTGGCCACAAACTTAAGAACTTTCATCTTGCTGGTTTCCAGGTTGGTTCGGGGACCCCACTGGAATTCATAGTCTACAGGATCAGTGTGGGGTATCCGCCGGTACTCCAGGTAACGCTGTCGCACAAATTCTTCGGTAATAAGTTTCTTTGGGTCCCCAAAAACTAAATGCTTCTTTGTGGGGTACACCCCCAAGCGACGCAGGAAGTCCCAGACCTCCGTTTCCTTGATGGTATTGCCCTTCATAAAGATGAGACCTAAAACAATCATCAGGAGGCCGGTGGTGGGCGTGCCCTGATCGCCTCTCACCTCAGCATCCTCCTCCACCGGTTCCAGAGTGTTGATCAGGATGTACGTATTGCTTTTGGGTTCCAGTTCCACCAGCTTGTACCCGAAGACATACTCGAGGCGCTCGGCAGCCAGTTTAAGGAGATCAGGGAAGATGTCCTTGTAGTCCCCGATAACGTGCTTCACTATGTCAGTGCGCTTGATCGGGATCTTCTTCTGGTCCTTAATCAGCAAGAACTGCACTAGCTCGGCCACCTTCAGCTCCAGCTGCTGCTGGGACCTGGGCCCCACCTCGGGGGAGGCCTCGGCCCGGCGGCCGCCCTGCGACGACGTGCCCCGGGCCTCCTGGGAGCCTCCCGCCCCGCGGGAGGTGCTCGGGGCCTCCTCCGCGGCGCCGCGGGCCCAGTCCCTCTCCCTCTCGGCCTGGGTGTTAGGGCGGCCCCGGTTCCTCGGTTTCTGCAACATGTCCCCAGCGGCGGGAGCCGTAACGGGCGGCGGCAGAAGCGGCGGCGGGACAGCAGCACGCAGCGGGAATTGTGGGTCGGCGTACGGCACGTCTGGGCGACCTTGGGCGGGGACGCGGGGGGGGGGGGGGCGCGTTGCATCACGGAGACTGCGCTTGCGTCGGCGGAGACTGCGTGTTGCGTCACAAGGGCTGCGCGTTGCGTCAGGGGCGTTTGCCTTGCCGCTGCGCGTCGGCCGAAGGAAGCGGGTGGTGTCTGTGCTTCACCTCGAGTCACAGCAGTGGCTTTTGTTGTAATTAAAAGTGTTGTCCTTACCAAGCCCCCCAAATAGAGGACAGGAACCAAAACTCCTAAGCAAGTGTGCGGCTCGTTTTAGGACCACACGGACTCCGGCAAATACTGCAGAAGTATTACGAGTTTTAAAATCGCGAGTATTTTCAGATGGAGGGAACTCAAAGAACGAATGTGGGAGAAAAGTAAGGGGAGGAGGAAGGTAAGAGTGTGAAAGTGAAGTAAAAGCATTTCTCTCTACATACAGCGACGTTGAAAAAATAAAAGACCTAGATGACTCTTAATTTGCTTTGCCTTTGCCACCCCCACCCCTCGGTGCAGGTTCAAACCGGCCTAAACATTTACCACCAGTTACTTTTCTCTAATGCCCTGAAGAGTTTATTAAAAACGAATGTTTGATAAAGACAGGCTTGCCTTGTAAACAGGACTCTTAACCATGTTTTTGCTATTGCAGTATTTATAATTATGCATTAAACTCCCCCTGCTAGACAACCAGGACAAACCAGCACATAAAGCACGTTACAATCAAGTGTTCTTGCTTATTTCTCTTGGAAAGCACTTGCTCACGTAAATTGCGTTGGGCCCACAACCACAATTTTAGCAGAAATGAGTAAGAATGCTACAAACAGAAACGTGCTCTCTCAAGAGATTCTCAGTTAATTTTGGGCATCACTGATCAAGAACTGCAATAATGCGAATCTCTTAAATTTCTTAATTTTTCATATATTAGCCTTAGGGCTCAAAGAAAAGAGAACCCAGGGGTATCATGTGCAACCCTAATAGCCAACATGAGTCATTTCATTAGCTCATACCATCTGCAGTCTGCTGCCATTACTTCTACAGATCTTAGCAAATGTGTTCCTTTTCTATTTACTGACTTGCAGAGAAGAAACTGAATTTCCTGCTTTATCTTATTGAAAGCAGCGCCCAGAAAGTGGGAAAACTCTTCAAAGAACCAAATCAAACTGAGTTCCTCTTTAATGCAAATATATTCAAAGGAAAGCAATTCAAAACACATTATTTGAATAATAGCATCAAAACACAACCTTATTAAAATTTCATTAAGTGTTAGTAACATAAAATTTTTGTTTGTAATTCAATATGAAAATGCAATCTGATAATGGCATTGGAACTGCAATACTAAATGTAAAATGATACTCCATGTTGTGATGCAAGTATGCTAAAATCTAGTGAGCTATGAGTAATAACTCTGTTCCACGCAAGATCTAACAATATATCCTCAAGCATCTGTCTTAATGACAGAAGCCTACTAAGAAAAACAAATATATCATCAAGGCACTCATTTTTTTTTTTTTTACAATGAGAAAATTCATCTCCATTTTCCTTACAAATTTGGGCTTCATGTTAAACCTCCTGCAATAAAAAATTCTGCAAAAGTCCCCTCCAATAGAATCAGCTGTAACGTGAATTAAAAAAAAAAAAAAGATGAAAGAGAGAAAGAAGGGAGGAAGAATCAGCAACCAACAGATAACAGAGAAGTGCAAAATGAGATGAAAGCCACTGTCAACAATTAGGCTGCATTTTCATTGTAAATCTGCAGTGTCCTTCAGCAGCATCTGTACTCAGCAGATTGTCATACTCAAAGTCAGAAAAGATTTCAGTTAAAACACCTCCCTACACTGTGTCCAGGAGAATGCACATGAGAAAAGACAGACATATAATAATACTAGAATGAAGTTTAGGCGTCACATGGAGAAGTCACCCAGACCCACACTCCATTTTAGATTGACATGGGAAGCCATGGATGTTTGAGGAAAAACTTGTGATGATAATGACACAAACAATAATAATACATACAAACAACAGCTAATGATTATTGCAAAGGGTCAGACTATTCTAAGCGGTGTACATATATTACTTCAGTCACTACAACAACCCTGTGAGGCCTGTGTGTTTATTATGTTTCTCTTCTCACAAAGGAAGAAACAGGCACAGAGAAAATATTAACTGCCCTATAGAAAGTAAGTGGCGGTTCTGAATTAAGAAAGTGCACCTTCAGAGACTCCTCTTAACCATATGTTAAAGCAGACAGAACATAAACATAGTGTCCTTAAAAAAGCAAAGTTATGGAGCCATATGGACCTAGGTTAGGAACCTGTGTGATATCAAGGCAGCTACCGGCACTCCTTTCTATTTCCAAATCAATGAAATGAGATTACTGTAGTCTCCCCTGATCCACGTGGAACACATTCCAAGACCCTCAAAGGATGCCTAAAACTGCAGATAGTACTGAATCTTATATATACTATGTTTTCTCCTATACATACATATATATACCTATGACAAAGTTGATAAATTAGTCACAGTAGGAGATTGAAAATAATAATAAAATAGCACAATTACAATATACTGTAATTAAAGTTATGTAAATGTAGTCTCCCTCAAAATGTCACCCTTCTGATATGGGATGATAAAATGCCTACGTGATAAGATGAAGTGAGGGGGATAACGCAGGCATCGTGATGTAGCATTAGGCTATTGACCTGAGATTATGTCAGAAAGAGGATCATCTGCTTGCAGACCACAGTTGACCAAGAGTAATTGAAACAGTGGGAAGTGAAACCACAGATAAGGGGGGGGACTACTATAATAATCCAGGCATTAGGGAACTGATGAGAGGTTTGCCAAGTACCTCGCATAAGGTGGGACAGGGTAGTTGATAATAGATTGCTTCTTTCCAGAGGGTGTATGTTAAGGAAAGTGTCTGAGGACTTTACAAAGCTGTATATAGAAAGATGTTTACTGCAGTGAAACACAAGTACATACAAAAATCAGAAAAAAGTATGGAAAAAACATATTAAGGTGCTATTAAAATTATTTTAAAAATGAAATTAATGTTGATTGTGTTGCTTGGGAGATAAATGAGAAATACATTCTCAATGATTTTGACTTCATGGTGACACCATGCCGTAGCAGTTATACACATTCAAATTTTCAGCAAATTCAGTGTGACTTGAATACGACATTTATGACTTTTTGTTCAGCCAGTGAAGTAATAAGGACAAGTGGTTTAAAAAGAAGAACATTTTCAAATGGTTTATGGTAATGATCTTAATATTTTTATTACTAGACAAAAAAGTAAAAATTCTTTGAGGCAAAAATTAAGCTAGCTGAGATTTCAAATGCATTGAACAAAGAAATGCCTACTATCACTTGCTCTTTAGATGTCTGAGTAATTAATTGCTTTATTTCATCTCCTTGGTAGCAAATGACTGCCAGCAATCTCTAATCATCTTTATTTACTAGGTTCTCCTCTTCACTCCCTGGTATTTCTTGCAGAAACAGACAAAGATTTAAAATTTTCTGCCAGCAACCTAGTGCAAAAAGCAGGTAAGGGCTTTTGGGGGAGAAAAGCAATGATAAAAGCATGCAGCCATCATATATGAGCAGCTTCACTGCCTTTTCCAGTGAAAGAAAGTGGGACCGTATGCAGTATGTGAGCAAAGGAGTTGGAGCGGGGGAGGCAGATACTATTTTGGTGAGTAGACAGGAGGAAAACGATTCCAGATATTTTAATGTTTGTAACAAAATCCCTTGTGTCCATTCATAACAAAGATCCATACGGGTTAAATCACACAGCAGGACTACATGAAAACACTTTATCTCTCTTGAAAGGATACTTTTAAGTGGCAAGAGAGCTTTCCTTGACTGGTGGAAGAGGCGGGGATGGGGGGTGGTGGTGGAGAGGTGCAGTTTGATGAGATAGCTCTTTCCAAGCATTGCAGCCAGTTGGCCCAGAAGCACCTTCTCAGACTCTTTTCAAGAAATATAAACCTTCCAGTTACCTGGAGCCTTTTACTTATGAAAATCATTAAGGTCTGTTAAGTTATAAAATTGCAAATACACAAGGTCTCTCAGTGGTGGCCAAAAATTTTTTGTTTGCTTGTTTTTGCCACTTGTTCTGCATCTTTTCCCTTTAGGAACTGCTTCCCATCTCTAGGAGACCTTAGTAAGGCTCTACCTTTCTTTCCTGAGTGCACATGATTCAGGGCAGCCACAGAGACTGGTTCGGAAGTCTATTCAGCATCCTTTCAGAGGCTCACATAGGTTCTCTTTCCCTGAGCTAACAAGCTAAACAGTGATGGAAGCCTAGCCTCCTTTGCCTTTGCTTGGGCATAACCTGCTTCATGGTGAAGCCAGCTCAAAGGAGATCTAAGAGATGGAGAAATCCTAATGCTGCCAACTCCTGGATCCTGAGTTCAAGGTCAAACTAGGGATAACTACTTACTAAAGCAAGTCAGATGTCCTTTCGCTTTATCTGCTTCCAGTTGGTTCTCCTCACTTGGAACTGAAAAAATTCTGGCCAAGCAATATCCAAACCCAATGAAGCAGGAGAAAAGAGGGTATTAGGGAATGAGACTTTGTTTCAAAAGGAGGGGGCTAGACAAAGTTAATATTACCTGTAAGGTTACTGAATGTAATCAGATGTTATCTGAATATAATTTGATATTTTTATTGTTTCTTGGCATATTCTGTGGTTGAGGAATGCACTTATGATTTTAATTGCTGGCAATAAGGCCAAAGTAAAAATCAGGAAAGACTGTTTTTCCATATAGAATGTACATGTGAACTAATCTGGTGATTTACCTCTGCAGAAAGAAGTTTCAGATGACTTAGAACATATTTGAAAACATTTGCTATTATAGAGTAGCTGTGTTCTCCTATTTAACCCAAAGCATTTCCCTATAGGCCACACCGTTCAAGATGACAGAAGCCTCATTCTTTTCTTCTAGATTTCACTTTAGCCTGTAACAGAGGTAACTCACAGGGCGAGGGAACCAAGAAGGAGAATGGACAAAACTAATACCCAGAGAGGGATAAGACAGGTAAGTTTTGAGAAAACTGAGCAAATTGAAATGGGTTAAGAATAAAAGAAGGGAATTGGAATGAAATACAGAAATAATGAAGGCAGACAAGAAAGATCCCACCTATGCATAACTGGTGGTCCTGAAGGAGACAACAATTATAAACAGAAAACCAGAAATAATATTCCGAGGTACTTTAGAGGTGGCTGTAGGAATCCTGGAGAAATGATAATTTTGCACAGGTCCTCTGTTTCTCATTCCCTCTTCTTCCTGGTTCCCTCCTTTGAGTTAAATTAACAACTGAAGCAGGCATGCTTTCAAGGCTGGAGAGTACACAAAGACCCTGGGTTCTTCAAAGTCTGCAGAGAAGAGAGTTAGTACAGGGCTTCTTCCTCCCTGAGATGAAAATGAGAACTTAGGTACCTGATAAGGAGAAGGCTTGCCCCTTTCCAAGGCCTGGGAAGACTCAGGATCATTTACTTGTGGATATTCAGCTGTCAGAAACCCATGTCTCCCTTCTGAGAGCCTGCAGCTGTCTTCTTTCTGAGGCTAGTTCTCCAAAAACCTGCCCCAGGCTGGTGACTAATTGCCCACAGTAGAAGCCTTACAGGCAGGTCAAATGCTATGAGGCCTTGAGCAGTTTTGCTCCCTTTTAAGCCTGGGCTCCTAGAGGCTGCTTCATGGTGCCTCAGGAGACATGTAAACAGTGTATTCTTTGATTCACAATGGCTTATAAAAGCAAAGTCAGCTGTGCCAGAAACTTCTGGGCCTCTCACCACTTGTTCCAGCCTAATACCTTACCAGCAACTCCCAAAAACATGATCTGCAGAGGAAAGAAATAAGTGCAAACCTGGCACAGGTGAAATAAGAAAACTCATCAACGATGATCCAAGAATTTGAAGAAGTAATAAAATTGACGGCTACACTGACCAAGAAAGAACACCCACATTGATTAAAAAAAATGAGGAATGTGGGTACCTGGGTGTCTCAGTAGGTTAAGCATCTGACTCTTTATTTTGGTTCAGGTCATGAACTCACAGTTTGTGAGATTGAGCCCCATGTCGGGCTGTGTGCTGAAAGTGCGGAGCCTGCTTGGGATTCTCTCTCTCTCTCTCTCTCTCTCTCTCTGCCCCACTTGCATGCTCTCTCTCTCTCAAAACAAATAAAATTCAAAAAAATCAGGAATGAAGGGGGGTATATCACTACCAACCTTAAAAAGGAAAAAAAAAGTTTATAAGGGGATGCTATGAGCAATAAACAACTGTATACCAACAAATGAGGTAAATTTGGTGAAATGGAAAAGTTCCTAGAAACACACATTTCAAGAAGAAATAGAAAATATAAAGAAACAAAGATTGACTTAGTTTAAAAACTTCTCATAAAGAAAATCCAGGTCCAGATGGTTTCATTGGTGAATTCTACCAAAATTCTTTACAAAAGAATTAAGACTCTTTACAAACTTTTCCAGAAAATGAAGAACCGATTCTCAGCTCATTCTGAGTCCAGTACTGTCTTGATACCAAAACCAGCCAAAGACATTATTAGAAAACTACAAACCAACATTTCTTACAAATACAGATGCAAAAATCCTTATCAAAATAGTAGCAAACCAAATGTGTATACATATATAATATATATTATATATATAATATGTATATATAATACATATTATATATGTAATATGTATATATAATATATATATATAAATATATATATATAAAAGATCGAAGACACTACCTATCAAAATCGCAGCTGCATTTTTTTAGATAGAAATTGACATGCTGATCCTAAAATTCATAAGGATATTCCAGGGACCCAGAATAGCCAAAACACTCTTTAAAAATTACAAAGTTGAAGGACTCCCACTTCCTCATACTTCCACAATAATGTCAGAACAACACTATTGTAATCAAAGCTGTGAGGTACTGGCACAAACATAAGACATATTGTTATGGGCTGAATTGTGTCTCCCTCCTCCTCAAATTCATAAGTTTAAGTCCCAATTCCTTCTACCTCAGAATGTGACTGATTTTGGAAATAAGGTCTTTAAATGGATTAAGTTAAAATGAGGCCATTAGGGTGGGTTGCTAATCCAATAAGACTAATGCCCTCATAAGGACATCATCCTTCTTCATCCCTGGAGGAAACACCAGGGATATGTGCACACAGAAAGAAGGCCATTTGAGGGCACAGTGGAAAGGCAGCTGTCTGCAAGTCAAGAAGAGAGGCTCAGGGGAAACTACACTATTGCTAATACTTTGGTCTTGGATTTCTAGCCTCCAGATTGTGAGGAAATTTCTGTTGTTTAAGCCACCCAGTCTGTGTATTTTGTTATGGCAACTCTAGTAAACTGATACACATACAGAGCAGTAGAGTAGAAGTGAGAGTGCAAAAGCAAATCCATGCATCTATGGTTAACAGATTTTCAAAAAAGGGACCAAGATAATTCGGCAGAATAACAACAAATGGTGTTGGGATAATGGATATCCTCATTCAAACGAATGAACTGGACCCTGACCTTACACCACATACAAAATTAACTCAAAGTGGATCATAGACCCAAATGTAAGAATTAAAATTCAAAAACTCTTAGAATGAAACATTGGAGCAAATTTTCATGACCTTCCATTTGTCAATGATTTCTCAGATAAGACACTAAAATCCCAGGTGATAAACAAGAAGGTTGAGAAGTTGGATTTCATAAAAATTAAAAATTTGTGTGCAAGGAGACTCAAGAAAGTGAAAAGGCAATCTATGCAGTCTGGGGGAAATTATTTGCAAATAATCATGTATCTGATAAGGGACATATATACAGAACATATAAACAACTCTTGCAACTCAATAAGAAGACACAAATCCAATTGTAAAACTGGGCAAGGGATTTAAGTAGACATCTCTCCAAGGATGTAAGAATGGCTAATCACATGAAAAGATGTTTATCACAATTGGTCATTAGGGAAATGCAAAATCAAAACCATATATACTACTTCACATTCACCAAATAGCTTTAAACAAAAAGGCAGATAATATCAGGTTTGGCAAGGATGCAGAGAAACCTCATATGTTGCTGGTGGGACCGTAACATGCTACACCTTCTGTGGAACACAGTTTTGTTGTGGGGAAGGTGGGGTATGGGGAGTGACTGCTAAAGGGTATATGATTTCTTTTTGGGGTGATTAAATGTGATAAAATTAGATACTGATGGCTGCATAACTCTGAAGTATGCTAAGAAGACACTGTATACTTTAAACAAGTGAATTTTATGATATGTTAATTATGTCTTTATAAACCTGTTTAAAAAAGAACCTGAAGAAGGTCAAGCTGAAGAATCTTTAATAAGATGTTCCTTCTGAAGTGTAATGAGATGAAATCAGAAAAGAAGACTAGGAAAACAGTAATGAGAACCATCAAGTAGATGCAGTTAGGGCACCCAGACTTTCTGGATCAATAGCAACAGAAAGAATTTAAAAAAAAATTTTTAATGTTTATTTTTGAAAGAGAGAGAGAGCGTGAGCAGGGAGGGGCAGAGAGAGAGGGAGACACAGAAACCAAGGCAGGTTCCAAGCTCTGAGCTGTCAGCACAGTGCCTGACATGGGGCTTACACACAAACCGTGAGATCATGACCTGAGCCAAAGTTGGACACTTAACCGACTGAGCCACCCAGGCGCCCCAACAGAAAGATTTTTTTCAATTAAAAAGTTAAAGTAAAGTGGAGGAGAGTCTACTGTTGAAATAATGATTTCTCCACTGTCACAAAGATTTTTGTTTATATTTTAGGTGATTAATGAACATCCTTATGCTATATGGTTTATGGAACACAATTTCATCCTTCCTCTGCCACCAATTTCTTTCCTCTGGGTCCTGGAAGACTTCTCACTGGTTAGTTCTCAGCCTCTTCACCTGCAGAAAGGCAGGGCTGAGTTAGGCAAACTTTCAGCTATAAAATATGATTAATATATGAAAGAATTCTAAATCATAAATCATACACACATATTGGAAGGAAAATAGAAAGCCCATCCTGAAAGTAACATGTAAAGAAATACCTGGTTCCTCATTTATTAGATGTCCATATACTGGAGCATCCTGAGTTTCCCAGAGCATCTGCTCATAAGACAATAAATTTCCTAACTTGGCTCTCTTTTTCTTTAAGTGACACAATTCTGTGACTTCTAGGACAAGTGGAGGTCTCCATTTAAAAACCACTCTAATGTTGAATGAATCTTTAACAGCAGCAAAATATCTTGAGGAAATGGGGGCTTTGGTTGTTCCTGCTGCTTCCTGGCTTCCTGTACCAGAGACATCAGACAAAGGTAGGCTTTGGGGGCTGCATAAATAGCCTTGGCCCTCAAATATTTTTGAGAGAAGGGCAAAATCAAAAATAGGTAATAAAGTCAATTGTGCATGCATTGTGATCCAGTGGTTTCAAAACTGTATCTTCCCACTCACGAGCAAGAACAAGTACCTGTTCTCTCAAAGAGATCTACCATATCAAAACATATCAACCTATACTGTGAAAATTGCCTCTGAGTTAATCATAGTGCAGTATGTATAACTCAATGCAGGATATTCACAAAAAAATGCAAAATAAGTTAACATCTACAAAAGTATAAGTATTTTATGGTATGTGATTTTAAGTTCTTCTCCCTTGCTTCACAGGCTCATTTTTCATTTCCATATACAACACTGAAGACAAGATCTACAATAAAAAATAAGGCAACACTCACCCCCACCCCCAAAATAGCCTTTCAGACACATGCAATGGATTAATAAGGAAGACACACATAACTTGCTTATTGATCTAGCCCAAACTTTGACATAGTCTCCCTTACCCTGATGTCATATCTTTACTACACTATACTGAATTGAATTTAGCTCCTACAGTTTCTTAAATATGACAACCGGGAACAATGAGATTATATACAAGAACTATACAAGGATCGTGAAACTTAATAAAATTTAGAGAAAAAAAATCTAGAAATGTGAGAGTGATTCAGGTGAGACATGTCACCTCATTGACCATGGGGTTCAGTCCACTCACTAATTTGGCTGACCAGATTTCCATGTGTACCTTCTGGAAGCTGCCCATCTGGTAGAAAAAAGAAAATCTTAACTGTAAAAGAAGAAGAAGGAGAAGAACAGCAACAATAGTTTTTTTCAGTTCATATAGTGCAGTAAGTGTGATACTTCCCCCAAAAAATATTTTCAGAAATTAAGAATTGATGTAAAGTATCTTTCTCCCTGGAGGGAATAAGAAAGTCAGATGCTCTGTCCTTTGTACATGGGGAACGCTTTCTCTTACCTGGACTTTCTCTCTCTCACCTGGACAAAAAGGTATGATGATTATTGCCTTTCTTAGTATGAAAACCATTCAAATAAGTAAAACCTATGCTCAACCAGAACTCTCACTTCTATCCACTTGTCTTAGAGCATTAAAAGACCAATTGCTACTCTAATTCCATGAAAACTTGTAAATCATAGAGGGCATATGTGACGACCCTGCTAAGAAGAGAATTTGACCAACTCGTCCCTAGTTCTCTCAGAAGATACCCTCAGAAGCTCAATACCAAAGGAAACTTCAGTCCTGGAACCTCTAAGTGCTTTCCTTGCATGTGCATGAGATGTTTTGGCAGCTCTGTGGAGCTTTCAGAAGCCTTGAACAGAGGAAATAAGGAAGAATGGCATTCCAGGGAATAAACAAGTTTGACCTCAATTGGACAAAAGGAGGCACAAAGCCTGGAGAAGGAAGAAACAGAATAGGTAAAACAGAACACACCCTGTAACACCAGGGGAAAGTAGCAACCTTATAAATACAAACATGTTGGACAGCAAACGTACCAGTGCTGTGCGTGAGAAAGTGATTCAAGGAAGAGAGAAAGCCCTGCACATCGGGTGAGAATCACATGCATCAGGGAAGGAAGAAAGCGCAGAGGGGAACCTGCTGCCTACTTATGTGCCCGCCCAGCTGGCTTGGCCTCAGTGCTGCATCCAGCAACCAGGAAGCCACCGTGGGAAAGCCAGCCCTAAATGCACAAGAGGCCAAGGAGCTCGGTTTCCTGAAGGATCCCTGCCTCCTGAAGCTGGCAACAACATCCCTTCATCTGGCTGGATAAAGCAGGGCATCTTTCTTTCACGAGAAACAAGAGGTGTTTGTTTTTTTTTAATTCAGATTTTATTAATCCCACAGGTTTGAGAGAGGTGGCATGGGAAAAGCAAATGTTAGCTAATTAACTGCTTCTTAGGATCCAATCAGTCATTAAAAATGTGCTTATGAAATTTTCTTGAGCTGTTCAGTTGTTTGTAATTATCCAAGTGGTTCATACTACTCATGCATGTTTTCTTTTCCTTTCACATGCACCTCTAAGCAAATTACCTAATTCAGTGTGGTTATTACTTTGGACCTTTAAAAACTGTGTATTTAGAAATTTCACACAATGATTAATGTGGATATATCTGTTATGCTTATGGCTAATCCTTTGTGTCCAGGTGTGATTATTAGGTGCAAATTACAGAAATCTGGCCCAACTTATTGCCACTTAATATCAACATCCATTCCCATGTTCACTTGATTAATCTTATTCCAGGGCAGTATTTTTTAAATTTATAAATAAATTATACAACCAAAATAACAAGTGACTGGTTTAAGAGTTGACATGTGCCCCAGTTCTGGCCGGTGAGATGTGAGGAATATTTTGGTAGTGTGTGTGTGTGGGGTGGGGGTGAGGGGGTGGGGGGGAGTCTGAGAAATGTCTACTTGCTCTCAAAAAGAGGTTCACAGGAAAAAAATCCTCTTCTACACATTTTACATCTGTGTGTAATGCCTCAAGCAGTGGCAATCATCTTGTGACCATGAGTAGAGCTAAGCCAACACATCAAAATATTGAAACTGGCAGAATGAAGAGCTGGAAAGAATCTGAATCCCGGATGACTTCTCTAGGCTGCTGAACCAACTAACTCTGGAGCAGCCCACCTCTGAACTTGTTATTTGAGATAATTTACTTCCTTTGGCATTGAAGCTTTTGTGAGTTGGGCTTTATATCACTTGTAGCCCAAAGCATCCCAACTGATTTCTGTGGATGAGAGAATCCCAACAAAGGGAATATATCAGTTGGTTGTTCAGATTTCGCCTAGTGAAGCCAAGGCTCCCAGTCACTAGCCATGTGCCAACCCCTCCACCTAGCTCTGAGATCTATAGACATTTGAACATCAGCTTGAAGCACTGCTGAAGGTAGTGGTACAAGCCCACAAGTTGGCTGTCGGCCTCCCTCTCTGTGCAAAAAGACATTTAGATGTTATCTGGGAACAGGGAGGATCTATGGTTTGCCCAGATATTTACAGTCTGTAAGTTGGAAAGGCAGAATTTGCTTGGAAGTACTGAAGATGCATCCTCATTTTCAGGAACTTCACCCTAGCCTGAGTGATTCCCATCCTCAGCCAGTGGTTCCCTGTGAGTACCTACTGAGGAGTTTACTCCGGCCATACACTAGAACAAGGGGATACTGCAAACTCCCCACAGCTCTTACTTTCCAGCAAAGTCATCATTTCTCTATCCACCTGATGGACTTGGAATTTTAGCTTCTCCAGGCCATCCTGCAGGGGACTGAGTCTTTCGTTCACTGCCACTTGGCCTATAAGCTGGTCCCTGACCCCTAAGACCTTACTCTATGCTACAAACTTGGTCCCCAGTTTTCTTGGAAAGAGAAGACAGGAAGTTATAACCTGAGGCTCTGGAGGTTTTCAGGAGTTCCAGTGTGTCCTTGCAGCACCCCCAAGTGACTCATGCAGCACCCCCAAGTGACTCATGCAGCACCCCCAAGTCTAGCCCTATTTCCTGCCTAGAAGCGTTCCTAATATGATGACCAGGGTACAGTTGAGCTCTGACAGCCCCAGGCTGGCCAGCTAGCCACATGTTCTCCTATATCCTGTGGCTACTGATGATGCGTAACATGTGCCCACAGGCTGACTCACAGTTGCACCCCATGGCTGGCCTATGGTAGAGGTGCATGCTCAGCACAGGAAGCCCAAATCAGTAAAACTCTATAGGCCAAAGGTCAGGTAGTATGGAGAAAGGCTGCATCTTCTGGAAGAGCTCAGAGTGAGAAACTGCCATTCCAAGCCACAGTGGAATGATCCAGGGGGTCTTCTGAGCAGAGAGGGAGCCTGTAAGGCTTGCCTGAGGTGTCACTCCACTGTCCTGTTGAAAGACAAGTTGCAGGGTACCTGGGTGGCTCAGTGGGTTAAGGATACGACTTTGGCTCAGGTCATGATCTCGTTGTTCATGGGTTTGGGCCCCCCATCAGGCTCTGTGCTGGCAGCTCAGAGCCTGGAGCCTGCTTCAGATTCTGTGTCTCCCTCTCTCTCTGTCTCTCCCCTGCTCACGCTCTTTCTTTGGTCTCTCAACAATAAATGTTTACAAAAAAAAAAAAAAAAAAAAAAGGTTGCAAGGTGGGCCTGAAGATAAGCTAACCCTATTTGATTCTGAAAACAGACACTATCCCTTTCCTCCTCCTTCCCCCTGCCATATCTAAAGCAAGACAATGTAGTTTGCCAGGCCCAGTTACCCCTTCCCCACAGAGGGAAAATACTTCCGCTATCTGCTTCCATCTCTTCCTATTTACCATGGCCTTAAGGGGATCCTGTCATGGCCACCTGCTGAGCCCAAACCAGCACTGGGGAAACTCCAAGCAAAATGATCAGGCAAAGTAAACTCATACATACACCTAAGTACAGTGGTTTTAAGGAAGGAGACAGCCAAATTCCAGAACAGATGGCTACTATGGAGCGCAACCAATAGAAGAAACAGAATAAGACTATCAAAAACATAATGAGGACACACAAGGAGATATTATTAGAGCACAATAAGATACTTCTGGAACAGAGTAATTCTTGATTTTTAAATGTAAAATTCTAGTAGAGGTACTGTAAAAGAGAATGGTCCCTGCTGAAAGCCAGATTACTATTTTAGAAGGCTCAAATGAAAGATACACGACAAAAGTTAATGAAATAAAAATAATAAGTGAAATATCAAGATATGAAGGGCAGAAACAGAAGGCATAATACGTAAATCACAGAAGTTGGGGGAGAAAACAAAACATATGACAGAGAGTGAGCAAAGAAACTATATCAAAGGAAAAACAACTCAAGGCTTTGGATTTGATAGGGTTCTGAAAAGGAAGAATTTAGATCCATCCTGCTAAAATTTCAAGAACAATCCTATCAGCTTCCAGAGAAAACGAGTAAGTTGTTTCTAGAAACAATCAGTTTAACATCACATTTTTCACTTGTAACCCAAAAATTCTCAGCCCAGGCAACATATTATTATGTGAGTACCAAGGAGCAGATTATGGGAGGTGCACAGTGGGAAGCAGTGGTCTCAGGTGTCCTCTCTGAGAACACTCCAGTATAGTCTTGCCAAAGAACCAAATCAAACAAGCACCCATGGGAGGTGAAGACAGAGTTTAGTAAGCAATAGTGAGAACAAATCTTGTAATACTTATTTTAAAATCTTAATGGACAATGATAATGTGAATGTAAATTGTACTACAGTTGCTCATAAGGATTCTTGAAATAGAAGAAGGAAGATTTTGGTAAGAACCCGGACCCAAACGATCTCTGAATACCCCAGGAAAAAGGAGAAGAGTGGGGAGATGGAACAGAAAGAAAAATGACTCTAAGAGTCTTCTCCAGGTGGGGTGAGGTCAAGAGGGTACTGAAAATATTTTAGTGTGAGAGTGTGCTGTTTATTAAGCTATGACCTCTCAGTTCCAAATCCACTGCTCTCTATTTTTTTTAAATTTTTTATTAGTTTTGTTTATTTTTGAGAAGCAGAGAGAGACAGAGCGCATGTTGGGGAGGGGCAGAGAGAGAGAGAGAGACACAGAATCTGAAGCAGGCTCCAGGCTCTGAGCTGTCAGCACAGAGCCCGATGTGGGGCCAGAACTCACGAACCGTGGGATCATGACCTAAGCTGAAGTTGGACGCTCAACCAACTGAGCCACCCAGGCGCCCCTCCACTGCTCTCTAATACTGGGGTTGGATCTCTGTAAGCTATGTTTTTCTTCTGTTAGGTGGTTTCATGTTGCAGTCTTCTAACAGGGGCCAATGGAGTAGCCTGAAAAGTGGGGTAAGGTGTAGGACTTCTTCTTCCTGTTTGCTTGTTCTTCCTGCCAGTAAGGTCCTAGCAATACCTCTGCCCTGACAGCAGCAATTGGTTCCAACTTCTTTCAACACTCCCAGAAACAGCTTTCTTGTGCTCTCACACAGGTATGAACAACAGCAAGGGATGTCCCTATATATATTAGAAGGATAACAGAATATTAATTACAATGTTTGCCAATACATTTGAAAACAGATGAAATGGGCAAATTCCTAGAAAAACATAACCAAATAAAACGTATACAAGACACTGACAAGGACATTTTGAAAAGTGTGGATAAAAGGCCAGTCTCCCTCACAAACACATAATCAAAAGCCCTGAACAAAACATTGACAAAATCAAGAGATTCAGCATGAGAAAGCAGAGTTCAATCTAGGAAAGCGAACATTCAAAAATCAATCAAGGTGATTCGTGATTCACTATATTACAGAATAAAGAACTTTCCTATGGTCATCTCAAAAAAGAAAGAAAAGTCATAGGAGAAAATTCAGTATCTACTCATGATCTTAAAAAAAACAGGGGTAACTTGGTGGCTCAGTTGGTTAAGTGAATGACTTCAGCTCAGGTCATGATCTCATAGTTTGTGAGTTCGAGCCCTGCATGGGGCTCTGTCCTGACAACTCAGAGCCCAGAGCCTGCTTCAGATTCTGTGTCTCCCTCTCTTTACCCCTCACCCTCCCCTGCTCATGCTCTGTTTCTCTGTCTCAAAAATAAATAAACATTAAAAAAAATTTTTTTAAATACTAACAAAATAAGAAACTTAACAATCTTGAAATAGAAGGGGACTTAACTGATCACTACAATATGCACTAAACATCACTCTTTATTGTGAAATGTTGAAAATGTTTCCTCTGAGATAAGGAATAAAAATTATGAAGACTGGGGTGTCTGGGTGGCTCAGTTCATTAAGCAGCCGACTTTGGCTCAGGTCATGATCTGGCAGTCTGTGAGTTCAAGCCCTGCGTCCAGCTCTGTGCTGACAGCTTGAAGCCTGGAGCCTGCTTCTGTTTCTGTGTCTCCCTCTCTCTCTGCCCCTTCCCCATTCACTCTCTGTCTCTCTCTGCCTTTCAAAAATGAATAAATGCTAAAATTTTTTTTTTAATTATGAAGATTGGAAAGAAAATTGTCTTTTCTTTTTCTAATGACATGATTCTATATGTAGAAAATTGAAAAGAATGTACAGATCAGCCATTAGAACTAGTAAGTTATCAAAGTAGTTGGGTATAAGGTCAATACGCATCAATCAGTTTCATTTCCATTTTTCAATGGCAAACAAAATGGAATAAAAACTATATGCCACATGTGATACATTTTCCCAGAGATGGATCCCACATGTGCTTTTGTACTGTAATGTGAGTGGCTGCTTCTCCCATCAAGAGGTGGGGAAAATCGTTTCAACCCTTCATGTGTGGACTGACTTCATGGCTTGCCCTGAACAACAGAGTGTGGCAGAAGTTACATCATGTGGATTTTGGAGCCCAGGACTGAAGAGGCCTGTATCTTCTGCTTTTGACCTCTTGGGACACTCCCGTTCACAGAGCTCTCTTTGTCATGGACAGATGCCCCACCTAGATTACTGAATGATGACAGGAGAGGCCCAACTTCAGTGGCATCAAAGTTCCAAATACATATAAGTGAGGCCATTGGGACCATCGGGCATCTTCCAGCCATAATTTGAACACCATCACAGGAGGGACTCCAGGCAAGACAAGCAGACGTAATACCCATAGAACCATCAGGGATAATAAACTATAGATATCTAAGCCGTGATATTTTGAGGTGGCTTGTGGCATAGCAATAGATAACTGAACACTACGCACAACATCGCCAAAATTAAATAAATAAATAAATAAATAAATAAATAAATAAATAAATAAAAGACAGGATTTATAGCTCTTGAAAGCTATGCAATGTCTCTACTCAGAAAATCATAAAACAAAATATTGAGAGAAATTAAAGATGATCTAAATAAATGCTCATAGGATGGAAAACACACTATGGTAAAGATGTCACTGTCTTTATATTGATTTACAGATCCACTATAACCCATCAAAAATTCTAGCAGAGTTTCTTTGTAGAATTTGACAAGCTGACTACAAAATTTATACAAGAATGCAAAGGACATGAATAACCAAACAACACTGAACAAAAAAAGTGCTTACTTTATTGGATACCAAGATTTACTTATAAAGTTTCAGTTACTAAGACAATGTATGGTATGGACAAATAGACCAAAAGATCAGAGAATCCAGGAGGTGACCCATGGATATAAGAACACTTCCACATCACAAAGATGATATTTCATAGCAGTGAGGAAAAGGGCTGTCTTTTGAATAAATGGACCTAGATCAACTGGATATTCATATGGAAAAATGAAACTATATTTTTTGATTATAAAAAAAATCAAATCAACTCTCAGTAAATTATAGTTTCCAATGCAAAAGGAAAAGTAATAAACTATTTAAAGATAACACAAGACAAAAATCTTTTTAACCTTGAGGTAGGAAATCTTTATTTCAATCAAGACACCAAAAAGATCATTGTGAGATGAAAACGCAAGCCCCTGAATGCAAGAAGATAATCCATATATGTGTGTATATAGACACAGCTGACAAATTACAAATAACTGAACAAAGGGCTTATCTCCAGCATATATAAAGAGCTCTTTAAAACAAATAAGTACATACAACACAATGGAAAATGGGCAAGAGCTTTTATAGGTACTTCACAAACGAGGGGATCCAAATGTCAAATAAACATGTGAAAAGGCATTCAGCGTAATTAATAATCAAGGAGATGCAGAATAAAACTATAGTGAGTTACCATGACTCACCCACCATATGGCTCAAAGGAAAATAAATGGCAATACCAAGTATTGGTTATAATGGAGATAATGTAAATGGAACAACCACTTTAGAAAATTATTTGGCATTATCTACTAAAATTGAATCCATGCACCCAGAATTTCACTCCTAAGTGGTGCACAAAATGATATGTAAGTCAGTGTTCATAGCAGCATTATTTGCAATAGTCACCAAATTGAAATAATCCAACTGTCCATCCACAATAAAATACATAAATAAAATACGGGACATACACACAATGGAATACAACACAGCAGGGAGAATTAATGCACCACATCTAAATGCAACATGAATTAATCTCATTCCTTCTTCATTGCTTTTGTGGATTCTGCCCTGCCCTGCCAAGACAAAGATACCAGAGGGACCCTCTTAAAAGCCCCTCCTCTCCTCACCATTACAGTGGTCCTAGCCTTACTTGGAGTAAAAAGGCAAAGTCCTTTAAATCATCCACCAGCCTCCACACAAGGTAGCCCCTGGTGTGCCTCTAACTTTCCCTTCACACACTCCCCTCCAGCCACATCTCTCCTTGCTGTCCCTGGAGTGTGCCAAGTATGCCCACATGTGGAGGCCTCTACACTGGCTAGTCCCTCTGCCAGGGAAATTCTCCCCACCCCCCCTCACTTCCTTAGGTCTCCAGCAACAGAAGAGCACCTCTCATCACTCTATTAAATAGCTCCCCAGTCCTCACACTCCCTATCTGCTTCCTGGTTTTCCTTTTTCACTCTAACACCTGCATGTGACATAGGATTTATCTATGTTTTTCCATCTCCCCTACCTAAAATAAAGCTTCATGAGAATGGGAATTTTGTCTATTTTTTTCATCACTATATCGTCAGCATCCAGAACATTTCCTGGCACACAGAAGGTGCTCAATAAAATCCTGTTTAAGAGCGACCACATAAAAGGTCCTAAAATGACTGATGCTCTCTATCCTTAGGAGGAGCTTATCTACCAGTGCAGGCCTCACTGGGGGTCCCCTACCTCTCTGAACCTGTGACTTTTTCTCCCCTTGGACAGTGGATTTCTATGGAAGGGAAGTCTCGTGCTGCAGCCTGAGGATGGTTCAGACCATCAGTCAGCACTCTGGGAGTTGCAAAGAGGGAGGCTGAGATGGCAGATGGAGATGCAGCCTCACCCTTCTCCAGACCCTCACTTAATACCAAGCAGTTCAATGTCCATTTAAAATGTCAAGCTAAAAGAACAAAAGGAAATGTTATTGCTATCTTTTTAAAACTACACAGAGTGAAGCCCCATGAGAGCTTAGAAACTGTCTACCACCTAAACAGTGGGACACAATCTAAGCTCCCATCTCATGTTTTTCTGATTTTCTACTACCAGACACTGCCTTGAGTGCTATATTTTATATCCCATTTTCCCACCTTCAATAAAATTCACCTGTATCACTCAAAGGATACCTAGCTGAGGCCTGATTGTAATTTTTGCCAATACTTTCAGGACCTTAACAAGTTATTTCACCAATATATGAATACCAACCATCACAGGCTTTGGTTCCATAATTTCATATATGAATTTTAATAGGATTAGGTCACAAAACACAAAAATGTACAATAATATAATGGGGAGATATATTTTGGGATTGGAAAATACAGAGGTTCACCACTGCATATCTTGGTTTAAAAAGGAACAGAGCAGGGGAGGATAATGCTTCTTTCATTTCTCACTTCTTTTCTAGTCTTAGGTATTTTCTAGAATATGTGATTCTAAAAAATGCCGATGCAGGTCAAATAAATTTGCCATGGAAAACAAGATAAAAAGCAAAGCTTCCTGCTTCTCAATACTACTTAGTATTAAAATACAGTGATGACCCTCTCTCTTCTGCAGCAATGCACACAGAATCTGTTTGACAGACCCTGTGTCAATGATGCTGTCACAGAAACACACCAGCGGGATGGATCTGTATGATTCACAGCATGACAGCCATTGCTTATCATGACATCCTGTCTGGATTAAAATCCTCCTGGGGGGCAAACATTATTGCAGAGGACAGAACGCGGAGGTGGGCATATGTACTAGGTACGTAGGTTTGGGTTGTGATAGAAATCCATCTCTCTGTCCTTGGCTTTGCTCTCTCCCTGGAGCACAGCTTTTGTCACACACAGGGAGCACAAAAGTAGGTGGCACTGAGCAGCACATTTCAAACTCTGCCAATGGAGACACACTGACTGTGGGACACCCTGATTTAAGTCCAGATATCCTGAGGAGCAGAACTCTTTAGCCTACTGTGCGCTAGTTGCTATATCCAAATCAATACACTCATCTTGTCCTCACAGGGGGCTTTGCAGCAACTGCAAAACAGCAAAGAGGTGCTGGGCCTATGATCCTACTGTTCCTTGTAGCCTGACCTCCACTCCTCACCCCCCTCATGTGGTCACCAGGGAGTCCTGCAGCCTAAGGCCGGCAGCAAAAGCCTCTAACCTATAGGCCAGGTGCCCAGAGCAAAGAGGACATACTGAATCACATCAGAATGAGAGCTCTCTGGTGGGACAGTCCACCCAAGGAAACCAGAGCTCAGAGCCTAGGAAGTGAGGATGGAAGACCAGGAATGAAGAAACAGGTGGAATCAGGAAGGGCAAAGCAAGGCTGGCAAATCCTGGAAACACGTTATCGCCAGGGTTCTGGAAGTTCAACGCATGTGGAATGTAGGAGCAGAGCCTAACATTTAGAGGCTAGCGCCAAGAATGAACCAACTCTGCCTTCAGCCACACCCCCACCCTGCTAGTAAACTATAAGTACACTGAGGTGGCGGGGGTGGGGGTAGGGTGGGGGGAGTGGGACGGAAGCCCAGGCACGTAACTGCACCTGTCCTGCTGCAGCTATACAGGTCAGTGGTGGGGAAGGCTTGGTGAGGAAATGAGAAGAACATGTGCCTCTTCTGACATATAGACCAAGTTCGCAGTACCTTAAAGGTTTGGTTGACAAATATGGAGACTTTCACAGAACATTTCCTAGACGCAGATCCAGTCACTGTTATTTATTACCCGGGAAACTGAACAAGCACATATAAAAGATAAGGGCCAGATCTCAGTAATAAAAGTTCCATAAGTACAAAATTATATTAAAATAATATATTTATTTTAATTATAATTATATGTGACTTTTAAATATATAATATATATACACTTTTTATATATAATTATATAATGTGAGTTTTTGAAGAGTTCCAGTGAAGTGATTGATGTAAAACATCATGCTTTTTTTCCCCCAAGGAGACTGAATGTGTCTTATTTACAATTACTCAGAAAACAACAAAAGTGGCAGGTCCTTCCTGTTCTTGGGGCACAGGTCACAGTTGGCTGAGGGATGATTTCTCATCTGTGGGAGAGGAAGTCCTTAGCAATGCTGCAGCCAGCCTTCCTGCAGCTCTGGACCTAGAAGCTCCTCCACTAGAAGTGGAGGAATGCATGATCCCCGCCACGTTGGAGGGGGTGGTGCACTGGCCCCCCAGGCACTGAGAACCAAACTACCAGAAGGGAAAGAAGAGGGACAAGATGACAAGGCCAGTACATGAAGATCCTCAGATTTAGATCTCATTCCCAAAACACTGGAAAACCAAGAACAGTCCAGCCTCTACCTTGCCTGAAATGTCAGATCCTCAGAGTGCTGAACTGGAGTCTCACAAGGACAACAGGGAGCAAGGGCTGCTGGGACGGCACAGGGAAAAGTTGCATGGCCCCATGGAGAGCTGCATTCCCCAGGACTGGGAAGAGGTCAGGGGGGTAAGGTCCCCCTGAAGTGGCAGAAGCCTGCAACCCTCTCTCACCCGGTATCCTTGGAAGGTGCTGAGTACAAGGGTAAAGAATTGGACCACCTAGGGCCATAGCCCTGAGAGAGGAGAGGGGCTCCCTGCAGCCCACCCAGAGCCACTTAGGCAGCAGTGGAACAGCTAGCAGCCACGGCATCTCCAGGTGGGAGAAACAAAGGCTGATGGGGAGGTCCACTGTGCAGGAAGAGGTACAGAACCAGAAATCACCTGAGTTTAAAAAATGTAAGAAGAGACATATATCCAAAGGAAACAAAGCCACTATCTTGAAAAGATATCTGCCCTCCTGCACTCACTGCAGTTTATATATTTATATTTTCTAAATATATTTTCTTAATATCTAAATAAATATAGAATATTTATATATTCTAAATAGCCAAGATAAGTGAACCTAAGTGCCCACTGAGGAATGAATGGATAAAGAAATTGCACATGTATGAATGTATATGTAATATACATATGTATATATAGTGGAATATTATTCAGGTATAAAAAAGGAGGAAACTCTGCCATTTGGAACAACAGGGACAGACCCCTAGAGTATTATGCTAAGTAAGTCAGAAAAAGACAACTCTTTGTAGAATCTAAAAAAAACCCCACAAATATATGTGGAATCTAAAAAGTACAAATTCATACATATGGAGAACATATTGATGGTTATCAGAGGTGGGCAAAATGGGTAAAGGTGGTCAAAAGGTACAAACTTCCAATTATAAGAGAAGTCCCAGAGATGTAACGTACAGCATGGTGACTCTAGTTAACAATACGGTGATGTATATTTGCAATTTGCTAAGAGAGTAAATCTTAAAAGTTCTCATCATAAGAAAAAAATAGTTTTAATGGTGTGAGGTGATGGATGTTAACTAAACTGTGGTAATTGTCTTGTGATAATATACATACGTCAAATCATCACGCTGTACACCTGGGAATAACACAATGTTATAGGTCAATTATATCTCAATAAAATTGGAGGAAGTTGTTTTTTAATTAACAACTGCATTATTTCTTTGATGACTGTAATGGTGTAATCTGTACTCAATGCAAGAGGTTTTGAATAAGGAAATATCATGAGAAGAATATATATCTCTCAAATATGAAGGATACACTGTTTCTTCTATAGCAACAAATGGGCCAACGAATGGGTCTAAAGCTAGAGCTCCTTCTGTTTTTTTTTGCAACAGTAATCTGGTTTTATTAAAATTATACTTCAAAATTTGTGTCCCTAATGTATGTAATTATACTTAGAAAACAAAATGCAGATATATATTGTTTGTTCCAGGTTGTATATAATCATTTTTCTAAGTGATATCATGATTCATATTCTCTAATTTCCCTGACTCGATCACCATGCTAAGAAATCATAACTTTCTTAAAAGGAATTTACATACAAAGCATAAAATTCATCTCTTCTCTGTGCTCTGTCCAGTGATCCCTGCCTCTGTTCTGCCCATTCTCACTTTTTACTTTTATGATTACTTAACATTTTTTTTCTAAAAAGGGTAGTTCATTTTTTTAATTAATTCTAACTTTATTAATTCAACTCTCATTTTAAAGCTACGTTCACTTAGACATATTTTCTTAATTTAAGAATGCCCAAGATCCACCTGAAAAAACTCTCTAAGACTCTAGAGTCAAAATAAAAACTGTTTTGATCATACATTACACATTTCTGTAAATTTGATGGCACTGACCAAAAAAAAAAAAAAAAAAGAAACAAGCATAACTTGTTCAGAGTGTATAATACAAATCTAAAAAGTGAAATAAATGCACCCAGCTATGAACTAAAGGTGCAGCGATAATACTAAAACATATAATGTTAAAAAATGGATCCTTCTGTCTCCTTTTCAGTGGCTTCCCCCCCAGGACTGAGAAGGAAATATCAGGTGCCAAAGGCTCATATTCCAAGGGGTGGACAAGACTGTGCAGCCCCTGGGAAGAGGGCTGGGTGGGTTAGGAAATCCCTCAGAGGCTTAGGGTGGAGTGGGGACAAGATGGGTCTAAGTAGAAGCAAGTCCCCCCTTCTCCCTCTCTCCCCACCAAGTCTGGTCAGACTGGTGTGCTCCTCCCTGGGGTAACCCAGAATCAGGTCAGCTGGGGTCACTGAGCTCAGCCTCAGCTCCTAAAACACATCCAGGATCCTCAGCAGACAATTGATGCACCATAAGAAGCAACTTCTATCATGGTGCCAGACTTTCATAATTATGGAATTTGGAAACAAATGATGTGTAATTGACTTGAAGGATAAATGATATGTAAACAAATAAACATAAATATAGGAAACATTCCAAAACAGAGTGTTCCAGAATAGAAAAGACTTACAAGTTGCTCAAAGATTCCAAAACCTTTCTTCTTTCTTGTAGGAAACACCCTACTTGCAGCAACTCCCTTTTCCCATTTTCTGTGAAAGGCGTTAAAGTGGTTGGCAGGAAAAAAATGGGATATAATTATTTTTGGCAAGCAGGATAAGGTTATAAATATGCCCATTATTAAGCTATTGTGAGAGTTCTTCATTAATTTTTCATTCATTTGGAAATCTAATATAAAGTAGTGTGGCTGCTGATGGACTTAAACTTTATCAAGTTCCAGTAGAATTAATTCTTATCTGCCGTCAGTGTAAGTTAGCTGCACAGGCCCGTTAAAACACTGAAGTCTGCACTTCTCTGAGCCAGCATCACCCTACTTAAAAAAAAAGTCAGTAAATGGGGACCTTACATTTCACATCCTATGATGAAAAGATAGATGAAAAGGTAATCATGATAAATGAAATCGTTTTTGTGGGTCTTGGTAATCATATACATTTCTTAAAATGACTTTCTTTAATTTTCCAAAAAACATATTTGTGTTTCATTCTCCTCATGGGATTTTACTAGAAAAGGAGCCTCCAGAAAATGCTGTATTACATCAGATATTTGTAGTGAGGATGAACAATGAAAACATGCTACAAACTGAGCAAACATCAAAAGTGAAAAAGCACAGAGAAAATGGACATCGGTTTATAGCTTAACTACACAAAGTTGGACAAAGATCCCAGGGCTTCAAAAGTCCTGCTTTCCTGGACAACTCCAGGGAGCTATAATTTAATTGATAACCATGGAGTCAAGGGCAACATCCGGAGCCACAGACTCAGACATAAAACTTGGTATAAAAATTTTAAAACTTTGCCCATATGCTAATAGCCTGTCAATCTACTATGAATTAGAATAAAATTACAGAAGAGCAGACAGTATAGGGAACAGAGCACTCTGATGACCTGAAATTTTTGTTGAAGAATACCTTAAGGACACAAGTAAAAGTTTTCAGCCTTAGCAAATAGAAAATACTGAGTGCCAACTAATGTTTATTTGATGCATCAAGACCTCTCCGTACTTCAAGGAAGTCCCTAAAGATTAGCAATGCTTTTCATGAATTTTGTTAAATGAAATTACCTTTATTTTTTTATTTTATAGCAATTATTATTTTAGCAATGAGCACTGCAAAGAAAAACTCCTTTGCCACCAAGAAAACCCCTTCTGATGTTTTGAAGCAAAAATATGAATAGCATGGTTAGAAAATTCAAACTGTGAAGAGAAAGACTAAATGAGAAGGTAAGATCTCCAGTATCACCTGAATTCCAGTCTTGATACTTCCATTGGTATCTTTTGACTCCTTCCAGAAAACATCGCCAATTTTATGTCTATACATATTTCCTTTGATTTTTCCCCTTCATTTTAGAGTCACGTTTATTAAAAATTTTAAAGGAATTTTGGATCTATATCCAAGATAGATATGGCCCTATAATTTCCCTTTATCATAAGGCCCTTGTTAGCTTTGGTACTAAAGTTATGCTGCCGTCATAAATGCAATGGGAGGGGCATGTGGGTGGCTCAGCTGGTTAAGCATCAGACTCTTGATTTCAGCTCAAGTCATGATCTCGTGGTTTGTGAGTTCGAATCCCATGTTGGGCTCCATGCTGACCCTGCTTATGTTCTCTCACTCCCTCTCTCCCACCCCTTCCTTTGCCTCCCCTCTCTTTCTCTCTCAAAAAAAGTAAATAATAAGACATAAAATAAAATAAAATGAAATAAAATAAAATAAAATAAAATAAAATAAAATAAAATAAAAACAATGGAAAATAATCCCTCTTTTTCTATTCTCTGGAAGAATTCATGTACAATGTACACAATTTCATCCTTAAGTGTTTAGTAGAATTTGCCAGTGAAGTCCTCTAGGCCTGAGGTATTTAATTATGGGGAAGGAATTTAATTATGAATTCAATTTCTTTAACCGTTAATTCAAATTTTTTATTTCTTCTTGTGTCAGTTTTGGTAGCTTGTGTTTTTCTATGCATTCCTCATCTTATGTAAATTTTCAAATGCATTGTCATGAATTTGTTGACAATATCTTTCATTGTCTTTGTAATGTCTGCAGGATCTTAAGTGATATTTCCTTTTCATTTCTGATATTAGTAATTTATCCCTTTGGTTTGGTTTCTTCAACAGTCTTGCCATGGATTTATCAATTTTACGAGTTAGCAACAAACCTTCTTTGGCCTTTATTCATCCTTTTTATTGTATGTTGAAATTTTATTTGGTTACTTTCTGTACTTATCTTTACTCTTTATTATTTCTTCCTTATTAAATTTCCATTTAATTTTAAGTTCTTTTCCTAAATTCTTGAGAGGAATAGGTCATTAATTTTCAGCTTTGTTTCTTCTCTCATATATACTTCCAAGGCTATAAATTCCCTCTAAACACAGCATTACTTGTATCTCATTAGTTTTGATATGATCATTCAGTTCAAAATATTTTCTAATATTGATTATTATTTCTTCTTTGATCCATAGGCTATTTAGAAGTATAGTACTTAATTTCCAAGCATACACAGCTTTCTTTCTTTTTTTTTTTTTTCAACGTTTATTTATTTTTGGGACAGAGAGAGACAGAGCATGAACGGGGGAGGGGCAGAGAGAGAGGGAGACACAGAATCGGAAACAGGCTCCACGCTCTGAGCCATCAGCCCAGAGCCTGACGCGGGGATCGAACTCCCGGACCGCGAGATCGTGACCTGGCTGAAGTCAGACGCTTAACCAACTGCGCCACCCAGGCGCCCCAAGCTTTCCTTTTTTTAATGTTTATTTATTTTTGAGAAAGAGAGAGATAGAGTATGATGGGGAGGGACAGACAGACAGGGAGACACAGAATCTGAAGCAGATTCCAGGCTCCAAGCTGTCAGCACAGAGCCCAACACAGGGCTCGAACCCACGAACTGCAAGATCATGACCGAAGCCAAAGTCGGACACCCAACTGAGTCACCCAGGTGCCCCATATACACAGCTTTCCTAGTTAGCTTTTGGTTATGTAGTTCTAGCTCAATTATACTGTTCTCAGAGACCACACTCTCTTCTGTTTCAAACCTTTGACATTTGGTGAAGCTTGCTTTATCGCCCTGCATATGGCCAATTTTTATAAATGTTCTAGGAACCATGTGCATTCTGCTGCTGCATTCTTTTATTGTTTCAACACTAAATGTGCATCCCAAGACACTGAAGTTTCATCTGTTCATTTTAAAAATTGTTATGACTTTTTGTCTCTTTTACTCTCAATCCTTCCCTCTTCCTTATACTTTATCTGTTGAAGGACCTCAGGAATTTCATCTGTAGTCTCTTGTATGGATTCACTGATTGTCTACTTTTGGTGCAGTTCAAAATGTGTATTTCTCAGATGAATTTCTTATAAATAAGCAATAACAACAACAAAAAATAAGCGACAGGATTTAGAGGCCTGATTGGACTCAGGTTCTTTCTCTTTGGTAAGATGACAGGTCATACTGTATTCAATCACAAGAAATCTTGTCAAATTTGGCTGCCAATGCCCAGATTCATTAATATACTGGAGGTTGCAAAGTAATGATACTCTAATTATATTATTTCTTCCTCATTTATTAGTCTGAATTCTTTCATATGGAGATGGAACTATTTATCTACTGTGATTAAATCTTTCTCTTTATTTAGTCTTCAAGAGAATAAATTGGTTCTCTAGCATCATCTAGGAGTAGAAATCCACTTTTTGTAAAGATCATTATGAACTCATAGATCAAAATACATTTAATATGTTGCACTCCTCTGCAATTTTATTCCTTTTGATGAACATATTGTCCCAATTTTGGCCAGTAAAAGCTTTCCAACTGTCTTTTGTCAATGTCTCAGGTCATTTTGGTTGTTTGAAATTTGTTCTCTAATGAATTCATCTAGTAAGTTTTGATTGTATGCTGGAAATTGTGGATATGATACTGTTAGAATCTGGATTTTAGTTTCTTCCTTCAGAGAGTGAATTTAATTCTAGCAAGTAGTTGATTTAATGGTGGATAAGCTCAATCCTTTTGAGCGTCTTTTTAAGATTTATTATGATGGGTCTAGAGCAGGGATTGGCAAACTTTTCGTCTACAGTAAATATTTTACATGTTGTGGGTCATGTATTTTCTCTGTTGAATATTTTTTCATTATTATTTTAAAAAATATAACACTTTAAAAATGTAAAAATAATTCTTAGCTCATGGGTTGAACAACAGGCAAACATACTATATTTGGCCCATGAACCATAGATTGCCAAACCACGGTCTAGAGTAATCCTTACTCTAGAGCTAAGGTAGATCTACTCTGAAGCCATGATCTTTGTGGGCTGTGAGCTCAGTGCTCAGGCTGTTCAGTGATGTCTGCTCATGGTTGGAACTCCTTGCCTTATTGTGCAACTTCTGGAATCTGTTCGGCTCATTGCCCTCTAGCAGTTCTTCTCTGTCAGGCCCTGCAGAATCTCACCCTGCATATGTACAGCTAAATTATTTGGCTAAATAACTGGGGACTCTTATGAAGACTTCGGGAGCTCCTTCTATGTACAGCTCTCTTCTCTCCAATATGCTTCCCTACAAACTCCTTTTACTTTAGCAGCTCAATACTCTGGTCTCAGTCCCCCAACCTCAGTGAGACAACTGTTCTCTGCTTAGGCTCCATTTCCTTCCATTGTAGCGTGGAAAGTGCCTTAAGGCAGAAAACTAGGATGACTATAGAACTCACTTATGAATTTCTCCTTTCTGAAGGATTGTAGTTTTGCACCACTTATTATCTAACATCAGAAAACAATCGCCTCATTTATTTTGTCCAGTGTTATAACTGTTCATAGTGGGAGGATGAATTCAATTCCAGTTACCTCACCATGGTGGGCAGCAGAAGTCTCTGAGAAGGCTTTTAAAATAACGAGTTCTCTGGGCGCCTGGGTGGCGCGGTTGGTTAAGCGTCCGACTTCAGCCAGGTCACGATCTCGCGGTCCGGGAGTTCGAGCCCCGCGTCAGGCTCTGGGCTGATGGCTCAGAGCCTGGAGCCTGTTTCCGATTCTGTGTCTCCCTCTCTCTCTGCCCCTCCCCCATTCATGCTCTGTCTCTCTCTGTCCCAAAAATAAATAAACGTTGAAAAAAAAATTTAAAAAAATAAAAAAAATAAAATAACGAGTTCTTTAAATTTTTGATAGTCTTATTTGTTTGTTTTTATAAATTTTTTTTTACATTTATTTATTTTTGATACAGAGAGACAGAGCACAAGTGGGGGAGGGGCAGAGAGAGAAGGAGACACAGAATCGGAAGCAGGTTCCAGGCTCCGAGCTGTCAGCACAGAGTCTGACGCAGGGCTCGAATTCACAAACCGTGAGATTATGACCTGAGCCGAAGTCGGACGCTTAACCAACTGAGCCACCCAGGCACCCCTTGATAGTCTTATTTGTGAGATATATACAGGTAGATGATAAAATTTTAAAAACAGTGTTTCCAGCCACACACCTTTACAAATGAAATTATACTTACAGAATAGGAAACTGCTTTTGTTTTTGCTTTTCTTGATAAATGTAATAGTGAAATGTCTTTTAATAATGCAAATGGATTTCAAATCTGTTCAGAATTATTCATATTTCCACAGGATCATGGTACTGTAATTTGCAGAATCTGCTTGCCCTGTGGGATTATTTGCCGTGTGGTTAGTAGAGACAGCACTGAAAGGACACATTAGCTCAGACAACCAGAAGTATCTGATACAGATGAAGACAGAATTTTGACGCCACCAACTATAGCTACACCCTCAAGGAACTTGGCCTTTCTGAAATCCCAACCACCCACAACCTTGGGACAGCTGGAATACAAACTCCTTCATCAGCTCCATGGGCCCTGAGCCCTCCATGAGCAGCACAGTTTCAGAGTATCGTGATGGTAGAGGGAGTGCTCGATGTTGTTCCCTGCAGAGACCATGGTATGTCCTTTCAGAACCAGCTTCTTTTGGGGCACCCTTCAAGGAATCTGAGATATGGGAATCCACCAAGCCACCCGAAAACACCTATAACAGGTTCATTTATGGGACATCAGTGTTCCAAAGCATACCAGCCAGTAAATTCTTATTTGGCCAATTCTCTACTAATGAATGCTGTAGTGTTAAGCCACCCAATTTGTGGTACTTTGTTACAGCAGCCCTAGGAAACCAATACCTATTCCAATGCAGTTGTTACTTTAAATGGGATTCATTACATCTATATGTCATCTCAATGAACACTGACATCTTCATAGTATTGAATACATTGAGTATTTATCTATTATTTATGTTTTAAAAAATGTTTCATGATTTTCTGTAGAGTTCCAGAGTTTTTATTTTCCTATAGGTTATTAATATTTCTTGTTAATTTTAGGACTAGGTATTTTATAGTTTTGCAAATTTTTTTAAAAGGATCTCCTTTTCAGGGCACCTGGTGGCTCAGTAAGTTAAGCTTCCAACTCTTGATTTCAGCTCAGGTCGTGATCTCACAGTTTATGAGACTGAGCCCTGTGTCAAGTTCCGTCCTGATGGTGTGGAGCCTATTTCGGATTCTTCTCTCTTCCTCTCTCTGACCCTCTCCTGCTCATTCTCTCTCTCTCTCTTTCTCAAAATAAATAAATAAAACTTAAAAAAAGGATCTCCTTTTCCAGTATATGTTCTGAGGAGTTTTGTTTTCTTTTTTAAGTTTATTTATTTATTTTGAGAGAGAGACAGAGAGAGAGAGAGAGGGAGAGCACAAGTAGGGGAGGGGCAGAGAGAGACAGAATCCCAAGCAGGCTCTGCACTCATAGTGGGGGCTAAGGTAGATCACCCCCCTCCATGTGGGGCTCGAACCCACAAACTGTGAGATCATGACCTGAGCTGAAGTTGGACGCTTACCCAACTGAGCCACCCAGGTACCTAAAGGAGTTTGCTTTTAAATTAAGTATCACCCTGATTTCTAGCATTCTCACATTTGTCATTCTGTTGAAATTGTACAAAACCTCTGAATCATCTTTAACCTTTCTCTTTTTCTGAATCCCATGTCCAAACTTTCAGGAAGTTATGCAGATTACCCTAAATGAAATCATTTCTCATTAGCCCCACTGCTACCCGCCATGTGATTCAAGCTACCACCATCTCTTATCTGGGTTACTATTTGTATTAATCAGTTATCCAGAGAAACTGAACCAACAGGATGTGTGTGTGTGTGTGTACACAGAGAGAGACATTTGTGTGTACACACACACACACACACACACACACACACACAGGGTGGGGGTAGGGGGGAGAGAGAGAGGAGGGGAGCAGGGGGATACTGTTTTGAAGAACAGGATCACATGATCATTGAGGCTTGGCAAGTCCAAAATCGGACAGGCCAGCAGGCTGGAGACCTGAGAAAGAGTTGCAGTTCAAGTCCAAAGGCAGTCTGCTGACAGAACTCTTTACTGCTCAAGGGAGGTCAATCTTTGTTCTATTAAGGCCATCAACTGATTGGATGAGTCCCACCACATTATGGAGGGGAATTTGCTTTAGTCAAAGTCCATCAATTTAAATGTTACTCTCATCCAAAAATCTTTCACAGAAACATTCAGAAAAATGTTTGACCAAACATCTGGATACCTTTGGCCCAGCCAAGTTGACACATAAATTAGCCATCACACCGTTATGGCCTCCTCACTGGTTTTCTTCCTTGCATGGCTCCCCTGCATTTCATCTCTACTCAGCAGTCAGATGATCCTTTGAAAAGTTAAATCAGACCATGTCACTACCTGCTTAACATTCTCCAGTGGCTCCCTGTTTTACGCAAAGTCAAAGTCCTTCAGGTTACCTGAAAGGAGCTACATTTTCTTTTCTGCTCCTTTCCCCTACGGCCTCATCTTCTACTTCCTCCCATGCTCACTTGCCTCTCACCACAATGGCCTCCTGGATGTTTTTAGAACCCGTCACTCCCACTCAAGGCCTTTGCACTGACTATTCCTTCTGTCTCAGATATCCACATGGCTAATTCTTTTACTTCCTCATTCCTTCACTTGGTCCAAGTATAGCCTGCTCAATGAGTCCTGCTGTCACCACCATATTTAAAATAGCAACCTCTCCCCTAATCACTCTCTCTCTCAGAGTATAGTATATCTCTCAGAGAGTATAGTATATCTGTACTATATTCCACCTGTTCCTTTTTCCCTAGCACATATCACTTTCAAACATACAAATTCTTCTTTTAATTTTATTACTCAACACCATCATTAAGATATCAGCTCTCTGATCTGTTCACTGATATATCTTACATGCTCAGAATAGTGCGAGTAGTTAGAAGGTGATAATAGCTGTTGAATGAATGAATAATGAATAATGAATGAATGAATGAATGAATGAACGAATGACTTATAAAATACAAAGATACATTTCTTACTAGATTTCTTGGTCAGAGTTTTTGGTTCCAGTTAAGATGGGACAAGCACATTCCACCCTCTCTCACCAACTGTTTACAACTCAAAACCCTGGGCAGAGTGTACAAAACAATGATCTTAAGAGTCTGAAAAGTTAATAAGAGTAGGTAGACTGAGTAAGAAAACTGAACCTAAAAGAATCATATGATGATGGATTCCCTACTTTTTGTTTGTTTTTAGTTTTGTTTTCTCCCACCAGTATCCTCTGGCTTAGATTCTTAGACGTTCATACAGACATAAAAGTTCCAAGAAAAAACTCATTCTATTTGTTCAGAGTCCTCTGGAAAGGTACAAGGAGGGGCAACTGTTAGACCGAGTTATTTGGATTCTCCTGGCCCTCCTGAGGAGAGCCTGCAGTGGAAGCTACAGTGACAGGAGCTGGTGCTGGGGTGGTGGGAGGTGGGCTGGGGTGGGAGGAGGGTGGCCACACTGACCCCCCAACCAGGTTCTTTCCTCTCACACTCTGCTCTGAGGCAAATGCAGTAATGGGAAGTACATGAGAGTGGGGGAATGCAAAACCCTACATTTTATAGTCAGATCACTGATAAAAGGTGCCTCTTGGAAGCAGGAGAAAACTCAAACAGCTTTTGAAAAAGAACAGTGTTGTAGAGCTCACAGTACATGATCTAAAGTCTTACCATAAAGCTACAGTAATTGATATAGTATGGGACTGGCGAAGGGTAGATACACAGATCACCGGAGCAGAACAGAGAGCCCAGAACATCTTTTCACACAAATGTGGCCAAATGTACTCTGAAAAAGGTGCAATGGCAATTTAGTGGAGAAGCGGTAGTCTTTTCCAAAAGCGGTGCTGGGGCAATTTGGTACCTGGATGCCAAAAGATATAAACTTCAAGGTACACCTCACATCATATACAAAAACTAACTCAAAATGTATGGCAGACTTAAAGGTAATGTATCAAACTAAAAAAAAGTCTTAGAAGAAAACATAGAAGGAAATCATCAGAACCTTGGCTTAGGCAGAGATCCTTAGCTATAACACCAAATGCATGATCCCTAAAAGAAAAAATATATTGATTAACTGGAAGAGAAATAATTGATGAAAAGCTTTTACTTGGAGGAAGACACTGTTAAGAAAATGAAAGAGAAGCCGCAGATTTGGAGGAAACACTTTCAAATCATATGGCTGACAAACAACATCTAGAATATGTAAAGAATCTCCAAACAAACACCTCCTATAAAAATGGAAAAAGAGCTGACAGATATTCCTATGTGAAAAGATACACGGAGGGCAAATAAGCATATGGAAAGACACTGGACATCACTGGTTGTTGGGAAATGCAAATGAAAACCACAGTAACATACTACTTGTGCACACCTATTAAATGGCAGAGCAAAGGAAACAAACTAGGTTGGTGACAACGCACAGCAACCAGACTGTCATACAAGCTCAAGGAAATGAAAATGGTACCGCCACCCTGATAAAACAGTGTGGCTATGTCTTACAAAGTTGAGGGTCTCTCTGCATATGACCCAGCCATCCTGACTCCACCTATTTTTATTGAAAACAAAAATGTATGTCCATATAGAAACCTATAAACAAATGTTTATGGAAGCTTTGTTCATTATCACCAAAAAGTAGAAATAATGTGGTGTTCTAATGGGTTAAGGGATAAAGAAGCTGTATTACATCGATATGAATGAATAGTGCCTAATAATAAAAAGGAACAAAATTATTTATATATACAAAGGCACGGATGAGCCTCAAATGTAAATGAAGCCAGTCTCTTAGGGCACATATTGCATGAGTGCACTTAGATGATATCCTGGAAGCAGAAAAACCTTAGGGATGGATGGAGAACACATCATTTGTTTCCAAGGATTAATAGTAGGGTCAAAGTTTGACTACGAAGGGGCAATATAAGAGAATATTTGGGGGGGGTTGTGATGAAGGTGGTTATACTGATCTGTATATATGTTAAAACTCATGGAACTGCATGTCAAAAAGAAGTGAATTTTACTGTATGTAAATTTTTAAAATATTTAAAATTCACTCTGCCATAAATATGAAAATCCCTGCTAACCCTGAGATACAGGACCCACAATATCTGACAAGCATTCTAGAACTGTGTATTATCTGGACAGCACAGTAGGAATACCAATATAACAATATTTCTTTCCATTTGTTATGTAGCCAGAAGGAAAAAAATCTAATTTTTTAATATTTTAGCTTTTAAAATTTAGCTTTATAATTTCAGCTGTCCTCGGGTATTAGGGAAGCTAATCTCAAGGAATTGGTTCCTTGTTTAAGAAAATCAATGGTTTTATCTAGTGTTCAACACTAGAAAACAGAGTCCCTCCATTCCTAATTCTCCTCTCCATTGCCACTCATCAACTGTACTCATTTTGGAAGAAGGAAGCAAAGGAGAGTGAGAACCAGAATTTGTTGCATAAAAATTATATGGGGCAAGGACAGTATTTTAGGTAGTGTGGTCAGGGATGGCCTTTGTGTAGAGCTGTCACTTGGGTAGTAGCCTGACAGAAGCGAAGGAGAAAGCCAGAGTAAGATCTCATGGAAGAGCATGGCAGGGGAAAGAACAGCATGCACATGGACCCTAAGAAAGGCAGGCATGTGGGTGCCCAAGGAAAAGCAGGAAGGTGAAGGTGGCTGGTGCAGAAGGGGAGGGTCCAGGAGGTGGGCAAGGGGCAAATCATACAGGGCCTTGCAGGGAATGATGAGGAGTTCAGATTAATATTCTGGGTGAGACTAGCATCCATGAGGATTTTGAACTAGGGAGTGACGTCATGTGACTTAAGTTTTTAAATGACCGCCAAGGCACCTGTGTGGCTCACAGACTTAGAGGCCAGAATGGAATTAGGTAGCTAGTACTGAGGCTGCATTAGTGCAGCAAGGGGTTATAGTGGCTTCGACTAGAGTGAGAAGGAGTCAGATTCTGGGTATATCACGGAGGGAGAGCTAATGGGTCTTGCTGATGGACCTGCAGAGAAAGAGAAAGCAGTCAAGGAAGACTGCTAAATGCTTGGTCTGGGCAATAGGGTAAATGGAAGTATCAGTTACTTGTGTGGAAAAGGGCTAAGAGGAACAGACTTGAGCGGGAAATGAAGACTTCCGCTTTGGATGTATTCCATTTGGGATGCCTACCAGACATCCATATAAAGATGGTGACTGGGCAGTGGGACACATGAGTCTGCGGGAGTCCAAGAAAGAAGTTGAACTAGAGCTAGTATTTCAGGCCATGGGTCTAGCTGAAGCCACCATAGCAAGAGAGCATGCACTTGGCTCTCCCTTTTCTCCTTTCAGGAGAAAGAGGCACCAGAGAGGCTGAGAGGGGGCAGTCCGTGATATAGGGGAGACTGGTGAGACTCTACTGCTCTAGAAAGCACATGGAAAAATAGATGAGCCAAAGATGACCACTGGATTCACAACACGAATGCAGGAAGTGTTCCAGAACTGCCAGGCAGTATGGCTCATACCCCATGGGTTGCTGTCATCTGTGTTAGGTCCTTTGAGATGGGGAGCAGTGCCCAGCCTGAAGCATGTGGAATAGGTATAGGCTGGTCGTGGGGACCCAGTGCTCAGGGGAGCCTGAACATTCAGCAGAGGCAGGAAACTGTAGTCAGGGTGACCGGGAAAATCTCCACGGCCAGGTATAGCCATCCTTGGGGAAGGAGGAGAGGGACAGAGCATGCTGGGTTTCCCAAATGCAGGACACTGGGGTGTGAACAGGTTCACTTGAATCTTAAGGGACATGGTGATCCTATATAGCTGGAAGATTTAAGACACCAGGATAGTTACATTTACAGAGAAGAAAGAGGTATCTCTTTTCAAGGGAAAAGCTAAGTACAAGTTTAGAATATCATGTGACAATGTCTGAGTTTTAATTAAAACTTTCAGAGTTCAACACATTTCTAAAAAGATAGACTTTCCTTTCTAATCACACTGAGCCACATTTTATACTTGCCTCATATATTTTTTTCCCCTAAGAGCTAGTTATATCAAGGCACCTACGACCCACAGGGAAAAAAAAACTGGCAATATTCTTTTGTAAGTTCATCTGCCAAGAACCCAACTGTTTAAAGCAGCGGTTCTCTCTAGTTTTCTGTAACTAAATGAGAGCATTAAATTCCAAATGTATCTCTCCACTAAAACCATACAGAGCACCCTATCCTTTCTCTTATATAAAACATACAGGATGTCTACCTGATCCGGTAGAATGAAAATATGCACAGCCACCTGTGGAAGGAGTTTCAAGATAAAATAAGCATTGTGAAGAGAGTCACTCAAAATAGAGTTGAAAAGAGATTGGGGAAGTAGACCCCATGCACCTCTCCTGTTTCAGTTTCCGGAACACCATGAACTTTTCCCTTGAATCAGCTGCAACTCCACCACTTCTTGGAACACATCCTTCTACTTTGGACCGAACTAGAGATAATGTACCACCTGTTAGTTTAAACTCTGCCAACACCAATCTTAACTCTTTCAAAACAAGTTATGTAACCTGGGTTTTGCCTTTGCAAATCTACCCTTCCTGCTAGCAAATTTGGAGCAAACTTTCCATGTCACTAGACTTTGTGTCTCTGGGACTGTAATCACAAATAAATACTTTAGTTGCTTTACAGCCTCTTCTGGATGGACACACCTTTTAAAAGTTGATTGAATGTTATTTTTCAACTACCATATAAAATATTCAAAGTTTTACTCAAACACTGATCACCCTCATTACCTTCTATGATAATTATCACCTGACGGGAAGAAATTAAGAACAGAGGCGCCTGGGTGGTGCAGTTGGTTAAGTATCTGACTCTTGATCTCAGCTCAGGTCATGATCTCATGGTTTGTGAGTTCGAGCCCCTCATCCAGCTCTGTGCTGATGGTATGGAGCCTCTTGGGATTCTGTCTCTCCTTCTCTCTGCCCCTCCCCCACTAGTGCACATGCTCTCTCTCTCTCTCTCTCTGTCTCAAAGTATATACATAAACTTAACGAATTTTTTTTAAAAAAGAACAATATGCTGGGTGGTTTGTAAATCAGACATTTAGAGACACATCCTTCCCACTGGTGTTTATAATCCAGCTGAAAAATTGGATAAAATATAAATACAGCAAAAAAAAAATAAGAGAGAGAAATGAAAACATCTTCTCTATTGTGTCTATTGCTATAGACTGAATCATGTCCTCCCAAAACTCATATGCTGAAGTTCTAACCCCTAATGTGACTGCTTCTGGAGGGAGGCTTTTAAGAAGATCATTAAGGTTTGATGAGCCACAAGGGCAGGGTTCTAATCTGATACGACTGGTAGCCTTTATAGGAAAAAAGACAGATCACTCTTTTTCCCCATGTGTACACCAAGGAATAGGCATGTAGGGACACAGCAAGAAGGCAGCCATCTACAAGTCAGGATGCAGAATCTCATCAGAACCCAATCAGGGCTTAGAGATAATAGATTTCAGGTTTTAAGCTACCCAGTCTATGGTATTTTGTTATGGTAGCCCAAGCTAAGATACCTATGAAGAAGATTTTACTTCTATTTTTTACTTTAGAAGAGAAAACAATATGTCGGATTAAATGTTAACTAATAAGTAATAATGTTTTCATATACTTCTATTATTTTTTTCTGGGAGACAGTTGAAAATTAAGTCAATATCTTCCCCCAAGATTCCTGCCTACAGATCACTTCTTTCATACACTGCTGCCCCAACAATTTCCCTTCTGATGCTTGTTTAAAAGGGTGAGGACTCTCTTTGACACTTTCGTTAAACATGGTAAAAATTAGGGGCCCCTGGGTGGCGCGGTTCACTGGGCATCCAACTATTGATTTCAGCTCAGGTCATGATGCCAGGATTGTGGGATCGACCCCCACATTGGGCTCCGTGCTGAGCACAGAGCCTGCTTGAGATTCTCTCTCTCTTCCTCTTTGTCCCCCACTCCCATTCGTGCATGTGCATGCTCTCTCTCTCACTCTCTTAAAAAAAATATGGTAAAGACTGGTCACAGGCAAAGCAGACAGCTCTTCAAAACTCACTGACAAAAGTTCGATGACCTAACCCCTGGCAGGGGAGCATCATTCAAAGAGCTTCACTTCAGGGACCACGTGAACCTGGACTTGAATCCAGCTACTACACCCCTCACTAGCCAGGTGACCTGGGGAATCCCCTCATTTCACTCTGACCTCCACTTTCTCCGTCAGTAACACAAAAATCAGAGCCTCCTGCAGGTCAGTGGGAAGGGGGAAGGGTGAAAGATTCATATTCATAAAGCACCCTAGGCAGTTCCTGGCACCTACCAGAAAGCTATTTGTAGAATGACTGAATTATGACAGAAGAAATACACTCAGAAGTCATTAATCTGAGAGTGGTAATACTGACAGCTCCCAGGGTAGTTTCCTTAAAAAACATTTTCAGTTCTTATGATACCAACGCCTGCTCGCACGTTGGGGGACTGTCATCACTGTGTCAGTAACTGGCTTCCACGAGATTCCTTCATGTGTTTTCACCCAGAGGCAACATCGCACAAAACACTTCAGGTTCTACATCAGGGTTCTCTGGGTTCAAATCAAGTCAATGTTGCTTGACTTCTCTGTGCTTCAGTTTCCCTGTCTATAAACACGTTTAATAGTAATGCCTATCCCAAAACACAATTGGAAAGATTAAGACAGTGATACATGCTGAGCCCATCAGAACTCCCAGCACTCAGTGTCCCTCAAAAAGTGTCCACACTGGCCTCAGTATATAACGGAACGTGGGAAGGAAACACAGGGCCTGGGAGCTCACCTAAGTACCCGTATGAGGCAAGACCACAGGGCCCTCTTCCGGCTCTTCATGAAAAACGCAGGACAAACATTTTAAGAAATTCACCAGCACAATAAGAAAAAAAGAAAAAGGAAGAGAAAGGCACAATATCTGAACTGGAGAGGAACACTGGGTACAGAAATAAGTGAAGAAAGAGGAGGTTCCAACAGCATATGATTCCTTACCCACCCTCCCCTTCGAAAGTCACTGTGAGCACAGAAGGTAAATAGAGTCCTGAGAGTTCCCAGTAATACCTGCAAGTCTGAAGTGACCTTGTAACAGCACTCCAGCTGGTCTGAAGGGTGAACTTGCTTCAAACTTATGCACTCTTTCTGGCTGACCTAAGTCCCTCGATCTGTAGCAGAACTAAGTTGCTTTCCTGGAGATTTGCAGACCACTGGCCTTGAGGAGCGAAGGACCACACTTTCCAGAAGATAAGGCCCTGACTACATTTGAAAACAGCTGCCACCGATGCCAGCAAATCTGCTCAGGGTTGTGTCGACAGAGGACTAACTGCCAGGGCACCTGTTTCTCCTGCCTACAGCTCCCCAACCCTCTGTTCTCCCATGGCTTCACCTTTAAAAACCTGCAGCTTCCCCCATATGAGGAAGATGGTCTTTGAGACGTTAATCCACCATCTTCCCAGGTTGCCGGCCTCCCTGAATAAAGCAACCTTTCCTTTCCCAACATCCTTGTCTCTCAGAGGGAGCGGTCGAACCTGAGTTCAGAATCAGTTCTCTGTCCAGTAACAATGTGAGCAGAGTTGGGGGTAGCTGGCTCTAGGAAATTTTGTTTTAAAATCCCTTCGGAATAGAAGCCCATACAGTGTATCTCATGGCTCAACAGAGGAAGAAAGGGCCAAGATTGAAGGGATGAGCCAGTACTCACAGGAGTGAGACCCACCAGGGCTCCACCAAGGGGTCATTTTGTGGGGTTTCCAAAGGAAAAGCAAGACCCCAGGGCCTTTGCAAGGACAGTGCTCAGCCTGCATGGCTATCCCCATCCTCTCCTGGAGGCTAGAAAAAAAGGCTGACAGGTAACATCTGTCCCTGACAGGGGATAATAAGCCGGGTAAGGGCTATAGGAGAGGAGTCACACAGATGGGAGCCAAGGAACACAAGGACGGAGCCAGTGGCACTGCACATGAGTGAGACAGAGTGTTGGCAGGTGCGTGTACAAACATCCACTGCTACAGCAAGCAAGTAAACAAACAGAGGCAGAAGGGCTGTGAAAACAGAGCTTGACAACGAGGAAGAAAACATAAACCAAGAAACAGAAGCTCCCCACAAGTGCTTCATGGAACCTAAGATCCGAATAAGAATTTAAATCCAACACCAGAAGCACTCAAGGTGATAAACGGAGACAGTGCTCTTACAGGACACTAGGGACAGAACTCAGGAAACCAATTACAAAGTGAGAATTAAACCCTCACCATTGCACATCTAATAAATAATTTGAAAACAGTGAAGAACATAGTAGACAAGAGTGAAAATCACAGTACTGGCATGGGGGAAAGCGTGAGATCGCCACAGTAATTTCGTGGAGGAGGAAAGTGATATGTGATTAATTACAATGAAGGGGATCTGAATGGCAGCTGGGAGGTATTTTTTTTCCATTAACTCTAGAAACGAATGTGTCTTACCATAAAGGAACACCAATCTGAAGTTTAGAATTAACTTTAATTTCACCTCAGTGCTTCTTCTGTTAATTTCAAATAAAAATGATTGTTTAAAACACACACAGTGTTATTCCTTTGTACTCTCCTCTTTTATCATTATACCCATTTAGAGACTTCTGAATTTATGGCCACCTATATGAAAAAATAGACTGGGGCAACTGAGTGGCTCAGTTGGTTAAGTGTCTGACTCTGGCTCAGGTCATGATCTCATGGGTTCATGAGTTGCAAGCCCCATGTCAGGCTCTGTGCTGACAGTTCAGAGCCTGGAGCCTGCTTCGGATTCTGTGCCTCCCTCTCTCTCTGCCCCTCCCCTGCTCACACTCTGTCTCTCTCTGTCTTGAAAATAAACAAACAATGGGGCGCCTGGGTGGCTCAGTCGGTTAAGCGTCCGACTTCGGCTGAGGTCATGATCTCGCGGTCCGTGAGTTCAAGCCCCGTGTCAGGCTCTGTGCTGACTGCTCAGAGCCTGGAGCCTGTTTCGGATTCTGTGTCTCCCTCTCTCTCTGACCCTCCCCCATTCATGCTCTGTCTCTCTCTGTCTCAAAAATAAATAAACGTTAAAAAAAAAAAAGAAAATAAACAAACATTAAAAAAAATAAAAAAAAAGATCATTTCTGGATGGTGTAATTCCGTTAATTTATTGCTTCTGCTGTTGTTACTTTTCTATGTTGCTTATTTTAGTAGAAATATGCATTGTTTTTGTTTTTAAAAATATAATCATTACTGGAGTGCCTAGGTGACTTAGTCCATTAAGCATCTGACTCTTGAGTTTGGTCATGATTCCAGGGTCATGGGATCGAGCCCCGCATTAGGGCTAAGCTAAGCGTGGAGGCTTAAAATTCTTAAAATTCTCTCTTCCTCTCCCTCTGCCCCTCTATGCCTCTCTCTCTCTCTCTCAAATATATATATATATATATATATATATATATATATATATATTTACACACACATATAATCATTATTATAAAAGGAAAAAATCCATTCAACATTCCTTAGATAAACACACACACACACACACACACACACACACAGCATTTTTAGACACTGAAGATACAAACCAGACTAAGATCTTGTCCAGCTGCAGATACAATCAAGGACGGCTGCAGATTCAGGAAGACAAAGATTAATCCAAATGCATTTCATTCCAGAAATGCAAGAGTGATTTAACATTAGGAAATACATTCCTCATATTAATAGAGCTAAGGAGAAAAATCATATGATCATCTCTAGGATACAGCAAAGATATGTAAACAACTCAGCATCCGTTCATATGAAAAGCACTAAAAAAACAGGAATTAAGGGAGATAATAAAGTCACAACACAACATAATAGAAAATATATACGTATACAGCTTATATATCACCGCAAAAGCCAACAGATAATTAGAGGCTTTTCTGCTAAAGTGTGTAACAAGAAAAGGGTACCCACAATGTGCACTACTTTTAAACACAGAGTTCAAGTGATTCACCCATCAGTTGGACAAGAAAAATAAATTGGACCCATAAAGTTTGTGAAAGAAGAGGTAAAAATATCTTTATTTGCAGAGCATGTGATTATATATTTGTAAAACAAAAGAATACATGCAAAACTAGTACACCCAAACACAAAAAGAAAACTTAGTTAAAAAAAACAGATTGTAGGGACGCCTGGGTGGCGCAGTCGGTTAAGCGTCCGACTTCTGCCAGGTCACGATCTCGCGGTCCGTGAGTTTGAGCCCCGCGTCGGGCTCTGGGCTGATGGCTCAGAGCCTGGAGCCTGTTTCTGGTTCTGTGTCTCCCTCTCTCTCTGCCCCTCCCCCGTTCATGCTCTGTCTCTCTCTGTCCCAAAAATAAATAAACGTTGAAAAAAAAAATTTTTAATAAAAAAAAAAACAGATTGTAAAATAAATATACAAAACAATGTTCATTCACAGCAAATAGAAAATGTAATAGAGAAAAAGACCACATTTACAATAATAAAACAGATAAATAAGTACCATTACTTTCAATGTGACAAGAAATCTGAAGCCTACATAAAGAAAACCGAAAAACACTCAAAAAAGAAAAAAGTGGCTTAAATAAATGAAACGATGCATCATGTTCTTAGACATGAGTCAACATTAGAGATACCATTCTTCCCAAAGGTAATCTATAAATTTAATACCATATCAATAAAAACATCCCATCACTGTTTCCTAAAAGCCAGGCAAATTGATTATGCAGTTCATTTAGAAGAAAACCGAAGCAAGAATCACTAAGAAATCTTAGAAATGAGTAACAACAAAGAAGGCTAACCTACCAGATATTAAAGTATATTATAAAGCCTTTATTATCAAAACAGCATAGTATTGGTGTACAAATTGACTGACCAGTTGAATAGAACTGAAATATCCAGAAATAGACATATTTGTCTATGGGACTCTAGAATATGAAAACAGTGTTGTTTAAAACCACTGGGGGGAAAATGGACTTTCTAATAAGTGGTATTGATAGAACCAGATAGTCATGTGGAAAAGGGAAAAGATAGATTTGTTTCATGCAAATTATATCAGGATTATTCTAAACTGAATAGAAATGTAAGTGGAAAAGTAAAGAGAGAGAGAAGATGGAGAGAGATTCCATTTAAATATTAGAAGAAAATAGGGAGTTCCTCTATAACCTACAATTTGAGAAATACTTCCAATTACTCAAAATCCAAAGCAATAAGGAAAAAGAATAGGAAACTTATGTATGTAAAAATTACAATCTTTACATATTAAAAAAACCTACCGGAAGTAAATAAAAAAGGCAATGATAAATTAGGGCAGAGTGTGTGACTTGTATCATAGACAAGGATTAATACCCCTCACATGTGCAGCTGTAAAAAGCAGGAGAAACATCTCTATATAATGCTATAGACTCGTCCCCAGGATAGATCATTAAGTTACAAACCAAGAGCAAAGACGGTGTGTCTAGTATGCAAATGTGCATGCAGTATGTATAGAGTACACACATAGATTTATAATTTTTAGATGAAAGTATAAAGTAAAAACCCATAAGACTGGTTGCTATGGGGGTGGAGGTGAGGTGGTGGGGACAGGAGGAAGACAGAAATAGAAACAGGATAAAGGGGACAGGATGACAACCAGAAGCCTCCAAAAATCCTTTCTTGTATAGATCTGACTTTGTAACAGTAAATGTTCTAAATGATCATGACACAAAATTAAATCAAAACTTGAAAAATAAATCCCTAAAATCAAAAGCAAAATGACATATTAGTATCTAGGTTGGTGGCTCAACCACAGAGAGTAGTTTTAAGGTAACCTTAAAATAAGTAATTTCACTCTATCTCTCTAGTGGTATATGTCCAAAGGGATAACAAGGGCTGTGTGGGCTCTAGCAGCCCCTCATCAGGTCCAGGAAAAACAAAACAAAACAAAACAAACAAAAGAGAAAGAGACTTAAGAGACACAGATAGATATAGTTTGAGAAATCTGAACATGGGATATTTTATGATAAAACAAGTTTACTGGTATTCATTAGGTGTGGTAATGGCTTTGTGACTTTATCATTTTGTAAAAGGAATCCTTTTCCTTTACAGATAGCATACTCAGGATTTTGAAATGAAATGATAAGATGTCTCAGACTTGCTTTAATAATCCAGGGGAGGGAGCGCCTGGGTGGCTCAGGGGATTAAGCCACCGACTTTGGCTCAGGTCATGATCTCACGGTTCGTGGGTTTGAGCCCTGCATCGGGCTCTGTGCTGACAGCTCAGAGCCTGGAGCCTGCTTCAGATTCTGTGTCTCCCTCTCTCTCTGCCCCTCCCCACTCGCATTCTGTCTCTCTCTCAAAAATAATATAAACATTGGGGCGCCTGGGTGGCACAGTCGGTTAAGCGTCCGACTTCAGCCAGGTCACGATCTCGCGGTCCGGGAGTTTGAGCCCCGCGTCAGGCTCTGGGCTGATGGCTCAGAGCCTGGAGCCTGTTTCCGATTCTGTGTCTCCCTCTCTCTCTGCCCCTCCCCCGTTCATGCTCTGTCTCTCTCTGTCCCAAAAAAATAAATAAACGTTGAAAAAAAAATTAAAAAAAATATAAACATTAAAACAAACAAACATTAAAAAAAAAAACTAAGTGGGACAAATGGTATCAGTGAAACAAGAATGGCCAAGGGGTGTTACAGCTGATTGACAGGTGCTTGAAGCCCAATATACTGCATTCTTTACCTTTGTATATATTTGAAATTACCCACAGTTAAAAGAAAAATAAAGATGAGAGATGGAAAGATATCGGTTCAGACCCTAGCTCCTTGTCATGTAGCCAGATTTTAAAATCTCCCTATGTTTGGGAAACCTCAGTTCCTACATTTTGAAAAGAGGACACATAAACCTAAGTCATAAGGCAAATTAATGATATAACAAAGGGTCAGTTGTGTAGCAAAACTGAACAAAGTCTAGTTGTTTTTTTATATTTACCTAAATATAAAACAAATAAATATATAACTCTGCCAAATTTTTAAAGTATTTTGAAAAAAAAAAAAGAGGTTAGAATGGGAGAGAGCCAAAGCATAAGAGACTCTTAAAAACTGAGAACAAACTGAGGGTTGATGGGGGGTGGGAGGGAGGGGAGGGTGGGTGATGGGTATTGAGGAGGGCACCTTTTGGGATGAGCACTGGGAACCAAATGGAAACCAATTTGACAATAAATTTCATATATTGAAAAAAAATAAAAAAATAAAGTATTTTGTTAAACACAAAATCAAATTGGTTTTGCAAAAGAACCTTTGAAAAAGAAATAAAGAATTAAGCTGTTTCAGTTTGATAATTATGCAAAAAAAACAGCCTTGTTTTTTAGAATAGAACCAAACTGGTGCCTGAATGTATAGCTCAATATTGCAAAACTCAAATCCCAGGTATGTGCAATGAAGTTATTCTAAGTAACTAGTCCATAAAACTACATAGACTATTGCCATAAATAATATATAATGTGTGGGACCACAGATGCTATGCTAAGCCTACTGTTCCTAAAACCTCGCTGACATAGTATGCCTACTGTCCCATTAAAACACACACACACACACACACACACACACACACACACACACACACACAGTAATCAGATTAGGTTAATTATAAAGCCACAGGCAAAATACTGCTCCTTTTAAAATACTCTAGTAAATACAATAATTTAAAATGAGGAAATATTTTAATAAAAATAGGCAGGGACAGACCTCAAAGCATTAAGGAACTAGATCTGTGTACTCTAGGGACTTACATTCAAAGACTCAATCAAATTTAAATTCATCACATATGCAAAATGGAACACGAATCTCCCATTAAAATGATCATAACCGCTGGTTTGTTAAAACACTCAAGCGTATTAGATATGCCAGAGGAAAATTCAGTATTGTGTAATTCCAGTAATGCCTCTGTACTAACCCAGAAAACATGGGGTTTGACCATAAAGCAATGAGAAATGCTACAGACTCTGACAATATTTGTCTTACTGCTTTAGAGGCCAACCCACTCAAAAAAGACAGAAAGTGTTACTGAAGCAAAGTCCAGAAAAGCTACACAGGAGCCCAGAAAAGACATATGTGGGATGAAGAGAATTTTCAGCACAGATCCACAGAAAATACGTGGGGCTGAGGTCAAAGGAATAAACCAGTGACCAAACCAGACAGACTTCTAATGATGATGCCTTGGGTGTGCCTTCTTCACTGGTAAGTGCAAAGCCATACTGAAACCGTGTGAATTCACTTCGCAGCTGGCTTCCTTTGAAAAAGAGTGCTGGCTGGGTTTACTGAAGGCCCACCCAAACTTGGCCCTCAAAGTTAACAAACAACTCCTGATTTGAGGTATAAGTGTTCCTTGTTTCCAGACAGTTGTTCGTACGTTGATGGCAAATTCTCAACCACACACAAGCTTGTTTTCCTATCAATTGGCTTAGTAAAATGGAGGCAAAGTGGTAAAGAGTTGGTGGAAACCACTGTCTGCATGTGGAATGCTCTTGTTTGCCAGGGACATCTACCGTCACACAGCCTTTTCCTCTATAAAGCTGTTACCAAAAAGAAGCCAACTTGCTAAAAACCACACATAAAGCTAAATCCTAAAATTTAACTGTATGCCACCTAACATACCTATTCAATTAAAAAAAAAGCTATGGAAAGTAAGACTACCTCCTTTCCACATCTGTGTTATATTCTCAAGCCAAGCGGTAGCTCTGCGAGGAGGTGCCAGAAAGCATGGCATTGCTTCCATGGATACCGGAGGCATTAGAATACAGTAAGAGCAGCCTACCTGTTCTTTCATTTCAATATGAATGGAACCATGAGGTGGTGTGAGGTTTTCTGCAATTCTCAGACACCAACAGGGTGTTCAAGTCAATTCTGACACTAACTAGCCACAATACAGGCCCTACAGCTTAAGGACTCAGTCCCACACCACTGCCCCCACTTCAGAAGCTAGTCACAAGTCCTGGGACCACCTGCACTTCTGGCCAGCTGGCTACAAATCAGAGGTTCCCCAAATCCCCTCTACAGATTCAATAATTTTTTAGGATGGCTCACAGAACCAGGAAGACACTTTAGATATGTTTATCGCTTTATTATAAAGGATGAAACTCAGAACAGCTAAATGGAAGAAATACATAGGGCAAAGTTTGGGGAGAGTGCCAGCAGGAGTGTCTATGCCTTCTCCAGGCATACCACCTTCCCAGAACTTCAATGTGTCCACCAACCTAGAAGCTTTCCAAACCTCATTATTTAGGGGTTTCTAATGAAGTCACACTTGATTCAATCATTGGTCGCTAGTGATCAAACCTAACCTCCCTAACCCTTCTGCTGCCCCAGGAGGATGGCGGGGTTGCTGAAAGTTTCAATCCTCTAATAAAAAGTTGGTCTTTCTGGAGACCTTCCACTCCTGAAACTATCTATAGGCTCTGGGCCAAGAGTCATCCCAGCAGGATACAGCTACTCTTGTCACTCAGGAGATTGAAAAGGTCTTAGGCACTTAGTGCCAGGAATCAGAAACAAAGAACAAATGCATGTATTTATTATATTACACAGGTCTTATAAGTTCCATTAAGTTGCAGGTTTTTTTCATTACAGACTAGTAAAAGAGAGTCGGAGAAAGCCTGAGCCAGACCAGTAATTTAAAGACTAACTAGTTATTTTGAACAAGAAGCTCAGACAGCCTGAGTTTCTGAGCCTCTGCGGTAACATGAGGACGTTTAGATCGAATGAACTATTAAGACTGCCAATTATGGAAAAACTCTCTGAATCCCCAACTATCCAAACTAATTACTGCCATCCAATTGACAGCCAAACATGAATATTCCTGCACTAATTCACGTGTATCTACAAACAAGGAATTCATAAGGAGTAACAAAGTTCTCTTTAATTATCTAAACAGAGATATCCAATTTCAGCTCTGACATGGAAAAAGCCTGAAAGTCATCACTCCCATCCTCACAACCAGAAAAACACATAACAAAATGAAGATCAACAACTTTTCTCAGGTTCCTTGGGGAACAAAGTTTTCAGAACAAACTGCAACCTAGAAATCTGAAGGTAAAGTTGGAACTAGAGAGTCACAGAGGAGGTCTGCTCACCTGGAGAAGCTGCTGGAGCCACAAAGGGGTAAGAACACTTACTATGTCAAGTATGACAAACTGCTGGAAACTGAGTATGAACTAGCCTGAGCATGGGGCCACAGTCTCTGGGAGATCCTCATATTATAGTGTGTTTTACCTTTAAGAACACCACCAGATTCTCATGGTAAAGAGTCTAGAAAGATCGCTTGATGGCAGTGGCAGAGGGAGGGAGAGTAATCATAGTGGGATGTGAACAAAAGCTTCTCTACAAGAAAGGCCTACTTTTGCGGGTAAAAATCCCTTACCAAGTCTTGTTCCACTTGTGGAAAGGGCATTTCCTGACTCTGTGTCCCTCTAGCTTTCACCTAAAGAATGATTAAAAGTCTAAGAAACACTTAGGAAGGACACAATACAGGGACACTGGCCTCTAGGACACTGCAATTATTGAATGGTTTCCTCACACATAAAACTTCCCACAATATGAACAGGGCCCCAGTATAATGGCAGCAGATTACAGCTAAAAGAGCTGCAAGACACGAAGAGCAGCTTTTAGGAAAGTCTAAAGAAAGCAGATGACACAAACAAAGGAAAGTAAGTGAATCTGAGGCCTCTGGGACCTCCAGGAAGAGCAAACATTAACAGGGCCCAAGTCCCAGCCATAGAAAGATAAAACTTCACACTTAAGGGCAATTCACTTCAGTTTTTATTTTTTATTTTTTTTATTTAAAAAAAATTTTTTTTAACGTTTATTTATTTTTGAGACAGAGAGAGACAGAGCATGAACAGGGGAGGGTCAGAGAGAGGGAGACAGAATCTGAAACAGGTTCCAGGCTCTGAGCTGTCAGCACAGAGCCTGATGCGGGGCTCGAACTCACGGACCGCGAGATCATGACCTGAGCCGAAGTCGGCCACTTAACCAACTGAGCCACCCAGGTGCCCCTAACTTCTTCAGTTTTTATTATCCAATATGATATGCTGAGCTTCCAACAAAAAATTACACAGCATGTTTAAAAGGTAAGGAAAAACACACTCTGAAGAGACAGAGAAAATAACAGAACTAGACCCAGAAATGGAAGATATTTTGGAATTATTACATGAGCTATTTAAAATAACTATGATTAATATACTAAGGGGCTCTGGTGGAAAAATTGGACAACATGCAAGAACGGATGGGTAATGTAAGCAGAGAGATGGAAACTCTGAGAAGGAATCAAAGAAAGTACTAGAAACCAAGAACACTGCAACAGGAATGGAGAAGGCCTTTGATGGACTTGTTAGTAGTCTGGACCCAGCTGAGGAAAAAATTAGTGAGCTTGAAGACAGATCAATAGAAATGACCCAAACTGAAGTGAAAAAACAAAACAACCCCTGCCCCCCACCCCAAACAACAAACAACAACAACAAAACAGAAAACAGAAAATCCAAGAACCATGGGACAATTTCAAAGGGTATAATAAATGCAGAATACCAAAAGGAGAAGAGAGAAAGAAACATCAAAATTGCCTAAAGTAATAATGACTGAGAACTTTCAAATTTAATGACAGACCCCAAACCACAAATAAAGCTCAGAGAACACTAAAGAAGGGTAAGTATGAAAAAAAATCTATACTTAGGCATATCATAGTGAAACTTCAGATAACCACAAACTAAGAGAAAAATTTGAAAGCAGTCAGAGAAAAAAATAACACTATACTTAATGAGGAACAAAGATAAGAATTTCAGCGCTTTCCCATCAAGACATCAAGCATAAACAGAATGAATATTTACAGTGGTTTAAAAAAGAAGGGGGGGGCACCTGGGTGGCTCAGTCGAGCATCAGTTGAGCCCCACATCAGGTTCTGTGCTGATAGCTCACAGCCTGCAGCCTGCTTCAGATTCTGTGTCTCCCTCTCTCTCTTCCCCTCCCCCACTCGCATTCTGTCTCTCTCCCAAAAATAACGCAAACATTAAAACAAACAAACATTAAAAAGAATTAAGTGGTAAAAAAAAAAACCCAAAAAGCCAAAACCAAAACACCATCCTAGAATTCTACAACCAACAAAATTATCCTTCAAAATTGAAGAAGAAATAAAGACTTTCTCTGAGAAACAAAAATGGAGAAAATTTAACCTGCAGACCTGCCCTAAAAAACGTTTAAAGAAGTTCTTTGGGGAGAATGACAATGAAATAGGTCAGAAACTCAAATTTACATAAAGAACAGACGAACACTAAAGAAGGAATAAAGGAGGTAAAATAAATTCTTTTATTTTTCATTGATCAAAAAGGTAAATGCTTAAATAATAGTAACAATCTGTTGGGTGAGTATAGTACATGCATAAATGCAATGGCTGACAGCAATGTCCTAAAGGACAGGAGGGAGAAATTGGGAACACTCTTACAAGATACTTGTACTACATGTGAATCAGTACAGTGTTATTTGGAGGTAGGCATAGATTAGTTAAAAATATATATTGAAAACCCTAGGACAATCATCACAACAAAACTGTAAAAGAAGTATAAACGATGTGCTAAAAGAGGAGATAAAATAGAACCATAAAAACATACTCAACTGAAACCAGAGAATGCATGAAAAGATAAGAAAAAAAAACAAAGAGCAAACAAAACTAGAAAAATCTAATGTGCTAGATATGTCTCATGTCAGATATGTATTTAACTATATTAATCCAATTATATCAGTAATCACTTTAAATGTGAATGACTCAAATGCCCCAATTAAAAGACAAAAACCATCAGAGTGAATAAAAAAGAGTCAGCTATATGTTGTCTACAAGAAACTCACTTTATTTTTTTATTAATATAATTTATTGTCAAATTGGCTTACATACAACACCCAGTGCTCATCCCAACAAGTGCCCTCCTCAATACCCATCACCCATTTTCCCTCTCCCCCGCCCTCCCATCCACCCTTAGAAGAAACTTACTTTAAATGTAAAGACTTAGGTTACAAGAAAGGTTAAAAGATAGGTTAAAAGAAAAAGGGTGGAGAAAGTAATATCATGCTATGGTAATTAAAAAGGAAGCTAGAGTGTCAATAACAATTTCTAACAAAAAAGACTTTGGAACAAGGAAGATTATCAGGGAAAAGGAGGGGCATTACATAATGAACTAAAGGTGGATTCTCTAAGAAGACTTTGCCATCTTTAATGTGTCTTCACCTAACAACACAGTGTCACAATATATGAGGCAAAACTAATAGAACTGAGAGGAAAAATAGACAAACCCACTACTGTAGTTGAAGACGTCAACACTTTCTTTTAGTAATTGATAAATCAAGCCAGCAGAAAATCAGTAAGGGTACAGTTGAACTGAACAGCACTAACAATCAATTGATCTAATTGACCTCTACAGACTACTTCACCCAATGACAGCAAAATACACATTCTTTTTAAGCTCACACAGAATATTCATCAAGAAAACCACGCTCTTGGCTAAAGAACACACCTTGATGAGGCGCCTGGGTGGCTCAGTGTGTTAAGCATCCGACTTCAGCCCAGGTCATGATCTCATGATTCGTGAGTTCGAGCCCCACATTGGGCTCTGTGCTGACAGCTCGGAGCCTGGAGCCTGCTTCAGATTCTGTGTCTCCCTCTCTCTCTGCCCCTCCCCAGCTCACGCTAGCTCTCTCTCTCTCTGTCAAAAATAAATAAAAACTTTAAAAAAATTTTTTAAAAAAGGACACACCTTGACAAATTTAATTAAGTATAGAAATCATATAAAGTCTGTTCCCAGATCACAATGGAATTGAACTAGAAATCAATAACAATAAAAATCTGAAAATGTATCAAATATACAGATATTTAAAAACATAATTCTAAATATTATATGGTTTAAAGAAGTCTCAAATCCTGTCATTTGTAACAACATGGAAGAATCTAGAGGGTATTATGCTTAGTGAAATACATCAGACAGAAAAAGACAAATACCACATGGTTTCACTTACATGTAGAAGCTAAAAAAAATGAACAAATAAAACAATAGAAACCGACTCATAAATACAAAGAACAGACTGGTAGTTGCCAGAAGAGAGGGGGATGGAGGGATAAGTGAAACAAGTGAAGGGGATTAAGAGCTACAAACTTCCAGGTATAAAATAAACAAGTCACAGGGATGAACAGCATAGGGAACATAGTCAATAATATTGTAATAACATTATATGGTGACAGATGGTAACTACACTTTCCATGGCGAGCATTTTGTAATGTTCAGAACTATTGAATCAGTATGGTGTATACCTGAAACTAAGAAGACATTCTATGTCATCTACAATAAAAAGTCTCAATTGAAATGAAAGTGTATTTTGAAACAAACAAAAATGAAAATACAACATACCAAAATCTGTTATGTGCAGTTAAAGCAGTGTTTAAGGGTAATTTATAGTATTAAGTGACTACATCAGAAAAGAAGTAAGATCGGGGCGCCTGGGTGGCGCAGTCGGTTAAGCGTCCGATTTCAGCCAGGTCACGATCTCGCAGTCCGAGAGTTCGAGCCCCGCGTCAGGCTCTGGGCTGATGGCTCAGAGCCTGGAGCCTGTTTCCGATTCTGTGTCTCCCTCTCTCTCTGCCCCTCCCCCATTCATGCTCTGTCTCTCTCTGTCCCAAAAATAAATAAACGTTGAAAAAAAAAATTAAAAAAAAAAAAAAAAGAAAAGAAGTAAGATCTAAAATCAATACTCTAAGCTTGCACCTTAAGAAACTGGAGAAAAGAGGGGTGCCTGGGTGGGTTAGTTGGTTGAGTGTCTGACTCCGGCTCAGGTCATGATCTCACAGTTTGTGAGTTCAAGCCCCATGTTGGGCTCTGTGCTGACGGCTCAGAGCCTGAAGCCTGCTTCAGATTCTGTGTCTCTCCATCTCTTGGCTCCTCCCCTGCTCATGCTCTGTGTCTCTCTGTCTCTCAATAATAAATAAATGTTAAAAAAAATTTAAAAAAAGAAACTGTAGAAAAGAGCAATTTAAGCCTAAAGCACACAGAAGAAAAGAAATAATAAAAATTCGGGTATAAATCAATAAAATTGAAACAGGAAAACAATAGAGAAAATAGGCTGACTGAAAAAAAGAGGGAAGACAAAAATTACTAATATCAGAAAATTAGGGTCATCATTATTGATCCCAAGAACATTAAAACAATAATTAAAGGAACACTATGAATAAGCGTATACTTACAAATTTGACAACATAGATGAAATTGACCAATTACTTTAAAAACACAAATTACCAAAACTCACACAAGAAGATATACACCAATCTGAGTAGGCCTGTATCTACTAAAGAAATTGAATCAATAATCTTACCAAAAAAAGAAAAAGAAAAAACAAAACAAAACAAAACAAAACACCAGACTCAGATGACTGCACTGGTGAATCCCACCAAACATTTAAGAAAGAAATTATATCAATTTTCCATAATCACTTCTACAAAACAGACGCAGAGAAAACACTTCCTTTCAGATTCTCTGAGAATTCTAGAGACCACCATTATCCTAATGACAACATCATATAAACACAATAAAGAAAGAAAAAGGTCACTCTCCCATCTCTTATGAACCTCAGTGCAAAAATTCTCAACACAATATTAGCAAATTGAATTCAACAATGTATAAAAAGAATTTTATATTTTAACTAGGGGTATTTATTTCAGGTATAGGATGCTGATACAATATTTGAACATCAATGTAATATTTCACATCAATAGACTAATGATGAAAAGTCATATCATCATATCAATTGATGCAGAAAATGCATTTGACAAAATTTAACACCTACTCATTAAAAAAAATTCTGTACAAACTAGGAACAGAGATAAACTTCCTGAACTTGATAAATAGCATCTACAAAAAATCTACAGCTAACATCATGAGAGTGATGAGTCTAGTGAGGAGACTAGACACTCTCCTCCTAAGAATGAACACAGCTAGGATGTCTTCTTTCACCACTCCTATTCAACATTATACACAGGCTAGTACAATAATGCAAAACAAAGATTAGGAAGGAAGGTCTTTATTCATAGACAATGTGATTATCTCTGCAGAAAATCCCAAAGAATTAATAAAAAAGTTCCTGAACTAATAAGTGAATATAGCAAGGTTGCAGGATACAATGTTAATATACAAATCATCTGCTTTCCTATGTACCAACAATGAACAATTAGAATTTGAAAATTTAAAAACTATCATTTACTATAGCACCAAAAATGAAACACTTCAGTATAAATCTAACAAAAGATGTATATGAACTAAAAGCAGAAAATAGAAAACTCTGATGAAGGAAGTTCAAAGATGCTCTACAAAGATATTTTGTGTTCACAGACTTGAAGACAATATTAAGATGTCAATTCTTTCCAACTATATATATAAATTCAATGAAATCTCGATTAAAATCCCAGAAAACTATTTTTTTAGATATTGACAAACTGATACTAAAGTTTATTTTGAGGCAAAAGACCTAGAATAGCCAACATAATACTGAGGAGGATAAAAGAAAGAAGTTGGAGGACTCACATTGCCCAAGTTACAGACTTACAGTAAAGATACTATAATCAAGTCACATGGCATTGGCATTGGCAAGAGAACAGACAAATAAATGAATTTAATGTAACTGAGAACCCAGAAATAGACCCACAAAAATATGGTCAACTGATTTTTTAAAACAAACAAAATCAATTCAATAGAAAAAGAACAGTTTTTTTAGCAAATGGTGTTGGAAAAGCTGGACATCCATATGCAGAACAAAGAACCTAGACACAGAATTTACACCTTACACAAAAATTAAATCAAAATGGATTATAGACCTAAATGAGAAATGCAAAACTACAAGACTCCTTTAAGAATACATAGGACAAGGGGCGCCTGGGTGGCGCAGTCGGTTAAGCGTCTGACTTCAGCCAGGTCACGATCTTGCGGTCTGTGAGTTCGAGCCCCGCGTCGGGCTCTGGGCTGATGGCTCAGAGCCTGGAGCCTGTTTCCGATTCTGTGTCTCCCTCTCTCTCTGCCCCTTGCCCGTTCATGCTCTGTCTCTCTCTGTCCCAAAAATAAATAAACGTTGAAAAAAAAATTAAAAAAAAAAAGAATACATAGGACAATATCAAGGAAATCCTGGTTTTGAGGATGAGTTTTTAGATAGAACATCCAAAAGCATGATCTTCATAAAAAAATGCTAAGTTGAACTTTAGTAAAATTAAAAGATTCTGCTCTGCAAAAGACACTGTTAAGAGAAGGAAAAGACAAGCCACAGACTGAAAGAAAAATATTTACAAAACACATGTCTCACAAAAGGCTCGTGTCCAAAATGTATAAAGAAATTTACAATGTAACAATGAGAAAACAAAAAACTACCCCAAGTTTTAAAATGGGCAAATATCTGAACAAATACATAACCAAAGAAGATGCAGAGACAGCAGATAATCATTTGAAATAATGCTTAACATCGTTTGTCATTAGGGAATTGCAAATTAAAATAACAATAAGATAGTACCACCCACCTATAACAATGGTTAAAATCCAAAAACTGACAATATGAATTTCTACTGAAGATGCAGACCAACAGAAGCTTCCTCTCATCCATTACTGGTGGGAATGCAAAATAGTATGGCCACTTGGGAGGGCAGTTTTGAAGCTTCTCATAAGCCTAGACATAGTTTTACCATATGATCAGCAATCACACTCCTAGATACATACCCCACTTATTTGAAAATATCTTCACATGAATGTTGATAGCAGCTTTATTCATAATTTCCCCAAACTGGCAGCAACCAAGATATCTTCCAATAGGTGAATGGATAAAGAATCTATGGTACCTCTACACAATGGAATATTATTTGGCAACAAAATAAATGAACACTCGAACCACAAAAAAGAATATGAGTGAATCTTAGATGCATATTGCTAAGTGAAAGAAGCCAGTGTGAAAAAGTTACTTACTATACACTAAGGTCTGAATGTTTGTTTCCCTGCAAATTCCTATGTTGAAATCCTAACCCCTAAAAGTGATGGTATTGGTAGGTGGGGCCTCTGAGAGGCGCTTACATCATGAAAGTGGAGCCCTCATGAATGGGATTGGTATCTCATGAAAGAGGCTCTAGACAGATCCCTGGCATTTTGGCCAGGTGAGAATATAAGAAGTCTGTGACCTAGAGAGCCTCCACCAGACTATCCCCACACCAAGATCTCAGACTTCTGGCCTGTGAGAAATAAATTAAACTACCCGGTCTGTGATATTTTGTTATAGCGGCTTGAAAATACTAAGACACTGTATGGTTCAAATTACATGACATTCTGGAAAAGGCAAAGCTATAGCAACAGTGAAAAAATGAGCAATTGTCAGGAGTTAGAAGGAGCAGAGAGGATTGAATACGTGAAGCATAGGGAGTTTTTTAGGGTAGTGAAACTATTCTTATGATACTATAATTACAGATACAATTATACACACTTGTCAGAGTCCATGGAATCGTACAATACAATGTATGCAATTTTATATTTTTTTTAAGTAATCTCTACACCCTCTGTGGGGCTCAAACCCACAACCCTGAGATCAAGAGCTGCACACTCTATCAACTGAGCCAGTCAGGCTTAAGTTTTTCTTCTTCTTCTTCTTCTTTTTTTTTTAAGTTATGTTTGCAATTTAAAAAGTAGTCTTTAGGAAGCTGGAAGATTCAAAGAAGGAACGCAGAATGTAGCAAAACAATCTGTTTTACAAAAACATGAAACAATCTCACTGAAAGGGGTGGGGGGAAGGGGACTAGCCCAATTAACTCTGGAAATGAGTAGAGTCTGTAAAACGAAAGGCAAAAGAAACTGTATGTCAGCATTGAACTCTAGCTGACAGAACTGTTTTTCATGGGGGTACTGGTTAACAGTTCTGATACCACTAGGCAAGTATAGTGGAAGTAAACAAATAAGTAAATAAATGGTAGATAGCGAGTGGCAAGCTTCTCACTGCTGGAGTGGGGGCAAAGGGGAGACTAGAAGTGAAACCATCATATTAAGTTAACAAATGTATGGCTGGTGTACCCTAAGAAAACTCTGCTAACCTGACTTATTTATAAATCTGTTTTGCAAAAGTGGACCAACCACCAATAAGACCAGCTAAGACAGGAGCAAACTGGGAAGAATTCTTGCAGTCGTGCAAAAGGGACCAAAAGTGAAAGTAAGTTCTGTGATGACACCCCTAACATCTACCTCCCTCCCCCATATTCATCATGCCAATGCTGCCAATTTTTGTATACATATGACATATGTACAAGTATGTCACTGGATGGCGCCTGCAGAGAAGCAGTGATCCCTTACCCCTTACCTCACTTTTTTCCAACTTCCAATCACTACAACCACCTTAAGAACCACCCTTCCCAGTAAAGTCCCATAAGTATTCAGCTCCCATTTCCTCTAGGAGGAGGACACGAGAAATGCCCTTCTGTCTCCTTGCTTGGCACCCTGCAATAAAAACCATTTTCTCTGCAAAAGCCTGTGTCTGTGTTAAGTTCACTGCACACTGGGCAATAGACACTTATCCAGTAACAGAAGGATCCACTGGTACTGGATTAAAGTTGGAGACATCACTATGCCCTCACATTTAGTTTAATATAGACACCAATGGTTACATATTATAATATAGTAATATATATTATATTTACATCCAGTTCCTGGCACAGAGCGCCTAGGACCCTTGTAATTTCCTAAGTGATTAGAGTGACAGGAGCATCTTTTGATGTAACGTTTGGTTTCTGTCCCCAGTTCCTGAAATAGCTGTAGAACATAAGGGTGAATGTGGCATTTTTTACTATTCATACCAATCCTCTTGCAACACACCTGAGTTGTTGTCAATGAGGTAATTTTTGGAAAGCCCCTAAGTATAGGGGTTGGCTGCCAGGGCAAGAGACCTTGTGATTAAAGGGTTGGAACTTTCAGCCACACCCCATGACCTCTAGGGAATGGAGAGGGGCCTGGAGGTCTAATTAATCACCAATAGCCAATGATTTAATCAGTCATATTTAAGTAATGAAGCCTTCATAAAAATTCTTAACCAAAAGGGTTTAGAGGGCTTCCAGGTTGATGGATATACAGAAGCGCTGGGAGGGTGGTGTGCCTGGAGAGGACACAGAGTGCCCTTATCACCTTGCCCCATGCATCATCTTGCCCTATGCATCAGATGGAAGAGAGTTCCTGAGTTATATCTTTTTATATTAAACTAGTAAACTAATAGGTGAAACTATTTTCCAGAGTTTTGTAGGGCATTCTAGCAAATTACCAAACCTGAGGAGGGGGTCACAGAAGCCCTGGTTTGTAGCCCAATCAGGCATAAGTTGTGGGTAACCTTAAGACTCATTACTTGCAATGGGCATCTTAAGTGGGGTGAGCTGTGGGTGGGGCAGTCTTGTGGGACTGAGTCCTTACCCTGTAAGGTCTGCACTAACCTCAGATAATGTTAGAATTGAACTGAAATATAGGATACCCAGTGGTGCCTGGACTGCCAGAGAATTGGTTGGTATGGGAAAACCCCACACACATTTAGTGACCAGAAGTGAAGTATTGAGAGTGGAGTGGAGACAAACAGAAGAGTATTCCTTCACATACAGAAATATTTATAGTATGAATATACACAGGTGTTAGTATATGTATGTATATTTTGGGTTTTGTTGGCTGAGAGGACCTAGACACAAAGACTCTCAGGAGCAGTGAGCACACTTTACACCCTAATTTTGGTTTCTAAGACCATCCTCCAATAAAAGGAACCAGGTCTCCTTGGAGAAATAGCTGATTCTAGGACTGGGGCAAGAAATATGTAAGATAAGCCTGGAGGATTTTTGTAGTGCCAGGAAGTAAGAATATACATACACACAGAATATGTACACATACATACACACACATATACATATAGTGTGTGTACCAATGGAACAGTTTTAGGAACAGAATAAACTACCATTGGTCTATATCTCAAAGCATAAAATAAAATCTCTGAGTTCACACTGATACAAGTAAAAAATCAAATAAATAAATACATGGGAGAAAAAAGACAAATCTCTGTGGAAGAATTCCAAATAATGTATGTAGACAGCCTGCCCTCAAAGAAGAAGAATAAAACTACCCCCTCCTCCAATGTGGGCTATGCATTCTGATGTCCTTCCAAAAAGACAGAACAAAAATGGATCACTTTATGGTGGAGAAACCTGACAATTATTCCCTCAGCCAGGTGATCAAGGTCAACACCAACAATGATGAGTCACGTTGACAGAATGTGCCCTTGAGAGGATGCACTGAGCATGGTTCTCTCCCTCTGCGGGCTTCCTCTCCAAAACCCATAACCCCAGTCTAATCATGAGAAAAAACATCAGACAAATCCCAATGGAAGGTCATCCTACAAAATACCTGACCTGTACACCTCAAAACTGTCAAGACCATTAAAAACCAGGCAAGACTGAGAAGCTGTCAGAGCCAAGAGGCATCTAAGGAGACACAATGACAATGTTATATGGTGTCCTGAACGGGATCCTGGAGAAGAAAAAAGACATTATATAAAAAGGAAGGAAATCTGAATAAACTGTGGGCTTTCATAATAATACGGTAATATTGGCTCATTAATCATAAAAAAAATGTGTGCTACTAATGTCAGATGTTACTAATGGAAAACTATGGGAACTCTTTATACAACCTTTGCAATTTTTCTGTAAATCTAAGCCTGTTCTAAAAGATGAAGTTTATTCTAAAAAATCCAAACAGCAATCATGCAGCGCAAAGATCTGAGATCTCAGTCAGCCACATCCACTTCACTGCAGGTTGCTTTTGCAAACAAACAGAGGCTGGTTGCTGCAGAATCCCCAAGGGCTGGGCTCAGGGACTGTGTCCTCACAACACACAGGGCCTGCCAGTGAGCTATTGGCCCTGGAGTCCATCCCCGAATCAAATTAATTTACATGTGGTTTAGACTGTTTTATACTGTTGAAAGGGGGGGTTTAACTCTTGCTTGTTTGATGTAGACACAAACAATCTTAGAGCATGATTTTCAGAAGGGCCAGAGAGGGCTTTTCAATTAGCAGCAGGTAGCAGCCCACCCCTATGTGCCAGAAAACAGGGACTCCGGGAGCCGAGAAAATCACATGGATACACAGGAGAGAGATGTCTGAAGACAGCCAGATGGGCTGGCATTGTCCCTCGTGCTGCCTTGTCATGAAGGCCACAGCACAATGTAGCAGGAGCCTGGGATTTGAGTCAGGAAAGCTGCCTGGGTTCCTGTCAAGAGTCACTAGGAAGCACAGGTGTCACTGGTGCCAGGGCTCAAGATGAGGGTCTTCTACGCCATTTCATTCACATTTCTGGAAGCAGACTCTCCAAATGCAGCTTAACAAGGGAGAGTCTCGGGGCTTCTGGGTGGCTCTGTCAATTAAGCCGCTGACTCTTGATTTCGGCTCAGGTCATGATCTCACAGTTTGTGAGTTCGAGCCCCACACTGGACTCTGCACTGACAGTGTGGAGCCTGCTTGTGCTCTCTGTCTCTCTCTCTCTCAAAATAAATAAACTTAAAAAAATTTTTTTTTAAAAAGGGAGAGTCTCATCTCCTTGCATACAACTGCCATAGTCAGAGGGTTGCCTTGTGACATTTCAGGATGTCCCATGAAGCAAGCACACTTAATAGAAACCCTGGGGTACCTACATTGAGCAATTGCATGACTGCTAATGTGGCAAGAATGTAAGCTGATCCACCAGACAAGCCAGACAAGCTTTATAAACTCCACCCTCCCTCACAAGCAACTCTACACAAGCAAAGAAAACAAAAGCACTAAAACTTTGAGGCCCCCATGGCTGACAGTTCAGGATCCTCAGGAGATAGGTAGGGGCCCACCCAAGAATCTGGCCTCCCCAGGCATCACACCAGTGGCATTCATTTACCTGTGCCACTGAGGTCTTTTCCCTGGGGAAAGTCTAAGACTAGAGGCTCTGTTCAACCCCCAAAACCACAATCAAATGTTCTTGAAGAACTTCTCCAACACTGTCATCTCTGTTCTTCTGTAATGATTAAGTTAATATAAAAACCTAAATTGCATTTTGGAACTATCTACTATAAACATAAATATATACCATTCATATCTGATCATGAAAGCATCAATCATATATGTCAATAACTTAGACATACAATGAGATGAAGTGCACTTCTCATGAGGGCAAAACTTCTGACTGAAAAAAAAAAAAAGTGCCTAATAAAATTTGTACTACTACTGGCAAATGTAAGAGGTCATAGAAAGCTTTCAGATTTCTCACACCATCCTTGAAGAAATTACTGAAAGTTAACAGGAAATGGTAAAAGGAAGGTGGCATAAAAATTCAGAGAATGAAACATGAAATCAGGACTCTGATGTAATTCTATAGCCATAATTTTACATGTAAATGCTGAATTTAAAGTGCAAAATCTGTGGTAACCTCTAGATCACTGACACTCAATTATTTATACTGGTTATTTATGGGTAGCTTCTAATGGAAGTCAATATTGAATATTTTTAAGTAGGAAAAAAAAAACAAGGAATAAATTCTCATTTGGCTGAAGAGCTTTGAGAGAGTTTTTCCTTAAGGGAGGACAGTGTTAGGTGGTCTCTCACATTCCCTTTCCGCCTATGAATGTTGTGATAAATAAATAGCGGTGACAAGAAGCGAGACTGCCAGCAGCCGAAATGCACACGATAATACTGCCCTCACCTTCCATCTTCAGGAAACTAACTGTGCCACATTTTTCTAAACACTTAATACTTGGATTTTAAGCATGAGTCTTCGCAAAATGCATTCTAATAGTGCACACGGGGAGGTAGGTTTCACTGCTGGAAATGGGGAAGAAGTTCCAAAAATGCCCCTCTCAGAAAATGACCCCAATAAGCAGTCAGCCTGATGAGATATGCAGGGGGCCTGTCAGGGTGAACTGCCTCCTTAAAGGACATCTCACTCCACATATGAGAGAAGTCCTATGGTATTTGCCTTTCTCTGTCTGACTTATTTTACTCAGCATAATACCCTTTAGGTCCTACGTGGAATCTAACAACAACAACAACAACAACAACAACAACAACAACAACAACAAAACCAGGGGCGACTGGGTGGCTTAGTTGGTTAAGTGTCCGACTTTGGCTCAGGTCATGATCTCACAGTTTGTGAGTTTGAGCCCCACGTCGGGCTCTGTGCTGACAGCTCAGAGCCTGGAGCCTGCTTTGGATTCTGTGCCTCCTTCTTTCTCTGCCCCTCCCCTATTCACGCTCTCTCTCTCTCTCTCTCTCTCAAAAATAAACATTAAAAATTTCAAAACAAACAAAGAAAGAAAAACAGAAATACACTCCAAGACACAGAGAATAATCTATGTTTTCCAGGGCACAGGGGGATGGGGAATGTGTGAAATAGGTGAAGGGCACTAAGAGGTACAACCTTCCAATTATAAAATAAGTAAGTGATAGGGATGAAAAGTACAGCCCACGGAACATAGTCAATAATATTGTAATAATGTTGTATGGTGACATATGGTGACCACACTCACTGTGGTCCAGAGCACTAATATATATAATTATCAAATCAGTATGTTGTATACCTGAAACTAACATTGTATGTCAATTATACTGCAGTAATAAATTGAAAGAAAAGAAAGAACACCTCACTTTCTGTGCTGACACCACGTGGACATTCAGGGCACCAGTGTTGGGGGGGTGGGGGCAGGGCCAAGGCACAGGTGCAGCCAACAGGCACATATGCCCCACTCCTAGCAGTGATGTCTATTACTGATTTCTATTACTTTTTAGTGATAACATTTTCCCCAAAGCTTCAACTGTTTTCTCTTATTCCCAAGGACATATAATCAAAATTATTAGTTTTCGAGGTTGTCTTATGTTACAGGTTGAATTGCATCCCCCTGAAATTCTTGTTGACATCCTAACCCTCAGTCCCTCAGAATGTGACCTTGTTTGGAAGTAGGGTCTTGGCATATGTTGTGAACTAAGATGAGGGACACTAAAGTAGGGTGGGCCCTAACCCAGTAGAAATGCTGTTCTTATGAAAAGGGGCGATTTGGAAACACGGAGACACAGGGACAATGTCATGTGAACACGCAAGCAGACATGGCGGTGATGTGTCTGCAAACTGAGGAATGCCAAAGACGGTCAGGAAACCACCAGCAGTTAGGAGAGAGGCCTGGAACACATTTTCCCTCAGGGCCCTCAGAAGACATCAACCCTGCTGACATCCTGATGTGGGCTTCTAGCCTCTGGAGCTATGAGACACTAAATTTCTGCTAAGCCTTGTGGGACTTTGCTACAGGAGCCCTACCCAGCAAACCAAAACAGCCCGTCACATAAGCTTACACAGATGTTCCCACAACTTCCCTGGGATATGATAACCCAGAAAACAAGGGAAGAAGGCCCTGGGGAGATGCTGTCATTGTCACACTTCAAGGGGCTTGCACATGACTCATGGGAGGCCCTCAGGCCTTCAACCGGAAGCTTAATGACCCTACTAACAAGCTCAGAGATGTGCACTGCCCACTGCAGACACAATGCTTGATCTTGAATGCACAGCTGAGTTTTTCAAGAAGATAAGAATTTTACAGCAGTTTCCTTTCTCACATCAATCAATTCTAAGAGGCATGTTTTCACCATCAGAGGAATCCTCTGATCATATAGTTTCTGCTATTATGGTTAAGCGTTTGAATAAAATATTAGATATTAAAATAGGACTTTAAGTTGAATCTCAACTTAATTTATTAAAATGCTTCAGTGTTTCAGCACCTGGGTGGCTTAGTCGGTTAAGAACCCAACTCCTGATTTCAGCTCAGGTCATGGTCTCATGGTTCATGACTTCGAGCCCTGCATCAGGCTCTGTGCTGACAGTGTGGAGCCTCCTTGGGATTCTCTCTCTCTCTTTCTTTCTCTCCTCTCTCTGCTCCTCCCCTGATCATGCTCTCTCTCTGTCTCTCAAAAGTAAATAACTAAAATTTTAAAAAATAATAAAGTGCTTCAACGTTGAAATTCAGATGGCTTCTTCTTCCACTGAAAAGTAGAGTGTAATTCTGGTCTGCTTGCATATGGGCCAGACTTGGTGACTTCCTTGATCAAGAAATGTGACAAAAGCAACACTCTGGGACACAGGAGCCTGAGTCATAAGAAGCCTGGCAGTTTCCAACTGAGTCTCCTAGAATGCTTACTCTGGGAAAAGCCAGCCACCGTGTAGTCAGTACAATTACCATAAGATCACCATGCTCTAAAAAAGCTCAAAAAGCCACATGGAGACATCATGAAAAGACAGGGTGTCAGGCTAGCCCCTGATGCTCCAGCCATCCCAGCCCAGGCACCGCACATTCATGTGAGTGAAGGAGCCTTTTAGATATTCCAGTTCCAGCAGACAGGGCATGAAAAAGAATCAGGCAAGCTGGCTGATAGCCAGAACCTAGTCCCCAGACATATGGCCCCAGTACAGACATCCCAGCCACAGTAAGGTTCTAGTCATTGGTAAGACAGTTCCACTGTGCCCTGCCTAAATTCCTCACTCCCCAAATCATGAACATAATAAAAGGATGGTTGTTTAATGCTGCTAAGTTTCAAGGTGGTTTCTCATGCAGCAATATGGATAACTGGAACAGCCTTTCTATGAAGTATTTTTTTTCTTTCTAGTTCTAAGTTAGGTGGGTTTGTCTGGAGGCTACAGCGTAATTGAAATTCCATTAAAGATGCTCTTTAACAAACTAGCGAGACAAATACATCTTCCCATTATAAAGGAGTGCACTGTCTTTGTCAAACCATACCTTACACAGTGAACTTACCCAGTAAAATATGTATCACAGGTTTATACTCTCTAATAGCTGCCCAACTAAAATGGAGACCATGACAGGATATTAGAAGAGTGTTACCACAATGCTTAGAAGCAAAGTGTGATTCAACTCAGTAAAAGTGAACTTAACTGGCCATTTATGGGCTTCACAGCTCTCATTTCAAGAAGGCATCAGACATTCCAAAGATAATATGGTGGGCGATTATAGAAACATGGGTTCCTCTTACTCGACAGGGCCACAGGTCATGCATCTGGCCAGAGGTCACACACCCAGGCATCACCTCCAGACAGATAGCCCCACATGACTGGAGAGATGTCTCCCCATTGTGTCTCTTTAGAGATATAACCCCAACCTTTGCTGGTGGCCCTGGCTTTAGAGGCAAAACAACTTCCTCAGGTCTCATAAAAATATTCCTTGCTGGTACAATGTAAATCCTATTGCCACATTTTTCTAAACTTGACTTTACAACCAATGATAATTGGATGTGTAGTATCTGCTTTATAGACAACCTGCACCAAATGATTTTCAAGTGGACAACGAAAACATTGTTTTGAAATGAAAAGTAAGGGGCAGCTGGGTGGTTCAGTCAGTTAAACACCCAACTCTTGATTTTGGCTCAGGTCATGATCTCAAGGTTCGTGAGATCAAGTCCTGTGTCAGGCTCTGCATTGTCGGTGCAGAACCTGCTTAGGATTCTCTCGCCCTCTGTGCCTCCCCTACTCATGCTTGTGCGCACGCTCTCTCTCTCTCTCCTTCTCTTTAAAATAAAAATAAATAATAAAAACATTAAAATATTAAAAATAAAATGAAAAGCAAACAATCCAATGTTAATAGCAACCGGAATCTGCCTGCACTTTGAGGAGTACTGTTCTCATAGACACAGCTACACCATCTCCTCGGGCCTCAGGTCAAGCCTGTGCCAGCCCCGTTTTCACAGAGATGTTATATGCAGCTCTCCCAGGTTCCACAGCCAGTCCCGAGTGGAGCGTTATTCAAATCCAGGTCTACCAGATGCCAGAGCCTGCAAGGAAAAGTGTCTGGGTCACGCCAACCTAATGCCACCCCCTCCAGCAATGCTCAGGTCCTCCCGTCTATGCATTGCACACATCTAAACATTTCTCATTCCAACTCCGCCCCCAGCATCTGGTTGGGCATCCTAGAGATCTCTTCCACAGATCCCAGGGCAAAATGGCCAGAATTCTCAGGTCTGAGGTTTTTTGTTTAAAGGGCTGTTAGCTTTCAGTTACCCTGTTGTTAGGTGTTTTAAATTATGTGAGGCAAGCAAAATTAATTTTAGATTACAAATTTCCTGTAGCCTTCCAAGAGGGTATTGAGTAGCTGGTGAAAGCAAATTGGCTAGGTCTGATTTATTGACCTGAAGGAATGTGCAAATGCTAAGTGAAAAGTATAAAGCTGATGGAGACTGTGTATCACGTAAGTCCATTTCCTATTCAAATAAAATCAAGGAACAGAAAACCCTCTGTGTATATCTGTGTGTAGGAAGGAGCAGAATGGTGTGGGTGGAGACTCACAAACATCCAACTTAGGTTAGCAAGGGAGAGTGGGTCAGAGCAAGGGAGTGTGCCTCCCTCCTTCTATAGACATTCCTCTACTGTTTGGCTGGTCACAATGAGACTGTATTGTGCTTGTAATTCTGGGGCGTAAGGCAGAAATTGAAGAGAAATAAATATCTATGTACAGCATGCAGCTAAAGAGGACAGATAGCATTACATTACCTGTGGCTGAACATGCAGATTTTGAGATCGACCCAAGGGGAGAGTAATTTAAAATCAGAGGCCAGTAATAGTTTATATCGTTGAGGGCCTTGGTTGCACTCATTACATGCACTGCCATTCTGTGTTTTTCTTCTAAAATTTACTGCCTTGGCCATTTTTAAGTGTACAGTTAAGTGGTGTAAATACATTCACATTGTTGTGCAACCATCTCTACCATCCATCCCCATAACTCTTTTTAAATCTTCTAAAACTGAATTCTGTACCTGTTAACACGAACTCTCCATTTTGCCTCCCCCAGTCCCTAGAAACCATCATTTTGCTTTCTATCTTTATGTTTTTGACTACTCTAGGTACCTTACATAAGTGGAATCATATGGTATTTGACATTTTGTGACTGGTTTATTTTACTCAGCATAATGTTCTTCAGGTTCATCCATGTTGTAACAAGTGTCAGAATTTCCTTCCTTTTTAGGGCTGAATAGTATTCCATTGTATGTATAGACCAGATTTTGCTTCCCCATTCATCCATAGACAGACGTTTGGATTGCTTCCATGTTTTAGCTTTTGTGAATAATGCTGCTGTGAACACAGGTGTATAAATACCTCTTTCAGACACCACTTTCAATTATTTTGTGTATATACCCAGAAGTGAGATTGTCAGGTCCTGTGGTAATTCTATGTTTAATTTTGTTGCAGAGCCTCTGTACTGTTTTCTGTAAGAGTTGCACCATTTTACATTCCCACCAACAGTGTACAAGGGTTTCAATGTCTCCACGTCCTGAACAAACACTTACTGTTTTCTGGTGTTTTTTTGTTTTTTTTTTTATAGTAGCCATCCTAATGGGTCTGAGGTAGTATCTCACTGCAGTTTTGATTTGCTTTCCCAAATGATTAATGATATTCAGCATCTTTTCATGTGCTTATTGGCCATTTGCATATCTTCTTTGAAGAAATGTCTATTCAACTATTTTGCCTATTTTTGAATCAGATTGCTTGTTTTGTTGTTGTTGAGTTGTAAGAGTTCTCTATATATTCTTTCTATTAATCCATTCTTAGATATATTATTTGCAAATATTTTCTTCCATCCTGTTGCCTTTTTACTGTGTGGGTAGTATCTTTGATGTACAAAATTTTAAAATTTTCTTGGAGTCCAATTTGTCTATTTTTCTTTTGTTACCTGTGTTATATCTAAGAAATCATTGTCACATCCAATGTGGTAAAGCCTTTGTCTTATGCTTTCTTCTAAGAGTTTTACATTGGTTTAGGTCTTACATTTAGGTCCTTCAACGATTTTAAATTAAGTTCTGTATTTGGTATAAATTCATTCTGTTGCATATGGATATGCAGTTTTCCCAGAACTGTTGTGAGTTGTCATTCAATTTTCGCAAACACCCCATGAGTAAACCCTAATGCTATCCCATGTTATAGATGAGAAACTGAGGCACAGAGAGTAATTGTCCTTAGATCCTAAGTCAATGGTAGAGCTGGGATTCTGACCCAGGCAGCCCACCCTGCACTTCCAATAATATGTTGTGGTACTTAATGGTTGTGTTGACTTGTAGTAAATCATTCAATGCCTTTGAGGGTCATTTTCCTTATCTGTCAAGTGAGGATGTTAATACCCACCTCTCTGAAGGACACACTAACGTGTTATATATACAAAAGTAAAGCATCTTGCCAGGTGCTTGAACAGGGGAGGTATTGCAGAACCGGTGACACTGTTGCTGCCATGTTTGTGGCCCTTACTACCCACAGTGCAGCTTGAATCCCACAGGGATGGGGCCAGCACTGCTGGCTGTGACAAAGAGACACCAAAGCCAATGGCATGGAACTGTTCAGAGAGACAGAAGCCTGACTGTCACAGCCCCTGTGGATCTAAAGAGTGCAGAGGAGGGGGTTATGAGGTGGGATGGTGCTTAGAACGAGAAACAAGGCCAAGAAACTTGGTTGGCAGAAATTGACCAGAGACATGGCCACCTGGCTCCCAGTCAGGACAAAGAGCACAAATAGGGACTGTTTCTTCGGGTAGCTTCGGCAGGAAGATATTCCTCTGTCTCATTAGCCATCCATGAGACCTGGCTGACTCATAGCCCAGCTCCCTATTGAGCATTTGTCCCAAATGCTCCAACTGATGACAGCCTTTAATACCTGTTCAACACTTATGCAGAGCAACAGGAGTAAACTACTTTTAAGAATAAATGTTATGCCCTTGTCTATAATTGTCAAATAAGGTTTTTTTTTAAATGCCCCTTCCCAAATAACTGTGTGAGGCATCATAAATGCTTAAAACATACATCATAAAATGAATTACTGATTCCCAGCAAACAGTGCTCTCCCACTCAGTTTCAAATTTTTAGCTCTCACTGTGCCTCGGACCCCGTGTCTGTCCCTGTCCTCCACATTTGGGACTGCAGGAACACAGCCTTCTGTGTCCTCAAGAATACTGCCAATCTCAGCAGGACTGGGCCAATTCCTGATTCACCGGCTCTAACGTGAGTCCAGCACCTGCATAAATCTGTGACCAGTGCTGCATTTCCGAATTATTCCATTGATATTCTGAGCCTGGTGAGGGCAAAGGGGAAAAGTAAAGGGAAAACCAGAAGGAAAAATAAGAATGGTTTCTAATGCCTAAGGAAGTGGAGATGAAAAAAGTAAACAGGACTTAATGGGGACAGACCGGGAGTGACAGGAGCCCCTCCACGGATAGGTGCTGTGCTGGGACAGGTCTGCCTGTGGCTTTGTGATGTGGGGCAATCTCTGAAGTGAAGGCATAAAGGGGATTTGCACACTGTAACATGCTTGGCCCTTCCTCTACCATATGTCATAATAATATTTCAATCATTAGATCTGAACTAAATACAGATTTAATTTACCAAATAATGTTTTAATGACAACAGCAGCAGCACCCAGCAGTGCTCCAATTTATGCATAACTTCAAGATAAATTACATCTTTTGACTTGCAGAGAAAGATGCCTAATTAGGAAGATTTTCAAATATAAAGAACTGTCACTGTAAGGCATGTAATCTCATCACTACAAAGTCATTCATTAACATACGAAAATGTTACCGTTTAATAAAGTGGCTATGTAAAACATGGTCCTGGTATTCCCCCCAAAGTGGGACGTGACAGAAAAGGTGATGCACAATGTCTGCTCAGTGCTCCCCAATGTCATTGACCATGGACATCCCTTACCTTTAGATATAGCCAGACGATGAGTATTTTTGCCATAAGAGCTTCTTTTTTATTCCATGTTATTATATCCTGGTTTTCTAGCTTGGTCTAGGTCTGAATTAGAATTTGTATTAGGGTAGGAGATTTAAGATTCTCTTTAAGCACTGGTGTTTAACAGTTTTTCTTAAGGGTTGTTTCAAAGTTATTGCAAGATGAAATTATTATGAAGTCTGTCAGTCAGATGCAATCATGGTGGCCAGAAAAAGACGGTAAAATATCCATAATTCTTCAACCTTGCCCCAAATTAAGGTAGACTCATGCTGCATCCAATTCAGTTCATACACCAGATTTTGTGGTAGCATGAAGAAATACTCCATGAAGTCAGCCTGGAGGGTCAGGAACGAGGCTTCAGGTGGGTTCTGTGGGATAAACAGGAGCTTTCCAGCTGCACTGGCTCTAAGAAAGCATTTCAGGAGGACGTTAGCATGTACAATGCATGGAGCCTTGAGACAAAAACATCACAGGAGACTGTCAGCTGTCTGGTCAGGTGTCTGTTTGCTAATAAATTTGGCACTTTCCTCTACAGACAGGGTGTGGAGTGGGGCACAGGAGGCCACTGAGCAGGGTAGCAAATAACTAGATCTTCGATAGTGAGCAGGATGGATCTGGAGCCAGGCAGGGGTGGTCAGAAGGCCAGTGATGGGGAGAGATACTTAGAAGAACACTATGTTTTCTGGGTAAATGTGTTTGCATCCTCACTGGGAAAGCGGAGTCAGATCAGTTCACCCAAAACCAACTGGGACAAGAGTCATTCCAATAAAGCTAAGCATAACTGGGACTGTGAAGGCAACACCACACACAGACATCTTTACAATTTCTGACAGTTCTAAAATTCTTCTTTTTAACAGAAAACTAGTTATTACCCTGGGAAGCTTCTACTGTTTCCCACCCTACGTTTGTTGACTAGAATGTTGCTAATTTGATTTAAAAAATAGAAATATAAAAGTAACAATGACGATCTGGCAGTATGGCTGAGGAAATCACATGTGTGAGGGATCGGGTGATAGAAAAGTCTAAAACCCCTGCAAGAATCATCAGCCCCATTCCAAGATTTCCACGGTGTCAGAGCCATGGACTGTCTACTCCTATTTCTCTACATGCCCCTGAGTTTTGTTTCCACTCTATTTTTTCCTTTCCAATTTAATGCTTCATTTATTCATTACTCAAACATGCCAGGCACCGTGCTGGTGTGGTGCAGGTACACAGCAATGAACTAGCCAGAACCAGCTTCCGCACCTGGGGCTGCCGTTCCCGTGAAGCAGACAGTCAAGCGCCCGCACATCTGGTTTTCAAGTACAGTTGTGAGAAACACTCCCAAGGAGAGGTCAAGGTGCCTTTCGAGGCCCAGGTGGTAGACATATCTCGCTCAAGCACACCTCCCTAGCTGTGGGGATGCAACTAAAATCTAGAATTCCTCATTTCCAGCCTAGCACTTTTTCTACCACATTCACCGTGCTCATTCATTTTTTGCTGTATTCCTTTGTTCATTCATTTGTACGTTTGTTCCCTTGTCCATTCATCTTTTCAACGTTCAGCCAGTTATTCATCCATCAAATATACACAGAGCAGGCACTGAAAATGTGGGCCTCCTGTCCAGCTGAGAGGTACTGGGGTATGAGGCATCATACCAGGCTTATGGGTGCTGCACCGAGTCGAACATGGGTGCGATGGGTGCATCTGCTGGTGAAGGAAGGCTGATTGAGGCTGGAGAGCTCAGTGAAGGCTTCTCAGAAGTGACCCCGAAAGAACCAGAGAATGAGCAGGAGTTCTCACTTCCACAATATGCAGTGCAAGCTGACATGCACCAGGCACTACACAGACCCTACGCCTGCCCTCTTAGAGGTCACGGTCAGGAGGCAGAGAGGCAGGAAGCAAAGACACTGCATCTTGTGATGAGTGTTCGGGAAGAAATTAAGCAGGTGACATGCTGGGAGTCCTGGGGGCTTTCTGTGGAGTAGGTGGTGACGTGTTGGCCCAGAGCCTACACGAAAGGAGCCAGGAGAAGAATATTCCAAACATAAAGAAAAAGGTGGGGTGTTCTAGAAACTGTCAAGAGGCCAGAGGGGCTGGTGCACAGGGCATCATTGGATACAGTCAGCAGCTTGGGCAGAGCACTTCAGGCCAAGGGGAAAAGTTTGATTTTTTTTTCCTACATGTGATAAGAGGCCACTGGAGAGTTTTAGAAGGCCACTGACTGGTTCCTATGTGTATCTTTAAAGAAGCATACTGATCAGACCCCCGAGCCCATAGGGGTGTTTTCTAAGTAGAAAAAGCTGCCCCACTCCCTCTAGGTGATGTAGCAGATTCCAGCCTTCACCTCTTGGCCAGGGCCCTTGTGTAGAGCAGAAGGTTCCTTGATTCTGGCTGCTGCATAAATTAGGGGATTGGTGACAGGGGATGGTAACCGGAACAAAAGAGGTGGCTATAAAGACCAAGATTAGAGAATGGATGGCAGATAGCTTTTGAAGGAAAACCTGGCAGGACTGAATATGCATTTGTGTAGGACAGTGAGAGAAACAGATTGTTAAGGATGCCTCGTATCTTTTATATACTATTTTTAAGACCCCAGTGCAAGCTTTCAGTTCTGTAGAAATGCTTCACGCTGCAGGTTTTTCATTGTGCATGTGCCATAGTTTATCAACCTGCTCCCCTGTGGATGGACTCCTGGTTGTTTTCAGTCTTTTGCATCATAGACAATGTTGCCCTGAGGCATCACTTCAGGGATGTGCAAGTCTACCCACAGGATCAAATCTCTGGGATTTGCTGGGATTCCTGACATAGTTAATTCACCTCTAGTTGGTTTAATACAGCCAAGTAATCCTTCTGGGGGCCGTACCATTGTACACTCCTCTTGGCAAAGGAGGAGAGGACCAATTTCCCCACATCCTCATCAGAAGATTCTGTCATCCAAATTGTGGGTTTCTGTCCAATCTGAAAGGTGAAACATGTATCTCCATGTTGTTTTAATTAGATTTTCTGTTATCACCAGTGACAGTCACAGTATTTTCATAAGGTTAAGTCCATTTGATTCTCTTTTTCTATGAACTCTCTCTCCATGTCCATTTTTCTCTTGGATATGTCTGGTCTTTATCTTATCAACTTCCACAAAGTGGGAACTGTTTGTGATTGAAGTTGGAAATATTTTTCTCCCAGCTTGATATTTTGCTTTTGAATGTAGTTGCTTTTTAATTTTAATTTATTTATTTTTAATATAGTTGACATGCAATATTATATTAGTTTCATGTGTACAACTTAGTGATTTGACAAGTTGATACATTATGCTTTGTTCACTTTGGGTAAATACCCAAGAGTGAAACTGTTGAATCATGTGGTATTTATATTTTTAATTTTTTGAGAAATCTCCATACTGTTTTACACAGTGGCTGTACGAGTTTACATTCCCACCAACAGTACATGAGCATTCCTTTTTCTCTACATCCTCACCAACATTTGTTATTTCTTGTCTTCTTGATTTCAGCCATTCTAAGAGGTGTGAGGTGATATTCATTGTGGTTTTGATTTGGATTTTCCTGATGGTTAGTGATGTTGAGCATCTTTTCATGTGTCTGTTGGCCAACTATGTATCTAAGAATAAACTTGATTAAATAAGTAAAAGACCTATACTCTGAAAACTATAAAACATTATTGAAAGAAATGGGAGATGACACAAAAAACGGAAATTTATTCCATGTTCTTGGATTGGAAGAACAAATATTGTTAAAATATCAATAGTGCCCAAAGCAATCTACAGATTTATGCAATCCCTATCAAAATACCAACAGCATTTGTCACAGAACTAGAACAAATAATCCTAAAATTTGTATTGAACCACAAAAGACCCCTCTAGCCAAAGGATTCCTGAGAAAGAAGAACAGAGCTCGAGGTATGACGATTCTGAACTTCAAGTTATATTGCAAAGCTGTAGTAATCAAAACAGTATGGTGCTGGCACAAAAAGAGACACACAGATCAACAGAGAATAGAGAATAGAGAGCCCAGAAATAAATGCATGATTATATAGTCAATGAATCTTTGACAAAGGAGGCAAAAATTTGCAAATGGGAAAAACATAGTTTTTTAAATAAATGGTGTTGGGAAAACTAGACAGCTACATGCAAAAGAATGAAACCAGACTGCTTTCTCACACCACACACAAAAATAAACTCAAAATGGATTACAGACCTAACTGGGAGACTTGAAACCATAAATATCCATCGAGGTGAGCATAGTCAATAACTTCTCTGATGTTGACCATAAGAACATTTTTCTAGATATTTCTCCCGAGGCAAGAAAAACAAATTCAAAAACAAACTATTGAGACTACATCAAAAAAAAAAAAAAGTTTCTGCTCAGCAAAGGAAACCATCAACAAAACAAAAGGACAACCTACCCAATGGCAGAAGTCATTTGCAAATGACATACCTGATAACAGGTAAATATCCAAAACATATAAGATTTATACAACTCAACACCAAAAAGCAAACAATCTGTTTTAAAAATGGTCAGAAGACCTGAACAGACATTTTTCCAATTGCTTTTTTAACTCATTAATTATTTTCCCATGCAAAAGCTTTGTGCTTTTATGTAGTCACATTTACATTTTAAATTTACAACAGTCACATTTACAAAATTTTATAGCTGCAAAGAACACTATTTGGAGCTGGTAAAAAAGGAATGGGGAAGCTATTTGGCCCAGATTTAGAAAGATCTAAATGTAACGTTAATCTAAATGTAATGCTAAATGGGAACAGCAAATGAGTATAGAGTATGCTTCTTTTTGTGTCAGAAAGAAGAGAAAGTGGGAATCTATGTTTCTACTTGCTTATATTTTCATCAAGGGAATTGTGATGATTAATTTTATGTGTCAGCTTGGTTAGGCTATTGTGCCCCATTGTTTGGCCAAACACCAGTCTAACTGGTGCTGTGAAGGTATTATTTAGATGTGATTAACATTAAAAAAATTTTTTTTAATGTTTGTTCATTTTTGAGAGAGACAGGGAGTGACAGAGAGAGACAGAGACAGAGCACAAGCCAGGGGAAGGGGCGGGTGGGGGAGACACAGAATCCGAAACAGGCTCCAGGCTTGGAGCTGTCAGCACAAAACCCAACATGGGGCTCGAACTCACTAACCACGAGATCATGACCTGAGCCAAAGTTGGACACTTAACAGACTGAGCCACCCAGGAGCCCTGATGTGGTTAACATTTAAATCGGCAGTCTTTGAGTAAAGCTAATGTGGTTGGGCCCCATCCAATCAGTTGAAGGCCTTCCACACAAAGACAGAGGTTTGTTGAAGTAGAAAGAAATCTTCTTAAGACTGTAACATGGAAACCCTGACTCAGTTTCCAGCCTGTTGCCCTAACTGATTTGATCTCAAGACTGCAACATCATCATTTAGCTGAATCTCTAGACTGCTGGCTTGTCTTACAGATTTCAGACTTGCCAGCCCCTATAATTGCATAAACCAACTTCTTTTTTCTTTTAATTTTTTCTTAATGTTTATTCATCTTTGAGAGAAAGACAGACACAGAGTGTAAGCAGGGGAGGGGCAGAGAAAGAGGGAGACACAGAATCTGAAACAGGCTCCAGGCTCCAAACTGTCAGTGCAGAACCTGATGCAGGGCTTGAACCCATGAACCATGAGATCACGACCTGAGCCAAAGTTGGATGCTCAACCTACTGAGCCACCCAGACGCTCCTGCATAAGCCAACTTCTTAAAATAAATCTCTCTCCCTCCCTCTTTCTACCCACACACACACACACACACACACACACATATGCATATGTGCGCGCACACACACACACAAACACACATACTGGATTGTTTTTCCAGAGAACCCTGACTCACACAGGAACACAGGCAGGTTTCCACAAGGAATGAAATAACTGGGCATAGGAGAGATAAGAGAAAGGTGGCTAGAATAGGATGGAAATAGGAATGCTCAACTTAGACTTTGTTATGTTAAGAAATTCTAAACTATATAAATATATTACCTATTCAAAATAGAAAGTGAAGTTTAGAACAAAGTCAACTTTTAGATACAAACTAAAACAAATGCCGTATAAATGAAGGGATACATGTTATTTGCTTTGTATTCATTTAAGACACAAAAAAGGGAATTATCCAGTTTTATTCAGAAGATGTATTCCTGAGGAAGAAGGCACTTTTTAAAAGCACCAAGATATAATTTTTTAACATAATACTATATATTGTATTTAAAAATATATAATATTCTAGAATCTGAGAGAAGAACACGAGGTTGGGAAAGAACTGCACTTGGGGTAGGGTAGACAGGGTTGCCCAGAGTGACAGCAGCCCATCTCAGGTCACCACAGTGTGTCTCTGCTTTCTGCAACAGGACCCCCCTCAACCATGGAAGCACATGTGTCCTCCTCACATACAGGAGAGTCAACGCTCCCAGGCATAACACTGAGTGGTGTCAGTTCTGGGGTCATCCTGGGCAATCCAGTCCCAACTGCCCACAGTGACAACCTTGCTGCTGCATCCTGATAGAGATCCTTCCTCCCATCCACTCACTCTCCCAGCTCCTCAGGCCTGCTTCCTTGCTTGGGCTCTGCTTTAGGGTAACCTAAAAACAACTCCAGCGTGGAGAGTTCTTTGCGATCCAAGAAGATACCAAGGACTTGAGGCCTCAGTTACACATATGCCCAGGCATGTGTGGTTAGAATGTCCACCTCCTGTCCAAATCCTTCAGTTGAGACCATGGCCTATAAAACACATTCCCTAGTAAGGCAAATTAACGGTGATAATTGACACTGATTACTTGCCAGACATTGATCCAAGCACCTTATTAACCATTTTAATTCTCAAATGGGGAAATGGAGGCACAGAGAAAGTAACTCAGTTTCCATGGTTACCCAGCTCATAAGCAGCCAAGCCTAGGATCGAATTTGGACAGGTAAGCTTCAGGGTTTGTGTTCTTTAGCAGAAGCTATCCCACATGAGGAATACCAAGAGGAGAGCTTTGGGGGACCCAGGCACATAGAAATCGAGAGGGAAAAGAACAGCCAGCAAAGGGAGGGAAGAAGCCCAAAGCGGAAAACAAAACCAGTCCAAAGACCAGGAAAGAAGTTGGCAGAAGACAGAGAATGGTCACCAATTCCTGATGAGACACTCCAAGTGAGAGGGTCTCAGAACGTCACCTGTTGGGCCCCGTGAGGGATTAGGAAGATGCGTGGAGCCAAAGTCCAGACTGGGCTCTGCTGCCTAAGCCAGTTGTCTTTCTCTCCTAGGTGCCTCACAGAGCAGACAGATAGAGGGACAGAAGTCAGTGGGTGGGGTCTTTGGTTTCCATTTTCTCCATGAATTAATCCCATTAAAGTCAAATATTTGCATTGAGAAAAGTCTTTGCTATTTTACAGAACAGCTCCACAAAAGGCAGTTTTCTTCAGCTTCAAACAGTCCTTTCCAGCTGACTTCCAAATTCACCATTTCACTTTCCTATTATATTCAGTGAAAGCCTATCGTTTTCTGTGTAAACCGAGATTTATGTTGCCATTATTATTTAGTAGGGTTTGTTTTTCCTTAAAAGATGATGTAAATTTCATAAGAATGTTCCAATTTGGTGGTTTTCATGTTAAGGATTCTTGGTCACAAATGAAAGCTAAGGTCAGACTCAAAAGGGACCAGTCACATCTTAAAGGCAAGTTCTGATGAAATCTAGTCTTTTCCAGCTTATTTGGGCATAACTCAAAATTTTAAGTCATAGGCCAAGAATTAAAACTATAGCTTCTGATTTGCTTACAATCTGATCTCTAGTTATTTACAGTCCACAGAAAAGTCTGGATGCATCTCAGAATGGCTTCACACACACAACCATCTGAAATGCTCTTGAGATGCCCCATTTAAATATGACCTGGACCAGACCTTCCTTTGTTCTCAGAATTCTAAAGAGACAATCATTTCTCATCTTTTTTATGGGTTCTTAATTTTGAAATTTAGATCTGGGGCACCTGGGTGGCTCAGTTGGTTGAGCATCCGACTTCAGCTCAGGTCATGGTCTCGCGACTCGAGAGCTCGAACCCTGCATGGGGTTTGCTGATGTCACCCTGTTGGCGCAGAGTTGGCTTTGAATCTTCTGTACCCCCCTCTCTGCCTACCACCCCCTGCTTGTGCTCTCCAAAAAAATATATAAATATTTTTTTCAAAATTTAGATCTTTATCAATTTTTTTTCCTATGTGAGGACATCACTTTATTTTACACACATACAAGGAAATACAGAGAGACTAAGGGCTTCATCTTAAACTGAATCAGAAACAGAAAACATCCCTGCTACAACAGAGTAGTCTTCACCTGAAAAATCATAGAGAAAGGAGAGTGCCAGAAGATGGACAAGTATCATGGTGACTGAAAAAAAAAAAAAAAAAAGGCAAGGGATAACTAGAACAAGGCTTTCACGTGAAGCTGGTCAGCACCTAGAGGGGCTCATGAGGAGTTCATAAGAACAGCCTAGACTTCACTGTTTGGGCCAAGGTGGTGCAGACACAGTGTATGTGGGTGGCACAGATCAGCTGCATTTTGTATTCTCTCTTGCAGTACAGAAACTTAACAAAAGAATTCTACCTGGGGACCAACCTTCCTGTTCGCCATCACCAGTGTTCAATGGGAGGCATGGGGAGTCTGGTTTAACAAATTTACAGAGAACTCAACTGGAGACAAATGGAGAATATCATTATATTGCTGAATCGGGGTCTGGGAGGTTCATAGGCTCTAAATGAGTGCAAAGAAATTTACAGGGGATAAACAGCCTATCTTGTACTTGGGTTCCAAAAAAATCAACTTTAAATTTCTGAATTCTGACTTCACTGATTCAGTTCAAAAGCACTGTGGTGTGTCTTCACCATGCCAGCCACTACTGTCAGTATGGAGCTACAACCGTGAATAAAACTGATCAGTAAACTTCATGGAGGGAGGAGACAAGGAATTAAATAAATCCTATAGGGTATTAAAAGGTGGTAAAGGGGGGGGGACCTGAAACAGGGGAGGGGGCAAGAAGGTAGGGCAGCAATTTTGAATGGGACTGGCCACATTGAATATTGACATCTGTGCAAATACCTGAAGCACTGCAGCTATCTAGGGTCAGAATGTTCTAGACTCAGGAAACAGTGAGGAAGGGTGTGGCCAGAGCTGAATGAGCAAGGGGAGTCCAGAAGACGGGCACCAGAGTGAGAGAGGAAGGTGGTCACAGACATGAGGAGCTCTGGCTTTTATTCTGAGGAATTGGAGACTCCTTGGAAAGTTTCCAATATGGGTGTGACAGGCTTGACAGAGGATTTGAAAGAATCCTGTGGCCACAAGAGTAGCTCAGTGAACAGGCTTCTGTAACATGACCTGTGACTTTATACAATCTTGATAAAAATCCAGCCCCAATAGAAAATGGCAGAATCCACATAAGAAGAATTCACACAACTACCAGAAGCTGGGGTAGAGGCAAGGAAGGATCCTCACTCAGAGCCTCCTGAAGGACCCAGTTCTGCTCTTGGACTTCTGGCCTCCACAACTGCGAGAGAATAAATTTCAGTTATTTTAGTCACCAAGTTTGTGGTAATTTGTTATGGCCACCTTGAGAAACAAATACAGCTTTAGTGTGGGAAAAGCAGCCTCCTGCATTATGGTTTTCCTTCCACGTTAAATCTGATTTCAGGTTCTGCTTTCTGACCCAACTTTTGCAGCTCAGATGCAAATATTAAATTTTATTTGAAATTTTTTTCTCCATAGAGCACCTGGGTGGCTCAGTCAGTTACGCGTCTGACCTTTGATTTTGGCTCAGGTCATGACCACAGGGGTGTGAGACTGAGCCCTGTGTTGGGCTCCATGCTGGGTGTGGAGCCTGCCTGCTTAAGATTCTATCTCCCCCCACCCCTCTCTGCCCTTCCCCTGCTCATGAAAGGGAGAAAGAGAGAGAGAGACAGAAGGAGGGGGAAAAGAAAGAAAGAAAGAAAGAAAGAAGAGAGAAAAGAAGAGAAAAGAAGAGAAGAGAAGAGAAGAGAAAAGAAAAGAAAAGAAAAGAAAAGAAAAGAAAAGAAAAGAAAAGAAAAAAGAAAATTTTCCTTGAGGATTTCACAGAAAAAAAAGCAGTCAGAGTGAGAGAAAATATGTACCTCCCTGGGGACCCAGACCTGCTTTCAGAAGGAGGGAGAATGAGGTGACACCATGCCCTCTGGCCTGGAGAGTGTGGCATGGGGTGAGGACAGGTATAAGGAAAAGAGACAAAGAGCCATGAGGTGGTCAGCTAGTAGGTGTAGAGGTCAGATGAAAGAAACGATGTCAGCCGCTTACAATTAGCATAAAATTTTGGGAGAGAGACCCAAACTGGATTTTTATGATACTCTTTATGTGATGGCTGCCACTTTAAGGAGATTCATAGTTATGATCTAATTCTATAGTTTTCATCAAGGTTCCTGCAGGAGCCACCCTAAGGCTGGGCCACAAGGGGCCCCAGTTATGACACAGTGACATTTTGGAAGCTATTAACTGCAAGTGTAGGAACCTCAGTCTAAACCCATCACCCCAGGTCTGAGCAAAGAGTACATTTTGACAAGCCTACCTAATAAATTTATGTTGCAAAAGAGCAACAGCCCCTCACACCCCAGCCATCCTAGTTCTTATAACCACATGGCAAAGTCAGAGACATCACTGGAAACACATCAGTTCTGCAACTGTTAAGAGGATATTTTCAAGTGGATAAAGAAATTTTCATGGCACTCTATAAGAACAGTTAGTTGAGGACATCCATAAAGGCCCCGGTGAAGTTTCAAACTAGGGTTATTTTTATACTCTTCTGCATGGAAACCCATTTTGATGCAATTTATGACTTCTGATTAGAATTACACTTGTCTGTCTGTCTGTCTGTCTGTCTGATCCTTCCTCACAGACTGTAAGCTGCTTGATGCTGGGACTTAACTCATCTTGGAACCTACGGGCTGGGGTAGTGACACACATCTGCCAGAAGGTAACTGCCTGCCAATCAGTAGATGAAGTCTAGGTTACAGGCCAGGAACAGAAATATGAGAATTAGCACTGGGAGTCAGAGTAATAGAAAGCCAGGTCTGAAACCCAGAATATCAGAAAGACGTAGTATTGACAAAGGAATACAAGAACGAGAGAACTGAGCCAAGATCTGGAGGCCGGGAGGAAGGATAGGTCGGGGGTGGCGGTAACACGAAATTCTAATTGTCACCTGGAACAGCTCAGGGCAGAGAGCAGCCAGAAAGCACCAAAGTTCACAGAGGCACCTTTCGCAATTTTTTAAAAAACACAACCAGCTGTTGTCATCTCAGGGCTTTTTTGCCTCTGCCCCTGGGCATTCTTGGAGTTATGATGTTCCACTTGGCTGCCTCAGAGGCCTCTTGACACCTGGATTATTTCCCTGTTGGTGTTCTTGTTTTCTAACTCTCCCAGCAGGCCACTAGCTCCAAACCCTCATTTGTCCTTAACATCCTTAACATCTGAGTCTCACTCAGAGGCGCCTCCAAGTGAAAACACCGGTTGGGTGAATGAATAACACAGACAAACCCCTGCATGCCTATCTTGTCTCACCTGAAACATAAACCCACTTCTTGGTGATACGAAGTACAACCGGAGAGGGAAAATAATACAATTACATATAAAACTAAGGAAGAGCGGGGGCGCCTGGGTGGCTCAGTTGGTTAAGCATCCAACTTCAGCTCAGGTGGTGATCTCATGGTTCGTAAGTTCGAGCCCTGTGTCGGACTCTGTGCTGGCAGGTCAGAGCCTCGAGCCTGCTTCAGATTCTGTGTCTCCCTCTCTCTCTGCCCCTCCCTCTCCCATGCTCTGACTCTCTCTCTCCCTCTCTCTCTCAAAAATAAATAAACATTAAAAAAATTAAAAACATATATAAAATAAAATAAGGATGAGCTAGAAAAAATGCCTCCTGGAATTTAAATGGTGTAAATGAAAGTAGTCAATTTTTTTCTTTCCATATAATTGTGAACTAATATCTATTTCCAATCAGATATTTATTTATTTTTTGTTAAAAATTTTTTTACATTGAGTCTTCGAGGAAGATGGCGGCGTAGGAGGACGCTGGGCTCACCGCGCATCCTGCTGATCACTTAGATTCCACCTACACCTGCCTAAATAACCCAGAAAACCGCCAGAGGATTAGCAGAACAGAGTCACCGGACCCAAGTGCAGACGAGAGGCCCACGGAAGAGGGTAGGAAGGGCGGCGAGGCGGTGCGCGCTCCACGGACTGGCGGGAGGGAGCCGGGGCGGAGGGGCGGCTCGCCGGCCAAGCAGAGCCCCCGAGTCCGGCTTGCAAAAGCGGAGGGGCCTGACGGACTGTGTTCCGACAGCAAGCGCGACTTAGCGTCTGGGAGGTCATAAGTTAACAGCTCTGCTCGGAAAGCGGGAAGGCTGGAGGACAAAGGGAGGGTGAGCTGCGGAGCCCCCGGACGACAGAGCTCAGTTTGGCGGGGAACAAAGGCGCTCGCCAGCGCCATCTCCCCCGCCCATCCCCCAGCCAAAATCCCAAAGGGAACCGGCTCCGGCCAGGGAAATTGCTCGCTCCGCGCGAACACCCAACTCTGTGCTTCTGCGGAGCCAAACCTCCGGCAGCGATCTGACTCCCTCCGGCTGCACAGGGCCCCTCCTGAAGTGGATCACCTAAGGAGAAGCGAGCTAAGCCTGCCCCCCCTGCCGCCGTGCACCTTGCCTTCCCACCCCAGCTAATACGCCAGATCCCCAGCATCACAAGCCTGGCAGTGTGCAAGTAGCCCAGACGGGCCACGCCACCCCACAGTGAATCCCGCCCCTAGGAGAGGGGAAGAGAAGGCACACACCAGTCTGACTGTGGCCCCAGCGGTGGGCTGGGGGCAGACATCAGGTCGGACTGCGGCCCCGCCCACCAACTCCAGTTATACACCACAGCACAGGGGAAGTGCCCTGCAGGCCCTCACCACACCAGGGACTATCCAAAATGACCAAGCGGAAGAATTCACCCCAGAAGAATCTCCAGGACATAACAACAGCTAATGAGCTGATCAAAAAGGATTTAAATAATATAACAGAAAGTGAATTTAGAATAATAGTCATAAAATTAATCGCTGGGCTGGAAAACAGCATACAGGACAGCAGAGAATCTCTTGCTACAGACATCAGGGGACTAATGAACAGGCACGAGGAGCTGAAAAACGCTTTAAAGGAAATGGAAAACAAAATGCAAACCACCACAGCTCGGATGGAAGAGGCAGAGGAGAGAATAGGTGAACTAGAAGATAAAGTTATGGAAAAAGAGGAAGCTGAGAAAAAGAGAGATAAAAAAATCCAGGAGTATGAGGGGAAAATTAGAGAACTAAGTGATACACTAAAAAGAAATAATTTACGCATAATTGGTATCCCAGAGGAGGAAGAGAGAGGGAAAGGTGCTGAAGGGGTACTTGAAGAAATCATAGCTGAGAACTTCCCTGAACTGGGGAAGGAAAAAGGCATTGAAATCCAAGAGGCACAGAGAACTCCCTTCAGACGTAACTTGAATCGATCTTCTGCACGACATATCATAGTGAAACTGGCAAAATACAAGGATAAAGAGAAAATTCTGAAAGCAGCAAGGGGTAAACGTGCCCTCACATATAAAGGGAGACCTATAAGACTCGTGACTGATCTCTCTTTTGAAACTTGGCAGGCCAGAAAGAATTGGCACGAGATTTTCAGGGTGCTAGACAGCAAAAATATGCAGCCAAGAATCCTTTATCCAGCAAGTCTGTCATTTAGAATAGAAGGAGAGATAAAGGTCTTCCCAAACAAACAAAAACTGAAGGAATTTGTCACCACTAAACCAGCCCTACAAGAGATCCTAAGGGGGACCCTGTGAGACAAAGTACCAGAGACATCACTACAAGCATAAAACATACAGACATCACAATGACTCTAAACCCGTATCTTTCTATAATAACACTGAATGTAAATGGATTAAATGCGCCAACCAAAAGACATAGGGTATCAGAATGGATAAAAAAACAAGACCCATCTATTTGCTGTCTACAAGAGACTCATTTTAGACCTGAGGACACCTTTAGATTGAGAGTGAGGGGATGGAGAACTATTTATCATGCTACTGGAAGCCAGAAGAAAGCTGGAGTAGCCATACTTATATCAGACAAACTAGACTTTAAATTAAAGGCTGTAACAAGAGATGAAGAAGGACATTATATAATAGTTACAGGGTCTATCCATCAGGAAGAGCTAACAATTATAAATGTCTATGCGCCGAATACCGGAGCCCCCAAATATATAAAACAATTACTCATAAACATAAGCAACCTTATTGATAAGAATGTGGTAATTGCTGGGGACTTTAACACCCCACTTACAGAAATGGATAGATCATCTAGACACACGGTCAATAAAGAAACAAGGGCCCTGAATGAGACACTGGATCAGATGGACTTGACAGATCTATTTAGAACTCTGCATCCCAAAGCAACAGAATATACTTTCTTCTCGAGTGCACATGGAACATTCTCCAAGATAGATCATATACTGGGTCACAAATCAGCCCTTCATAAGTTTACAAGAATTGAAATTATACCATGCATACTTTCAGACCACAATGCTATGAAGCTTGAAGTCAACCACAGGAAAAAGTCTGGAAAACCTCCAAAAGCATGGAGGTTAAAGAACACCCTACTCACGAATGAGTGGGTCAACCAGGCAATTAGAGAAGAAATCAAAAAATATATGGAAACAAACGAAAATGAAAATACAACAATCCAAACGCTTTGGGACGCAGCGAAGGCAGTCCTGAGAGGAAAATACATTGCAATCCAGGCCTATCTCAAGAAACAAGAAAAATCCCAAATACAAAATCTAACAGCACACCTAAAGGAAATAGAAGCAGAACAGCAAAGGCAGCCTAAACCCAGCAGAAGAAGAGAAATAATAAAGATCAGAGCAGAAATAAACAATATAGAATCTAAAAAAACTGTAGAGCAGATCAACGAAACCAAGAGTTGGTTTTTTGAAAAAATAAACAAAATTGACAAACCTCTAGCCAGGCTTCTCAAAAAGAAAAGGGAGATGACCCAAATAGATAAAATCATGAATGAAAATGGAATTATTACAACCAATCCCTCAGAGATACAAACAATTATCAGGGAATACTATGAAAAATTATATGCCAACAAATTGGACAACCTGGAAGAAATGGACAAATTCCTGAACACCCACACTCTTCCAAAACTCAATCAGGAGGAAATAGAAAGCTTGAACAGACCCATAACCAGCGAAGAAATTGAATCGGTTATCAAAAATCTCCCAACAAATAAGAGTCCAGGACCAGATGGCTTCCCAGGGGAGTTCTACCAGACGTTTAAAGCAGAGATAATACCTATCCTTCTCAAGCTATTCCAAGAAATAGAAAGGGAAGGAAAACTTCCAGACTCATTCTATGAAGCCAGTATTACTTTGATTCCTAAACCAGACAGAGACCCAGTAAAAAAAGAGAACTACAGGCCAATATCCCTGATGAATATGGATGCCAAAATTCTCAATAAGATACTAGCAAATCGAATTCAACAGCATATAAAAAGAATTATTCACCATGATCAAGTGGGATTCATTCCTGGGATGCAGGGCTGGTTCAACATTCGCAAATCAATCAACGTGATACATCACATTAACAAAAAAAAAGAGAAGAACCATATGATCCTGTCAATCGATGCAGAAAAGGCCTTTGATAAAATCCAGCACCCTTTCTTAATAAAAACCCTTGAGAAAGTCGGGATAGAAGGAACATACTTAAAGATCATAAAAGCCATTTATGAAAAGCCCACAGCTAACATCATCCTCAACGGGGAAAAACTGAGAGCTTTTTCCCTGAGATCAGGAACACGACAGGGATGCCCACTCTCACCGTTGTTATTTAACATAGTGCTGGAAGTTCTAGCATCAGCAATCAGACAACAAAAGGAAATCAAAGGCATCAAAATTGGCAAAGATGAAGTCAAGCTTTCGCTTTTTGCAGATGACATGATATTATACATGGAAAATCCGATAGACTCCACCAAAAGTCTGCTAGAACTGATACATGAATTCAGCAAAGTTGCAGGATACAAAATCAATGTACAAAAATCAGTTGCATTCTTATACACTAACAATGAAGCAACAGAAAGACAAATAAAGAAACTGATCCCATTCACAATTGCACCAAAAAGCATAAAATACCTAGGAATAAATCTAACCAAAGATGTAAAGGATCTGTATGCTGAAAACTATAGAAAGCTTATGAAGGTAATTGAAGAAGATTTAAAGAAATGGAAAGACATTCCCTGCTCATGGATTGGAAAAATAAATATTGTCAAAATGTCAATACTACCCAAAGCTATCTACACATTCAATGCAATCCCAATCAAAATTGCACCAGCATTCTTCTCGAAACTAGAACAAGCAATCCTAAAATTCATATGGAACCACAAAAGGCCCCGAATAGCCAAAGGAATTTTGAAGAAGAAGACCAAAGCAGGAGGCATCACAATCCCAGACTTCAGCCTCTACTACAAAGCTGTCATCATCAAGACAGCATGGTATTGGCACAAAAACAGACACACAGACCAATGGAATAGAATAGAAACCCCAGAACTAGACCCACAAACATATGGCCAACTCATCTTTGACAAAGCAGGAAAGAACATCCAATGGAAAAAAGACAGCCTCTTTAACAAATGGTGCTGGGAGAACTGGACAGCAACATGCAGAAGGTTGAAACTAGACCACTTTCTCACACCATTCACAAAAATAAACTCAAAATGGATAAAGGACCTAAATGTGAGACAGGAAACCATCAGAACCTTAGAGGAGAAAGCAGGAAAAGACCTCTCTGACCTCAGCCGTAGCAATCTCTTACTCGACACATCCCCAAAGGCAAGGGAATTAAAAGCAAAAGTGAATTACTGGGACCTTATGAAGATAAAAAGCTTCTGCACAGCAAAGGAAACAACCAACAAAACTAAAAGACAACCAACGGAATGGGAAAAGATATTTGCAAATGACATATCGGACAAAGGGCTAGTATCTAAAATCTATAAAGAGCTCACCAAACTCCACACCCGAAAAACAAATAACCCAGTGAAGAAATGGGCAGAAAACATGAATAGACACTTCTCTAAAGAAGACATCCAGATGGCCAACAGGCACATGAAAAGATGTTCAGCGTCGCTCCTTATCAGGGAAATACAAATCAAAACCACACTCAGGTATCACCTCACGCCAGTCAGAGTGGCCAAAATGAACAAATCAGGAGACTATAGATGCTGGAGAGGATGTGGAGAAACGGGAACCCTCTTGCACTGTTGGTGGGAATGCAAATTGGTGCAGCCGCTCTGGAAAACAGTGTGGAGGTTCCTCAGAAAATTAAAAATAGACCTACCCTATGACCCAGCAATAGCACTGCTAGGAATCTACCCAAGGGATACAGGAGTACTGATGCATAGGGGCACTTGTACCCCAATGTTCATAGCAGCACTCTCAACAATAGCCAAATTATGGAAAGAGCCTAAATGTCCATCAACTGATGAATGGATAAAGAAATTGTGGTTTATATACACAATGGAATACTACGTGGCAATGAGAAAAAATGAAATATGGCCTTTTGTAGCAACGTGGATGGAACTGGAGAGTGTGATGCTAAGTGAAATAAGCCATACAGAGAAAGACAGATACCATATGGTTTCACTCTTATGTGGATCCTGAGAAACTCAACAGGAACCCATGGGGGAGGGGAAGGGAGAAAAAAAAAAAGACGTTAGAGTGGGAGAGAGCCAAAGCATAAGAGACTGTTAAAAACTGAGAACAAACTGAGGGTTGATGGGGGGTGGGAGGGAGGGGCGGGTGGGTGATGGGTAGTGAGGAGGGCACCTTTTGGGATGAGCACTGGGTGTTGTATGGAAACCAATTTGTCAATAAACTTCATAAAAAAAAAAAAATTTTTTTACATTTATTTATTTTTGACAGACAGAGAGAGACAGAGTACAAGTGGGGGAGGGGCAGAGAGAGAATAAGACACAGAATTTGAAGCAGGCTCCAGGCTCTGAGCTGTCAGCATAGAGCCCAATGCGGGGCTCAAACTCACAAACCGTGGGATCATGACCTGAGCTGAAGTTGGATGTTTAACCGACTGAGCCACCCAGGCACCTCCTGATCAAATATTTTAACATTAGCTAACAAGATCATTCAGCATCTTAGACATAATTTGAGAGCTTCTGTTGGAGTAGCAGGGCCCATGTGATGGGACAATTCACAGCAGATCTGGCTGCTCAAAGTTCTTCCCATTTTGTCACATGCACAGCTGATGTTCCCCACCCTGGAGCCAGGCCTACTGGCTGGGGCTGCTACCCCAACCGCACCGTCTGCTTTCCCAGACCCTCCTGAACATGTATCAGGCTTTCGAATTTGGTCAGCGTCACTTCCTCTGCGCTGCAAAACCTGCTTCCACCAGGAAATGCCAGAGGGTGTGCTCCTTCCCACAGGGTACACAAAACCCAAATTCCTAACATGCATCCCCATAGTAAATGAAGTCAACTCACTTTTATGTCCACACAATTGCAAAGACAAAATGCAAGCCGGACTGTGAAACCCAGATTAACACATCCATTGAAATACACAGAACAGTTTAATCAGGGAAGTATAACAAGCTTATATTGCATACAAATCGGCATCAATCATGAATACATGAATTTTGGCTTTTCACATTTCGTGCATGGCACTTATTTACATGCACGCTGGCAAACCGGAATGTAAACTAACAATACAAAAGATAACACAAATTAGAAACATCCCAAGCTGCCAGATACAGGAAGAAGGCAGTGTTTTTAGCTTCCTATAGTATGAAAAACTTACAGTGATGACACAATTAATTCACAGCAAGGCACAGAGGAAATAGTATACCAACCTAGAATAAATTACTATGAACTGTTTCCATTTTCTGAAGATGCTCAAAAGCATCTTATTCCTGACCAGAGACATCTCTGTTTAATACCTCCTTACATTTGGGGATACAAACACTACCAACCAAGCGATAAATTATTTACTATTTTACACAAGTTTTCAAATTAAGACACCAAGCTAACTTACTCATTTTATAAGATTAGGTGTGAACATGTAGTGTCTGTGGTTGATGGATTAATAAGTTGAGATTTAAGATAGTATTCATGTTATGGATGTCACCAACAGTGAGAGTAAAGACAGCATACAGCTACATTAGAAGACAGTCTATCATCTGGCAAATAAAAGCCAAGGATAAATGAGCAAGAGGTAAGTCAAGCAATGGTAATACAGTCATATTATTTGGTGACATGGATGTAACAACCAGAAAAATTAACATCAAATCATTAAAACTGCACTCTCAACAATAGCTAAATTATGGAAAGAGCCTAAATGTCCATCAACTGACGAATGGATAAAGAAATCGTGGTTTATATACACAATGGAATACTACGTGGCAATGAGAAAGAATGAAATATGGCCTTTTGTAGCAACATGGATGGAACTGGAGAGTGTTATGCTAAGTGAAATAAGTCATACAGAGAAGGACAGATTCCATATGTTTTCACTCCTATGTGGATCCTGAGAAACTTAACAGAAGACCATAGGGGAGGGGAAGGAAAAAAAAATGGTTAGAGAGGGAGGGAGCCAAAGCATAAGAGACTCTTAAAAACAGAATAAACTGAGGGTTGATGGGGGATGGGAGGGAAGGGAGGGTGGATGAGGGGTATTGAGGAGGGCACCTGTTGGGATGATCACTAGCTGTTGTATGGAAACCAATTTGACAAAAAATTTCATTAAAAAAAAAAACAACTTCAGCCACTGAGAAATGGAGGTAGTGGAGGCAGGGAAAAAAGAGGCAGAAGAAAGTGACCTCACTGTTAGCACCCCTATACCAGATTTTTCACCCATTTTCCTAGTGAGTTCTTTGCCTCTTACTATTCTGTGGCTCTTCATAACATTCTGTACACTAACCCTTGCTTGATCACACATTTGGAACGCATCTTCACCCAACCAGTGGCTCACCTTTTACATTCATGGTATTTTTCTGATGCACACAACTTTTTAGTTTTAATATTTTCCTTCATGGTCTATCTTTTCTTTATGCTTTTGTCTTGATTTGCTTTTCAAATTTAAGTCTCTAATCCATAGGGAATTTATTTTCAGACCTTGTACAAGGCAAGGTCTCCTACCATTCCCCATCTTTTTTCACGTGGATGTCCAGTGGTACAGACAGCTTTCATTGAACAGTTTCCACCCTTGTCCAGTCAATTTAAAAAACATCATTTCTGTGATAAATCAAATTCCAATATTCACAGGTCTGTTTCTGGGTTTATTATTGTGTTCCACTGATCTATTCAATTATCCCTATACCAGTACCACACAATTTTAATTATTATGGTTTTATAAAAAAAATATCTGGTAGAGTGAGTCCCACTTGTTAGATCTACTTCAAAATTGACTTGGCTATTTTTGGACCTTTACTGTTCTGTATAAATTATGGGATCAGTTTATTTAGTTTCACACAAAAAAATCTGAGATTTTGATAAGAATTGCACTTAATTTATGGCTTGATTTTAGAAGGTCTGTCATCTTTAGGACACCAAACTTCCCTGTCTACAATAAGCCCTTTCCTCATTTAAATCAGGAATTCTGTGTCCCTCAAGAACAGTCTTCTGTATCATTCATTAAATTTAATCATGGCTTTTAATTAAATTATTGAATTACAATTTTCATATTGGTTTATGCTATTATATATAAATGCTATTTATTTTTGTAATTTGAATCAATCTTCTTATTGGTTCTAATAGTTTATAGATTTTCTATGTAGATAATCAAACAGTCTGTAAAGATAATTATGTTTTTTCCATTCTTATTCCTATACTTATGATTTATTCTTTTCTTATCTAATTGCATTGGCTAGAATTCCCAGGACAAAACTGAGTAACAGTGATGACACTAAGCTTCCTGTATTGCTCCCAATTTAATTTCAAACATTTAAAAAATTTAATATGGTATATTCTATGAGTTATATAGCATATAGGTAGATATATGCTTTATTAGATTAAAGGAGTCTATCCTAGTTTTCTGTTTTTACATTAAGATTTTGATTAAACACTTTTGCAACTTTTACTGAGAAAAATAATATGGTTGTCATATTTAATTTTTTAATTATGTAAGTTGGTGGATTTTAAAAGTTAATCCACTCGTTCTTCCCTAAAATAAGCTGTTTAAGTTATACTGCATTTCAATATAAATTCCTAGAATTGATTTGCGATGTTTTCTCTTTTACTTATGCTCATTAGTGAAACTGGCTTATAATTTTCTTTTCCTCTACTTTCCTTGTCTAAGTTTTGCTATTGTTTTAAAACAGATTAATAAAATAAGCTGAGTAATTTCCCCTCATTTTTCTACCACTGTTTCTTAAAAGTTTGCTAAAATTCACCTCTATAACCATCAAAGCCTGGTGACCATCAAGGTGTCCATCAGTTGAACAAGTTCATTCAAGTTCTTTAATGGCTATTGCTCTGCTTGGGTTTTTTATTCTTCTCACATTAATTGTGGCTCTTGATATTATTTCTGAAGACCAGCCATTTAGTTTAAAATTTTCAAATATATGTGCATAATGTTTCTAATTATAATATAAAGTCTAAAATCCCTTCTTTACATTGCTATGTTCCTTTCTTGGTTCTCTATTCATGTTTCTTCTCTGTTTTTATCTTAAACTATAATAAGAGATTTGTGTACTTATCACTCTTTTCAAAGAATTTTGGTTTTTTTTTTTGACTGCCTTTATTATTCCTTGGGTTTCAATTTCATCACTTTCCTTCTAGTCTTCTTAAATTATTCTTTTTGTGGATTTATGCATTTACTTCGATTAATTACAAACAGGAGTTTAAATTTATCTCTGGTGTTTATACAGTTTGAAAACTAAACTCTGAAAAAAAAACCTAGAAGCCTCTCCTTCTCAAAAAAATTTTGCAATATTTATTAATAAGAGATAAGGGAACTCATCAGTATTTTATTTATTCGACTGATGTGGGAGTCTTTAGGGAGATCCATATGCTAAATTAGGCACCAAGGATGTGTAAGATGGAAATTTACACTCCAAGAAGAAAACAAAAATAAAAAATTAATAGTAGTAATAATAATATGATTAATAATATCAATGGCAACTAACAATAGTTTCTTCATTATTTATTATGTTCAAGGTACTGTTCTAAGTATTTCATATGAAATGAACCCTCAAATGTCTGCATATGAAAGGATGAAAGGTACTATAATTATTATTATTCCATTTCACAGATGAAAATCCCCAGGAATGGATAGGGTAACAACCAGCAAGTGACAGGTATATAATGCAAATAATTATTAATAGCCATGAGCACATTATATAGAGTCTTAGTGTCTTCAATGGAAGTTTTGTTATGTTTTTAACAGTCGTCAAAACAGATCAGGTACTGTGATTAATTGCACCACTTTTTTTCCTGCTTATGATATTAAATGTGAAAGTTTTTTGGTTTTAGGAATGCAGCCTTCCTCCTTCCCTTAATGTCTCTGCTGACTGCCTTTTTCACATGGCCTCTCCTCCGTCATCCGTCCAATGTGTACTGTCAGCTCATTCATCATCTGACAGATTTACTAACTCACTCATCATTTTGCCGTTTATGAGCCTGTCCTTTGGTGCATTCATCCTCCACACCCCGGCTGCCGCTCATTCTGACAAGCCGACCGCCTGTCACCGTCCGCCAGCCAAGCCAGTACTTTTTCTCCTAACTGCTATTATCTCATTTGTCAGATTATTTTATTCCTTTTTTCATATTAACTTGACTTTGAATATTTCCTAGATTTTTTTCTTCCTGAACCATTCAGTTCATTTGCTTATTATCCTATGATATTATCCATCCCTTGTCATTTGACAGCTTTTTAGATTCCATTAGTCAAGATAGATAAACATTTACATTCTATCTCTTATTTCTATTAGATGAAATGCATACAGGTTTTGCTCTGTGTAAAACGACTTAGAATTTGCATGAGAATGACATTTAAATTAGCATGTATTCACTATGGCATCTGAAATCTGGACTAAAATGCCCATTTTGCTTCTATAGGAAGGAAAATCTGATTTTTCAGTAGCATTTTACAGAATACCACGCAGCAGCATCTTAAAAAATGTATTAAAAATACATAATTTATTCCCCTCATTATATAAAAATGGCAATATGTTCTCTCCTGAGAATTGAAAAAGATTCTCTATTTAGTTTCCTTCAAATTGGTGCATTTGTTAGTACATTCTTCAGAAAAAAAGATGGGACTAAGGACTGCCTACAAAAAAGAACTAGTCTGGGGCGCCTGGGTGGCGCAGTCGGTTAAGCGTCTGACTTCAGCCAGGTCACGATCTCGCGGTCCGTGAGTTCGAGCCCCGCGTCAGGCTCTGGGCTGATGGCTCAGAGCCTGGAGCCTGTTTCCGATTCTGTGTCTCCCTCTCTCTCTGCCCCTCCCCCGTTCATGCTCTGTCTCTCTCTGTCCCAAAAATAAATAAACGTTGAAAAAAAAAATTTAAAAAAAAACAAAAAAAAAAGAACTAGTCTACAAAAGAGAAGAACACAGGTGCATTGGACATGAGCTCCAAATACCTGAAAAATTTTGAAAGGAGCTCCTGAAGGGTCCTGCCTGGACAGACTGTTTATGTTTGTATGTATTTATGCATGCATGGATATATATATATATATTCATATACATATATACATATGTGTACATATATACATATATACATATGTACATATATAGAGATATGAATATATATGTACATGTGTGTGTATATATACACACACAGTATATGTAACTATCTACTGTACATGCATGTATATATAAGAATGTATGGGAATGTGTGTATTGTGTATATGTATGAAAGTATCTGGGGGGGTAGGTATGTATGTATGTAAGCAAGTGAATGCCAGCTGTGCTTCCCACAGGGAAGCCTCCGTAACCAGTACCACCTCCATAACCAGCACCCAGATGCAGTACTTAACTGGTCATTCCCACAAACCTTGCAATCTAAATACCAATGGCCACCACATACGTACTGGTTACTGTGTGCCATGAGCTCACCATGAGGCAGGTTCTATCATTTTCCCCATTTGTACACTTGAGTGAGCTGAGCCTTCATGGAGATGGAGTCATTCAACCAAGACAGAAAATCCTACTATTCCAATAGTATCAGTGGAGAGACTGAAACATAGAGGTTCAGAAACTTGCTGAAAAGTCATACAGTAACTAAGAAATGAAATCTGTGCTCTTTACCATGTAATACTGCTATCCCTTGAAGAAAAGATCACCTTCCTTTCGAGAATGTATAAACAGACACGCATATGTATATGCACACAAATATACAACTTAAATAAGGCCTTCCTATCAGGAAAGAATGAGGGCATTTTCCAAGACACCAGGGGCAAAAGGACTAATTTTTAAATAAATATTTTAATAAAGCCAAAGAAATTCTTAGAAATTGTCTATAAGTTTCCCAACAATAAAAAGGCATTACTTCTATGAAACACGAACAGGCTTCATTGACAAAAAAGGAAGAGATAAGAATAGCTGGTGACCAGAAGGAAATACACCAAGACAAGAAGAAGGTGAACAACAAAAACAATAAAAAAAAAAAAAACATAAAAAGAGAAACGCCAAATTAAACTCTGCATTGGAAACAGTAAAGAGCAGGCTATAGACACTGCAAAAATAACAATAAAATAAAAATTGTTAAAAAAATATTTGCCATATAGTAGCATTTAAATGTTTTTCCAAATTTTGCTAGATTTTCTACTTGTCTCCAAATCCACTGTGCACCTTCTACTGCAACCTGTAGGCTGACCTTGATGGGCCACATGAACTGGGCTCTCCTGTTCTCCCAGGAATTCAGATATGTGAGGCACTGGGGGGAGACTATAGTGAGAAGGGGAGAAAGGTTGGGGTATTTGTTCCCTCTCTGCAGGACCATTGTATAAGAGCCTGCATTCTTCTACCAAAGGCCACATCTCTTCCCAGGTGGTACTCTCCAATGAATTTGCTCTTTCCAGGCTCTGGTGCCACTTCTTCCCTCTGCCCTTCAGGCCTACACAGCTACACAGCTCTCAGCATCCCCTGCTGGCTTCCCTTAGCTCTCCCCGGCCTTTGTAGTCTCTCATTAAACTCTACATTACCAAACTGAGTATGTCGTCTATTCCCTGCTAGACCCTAAAGAATACTGAGTACGCAGAGCTCCAGGCAACCCCTAAGACAGCCTCTTTATCTCTTTAATAAATTTTGGTTCTAGACAATAATTTGAGTTTTTAAGCATTCTAACTGCTTTTTTAAAAAGTAGTTCCAAAACAACTGCTGATAAAAAAAAAATGTTGAGAAGCACTCATGAGGATGCCAAAAAAAAAGAGAGATAAAAATAAAGAGAGAAAAATCTCTCACTTAGAGTAAATTAAAATGACCAATAATATAAAATTCCCGAAAAGAATCCCAAACAAATAATTATGTTCTCACTACAGAATGAAACTTACATTGGTTTCAGAACTTTCCTTCAAATTACTAGTGCCAGAAAAAATGATTACTCGAGAATACTGAATCTAACCCAACTGCTCTTGTGTTAAAATAACAGATGGCTACTTTGGTTTATACATGGCCTGGGGAACATATATCCTCATGTACCTAATCCAAAGAGATGAATGAAAATTCAGAATACAGTAGTACTTAAGTCAGTCACTGGACATCTAACATGGGAGTGAAACCACTACGTTAAATAAAGGGGGTCCCACAAAGAGAAAGATTTATAACCTGAGGTCTAAATTTAAAATGAAAATGTGAAGGGTGTTTTATATGCACAAAATAAAAAATGCTAACATGCGTTTTCCAAAAGGAGAAGATTTTAAAATACAACTTCTTTTCGGGTATAATTTCTCTATGATGAAATGTTCTCTAGTTCCACAATGGTGATGGTCACCCAGGTATTTACTTTTCTTGAAATGCAATGAACTTTATACTTAAAACAAATGCAAACTGTTCTATGTGAGGAAGAGAGGATTGTATCTTTGATTTTGGTAATTTGGTAAATGTAGGATTGAGGACACTTTCACAAAATCAAAAAGTAGTCCAGAAATGAAAAGGTGAAATGCATTTTTTTAAATGATATCATTTACATAGACATTAAAGTAAGGTATCAAGGATAAGTCCATCAAAGTATCAGGGGTGCCTGGGTGGTTCACTCCGTTAAGCATCTGACTTCAGCTCAGGTTATGAGGTCACAGTACATGAGTTCAAGCCTGCATTGGGCTCTTACTGACAGCTCAAAGCCTGGAGCCTGCTTTGGATTCTGTGTCTCATTCTCTCTCTCTCTGCCCCTCTCCCAACATACGCTGTCTCTCTCTCTCAAAAAATAAACATAAAAAAAAAAGATATCAAAGTCCTCTACAGAGAAAATCACAAAACCCAGTTCAAAATACTTTGTAAAAGGCCTAAACAAATGGAAGGATATAGTATTTTATGGTCAGGACCATTCAATATGTAAAGATGTCAATTCTCCCAAGATAATACACAGATACAATAAAATTCCAATAAATATCCCAACAAAGATTTTCAGGAAACTTCATGAGCTGATTCTAAAATCTCCATGGGAGAACAAGGGCCAACAACAGTCAATATACTCCTGGAGAAAAGAAGATAGAGGATCTTTCCTTCTTAAAGGAATGTTATAACACAGGAACAAACAAAACGAACCAAAGGAATAGCATTCACTTCCCAGAGGCACACACACACACACACACACACACACACACACACAGATATGGAAACATTTATGACAAAATGGGCATTACAGATCCCTGGGTAAAGAATAAGCTATGATGCTGATACAATCAGTTATCCACATTAAAAAGACAAAGAAAAGAGAACTCCTACCTCAGAGCATACACAACATTCAATTGCAAGTGGAATAAATGCTTACATGTGAAAAGTAAAACTTCAGATTTTTAAGAAAAAAAAAGAATACTTATACGACCTTAAAGGTAGGAAAAGGTTTTTTTTCCCCTCCAACCTTGAGATATAATTGACATAGACTGTGTAAGTTTAAGGTATACAACATGATGATTTGATGCATGAATGTACTTCAAAATGATTGCCACAATAATGTTAGTTAACACATCCATCATACCACATAATTACTTTTTTTGTAGTGTGTGTTGAGAACATTTAAGATCCACTCTCTTAACAACTTTCAAATATGCAATACAGTATTGCTGACTATGGTAATAATGCTATACATGAATTCCCCAAAACATATTCATCTCATAACTGGAAGTTCGCGAAGTTCACACTCTTTAACCAATATCTCTGCATTTACCCCACATCCCAGCCCTTGGCAACTATCAACCTATTGTTTCTGTGAGTTTGGCTTTTGTAGATTCCACACATAAGTGAGATCATGCAGTGTTTGTCTCTTTCTGTATGACTTATTTCACTTACCACAATGCCCTCAAGATTCAGCCATGTTGTCACAAATGCAGGATTTCCTTCTTTTTATGGCTGCATAATGTTCCAGTGTGTGTGTGCGTGTATGTACACACACGCACACACACACAGACACACACACATACACATGCACACACACACTATCTCTATGCTATCACCCATTCACAGACACTTAGATTGTTTCCATGTCTTGGTTATTGTGAATAATGCTGCAATGAAACTGGGAATACAGAAAAATCTCTTCAAGAGAGTGATTTTATTTCCTTTGGATATATACCCAGAAGTGGTACTGCTGGATCATATGGTAGTTCCATTTTTAACTTTTTGAGGAACTTTCATATTGTTTTCTATAGTGGCTACAACAATTTACATCCCCACTGATAGTGCACAATGGTCCCCATTTCTCCACATCCTTACCAATATTTATCTCTTGTCTTTTTGCTAATAGCCATTCTAACAGGTATGAGGTGGTATCTCATTATGGTTTTGGTTTGCATTTGCCTGATTAGTGACGTTGAAAACATTTTCATGTCCCTGTTAGCCATTTGTGTATCTTCTTTGAAAAATATGTGTTCAGGTACTTTGCCTGTTTTTAATTATATTATTGGCTTTGATATTGAGCTATATGGGTTGCTTCTATATTTTGAATATTAACTCTGTATAAGATATATGGCTTGCTAATGTTTTCCCCCATTCTGTAGGTTATCTTTTCATTTTTATTTTTTTCAAAACTGTGCATAAGCTTTTTAGTTGGATGTTGTCACTGGTTTCTTTTTTTTTCTTGTGATTTTGGTGTCATATCCAAAAACTCATTGCCAAGACCAATAATCTTTCTTCCTAACTATTCTAGGAGTTTTAAAGTTTCAGGTCTTATTTAGACTTTAATCCATTTTGAGTTAATTTTTTTCTTTTTTTATTGAAGTATAGTTAGCATACAGTGTTATATTAGTTTCAGGTGTACAATATAATGATTCAACAATTCTATACATTACTCAGTGCTCATCAAGATAAGTGTACTCTTCTTTGATTGCCAGGTAATATTCCAGTGTGTGTGTGTGTGTGTGTGTGTGTGTATATATATATATATATATATATATATATATATATATATATCTCACAACTTCCAATGGAATGGGAAAAGATACTTGCAATTGACATATCGGGCAAAGGATTAGTATCCAAAATCTATAAAGAACTTACCAAACTCAACACCCAAAAAGCAAATAACCCAGAGAAAAACTGGGTAGAGGACATGAATAGATACTTTTCCAAAGAAGACATCCAGATGGCTAACAGACACATAAAAAGATGCTCAACATCACTCATCATCAGAGAATACAAATCAAAACCACAATGAGATACCACCTCACACCTGTCAGAGTGGCTAAAATGAACAACTCAGGAAACAACAGATGTTAGTGAGGATGCAGAGAAAGGGGAACACTTTTGCGCTGTTAGTAGGAATGCAAACTGGTGCCTCCACTCTGTAGAACAATATGGAGGTTCCTCAAAAATTAAAAATAGAAGTACCCTACAACCCAGCAATTGTACTACTAGGTATTTATCCAAAGGATAAAAAAATCCTGATTCGAAGGGGGCACATGTACCCCAATGTTTATAGCAGTACATCAACAATAGCTGAATTATGGAAAGAGCCCAAATGTCCACTGGCTGATGAATGGATAAAGAATCTTGCCATTTGCAACAACGTGGATGGAGCTAGAGTGTATTACGCTAAGTGACATAAATCAGTCAGAGAAAGACAAATATCATGATTTTACTCAAATGTGGAATTTAAGAAACAAAACAGATGAACATAGGGGAAGGGAAGATAAATAAAAACAGAGAAGGAAGAAAACCATAAGAGACTCTTAAATATAGAGAACAAACTGAAGGTTGCTGAAGGGGGTGGGGGGAATGGGCTAAATGCGTGATAGGCATTAAGGAGGGCACTTGTTATGATGAGCACTGGGCATTATATGGAAGTGATAAATTACTGGGTTCTACTTCTGAAACCAATACTACACTGTATGTTAACTAACTAGAATTTAAATTAAGAAAATTAGGCGTGCCAGGGTGGCTTAGTTGGTTAAGAGTCCAACTTTGGCTGATGAGGGTCATGATCTCATGGTTCATGTGTTTGAACCCCGCATCAGGCTCTGTGCTGACAGGTCAGAGCCTGGCGCCTGCTTCAGATTCTATCTCTCCCTCTCTCTCTGCCCCTCCTCCACTTGCACTCTCTCTCAAAAAAAAATTAAAATTTTAAATTAAAAAAATTAAATTAAATTATAAAAAAAGATAAGTGTGCCCTTTATTTCACCCATACACCCATACCCCTCCCCTCTGGCAATGACCAGTTTTTATCTGTATTTAAGAGTCTGGTTTTTTGTTTGTCTCCTTTTTTCTTTATTTGTTCCTTTGTTTTGTTTCTTAAATTCCACATACAAGTGAAATTATAAGTTACTGTCTTTCTCATTCTGACTTATTTCACTTAGCATAATACCCTATAGGTCCATCCATGTTGTTGCAAATGGCAAGATCATTCATTTTTATGGCGAGTAATATTCCTTTGTGTGTGTGTGTGTGTGTGTGTGTGTGTGTGTGTATGTGTATATATATATATACACTGCTGCTTCCATATCTTGCCTATTATAAATAATGCCTCAATAAACATAGGATGTATATATCTTTTTGAGTTAGTCTTCTCATTTTCTCTAGGTAAATACACAACAGTGAAATTATTGGATCATATGGTAATCCTATTTTTAATTTTTTGAGAAACCTCCATACTGTTTTCCACAGTAGTCACACCAATTTGCATTCCCACCAGCAATGCATGAGACTTCCTTTTTCTCCACATCCTTACCAACACTTATTATCTCTTGTCTGTTTGATTCTAGCCATTCTGACAGGTGTAAAGTGATATCTCATTGTAGTTTTGATTTGCATTTCCCTGATGATTAGTGATGTTAAGCATGTTTCCAAGTGTCTGTTGGCCATTCATATGTCTTCTTTGAAGAAATATGTGCTCAGGTCCTCTGCCCATTTTTAAATCAGATTGTTTGTTTTTTGGTGTTGACATTTTGAGTTAATTTTCTGAGAGGTATAAGATAAAGGTCCAATATATTTCTTCTACATATAAATATCCAGTTCTTCCAAACCATTTATTAAAGAGACTGTCCTTTCCTTATTGAATATTTTTGGTTCTTCTGTCAGATATTAGTTGCCCATTTATTCATGGGTTATTTCCAGGCTCTTAATTCTGTTCAATTGGTCTATGTGTCTATTTTTATGATAATACCATACTTTTATGATTACTATAGTTTTGTAATATAGTTTGAAATCAGGAAGTATGAGGCCTCCAGCTTTGTTCTTTCTCAGGATTACTTTGGTTATTCAGGGTCTTTTGTGGTTCCATACAAGTTTTAGGATTGCTTTTTCTATCTGTGAAACAAGCCATTGGAATTTCATAGGGATTTGAATGAATCTATAGATGGCTTTGGGTAGTATGGCCATTTTAACAATATCTATTCTTCTAATGAACATGGGATATCTTTCCACTTCAATTTTTCATCAATATCTTATAGCTCAAAGTGTACATATCTTTCACCTCCTTAAATATACTACTAAATATGTTATTATTTTTTGTTACCGTAAATGAGATTGTCTTTATTTCTTTTTCAAATAGGTCATCATTAGTGTATACAAACACAACTGACTTTTATATGTTGATTTTGTATCCTGAAACTTCACTGGATTCACTTATTAGTTCTAACAGTATTTTGGTGGAGTCATTTGAACTTTCTATATGTGAACATCATCTACAAACAGATACAATTTTACTTCTTCCTTTTTGATTTGATTGCCCTTTATTTCTTTTTCTTATGTAATTGCTCTAACACAAGTGGTGAGAAGTGGTGAGAGTGGGTACTCTTGCCTTGTTCCTGTTTGTAGAGGAAAAGTTTTCAACCTTTTACCATTGAGTATGATGTTAATTGTGGGCTTGTCATATAAGGTGTTTATTATGTTGAGATACAGTCTTCTATACCAAATTGGCTGAGAGGTTTTGTCATGAAAAGACATTGATTTTCTCAAATGTTTTTTCTGCATCTATTGGGATGATCATATGATATTTATCTTGCATTCTGTTAATGTGGTATATCACATTTATTGATCTTTTTATGTTGAACCACCTTGTATCCCAGGGATAAATCCCACTTGCTCATAGTGTACGATCCTTTTACTGTGCTATTGAATTTGGTTTGCTAGATTTTGTTGAGAATTTTTACATCTGTATTCACCAGTAAAGTATGAGTAAAGCACAAACTCACCTAATACAGAAGAGGAAACACATTGGCCAATAAAGACATAAAAGTTGGCCAACTTCATCAGGAATAAAATAAATGCAAACTGAGGCCATGAAATACTACATAACATGTACCAGATTGGCAAACTTTTCAAGTCAAACCCTATGAAGTTCTAGAAAAAATGTGGGACACTGCTAGGTGTCTATGTTGGCCTTGGAAAAACGATTTGACATTATTCCATGAAAGTGAAGATAAGCTTTCCCCATGATCCAGCAATTCCACATCTAGGTGCATATACTGGAAAAGCTCTCATGTATATGAAGAGATGGGTATTAAAATATTCATAGTAGCTTAGTTCATAGTGGCAAAAAAGTTATATAAATGGCCCATGTGTCCACTAAAGGAGAACAGACAAATATATTGTGATATCTTCATATAATGAAATACTATACCAGCAATAAAATGGATGAGCTACACACACAAAATGGATGAATCCACAAATATTATGATGAAATGAAAAAAAAGCCAGTCATAGAAGAATAGAAAACCATTCTGTTTATATAAAGCTCAAAAACAAATAAAAATACTGTATTATTTAGGGAGATGTACCCATGTCGTAAATGAATGATGCACCTCAAACCCCTGCTCTGCACAGAAGCAGGAGATGAGATGGGGAGGGGCCCATAATGCAGGTCCCAGTGTGGGTACTTTACATTTCTTATGTTGACTGGTGGGGGGTATCCATTGTTTGCTTCAAGGTTATGCTTCATAGTTTACATGTATTCCATTGTATGTATCATGTATTTTGTTTTATTAATAAATACTTCACAATTTAAAACTGAAAAGATGAACTATATTTTAAAACGTAACTGCCAGCAGAATAAGAAGCTAGCTGCTTACCTTTTAAATGTTTGAATGGAAACCAATTTGACAATAAATTTCATATTTAAAAAAATAAAATAAAATAAAAATAAACATTTGTATAGTGTAAAGCACACTGAATGGAATGCTTTTAGAAAAAAAAACAATACAAATCACAAGTACCAATGAAAACCATGTAAAAGCAGAAAGCTGAAAGAACAACTTGAAATAATTCACACATACAGAAGAGATTTAACAATAAATAGTTAAAATAAATAGGTTTAAGCAAATTGATATGTATTAAGAGACACACTGAAATAAAATACCACAGAGAAATAAAATAAAAATGCTAGGCAAAGATAGGCAAATCTGAACAAAAGAGAAATGAGGGTGATGCTCTAATTTTCGACAAAGCAGAATTCAAAGGCAATAAAACATTCAATTGTGCAAGACCACTTTATATTAGCAGATGACATAATCCACAAATAATGAACACTAATATCCTTAAGAACAAAAAATCCAAAGAGAGCAAACAGTGACAGAAGTGATAAATTGGCAAAAACAGAGCTGCAAGATACTAATATGGATCATAGAGCAAATAGCGGGAGGAAAAGACTAGGTGAGGCTAACAGTGGCTGTGGGTGGGGGTGGGGGCAGGGGGGGCAGAACCCTGCAGGTGTTTCCTCAGTTATGTCCCTGCATCTTCCAGGTTTTCTAGGATATATATCCAATACTCACATAGGGTGGGGGGAAAATTGCATCAAGACCTGTTTTTAGTAATACCACACATATAAGAAAGAATTTCTTCTTCCTAAAGTCAACCTGCAAATAATCAGTGTGACTGATTTTAGAAACTTCTGCTAGTCATTAGATAACACCGCCTATATATGTATAGTGCTATTTTAAATAAATTTCAATCAATTTTTTTATCAATAGCTGAACCACGCAAAGTGAATAGCAGAACGATCAAATTTGAAACCTTGGAGTTTCCTTTTCATTCTTAACCAGAATTTTTGTATTTTAATAAAAATTGGAACCTACAGAAATTTGACCCAATACACATGAAAATCAGGGTAAAATATGGATGTTCCAATATTACCATTACTTATTGTACAGCAAAAAATTATTCAGGAATCAAAGATAAGGTCCGTGAGTAATATTCTTCATTAAAAGAGGTTGGACATTTGAAAGAAAATCTGATAACTAATAGCCTATAAGTTACAATTTTTTTAAAGCTGGATAAGTAGAGACAGTTCCTCGAATTGCATATTAAATTCACTTTCAATTAATATGGTTCAGCATTTCAGTCTTATGATTTGTATGCTTGGTAATACTTTTAAAATTAACTGTGCCACAGATAGACATACCACATACTTCTCAGCTGCAATAATTTTTCTAATGCTATATCTTTATAACAGTAATTGCCTTCTTTCTGAAAGAATATGCAGTTTGAATCTAGTGACACTTCATTTATTACTTTTCTTATATTAGGGCTACCTCAGCATATTAGACTTTTTTTCCTTAATGACTTTTTTCTATTAGGAGACCATGAAGACCCCAGGGCAAAGGAAGTGCATTAGGAAAGAGAGGCATTTTAGAGGCAGCAAGAATTTCTAAGGTGGACATCTGACAATTCTTGTCAAAAACAGACTGTACAGGAGATCCCCCACTTCCTTTAACTATAGACACTTTTGATGAATGTCTATAAACAAAGGCTATGAAATCTGCAAGACTCATCATTAATACAGTGAATTAAATTGCCAGCACAGCAAAACACACATTAAGTATGTCACTGCCCGTGCCACTGCTACTCAGTTGAGGGATCACCCCTCACCTCCTCCCTGGTCAGCTATGACCCACCAGAACACCCTGCTTAAACCACTCAGATCAGCAGATAGAACTCCTCTTGCCCTGACAGCTGACTCTGTCTTTACCATACCTTTATGTCCATACCATAAGCACTGGGGGATTAGGTCAGTGCTGCAGTAAAATGAGTTCATATGGCCCTGTGAGGTCAGGAGCCAGTTAGTAAAGTATCACCAGGAAGCACTTCTAAGAAACAACTCCACAGATTGTCAGGTATAGGGCAGTCACCTATGTCTTATTGCCGGAAGTGTTCAAACACAGGCTGAGGACAGCTTTGAAAGCTAGAAAGAAGATTCAAGAACCAGCTGGTGGCTCAACCATTGTCATGCCTTTCTTCCCAAAGTTTCTGCAGTTGAATTTCTCCTGGACCCTTGGCCCTATGCTTTTCTTGCTTCTTGGATTTTGTTGATGTTGTTCTGATGGCTGGTAAGGATTGCACTGTGCAATCCACTTGCCCAAATTCCAGCCATCCAATATATAGACTGAATCCCATTCTTCCTGTAAGATGTAGTCTGAATCAGTCTTTCCCCACTCCAACCCTCATGGAAGCAGCAAGGCCTAATGAAAAGAGCAGACCCTTTAGAAGCAGATGGACCTAGGTTTCTCTATCCAAACTTTGGCAATTACCATCCCTGTGACCTTGGCCAGTTATATATTGCTTTTGGAAGAAATGTGTTCTTCACATGTAATAGTGAACACTTGTCTTGTAGGGCTGTTATGAGCTGATACACAAAAAGCACCAGCAAGGCATCATCTCCTTTCATCTTTCTAAATAAAAATTATGTACATTTCTTGATTTGTTAAGTTCTAACTTGCAACCGTTTCCTATTATCTTATATTAACTGTTTTAATACATTTATTGCTATTTAAATTTTCCCAAATCATATAATTTCCTCACCTAGAATCCAAACTTTTGAAGGCAAGACCATATCTTATGCTGGTTTCCAACTTATCTTGCAGATCAGTGCCTTGCACAGTGCATTTTGTTATCTGGAGGACTACTGTGGTACCACAGACTCTGAGCCTCATTACATGATAATTCTGAGCATTACTGCTTGTTGACCATGTCCTTTATGTGTACAGAACACACAGAATAAAGAATTGGCTATAAGTCAGAGTCAACCCAGGGTTATACATGTGAAGGTCATCTACTGAAGCATACCAGGAAACATATAACCAAGCCTCAGTAACCAGAAGCGGGGCAAACTCTGCTCTTCTGGAAACATTGTAAATTTTGGTGATGCCCACAACTGAGGATACTACATACTGGGTTTACCAAAATCAAGAAACGTATCAAGGTCTGGAGGTTCAGCTACATGCAATTCATCTCCCAGCACATTAACCAACGGACATGAATTACAAGCAAACCACTCAACCCATAGACAGACAGATAATAGAGAGAGAAAGAGCCCAGGACTCCATGCAGAGGCACATACTTGGACATCTGTAGCACAGAGGTATGTATGCTCCATAAGGCTCCTTAGCTCCCAAAGACCACTGCCTGCTTGTCCTCGGTGCTATTCCTATGGACCTCATCACTCATCACTCTCTGCCCTCGGTGGGAGAAAGCAAAATTCCCCAGACTGGCCTATGGAAATAATTACCGCTCTCTAAAAAGATTCTCAACAGCAGTTCAGAAACAACAACCAGGGGAAGGCTTATTATAGTTCTTTCCAGGTACAGTTCAAAATAATATTTAATTCATTATGCTTTTAGGCATATGACTACCTTACTAGATAGATGTCTTTGTCTACCTTGTTTGTAATTTTCTTATCCAAGCTCATTGTCTCTTGTAAAAAGTTTTATTACATTTTCTATTAAAAATGTACCTGATGGTGGGGCGCCTGGGTGGCGCAGTCGGTTAAGCGTCCGACTTCAGCCAGGTCACGATGTCGCGGTCCGTGAGTTCGATCCCGCGTCAGGCTCTGGGCGGATGGCTCGGAGCCTGGAGCCTGTTTCCGATTCTGTGTCTCCCTCTCTCTCTGCCCCTCCCCCGTTCATGCTCTGTCTCTCTCTGTCCCAAAAATAAATAAAAACGTTGAAAAAAAAATTTAAATAAAAAAATGTACCTGATGGATCAAAATAAAAGAATTTTCATTGAGAAATAAATGACTCAAGCAAATATAAAAATAAAACTGTCATGTTTTAATAAAAATGGGTATTTTACCATTGACCATTTTTAATTTCACTTGGCCTTGAGTGATTTTCTTATGCTCTACTTTAATTAGTCTGTTTCTGTCTTGGTTTTCTAGTGAGACTATCTTCCCCTAATGTAATTTCATACTGTTAGTAAATTTAAGGACAAGTGTATTAGTCTATTTTCATAAACAAGATAGAGGGTTTTAGATATTTAAGCTGCTTTATTAGCAGAGTAAGAGTCTGCATTGTTTCAAGAACCTGTACAAACATGTGCACATCTTTCTTCCTTCTCCTCTTCAGCACTTAAGGAATGAAGGAGGGCTTCATCTTTAATGTAATCAAGCCAAATACATTCTCTCAAAGAGAGGTCATGATCTTGACTGTAAGAAACCCCCAAAGTGGATTTATAACGAATTTTCTGAATAAATAATGACTCCAAATACATTTACATTAAATATATTAACCTTTTAGCTCACCTATATTTTTAAATCGCGTATTAAAGTTATATTTGAGCTCAATTCATGGGCTTGAAAGAAAGCCCTACAGGCTTTCTATAACTCATATTAAAGGTTAAAGTGATTCATACATTTTTTCCACAAAATATGGCCAAACATGTGACTCTGTAGTAAAATTAAAACTGAATTTCTGATAGGCACAGCAGGAAACATTTCTGTTAGTACAAAAATTCAAAGATACTTTTAAAAAGAAGTGAATATATATATGCCGCATGAGATGCTGCATAAGATTTTAAGATTTCTTATATTAGAAAATGATCGCCATAGCAATGAGAAGAGAGAAAAAAACACCCTAATCCAGGTTGAAGTTCATTCATCATACACTTCCAATTCCTTGGCATTTGCACATTTCATTAAATATGGCAGCTGAGATAAAACAAAAATAACAGAATCCAAGCTGGATGGAAGGGTGGTGAAAGCTATCTTTTTTCATCATTTGTGTATAGGTTTCCAATAAAACTGACACTATAAAAACCAGTCATTTATACTTAGGTATAAATATATGGGGCTGGTTTCTCTAAACCTGAGAGTGATTATTCAACACCTATTGGTACCACTCCTGGGACAGTTCTAATGAATGAAGCTCCAAAGGGCTGGAGATGTTCTGGCCAGTGCCCAGCATAGTGGGGGAGCTAATCACAGCTCTTGGTGCCACACACTTGGGCTCATCAGGGCTGGAATGCCCCCTGCAGTGTAAGAACCATCCAAACACCTGCTGGAATGAATGCAAAACTATGGAAGCTGCCTTTTTTTTGAGAAAAGAAAATATGAAAGAAACAACAACAAAACCTTCCTCTATCTGGCAGCTTCTAATGAAAAGGGAATCATGAAATAATGAATTGGACATAAAAGCATTTTATTTAGTCTGATGTTGTGCTGCAGTGAGTCTTAGCCTGACATGCTAAGGAAGCTGAATTTATGCCTCAGTAAGCTAAAGAAAGAGGTTTTTTTTTTGTTGTTGCTAAATTTAAAGATCTCAAGTAAGGCAGCAATGATTAGGAGCAGAGCCCACAGGGACCCATCGTCCTGATCTGGTACCCAGCCCACTGTTTACTGACCCCTCCTTTTGTCCTGTGTCTCGGTTCCTCCTTTGGGTAGGATGGTAATGGAGGTGCCCCACCAGGGTATCGTAAGAATCAAGTGGTAAGAATACTTGAAAAGGGTCTGGTACATAGTATGTTTTACATCCATGCTTGTTAGTAAAGAAGTTAATGGAAATGATGCCCTGTGTCTAAACTAGTATTTTTCTTTTTAAGTGCCTCAGGTGGTTCTGATGTGCAGGCAGGATGAAGGCTGGCCTAGAGGTTAAGAGCATGGGCTCTGAAACATATTACCCAGGTTTAAACCTGAGCTCTGCCACTGATGAGCTGGGCACGACTAAACTTTGTTGTACTCACTTCATAGAATGGTCTTTAGAAGAGTGTCTGGAACACGGAGAATGATTGATAAATATTAGTAATTACCGTTGTCATCATCATCGTCGTCATCATCATCAGCCCCAGACAAGCATGGCTTGAGGAACCTCTGAAATTTCACCATGGACACTGAGGTTGGAGAGGGAGATTGGAAAGGCAGCTCTGCCTGGTGGAAAATAAACTCTAGTGCTCCTTCCTGAGCTGGGCGCCTCTCCCAGGAGGCCTAAAGTAGATCCTGCCAGTCGATGTGGGCCTCTACTTTCACAGATCCCAAAGACAGCCTTCCCATCCCGGGGCAGGTCCTGCTACATGCTGCCCCAGAAAAGAAAACACAAGACCCCAAGCAACCAACCACACCAACAACCTCCCCTCAACACAGTCCTGCTTCTGTAAATAGGAGCAAGATAACCAAGGAGGGGCTGACATATGAGGAAAACAAATTTCCTAAAACCCTAGATGAGTAAAGAGACCAACTGACCTGTGGGGGGAGGTGAGAATACAGGGGAGCGAGGAAACCTGATAAATAAAATTCTAATTAATTTCCCTGAAGTAGACTGCACCCGTACAATGAATGCTTCATGAACTGTGAGCATATTGCTATGAAAAAGAAGCAATTAGATAACAAGAGAGTTCTCTGAAAATAATGCACCATCAAAATGAAACATTCAGCAGAAGAGTCAAACGGTAGAACAGAGATGGCTGGGGCCCAAATTAGTGATCCAGAAAATCAAACAGAAGAAATATCCCAAAAAGTAAGAAAAAAGAGGAAAATATTAAAAATGTTAAGAATTATTTGGCATCAATTTAGCAGATAGGATATCCTCCTGCCTACTCCAAGTGGGATAAATTCAAGAAGGCAGAGAAATATGAGAAGAGATATAATCAAAAACTTAATGGAAGACATTTCCTGAGAAAATTTCTCTTGAAATATCCAACAGACAACTAATGAGATCCAGAACAACAGCTCACTATGGGGTATTACAGCCAGACAGAAGATGAACACACAATATCTTTCGGAAATTATCACATAAAATCTATTCCCATCTCTCAATTATATAGATATTATTTGTCCAGAAGCTAATATGTAAAATCAAGGTAATCACAACCAAAATCAAACCATTATCAGTGTAAAACCTGACAAACTGATTCAAAAATTTACTGGAGAAAACACACAGAAGTAGCAAAGAAAATTATGAAAAAATAAAAGAGTGACTTAATATAAAGCTAGACTAATTAAAACATTATTGTATTGGCTTAAACATGGGTGCCTGGGTGACTCAGTTGGTTAAGTATCCGACTCCTAATTTTGTCTCGGGTCATGATCTCATGGTTCATGAGCTCAAGCCCAGTGTCAGGCTCTGCACTGACAGCAAGTAGCCTGTTGGGATTCTCCCTGCCCCTCTCTCTCTCTCTCTCTCTCTCTCTCTCTCTCTCTCTCTCTTGCGCGTGCGCGCGCGCGCGCACGCACTCTCTCGTTCTCTCACTCTCTCTCCCCCTCGCTCTCTGTCCCTCCTCTGCTCTCTCTTTCTCTCTCTCCCTCAAAATAAACTTAAAAAAAATGGGCCAACAGACTCATGAAACAGAACAGAGATTCATTAACAGACCCATGTCCATAGCAGTGGGAGGACGATGACACTTCACATGTGAGGAGAAATATTAAACATTCAACAATTGCTTATCCATTTGGAAAAGATAAAGTTAGACCTTTACTTCGTACTATATATAAAAGTAAGTTTGGGATCTATTACCTAAACATAAAAAAGTGAAACTATAAGTGTTTTAGAAATACACAGGAAAATAATTTCAGAATTGTGGGGCAAGAGAGATCTTTGAAAGTAAGCAAGCATAAACACCGCATAAGAAAACAAAAACAACAGAGTTTGGGAGATAAAAAGCTAAAAATTCTATATTTTTTTAAAAGACACTTCATTAAAACTAAAAAGACAAAGACAAACCACAGGCCAGAATAAAATATTAGCCACTTAAAGCAGAAAAGAATTACTGTGTGAAGAAATTCTGAATACCAAGCAAACAGTCTTACAGACAATAGAAAAAACAAATGAACAAGCAATTCAAAGAAATTCAAATGGGTAATAAAATCTTGCTATTTGTTTTATTTCTGTCTCATCTATTCTCTATTCTTTTTTCTTTTTTTTTTCTGGTTTCTTTGGGATAATTAGATATTTTGCATGACTCCATTTTATTTCCATGTTTGGTGGATTAGCCAACTCTTCATTTTTTTTATTTCAGTGGTTGCTTTAGAGTTTATAGTATACATTTTAGCTTATAGCAGTTTGCCTTCAAGTGACATACTTCTGCACATATCTTTTAGGAGTCTTACACTGTATACCACCTCCTCACCTTTATACTCTTTTTTTCACAAATTTTCTTCTACGTATGTTAAAAATCCCACAATATGCTGATATGTTTTTCTTCATATTTCCTGTTCTATGTGTACATTGAGCTTCTTAGATCTGTGAGTTTATAGTTTTTATCCAATTTTGGGAAAAAAACATGGCTATTATTTCTTTTTTTAAAGTGAGATACAACTGACATATAACATTATAGTAGTTTCAGACATACAACACACTGATTCGATATATGTATGTTATGAAATGATCACCACAGTAAGTCTAGTTAACATTCATCACCACACCTTGTCACAAAATATTTTTTCTTATGATAAGAACTTTTAAGATCTATTCTCTTATTTTTGAATATTTTTTATGTCCATCCCCACTCCTTTAGGGACACCCATTTCACATATATTAGGCTTCTTAAAATTGTCCCATATAGCTCACTAATGCTCCTTTCATTTTTCACAAATTCTTTTTTTTCCATGTTCTACATTTGTATAATTTCTATTGCAATGTCTTGAGTTCACTAAACTCTTCTTCTCTCTTATTGAATCTGCCATTAATCTCATCCAGGGAATCTTTTCTCTCTTACCTTGTAATTTTGATCACTCGGAGTTCAAATGGGTATTTTTTATACCTTCCTGTCTCTACTTTTTGAACATCTGGAATACAGTTACAATAACTGTTTTAATGTCCTTGTCTGCTATTTTTGACATGTGGGTAAGTTTTTTTTATCAGTTTAAATTGGTTTATTTTTCTCCTCATTTCAGGTTGTATTTTCCTGTTTCTTGGCATGTGTAGTAATCTTTGATTGGATGCCAGACATTGTGATTATTATCTTGTTGGTGCTGGATGTTTTGTACTGAACATTCTTGAATTTTGTTCTGGGACACAGTTAAATTACTTGGAAATGGTTTGATTATTTTGGATCTTGCTTTTAAGATTTGTCAGAAAGGACTGGAGCAACATATACTCTGGAGCTAATTAATCCCCATACCGAGGCAAGATTCTTCTGAGTATTCTACTCACTGCCCCAGTGAATCATGAGGTATTCTAGGCTGCCTGGTAGGAAAACCCTGCTTTTATGCCTGCTCTGTTCCCTCTAATCTGCTCAGATGATTCTTTCCTAGCCTCAGGTAGTTTCCTCCTATGCAAGAGCTGATGAATGTCAGCTAAATACTCATTGGAGATCCTCTGCAGACCTACAAAACTCTCTGTCTATGGAAGTCTCTCCTCTGTGGTACTTTGTTCTGTGAACTCTAGCCATCTTGGGATCCCTAGACCTTCACCTTCTTCTCCTTAACTCAGCAAGTGTACCAGGTTCTGCCCAAGTTTCCCCTACCTGTGGAGCAGTCTGGAAACTGTCTCACAGCTAGGGACAATGTTAGGACTTACTCTTAATGGTGGAGGATCAAGATAGAAGAAATATACAGTAGAATCAGGCCAGATTTATTGCTACCAGCTAAGCAGAGATTCTGGCATTCAATGTTTAGCTGCGGCAGTTAAGAAAAGCTCAGTTTGTTTGGTTAGCTGACATATGAATCCAAAGGTGGGCTACACTAAATGAAGCTGAAAAGCCAGACTTCCATAGTATACCACAAGAGGAAGAGATCTAAAGGCTTAGGGAGACTGGAATGATAAGAGTGCATTGATCCTATAAGACTTGCTCACCCACCCCGGAAGATCCAGAGAATACATCTTTCACCACAACTATAAGAAATCTGTGAGAGGAACTCCAGCATCCTTGAAGAACTTTGTGGTGACTCTTCTCTGTAAGTCAGAAATCCGAGTGTCAATGTCAGTACCATCAAACTGGGTTCCCTAAATGCAATGAGGATTATTGGATTCTAGGGTGGCAGGGACCAAGTGGCAGCACTTTATCACCAAAGACCAGGTGAGTGTGGTTACTGTAATGGACAGTGGGGCCAAAGAAGTGATTAGAAGAGTATGACTCATAGAGATGCTAGGTGTTGGCTCCTAGAAGTTCTATTTCTTTAATTAAACCTTCACTGATACACATTCCCATCTTGGTTGATAAAATTTCACAAAAGTAAACCACTATCAAAAAGCTAGACTCCTCAAAAACTATAATACAAAATTCAAACAGCACTAAATACATCAATGGATCCATATGATGCTCATAGTCCTACAAATCAGTGCTTTTAAAAATAGACTTACTTTGCTTTAAAAAAAACTGAACAAAATAAATGGATTTTTTTATTTATAAAAATGAATTCTAAAAAATGTTTTTAGACTCATGCTTATTACTCTCCCAACAGTATTAGTTGTTACAAATAATCTAATGGCCATCTCAGTACTACTTCACTCAAAAATTAGAAAAATATATATACTGCCTGTGATTATGTGTGAAACTAGTTCCATTACTGATATATAAGCAATCACAAGATATTTCACTGAATCTTTCAAAAATTACTTAAATCAGAGCTATATAATCTCATTCCTAATTGCAATCTAGCATAATGTAGAACCTTTCATAGTTTAATGTAAGAAAGACGATTATCTCAATCATAGGAGACACTCCTCAAACTATTATAAAAAATAGAAAAGGAAGAAAAGCCTCCAAATTCATTCTACAAGGCCAGCATTACCTGATACCAAAACCAGACAAAGAGACTACAAAAAGAAAGCAAGAAAGAAAGAAAACTACAGGCCAAGACCACTGATGAACAAAAATGCAAAATCCTCAACAAAATATTAGCAAACTGAAGCCAACAATACATTTAAAAATTATTCATCATGATAAAGTGAGATTTATTCCAGGAATGCAAAAATCAATATTCACAAATCAATTGATACGATACATCACATTAGTAAGGGAAAGGATAAAAATCATATGGGCACCTCAATAGATGCAGAAAAAGTATTTGACAAAGTACAACACTCATTCATGTTAAAAACTCTCAATACAGTAGGTTTAGAGGGAACATACCTCAACGTAATAAAGGCCTTACATGAAAAACCCATAGCTAACATCATACTCAATGGTGAAAAACTGAAAGCTTTCCTTCTAAGATCAGAAACAAGACAAGGATGTCTACTGTCACCATGTTCATTCAGCATAGTACTAGAAGTCCTAGCTGCAATGATCAGACAAGAAAAAGAAATAAATGACATCTAAATTAGTAAGGAAGAAGTAAAAATCTCACTATTTGCAGATGACATGATACTATATATAGAAAACTCTAAAGACTCCATCAAAAAACTACTAGAACTAAAAACTGAATTCAGCAAAGTCACAGAATACAAAATCAATATACAGAAATCTGTTGTATTTGTATACACCAATAACTAAGTAGCAGAAAGAGAAATTAAGAAAACAATCCCATTTAAAACTGCACCAAAAAAAAAATAAAATAAAATACCTAGGAATTAATGTAACCAAGAAGGTGAAAGAACGGTACTCTGAAAACTAAAAAACACTGATGAAAGAAATTGAAGATGACACAAACGAATGGAAAGATATTCCCTGCTTATGGATTGGAAAAACCAATATTGTCAAAATGTCCATACTACCCAAAGCAATCTATAGATTTAATGCAATCCCTACCAGAATACCAACAACAATTTAACAGAACCAGAACAAATAATCCTAGAATTTGTATAGAACCACAAAAGACCCCTACTAGCCAAAGCAATCCTGAGAATGAAGAAGAAAGCTGAGGTATCACAATCCCAGATTTCAAGATATACTACAAAGGCTGTAGTAATCAAAAGTAAAAGTATGGTACTGACATAAAAACAGACACACAGATCAATAGAACAGAATACAGAGCCCAGAAATGAACCTATGATTATATGGTCAATTAACCTATGACAACGGAGGCAAGAACATACAATGGGGAAAAGATAGTCTCTTCAACAAATAATGCTAGGAAAACTGAACAGCTACATACAAAAGAATGAAACTATACCACTTTCTTACCCATACAGAAAAATAAACTCAAAATGGATTAAAGACCTAAATGTGAGAACTGAAACCATAAAACTCCTAAAAGAAATCTTAGGTAGTAATATCTTTGACATCAGCCACAGAAACATTTTTCTAGATATGTGTCCTCAGGCAACAGAAATAAAAGCAAAATTAAACTATTGGGACTACATCAAAATGAAAACCTTTGCAGAGTGAAGGAAATCATCAACAAAATGACAAGGCAACCTACTGAATGGGAGAAGATATTTAAAAATGGTATATCTGGTAAGGGGTTAATATTAACAAAATATAAAGAACTTATAAATACAATGCCAAAAAAAATCTGATTGAAAAATGGGCAAAGGACCTGAATAGAATTTTTCAAAAGAAGATATATAGATGGCCAACTGCCACATTAAAAGATTCTCAACCTCAGTAACCATCAGGGAAACGCAAATCAAAACCACAATGAGATATCACCCTACACCTGTCAGAATGACTAGACTAAAAAAGACAGGTGAAAACAAGTGTTGGTGAGGATGTGTAGAAAAAGGAATTCTTGTGCACTGCTGGTAGGAATGTAAATTGGTGCAGCCACTGTGGAAAACAGTATGGATGTTCCTTAAAAAATTAAAAATAGAAATACATATGATCCAGTAATTCCACTACTGGGTATTTACTCAAAGAAAATGAAAAGACTGAATTAGAAAAACATATGCATCTCTATGTTTTTTGCAGTATTATTTACAATAGCCAAGATATGGAAGCAACCCAAATGTCCATCAAAAAATGAACAAATAAAGAAAAAGTGGTATACACACACACACAAAGAACTATTACTCAGCCATAAAAAAAGGATGAGATCTTGCCATTTGCAATAATACGGATGGACTTAAAGCATATAATGCTAAGTGAAATGAGTCAGACTGAGAAAGACAAATATCATATGATTTCACTCATGCATGGAATTTAAGAAACAAATGAACACAGAAAAAAAAGAGACAAAAAACAAGACTCTTAAAAACAGAGAACGGGTGGTTGCAGGAGGGAAGTTGTGGGGGGGTGATAGGTGAAATTGGTGAAGGGGATTCAGAGTACATTTATCATGATGAGCATTGAGTAACATACAGAATTATTGAATCATTACATTGTACATTTGAAACTAGTATTAACACTGTACGTTGGGGTGCCTGGGTGGCTCAGTCAGTTAAGCATCTGACTCTTGATTTCAGTCAGCTCAGCTCACGATCTCACAGATTCATGAGTTCAAGCCACACATCAGCCTCCATGCTGGCACTGCAGAGCCTGCTTGGGATTCTCTCCCTCTATTTCTCTGCCCCACCCTGCTTGCACGCACACATGCTCTCTTTTACTATCTGTCAAAATAAACAAACTTTAAAAAAAGGCTGTATGTTAATTATGCTTCAATAAAAAAAGAAAAAATAACCACAGTAATGCAAAAATACATATTCTCTACTGAGATAGCTATCACTAGTTTTCAGCATATGAAAAGCTCTTATAAAATACCAGGCAGAAATTTTCATCCTCCTCTCTCTGGCATCACATTCACCAGCCTGGAAGGGGCAGTCTCCTGCCCCTTGCTCTCAGACAGCCTGCTGCCTCTCTCCCTTCCCTTTTCCTAACTGAGGCTTCCCTCCAGCATATCAGTCACTCTGGGCAAGAAGTAAACCCTTCTTCATCCCATTCTGTCATGTAAGATCGTATTGAAAAAGAAAGGAGATGCAGCAGAGATTAGGTGGGCACACATGCACCAGCCCTTCACAGGAAAAGATATTGCCAGCAAACCAATGACAGCACCAAAATCCCGCCATCAGCATGGCCCATGCATTGCTGTCCTCACCCAGCAACCCCTGCAAGGTGTCAGGCATTGGCTACGCAGGCCCTGGAGCAGTAGGGCCCAGCACTGCCTCTTCCAACCACCCCATGGGAGACAGCCTCTTTCAGAGAGGTTGTTAGTGAGGGCAGAGGGTGATATATCCCCTGGAAATGAACCAGAATACTCATGGTAGCTTCTTCAGCTTATACCCCCAGAAGGAAGGAAACACTATGATTAGGGTACAAGACAGAAGCAGGAGCTTGGGATAAAAGAATTATTTAAATCAAGACTTCAAGCCATTCTAGCTGAGTCTATAGAATGAGATTTTCTAATGAATCAAGACTAGATTGTCCTGGTAAACACAAGTAGAAGAACGTTCTTATGGTAGAGACAACCAACCGTCTACCAAAATCACTGCCCTCCTCTTCATAGTCTGGAGCTGCCTCTGGGAAGTGCCTGCCCGGGAAGGAACTAATTTTCCAGCTTCCTTCCCAGCCAGACAGGGCCATGTGACAGGCTCTGTGTTGAGTGATGAAGGTCATCTTCAGAGCCTCCTCCACTATTTTCTCTTCCACTGAAATGCAGCTGACTCCACAGGCCTAGGAAATTGTAGAGCCCCAGATGGGAGCAACCAGGGTCCTCTGGATCACCCGTGATGGGGAATGGCCACTGCCTGGAATGCCCACTCGAGAAGCAAAGTTGTGTCATGTTAAGCCACTGAAAGTCTGGGATTTATTATAGCACCTAGTGTTATCTTAAGCCACCCCCTTACAAACCTAAGTAAGGAAAGTGGTCAGTCAAACTAGGGGAACCCCTTCTCTTCTATCTGGGGCTTGGGCAGAAATAAATCAATGGGAGGAAAGGCTGACCATTGCCCAGAGAGCAGCTGGTTCTACACCAACGGACAGGGATTAGTGGACAGGCATTTTGAAAGTTCTGCTGTGGTATCCCAGTCTGGTGTTTTATCCTGCTTCCTAGGGTGAGTCCCTAACACCCCACCCTACTGCTCTGGCTTCCCCAGGACACACCTGAGCCACATCCATAAGGAGTCCTGACTTCTTGTCAGCTATAAACTGCACAGCATCCTTCAGAATAAAATGCGCAACCTCATGAGAATCTCCATCCTGGGGCCAGGTGTGGGGGCAGGCGTGAAGGGTGGCTGAGTGATGGGTGCCATTCCTCTTGTCTTTTTGCCCACACACCCACCCAAAGGATTTGTGGCTTCTTCTTGTTTGGCATCCAGTGTCAGAGGCCTTCCTCTGCCTGCACTGTGAGGACAGGTGAGGAGGAATGGAGCAAGCTGTCCCTACATGTCCCTAAAGGACACCCAAAAGCACAGCCAAAGGACATCAGGCCCCACAGCTGGTGTGTCCACCACCATTTCCCTCTGCATAAGAGTCAGCTTGTTGATACATTAGCTGGCATTAGCTTTAAAATACTCCAGCAAGGGGCTTGGATGAAACAAGACAGGCCAGTGTTGATCTTTATGGAAGATAGATGGGGGCTACATGGGGATTTATTATACTAGCCTCTCTTACTTTTATGCATGTTTGAAACTTTTTACATAAAAAAAATAACACCTTTTTTTGCGAAGAAAATTTCTCGATGGGTCATAGGAGAAGAGGCTCACTGAATTAATGCCACTCCTTCTCTTCCCCATGCCTCTTCAGGACGCCCTGGTAACTCTCATGAGGAGGAGGTGTTTACAACAGGCAGACTTGTGGGTTTTTTCTATTTCCATTAATATTTAGTACATGTCATTATCTCCAAATCTAATCACTTAAAGAAGGGATTTTAAATAATTGATTACTACAAAAGACAAAGAGGCCACACCATGTTTTTTCATTATCCATCAAAACCTAGAAAACCTCTTCGTCTGGTCCTGACACGGACGCATAAATATATTAATGCATACACTGAGAAAAACACGCATACAAATCAATAGACATGAATTTGCTTGGGGTACTTTTCAGAGAGAAAAACCATCATTTCCTTTCCATCCCCCATGAGGCCTGCCCCTCCTCCCCAACACAGTGACATAGCAATGAGAGAAAGGGTTCAAGTGGTACCCCTGCACTCTTCTACTCAAATAAATGTCTCCTCTTACACTCCCAAGTTTCAGTCTCCAAAACATACAAACAGCCAACATGTCTTGAACTCTGATAAAATATGTGCTGCCTTTGTGGTCATACGCATGCATATGTATATGCACGAAGGTGTTCACACACCTAGAGAAAACGCTTGCATCTACACTTCTTACAATGTCTTTGTTCCCGGCATGTCCTTGGAGGAGGGTACCCAAAGAGAACCATCACGAAGATGGCACATGAGCATCTCAGACAGACACCTGAGGGCTACCCTCAGATGTACGGAGGGAAGATGCACAGTGGCTGTTAACTACGTGCCCATCTGCATTGACAAGTGCCAGTTTCATGAAGGTCTGCATCCTGTTTTCTGCCATTGCCCTTAAAGCACTCACATCTCCACAGGGAGGGCCCTGCTCCAAGGCCACCATGGAGACTGCGTGCGGACTTACCACGAGGGAGAGAGGCCTCTTCCAGGAGACGACGCCAATGAGTCCTGACAGCAGCACCTGGAAGGACAGACAGTGCAGGAAGGTAAGACTCTTTGGAATCCGTTAACAGGTGATCAAAACACAGTATTAGCTGATCAACCCAAAGAAGGATGACTTCTAGAATATGGCCCACATACATGAGCTGGGTGGCCATGAGGCGTGTGGTCCATCCAGACGTTCAGAGCCTGCAGCACACGGGCCTCTGAGACCACCAGGAGGTCCTGACAGGTCACTTATGTTCTTTATGGACAGGCCCAAGAACAAATGTGCTTTCTGAAAGTGTCTCCATCGGGCACTTATTCCCCTCTGGTCCTGTGAGTCATTTAGCCCTGTGACTTAAAAATCACAGAGAGGACGGAAAACACTACTTTGGGAAAAGGCAGAGCCACCCCCCTTGCATGTCACCTGAGTGCATGCCTTCTGTGCATGGGTGCTGGGTACAGCAGACCTACCAGGCCCCCCTCTACCCTTTCACACGCTTGGTCCCCAGCCAGCTTCCCACCTCACCAGGAAGGGGTGCCACCAGATGAGGTCCCGGCTTTCCACATGCTGACTCTGAGCTGCTCGCTTCTTTCCCAGGCCAGCCCCCCAGGCTTTGCTGCCCCAGGTCCCACAGAGCTGTCTCCTCCAGAACATCTTCTGGCAGCCACTCCCCTCTGTTGGCCCCTCCCCTCTGGGTAGCCCTAACCACAGGAACACCCTCCAGTCTTCTGTTCTCAGGAGAACCACCCCTCAGCTCCTGGCCAACCTTTCCCTCAGGCTGCTCCAAGCCCACATTCCCTGAGGCAGTCACTGGATGCTGATCCTGAAATTCCCAGTCTCCTTGGGTCCAGGCAGGGCAGACAGATCAGAGAGACACAGCCGCTCTCTCCCCACTACAGGGTGGCTTCAGCCCTTGCCACTGGCAGACACACTTCCCAAGGTCACCTAAGGGGTCCCTGAGTGCAACACACAAGTACAGCGATCTCGGCTTGAAGACAGGAGGCTGACCACATCTACCTATGGGTGGCACACTGTCCTCTAGTCTCTGTGTCACTCCCCTGACACTCTCCCTTCTCTGGCTGCCATCCTCTGCTCCATGCTGTCCTTCCACATCTCCCTCCCCTTCCCACTTCCCAAGACCTCTACTCAGGCTCCGGCTCTGCCTGAGCCATCTGTCATTGGGGATCCTCTAACACTATCCACCAACACCTCCTGCAGGTCGGTCCCTGACTGCGGAATCACACTGCCTGCCAGGCACTGCTCCTGGTGTCACTCTCCACCTCAACATGTCCAAAAATGCACCTGCAATTTCTACCTCCCCAACCCAGTCTCCCTCTTATCGTCTCTACCTCCCACAATGGCACCCCTCCTCCTGGTCGCTCAGATGCAAATTCCAGAGACAGGCCAACATCCAACCACACACAATAAAGAGGAGAGGGCTGCAGCTCCCCCTTTGACAGGGAAATATGCTGGGAGGCCCCACTACAAGTAAGGGATTTTCTTACAAGGTCTTTTGTAAAGATAAATCACCCCAACTTTCTGCTGTGGGTATGGACAAGGCAGTTGGGCCCTGGGATGGAGGGCTTTGGTGCATTTCCCCCTGGAATTCCAAAAGGACTGAATCAGTCCCCAGAAGAGAGTATCTGGCTGAATAGACCCCCAAGGTCCCCTTGGCAAACACTTCTGCAGTGGGTGAGGCCAAGTCTTAGACCCAACAGTCTCTCTCACACCCTGCACCAGTCTCAGGTGGGTTTCCAAACACATCTGGACATCTGGTCTTTCATAGGAACACATCTGGTCTTTCATAGGAAAGACTTGTGAACTTTATTCACACACACACACACACACACACACACACACACACACACACACACACAAATGAATCAGAGAGAGCTCAACAGGGCACTCTGCTCCCAAGCATGTCATATATATATTTTTTCTTCAATGCATGCATCCTGCAAATAAGTCAATATTGACAATATTATTTATAAACATTTTCCCATCTCCCAAATCTCTCTTCATGATGCCCCCCAGCTGCAACCTGTACAGAAACCCTTGACTACTGTTCTCCTGTGTCTTGTTGAGCCCAGTCCCTCGTTCTTCTTCCACAATGCCTATGACCTCTCTCTTTCCCATCTGTATCCAACACAGTCTCCCTCTTGTCATCTCTCCTGACACTGTGGCATCCCTCCTCCTGGTCACTAAAACCCAAATCCTAGAGGTGGTTTGGCCCAGCTGGCTCTGACCCTGCCATCTCCTTAGGATGTGACTTCCAAAGAGTGTCCTCTGTTTTCCCTTCACACCAACACCAGCCTCATCCAGACAAAACCTGGATAGAGGATGGGAAAGCATGCCTCCCAGAAAATGTCCTTTTATACTCTGCCTTCTACTTCTCACTTCCACCATATAAAATTTTACCTATTCTTTAAGACATGGCCCAATGCCTCCTCACTCAGGAAGGGCCTCTGAATTCATGAGTACATGGGGCCCCCCTAAATCCCTAAACTATGACCAGATCTCTCAAGGCATGTTTAATAAGCTCAGACAGAAGTCTTTGATCTCTCCTAAGCTGAAGTTTATAAAAGTATCAAATGTCTATAGTGACCAAGTGACTCGTAACAGAAATATTATTGGAAACCCACAAACCTCCAAAGAGCAGGCATTTATAAACACAAAGGAAGTGAATATCACTTAACTAAGGCCACAGTATGAATTCTGGACTTTCCTTACTTCCATCATAAAGTTATCATTCTATGAATTCCCTCGAATAATTTTATTTCCAACAAATATGGACAATTTGCTTTACTGGGGAAAACTACATTTCTAAGAATCATTAATAACTGTAATTGAGGGTGGATTCAATTCCCCTATACAAAGGAAAAAAATAAAATCATCAGACTCAGTGGGGCATGGAAATCCTGAGATGATCCCTGATGACCTGTAGCCTTGATTATCAATATGATAATCAATGATAAATTATGGTAATTATCAATATAATTTACACTCCTGCGATCCTATCTAGCACCTCTTAAAATGATGTTACCTTGGCAACACCTTGACTGCAGCCTTGTAAGACCCTGACCAGTTGACTCAGCTAAGCCATGTCCAGACTCCTGACCTAAGAAACTAAATGGTGTTGTGTTAAGCTATAAAGTTTGTGGAAGTTTGCTACACAACATAGGACTAAATGTTTGTGTCCTCCCCAAATCCACATGAAGTCCTAACCCCTAATGTGATGGTATTTGGAGGTAGGACTTTCAGCAGGGAATTAGGGTTAGATTAGGTTGTAAGGGTAGGGCCCTCATGATGGGATGGTGGTCTTACAGGATGAGAAGGATCTCTCTCCCTCTCTCTCTCTCCCCATATGCACACACCATGGAAAGGCCATGTGAGGACACAGTGAAGTATTTTTTTTAATGTTTATTTTTGAGAGAGAGAGGTAGAAAGCGAGCAGGGGAGGGGTAGAGAGAGACAGGGAGACAGAATCCCAGACAGACTCCACGCCATCAGCACAGAGCCAAGGCAGGGCTTGAACTCACAAACCATGAGATCATGACCTGGGCCAAAAGCAAGAGTCGGATGCCCAACCGACTGAGACACCCAAGCTCCCCCACAGTGAGCTTTTGACAGTCTGCAAGACAGGAAGGGGGTCCTCACCAGAACTCAACCCTGATCTCAGACTTCTAGCCTCCAGAATGTGAGATTAACTTAACTGTTGGTTAATCTTCCCAATCTATGGTACTTTGTTATGGCAGCTCAAGCTTATTAATACACTAATACAACCAGAGTGCAATATTGGATTCTTGTTTTCAAATGTCCACTCTTTCCCCGTGTCTCCCCCCACCAGAAGCTGACTTCCCTGCTCCTCTGACCTAGAAGCATCGGTACCCGCTCTAACAAGGGAGGGAGGCACAGGAGAATGGAGAATGGCTTGGAGGAGAGTCTTCAAAGCCTAGGTGCCACAGTGCCTCCTCCCTGAGGATGCCTCCTGGTCCACTTGGCAACAGAGAAGAATGGAGTGTACCTCTGCTCAGAAATGATCAGGTCTGAGTTTGAACTATTTTTTTGCTCAATTCCAGCTACTGGTGAGAATTACGTTGCATGTTCCGCCAGCTCAGTAATTCCTCAGGTTTATTTTTTTCCACTCTGGTGAGGAACGGGGTCATGGAGCTAGTTAGCCGTGAAATTACTGCAGCTCGTGAAACCTTTGTCCCATTTAATTTGCCAATATCGTTATTCAAAGTCCACAGTTTACACAGAATATGAAGAAATTTAAGAGGGTCAGAGAAGAGTAACATATGATTAAGTGGCTGTGAAAGAAAAGACCAAAAAAAAAAAAAAATGGGAAAGGCATGATACTGTTCAGAGACAGGGGGACTTAACTTTTCAAGCACCTGCAAGTTGTTAAAAGGACACCAACCCACTTTTTTCTCCACTTCCCACCCAGCCTAAATAGAGGCAAGAGATAATATTAAAAATGAGACAGAATTTCCTGCTGTTGAGGGTGATGAAAGGGGATAATAGACTGCCAGGAAGTAATGGCATCTTTAGAGCCAAAGGTCTTCCTGTTTGATTGGTATTGCTGCCTGAACACAGAGGCCTGGAATAAATTAGCTCTTTAAATCCTGTCCTCTTTCATTGCCCCAAATCAAGAATTTTCTTTGGAGCTTCATTCCTGGTTCAAAGGCAAATGGTAATGCAACATTTTAGGTAGGGAAGCAAGTCCTTCTAGAATGCAGACTTGAAAGTCAATTAAATTCTTTCACGAAACATATGGCAGGTGTGCCTAATAGCTACAGTGGTATCAATTTACCACTAAGAAGCCAGGGTTCACAGCGTTAGCAAAAGAACTGTTGTTGTAAAAAAAATGGAGCAAATAATATTCTGAGTTGCCCCGAATGAAAAAAGTCTACTGACCCCGTCTCTCAAAGCTTTTCAGACATCAGACCTGTGCTATGCAAAAGTCTTCTGATTCATGGAGTGGCTGAACCTCCTACTTTATTCTACTTACATTTTCTTTTCTGAGTGGTTTTGTGTGTCTGAGTCTCCCTAGGGCCACATGGCATGGCTCACTCCAGCATGCAAACCCTCAGCCTTCGATGTCCATCTCAACTCCCTTCTGGGAAACATACATCTTCATATCCACCCCATATCCATGGCTTCTTCCTCCTTCCTTCACAACAATCCCCAACCCACCATTCTCTCTCCTAACCATCACGCTCACCTGTGGTTCTGACTTTCTCCACGCCACTTCCCACTGGAGCCTGCATCAATACATCAAACTCAAGATGTCAACAAGGAAAGCCACTCTCCTTCTCAGCCTACTTCCTCCATAATAGAAAAGAATTCTATAGCTTTCATTCTCTCACTGTATAGTAGCAAAACTATAAATGATTAGAAAGATAGCCCCATGAAAGAAAAAAAGAAAAAAGTTAAATGTTTTAAGATATTCTAAATAACCCAGGAGTCAAAAGGAAATCCAAGTGAAATGCAACACAGTCTGTTCTGCAGTGAATGTTTCTTTGATGCAAATTACTTCATATACTGGTTGGTACCAAACTCATTTGTCCTGGCTATGCCTTGTGAGATGCAGCCTTTCACCAGGGCTCTTTACTCTGAAATTAGGGTAGTTACTACACCTGCAACTGGATTTTGTTATTTAATGAGTTAATAAAGTAGCAAATGTATTATTACAACACATTTTTAAAATAGTCCAAACAGGCTCTGTGCTGTCAGCACAGAGCTCAATGCAGGGTTCGAACCACAAACTGTGAGATTGTGACCTGAGCTGAAATCAAAGAGTTAGACACTTACAGACTAAGCCACCCAGGTCCCCCTAAAATATTTTGATTTAAAAAAACTTCAAAATAATTGGTTTCCTTTGTAATCCTATTTCATTGTACACATTTAAAAACCTTAATCTGAGATGGGGTCCCCAGGCTTCCCTAGACTGCAATCCCACAAGGTATGAACCCTTGACTCAGAAGTTCCTTTAGTGCAGACCTTTTGGTGGTAAACTCCAGTTTTTTGTTTATCTGGAAATGTCTTACTTCACCTGCATGCTTGGAAAGTAGTTTGGGTATATACGGTTCTAAGTTGACAGTTTCTTCGCTCAACAGTCTGAAGATACTATTGCACCATCATCTGGCCTCCACAGTTTTTTTTCTTTTAAATTTATTTATTTATTTTGAGAGAGAGATAGAGAGAGTGCACAAGCAGGAGAGAAACAGAGAGAGAGAGAGAGAGAGAGAGAGAGAGAGAGAGAGAGAGAGCAAGAATCCCAAGCAGGCTCTGCACTGTCTACACACAGCCCAATGCAGGGCTCAAACTCACAAACCATGAGATCATGACCTGAGCTGAAATAAAGAGTTGGACGCTTAACCAACCAAGCCACTCAGGTGACCCCAGCCTCCACTGTTGCCATCAGGAAGCTAGCAGTCCTTTCAACTGTTGTTCCTTGAAATGTGAAGCTGTCCTTACTCTTTGAAGATTTTTAAGACTGTCTTTCTGCCTTTAGTGTTCTGAGATTTTTGCATATGTGTAGGTGCAGATTTCTTTTTATTTATGCTTTTTGGGATGTACTGTGCTTCTGAAACTATGTTTTTTTTTTTTATTATTGTTATTTTAGACAGAGAGCACGAGCCAGGGAGGGACACAGGGAGAGAGAGAATTTTAAGCAGGATCCATGCTTAGCTCAGAACCCAACACGGGACTCGATCCCATGACCCTGGGATCATGATCGGAGCTAAAATCAAGAGATGCTCAACTAAGTGAGCCACCCAGGTGCCCCTGAAACTGACTTTATATTTTTCATTAGTTATGGAAGCTATATAGCCAATATATCTTCAAATATTACCTCTCCTACAGTCTCTCTGTCAGGGACTCCAACAGCCGCATGCACATTCCATCCTCCAAATCTCCTAGTTCTCCCTTCACATATTCCATACCCATGTCATTCAGTATTTTGTTCTGAATAAGTTCCTTAAGTTTGCCTTCCAGATGACCAATTTTCCCTGAAGGATGTTTCATCAGCTGTTGAACATTTGCATTTCTTTAGAGAATGTTAACGTTTATATTTTATGTATTTACAAGTTCTGCTTTTATCTTTCCCCAAATATGACTATTTGCTTCAGATAGTTTCTGACTGCATGCTCATCTGTATGATTCTGCCCATAACTGCTTTAAATATTTCATATGCAGATGTCTAGAGTCCAAGATGTATAGTGAAAGAAGGCATCTAAGTCTGTCTGTCACTTGTTTCTGTTGACTCTCACTTATTGCAGTTTGCTTTCTTTGATGCTTGCAGGCTTGGAAGTCTTTTGTTGTCAACACATTGCTTGCTCTTAATCAGTGACGTTCTGTGGATCCAAAATGGAGAAATTTTCCCCAAGAGAGGTATGCTTCGGCCAGTAACCGAGAAGCATCCAGCATCTAGAAACACTGATCTCCAAGGGGCTCAGCTCATGGCTCAGCATGGAAATTGTCTGCACCCTCCCCACTCCAGCTCACCTTAGAGTGCAGATTCATGCTCAGGGCACATGCCTGCTCCAGCCACATACTGCTCTGACCCTGCTCCCTGCCTCTCAGACTCCAGCCACCTGCCCCTCTGGCCTTGATTCATTGCGTGCTGTTTGTTTGAGGGTGCGGTAGTGGACCCCAGAGACCTGCAATGCCTCCAGGATCGTGTCCTTTGTCCAGTGTCAGAGTGCCAGTGGATTCAACGTCTGGTGAGGGCTCACTTTCTGGATTATAGATAGCCATCTTCTCATATGGCCTCACATGGTAGAAGGGACAAGGGAGCTCTCAGGAGTTTCTCTTATAAGGGCAATAATCCCATTCATGAGGATTCCACTCTTGTGACATAATCACCTCTCAATGACTCCACCTCCAAATACCATCACACTGGGGATAAGGATTTGACATGTGAATTTTAGGGGGACATAAACATTTAATCAATAGCACCTAGGATGTCATAGATGATCACAATTCTAGGAAAATATAAAGTACTACAATTAAGTCCCCCCAAAATCAAAACACCAAATGTACCTACAAACACCAAGAAATTGGGAAAGTGGTCAAACAGCCACAGGCAAATTCTTCAAAAGCTTTAAAGTATAGAGGTTTCCAACACTATTTAATTTTTTTCTGGGCACTGAGGGAAAAAACAAGGTAATTTTCCAAATTCTTTTTACAAAGGTCAGCATAATAGTTACAAATTTGTAAAACATCACAAGAATAGAAACAGACCAATTTTACTTATAAATAGAGGTATACGATTTTTAAATAAAATGTTGTAAAACAGAAGTCAGCAATACAGTTAGAAGAATAAAGAACAAGGCGAGGGGTTCATGCCAGGAATGAAAAGATAGTTCAGTAAGAGGAAACACAGTAGTAAAATTAATCATATTAATATGACAAAACTGAAAATTATCATTCCAAAGAGGTATAAATGGCATTTGATAAAATTCAATCACTGTTTTTTTATGAAAAAAAAAAACACACCTTAGTTTAATAGGACAAAATAAAAATGCCCGCAATTGCCACCTTTATTTAAAATTAATATGAAAATACCAGCATGGTGTGCAGAATTATGAGGCGGTCCCCAAGATCCCTAACTTCTGGTGTACACCTCCTATAGAATCCCCTATTTTTGAGTGTGTGGGGGGATTGTGAATATGTTGAATTTCAGTCCTGTGGTTAGGTTACAGTATTTGACAAAGGTGAAAGGATTTTTCTGCACACTTAGGTCCAAACTAAGTTTGGTTTTGAGTTAATCAAAAGGAAGATTCTCCTGGGTGGGCCTGACCTCATCAGGCAAACCCTCTGAGTCTGGGCCCTTCGTGAAATCAAAGATTTGAAATACGAGGGAGATTCTGCTGCTGCCTGAAGAAGTAAGCTGCTGTGTCTTGAGAGCAGCTCTTAACAGCTGGATCTTTTCCAGCTCACACTTGGCAAGAAAATAGGAACTCAGTCATACAGCCACACAATAACCTGAGGACTGTGCAAATAGATCTTTCCCTCATCAAGCCTCTGGATGAAAATGCATCTGGTCTTACTTTGATTTCAGCCTTCAGACCCTGAACAGAAACCCAAATATTCCAGACTCTGGGCCCATGGAAACTCCAGACTCACTAAACCTGTGCTATTTTAAGCCACTGTGCTTGTGGTAATTTGTTCTATAGCAATAGAAAACTAATACAACCAGCTAATAAAACAAAACAAACAAAAAGTTATAAATATGGAAAGAGGGGGCATAATTATTACCACTTGAAAATGACACGCTTCTCCATCTAGAACACTGAAGCAAACTGATCAAAAAGAATAAGAGGCCAATCAGAAGAATTCAGTAAATCATATAGCTAGAAAATTAATATATTTAAAAATTATGACACTGCTTATATTTAGTGAACACTGACTGTATGACATACACTTACTAAGGCTTTATACTTTAATTCTTTGTGTCCTGACAACCCTAAAAGGCATGTGTGATTTTTGTGCCCCACTGCACTGATGAGAAAATTAAAGCACTCACCCACATTACAGTGTCAGGATATAAGCTCATGAACTACAGAAAAAATAGCTTTCCTATATGCATGCAAAGACTGATTAGAAAAGAGAATTAAATTAAATATTCCATTTATAACAGCAAGGAAAAAGGCAGAATGACTTAGAACACAAAGACTAATATTAAGTGAGGAAGAACAGTATCAAAATCTTAAATATCTACTGAGAATATAAAAGTCCTAATATTTGATACAAAAAATCATTTTGAAATTTTTTTAAAGTTTATTTATTATGAAAGAGAGAGACAGAATATGAAGGGGAAGGGGCAGAGAAGGAAAGAAAGAATCCCAAGCAGGCTCTGCACTGTCAATGCAGAGTCCTACATGGGACATGAACTCATGAACCTTGAGATCATGATCTGAGCCAAAATCAAGAGTCAAATGCTTAACCGACTGGGCCACCCAGGCTCAGGCACCACCCCCCCAAAATCATTTTTTAAAATAGAAAGACCAAAGATTGCACAAAGTCCATGAAATTCTAATTAAAATACTATAAAGGGAAAAAGGAAATCTATTCAATAAAAAGCATTGGAACAATGGGTTAGTCACTTGGAAAGAAATAAAACTTATTTTCTACCTTACTCTTTATACCAAAATAAATTCCAGAGTAATCAAAGAGTAAATCATAAATTAAAACCTGAAAGACCTAGAAGAACATGGAAGCATTTTTAAAAACAATCTTGAAAGGAATTCAGTGTTTTGAGGCATGACACAGAATCAAGAGTCCTCACAGAAAAGATTAGTAAATTTCAAATGTTTATATTAAAAGAATCCGTATGTAATAGTAGACTGGATCTTTGCTCTCAAACCCAGGGCCTCGCCATATTAGAAGCTAAGTCCATGCTTCTTACGGGTAACATGGAAGCCTCCCAAGAGAGTGCATACAGTACTCATCCTCTCCCAATGCTGGGCTTGGCCACGGAACTTGCTTGGCCACACAGGGTGGAGGTGGCCATCACTCCCAGGACTTCCGGGGCATCTCATGTTGCCTGCCACCCAACATCAAATGCAGCCTGGGCCACAGAATGGACATATAGCACACATTGGGGCCACCCCAATGACCTGCAAACCAGAGCAGAAAACAAAGACTGGATACTGCCAACCACTGAGTTTTGGGGTGCTTCTTCATGCAGCCTTATCATGGTAAGAGCCGATGAATGTTTGTGGTTTAAAAAGAACATAAAATGGAAGACCAGTTCCAAATGGGAAAAATACTTAAAATACATACAACAGACAAAAGGTTGATTGTCTTAATTTATAGAGTTCATATAAATTAATAAGAAAGGGAACACCTGGGTGCCTAAGTTGGTTAAGCACTGCCTCTTGATTTCAGCTCAGGTCATGGTTCTCAAGCCCTGAATTGGGCTCTGAGCTGACAGCATGGAGCCTGCTTGGGATTCTCTCTCTTCCTCTCTCTCTCTCTGCCCCTCCCCTGCTGGCATGCGTGCATGTGTGCTCTCTCTCTCTCTCTCTAAATAAATGAACATTACAAAAGGGGAACCACTCAATAGAAAATATGGCCAAATATGTTCACATTTTTAATGGAGGATAAACATATAAAGGGATGCTTAAACCTACTCTAATTTTTTTTTTTAATTTTTTTTTCAACGTTTATTTATTTTTGGGACAGAGAGAGACAGAGCATGAACGGGGGAGGGGCAGAGAGAGAGGGAGACACAGAATCGGAAACAGGCTCCAGGCTCTGAGCCATCAGCCCAGAGCCCGACGCGGGGCTCGAACTCACGGACCGCGAGATCGTGACCTGGCTGAAGTCGGACGCTTAACCGACTGCGCCACCCAGGCGCCCCAACCTACTCTAATTTTTTAAAAGCAAGCCAAAACAATACGACAAATACTTTTTATCAGGCTGCCAACTTTTTGGTGAAGTATGATAAAACCCAGTGGTGGCAAGAACAGAGGAAAAAGAAGTTCCTCTTTAATATTATTGGTGTTGGTATAAAATGATGTAGTCTTATTTCATGGCAATTTCATAAATCTCTCAAAATAGGAAATGCATATACTTATATTGAATGATTTCACTACTGGGAACACAGCCTATGGATACAGTACCAGAGGTATGGCAAGTCACTTACACAAGGATGTTTATAGCAAAAACCTGTAACAAGTGGGTAACAATAAAGGGCTAGTTAAATAAACTTTGATATTTACATAGAGCGTGAATATATGCATTATGAAATTTGAGGTAGATCTGTTTATGCTACTGCGGAAAATCTCAAGCATAAATAATTGACAAACAAGATATATCCCAGTGTGCATAGAATCATCCCATTTGTATAAACAGAGAAATGGATGGATGCTAGTACATACATAAACGTTTCTCTCTGGAAGTATTCACAAGGAACTTAACAATGGGAAACTGGAAGAGAGAGGAAGGGAAGAAACACTTGCTATTAAATGTGTAACTTTCTGAAATACTAACCTTTGATCTGTGCATGCATTATATCATGAATATTTTAAACTATGCATACCACTGGAACCTGTAATTCCACTTCTAAGAATTCCAGGTATTAATCAAAGTGTTCTTTATAATTTTGAAAATGGGAAATGACCTGGGTGTTTAGCAACAGAGAACTGCTTATATTTATTAGGTCTTTTCCAATTGCTGACACTAAATCATGTTGTAGAAGAATATTTAGTGCTGTGTGGAAATGTTCACACCACATAAAAGAAAAAGAAGAAAAGAAAGAGCAGGCTATGAAATGGTATGGAGGGAGGATAATTTCCCTTGCATTAAGTAAATAAATACAAATGCAAACACACAAAATACATAAAGAAATCAGCACTAGATCCCAAAGACAGCCATGATCATCTCTGTAGAGTGGGACTTTGGCTTCCTCCTTGTACTTTTTAGGTTCCCATGTTTTATAAATAATAGAAAAAATACTTTACTGAAACACAAGCTAACAACAGCCGATTCTACCTTCTAAGGGGATGGGTATACCCAGGTAAGAGGGACATAATTCCCTCTAATGCTCCCTTCCACAGGTGGGAGAGGTGGATGGGGCCAAATTCCAACTTGCACTGAGGGCCCCTTACTTCAGAACAAATGTTGAGGGTCTCTGAAGACTTATGGCCTTACTAAGAAGACAAGAAACCAGAATCACAAGCACTGTGATGAGGGTCCAGAAGGTGGTAGGGATCCAAGGTGTGTGTGGGGAGGCCTGGTCTGCCAGGTAAGATGCCATAGGCAGGTGGCCATAGGCAATTCCATATGGCTGCTATTCTTTGATGGAGAATAGGAAGAATTTAAGAACAGTAAGAACTGAAGACATAAATGCAAGTTTCAAAGATGAATTCCAACTAGTACCCAAACATGTGTAAAAGCCTCCTGCCCTTCTACTTCCCTCAACCAACACAGGGAAGAAAATATGAAGTGGGCAGGTATACTGCCCAGTTTGGAAAAGAATACTATAGAAACCATGTGCAAACCATTTTGGTTCTCTCCTTTTAAAAGTCTCCTCTTTGCACAATAAAAACAATGCATTTGTTGATACAGAACATTAATTCCATTAAAATCACATCAAGTATAATGAAAAGCTATCAGAGTATAATTATGTAAGCAAATTCACAGACCCGCATCAACTTTTAAATCCACTGGAATTACAACAGGAAGTGAACCTGCCTGGTAGACAAATTGCTCCTTCATCTCCAAATGATTATGAATAAAGGCCCACTGTACTAATGTTAGAAACCACACACTTCATGCAAACTCCAAAATCTAGGACTTTTCCTTAAAGGTTCCTTTGCCTGGGTTTTCCTAGAGGCAGCCTATTCTCAGGGCCAGAGGCTATGCTCCTAAACCCTGTGTCTTCTGAGTTAAACTTGTCCCAAGTCACACTCCCTTCTCAGAATCCCTTGAGCCTATAGACTGGATCCTGCAGGGTCCCCTGAATTCCTGGACATTCACAGTTGCCCCTTGGAGGATTTCTTTGCAGTCCAGGGGGGACAGGTGCTACCCCCCACCCCAGGCATCCCTAAGTCCTTGCACCAACCCTGGTCCTCTTCAGCTGTCCAAGCCATACACAGAGACTTGGGTGCGGAGTGAGTCTTCTTTCTGGAACTTAGTGAGGTGCCCAGAGGAGGCAGAGGGTTGGGATAACAGGGGAAGGGAGTAGGGGGACTTGATTTCTATGAGAGGACATAGGAGCACTTCTATACTGCTGACCATCCCATGGGAGTGAGGACCATGCCTGTTGATGACTGTCCAATTGAAGGGACTCATGCTGGGACACCTTGGCCCCCACCCCTCACTCATGGTCTATATCTACCCACAGGCTTAGATACTTCTAGGACCCCCAAACAGAGGCTTGGGAACCTGCACAACTGTGTCATGCTGGCAGCATGCAGGGGATCTCCCCCTAATGGCCCTGGATAGATGTAGTGGCCTCCCCAAGGGCTGGGTACCAGGGGTCAGGACCACTGCTATTTTCCAGTCCTGTTCCCCTTTCCTTGCCACTGGTCCCTGCAGCCACCCCTCCCTGAAACATCCTCTGCCCATCTCCTCAACCCTTCTCCTTCCTTCTATAGATGATCTGTCTTGGGACAGCTTATTCTCACTGTTGCTGCATCCTTCATTGAGTGTCTCCAACCTCTTCCCCCAGCCTCTCTGCCTTCCAGGCCCCTGTGCACATCCCCAAGCCTATGGAAACCTGCTGGATGCCTTATCAGCAGGTCTGACTCAATAGTGCCAACCATGCCATCACACCTCCACCCCAGCCAGGACATTTCCTACCTCGGTCTGAGGCCTTTCAGAAATCTGAAGTTACACCGCTTCCCTCCCTGACACCCTCCTCATGCTCACATCCTATCCAAAGCAGGTACATCACACTGTCCAACTCATACTGGATACACCTCTTCTGCCCATGCCTCTACCCTCCACCCACACTGGCCACCTGGCTGTCACCTCACCACCAGAACTACAGTAACAGCTCTACAACAGGTCTCCCTGCCCCCACTTCTGACTGCATCTCGAACCTATTCTCCATTCTGCAGAATCACATGCCCATTCAGATATGACCATGCCCTCTCCTCTTCTGAGACTCTTCCCTTCTTCTGCCTTTGGGGTAAGTCCCAAATCTTTAGGCTCAGAGAGTTCCTGCCTATCTGTGCTGCCTCATCCAGGTCCCTCCACCACAATGAATTGCTTGGGCCTCCCCCTTCCTGCACCAGAATGTGAAGCCCCCCAGGAGAAAGCTATGGAACCATGGTACCAGGGCACCAGGGCCCACACCCCATCCATGTGCCCATTTTCCTGGCATGCAGCAAGTCCTGGGGGCAGAGGACATACCTTTTTCATGTGGGCAGTCCCCAAACTGAGCAAAGGGCCTGGGCATAAGTGATGTTCCTGAAGGCTCTTGGTGTGCAGACACTCAGCCTCCTAAGACTACCCATCCCCCTCACCTGCACACCTGTCCACTTCTGTAGCCACAATGAGGCAGCACAGCCTAAGCAGCAGTGTTCTTAGTTTTACTCTGTATTTTATAACAAAGGTAATGCAAGTTCAACATATAAAAATATATGGGGCTTTCTGGAAAGCCCTACAAGCTAAAGGAAGAAAAGGAAACAATTTATTTCTCACCACTTCCATAACTTCTGTTATAGATTGGACCCTATTGTATTCCTATTGTATTCTACTTAACTAGATTTTTTAAAAAATGGCTCACAGTCTTGTCAATAATCATTACCATATAATGTATCATGATCATGACATCACATCCTGTAAGTATTCATTTACATCACCTTAATGGCTGAATGATATTCCACTGTATGAAAATATCATCACTTATATATGTATGTATATATGTATGTATGTATGTATTTTAGAGAGAGAGAAAGAGTGAGAGCAGGGAAGGGGCAGAGAGAGAGAGAGAGAAAGAAAGAACCTTAAGCAGGCTCCACACTCAGCAAGGAGCCTGGCATAGGGCTCAATCCCATGATCCTGGGATCATGACCTGAAGTGAAATAAACAGTTGGACGCTCAACTGACTGAGCCACCCAGGCATCCTTACAGCTTTTAAACCTTTGCCTGGATGCCTAAAATGGTGGTTCAGGGAAACATGGAAAGGTGGAGAGATGGAGAGCATTTGGTTAGCTTCAAAGAGTAGAACCCAAGGAACAACTCTCACCAAGGACTATCACAACGAGTACCTCATTATGCATCAACTCAGGAGGGGCTCATTGTCTCCCTTCTTACAGACAAAGAAACCAAGTCTCCAAGATGTGAAATAATCTGTTGAAGGAAACAGATCTAGTAAGTTTCAAAGTCAACACGGAGAAGCCTAACCAATTCCATGAGAGTCAACACTCGTGAACAGCAAAGACATACTACAGAAGAAATTTCATGCTTAGGAAAGACTGTTTTAAGTCCCCAGTCCCATGTGCAATAATCTGAGTACAAAAAGAAACTTTCCTATGGTTAAAATATGTATTATATTACAAATATAATTCATGGCTATTTTCCATATAAATAATCTCAAATCAAGATTTGATTTTCTCTAATGGCTCTAGTCTGAAAAGAATAGTTATGAACAGGAGTGGAAAGACACACACATTCACTGCTTCTTTAATTGTATTTTCTGCAAAACTCTGCAATACTATTTTTAATATCTGATTACACCATCAATAGAGCTATATTCCACAAAAGCAATTATGTTTTGCTCAGCAAAAAATCAGAATGGAATAATATGTGGCATACTAACAACTGTAAGAATAGAAGCAATTTGGAACATTTCAGAATAATGATTGGGATCATTTATTCAGAATTTACAGCAAACACATTTTAAAGACATGCTATCATGAAGTCTACTGCAAAGTTTAAGTTATGCACGACACAAACAAAAAATGCACAGGGAGTGCAGTATTTTATCAAAACATTAATAACAGCACTCTAAAAACCTGAGCTTTTATCAAACACTTCCTGCTCACCAGTTCTCTCCAGCGTAAAAGCAGCATTTAACTTAATGTGCTTTCGTTTTCTTTAAGAGCTCTGTCCAAATGTCTGTCAAGTACTGAAGTGGAATCCTTCAACAGGAAAGGCAAACAGGGGGCAACCTCCTCCCACAACCAAAAGGACAAAACTCCTCCATCACAGCACCACTCCTGGCCAAGTGCAGAGGGGACACCATGCAGAATCCTCCCTGACACAGTGTTCCAGGCACCATTACTTAAAATTTATATTGCTATGTCTTACCTACATAAAGGTCCTACTGAATAAGTCAGAGCAGTTAGAGGGATGCCATTATTTATGCATAAGGGAAGCTTGACTTACGCTTCTTAAAGGCAGTTCACAGTCATTAAGGTCTTCTACTTCTAAGTAGGCTGGAGTAGTTAACAGCACATCAATGTTCCCATCAAGAACAACTGGAAAAATTAGATAAAATCTGGAAACTAACTCTTTGAAAGAAGCTGAGAGCAATGAAATTCAGAGCAGTTGCACTGAGGAGAAAACTTTCCTCCTAGAGTGAAGCTAACCTCTGCAACTTCCTTACCCTAGAGGCATTGGCCAATTTGTGGCAGAAGCAGAAGCCAGAGAACCCTGGCTTGGCTTTACACAGAGACTTAGGATGCAAGCACAGGTTTGGCTTACCCCTTGGGATATTTTCCAAATTCTGAGGGTAAAGCACATAAATCTTTAACAAAAAGCCACTGAAAAGCAGAGTGAAGATAAAGATTGTAATTCAGAAACCCTAGAGGGAGGGTCTATGAAGAATACAAAAGAGTACCATTTGAAAACCCCACAAGGCCAGGACTTACCAAAACAAGACTGCAGCTCACCTGGACTACACACTACCTCTGACACATCAGTCCCCACCTGCCATAAGGGGATGGCTGTCAAACAATCCAGATAATGAAGTTAGCTGGGCACCTTCAGAATCATTACGTCCAAGAAAACAAAAGATGGACAAAACAAATGAAAGGAAGAATTTCACTTGATAATTAAAAGCTTTAAAAATCAAAGAGAAAAAGTGTAGGACTAAAAAAAGAAATACCCAAAATTTATAATTCAGTGGATGGGTTTAATATCAGATTAGATACAGAAGAAAGCAGGACTAGTAAACTACAAGACAGGTCAATTAAAACAAGTACCCAAACTAAAAGATAAAGAGAAAAAAGTAAAAAATAATATTAGAGCAATATAAGACATAATGAAAAGACCTGACACGTGTAATTTGAGTCCCAGAGAGAAAAAAACAAAAACAAACAAACAAAAAAACAAAACACCCCCAGAAGAGTGTGGAAGACATATGGCTGAGAATTTTCCAAAACAAATAAAATAACAAACCACAAATTATTCAATAATTCCAGCAAAGGGGTGAATTGGACACACACACATTACCTTTAAAGAAGTAACAAAAAAACTGAAAGTCAATTTCTAAGCAAAGTCATGGAGACCACCTATAATTTCCTGAAAGGAAATAACTACAAACCTAGAATTCTATAACCAAGAAAACAACCTTCAAAAAACAAATGTGAAATAAAGACTGTTTCAGACAATCAGAGCAGGATTTGTCACCAGCAAAGCTGCACTAAGAAAAGCTAAAGGACACTGACCCAGAGAGAAGCCCAGGTAAACAGGAAGGAATAAAGACTGATGGAAGGGATAAACAAATATTGATGGCAAACAAACTTTGGAAGCTAGGAAAAAGATAGACAGATGGCACTGATTTGGCAGAATTGAGAAAGATGAATTCCAAAGCAGCAGAAAACAGAACCAGGTGTACAACCAGTTGGGAATTCTCAGAATTCCCAGAAGGTTCAGGCACGGGCCTCTCTGGACATCCCTGGAGCCAGAGCTGAGTTAATGTAGATGTGAGGAGCTGATCAAGGAAAAAGGCCAAAAAAGGCAGTAATCCACAATGCGCTTTATCAGGTGATGCCTGGTTTCATAAGAATGGAAATGCCTTGGGGCGCCTGGGTGGCGCAGTCGGTTAAGCGTCCGACTTCAGCCAGGTCACGATCTCGCGGTCCGTGAGTTCGAGCCCCGCGTCGGGCTCTGGGCTGATGGCTCAGACCCTGGAGCCTGTTTCCGATTCTGTGTCTCCCTCTCTCTCTGCCCCTCCCCCGTTCATGCTCTGTCTCTCTCTCTGTCCCAAAAATAAATAAACGTTGAAAAAAAAAAAAAAAAAAGAATGGAAATGCCTTATAACATGACACTGTCCAGGGGCCTAAGGCCAGCTGGCCACCATCCAGAGGGAAGGAGGGCAAGGGAACTCCTAGAGTAGAGGTAGAGGGGCATCAGAGAGGGGCGCATACATCTAGGTGATGTCACTCAGCAGCACAGTGAGAAGCCTCTGGGTCAGACAGCTTAAGGGGCAGCAGCAGCATGGGGCCTTTAACTACAAGGTTGGATCTTATCAACAGCCACCAGATGCTGAGGGAGGTCTTTCAGATTATGCAAAGCAAGGAGGCTCTAAATGCTAAAAAAAAATTTTTTTAAAATAAAAATCTTTTAAAGATCTGTTTACTCATGCTATTCTTTAAAATGATTGGGTGTGTTAAAACTTCAAGTTTGGCACCAGCAAGCTTTTTTTTTTTTTTTAAGTGTATTTATTTTGAAAGAGACAGAGAGCATGAGCAAGCAGGGGAAGGACAGAGAGAGAGGGAAGGAGAAAATCCCAAGCAGGCTCTGTGCTGTCAGTGCAGAGCCCAACATAGGACTCAATCACATGAACCATGAAATTATAACATAAACTGAAACCAAGAGTCGAAGGCTTAACTGACTGAGCCACCCAGGTGCCCAAGCACCAGCAAGCTTTTAAGTTAATAGGTTTCAATATGTGGTAAGGAAATAAACCACCTAGGGGCCAATACACAAAACAGAGTGAAAGCATCTTTGCCATTTATATAACAAATGGGAAGGAGGAGCTAAAACAAGGAAAAAGAATTGGGAAGGCCAATTGAAAACAGATCCATAAATTCCTCCTAGCAGAATTCTGCAGGCCTATCCCCTGAAAAGAAAAAAAACAAAAGGTCTGTGGTGTAGGGACTGACCAGCACTAGCTCACATTACAGCAGAGTGAGCTAAGAGAAGGTATGTTGAAACCATGCGGCATCTTTTTAGATGAAATTAATATAAGATGTACTCCACCAAAACAAGGGAGCAAGGCCAGAATGAAGAAGACTTGAGATCCAGAAAATGGGTAAAGAGAATTCCAAAAATAACAGCATATTCCAAGATGACAGCTGTACAGCAGGCCCGGAAAGCCATCAACCCAAGATAAGCAAATGAGGTATCCAAGAAGAAAAAGGGAACAGGAAGATTACTCGCTGGAACTGACTGTATAAAATTGCATGAGAAGCTACAGCAAAGGAGGTACTGAATGATAAAGCAAATGAAAAAGGAAGGCAAGTATCAACTTGAGGGGAAAAAAGGTAAGTTAGTCAATAATTCATAATTCACTACATGGCTCTGGAATAAATAATATTTACATATGCAGTAATTTAAACCCAAATACTGACTTAACTTATACACCCACTATGGGGAGTAAGATAAGGAAAGCAGAAGGGACAGTGAGGTTAAAAAGCTAAATACTGGTTACCATAATAAGAAGTCTAAAATGGTGTCTAAAACTGATTAATCAAAGAAAACAGGATCTTACTATAGACATGTTGTAAGTGCTAGGAAAAAAACTAAGAATCAAAAGTAATTGTCTCTGGACAAGTTAGGGCAGAGAACTACTAAGTATTCCTATTTGCTATTTGACTTTTTAAACTATGTCCTTATTTTGTTAGATGACATAAAAATTAATTTTAAAAAGAGGTAAACATGAATATATTTCTTTTTACTAACATAAAATTTGAAATGCTCAAGCCACCTGAATAACGCCAACATCTATCATACCTGTGAAAAAACAGCTGATCGTTTTACATTTAATTTTTTTTAGTTTAAGAGTTGAAACTCTCCTAAATTGTACCAAAGCTCCCAAATTGCCCTATTTTTCATGGTACTGTGGGGAAAAGTAAATTTGGCATTTCTGCCCACAAAGCACCAAAAGGATTAAGATCAGTTAATTTCTTCAATTATTATTTCATGAGCAATGGGCTCTAAGTACTGGACAGCAGCCAACATCATTCCAGATGCTGAAGATGGCATGGGGGATCCCTGAAAAACACATGAGAAACACAAGAAGACATGCCAGCTCAATGGCACTGAGCAAGTGACCTCTCACCTACATAAGAGCCCCACAGACATATTATCTCCTCTCCTGCCTCTTGGTAAGTTTTAACAACCCTGGGACAGTTTCAGAGAGGCTGCCAGGGCTAAGTAAAAAGCCCTTGAATTATAGGAGGAAAAGAAATGTTTAATTCTTGGATTTGAAAAGAAGGGACAACAAGATAAACTCCAGGAGTTTGGAAGAGAATGGCCAGCATCTGTACATTAAATGAGAGAAGAATAACAGAGAAAGATCCTTTTTGGCTGTTAAGACCAAAGAATTCTTGATATCTATACATGTTGAAAGTTGTTGGCACTCAACTGTGCAAGAGAAATCTGCTACCCTCTACCACCTCCCCTACAAAATCATCAGTAATCTTTTTTTAATGCTTCAGAAAAAAATGCCTTTGTATGGGTAGACCAGGGTAGAGGGAAGCTGACAAAAACTCACAAAGGTTTTTTGACTGTCAAATTTGAATAAGACAGGGCAGTGCTGAAGTAGTCCCTGAGCATGGAGATTCCAGAGAATGGAGCACATAATCTGTGGGAATTAGAAGAAAGTATGGGGACTGCCTGGGACATCCTGAACAGAACAACCAGGCAGGTCCCAGTCAATAATGCCAGATCTTGAAGGCCAAGGAGTGCCTGCATGGAATCTGAGATACATGATCAAATGAATAATTTTGGGATAAATGAGTGTGTCTTGGAGTGTTTCCCACAGAGTACTAGTTTCTCAAGGGACACATATCAAAAAAAGGTTCCATAGTCAATGAGGTCTGAAAACATGATACAGTAGTATATCCCTTTCATGAAGAGTGACAGTGCACATCAGAATAACAAACACTCTGCAAGTTCTAATACATAGTACAGAAAGAAAACATTTCAACCTTGAATAACTAGGCCTTCCCCAAATGTGACCTTGGAATCTCTTTTTCATTCAAAATACATATTTAACATCTTGTATAAGCAATCTTTCACTGCACCCTTAGAGGAAATGTTGGCATAGGAAATTATAGTGGGAATTCAGAGAAAGATAAGGTAGAGTACCTTTTTTTCAAGATGGAAATAGCTTTTCCTGACTAGATAAATAATGTATACTCAAGTTGCCAAATTTAGAGAATATGAAAAATTATAGAGAAGAAAGTAAAAATTACCTATACTACTGCATGCAGAGATAAACCAATGGCAATATTTGAGTGTATTTATATCTAGCTTTTTTTTCTATTAAGTTCATATGATTTTTTTTATAAAGGCTAGGCTCACAGTACAGATTTTCATTTAAAAAGGTATTGTGGACATCTGTGGACACCAATCCTCCTATAATAGACACTTAGACTGTCTCAAGAATTTGTCTGTTATGAAAAAAGATGAGATTAATGTCACTGTTGGCTCCCTACTACCCTTTCTGGACAGGCTCTATGCTCTCAGGTAAAGGGAATGAAACAGAGGCTACAGGCTGCCTGCACCACTTGTAGCCCAACATGAGAACACTGATAGCAGGAAGAAGAAGAAGGACAGTGGTTCTGTGAACTCTCAGTTTCTTTATTCTGGTCATGACCATGAAGCCTAAATGTCAGGCAGTCCCCCACCCCCAGGTATTCTCAAGCTCACAGTTTCAATACATGTCCTTTTACTTATAACTCAAGTCTTTCTGAAAGCAGTGTTCTGAAAAAATTCCTGCCACATCCCTCCCAGTTCCTCACTCACTGGTAGCCACAAAAATAAGTCTTTATCATGTCTGTGTCTATCAGTATCTTGCTCTTATCAACAAGGTTATGTTCTACCAATTCTACTGACTTAGTACATTTTATTTCTGTCATCAAAACCCATCAGACAATGTATTCCCAAACATCTTTGATGATGATTACACTTTACTAATAGTTCTAAAGCCTCTTTACTGTTTAATTATTTTTTGTATTACATTCTATTTGATCTTATATTGTTGATAGCCCTACTCTCTCTCTCTCTCTTTTCTTTTTTTGTCCCTTGCCAGGTATCTCCTTGTATATGCCTTGGGTCTTTTCATTCAACACATTTTTTGCTCAATAGCATCCATCTGATTGTTGCTTTTGGTCTCAGTCCAAAGCACTGTCTCTTAATAGAGGAATTTAAGCAACTTATATTTATTGTGATAGCTGACATATCTGATTTTTTTTTCCTGCTCTTATGTTTATGCTTGTTTATTGTATTTTCTGATCTTTTGTTTTTCTAATTTTCCATCTTTTTTTATTTTGGTCAACTTTTCTATTTGCTATTTTCTTTTTCTGGTCATTTGGAATTTATACATAGCTTTTCTATTTGAATTTTAATATCTATTTAAAATTACACATCTAACATTTATATATCAGTGTAATATATACGTACAGGCTCTATTCAAGAAGGCAAGATTTTCTACTCCACTCTACCTCCCAGATTTTACTGAAGCAACCACATTAGATCAACTACCCCTACTTTATATTTTATGGGTTCAGTGGCTCACTGCTGAATCATTTACACCAATGCTTCTCATTTCTTGCCTTATCTTTATTCATAAATTCTTTCATTTGGCTTATGCACTTCAAGAATTTTTTTTTCTTTCAGAAATGGGATGCAGACACTAAATCCATTGTATTTCTGAAGATAACTATTATTTGCCCATTTACATGAATGAGCTTAGAAATCTTGCATATAGAAAGCCTACAAAATCTTACTTAACAACCTTATTCTTTATGAAACATAAATGCTGCTGCATTATCTTCTAGCACTTACTTTTGAGGATTAAAATCTAGTATCAGTCAGGTTCTCTTTCCCTTGAATATAGGCCAACTTTTTCCTATTTAATGCTTATTGTTGATTTGTTTAACCATTGAGATTCAGAAAAATTTCCAGAATATATATATATATATATATATATATATATATATATATAAACACACACACACACAGTACATATATGTATGTGTGCATTATATAAAGAAGCAGAAGAGAATTGTGCCATCAGGATTAAACATGAAGGCTTTGACTTATCATTGTGTATTTGAGTAAATGATGAGGGAAGGCCAAAGAAACATGTAGGCATGTGGGTTTCCAAGAAGATGTCAGAGTGGACTCTTATACCTTAGTAGTACTTTCTTTTTGTTCTTTAACCCTAGGTTACATGTTTATAGGTGATTTATTTGCTTAGATTTAAAGCAAACTAGACATTTTTGTTGTAATCTATGTGTCTTTATAAACATTATGTGTAATATTGTTGTTCTGATGGTTCTATTTTCAAAGCTTCCAAGGCCTAAATCATTACCCTGCAGCTACTTTCAAATTAATATGAGTAAATAACTTCCCCCGATCCACAATTCATAAGAATCCTGCAGTGTGTATGGGGGTGGGGGGGGGAGGACAGAAGGGCAAACCACCTCAGTCTCAACTCCCAGACCATTCAACTTGGGAAGGTCTATGGCTGATGTAACCAATTACTATAAATTTAGTGGCTTAAAACACATAAATGTACTGTCTTCCAATTATGGAGGTTTGAAGTCCAAAATGGATTGGTAGAGCTGCATTCCTTCTGGTTCCAAGGGGAAGAATCTGTTCTCTTATCTCTACCAGCTTCTAGAGACTTCCTGAATTCCCTGGCCTGTGGTCCAGCATCACTCTTGAGCTCTCCTCCCATCCTCACACCTCCTTCTCTGACCCCCTTGTCCCTCTCTTTCCCTTCTGAAGGCCCCTATGATGACACTGGGCCCTCCCAGATAATCTAGGATAATCTCCCACTTCAAAATTCTTAAATTAATCACATCAACAAAGTCCTTTTTGCCATATAAAGTAACACATTTACAGGTTCGGGGGATTAGGACATGGACATCTTGGAGGTAGAGGCATTATTCTGTCTACACACCCAGGAACCTGCACTTTTAATCAGAACTAACAGAATATGTGTTGAGAATACCAAACTAGAGGTCATCACATAGTCATTGGAATTAGGACCTTCTCTAAGTCCTTTTAACTTTAAAAAAATGTTTTTAATGTTTGTATTTATTTTTGAGACATAGAGAGACAGAGCATGAGCCAGGGAGGGGCAGAGAGAGAGGGAGACACAGAATCTGAAACAGGCTCCAGGCTCTGAGCTGTCAGCACAGAGCCCGACGTGGGGCTCGAACTCACTGACTGTGAGATCATGACCTGAGCTGAAGTCGGACGCTTAACTGACTGAGCCACCCAGGTGCCCCAGTCCTTTTTACTTTAAAAGTGCAAAACTGACAAAGAGATAAAGAAATTGATCATAATATAAACAGAATACTCTCTGGCTATTTATTAAGATTAAATATTGTGACCTATAGCCAACCTACTTATTATAAGAATTAAATTTTAAATGGGATATCAAATGAGACAACAGACATATTGAAGAGTCAGTAGAGTAAAATAACAGTCAGATCAAAAACTTGGTATGGAACATTCGTGGAATCACTAGAAGTCTGCTTTCCACAACTAAATCAAGAAGAGCCCCTGTGGCTAGCCTTATAAATTCCTTATCAGTTCTTTCACACCAAGCTTTTGGACAGCTAGACTCTCATACACTCAAAAAATATACTTTCATTTTTTAAAGCTTCATTTTTCCAATTTTTCTTTAGCTATTTTACGAAAAGAAAATAAAAATTTCTGAATTGTTGAAATACATTATTAGAAAACAGAATTTAAAATGACCAATGTTCTTAGTACATGCCCACCCAGATTTCCAAATGTGTCACTATTTTTATTATAAATAGCATCCAGAATTGACAGATTTTATAAAGTGGGAGTTTCCTGAGCTTACACTCACCAGCTGATATAAAAGTATAATGAAAATGTCAAGAAACAGCATCACATTTAGCAACCGTGAAATACAAAAATAGAGCTATCAGTCATCCCTAATGCTTGCCAAATAAAAAGGTTTAAATATAGTCATGGGTCATCAGAATTATAAGCAACAACTTTCACTGCACAGAGATGTACCAGGATTATTGAAAGACTCTAGGATTTGTCAGGTAGCTTATCACATTGGCTCACACTAAACTTGCTCTCAACGGAGACACCCAGATCTGTTTTCACATTAACTGCCAAAATGATAGGTCTTCTCTATCTTATGCCGGCACTGTTAATATTTACTTTGCTGGATTTGGGTATCCTATGTTAAAGCTGGGATTTTATATTTATGTGTATACTCTGTCACATATAACCCATTAAAAATGTCACCTTCTTTGTTGGTTTCAGTCCTTCCTCACCTCTGTCCTGATTCTGACAAGATCTGGTGGGAGGAACAAGTAAGTTTGTGGTTGAAACCTAGAGATGGCAATGATCTGAAACTGTATTTCTCAGGACTCTCAGAGAAGTAACCAGGTAATCAGCTTTAGAATGCCAACTGGATGAAGCAATACCCAATCCTATAGCTAGAGTGAGGACACCTCCATGATTGGAGGTGACAGGTGAAGGAAGGAGCTCCAATTAAAGAAGTCAAAATGACAAGTCCACCCTAACCAGCTGGACTGCTTTAGTCATCCATGCCTGATGTAAAGCCATGAACCCTTACCTGCACAGGAGAAGCTGGACAGACTTTCCAATTCTATTTAACCTATACCTTCTCTGATGCCCAGAAGCCGTTGTTACAGACCCCAACCATCATGGACACACTGTCTCTAAGGAGAAGTCAACTCTGAGGGAAAGGACTGGGAAATAGAAAGTGCAAACTTCTGCTGACCACTCTACCCAAGCACCAAGCCTGCTCAGGAGTTGGCAAGGAGCCCATGGAAATTCGCAGATATGGATGTGTCACCCCAGGCTAAGGTGGGAGGAGACAAAGGTCAAGGCCAGGCAACAAGGCCCTTGATGTCCCTAGATCCAAGAGATGATGAGGCAAAACCAATAGTAATGTGGAACTAAATTTGCATATGATTTCAGCAACATACAAAGTAGGAAGAGGCAGGAAGTTTTTTCTCTTTCAGAGGGTAAGTTAGAGATAATGACTGCCTCTCTGCATTGAGATAGAAGGCTCTTCCCATGACTGGCTCTATCCATCACAGAGGTGTCAGTTCAAATGTCACCTGCTTAGAGAAAGGCCTTCCCTGAGTTCCCCATCCATAGCAGAGACCTGACCCTGTCTATTGCATTGCAGTTTTATTTCTTTTTCAACACATGTATCTATATGAAATGATTTACTTATTTATTGCCTGTCCCCCTGCTCCAGAATGTAAGCTCACCAGGCAAAGGCCTTGTGTGTCCTATCCAAACTATATCTCCATCTCTTAGCATGGGACCTGGCACACAGCAGGAACTCAGACTATTATGGGTGGGTAGATGGCTGGATGGCTGAATGAATGGGTTGATGGAAAATTGAGGAAGAGAGGGAGAGAAGAAGAAGGAAGGCAGTGAAGGAGGAAGGAAGGAGAGAAGGATCACCCTGCACAAGGCCTGATCTAATCTAGCTTTAATTTTCCTAGAGACAACCACCTCCCTCAAAATGGCCAAGGACCCACTCTGAGTATTGGATGAACTGACAAAAGAGCATAAGAAAACAAAATGGGCAGTATCTGATGAAACTGAGCTAGACAGCATCAGGGTTGTCCCATTCTTCATCTTACTGACTGACCCTGCTCTGTGAGCTCCCGCCTCCCCAACAACCTTCTGCTAGTCTCCTTTTTGCTTGTTAGCCAAAACTGGCTTCTGCTGCTGGCCCACAATACACTCCATTCCAGAAGCGTAAATTATAGTTAAGGGTTACTGATGCATTCTATGTGCCAAAATGGTTCTTCACACTTTATGTGCATCTATGTTTGCACACTCCACTTGTTTAATGCTCACAAAGATCTGAAGAGGGAGGTACTGTTAAGATCTGATATTCTAAAGAAGAAAAACAGGTCAAGTGGCCAGGAACCTCGTGCAAGGCCACACTGGTGGCAACAGAGGAGCTAGGGCGTGAACCTAGGCCATCCAGCCTTAGTACCTGTGTTCTGGACCACCACATACAGTTGACCTTTGAACAGCGCAAGTTTGAACTGCACGGGTCCATGCACATGCAGACATTTTTCAATAACTACGGTACAGTACTGCAAATCTATTTTCTTTTCCTTATTTTTTCAATACAATTTTCTTTTCTCCAGCTTAGTTTATTGTAACAATGCAGCATACAATACATATACAATACAGAATGTGTTCATCAACTATTTCTGTTATCAGTAAGGCTTCCAGTCAACAGTAGGCTAAAAGTAGTTCAGTTTCTGTTAAGTAGTTAAGTTTCAGAAGTTATACACGGATTTTCAACTGCACAGGGGATTGGTTCCCCAACCTAAGTATTGTTCAAAGGTCAGTTGTACTTACCTTCCTGCTGTACCACTCCAGGCCCCTGCAGGTATGGTTTTATTGTGATGGAACTAGTGGTCCATACTTAAAGAATTCCACGTTACTTATCTTTTTTATGAATCTAAATGTTTATGAAACAGGTCTACAGGGGTGGGGAGGGGTCCACCTATGTGTCATTCTGAATCTTTTACAACTGCTAGACAATACTTGGAATCACTCTCCTGACAATATCATTTTAGTCCTGACTATCATTTTAGAACTTGCCCCCAGAGACATCTTACAGGCATGCTTTTAACAAAAATGGAACCCACAAAGTAAAATTTATCTTGTGGAAGCCTCTCCCCAAATTTATATAATATATATAACCATTTTTGTTACAGTTATTTTTAAACCCAAGCAGTGGTAAACTCATTAGCCTGATTGTAATCTTATAATCCCTGGCATCTCTAGACACAGAACATAGAGAGCATAGCCTGGGAAAAATCAGTAAATAAATTAAAAAGTAAAATAAATCTTATAAGCCTATTTTCCTACAAAAAAATTTTTTAATACCATTTTTTATGAGGACAAGGGGTGGGAGGTGGAAGCAACGAGATCAATCCATTTTCCTCTTACTCCAGGTCTAAAAATCCTCATTTTCTATTCTTCAAATTAATGAAATGAACACAAGACCGCTATGATTAGGAAGTCTGAAAATAATGGAATGCCAACACATTTGCATTTTCTTTCAATGTGAACAGGCTATTTTGATAGTTAGAAAAGCCATGACAAATTGCAGAAGATTTCATCCTTTGTTGCTCTAAAATGGCTCTCTGGCCATAATATGCCATATCATTGCAAAACGCACTTACCTTCAAATGAGGAGGCAAAGCGTATCGTGTTAAATATGAAATTAGTGACATGTTTTCTCAACGCATCAACTCTAATTCTAAATTAAAGACTTCTGTAAGCTCAAGGTAACTCAGGTATGTTCCTGTTTATAACCTCAATTGGAATGCTTTGCAATTAAAATAAAACCTGCCTCCAGCCCTAGGCTTTGGCCCCCTCCACCGCTCCCCCCATGCATTTAGCCCCGCCATACCAGTCCTCTGTCCTATGAGCACACCAATCATTCAGGACTCCCTGTATGTTTTTGGTTTGCATTTTGGTTTATCTGTCCTGCCTAGAATGGTCTTCACTGCTCTGGTCTCCGTTCAAACCTCACCTCCTCCAGACAATCTGCCCTGAAGAACTGCTCTAGTGTTATTGTCTTTGCATATGCATTATGTTACATTATCTCCCTCAAACCTTTATGAGGTATCTCCAGTCTGACCATCTCAGCCCACCCCCAACTGTAAAATCCACTGGAGCCAGGACTCTTGAGTCCTCAGTACACACAGGAGGCCTCCAGGGACAGCTAATGACCAAGACTGTGGGGGTCACACACAGGATGGCACTTCTGTAGATGGGCTAGAAGCAACATAGCAGCTCACACCTACAGGGGTGTGGTGGGCCCTGCTCCATCCTGGCCTTGCTTTCAGCCCTTCCCTCTACCCCAAGCTGCAGCCTCAGACTCTGGGATCCACACTGATGGGACAAGCCCCTGCTATTCCTGCAGGCCTGAAATCAGGCCAACTCGACTGCTGGTCCAGCACTGACCTCCTGCCTCCTGCATCATCCCTGTCCCACCCCCACCCTCCCAGGGTAACCCAAGTATATTCACCTGGTCTCCACCCATTCATTGTACTCCCAGGCAGGCCTCTATCATGGTGTGGGAACATCTATCCTTCAGCACTGACTGAAGTTCCATAAGAATGGAGATCATGTCCTATTTATGACTGAATTCCCGGCATAAATAAAGCTCAGCCACACCCACAGCTCCCCATGCTGGTCCTCTCAGAACCTGAGGTGCCCACATGGGCCTTCTGGGATGCTCCCTCCTCAGGGTTCTGACACTGTGCACTGGAACTGTCAGAACCACTCCCAGCTCCAGTATCTGGGACAGTACCCTTCCCTCACATCATTTGGGTGGGTTTCTAGCCCAATAGGGTAGGTTCCAACCTACCCCAGTGAACTGAGCCTTTGGGGTGCATTTTCATCACAGTGAGTAACCAGAATCTAATCACAAAATTAAAAGCTGTGCCTGCCTTGAAAGGATCACAAATGTGATTTTCTTTCCCTTTCTGATGCACCTTTCTTTGTTGAACTAATGGTCAAAAATCTCCTTGGCTGTTAGAAATCCTAAACTTCCAATGGCAATTTACCTACATTTTTTCTTTTTTATTTAAAAAAAATTTTTTTTAATGTTTATTTATTTTTGAGACAGAGAGAGACAGAGCATGAATGGGGGAGGGGCAGAGAGAGAGGGAGACACAGAATCGGAAGCAGGCTCCAGGCTCTGAGCCATCAGCCCAGAGCCTGACGCGGGGCTCGAACTCACGGACCGCGAGATCGTGACCTGAGCCGAAGTCGGACGCTTAACCGACTGAGCCACCCAGGCGCCCCTTTTTAATTTTTTAATGTTTATTCACTTTTGAGAGAGAGAGAGAGAGCACAAGCAGGGGAGGGGGATGAGAGAGAGGGAGACACAGAATCCGAAGCAGGCTGCAGGCTCTGAGCTGTCAGCACAGAGCCCAACACAGGGCTTAAACCCACAAACTATAAGACCATGACCTGAGCCAAAGTTGGATGCTTAACCAACTAAGCCACCCAGGCTCCCTGTTTACATTTTTTTTTTCTTAAGGCTGCTGATATTAATTCACATATCCACAAAAGAAAGGCCAATTTATCTAATAGTATAAATCTTACTTCCCATCACATAACATAGCTAGTTAAAAATGCATTCTTTTGAATCAAGATAAAAATAATTCCAAGAAAGTTCCTTTTCTCCCAATTTGGCTCTTGATGAACTCAAGAGGAAATCCCCCAATCACAGGTCTCAAAGGCTGGCCCCACAGTCCATCGGTGGCTGGTGGAGATTCCCAGGAGGGAAGCCTGCCCCAGAGCCCTTGTCTTCCAGTGTCTGCTTCTCATGGGGAGACCTCAAAGACACCAAAGGAAGTTCTTAATAAGCAAATCTGGGGACCTTGACACAGAAGAAGCTATAGCTACCTTTTGATCCTAAGGCCTTCATATCCTTCTTACCTAAACTGTACCACCCTCACCTTTTCATAAAGAATCCAAAGGCAGGGGCGACTGGGTGGCTCAGTCGGTTGAGCGCCCGACTTCAGCTCAGGTCACGATCTCACAGTCTGTGAGTTCGAGCCCCACGTCAGGCTCTGTGCTGACAGCTCAGAGCCTGGGGCCTGTTTCAGATTCTGTGTCTCCCTCTCTCTCTGACCCTCCCCCATTCATGCTCTGTCTCTCTCTGTCTCAAAAATAAAAAAATAAAATGTTAAAACAAAAAAAAGAATCCAAAGGCAATCCATTTACCTAATGATTGATTGAGAACCACCAACCTATCACTCTAGCCCCACATCCTACTGTATTTGTCATCATAAGACTTACTATGGCCAGGCTTTCCATTGCAGATTTATGTGTTTGTCTGTTTACTCTGTCTCTCCTAGAGCCTATAAGCTTTGTACATCTGAACCTAGAAATAGATGACCAACAAAATGTGCTGAATGAGCTAATTATTGTATGATTGCTGTAGTTCCAGCTAGCATGCCATTTTAGCATATGTCCTGATTTTCAGGCATTCAAGAATTCCCTGCAATCTTTCAAAGCAATCGTTTGGGCTTCCCTGATCACAGAATTCAGCAATCCACGGGTGAAGGTCCATGGACTTCATTATTTCTGCTTGATCTGTGATAGGTCTGGTATTCAGGAAGGCTTTTTTTTTAATGATTATTTATTTTGAGAGAGAGGGAGGGAGAAAGAGAGAATCCCAAGCAGACTCCATGCTTTCAGGGCAGAGTCCAATGTGGGGCTTAATCTCACAACCTGCAAGATTGTGACCTGAGTTGAAACCCAGAGTCAGATGCTTGACTGAGCCACCCAGGCACCCCTTCATGAAGGCTTTAAAAAAGATGTGTTTCCCTGGGGCACCTGGGTGGCTCTGTCAGTTAAGTGTCTGACTTCGGCTCAGGTCATGATCTCACCGCTCGTGAGTTTGAGCCCCACATCAGGCTCTGAGCTGACAGCTCAGAGCCTGGAGCCTGCTTCAGATTCTGTGTCTCCCTCTGTCTCTCTGCCGCTCCCCTGCTCTCGCTCTGTCTCTCTCTCTCTCTCTCTCAAAAATAAATAAACATTAACAATAATAACAACAAAAAGATGTGTTTCTCTGGTGCAGAGGGCCCCACTGTATATTGTTTCCTTGGTCTTCCAAAACAAGATTCGTGTAAAAAGTTTTATGATTACTTGTGGGATTAAAAGCACATTCTTGCCTTTCATCAACATTCCTTCACCTGTGTCTCATGCTAATCCACAGCTATACAGTGGAGTACAAGATCTGGTGTCCCTGAAAGGCTAGTGTGCTACAAATCACAGAATGCCCAAATGAACACAAGATATATCCATATATTGCCAAAGAGCTAAAGAGAAAAAAGTCTTGCTCTGATGGGTTCAACCTAAAGCATAAGTGACCCTAGTTCCACAGGAAGGAAATGTTACAGCTCATCCCATGATTGTCAAGCTGAGGTCTGAGAAAGGATGTCTCACACTGTGCAAAAGGCTTGTGTGCCAATGGATATTCCAAAGTAGAATTCTGGTAAAAGAATCAGCAAGAGAGCACAGCAGACATAAGCCAACCGTTATGCGAGTCCAACACCACGTTTCTCAAATGGGAGCTTGTGGCTCCCAGGGAATCTCGGATGTGAGCAAGGTTGAGAAACTGCTCTCATTTCAGTGAGGCTTGTTTCCTGTGGCCATTTTGTTGTGGCCTGTGTCAAGGGGCTGGAATGGCTTGGTTGTTTTCTTCCCCATTTTCTCCCTCTTCCAGACACTCTCCAGTATTCTCCCACTTACTGTGCCTTACTTGACAAACAGGTGTTTCCTTGTAGTGTTTCCCCCCATTTTCCTTTCTGGGGAGTTTGCCTTTGTTTGGAATTTGCATTTTGCTTGTTTATTTGTTTGTTGTAATATATGCTTATCAGCAATCTCACTCCTAAGTACGCAGCCTAGATAAATAGGAACATATTCACAGAAAAATGTATACACTACAGGATATGTCAATTCCATTCATAGTTGCCCAAAAGCCTGGAAATAACCCAAATGTCCTTCAATAAATGAGTGGACAAACAGTGGTACATTCATATAATGGAATGCCACTCAGTAATGAAAAGAAAAGAAGTATTTATGCAATAACAATTTGGATAGATGTCTAAAGCATTAATTATGCCAAGCAAAAGAATCCAGTCTGAAAAGGTTACCTGCTATATGACTCCATTTACATGACTATATGTAACAGATGAAATTATAGTGATAGAAAGCAGATCAGTGGTTGCCAGCAGTCAGGGGTAGGGGGTGGGTTTGTCTATACAGGGCCAGCTTGAGGGAGTTTTCTGGGGTGACAGAACTATTCTGTATTCTGAAGCATATAAGATGTACATGTGTTAAAATTCACAGAACTGTACAGCCAAAAAGGCAATTTTACTGTACCATAATTTAAAAAATAAAAGTAACTTAAAAATCAAAGATTTCTTCCTTCTTCAGGGAAAAAAAGATCTCTGAACACAACCTTTTAAAAAAGAGTGTATGGAATCTAATTAAGCAAGGAGCCATAATCCCATTAGCATTTGTGTTAATAAGCCTGCAAAACCGTGAGCTCAGAGATCTGTAGCTTCTCAAATTGTTCCAAGGTGGAAATGGACTTTCCAGTCTGCAAAGAGAAAGAAATAATGCCAATTTCAGAGGAGGAAAGCCCCTGGCTCTTCAACAACTTGCAGATGGAACCAGACCCAGATTTGGGTACATGCCCTGATACCCTCCGGGAATGAGGAAATATTTTACCAAGATAATGCATCCTGGATGGTGCTTGGGACAAAGTTTTCATTACTGCTTATTTAACTTTTAACATTCATTGATATTATCTCTCTCTTATTGGATGATAAAAACGACCCAAGTCTTCAAAGCATTCTTTGTGGTGTAATTTTAAAAGCTGTCCTTTGCTTCTGGTCAAGCTGCCTTGTGGGAAAAAAGGAAAAGCAGACATAAAAATAAGAGCCCTCAGCTTCTTTCAAAATAATGTTGCCAAAAGAAAATACAAAAATGTAAATGTCACTACAAAAATGTCGTGTCCCAGTTTGCCTGGCACTTCCTGGATTTTAGAACTGGAAGTCCTACATCCTGGGCACCTCCTCAGTTCTAGTTGGTCAGCCTAATTATATCCAACATTACAGCAGAGTACAGTATATGTACCTACTGGGAGAACGATAAAACCCTTTGCTCTTGACTAGGCAACCAATATACTAGAGAGGCCAATGGCGACAAAGCTAGATAGGGAACCTGGGCTAGGAAGAACCTGTGTGCCCATGGATCCAATCCATGTCACTCACAGGGTGAAAGCATGTGAAATTCCCACCACTCAGTCCAGTAGGCATTCAGACGTCACATATTTTGCCATTTGTCACTTTATGTTCATGCATAGGAATTACATTGTAAAACACCTGACATTCACCTGGAGAGAAAATGTACTTGTTTGATTCTTTTACAACATACACAAATTATCTTTTATATGTCAGCAATATTCCATAGATCTTATCTATGTGCACTTACATGTGCAAAGAGCCATGGACTTTATTCCTGAGGAAATGCCTGTAATACAGCCTACAGGGAACATGAACTTAGGGTCAGTAGTTTTTAAACTTTAAGAGAACTTTTATTCCCCCCCCAAAAATTCCTAAATTAACAGACAAAAGTGGTGTTGTTATCAGAGATTTATCTTATAAGTTCACATTTAAAATATTTATTACAGATTCAGCCAAAAGGACATTAAAGCTGGAAATTGACACTATAAAGGGCACCCGAAGTCACGATACTGCCTATGAAGATGATTTACTTCTGAATTTAATTTCGGTTGTCCAGTCTAGAGAAAATTTTGAATACAGATGAGTTTGATTTTACAATTTTAGTAGACTCTTAAATTAAATGAATCCAGAAGCTTCAAGCAAAATTCAAGAGAATGGATGAATTCAGTGTTCAATCATTAAAATGAACTAATGCATAGCTTATCCACCAGTTTAAATATTAATTACTCAGTAGAAAATATTTTTCAAATATATCTGTAACATTATGGAATTTCCAACAGTGTTATATTTTAAAACACGCTATTTTGGTACGTATCTAATCTTTTTTAAAAATTTTTTTTAACATTTGTTTACTTTTGAGAGACTGAGAGACAGAGCATGAGTGGGGGAAGGGCAGAAAGACACACACACACACACACACACACACACACACACACACACACACAGAATCTGAAGCAGGCTCCAGGCTCTGAGCTGTCAGCACAAAGCCCAACGAGGGGCTCAAACCCATGAACTGCCAGATCATGACTTGAGCTGAATACAGACACTTAGCCAACTGAGCCACCCAGGTGCCCTCGTACACACCTAATCTTTAGACAAAATTTCAGTTCAATTTACTTTGTTTTCCCTGATGACTACAAACCTCCTTTCCAAGGACTCATAAGGCCCAAAGAAAGCGAACTGACAGGAGCTGGGGCCAGACAAACAAAATGTTACTAAAACCTTACTGTAATTTTAACTTGTCTTTTACATTCTACTTCACTAATTATCCAAAACTGAAGCCCAGGAAGACATCCCTGGCTTATCCTGCAACTTCCCAGCATGTCATCCCAGCAATGACAAAAACATTGTCATGTTTTTGCAACTAACTATAAAATATTAAATTAAGTAAATGTTTAATTACTAACTTAAGCTGATTATTTGGATTCTAAGAGGAGATTAGTATCCAGTTCTAAGTACAAAAATAAATAAATAAATGCCACAGGATGAACCTAAAAACAGTCTTCTGTTTCAAGTGGCCTGTTTTCAAAGTGACTGAACACTTTATATAATATTCCAGCTCTAATTTCTATTATTATTCACAATTCTGAAACTAGATTTAGAGTTTGGATAATTAATAAACTCACTCCTTCTACTCACTCTTGATTATAATTCATCAGGGTCATGTTTATACTTCTCTTGCCAATTGTAATCATTTATTTGAACCAGCGTCTCTGTGGTTCATCAGCTCTTCATTAGTGCTTGTAGGTTAGATAAAATGTGCTTGAATTTCCAAAGTAAATGCAAATCGCATTGGTATTTGCAGCAAAGAATTGAATTCCCAGAATGTTTTCAAGTAAGACAGTTCCCCTGAAGATGCTGTTTCTTTATAGTAGGAAAAAAAAAAAAAGCAGTGTCTTCCTGAATGGCAGAACTCACACTCCCATCCAGGCCTGAACATCAATCCTAAAAGCCAGTGACCACAACATTAGGCTTCCTCTTAGATCTGGCCTCAACATGTAGGAAAATGTGTTGTTACTTAAGTAGGAACAAGGAGTAAGAGTCCAAAGAATTCAATACAAATTTTAAAAGCCAAAGAATCACCTAGCCAGCAAACTAAAAATACAGTTGCCTGAGCCCCGTCCTGGAGAGCCAAGTTCCCCAGTCCTGGGACCAGCACAGCCTTGACTGAACACAACAGACCTGGATCCAAATCCTGGCTCTAGCCCTGGGTAGCTGCATAGATTTGCACATCACACGCTGAGTTTGGTGTTTTCATCTTTAAAAGAAGATGGTAACCCACAGTCCCTACCAATGGCAGTGGAGAGATTACAAATATAATTAAGGAGCAGTGCCTCACATATTCCCTGGCACAAGTTCTCCACCAATGGCCACTTTTACCAGGATCAGAGAGGCAATTTCCCTGGTAATGGAAAGTGGAATCAGAGGATTGAAATGTATGCCAGGAGATAGAGAAACAGGTCAGACAGCACCATGAGGAAGCCATAGGACACACCCAGAATGTGGGACAATTCTACAGGACAAATGACCTCTTCAATGAGTCATTACCATCAAAATAAAAATAAATAAATAAAATGGGTGAGGGGTGCCTGAGTGGCTCAGTCGGTTAAGCATCTGACTCTTGGTTTGCCTCAGGTCATGATCTCTGGGTTCCTTAGATTGAGCACCACTTTGGGCTCTGTGCTGAGAGTGCGGAGCGTGCTTGAGGTTCTTTCTCTTCCTTTCTCTCTCTCTCTCTCTCTCTCTCTCCCCCACTCTCTGTCTCTCTCTCTCTCAAAATAGATTAAATAAATAAATAAATAAATAAATAAATAAATAAATAAAATGGGAATTTTACTAGATTAAAAAGGATTTAATGAAGCCAGAGAAAGAAGTTACAATAAGCAAGGTGGTGGGGGCGGGGGGATTGAACCCTTGACTGAACCCAGTGGTGCTGGGTTAGAGCTGGAGATACCAATACAAACTCAGGGTTAGCTTGAGTGAAGGAGAGAGAAACACAGAAATACAGACATCTGTGTCTCCCTGGGTTTGTATACATACAGACCATCCTCGTTATTCACAGCTTCTACATCTGCAAATTCATCCACTCATGAAAACGTATGCATACCCCAGAATGAATAGTCCTGGTGCTTTTGCAGTCATTCACAGACATACCCATGGGCAGGATGGCAAATGATTTGAGGCACACGTTCCCAGGTGAGGTTTCCAGCTGAAGTCAAACAAGGCAACTGTCTCTTGTTTCAGTTCTCATACTTTAAACAAATATACTTTTAACAGTCTATTTAGTGCCACATTTTTCACACAATTCAGTCCATAATACCATATAATGCCATATATGTGTGCTTTTTATTATTGCACATGGGATAACCACATAAGTATGTTGATTTTTATATATATACATAAAACACCCTTTCCCATTTCACCTCAGAAATTAGTTTCCAAGGCCCTGTTTGATGCCATAGGCTACTAACCTCAAAGTCAGGAGATTTCCAGACAATTTTTACCTTGCAGACAGTTTAGGTTTTGTGACTATACAGTTTTTAAACATCATTATTCTCATTTCTGTGGATGTGTGTCAATCCCTAGAATGTACCATAACTCTAAAAGATTATTTTATTCCACATTTATCTTATTTGTGGTAAAATGTACACACAGTGAAATTCATAGGCTGTAATGTGCAGTTCTATGAGTTTTAACAAATGCATACACCTTATCTAACATCCCAGTCAAGATATGGGACATTTCCACCATCCCAAAAAGTTCTCCTGTACCTCTTCCAGTGAATCCCCACCTCTATAGGCAACCTATTAGAATTTCCATCACCATTGATGAATTTTACCTGTTTTTGAACTTCCTGTTAATGGACTCATAAAACACTATAGTTCTTTAAAAGTGATTTCTGAACAAATCCCCCCCCCAAAGGAGTCAAATAATTATTACAGCAGTGATCTAATTTCCCTTTCTTTTTTTAATGCCTAGCACCAGCTAATACACATGTCATTTTGCATAAAACACTATATGTAGAGAAAACATTTTTTATTCTGCCTATAATGGAACCGTATGCATTAATTATAAAAATTTTCAGCAGTAACCTTGAGTTAACACCACATTTGTAAAATTAAACAACCTCCCCTCATTTCCAACATTAACATGTAGAAAAAGTTCACTCTCAAGTTTCCACATCTTGCTGGAGAAAAACAGTGACACTGATGTTGTCCTAAGTATCTAGTTTTCAACTTTAGCTCAGCTGCCATTTTGTGAGTCCCCATTTCCCAACCATAAGGTTCAGCCAGACCTGCTGCCAGGCCTCTCACTAGGGGGTTATGCCAGCCCTGGATGATAAGCAGTTCTCCCCTGCCACCTCCCCTCCACCTGCCTCTGCCTCAGAACCACTATCACTGTTCTCCCTTCTCTCTTCCCATGCCCCCTCCATTCAGGCTCAGCTCTGCAGGTTGTTCCTTCAGTCTCTCCACCTAGTCCTTCCACCATCAGCAAACAGTTTGTCTCCCCTTCCTAAAAACAAAGCTTCCCTTTGGTACTCAAAAAAAATAACTATAAAATTACCCTAGGACCTAGAAATTCCATTCCTAGGTATGTACCCAAAAGGACTGAAAGCACAGACTTGAACTAAATTACACCAGTCTTCATAGCAGCATTATTCACAACAGCCAAAAGGTGGAAGTGATCCAAGTGTCCACTGGACAAATGAATGGAAAACAAAATGTGGTCTATACATACAGAGGAATCAGCCTTAAAATGGAAGGAAATCCTGACACCTGCTACAACATGGATGAACCTTGAGGTCATTTTCTAAGTAAATAAGCTGGTCATAAAAAAGACAAATACTGTAGGATTCCACCTATCTGAGATTCCCCAGAGCAGTCAAATTCATAGCCACAGACAGAATGGTAGTTGCTAGGTGCTGCAGGGTGGGGGACTGAAGAATTAGTGTTTAATGTATACACAGTTTCAGTTTGGGAAGATGGAAAGAGTTCCATGGATGGATGGTGGTATCTTATATACTAAAGTGACTCATAACCATCCCCCCAGTTGCCCAGTCCAATAGCCCATTTGTCAGTGCACTCCAACCCACTTCTTTTTTTTAATGTTTATTTATTTTTGAGAGAGAGAGAGAGAGAGAGAGAGAGTGCAAGCAGTGTGGGGGCGGGGAAATTGAGGGGGACAGAGGATCTGAAGTGGGCTCCATGCTGACAGCAGTAACTGGATGCGGGGCCTGAACACAAGAACCATGAGATTATGACCTGAGCCGAAGCCAGATGCTCAACTGACTGAGCCACCCAGGTGCCCCCAACCCACTCCTTTAAGGGCTAACTTGTTTCAAGCTTATGCACTCCTTGCTTGCTGATCTAAACTCCATAGTTTATAGCAGAATTAACCTACTTTCCTTGAGATCCTGCAGATTGCTGGTCTTGAGGAATAAAGGACCATACTTTCTGGAAGATAAGTCCTTATTGCACTTGAGAAGAGCCGCCACTGACCATGGTGTCCTCATTAAGAGTCACATGGGAGCCCTGATTCTTGCAGGGGGATGAGTATGGACTGCCTTACCAAGATGCAGCTTGTGGTGCTGCAGGGGTATCCTTTACTGAGAGACACCTCGGAGCCTTGATAATTGGCCTAGCGGAGGAATCTGTAAGCCTTGCAAGGATGAATGATTAACTGCTGAACACCAGCTTCTCTGGCACGTAGTCCCCTCAACATTTCCTGCATCTTTTCCTTTGAAAACCTCCTGCATAGCCTGGAAGGGGGAGTATGGTCTTTGGGGTATTAATATTCCATCTTCCCAGGCTGCCAGTTTCCTAAATAAAGCAACCTTTCCTTTCCCACCAATGTTTGTCTCTTGAGTATTGGCTTTCGAATGGCAAGCAGTCAAACCCCCATCTCAACCAGTCCTTTGTCAGGTAACACAGTCTCAGAAATCTGTAGGATTTGATGCTGCCAACATGTTCTACAGCTATGAGCCCACTGCTGTCCTGGATCTTACCTTATCCACCAAGGGACAGTTGTATGTGCAGATGGGTGCGACTATACATTGTAAATAATGCTGGATATGGGGTGCTTGGGTGGCTCAGTCGGTTGAGCGTCTCACTTCAGCTCAGGTCATGATCTCACAGTTCATGAGTTCGAGCCCCGCATCAGGCTAGTTACTGGCAGTATAGAGCATGCTTTGGATCCTCTGTCCCCCTCTCTCTCCACTCCTCCCATCTTGTGCTCTCTCAAAAATAAATAAGCATTAAAAAATAATGATGGATATGCATTTATTTACACATATGCATGAATCCTATGTTTGTATAGTTCTATTTATTGAAGATTTACTATTACTACTAGGCACCATGCAGGTATTCACATATATCATTTCACAGAATTCCCTCAAATTATCTTAGTTGCTTCCTGACTCTCCACCAACACCTCCAATGATTCCTCCTTGGTTTCTCTTCTGGCATTTTCATATGATGGATTCTTTGGGATTCTTTCCTTGTCATGTGAGCAGGTGAGCTCATGCACTCTGATGACTCTCTGCCCGGTTCCACATCAATGGCTCCAAGTCTCCTCCAGACCAGGCTTCATTGCTGAGCTTGACAATGACACCATGTGCTCACCCAACATCTGCATCTGGACACCCAACAGCCTCTCAAATGCAACAAAGCCTGCACCAGCCCCATCCTCTCAGATCCACCCTAAGATCCATGTTCCTTGTTTTAGAACCTCTACTGTCTCACAGTTGCTTCTGTGACTCAGTCACAAATGACCCCAAAATCTTAGCACTTTATAACAATAACATTTTATTTCCCATCCATCTAATTAGTCCATGGGGGTCTGCTTTGGCTCAGGTCACGCTATCCACCCTCCAGAACAGGCTGATGGAGTAGCCACTCCTGCAACGTGGCGGATCATGAGGCAAAGGGCAAGACAGGGTGAGCCAGGGGCTGGCTCTCAGGACTTCTGCTCAGAAATGATGTACATTCATCCTTAGAGACCCAGCCCACCATTGCCCTGGGAAGCATCCTCAGCTCCTCCAGGCATACGGTGCTCCACGTTTTGCCCAGAGTAAAGCCTTCTTGCATGTCTATGGAAAGATCTCACTGGTGTGAGATCATTCATTCATTCATATTTATTGAGAGGCAACCAGCAGCATTCCAAGTACTTGGAACACATGAATGAAAATTACAAAAATCCCTTCCTATACAGAGCTTATGTCTGAGCAAGAAGAGGCAAAGTGAAAAATGTAATAAACTCTAAGGTATGTTAGAAGGTAACAGGTGCTACAGGAAACAAGAGTAAAAGGGAAAAAGGTAAGAGGGGTCAGAACACCTGTGGCATGGGGAGGGCAGTATTAACAGGTGGTCAGGGTAAGCCTCCACAAGAAGCTAGCGGAAGAGCAAAGACTTGGAGGACAGGAAGGAGAAGCTAGGTGGGTGGTGTTAAGAAGAAAACTACAGGCCCCAAATGCAGTCACTTCTGTTAAGGCTCCATGTCAACAAACCAAGACTTACTACCTAACCTAATCACAGTTTCAACACCTCCCCACCCCCAGGTATGTAACCTTTAACCAGTCAACATAGAATTTCCTGGTCAGCATTAAGAAATTTACTGAGAGGCCCCTTCCATTCCCCTTAGGAGGGCAACCTGTGCTAAAACAATGGCTTCTGTGCTAATAATTTCCTTTCTTCCACTTCCTGTCTACCTTTAAGAATCTTTCCTTTTCTGCAACTCAATGGAGCTCTTTCTATTTGCTAGATGGATTGTTTAAGAAAGCCAATTCGATCTTCAAATTTACTCACTTGAATTCTGTTGTTTAACAGATTTGGTGGCAGGGATAGAATTCAAAGTGAACTTCCGGTGGCATTTGGAGATGAGAAGTACAGCTGTGGCACCCCATGAATCCTCTCATTTCATTTTCTTGCCATTTCCATGGGCTGTAGGTAAGTTCCTTTCAATTCTGAGCTCTGCTGTCTTTGCATTGAGCTGCAGATCTAATTGGCTTCACACAGTTCCCTATTTTGAGTGGAAAACCCCAATCCTTTCCTGAATCCCCAGATTCCCCATAGGGAACTTTGGTAGACACTGGCTAGAGTCAGGCTGGGTCTGACTTGAAAATGAGACTGGGTCCAGAATCGCACTGGGTCTGGGATCAGGCTATTCCAATTTAAGCTGTACTGGGTCCAGTGCAAAGCCTTGAGTGAATAAAACTTTATTTTAGATAAAGGCCAGTGCTAATTGGAATCTCAAAAGTTAAAAAAAAAAAGGCTATAAACATTAGTGGGCACGGGTCAAGCATTTAAATGTTATTTGAGCTCACCACCTGAAGACTCCGGTTGATAAAATAAGTTGGTCACAGAATGGGTTAGATTGACACCAACCTCAAGAAAACTTCTGTGCCAACAAGGTACACTGTAAAACCTCCCACAATTCCCAAACCCCATGGCACATCCCTCTTAGATGTTAGTGCAGTTCTGAAAACCTGACGGCCTAGTAGCTAAAAGAAATGGGATCCTTTAGGGGTGCATGGGTGGCTCAGTCGATTAAACGTCTGACTCCTGATTTCAGCTCAGGTCATGATCAAGTTCGCGGGCTTGAGCCCCGCATCCGGCTCTGTGCATCACTCTCTCACTTTGCCCCTTCCCCCAGCTCGTTCTCCCTTTCTCTCTCTCTCTCTCTCTCTCTCTCTCTCTCTCTCTCTTTCTCTCAAAATAAATAAATAAACTTTAAAAAGATTAAAAAGATAACTTAAAAAAGAAATGGAATCCTTTAAATCCAAAGAGTTGAGCCCCTCACCTTCCAGCACACCTGCTTGTTTTATGTATAAAAACTGTAGTCCTGGAAGCTGCAGATAGCTAGCAAAGATGGCAAAATCTTACTAAGCTTGTTTTGTGTCCTGAAAAATCTGGCTTGGTAACTATCAGTTTGGGGGCCGCAAAATAAGGTCAGACAGAAATGTGAGTTGCATCCCATGTGCCGCTAGATATGGCCACTGGATGTGGGTTAAACACCATTTGTGGCTAGGATCCTACCAAACTGTGGCCAGCCCTCAGGGGAATTACAACCTGGAATTACAATAGCCATTATGAGGAATGTTCCAATTAGATAAGACTATTTCAGAAGTGCACTGAAAAACAAAGGCTTCAAAATTCCAAAAAGAGCTTCACTGAAAGTTTTGTTACAAAAATCTGATAAAAAAATCAAAAAGACACAAGAGGTCCCTAAGACAAAAACTGTAGGAATGATGTAATTCTTACTGTTTCCCTAATCTTCCTTTATTCAAATACTCATTCTAGTTATTCTCTTTCTGAACTGCCTATACATGACCGGCAACAAAGTCCACCAAGTTAATGACAGTTACAGATACCTCCATATCCACCTTCAAAGAAGGGCGGCCTATGCACTCCTCCAGAACTGACAAGACTCTGAGGGATTTTCTGATACACTGCTACCCAATTCCCTTAAACAGCCAAGGGAAAACAAACAAAAAAAATGTAATTCCAACATAGGTGGGTACATATGTCAGTTCTTTAACATCCAGGCTATGACCCAATTCTTTGAAAAATTAAAAGCCACTGTCCTTATCTTACCAATTCAGAGTTCACCTATTATTTTTAACAATTCTAAAATCTCCCCTATTTATCTCAAAAGGTTTGTAAGTTATTGGTCTTAGGAAACCAAAGTTCTTGGAGAAACTTGCATTCTTTTCCCTGTGCCTTTCAAGATGAAAATCCTAAAAATGCCAGCCTCAGAGAGGTAATTCTCACCAGGAGTAGAACAAAAGGGGGAATGGTCATTTGAAAGGGAGATTAATGACAAATCTTAAATGTCTTCTCCACAAGTATTAGTAGAAAACACATTAGCCATCTGAGCAGGTAACTTTAACTTATTCCATTTGCCAGAAAAACAATCTGCATCCCACTGTTCTTTTATGTACTAGTGAATTTTGTGTTATCAAACCTGTCTCATGGCTAGAAAATTTAAAACAATACCTATAAGGTCTCTGTTTATACGTTTATGCATGTCTGTTGAAGATGTGTGACATTTCCTACTGCCAGATGGTATTGCTAAAATTAATTTGTAAAGAGCTCTATTTAATTGGCTTAAAATGAACATTTATAAATTACGTATCCCTAAATCTCAGAAATATAATAGAAATGAACCCAAATGCTTTTCAGGTTCACATGATTTGGAAAGATAGTATTAAAGCTAATGTAAGATTGTTGTTTTAATTAAAACAGATGTATCTTTAGAGTTATCAATATTAAATATACTTTTTATTCTCCCTAAGTTTGCCAATCAAATCATTTCATGTTTTATCACTTACAAAATTCATTAACAAGACAAATGATGGCTAATCTTGCCTAATGTCTCATGAAGTCTTTGTGGTAATCTAAACATAATTGTTGGGAGCAAATGACTTAGAACAGATATGAGATAAGCTTTTAGGTGAACTTTTTTGCAAAAATGATGTTTTACAGTATGTGTACTAAAAAATAAGTTTCCAAAATCTTTTTGGTAACCTGAAACTTTAGAGTTTTGTCAAAGTATGTTAAATAAATTTTAAAAATCACTGAATATCCACATCATTTCCAAATTAAGATAAAATACTGAAACATTCATTGCTAACCAAGTCTAAGTTTACCTACTTTTGTTTTCATATTACAGTGAAACTAAAGATGTTTGGATCTCTCAGTAAACATGTTTTATGCCACACTGAGAAATTCCAAGAAATCACTTAAGAAAAATGTTAAATTTGCCAACTGACAGTTCACAACTAAGTCAACTTCTTAGTTAAGATTCCTAAGGGTTAAGATTTCTAATATATATGGTTAAAGCAACTAGAATAAGGGAAACATCTCCATATCCCCCCCCCAAAAAAAAAAAAAAAAGGAGACTGTGTGTTTGGGTAAAAGAAGGTATGGAGAATGGAAGTATATTTTTGTTAAGGGAAAAGAAAGTAACTTTGTCCTAAAGTAAGGCTGGTTATTTAAAGAGGAAAAATATAGGCCAAAATCTGAATGTAAAAAAGAAAGTTATAGGAGGTCTGTGGAAAAGGAATCTGGCTATGATTAAAATGAATTTTTTTAAATGAGTTTTAATATAAAAAGTACACTGGTATAAAATTAGACTTTAGTTTTTCTCTCTGTTAAAAGGACAAAGGTTTTTCAGATTATTGGTCTGCTATTAATAAGAAATTGTAAACAGGGGTGCCTGGGCGGCTCAATTGTTTAAGCGTCGGACTTCTGCTCAGGTCATGATCTCACAGTTCGTGGGTTCGAGGCCCAAATCGGGCTCTGTGCTGACAGCTCAGAGCCTGGAGCCCCCTTTGGATTCTGTGTTTCCCTCTCTCTGACCTCCCCCACTGCACGCGCTCTCTCTCACACAAATAAATAAAAAACATTAAAAAATTGAAAAAAACCCAAATTGTAAACAAAAGGTTTTTAACTTTAACGTAGTCCGCTTAGAAAAACAAAGATTCTCATTTTACCTTTTATCATTTTATCATTGTCTCTTAAAGTCCTCATATGAGTGAAGTCATATGATATTTGTCTTTCTCTGACTAATTTCACTTAGCATAATACCCTCTAGTTCCATCCACGTAGCTGCAAATGGCAAGATTTCATTCTTTTTGATTGCCAAGTAATACTCCATTGTATATACATACCACTTCTTTATCCATTCATCCATCGATGGACATTTGGGCTCTTTCCATACTTTGGCTATTGTTGATAGTCCTGCTATAAACATGGGGGTGCATATGTCCCTCCAAAACAGCACACCTGTATCCCTTGGATAAATACCTAGTAGTGCAATTGCCAGGTCGTAGGGTAGTTCCAGTTTTCATTTTTTGAGGAACCTCGATCCTGTTTTCCAGAGTCGCTGCATTTGCTTGCATTCCCACCAACAATGAAAGAGATCCTCTTTCTCCGCATCCTCTCCAACATCTGTTGTTGCCTGAGTTGTTAATGTTAGCCATTCTGACAGATGTAAGGTGGTATCTCATTGTGGTTTTGATTTGTATTTCCCTGATGATGAGTGATGTTAAGCATTTTTTCATGTGTCAGTTCGCCATCTGGATGTCTTCTTTGGAGAAGTGTCTGTTCATGTCTTTTGCCTATTTCTTCACTGGATAATTTGTTTTTTGGGTGTTGAGTTTGATAAGTTCTTTATAGATTTTGGATACTAACCCTTTATCTGATATGTCATTTGCAAATATCTTCTCCCATCCTGTCAGCTGCCTTTTAGTTTTGCTGATTGTTTCCTTCGCTGTGCAGAAGCTTTTCATTTTCATGAGGACCCAGTAGTTCAGTTTTGCTTTTGTTTCCCTTGCCTCCGGAGACGTGTTGAATAAGAAGTTGCTGCAGCCAAGATCAAAGAGGTTTTTGCCTGCTTTCTCCTCAAGGATTTTGATGGCTTCCTGTCTTACATTTAGGTCTTTCATCCATTTTGAGTTTATTTTTGTGTATCGTGTAAGAAGCGGTCCAGGTTCATTCTTCTGCATGTTGCAGTCCAGTTTTCCCAGAACCACTTGCTGAAGAGACTATCTTTATTCCATTGGATATTCTTTCCTGCTTTGTCAAAGATTAGCTGGCCATACATTTGTGGGTCCATTTTCTGGGTTCTCTATTCCATTCCATTAATCTGAGTGCCTGTTCTTGTGCCAGTACCATACTGTCTTGATGATTACAGCTTTGTAGTACAGCTTGAAGTCTGGGATTGTGATGCCTGCTGCTTCGATTTTCTTTTTCAAGATTGCTTTGGCTATTCGGGGTCTTTTCTGGTTCCATACAAATTTTAGGATAGTTTGTTCAAGCTCTGTGAAGAATGCTGGTGTTATTTTGATAGGGATTGCATTGAATATGTAGATTGCTTTGGAAAGTATCAACATTTTAACAATATTTGTTCTTCCTATCCAGAAGCATGGAATCTTCTTCCATTTTTTGCATCTTCTTCAATTTCTTTCATAAGCTTTCTATAGTTTTCAGTGTATCGATTTTTCACCTCTTTGGTTAGATTTATTCCTAGATATTATATGGGTTTTGGTGCAGTTGTAAATGGGATCGATTCCTTGATTCCTCTGTTGCTTCATTGTTGGTGTATAGGAATGCAACAGATTTCCGTGCATTGATTTTATATCATGCAACTTTGCTGAATTCATGAATCAGTTCTTGCAGTTTTTTGGTGGAATCTTGGATTTTCCATATAGAGTATCATGTCATCTACAAAGAGTGAAAGTTTGACCTCCTCCTGGCCAATTTGGATGCCTTTTATTTCTTTGTCTGATTTTATTTCTTTGTGTTGTCTGATTGCTGAGACTAAGACTTCCAATACTATGTTGAGTAACAGTGGTGAGAATGGACATCCCTGTCTTGTTCCTGACCTTAGAGGGAAAGCTCTCAGTTTTTCTCCATTGAGGATGATATTAGTGTTGGGTCTTTCCTATATGGCTTTTATGATCTTGAGGTATGATCTTTCTATCCCTACTTTCTTGAGGATTTTTATCAAGAAAGGATGCTGTATTTTGTCAAAGACTTTCTCTCCATCTATTGAGAGGATCATATGGTTCTTGTCCTTTCTTTTATAAATATGATGGATCACATTAACTGTTTGGTGGATATTGAATCAGCCCTTCATCCCAGGTATAAATCCCACTTGGTCATGGTGAATAATTTTTTTAATGTATTTTGGATCCAGTTGGCTAATACCTTGTTGAGGATTTCCGCATCCATGTTCATCAGGGAAATAGTTCTATAGTTCTCTTTCTTAGTGGGGTCTCTGTCTGGTTTTGGAATCAAGGTAATTCTGGCCTCATAGAAAGAGTTTGGAAGTTATCCTTCCATTTCTATTTTTTTGGAACAGCTTCAAGGGAATAGGTGCTAACTCTTCCTTAAATGTTTGGTAGAATTCCCCTGGAAAGCCATCTGTCCCTGGACTCTTGTTTTTTTGGGAGATTTTTTATTACTAATTCAATTTCTTTACTGTTTATGGGTCTGTTCAAATTTTCTATTTATTCCTGTTTCAGTTTTGGTAGTGTATATGTTTCTAGGAATTTATCCATTTCTTCCAGATTGTCCATTTTATTGGTGTATAATTGCTCATAATATTCTCTTATTTTTTTCATTTCTGCTGTGTTGGTTGTGATCTCTTCTCTTTCATTCTTGATTTTATTTATTTGGGTCCTTTCCTTTTTCTTTTTGATCAAGCTGGATAGTGGTTTATCAATTTTGTTAATTCTTTCAAAGAATCAGCTTCTGGTTTCATTGATCTGTTCTACTGTTTTTTTGGTTTCGATACCATTAATTTCTGCTCTAGTCTTGATTATTTCCAGTCTTCTGCTGGTTTTGGGTTTTATTTGCTGTTCTTTCTCAGAGCTGTAAGGAGTAAGGTTAGGTTGTGTATCTGAGATCTCTCTTCCTTCTTTAGGAAGGCCTGGATTGCTATATGCTTTCCTCTTATGATGACCTTTGCTGTGTCACAGAGGTTTTGGTTTGTGGTGTTATCATTTTCATTGGCTTGCATGTACTTTTTAATTTCCTCTTTAACTTCTTGGTTAGCCCACTCATTCTTAGTAGGATGTTCTTTAGTCTCCAAGTATTTGTTACCTTTCCAATTTTTTTCTTGTGGTTGATTTCAAGTTTTATAGCATTGTGGTCCGAAAATATGCACAGTATGATCTCAATCTTTTTGTACTTATTGAGGCTGATTTGTGTCCCAGTATGTGGTCTGTTCTGGAGAACATTCCATGTGCAGTGGAGAAGAATGTATATTCTGCTGCTTTAGGATGAAATGCTCTGAATGTATCTGTTAAGTCCATCTGGTCCAGTGTGTCATTCCAAGCCATTGTTTCTTGTTGATTTTCTAATTAGATGATCTTTCCATGGTTGTAAGTGGGGTATTATTATCGATGAGTTTCTTTATGATTGTGATTAAGTGATTTAAATATTTGGGTTCCTCCACATTTGGAGCATATATGTTTACAATTGTTAGGTCTTCTTGGTGGATAGACCCCTTAATTATGATATAATGCCCTTCTTCATCTCTTGTTACAGTCTTTATTTTAAAACCTAGTTTGTCTGATATAACTATGGCTACTCCAGCTTTCTTTTGGCGACCATTAGCATGCTAGTTTGTCTGATATAACTATGGCTACTCCAGCTTTCTTTTGGCGACCATTAGCATGATAGATGGGTCTCCATCCCCTTACTTGCAACCTGCAGGTGTCTTTAGATCTAAAATGGGTCTCTTGTAAAGAACATATAGATGGATCTTGTTTTCTTATCCATTCTGTTACCCTATGTCTTTTGATTGGAGCATTTAGTCCACTGACACTTGGAGTGAGTACTGAAAGATATGAACTTATTGCCATTATGTTGCTTGTAGAGTTGGTTTCTGGTAGTGTTCTCTGGTCCTTTCTAGTCTTTGTTGCTTTTGGTATGTATGTATGTATGTATGTATTTTCATCTTTTCTCCCCTCAAAGAGTCCCCCTTAAAATTTCTTGTAGGGCTGGTTTACTGGTCACGAACTCCTTTAATTTTTGCTTGTCTGGGAAGCTTTTTACCTCTCCTTCTATTTTGAATGACAGCCTTGCTGGATAAAGAAGTCTTGGCTGCATATTTTTCTGATTCAGCACATTGAATATATCCTGCCACTCTTTTCTGGCCTGCCAAGTTTCTGTGGACAGGTCTGCTGCAAACCTGATCTGTCTTCCCTTGTAGGTTAAGGACTTTTTTTCCCTTGCTGCTTTCATGATTCTCCCCTTGCTTGAGTAATTTGTGAATTTGACTATGATACGCCTTGTCGGCAGTTGGTTTTCGTTGAATCTAATGGGGGTCCTCTGTGCTCCCTGGATTTTGATGTCTGTGTCTTTCCCCAGGTTAGGAAAGTTTTCTGCTATGATTTGCTCACATAACCCTTCTACCCATATTTCTCTCTCTTCCTCTTCTGGGAACCCTATGATTCTGATGTTGTTCCTTTTTGAAGAGTCACTGATTTCTCTAATTCTTAAATCATGCTCTTTTGCCTTAATCTCCCTCTTTTTTTCTGCTTCATTATTCTCCATAATTTGTACTCTATATTGCTGATTCTCTGTTCTGCCTCATCCATCCTTGCCGTCACGGCATCCATTCAAGATTGCAGCTCAGTTATAGCATTTTTTTATTTCATCCTGACTAGCTTTTACTTCTTTTATCTCCGCAGAAAGGGATTCTAATCTATTTTCGACTCTAGCTAGTATTCTTATTATCATGATTCCAAATTCTGGTTCAGACATCTTGCTTGTATCTGTGTTGGTTAAGTCCCTCACTGTCGTTTCTTCCTGCTCTTTCTCTTGGGGTGAATTCCTGCTGAATTCTGTGATTCAGTTTGTGCAGATTGTTGTGTTAATCCTCAGATCAGTTTTCTAGGTGTGCAGGATTGGTTTAGTGTTGGTCTGGCTGTATTTAATGGACATGAGACACACAAAAAACTTTCATGCTGTTCTGCCATCTTGGCTCCTCCCCAAACCTTTTGATATTTTTGACAAACTTCCCCCAAATCAAATTCTAAATGCAGTCTTTTGACCTTGAATTGACTTTGAGGTGTTTCAGAGGGACCCTGGGACATCTCAAAGGATTTGTTGTCTCTCCTTATAAAAAGGGAGATGCTAAACTAATAGGCTTATTTGCTATGTTAAATTACATAGGAAGCATTATCAAGTAAAAAGTAATATTAAGCCTTCTTTATGTTGTGTGGCTATATAAGTGTTCCAGAAAATTATGTGAAATTCCTGGAAATCCAATATGTCCTGGTTTAATGTTATCAGTCAAAATTCCAGTTATTATCTTAAAATTTGTTATGTCACAGAAATAACCAAATTTCATTGTCAATTGCACTGTAATGAACTCTAATCAGGTCTTTAACAATGCCATTTCACGTCTCTTGTCATTTACAGACAGTTATTGCTTTACTCAGATGCTATTACAAAGCTTCCTGCCAATGTGTTTCATCTTCAGAGAAATTCATGGAAGAGAATCTGACAAGTACTCTAGGATGTAGGTTTCTGATAACTTTCAGATCATACAACTCAACTGGGTAAGAATTTCTGGAACTAGAAGGAAAATTGGACTCAAGCATAATAAGAATCAGTAACAGGAATACATGAACTTTGGGAAGGATGATTATATTTATGAATCTTATTTAAAACATCACTAGGGGTGCCTGGGTGGCTCAGTCAGTTAAGCATCTGACTTCAGCTCAGGTCATGACTTCACGGTTTGTGAGTTCGAGCCCCATGTCGGGATCTGTGCTGACAGCTCAGAGCCTGGAGCCTGTTTCAGATTCTGCCTCTCCTCTGCTTGCACTCTGTGTCTCTCACTCTCAAAAAAATAAACATTAAAAAAAATTTTTTTAATTAAAAAATTAAAAAAATAATAAAACATCACTAATGTTTTGCTTTTTTTCAATTTTAAGAAATCTTTTTCTCTTTTCTCTTAAGCTATTAAAAATTTGGGGCGCCTGGGTGGCGCAGTCGGTTAAGCGTCCGACTTCAGCCAGGTCACGATGTCGCGGTCCGTGAGTTCGAGCCCCGCGTCGGGCTCTGGGCTGATGGCTCAGAGCCTGGAGCCTGTTTCCGATTCTGTGTCTCCCTCTCTCTCTGCCCCTCCCCCGTTCATGCTCTGTCTCTCTCTGTCCCAAAAATAAATAATAAACGTTGAAAAAAAAAAATTTAAAAATTTGGTACGATATACCTTTGTGAACAAAGATGAAATGTGTACTTTTTCTTCCTACTTGATCTCTCCAAAATTCAGAAACTCTTGAGTATTCTTTTCATGGAAAAATAGTTATTTACATAAGTTCAGTGAGAATCTGTTCTGCTGGTAACAGGACACAATTAGAAATACAGGCCATAGGGGCGCCTGGGTGGCGCAGTCGGTTAAGCGTCCGACTTCAGCCAGGTCACGATCTCGCGCTCCGTGAGTTCGAGCCCCGCGTCGGGCTCTGGGCTGATGGCTCAGAGCCTGGAGCCTGTTTCCGATTCTGTGTCTCCCTCTCTCTCTGTCCCTCCCCCGTTCATGCTCTGTCTCTCTCTGTCCCAAAAATAAATAAACGTTGAAAAAAAAAATTTAAAAAAAAAAAAAAAAAAGAAATACAGGCCATAATACAAAGGCTTTGACTGGATTGTCATGTTTGAGAGAGATGTAAAAAATGGCTTGGTAACTTGCTTACAAAGCAAAGCATTCTTTAAAAGAGCTTATATGGTCAATCACTTTTCTTGCTAAACTTATATAATCAGGCAAAGTTTAATGCATTGTACTATATAAAGTTGAGATAACTATAGAGAGAAGAAATTATATTTAGAGCTTTGTCTATATTAGATTCTAATCCTATTGATTGTCTTTATATCTCTTTTATATGCCTATAAATTGGACTGAATCCTGAATTCTTCTAGTTTGCTCAAAAATCTGGCTATGACCCTCCAAACTAATATTTCCAGTTTCCTCCTACCCTTCAAATTTGGTATCAGTAAAAACAGACCTCCCTTGAATCTCCTTGGAAGGGACTATACCAGGTCCTTCTTACTACCCAGATGGGAGCCAACTGTCAGGGACTTGAACGTTGAATATGCATCTCATAACTAAAGAAGGCTTCACCTGACATCTAATCCCATACAAATGATGGAAGCAGTCCAAATCAAATTGTCAAGGAAGAGAAGTAGTCAACATTGAGGTGGACTGCTTCCTCCCAAGACGCCAGATCAAGACCTTAAACATGAGACCCTCTCTTCTTCCCTTTCTTTCCTTTACTCTGGCACTGGTCTGGGAAAATAATGCCAACATCCCTATCTCCCAGGCCACTGCTGGGGCAGTAAGCAGGAGGCGAGGGGCAAAGTTAGGGTTAAGCTTTGTCTTTCAGATAGCTGGACTTGTCATCAAAAAGTCCTATCTGTTAACAGTGCCACCTTAATGAAAGTGGCCTGTGCCCTGACAGAATTGATCTTTGTCTACAGTTCTTACTATTCTCCTTGGGCCCATGAAAACCTAGATGGCTGGTGTATAACCAGGAAATGATTCCTAGATTACCTAGCTGTGCCCCTAACTGTTGGACCTCATTGGTTGACTCCCTGGATTTATGTCAGTGAGCTAGAAAGGAATTACCAAGAGGCATTCGCAACTCAAGATTCACTTCCTTTGACAAGGATTATTCTCTCCCAGTTAGGAGTAAAGATACATAAGAATGTGATCAGAAACCTCTCCTTAACTCTTGTAGATACTGTGGAATCTGTTGCTAAGACAACAGCTGCCCAACAGAGATCCTTATATCCTCTGGCCAAGTTGTCCTTGATAATAGGACACCCCTGATTATCTTCTATCTGAGCAGAGAGTTGCCTGTGTTGTGACCAACACCAGCTGCTGCACCTGGGGAAGTTGAAACTCAATTATATAAAATCACTGAGCAGGCCACTTGGCTTAGAAAGGTGACTCCTTCAGCAGGGTCTTTCTCTGACTTCTTTTATGGTTGGTTTCGGTCTTGGGAACCATAGCTCTGAAATGTACTCCAAACATGGGGAATTGTCTGGCTTATAAAATCATAATAATCTCCCTGATGCACTGTATTCTCTCAACAGCTTTGAATGTGTGTTCTTAGCTGCTAACCACAAAACAAATGATCTCCCTAAGACTCGAACATCAGAAAAGGAACAAAGAAAATGGCCAACATAAAAACTGTGAACAGAAGGTTATAACCCATGAATATCACAAAGATTAAGCAAAAACATCATGACCTATGAACGCCACCATGAGGACCAACAATGGCTGTGAGGACCACAGAGTGGTAGCTGGAAGTGGCACTGAAGCCTTGAATTCTGATCACATCTTTCAGTTAAATTGAAAGTCCAATCAAAAGGAGAGACTTGTTTAAACACACACACACACACACACACACACACACACACACACAAGCCCAAAATAGAGTCTCTTATGTTAAGGGCCCCACATCAACAAACCCAGATTTAACACCTAACCTGACTGCAGTTTCAATCCCTCCTTCTGCCACTCTGGAAGGTAAGTTTTAACAGTCAACATGGAATTTTCTGGTCAGCACTAGAAAACTGATTGATAGACCCCCCTGCATTCGCCTTAGGAGAGTCACCTTGCCTAAAACAATGGATTCTTTGCCAATAATTTCCTTTTTTCCACTCCCTCTCTCCCTTTAAAAGCAAACACCAGAAATCCAGGGAAAAGGCTATGCCTTGGGAATGAGTGAGTTAGGAATAATCAAGTAACAGGATTAACTATGCATATGTTAGCCCATCAAAACAGACTCGGGCAATGATTATGCTGAAAATAATGTGATGATCACAATTCTGATGGGTGTTTCTTGCACAATGAAGGCTGGATAACCAGCCTTGAATACAAGATATAATGGACACAACTCTTTAGGTAAATACAGCTGGAGAGCCAACAGTCTCTAAAATGGGAACTCATGTGGTTGTGGTTGCCCACTGACCACTCTGAGACCCTGACTCTAGAAGAGGGAGAAATGGTAGGTACCAGTAAGGTTGAAGCATGGATATATCAGACTTTGGACAAAGACTACAAAAGACAGAATTGTGGATCAATGTCAATATCTTCCATCTTCACAAAAGAACCCATCGGCAGGGGTGCCAATGTACCCAACTAACACTGCTTTCCCAGACTGCTTTCACTGAGGAGTGGCCATGTGACGCAATTCTGCCTCATGAGATGTATGTGGAAGTCTCCTTGGGGGTTCTTGGAAGACTTTGTCTTTCCTGAGACAGGTGCTACCCCTTTATGTTTCCAATACTTGCTTGGAAGATAAACATGTTACCTGGAGAGGCAGTATTCCCATTTTAACCCTGAGACAAGAAACATGGGACAGAGTCGACATGCTGAAGATGGCAAGCAGAGAGGAAAAGGAGCCTGGATCCCCAGTAGCACCATGGGGTGGGGAATGGGGTAGGATTGGCTTTTTCTTTAGAGTTCATGTTGTTCTGCTTCTGTATTTGTTCTCTATGGCTGTCGTAACAAATTACCACATAGTTAGCAGCTTGACACAACACAAATCTGTCATCTTAAAGTTCTGTAGAAGTACAGCACAGGTCTTACTAGACTAAAATCAAGGTGTCAGTAGAGTTATGTTCCTTTCTGGAGGCTCTAGGGGTAAATCTATTTACTTGCTTTTTCCAGCTTCTGGAGGCCACTAATGTGCCATTCTTCCACAGCTATGCCTCTTTCTAACCCTCCTCCTTCTGCATTTCTCTTCTACTTGTAAGGACCATGGGTTCATCCAGATGATCCAGGATAATCTCCCTTTTCCAGGTCAGCATATATAGCAACTTTAATTCTTTCCATACCCCGTCTGCCATGTAACCTAGCAGGTTCCCTGCCTGGATTAAAACTCACCAAATGTAGAGTAAGGGGGAGTTTTACACAGCACATCCCTTCACAGTCTTTACCAAGCTGAGGCCCCTTGCTCCCTAGCCCCTGTATGTCTATCTGAGATAATGCTTCATATCCCATCCAAAAAGCATGCAGGTTCTTGAATACTTTTTTTAGTTTACTTAAAAATAAATAAGTCCTATGCAACATCTAGTTACTTAGGTTTTTAATGTAATAAACTTAATGAGATCCTTCTCCTTTCTAATTAAAGCTATCAGGTGTGCTTAAAACAAAAACAAAAACAAAAACAAAAACACTGGCCTGCAGGTGGATTGTTTTTCTGTCCAGACATAAGCTCTCTCTGAAACAGCACAAAGGGAGGGAACAACATCCTTCTGGATAGTGGGGTTTTGTGGATTGAAACAAAGACATACAGTGGTTGTTCAAGATTCCCTATGGCTGGCACCTGTTGATCATTCAGCCCTCGTAGACATCTTCCCAAGATAGATTTTTCCTACTTCTGGAACTTCAGGATGGGTACACAGGCACCAAGCTGGACAGGTCTGACTGCCTGCTATGTGCAATTTAGCCCAGGTCACAAAATCCACTCTGTACTGTATCCTAAATGCGTTTAATGACTCCATCCTCCATTATCCTGGCACTGAGTGTTCACATCAACCTATGTAATTGTACGTGTGATACTCAATCAACAATCATGATGTTCGTTTCAAGAACAAATCAGGATGAACAAAGACTGCAGAGTGTTTTTTTTAATCAGTAATGAAATAGTTCACATGCAATCTTTTGTAAACTCTCCCACATGATAAACGCTGCATGACATCAGTAAAGATGAAAAGGAGACTGCTCAACCAGGTGAATCAAATTTATTCTAGCTTTTTTCCATCCTATTTTCCAGGTATCTTGCCTTATTCGAAATCAGCTTTGGAAAAAGTAATGTGAAAACAACTTTGAAAATATAAAATACACAAATACAAGCTGAGTTTTCCAGAGAAGATGGTCCAGGGACACTTACCTCCAAGAGCACAGTTCTCTTGATGCTCTTCCCCACCCCAGTGGCCCTCAAGGTCCCCAGCAGTCCACATTCTCCATCCTGGCCACTAAAGGAGAGGCTGGCAAGGACACAGGCTGCCCCCCTTCCTGCACTGCCCCCTAATCTTGTCCAGTTAGTCTTCAATTTTAAACATTACTAGATTAGGGGCACCTGGGTGGCTCAGTCAGTTAAGTATCTGGCTTCAGCTCAGGTCATGGTCTTGTGGTTTGTGAGTTCTAGGCTGACAGTTCTAGTTCTAGGCTGACAGTTCAGAGCCTGAAGCCTGCTTTGGATTTGATGTCTCTCCCTCTGCCCCTTCCCTTCATTCTCTCTCTCTCACTGAAAAAAACAAAAACAAAAAAACATTTTTTAAATCTTAAAAAAAAAATCACTAAATTGAACAAGACTTGATGGAAACTAGAATACAGCTCTCCTTCATGGGGGGAGGGGAACACTGTTCAGTTGCAGAATGAACCAGAAGAAAAAGAGCACCGGCCATTAAAACTGTAATTGCCAACTTGGCTTTTCCCTTTATCTAGGAAACCAATCTGAGAGAAGCAGAGGGGTCAGACTGAAGAGGAGAAAGACATGAAGTCTGGGATGGAATGAGGGAGGGCAGTGTTCACAGACATCTGAGTCAGGGCTGGGGTAGGGGGTGGGCAGCCAGAGTCAGGATCCAGCAGTGGTGCTGTGATGGGGACGCCCAGGGAAGGTGGAACATTCATCAGGAAGATGAAGGACTTCATTACCAACTGAACAAGGGAGAAGAGAAAGAGGAAGGAGCTTGGCAGATGAAATGTAAACACAAATAACTATCATTCTCTACATTCATAATGTGCCGAATATGAATAATTACCCTTTATTTCTTCTGTAGGAAAGAAATTCAGCAGAATAAATCAGCACTGCCATCAGCCATGCTCAAGTACCACCCGAAAGCAGAGAAGACTATGCACAGTTAAGATAACAGGTGATAAAAATTTTAATAATAAAGAAGAAAATGGATCTTATAATATCAACAGTTACACTTCAAACCACTAACCAAAACAATATGCTGACTTAAGACTCAAGACTTTTATTTATTATTTTTGTCATCCTCAAAGACCCTAGATCACTTTATGGTTTTAATTAGCCATGCATTTTCTAGAGTATTACAAATAAGGAAGATGATTCTTTGTCTTTTAAATATACTTCCAATTATGGTGAAATCATTTGTACTAATAAGGAGTATTAACAGCTCCAAATAAATAAGAGAAACTGTCAGCACATGCCCAAATGCCCACTCCCCCTGGCCATTCCCATTGAGCCCCCCAGTGGCCCTGCCCCAATCTCCATGGGACCTGGAAAGAGCCCAAGGGTCTCGCAGATGCCGGACTGAAGTGCTCATGATATGGAGGCCGCAGCTCCCCCCATACCCCTCCAAACTCTTTGCCCTGTTAGGGACATGGGATTTCTCCACATTCCCCCTGACCCTTTGTGCCCCTTCCTCCAAAAGTCTACAGCACCAGGCCAGCAGCTGGCTCTGTTTATTCATAGCTGAGCCTCCTGCAAACATAGCACGCAGACTCAGGGAGGGTCAATAGGAGACCTCAATCACAGGAAGCTGATGCAGGGATCATAGAGGACCAAGGGAAGGGGGGGGTGGTACTGGTAAAAAGCCAGGCATGTCCAAACAAAGAGGCAAAGAAGGGGCCAGGACAGCTGTGGATGACTCAGAGCATGAATGAATAGAAAGGAAGGTTTAGAAACAACCCAGCAGTCCCCCTGCCCACGGTGGGAGGGTCCTTACCATCTGTGAAGAACAGAGACTGCTGACTGGCAAAGAACCCTCCCCACCCAGACTCTGCAGGGTTCCCTGAAGGGGCCACCCACTGCCCATCCCGTGTCTAGCTGAGGCCCTGCTCCCCAGGAGTCCTGCTCACCAGCAAGGATGGCTCAGAGGCAGTGCTCAAAAAGACAATCATGAAGTTTAGTCTTCCGTTAAGAGTTTCAAAAAATGCTTCCTGAAAGGAAGAGTTCAAATATAAAATTCCTGTTTTCTATATTGTTACCTTGGCTCCTTTAAAATGCGTATTTTCTAGGGGCGCCTGGGTGGCTCAGTCGGTTAAGCGTCCAACTTCAGCTCAGGTCATGATCTCGCGGTCTGTGGGTTCGAGCCCCGCATCGGGCTCTGTGCTGACAGCTCAGAGCCTGGAGCCTGTTTCAGATTCTGTGTCTCCCTCTTTCTCTGACCCTCCCCTGTTCATGCTCTCTCTCTGTCTCAAAAATAAATAAACGTTAAAAAAAATTTAAAAAAAAATAAATAGGGGCACCTGGGTGGCACAGTCAGTTAAGCGTCCGACTTCAGCCAGGTCACAATCTCACGGTCCGTGAGTTCGAGCCCCGCGTCAGGCTCTGGGCTGATGGCTCAGAGCCTGGAGCCTGTTTCCGATTCTGTGTCTCCCTCTCTCTCTGCCCCTCCCCCGTTCATGCTCTGTCTCTCTCTGTCCCAAAAATAAATAAATGTTGGAAAAAAAAATTTAAAAAAAAATAAATAAAATGCATATTTTCTAGCTTCACCTTGTAGATTTTCCTATAGGGACAACTCTCCATTAATTCCCCAAACCCAAACTAGAAATGTATAATGCATGCTTCATTCACACCAAGGCATAAACAATGAGTGGTTTACCTGGTTGCTGGCTTTTTTTTTTAAGTTTATTTATTTATTTTTGAGAGAGAGTGCAAGCACACGCCAGGGAGGGAGATACAGAATCCGAAGCAGGATCCAGATTCTGAGCCTGAGCTTGACACAGGGCTTGAACCCATGAACCGTGAGATCATGACCTAAGCCAGTTGGATGCTTAACAGACTGAGCCACCCAGGCACCCCCACACACAACCCGGGTTGTTTGCTTTTCGCAGCAAAATCAGAAGCTCAGGAATCCATACACCCACCCACCCTGCTCAGCTCCCATCTCCATACAGGCAGTAAAGAGGACTGATAATGGGAATCCTAGGGAGGAGAGATTTTGAGCAAGAAGTCATCAGAGAAGGTAACCCAAGGACCTTACCCACCAGAAGCCTCAGAAATACCAAAAAGAGGTTTACCTGCCACACTCTGAGGAGTCGGGCTCAAGTAACTGTTAGACTAATAAGGAGACCATGGCCCCGAAACACAGGTGGCCATTACGTGTCACCTGTTTCATGTTTGTAGGTAGTATCGGGCTTATCAGAGATGCTTACATTGCACCATCGAGCACTCCTACCTGCCTCTGATTCCAGAGAGATTTCCAAGAGGAAAGGAAAGAAACCCCACTGTTGCTCAGGGAATGGTGTTACCGGATCCCTCCACACTTCAGTGATGTTCTCAAAAGAATGCTGTCCATCTCCACATGTCTTATTTTGTTCAATATTTTTCTGCCTCACATCTTTAAGACACAGACTATATATCTTCGATTTAAAGGAATATATTGAACTGGTGTCTCTAACAATACCCAAAAGCAAACCCCTAAAGCACTGGAGGCAGGGGATGTATGGAAAGGAAAGGGCAGTTATAGCCCAGTGGAAGCAGGGTCAGGTGGAAGGGTAGAGAAGGAAATGAACCCAGAGGTCTGGCCAGGCTGGAGGGGTATCAGGAGGTGCAGGAAAGGTGGGCAGAAATGAATGGAAAAGCAGAGAAGGGCCGAGAGGAAATTAAACTAGAGGAGTAAGACACAAATAATGAGACAACATAAAAGGAAATGCCTCCCTGTTTCCTGTCCCTTCTAAAACTCACATGGAGATACTGACCACAAATGGCCTTTTATGACAATAGGATACCAACTTTTAAATGACATAGCAAGCTATCCCTGAGAAGACAGCCACAGTCACCAGCCATCACTGGACACACCGGTACAAGGAGAGAAAACTGAACAGCTTCCCCAAAAGGCAGAGATTCTGGTGAGTCTCAACACAATTTCATAACCATGTCCTCATAGGCCAGGAGAAGGTATGGTTCAACAAGCTGATTTACCAACCTCATCTTTTGGGGGAAGGGATGAAAAACACACACTTACCTAACTGAAATGCTACCCATGGCTTTTGGCCCTAATTTTAAAATACAGGGAAATACAGAAAATCATTACTGCTGAGCAGAATCTTTGTAGAGATCTATGGACTACCCCTCGTCACAGCCCACTGCTGAGGATGCCCAGGGACAGGACTGGCCAGCTTTGTCCCCAGGGAATACAGGGTGGGGGGCATGCCTGCTGGCCCATGGATGCTTCAGGTTGGTCTGGATGGTTTAGGCTGCTTTTGTGTCCAGTTATGACAGTTAATATAAGACTGAGGAAGGAAGTGAAGAAAACAGAAAGGAATAAAAGAAATAATATACATGACCACCTGGTGATAACCACTATTCATATTATGACCTGTTTCCATTTGGGATTTTTTACCCTGCACACATATTGTACAGAATTAGAATTCTACTGTACAGCAAGGATCTTGCTGTGTCCGTTTAACATGAGAGGAGGATTTCAACAGGGCACTGAATATTCTTTGAAAATAGGGTTTTAATGATCATATAATCTAAGAATGGCATGATGTAACCCTCCTGCTATCGCTTGAGATTCAGGAGGCTTCCAATTTCCAACTGAGATAAGCAAAGCCCTAGTGAATATCTTCACACATAAATTTATCTCTAATTTTAGTATAAACCCTTCATGATAAGATGATTGAGTCAAAGGACATAAACATTTGTTTTCTGCAAGGTTACACCCACTGACATTTCCTCCAGTGGGGAGTGAGAGAATCTATCTATCCTCATATATAATCACCCACACTGAGAATTAATATTTAAAAGACCAGTTTGGTGGACCAAAAAAGAGAGAGAGAGAGAGAGAAAGAGAGAGAGAGAAAATTATTTTAATTTGCATGTCTCTGGTTAGTTCTGAGGTTCAGCAACGCTGTTTATTTGCCTTTCATATTTCTTCAGTGACTTGCCAGTGAGAGTCTGTGGCAGACTTTTTCCATGTGATGTTAATGTTTTCCTATTGATTTATGACTGCTTTTAGTATAATAGGGATGGATTGGCAGGCAGACAGCGTTATGTCCTGACTTGCCAATTCTGGTGATGGTGTTTGACACACAAGGGACACTAATGGATTTGTGGTCAATTGTATCAGTCTTTCTTTCCCCTTATTATGCCTTCCACTGCAAATAGAGTGTCAAGGTCCTTCAGCCTGGGATCCAACCCCAGCTTCCCCACTTGCTAACCAGGTGATCCTCTCTTTGCCTCGATTTCCTCATTTGAAAATGAAGGATAATTGAGTGTATTTACTACATAAGATTAGTAATTGGCAGACAGCCTCCCAGCTGGCCTCCAATAACCCCGTCTCCTGGTGTCCACATGTATCCCCCTTAGGGGGCCAGCAAGGACTAGGGACCTGTCCACAGCCATGGAGTGAGCTTAGAATACAGTCCTCCCCTACTGACACCTTTACTTCAGCCTTGCAAGACCCTGACCAGGGGACCCACACAGGCTATGCCAAGATTCCTAGCTCATGAAACTGTGAAGTAAGAGCCTTTGCTATTTTAAGCTGCTAAGTTTAAGGGTGATTTGTTATGCAGCAGGAGATAACTAATGCAAGATATATGTAAAGTACTTCAAATAGTGCCTATGGCATATTGCAAAAAATAGTCGAATATGTTGCCATTCTTCCCATGAAAGGATGGAATCCTTTTTCATGTCCTGACTGTACTTGATTGTGTGACTTAATTTGACCAAGAAAGCAGAGGCAAACCCAATGCAGAAATCTGAAAGGCACCTGCTTGCTACTTACTCTTGGAGCCGTACTGCCACCATTTGAAGAAGCCCAGTCTGCTGGAGCCTGCTGTACCTGCTTTCCTTGTTGCACTCTGTGCATAATAGCTGGCCGCTACGGATGTGTGAGGCCATCAACTGCAGACTCGTAAATGAGCCCGGCCAAAAAAACCACCGGCCATACCCAACATAAATTTCCAACACAACTCCTCAGCAAAATAAGTTGGTGTTGGGAAGTTCTGGGGTGTTTTGTCACACAGCCTGTGATAACAGACACAGCTGCCATTCTTATTACTACTGTCATCATCATCTGGGGATCAGTTAAATGGTCACACATATTTCCTAACACTGCATTTATGTTTTTACTTTTTACATTGAACCAATATACTGAAAACTTATTTTGGTATATGATATTAGGTGAAGATCTAACTTAACATTTTGCCACATGGCCAATTTCCCCTTCTTCATAAAACTGTAATATCTTGTTTTTGTATATTAGAATCTAATGTGTGTCACTGATCACTTCTATTAGTATATTAGCAAGTCTTGAACCAGCACCATAGCTGTTTTGTTTTAATTTGGGCCAGGATCTTATATGTTCTTCTACTGGGACATGCCAAGAGAAATATGCACTAATCTGACTGCATGGAGGAAGCAGTGAGGTTTCTCAGAAAGGTGCCAGAGAAGAGGGAAGAATGACAATAGCAATCTAGGACAAGCAGGTAGAAGAGGCAGAGAGAGTTTCTGTTACCAAAAGGATGGTTCCAAGGCCAATTTTCCTCTGTAATTGAAACTAAACCTGTCCCAAGTCTTGAAGTCAGTCAGTGATAGAATTTCACAAGCTCTTTCTGAGTGTAGTACTAGGCACTGAGAAGGGATGGGCAGAGTATAAACAGAGATAATTCGGTGCCAGCTCTCTAAGTGTTCACAGCCTCAGTGGAGAGACAATCTCACGTACAAAATCTCTGCAAATCACATATACAAATCCACATATTTGTTATGTATGGATCCACAGTAATCCATCAGTTTACAAGCTGATAAAATATACAGAACACATAATGGCGAAGGGGAGCTTAGAAGCTCCTGTGGGCAATCACAGAAGACTTCCTGGAGGAAGTCAGAATTTGAGGAATAAGATTTAGCAAAGAGAGGGTGTGTGTAAAGGCAGGAAACAGGAATAAGTAACTCATGTACAGTAAGCAGATTTACCTGGTAAACATAGAAAGGCCAAATAGGTACACTAAGAAGTAAGTTTGATGAAGGCGTAAGGATCGATCTGGTGAAGAATCCCTCAGTGCTAGGTCATCAAAGAAAATGAGCAAACAATATTTTCTTAGGTAAGGAGAGTAAGAGACCACAGACCAAGGACGAATCCCTCTGCTCTTGAAACAGTTTTGTAACATCCCTGGCATGCAGGAGCTGCTCCAAGACGTGCCCATCCCAAGAACTCAGTAAATGGCAGGAGGAGCATGATTCCCAAGGACAAGGCGATGTCAAAAGCAGGACAATTCCTAGCAGAGGATGTCCAGGTGGCCAACCAGACTCCAGCTCTCTCACACATCCATCAAGATGTTCCTGCCCCCTCATTAATTGGTAGAGAGCAGGTATGAGTACACTAAGAAAATTATTTCTTTATTTTTAAATTATACTGAATATCAGTTTTGATCCTAAAAGTTTAGAAATGAAAATCTAAGAATGAACAGAGCCCTGAGCTATAGGACCTGCTCATGGCCCTGAGGTCAGCAAGGGCACAAACCATTCCCTGGTCACTGGCAGACATCACACAGTGGGAAGCAGTGGGTACTCAAGGCAGAGGCTCAGCAGAGATCAGAGTGAGTCCACAGCCTTGACTTGTACCCGTCCTGCTAGTGCTTACACCTACTGTCAGGGCCCAGTTTGACTGCCATGTGCCTCACTGCAGAAACTCCTATATACAACCCCAAACTCTGGGTAATGATGTTGCAGCCAGGTCATAACCTGTCACCTGTAACCTGCAGAAGAGGGTGTTGGGTCTCAGCCCCAAAGCCCAGGCCTGAGCCAGGAGTGGGGAGTCTTGGGCACCGTGGAGAAGGAAAGCAATCAGGAGCCCACCTGATCTCCCCTTCCCAACCTCGTATGTGTCCCACTTACAAGGAGTGGCACACTTGAGATGAGCCAAAGTCATGGTCATGCCTCCTCTGGATGCTGAGTCTGTCCAACTTCCCCCAGTACCATTATGTTTTTTTTTTTAATTTTTTTAATGTTTTTATTTATTTTTGCGACAGAGAGAGACAGAACATGAGTAGGGGAGGGCCACAGAGAGAGGGAGACACAGAATCGGAAGCAGGCTCCAGGCTCTGAGCTGTCAGCACAGAGCCCGATGCGGGGCTCAAACCCACAGACTGTGAGATCATGACCTGAGCCGAAGTCGGACGCTCAACCGACGAGCCACCCAGGTGCCCCCAGTACCATTATGTTTAAACAACCAAAGCTAGAAATACATTTTACCTATACATAAAAAGGGGAAATTCTCTACTCAGAGTAACAAATTGTTTAATGCAATTTTTTTTTCTGGGTCACACTCTTGTTCACTTTCAGAGGAATATCTCTCCTCCAATTGTTCAGGAAAACATCCCCTTTCTTTTAAGCAGTAATACTTTCTTTTTCGGAGACCCAATAGTGCTTTTCCTCAGGTTGCTCTTCCTCAAATGAAGAAGACTGATCCAAACCCTGAGTCTGCTAACAGATGAACTATGTGGATTTCCAAAGGTGTCTGATACTTATTCTCACATTTTCTCAGGTGCAGAGCTAGTGGGGCCAGTCCCAAAACTACAGGAACTGCCCAGAATGAGGCAGCGTTCTCTCCAACCAGCTGCCATCCATAGCTGGGATGATTCTACACCCACTCCCTTTCTCTTTGATATTGTCAATCAATGGGGCTCTCAAGAAACTATGATTTCCCCTCCTGCACTACCATGGGACTCAGTCAATCTCTCCATGTTTCCCATCCAAAAGTACCAGCCCTCGTCCTTCTGGTCAACCCAGTCATTTTCTAAGAATATAGTCTCAGAACAGACTAGAAAGTTGGGGTGGAAAGGAACAGGAAACCTAGTTCATGGGCTCTGGTGGGTGGAATCCCTATACAATTGTTAGTATGACATTCTTCGGGGGAGGACAGTGGGTCTCATCATTTTCCCTGAGGCCAGGTACTCTGATCTAGCAGGTGAAGGGAGTTGGGACAATTCCATGAGCTTTATAAAGTATCTTTCACTGTTACTGTAAGAGAGCCTCATATCTTGAAGTTTTTTATGTACACTATTTTAATCAAACTAGAAATCATCCACTAGGTTATATGAGGAATATCATGAAGAGAAAGGAGTTATCATTCCTAACCCCTAAGAGACTGGAATGCAGACTTGGGCAAGGTCAGGAGGTAGCAAAGCCAGGTGTTCCATGGTGACAGCTTTCTCCAATGAGTCTCCCATGCATCAAAGCCCTTGGACCAGGAAGCCCACTAGCCCCCAGCTCATGCTCTGTGCTGGGGAATCCGACCTGTATGTAGTGACTCTTCCATCAGCATTAGTCATAATTCATTACTTGACTGGGTAAGTCAGTTCCCTCTGTTAGTATAAATGCCATTACCTACAGCTATGCTAATATGCCCATACTTCATTAAAGGCTGTAAAGTGATCTACTTTCTAATCTTAAGTATAAACACCTAAAGACATTTTCAGACTAAAAGTTTAATTCCAAAAAGATGAAACAATCCATGGGTCAGTTGCAATTCTTAAATTTCATGTTGAACTAGGCTCAAGTCATAACATATTTGAGAAATTTAGCAATCACAAAAAGATTATTAGGATTCTTCTAAGCTAACAATTGAGATACAGAAAAACTAAAGACTCTGGCTGACACCACCAATCCAGGTCACCGTCCCTCTTTTCCAATTAGTACGCAGTTGGTGGTGAATAAAACTTAGAAGTCAGTCTTCTATGAGCTCTAAATTGACATGAAAAAAAAAGCCAGCCAGCTTTTCAGTTATTTTCTGATCTCTTTCTAGTTTTCATTTAATGGAAAACTTGTCAAGTTACAACTTTTGTATGTGCCTCGCTACAGAGCATTTATTTTCTACAAATGGGATTTTCTCAAGACAATAACTATCCTGACAACACTAGGCTGATTGCAAGAAATCTATTTTTACCTATTTTCATGGGTGTTGGACATGCCTGACACTACCCTATTTTGTAAATTTATTGCCTTGTTCTCGGTGATCTTTGTGATAAATGTATTGTCACAGAGCACCCTGCTGACTCTCCTTTATTTCCCCTTATTTTATAAATGCCAAGTTTATTTAACTCCTACTATCACGGAAGTTTGTCAGCCAAATATAATAGTTAAGACTGTGTTCTAAACCAAGGCGTATGCCAATTTCAATAAGTCAGAAAATACAAGTTATTTCTCAAATTGTTTAATGATCAAAAAGTATCCCAATATCTTACCCCCAAAGGAGCTAATTATTCATTTGGTACACTTTTTAAGTTGTGATAAAATACATATAATATAAAACTTACCATCTTCACCATTTTTTAGTATATGGTTCAATAACATTAAGCACATACATACTGTTGTACAACCAATCTCCAGAACCTTTTTCATCTTGCAAAACTGAAAATCCATACCCATCAGACAACTCCCCTCCCCTCCTTCCATCAGCACCCACCCTGGCAACCAGCATTCTACTCTCTATATCTATAAACTTGACTGTCCTAGGTACCTCATAGAAGTGGAACCATACAGCATTTTTCCTTTTGCTGATTTCAGTTAGCATAGTGTTCTCATGTTGTAACATGTCAGAATTCCTTTCCTTTTCAAGGCTGAATAATATTCCATTGTTTGTATATGCCACATTTTGCTTATCCATTCATTTGTTGATGGGCACTTGGGTTGCTTCCTCCTTTTGGCTGCTGTGAATGTGGGCAGGCAAATTAAGATCTCTATGAGTCTCTGCTTTCAATTCTTGTGGATGCATACTCAGAATTGAAATTACTAGATCATATGATAATTCTGCTTAATGTTTTAAGAAATTCCCATGCCATTTTTCATTTGGTGTTTTTTAATAATACAATTAGATAGTTCGAGAGGGCAAGTGATGGTGAACTCAGTAGCAAGTTCTTGGAACCATTAAGAATTCCATCATTATCGGGGCACCCAGGTGGCTCAGTCAGTTAAGTGTCTGACTTGTGATTTCAGTTCAGTCAAAATCTCACGGTTTGTGAGTTTGAGCCCCACATCATCAGGCTCTGCTAGTGCAGAGCCTGCTTGGGATTCTCTCTCCCTCTCTGTCTGTCCCTCCCCATCTGTCTGTCTGTCTGTCTGTCTGTCTCTATCTCTCTCAAAATAAATAAACTTAAAAGAAAAGAATTCTATCACTATCTCTTTAGCAAAGCAATCCTTCTCTCTGGAGCATGACCTCTTGGTGTCCCCACGGCAGGCAAGCTTTGGGCAAATAGTGCCTGCAGCTTACCCTGGGAAAAAAGAAATTCCAATTAACTACAACACTTTACAATAAAACAGTAACAGAATTTTAATATACAGTTTCTGATCGTCTTGATAGTTTTGGAAAACAATGAAAACTAGGAAATTCTGGCTAAAAGTGATAACTTGAGGTGCACCTGGGTGGCTCAGTTGGGTTAAGCTCCCAACTCTTGATTTTGGCTAAGGTCATGATCTCATGGTTGTGAGATCAAGCCCTGCATCAGGCTCTGTGCTGAGCATGGAGCCTTCTTGGGATTCTCTCTTCTTCTCTCCCTGCTCCTCCCCAACTTGTTCTTTCTTTCTCTCTCTCTCTCTCACTCACTCTCTCTCTCCCCCCCCCTCCTCTCTCTCAGAATAAATAAATATTCAAAATGTGAAAAAAAGTGATAACCTTCTCCATCTCTCTTCTCCCTTGAAAGCTCACAGGTACAGATCCACAAGGACAAGGGGATGGGGAGGTGTGACCATGGGTAAGAGGGTCCAATGCATTTTTAGAAACCTAGACATGGACACAAAAGGGTGACCGAACTGGCAGATGCAGGGAGGAGGAGGTGAGGAGGTACAGGTGGATCCCCCTGCAGAACTTGGAAGGCTATGTGGGGTCAAAGCTACCAGGTGTCAGGAAGGTAGGCTTCAGGTGCACCAGGATGATACCAGGGCATGTGTAGAAAATAGGGATGTTTCATCAGGCCCTAGATCCCTACACTTGTCTCATGAAGCCACAAAACCACACACACACACACAGCCCAGGAGGATCCTGAAGACTAGTCCCATGTAAGGTCCAAAGACCCAGGGCTTCGAGGAGAGCTGGGTGCAGGGACTGACCTTCACCAGGCTGGAGGGAGCTGCTTAGGGAATGGGAGTGTTCTAAAAGTGGGTTGTGGTGCTGGTTCCACAACTACATAATTTACTAAAAATCATAAAATTGTGTACTTACAATGAGTGAATAGTATGGTTTGTAAATAAACCTCAAGAAAACATACATAGATAGACAGACAGATAGACAGACAGACAGACAGACGTAACCAAAATACCAAGATATCATCAACTGACAAGTTTTCCATTTTTTTCTCCTGCGACCTGGCAGAATATGAGTCTGAGCACAAGATAAAGTCAGTTATAAAACTTAAGGAATGATTACCATAGGTGATCCAGCAATTCCACTTCTGGGTGTAATACACCCAAGAGAATTGAAAGCAGGGACTCGGACAGATATTTGTACACCCAAGGTCACAGCAGCATTGTTCAAAAAAGCTGAAATGTAGAACAACCCATGTGTCCATCAGCTGATGAATGGATTACCAACATGTAGGCTCTCCACACAACGGAATATTATTCCACGTTAAGAAGGAAGGAAATTCTGACACCTGCTACAGCACAGATGAACCTCGGGGACCTTATGCCGAGTGAAAGGAGCAAGTCACCAAAGGATTAATACTGTCTGCTTCTACTGAAATGAAGCTCCTATAATTGTAAAATTCACAGAGACAGACAGTAGAATGGTGGTTCCCAGGGGCTGGATTGGGGGTGGGTCAGGGGGAGAATGAGGAGTTAGTGCTAAGTGGGTGCAGAGTGTCAGTTCTGCAAGATGAGAAAGTCCTGGAAATGAGTGGTCGTGATGATAGCTGCCCAACGGTGTGAAGGTACTTAAAACCACTGAACTGTACTCATAGAAATGGTTAAGATGGTAAATTTTATCTGATGGGTATTTTTACCAAAGTAAAACAAAATTAATAAATAATGTCATTTTTTCTCCTTTTTTAATATTTACTTATTTTTGAGAGAGAGAGAGAGCTCGAGCCAGGGAGGGGTAGAGAGAGGGGGGACAGAGGATCAAAAGCTGGCTCTGTGCTGACAGCAGAGAGCCCAACGTGGGGCTCGAGCTCATGAACCATGAGATCATGACCTGAGCTGAAGTTGGATGCTTAACCGACTGAGCCACCCAGGTACCCCAATAATGACATCTTTTCACCAAGAAAGGAAAGAATCAAAACAAGGCTAGCTAAGACACTTGGAAGTGGCTGTCCTGGGGCTGAGGCTGGGGGTGCATGTGCACAAGGGTGAAGCAGGGGCGGCTGTTTTCATTACCAGCTTCTCAACACTATTTGGTTTTAACTCTGTTGTGCACTGGGTGGATTTTTTAATATTAATTTTAAAACATAATGGGAAGCAGCGGAGATGAAAAGAAAAGCAAATCGAGGAAGCTGCACACCAATAAGCCCAATGTCAATCATGGGCCAGATCGTCGGGCGGGAGGTGGGGGGAGTGGATTATCTGAGCAGCAGGCTCGTGAGTACTCAGGAAGGAAGTGCCAGGCAAATTCATCTCGTTTTCTCTTTTAATAAGGTTACGAGATTGGCATATTAGAGGAATGCTAAGCAGATGAGGACCTTTATTTCAGCAAGATGTTAACACACTGGGGCTGGCACAGCCACCCTCTGCATGGCCTTGAGAGACACAGGCGGGGGTCCAGGGCACAGAGCACCGGCCAGACCTGGATGAATGATGGGTACTTGTTTAACATCACGAGGATTACAACATTGAGCCTGTGTCCTCAGAAGTAGGACACAGGACATCAGTCGGTTGAGTGTATGACTCCTGATTTTGACTCAGGTCATGATCTCACAGTTCATGAGCTCAAGCCCCAGGTTGGGCTCTGCACTGACAGCACTGAGTCTGCTTGGGATTCTCTGTCTCCCTGTCTCTCTCTGACCTTCCCCTGCTCACTGTTTGTCTCCCTCTGTCTCTCAAAATAAATAAATAAACATTAAAAAAAAAGTAGTAGGACACCAAACTAAGATCAGATTATCTCCCTAGGCTAGAATGCTAACTTTCAAAGTAAACAGATGCTACAAATGTTTTGCATTTTGGTGCCACACTTCATAAAATGCCATGAGTAGTAGACCACAGGGGAAAAAGGAAGAAAGCATGGGGTCTTAGGTGACGATCACTGTGACCTAAGGCAGTGGGCTATGTGGTCAGGAGCTGCCCAGATCGCAGTGGAAATGGTCCACCTCCTGTCCCTCCAGCTGGTCCAGAAGGACAAAATGCCCAGCAACCACCAGATGAAAGCTGGGTGACAAGCCTTTGAATGTATGAGTAGAACAAAAAGCTTTGTAGGGAACAGGGTGCAGATGTGGTCTCCCACTTGGAAGACATCACTATGGGAAGGGGAATAAGGATGTTTCCTAATTCTGCAGGAAGAACTGGAGAAGTAGAATTGGTGTGCAGAATTATTTGTTTCTTCCTATTGATGGAGCGTGTGATGTGGTGAGCTCCCCATCTCTGGCTCCAGGAGACCAAGAACCCATGAATACCACTGAAGAAAGCCTTCTGCAGAGAGGTGATTTAAAATGAACCAAAACACCTTCTAATACCATATGCCATCATAATTATAGCAGCAATGAAAAGACCATCTGACATTTCCTAAGTTTTCACCAGAGCTGGGCAATGCTGGGTAAATGCATCTTTACCCTGCAATTCCATGATTCCTGAACTTTGTGGTCCATTATACCTATAATCAGCAAACCAAAACAAATAAGTAAATAAAGATATTTGATGTAAGTCATGAATTCTTTAGGGTGACAGTCATATCTAAATGATTTTCAAAATTCTTTACATTTAAAAGAAAAATTTTACCAGTTTAAATGAGAAACTAATTGCTTAATACTGACACCTAATTAATATTAATACCCACCAAGCTTCTTCTTTTAGAGACATCAGTGACCTACCTAACAATTTTCAGAGGCAGTAGGTTCCCCAGGAAGTAGACATTTCCTTTGTTTGTTCCATGGGATCTTGGATCACTGAAGCTAGGTTAGGCCAGACCTTGCTCCTCCCAATACTGATGAATTAAGTTCATTCATTTATCCAACATACATTTACTAAATGCCAGACATTGTTCTATGTGCTGGAGAGTCAGCCATAAACAAGATAGATGCTGTGTGGTCGCCAAGAAACTAGGAGAAACAGGTACTACAGGATACAGGAGGAAACAGACAAATGGAACACAGGGAGCAGATGCTGAGGGCTCCTTTAGGCTGAGTGTGCAGGAAGGGGAGCTTTGAGAAGGAACAGGGCAGGGCCGGGGGGCACCCCACCAGCTATGTGAGGTTCTGGAGCTGTAGGTGGAGAGGGCAATGACTCCTGGGGGAGGGAAAAATCTGGTTTGAGGATCAGGAAAAACAACATGAATCGGGGAAAGACATAGGAGGGCCAGATCCACCCAGGTGGAAAGAAAAAGGGTGGTGAGGAAGGGAGAGAAAGCACTGAGAGAATCTAAATGGGGGGATGATGAGGCCTGATTTGTATTTTTGTAGTGATTAGTCTGGATGGTGGACAGAAGCGGTCAGTGGACAGGCAGGGAAGACAGTGAAGGGACTAGCAAGGAAGATGTAGTGGTCCCCAGGGGAGCCACAGATGCAGAGCTCCCAGGTGAGCCACAGATGCAGGGCCCACAAGTGAGCCACAGATGAGCCCCTAGGTGAGAAGCAGGGGCTCAGCCCAGAGAAGGAGCCCCAGGATGGAGAGAGGGAAGCAAACTTGGTTGTGTCCTACAGCAGAGGTGAGGAGTAAGCGTGAAGGAAAAAGAGGAATCAAGAATGCCTCTTAGGCTTCTGACATGAATGACAGACAAGTGGAGAAGCCACTTTTTGGAGATGTGCCCAACCAGTGTCCCAGCCAAAGTTCAAATCCCAGCAGTTGCCAAAACTGTAACTGCCAGACCTGTGGTCTGTTCATCTCCCACTAAACAAGGATGGACAAAGGCAGAACATCACTCACCATGGAGACTAAATGTCCAGAATAAAATATGATCCCATTTGCAGGGAAGTGCCTCCACTAAAATGCTAAGGAAAAAAAAAAAAACATCTGAGCATTCAATGGGAGCACAGTGTGACATGCAGGTTAACAAGGATGCTTTTGAAGGCTGTGATGCCTTTGTGGTTGGTCTGTCCCAGTTACAGGCACTTCCTGAGGCTGTGTCAGAGTGATTAAATGTGGGAACAACACAGTGAAATGACCAGTGTCCTGGTATCGTGACATCACTCCTTATAGGACCACACACGTTACCCTTAAGGTTTGAAGTTGAACATCGGTAGCCCAGATTATGACCACCTACAGCTGGGCACAGAAGGAACTGTCCAGCCCTGCTCTACTTCCAGACTGCCCATTCTGCAGTGTGACTCATCAGCCCTCAAATACACTCTGCCTGGGAGCCTGGGTGGCTCAGTCAGTTGAGCATCTGACTTCTTGATTTTGGCTCGGGTCATGATCCCACAGTCATGGGATCCAGCCCTATGTCCGCCTCCATGCCAAGCTTCATGTCAGGCTCCATGGATGGAGCCTGCTTAGGATACTCTCTCTCTCTCTCTCTCAGTTCCTCCATCCTGCTCTATTTCTGACTCTCTCTCCCTAAAAAAAAAAAAAATACACTAAGTCTGTTTCTGCCCACCCACATCCCACTGCCCTTCTCCACTCTCCATCGGACAAACCCCATCTATCTACCATCCATAGGTTTGTCTCTCCTCCTCCCTGAAGCCTCTTCTGATTGTACCTGCCTCCAAAACATTCACCTGCATCCAGATGCTGACTGAACCGACGCCTAGAGATCCCGCATCAGAGCGGACTATTCACTGCTCCTTCTCTTGAGTACAGATGGCATGTGCTGAATGGAATGCAAGCTGTATGAAAGCAGAGACCACCACTGCACTGCTTTTATTGCCCCCAAAGAACACAAAACAGTGCTTCTTAGCACAGAGAGCACCTGTGCTCTCCCCACCCCCCCAGATGCATACACACAATACTGATTAACTAGTGGAGATTTACAAAGTTATGAAGTCTTAAATATCTCTAAGTATATATTGAACTTAACTGAGAAATTCCAATCTAGCAAATGTTCATTTTACAAGGTGGTCCTTGAGGTGGGATCTAATCTGCAGTGCTGGACCACCAATCATACTCAAAAGTGAGTAATTAATAAAAAGGAACATGGATAAATAACCCAAATGGACATCTGAAGATTTGGCTAAACTAATTAGTAAAGCTCAATCATGTCTGAAGTTTTTTCCTCAATTATTTTTTGGATTCTTTTTTTTTAAATTTTTTAAAGTTTATTTATTTATTTTGAAAGAGAGAGAGAAAGCATGAGCAGGGGAGGGGCAGAGAGAAAGAGGGAGAAAGAGAATCCCAAGTAGTATCCATGCTGTCAGTACGGAGCCCAACGCAGGCTCAATCTTACAAACCATGAGATCATGATCTGAGCTGAACTCAAGAGTCAGATGCTTAACCGACTGAGCCACCCAGGCGCCCCTGGACTCATTTTTATTAAGCTTCTGAATATTATGTTAAAATACAATCCTAATCATTAGCCCATAAATACATCATTTTTAAAATAATTTTATGATGAGTAAATATGTTTTTGAAGCTCTTGAATGTGTAAAGAGCTTCTTACATAACCCTAGTTTGGGGGGAGGGTGGCTACAGCAACTGTTAAGCTATGCAGAAAAAGTATAAATACCATTTTTTTAAAGTTCTTCTAGTTTAATGTAATACCTTTCATAGAACCAGCACAAAAGCCATTTGAGAAATCCTTCATGGCCAAATATTGGGAGATAGTTTTCCCCCTCATTCTCAGGGATGAGGCTGGCCCTTGAGGTGGGTGAGGGAAGAGTGTCCAAGATGTCCACCTCCCACCCCATTGCAGCTGTCTCCCTTCCAGAAATTCCGACACCTGCTACAACATGCACAAACCTTGAGGACATCATGCTAAGTGAAATCAGACAGTCACAAAGTGGCAAATACTATACGCTTCCACTTATAGAAGGTTCTGAGAGTCGTCAGATTCTTAGAGACAGAAAGCAGAATGGTGGTTGCCAGGGGCTGGGGGTGGGGAGAACGCAGAGTTAATGTTTAATGGGGACAGAGTTGCAGTTTGGGAAAAATGAAAAGAATTCTGGAGATGGAGAGTGGAGATGGTTGGTTGCACAACAGCATGAATGTACTGGACTGTATACTAAAAATGGTTAAGATGTAAATTTTATGTTATGTGTATTTAACACACACAATTAAAATGTTTTAAAAATTGAAAAAGGGGTCTCCCTTCCAGCCCCAATGGCTGCCTTCAACACATACCTCCCTTTACCACCATGGATGCACTTTGCTCTCCTTTTCCAAAATCAGTGCTCACAGGTACTCACAAGTAAGAGCTAAAACCACAGATTTCCTGCAAGCAGCAGGGATTTAATATTATGTATGTTCAACACAGCTTTAAAAACCATAGAATGGATTTCTTTAAATCACTAAAAAGAGCCTAAGACAAGATCAAAGAATGGATGCTGAATTAAATGAACCTCCACAAACATACCACAGAAAATTACAACATGCCCACGAACTCTGGAAGAACAGGGCAAGGCCAGTGGGTGGGGGTTGAGGGTTGCCAGGGGACCACCACAATTGTCATGTTGGCTGCTTTCCGGTGCACTGAATTCACCGTGGGCACTGCCCATCTGGGTCTGTATGCCCTTTTCCCAGGGTGCACGTCACCTGTGAACAGGCTTCATCTCGGGACACCTGCCCACTAGCAACTTTGCAAACTTCATGTCAACTCACTGCCACCCTCTCACATACTCCCTCCCTCCTCCTGCAGGTCAATCCAGGGGTATCAAATACTTGTCACCAGGGCAACAGGCCCCTCCCCTCAGCCATGGTTGACACTGCTAACAGGCCACGTGGAAGCCTGGATGCACCTCAAAATCCTTCTCCATCCTTCCAGAAGCTGCTGGAAGCCACAATCAAATGATGAGCATTAGCAGACAAAGTTACTGATGCTGAAAAATCCCTTCCTTTGACCCTCTTGTTAGATTAATTCATTGCTTGATTGCTAGTTAGTGTTCATTTCTTGGTACCAAGTCACCATTAAAAATCATTCTAGCTCACACAGTTATTTGATAAACATCATATCTTGTTTTACATTAGCCACCACTGTTGGGTGTGATCTTATAATGTTATAAAATACTGGCTGCTGTTCTTTGGCCCCCAGTGACTGCCTCTTGAAAGTAAGCCAAGGGGAGGATTGTGGAATTACTCTGCATTTTCCGGAATTCGCCTGGCAGAGCTCAGCCCAGTAAGTTGGATCTCAACGGGCGCTGCACAGAGCCCAGAAGGATCTAGAAGGGGGATCAGGGTCTTCCCAGGTGGGGGTGTTGCCAAGGGGAGAGGGCATGAGCCCAGGCCCGCACCCTCATCCAGATCAACTCCATGTTCACATTTCACGAAAGCAAACTATTTTGAGCCTTTCAGGGGAAGAAAAGGCTCTGCCAACAACAGATTATTTCCCAACTGTTGGGTGGAGCATCGTACACAGAGGGCACACACTGATGTGAAAATCTCCACCAGGCATTTCTCCTGACAGCCCAGGGGCCTCTGCAGCTACAGGGGCAGCCAGAAGGATCCAGTGTGTGCTACTTGGATCCCAGGGTCTGAGCCGTGCTGGGAACAAGTGGAAGGGACCAGAAGGTTGTGCTGAACAAAGAAGGCAAAGGCCCTGGGGCAGAGCCTTCTTGACAGCACTGCTGAGGAGCCAGTCTTCTGCAGAAGGAAGGGAAACCACCAACCACGAATGAGAGTGGCTTTGGAAAACAGCAGTGACAGAATGATATACCTTGCAAGGGAAACAAGAAGGACAGAGGGAGCAGAGGCAGACAGTGAAGTGAAGGCGCAGGCTGGGGAGAGGGTGAGCACTGGGGAAGGCAGACAGAAAGGCAAGGGGCACAGAGCCTGGAGACACGGGGAGCACAGAAGCAGGAGCTTCGAAGAAACAGCTAGAAGGACTGGTGGTTTACTAGTAAGAAAGGAAGGACCAGACCTCTGCTGGTCAGTGCCTGGTTGCCCACCCAGCATAACCTGCATAGCAGAAAAGTGGCCAAGGGTCCCCAGGGTCAGCACAGATACAACAGAGCAAGACGGCAGGCTGTCCCAGAGGGACTGCACACAGTGTTTCCACCCAATGCCTTCTTCTGAGAAAAGAGCTACTACCCAGCTGTACACACACTTGTATATGCAGAGATTCAGAGGCACTGCTCCAGGCAGCAAGGTAGGAACCAGAGGGCCCAGGCCATGGGCACAGTATTCTGTCTGGTTGGGGGCAATTCCAGCAATTGATTGCTGAGGTTGAGAAGCCCTAGAGAGGCCACTTCTAAGCAGGAATAGAGTCGATACAGCACAAAGGGCAGCACAAGACGGGAGCCCTGCAGGGTGGGGATGGTGAGCATGCTCTGTGAGCAGGAGAAATGGGGCACAGGCAAGCACAGGGCCAAGGAGCACCCCATAACAAAAGAAGAACCTCAGAAGGGGGGTAGCAGCCAGAGCCGAGTGGAGCAGCCGCTTTAATTGTGCTCTATCTTTTCCCCAAGAACTGCAAAACAGGGATCATAAGTGACCCTGGTATTTACATTTTATAGAACAACGCTCTTCTGATGGCACCAGCTGCATTACCTTGTCTCCATCTCTGGAGACAGCTCAACGGCTAAAGCCATACTCTGTTATCTAATTCTTCCAGGGTCAGCGGTGACAATTCAGCAGAGGATGTAAGAGGAGAACAGCCTCTGAAGGGCAGCTGTTGAATATCCAAACCCACCTTGAAAATGTCACAAATGATGACCGCTTTCAACAAGGAATCTCTGGCTTCAGAGTACACACACACATAGATATACACATATATATGTGCCCCAATACACACACAAATACACATGCATACATACACACATGCATGCATAAATATATACACACACATATACATGCCCAAACACACACATATACATATACACATACATACATATATATGTATACACACACCCATATATACATGCAAATGCATACATATACACAAATACACATACACACACATACATACATTCATATGTACACATATACATATATAAATACACACATATATACACATATACATGTATACATTTATACACATATAAATACACACCTGTATATACACATATACACAGGCACACATATATACACGTATACACGTTATATACAAATACATCCATATATCCACATACAAGTACACACTACACTCATACACATATACACACATAAGAATCCCCTTTTTTCTTGGGACACCTGGGTGGCTCAGTCAGTTAAGTGTCCGACTACGACTCAAGTCATGATCTCACAGTTTATGGGTTCGAGCCCCACGTCGGGCTCTGTGCTGATGGCTCTGAGCCTAGAGCCTGCTTTGCATTGTGTGTCTCCTTCTCTCTCTGCCCCTCCCCCGCTCACACTCTGTCTCTCTCTCTCAAAAATAAAATGAAACAGAACAAAAAAAGAATCCCCTTTTCTCTATTTTTTAAAGGTTCCAGGGTTAAGCTTACAAGCACTTACACATGATTATTAGAAAGGAAATAAAAATGCATTATAGGGGCACCTGGGTGGCTCAGTCAGTTAAGTGTCCAACTCTTTGTTTCAGCTCAGGTCATGATCTCACAGTACTCGAGTTCAAGCCCCGCGCCAGGCTCTGTGCTGTCAGCTTGGTATTCTGTCTCCCTTGCTCTCTGCCCCTCCCCCACTTGCTCTCTTTCTCTCTCTCAAAATATATAAATTTTTAAAAACACATTACAAATATCTGTTGAAGGCGGTCTGCACTCTTCTGCAGCTGAATGTCAGCATCTCTTTCCCTGGAAAATCCGTACTACTTCAAGCAAATTAAGAAAGCCAACACTGGGGTGCCTGGGTGGCTCAGTCAATTAAGCATCCAACTCTTGATTTTGGCTCAGGTCATCATCTCACGGTTCCTGAGTTCAAGGCCCACATCAGGATTCTGTCTCCCTCTCATTCGGCCCCTCCCCTGCTTGTTCTGTCTCTCTCAAAATAAATAAATGAACTTAAATTTTTTTTTTTTTAAAGCCAGCATCATCAGACTGGGAAGCATTCCTTTAGGTGAAATGCTAAAGCCGCTGTAATCCTGTGCTGCTCAGCATGTCCTACTCCGTGCTCCCCACCACCTGCTAGAGAAGGGCACTGAAACAATGGCTGTGTGTACAAAGTAGAGGGCACACGGACAAGAAGTACACAGCACTGCAGAAGGCATCCCCTCTCAGACACGAGGTTCCCAAGCCCTCGCTAGGAGGGACAAAGATGAGGCCAAAGACAAGGCCACAAAGGGGGCCCGTGGCTGCCAGAAAGCTTCCCTCACGGGAAGGCAGCTGCCCTGAGAGAATTCACACCCAGTGGGGCCAGATCTTCCAATTTTGCAAAAGAACTCAAAATCCATATTTTACTGTGAAGTCTCCCAAGTTCTAAGTATTAGGAAGTAGTTAAACATTTTTAAACACTGCATGAGCTAATAAAACACATCTGGGAGTGGCAGATGAACACCTGCGGGTTTGGTTTTATGAACCAAAAGCTATCCTTCTGTGTTCAGGGTGAACAGGAAAATACATGTTAAAAATAATAATAATAATTGTCAGAAAGTGTACTATACTGATTGATGCTATGTCTGATTCAGCAAGGAAGCACAGGCTGGCTTCAGTTGAGAGCAGGAAATGTAAGTACCCACCTCAGGCTCACAGCAGATTGACCTCAGGGCGTCAGCTGAGCCCCCAGCTCTCGTCTCCCTGGGTGCATGCTGGTGTTCCAGCATTCATTCATGACAATCTGACAATCTCAAGACCAGGAGGGCCCGACAGGCTCCCAGAAGCCCTAAGAACTGTGAGCCCATCTGTGATGGGCTCACAGCTTCCATCCGCTTCTGAAAGGGGCCCCAGACCTCGAGAGGGGTGTTACTGCCTTCATCAACACCCTCATCTAACAAATGGATGAGAAACCTGAGGTCCAAGGGCTTCTACACCTGGCTCAAGACCACCCAGCACATAGGATGGTCAGGACCAAACACAGGGTTCCCATGTCAAGGCTGGGTCTCCTGGTTGACAGTATTGACAACCTTTTTTTTTAATGTTTATTTATTTTTGAGACACACACAGAGACAGAGACAGAGAAAGAGAGATAGATCATGAGTGGGAGAGTGGCAGAGAGATAGGGAGACAGAGAATCCCAAGCAGGCTCTGTACTGTCAGTGGGGCTCGACATGGGGCTTGAATTAATGAACCATGAGATCATGACCTGAGCCAAAATCAAGAGTCAAACCCTTAACCAACTGAGCCAGCCAGGCGTCTGGACAGTACTGACAACCTTTAAACACCCACCTGGAGCCTGGGCATCATTAGGACCTTAAAGAAAAATGCTGTGGTCCATGAAAACTCACTTCTCTCCCATCCGCCCTAATTAGGGGCATACTCCAGCTGTTAAAGAAATCGCAGCAAAGGCCCACATCATATAAAGACCAGTGTTCACTTCACTGAAACTTTCAGGGAAAGTCCAAATCACCAAGCTCAGAACTGGTGGGTAGAGAAGGAAGTTACCAAAGATTCCAGGAAGCTGGCAAAGAAAAACCATCTATAACTGTTTCCCTCGGTGTTGGATCCTTGTGTCATGGTCATCAGAGTTCTCAAGCAGCAAAACCAGGCTTGTATGTGGTTGAGGCTCCCACTCCCATCCCTGAAATATATCTCAGATGGAAAGGGCTGGCTGTGCATGGCCACCAGTGCTAAAGCCAGCCATGGTCCTTGTCCTCCAGGGCTCCCACACCTCAGGAGCCCATAGATGGTTGCGACCTTAGTGGCCAGGGGCTTTGGGAAAATGCCTAACTGCAAGTGTTGCCCGTGACCAGAGACAGATGGCCCAGCCTACAGGTCTAAGTCCACCACACCTGAGACCACCACCTTTGGTGGGCACCACCCTCGAAAACAAGTCAGCACCAAACTTGACCACCCGAGTGTGGTCAGCAGGCCATGGCCACCATCAGTATTCTCCCTGTAATTCATCCACTCCTTCCTTGTAACCTGGCTTCTGCCCACTAGCCAGGACATCCCCATTGTGGAAGGGATGGGATGTCACCTAGTCCCCAAGCTGTCCCTTCCCATCCAGTCACCACTTCCTGCTGGGTCTTCCTTCAAAATTCCACAAGGGGCTGATCTATCAGCCAGTATGCCAGCCAACCAGCTGGTTACCAGACGAGGAGAACCTCCCAGCAGCCTGGCCACTCAACACAACCCTACAGGAAAAGGCACATTAAAAGGTAGCCAGGAGGCTGCCTGGAAAGCACAGGACTGAGCACCACGACAAACCAGGCTTTCCTAATGCTGCCAGCTCTGGCCTGGCAAGTGCCATCACTTCTGTCATCCAGAAAGGCTACGTCCAGCCGGCAGGGGCAACCCTCCTGGGCCAGGGCAGCAGAAACAGTCCACAGAGATGAGTCTTTCAGTAAGTGCAAACTTTTTCTCAAACAAAACACAAATGGTTACATTTCAGCTTCATAGTTAGGTCCAATCTTTTTGGCCATTCCCACCCCGACAATCTACACGTCATGGTACCAAATGTGGACTTGGGTGTCCCTAAACCTCCTTGACCACAGAGTTCAAAGTCGTCTCTCAGGAGGATGATATCTGTAGACACCTGGTCCCATTCATTACATGCTGATTTTTCCTCATTTTACTTTGGAAGGAAACCCGTTTTCCCATTATAGAAGCATCTCCCTGTTATTATCCTAGAGAATCCTGTAAGTCCTAAATTATACAAACCAGAATAGAATCTGACCCTCCATAAAGAGCACAGATTCATGCCAAAATATGCCAACACACATGCAGCATTTGACAGAGAGGCAGGGTGGGAGTGAAAGCAACAGGTGTGGTCTGGGGGTCAGCCTGTGGTTCCAGTGCTCACGTGCATGATGCTGATAATAATTACTGCTTCCAAGGACTGTGCTGGGGACTGATAAGAATGTTAGGCCAGCACCAGGCTCACAGCAGGCAAGCTCTATATATTGCTGCTATTACCACTGAGCTGAGCAGTAAAGTGCCCCCCACAATGGCTCTCCCATGCAGGGCTGGGGTCATAGGGCTGCTGGAAAACGTGCCACACTCCACCTGGCTCCCTTGGCAACCACCTGCAGTCCCAAACTCAGACCAGGATGTGGAGGGCCCATCCGCTCCAGGCTCTCTAGAGCACGATTAACTTTAAGGAGGTCTGAAGCTGACTCTCACTAAGGCCAACAGAAGGCACAGCCAGGGCAAAGAGAGGGGACTCCAAGGCAAGATGCAGCCCTAGATGTTCAAACAGAGAGAAGATGAAGAGAAGGCGGCTTCTTTGAAGGGTCCACACTGTCCCCCAGAGGAGGGGAATGAAGCCATCACAGAACAGAATGGGAGTCCTGAGAGACTCATTAGCACTCTGGATGCCTTCTCCTACTTTCTATCCACCCTAGCCAACCATCTAACCTCTACTGGAATGTCTTCCAGGCTCCAGGAAAACCAGATCCAACAGAAAGCCGGACTGACCCATGGTAACAGGTGTTCTATTTCACTTCTCAGTGATGTCCCTGACCAACAGTGGGCATCTGTCTCCTGTTCACATTAATATCCATCCATGAGATAATAGCCCATTAAGAAATACTCGCAGACATAATAATCCTATTCAGGGAAAATGGGACAGATCTGTAAATGAAAACAAACTTATAAAATGTCAAGGGATGACTGTCTGAAATCTAGAGACATAATACTTACATAAAAATTTTAGACAGCAAATTATACTGTTCCAGATAAAACTCTGGCTCTGTAATTTTTACAGCTAAAATCTGCAATTCTTTTTATCCTAAAATAATGCTGTTTTAAAATGAAACTGGGGGTGCCTGGGTGGCTCAGTTGGTTGAGCATCTGACTCCTGACTTCAGCTCAGGTCACAATCTCACCGTTTGTGAGTTAGAGCCTTGTGTCAGGTTCTGCACTGACAGCATGGAGCCTGCTTGGGATTCTCTCTCCCTCTCTCTCTGCCCCTCCCCTGCTCATGCTGTCTCTCTCTCCTCAAAATAAATAAATAAATGTTTTAAAAAATAAAAGTAAAATGAAACTGGTTATTTACATAAGGGGTTAATATTTTGAAAAGCGTTTTGTGTATGATAGTATATGCTTACAGTTTCAGGAACCACTGTAAATTTCACCTCCCACTACCCCACCATCCCCTAAAAGGAAAAAGTCTATATTCACATCTGTTAGGAATTGCAGGGGAGCAGTTAAATAACCCTTCCTCATTTTTAGAAGGCTCTCTGAAGTAAAACACAAGAAGAAAATGACATTAGAACCTTCATTCACTAAACAGCTACTGAGTGCCTACTGTCCCCAGGCACCAAGGAAGTCAGCACGGGGTCTACAAAGAGGAAAGGCATGTCTGTCCTCGTGGCTTAGCCACGACAGCCATCCAGGCGGGTCTGCCGGACATGTGTCCCTATTCCCTTACCTCTGCCCCTGTCCACTCTCCAATTCCCCAGCCAGATTCCAGGCCTTGGATGTTTTCACCAGAAGCCACGGGGAGCATGCTTCTCACATGGTCTGCCTCCTGCCCTTCCTCAGGCCTGTCCTTCTGCAGGCCCACCCTGAACTTGGCTGCTCGCAGCCTCCCCCAGAGGTCAGGCAGCCCCCATTCTATCAGGAACCAGCCCAGAAGCCCACTCAGGTCCAGCCACCTGGGGTTCAGCATAGCTATCTCAGCCTGCTGTCCTATCACCTCCCTCTGTGTCTTCAAGGCCAAGAGTGCTGTGTGATATCAGCTCCTTTCTGGGGCACTTTGCTGCTTCGTACCCTTCCTGTATGCTGTGGAGCAAGCCTTAAGGCATGTTCACTGTAGAAAATACAGAAAACACCAGGAAGAAAAACAAACCATCGTCACATGAGTGCCAGACTGCACTATTAATTTCTTGATGTACACACATTCTTAGAGACATGCATCTACATAAATGTGCATGAACCAAAAAGGGGGTCATTCTGTACATACTCTTTTGTGAACTTTTATGAATTGTTCATTCTTCTTTGATATGTCATAAACATTTTTCACATCAACAAATATGCTTTTACAAAATAATATGTAATGACCATATGTGATTTCACAGCATAGGTAAAGAGAATCCTTCAGTCGTCAGTGGGTTGTTACAGGACTGGGGAGTGTTACTGGTACTGATGGGGATGGGCCCAGGCATGTGTGGCTCCTGTGTGCACAGCTGCCCAAAATGCTAACAGCATCCTCTGTGAGAACACTGACTTAGCTAATCCCCTTGAGGAGGACATTTATGTTCTCATTTATATTGCTGTTATATGCATATTTTTGCATTAATGATGGGCCATTCTCTCGAGATAAATTTCAAAAAAAATGGAACAGCTGAGTCAAATACGCACGTTTTTAAGGCTTTGGGATCATACTGCCAGCAGCCCTCAAATACTTGCCAGCATTCAGTGCAACTCATTCAGAAAAAAAAACACTACCTGTGACAAGCCAGGTGCTGTGCCAGGTGCTGGGGATGTGACAATAAACAGGCCAGACATTGGCCCAGATCTCTGAGAGCATGTTCAGGGCAAGGGGGCGGTGTATAAGGGCCCGTTTCTTCATATCTTCACCAACAATGGGTTTTACCATTCTTTAAATCTTTTTTTTTTATTTATTGACATAACATACCAGTAATAACAACAACTATTTATTAACTGCTTATCACGGTCTAGACATAGTAATAGTAAAAAGTTTTGCATAAATTATCCTATTTATTAACCTTTAAACAATCCAAAGACTCAGGAATTATTATGCCTACTTTATTGTGGTTTTTGTTTTTTGTTTCTGTTTTAAATAATCTCTACGCTCAATGCATGGGGCTACAACTCAGGACCACGAGATCAAGAATCACACGCTCTATAATACCCACTTTATAGGTAAGAAAACTGAGGCTTGGGAAATTAAAGCATCATGCCCCAAATCACATGCTAAAGACTGCCAGGGAGGCCATGAGCCTGAGTACAAAACTCCAAAGTCCAGGCTGCCTGCAAAACCAAAAAACACCATGTTATCATCAATCTTACTGATTTAATTACTAGTGAGGTTTATCAGGGCTCCAATCATGCATCTTATATTGACTGGCCATTTATATGCTTTTCATTCATTATTTTTTTACTGATTTTCTACTGGACTTTTTTCTCATATTGATTTGTTAGATTCAACACGTTAAATATTTTAATACATTGGGGCACCTGGGTGGCTCAGTGGGTTGAGTGTCTGACCCTTGATTTCAGCTCAGGTCAGCCCTAGGGTCGTGGGATCAATCCCCACGTTGGAGCCTGCTTAAGATTCTCTCTCCCCCTTGCCCCTCTCCACCCATGCTCTCTAAAAAATAAAAATAAAAATAAAGTCCAAATATTTTAATACATTTCCTACCACAGGCAAACTTTTTTCTGAGATTTCTGTTTGCATTTAATTTTATTGAACCAGTAATAACGTTTTAATAGCTAGCTGGAAACATCTTTCATTCCTGTTCCTTTGTAAAAATGTCCTTCAATGTTGTTTTTCTATTTCTTCCTTGGACACTAGCCCATTTGGGGTTTTGATTCTTCTTGAGAAAATGTGATGGTATCTTTTCCTCAAAGAACATTTATTTCAATAAAGATTTCAAGTATATCAGAGTCACACACACTCTTATTACATTTAAATGCTTATCTCTGCATTCCATGCTCATTTTGTTCAATATATTTTCTTTGTTTTTCTTCTTTTGGAAGATTATTCTTACCACACAATTTTTTAAAAAATCTTATTGGGCTTTTCCAAGAATGAACTCTTAGGCTTATCCATCAATTCTACTATTTTTCTGTTTCCCAATTTTTCATCTCCAATTTTATCTTTATTCCCTCCTCCTATTTTTACTTGGATGTGGATTATTGTGGGGTTTTTTTCTACTCTATTCAAGTGGTGTGTTCAGTTCAATTTTTTTAAATATGAAATTTATCATCAAATTGGTTTCCATACAACACCAGTGCTCATCCCAACAGGTGCCCTCCTCAATGCCCATCACCCACCTTCCCCTCCCTCTCACCACCCCCCATCAACCCTCAGTTTATTCTCAGCTTTTAAGAGTCTCTTATGGTTTGGCTCCCTCCCTCTCTAACTTTTTTTTCCCCCTTCCCCTCCCCCATGGTCTTCTGTTAAGTTTCTCAGGATCCACATAAGAGTGAAACCATATGGTATCTGTCTTTCTCTGTATGGCTTATTTCACTTAGCATCACACTCTCCAGTTGCATCCACGCTGCTACAAAAGGCCATATTTCATTCTTTCTCATTGCCATGTAGTATTCCATTGTGTATACAAACCACAATTTCTTTATCCACTCATCAGTTGATGGACATTTAGGCTCTTCCCATAATTTGGCTATTGTTCAAAGTGCTGCTATAAACATTGGGGTACAAGTGCCCCTATGCGTTCAGTTCAATTTAAAAAATTTTTTCTTGTTTAACAATAAAAGCACTGAAACTATAAATTTTCCTGTAAGAACATGTACAGAAGTTTGATTGAGAGTATTGCTGTTATTTTTAATTTTCATTCAGTATTTGGTGTCATTTCTATGCACTTTATACTTAAAATGCAAATGAAGCCTCCCTAAAATGATATTGTTTTGTGTATCTTAAAACTTTATACAAATGGTGTACTATTTGGGCTTTTTTAAAAGGGTCTGACATTTCATTTTTGATTTCCCCTTTGATTGAAAGGTTATGGGCCTAGTGTTTGTGTTTACTATTCATTTTTATTTGTTTGCCTTTTAAAAAAATGACAACCAACTATCTTATCTATCTTCTTTATTAAATTCTAAATTATAACCTGGTGGTCATAGATATATAATTCCTGTTTTGGATAAGCTGATGTTTTTCCTTGAGATCCAGAATATAATCAACTTTTTAAATGGTTCATCAATATTTGAAATAAATGGGTAGTTTCTTCTAGAAGAACAGAATATTGGGCAGAGCTACTAAATTGTTCCTTTATATTATTAAATCGTTTCATATCTTTACTCATTTTATCTTATCTGTCAAAGAAATCAGCAACTTACAGACTATAATTCTGTCAATTTCTCACTGCATTTTTAATAATTTTTATTTTATGTATTTTGAGGGTATATTTTTTTGTAAAGGATCAGAACAATTTCAATTCCACTGTGCAATCTACCTTTTGTGACTGTAAAACAACCTTACTCATTCTTTTTGATGCCTTTTGCTTTGATTTAATATCACTTCCTTTCATCTGTACCTGTCTTGTGTATCTTTGCCCACTATTTTTAACCTTTCTTGGTTTACCCATGTGACATTTTAGAAACTCACAGCTGAGTTTTATTCTCTGACCACATCTATTTTAATAGAGGACTTTAAACCATTAACTGTAGGGACATCTATATGGATTTGTCTTCCTTCTGTCACCTTGATTATTTTTATTTCCCTAGATTTGCCATTTGCAACACATTACTGCCCCTTCCTGTGTTTAGCTCTCCCTGCTCGCTGCAGTCTGTGCGTATACTGGGTCTGGTAGTCCTGAGGGCTGGTATATCATCCCCCCCACAGCACTCAATGGTCAAGGCACAGACCTGTGACCCAAGTCTGGTCACAGGGGCTTTCTCTGGACTTCCAATCTCAAGCAAAGTGACGTGAGGATGGAAAGAGTGGGAGGGATCCATGCATCCCAACAGCAACGCTTCTGCACAGTGGAGCAGTGCCTGGGTCCTGTCCGGGTTCCACGCCTGTGTCTCTAGCCTGGGTGGTCAGGATGGGGTGGAGAGCAGAGAGAATCTCTCTCCTCAGAGCTGGGAAGTCAGAGGCACAACCACTATTGCTTGGTCCCCTGTTTTATTCTGGGGCTCACCCATGGACTAAGAAGGCTGCAACATTTGGACACATGTAGGGTAAATTTTGTATGCTGGCCTTCATGGGCTATATTCTGTGACCCTCAAAGTATTTCAGGATGAAACTGCACCATCAGAATGAAGAGAAAGTAGAGAAAAGAGCTTCACTGAGAAAAGCCCATTCAGCCTGTAGCCTGAAATCCAATGTGCTTCAGAATCTAGCAATCTTAAATTTCCAAAAGTGGATAATCTGACTTCTCACACCAATCTAAAATTAGTACAAACCGTGGCAGTGAAGGGGACCCAGAGTTTGGGCCACAAGGAGGAACAGGATGCCTGAAGCCCCTCCCAAGCAAACCTTGTTACTTGGCCCCCTGCCTGAGTGGAGACATTTATGGCAAAGATGGAACAGAAATGCCACCTGAGGGTGGGGGTAGGGGTGGGGGTGGGGGAGGGGAGGGGAGGCAAGGGACGGGTGAGTGTCTCATTCCTCTCTGGGGCAGAAGCCATGCAAGGGTCACCAAAATGAGGGCCAAGAAATGCCAAGAAATGCCAGCAAGGAGCAAGCAGAAGTCTCACACACTGCTGGAGGGAGTGGACACCAGGACAACATCCTGGAAAGCTGGAGTAACTACTAGAGTTGAACATATGCCTGCCCTGTGCCCAGCAACCCTTCGCTTACCCACACCTGTCCGAATGGAGCATGTGTTCACCAAAGGCCATGTACAAGAATGCACCTGGCAGACCTGACCCCACTAGCCCAAATGAGAAACCACCCAAATGCACATCAACAGCCAAACTGATAAATAAACATGACATATTCCTCCTCTAGAGCATGCCACAGCAGTGAATACAAATGAACCACAACTACACTCAGCAATCAGACACTAAACAATACTTAAGGTATGACTGCACTTATATGAAGTTCAAATAATAAGCAATATTGACATGCAATGCTAAAAATCAGAATTAGAGTAACCTTGGGGAGGCGAGCAATTGGAAGGGAGCCCAACGGGTTCTTGGGGCACAGGAGAGGTTCTGCCTCTTGATCTGGGTGATGCTTACACACAGATGCTCGTTTCATAAAAGAATTTTTTTGATTAAATTAAATTTAAAAAACCACACTACACACACATTGAGCTGTGCACTCAACAATTTGTACAATTCTCTGCATGTATGTTAGACTGCAACAAAAAGTTCAAAAAAGAGGGGGGGGGTGCTTGGGAGAGAATCTGTTGCTAGGAGACAAAGACACCAGAATTCTGGCTTTGGCTATTAGCCCTTAGAACTCACAGTATGGATACACGCTAAAGCCTATGACATGTTTCAGAGAATTTTAGCATCAGAGAAACACCAAGCCTGGCCAGCATCTGCCAATTTCTGGCCCCTGGACCACAGGATGTGGGGGCCAAAGAGCTGCAGCCCCATCTCAGACATAGTGGGGAACAGTGGTCTAGGGAGATCTCCTGGCTCACTGGACCAAGGTACCTGCGAATCATGCCCAGACCCTGAGCTGGGCAAGCCTCCAGGTACCAACCTCTTGGGGAGGAGGTGAATGCACTTAAGGGCATTCTATTTTTTCTTTTTTTTTTCCTTTTTTCCTTTTTTTAATTTAAGCATAATCAACATAGTGTTTATTTCAGTTGTACAATATAGTGATTCAACACTCCCGTACATTACTCAGTATGCATCAGAATAAGGGCACTCAATCTCCTTTGTTTCACCCATCCCTCACCTACCTCCCCTCTGCCAACCATCAGTTTGTTCTCTGTATTTAAGAGTCTGTTTTTGTTAGCCTCTTTTTTTGTTCATTTGTTTCTTAAATTCCACATCTGAGTGAAATCATATGGTATTTGTCTTTCTCTGACTGACTCACTTCACTTAGCATTATATCCTCTAGATCTATCCATGCCATTACAAATGGCAAGATCTCATTCTTTTTATGGCTGAGGAATATTCCTGTGTGTGTGTGTGTGTGTGTGTGTGTGTGTGTGTGTGTGTGTCTTTATCCATGCATCTATGAATAGACACTTGGGTTTCTTCCACACTTTGGCTATTGCCAATAACACTGCAATAAACATACAGGTGCATATATCCTTTCAAATTAGTGTTTTCATTTTATTTGTGGAAAACAGTATGGAGGCTCTTTAAAAAATAAAAAATGGAATTACCATATGATCCACTAATTCTACTTCCAGGCATTCTTAAGGTACATATCCAGAAGAATGGACCATGTAGACCTTAGGTGGCTGAAAGGTATGACCTGTTTTAAACATTGCTTCTACTCCCCTGGACAATTACTCCTCTGTGGATCACATTCCACTTGCCTCCAGGCAGCACTGCCCAATAGAAACATAATCCGAGCCTTGGGTAGAATTTAAAATCTAATAGCCACATTAAAAAAATAAAAAAGAATTAATAACATATTTCTCCAAACCAATGCATCAAGATTATTATCATTTCAACATGTTAAAAATATAAAAAATTATTAATGAGAATGTTGTGCATACATTCTTTTATGTATACCATGTCTGTGAAATGTGACGGGTGTTTTACACATACAGCACATATCTCAATTTGCACCACCTACAATTCACTTTTAAGCACTCATCCCAAGGAGATAACCAGACAAGTATCCAACAATGTATACACAAAAACATTCACTACAACAAAAAGGGAAACACATAAACACACCAAGAAGTAGCTGGGTGTCCAGCCCTAAGGGGAACATTGAGACCCCTACTCACAGTGCTCTTTCCTCTCAGAGTGGCCAGCTCCTTGGCTGGGGCAGGGAGACTGCAAGGCTTGATGATTTACAGTCAGAGGAGGACATGAGGCACAGAAGGGGATTTGGCGGATGGAGGAGGGTGTGCAGAGAGTTAGGGAAGACTTAGAGAAAAAGAATTGGTTCCCAGTCTCCCATATCCCAGCAGAGGGGATGAGTGTCCAGGAAGGAAGGGGCTTGAGGGCAGAGCTACACCAACCTGGACTGGACATGTGAGACCAAACCTGCAAGGCAGGAGGCGGCGCTAAATGTTCCATTTCCCAGGCCACTCTAACTTCCCAAGAAGGGTAAGTAGGACCCAGAAAATCCCACAGCCATGGTAGAGGGAAGGGGGGTGGCTAAGGTGGTGGCTGGGGAGCTTAGAAGGGAAACAAAGAGCCTGGGCCCAAAATGGCAAGATGGAGTGACCCTAAAGGTATGATGGGAACATGTCAAATGCTCAGGGGTTCCATGAGGAATCAGGGGAACTGAGTCAGGTGGGGAAGGGGGAGGGCAGACTATACCCAGTCACAGGAACCAGAGGACACTCTGTTCCAGCCTAACTTGAGCCATGGACAGCAGGACAGCAGCAAGCAGGTGGAGAAGGGATGCTGCCTTGGGATCCCAGAGCACCGAAGAACTCTGCACCCGGATCTCTGCTCCTCACCTCCAGGAGGTCATAGAGCCACAGCCTCCCTACAACCTGCTGCCACCCCAGAAAGGAGCCTGCAGGGAGGCAGAAGGCTGAGAACTGGGAGGTGCCCAGCAGTGCCTCTGGGGTGCTTTTCAAAACTGAACAGTGCATAGGAATCCCCTGGGGACATGGTTAAAACGCAAGTCCTGATTCATCTGGGGTGGGACCTGAGGTCCTGCATTTCTGGCAGGTTCCCACGAAATGCACACACTCCCAGCTATGGGCCACACTTCAAGTGATAAGGAAGGGCCTAAAGAATCTGTTTGAATTAAACAGAAATTAATTAATTTTAAAACACTGATACGGCATAAAGATTAAAAATATTAAATCACATGGTTAATATACTCTGACTTTCAAGTAGATGCGAGATTCATACATAAAACAGACCAGTTATACAAAGAACCAGTTATACAAAGAAATCAGGAACTGACAGGCCCCCTCCACATCTGAGCTTAGTGTGAACCCATTCTGCAATTCCACCATACCTCCTTAGGATCTAATGAAAATTGCGAAGTAAACACTTACAGGGCATAAAGATTAAAAATATTAAATTACAGGCCTAACATATCCTGGTTCAGCACACACAGGGCTGATGGCAAGGAGAAGCCCATAAATAAACAAGCAGCACCTTAATCTTCCTTTATGAATCACAGAGTTGGGCCCAGACACTTTCCTTGTTAGGAGTGCTCCACTGCTCCTCTGACTTGATGAATGGGCAGGTTCCACCTCTGGCCCCTAATACTGCTGAACACTGCATTTTTTTTAAGTTTATTTATTTATTTTGAGAGAGAGAGAGAGAGAGAGAGAGAGAGAGAGAGAGAGCAGGGGAGGAGCAGAGAGAGGAATGAGAGAGAATCCCAAACAGACTCTATGCCAGTAGCACAGAGACCAACATGGGGCAAGGCTCCATCCTGTGAACCGTGAGATCATGACCTGAGCCAACATCAAGAGTCAGTCACTTAACTGACTGAGCCAACCAGGCACCCCCAAACGTTGCATTTTAAAATTTTATTTCAGGGACGTGTGGGTGGCTCAGTTGGTTAAGCATCTGATTTCAGCTCAGGTCATGATCTCATGGTTGATGGGTTGGAGCCCCGTGTCAGACTCTGGGCTGATAGTTCAGAGCCTGGAGCCTGTTTCAGATTGTGTGTCTCCCTCTCTCTCTGCTCATCCTCCACTCACACTCTGTCTCTGTCTCTCAAAAATAAATAAAAATGTTTAAAAAAATTTTAAGTTAAATTCTATTTCATTAGTGGATTCTTATTATTTACAGCAGTTTAGGTTCACAACAAAAATCAAGCAAAAAGTACAGTTTCCACATATTCCCCACAGACACACACGCACTTGATTTCCCCATCACTGATACCCCCACCAGAATAAAACATTGCTACAATGCATGAACCTGCATCAACACATCAGGATCACTCAAAGACCACAGTCCACATTTGGGTTCTCTCTTGGTGTTCTACATTCCATGGGTTTCAACAAATTACTGACATGTATCCACCATTATGGTATCATACAGAGTAGTTTCCCTGTGCTAAAAGCCCCCTGTACTGCACCTATTCATCCCTCCTTCCCTCCAAATCCCTGGCAACCGCCAATGATTTTATTGTCTCTACAGTTTTGCTTTTTTTTGGAATCATACAGTATGTAACTTTTCAGGTTGCCTTCTACCATTTAGTAATACACACTTAAAATTCTTTATTTTTAAAATTTTTTTTAACATTTATTTTTGAGAGTCAGAGACACAGAGAGTGAGCAGGGAAGGGAGACACAGAACCCAAAGCAAGCTCCAGGTTCTGAGCTGTCAGCACAGAGCCCGACACAGGGTTCGAACTCACAAACAGCAAGATCATGACCTGAGCCAAAGTCAGATGCTTCACCGACTGAGCCACCCAGGCGCCCTACACTTAAAGTTCTAAGTCTTTTCTTGCCTTGATAGCTTATTTCTTTCTAGTGATGAAAAATATTCCACTGCCTGGAGGTGCCTAAGTTGTTTACCCATTCACCTACTGGAGGGCATCTTGGTTGCTTCCAGGTTTGGGTAATTATGAGTAAAGCTGTCAAGAACATTCGTGTACAGGTTTTTGTGTGGACAAAAGTTTCTGGTTCATGTGGGTAATGCCAAGACACATGGCTGCTGGATCATGTGGAAAGAGAACGTTAGGTTTTGTAAGATACTGCCAATCTGTCTTCTAGACAGGCTCTCCTATCTTGCATTCCCACCAGCAATGAATGAGTGTTCCTGCTACTCCACATCCTCGTCAGCCTCTGATGGTGTTGGTATTTTGGATTTGGGCCATTCTGATAGGTGTGTAATAGCACATCACTGTTGTCTTCATGCAAAATTCCTTAACAACATATGATGTGGGAACATTTTTCATGTTCTTACTTGCCATCCGTATGTCTTCCTTGGCAAGGTGTCGGTGCAGATAGTTTGCCCATTTTTTAATCAGGTTGTTCATTTTCTTAGTGTTAAGAGTTCTTTGAATATTTTGCATAACAGTCCTTTATCAGATATGACTTTTGCAAATATTTTTCCATCTGTGGCTTGTCTTCTCATATTCTTTAAAAAAAATTATCACATTTCTTTATTTTTGAGAGGCAGAGAGAGACAGAGTGTGAGTGGGGGAGGGGCAGAGAGAGAGGGAGACACAGAATCTGAAGCAGATTTCAGGCTCTGAGCTGTCAACACAGAGCCCAACATGGGCCTTCAACTCACGGACTGAGAGATCATGACCTGAGCTGAAGTCGGATGCTTAACCGACTAAGCCACCCAGGCGCCCCTATGTTTATTTATTTTTGAGAGACAGAGCATGAACATGGGAGGGGCAGAGAGAAGGGGAGACACAGAATCTGAAGCAGGCTCCAGGCTCTGAGCTGTCAGCACAGAGCCCAACTCAGGGCTCGAAACCACCAACCATGATGAGATTGTGACCTGAGCCGAAGTCGGACGCTTAACCAATTGAGCCACCCAGGCACCCCTTGTCTTCTCATATTCTGGACAGCGTCTCCTGCAGAGCAGAAGTTTTTTATTTTAATGAAGTCAATTCTCTCACGGATCACGCCTTTGGTGTTATGTTTAGGGTCATAGCCAAACCCAAAGTCATTTAGGATTTCTCCTACGTGACCTACTACAAATTTTGTAATTTTACATCTTACATTACATTTAGGTCCATAATCCATTTTTAGTTTATTTTCACAAAGAGTTTTTGCAAGTGGATATCCACTTGTTCCAGCCCCATTTGTTGAAAACACTATCCTTTCTCCACTGAACTGGCTTTGTTCCAGTGTCAAAGATCAGCTGACTACATTTGCATGAGTCTGTTTCTTGGACTTCTATTCTATTCCATCGATATATTAGTATATTATTCTGCCTCTACCCCAACATCTTGACTCCTAGGGCTTTATATACGTCCTGAAGTCAGGCAGCATCGGTCCTCCAACTTGATTGTTCTCCTTTGTTACTACATTGGCTACCCCAGGTCTTTTGCCTCTCCATCTATGCTTTAGAGTAAGTTTATCAATATCCACAAAACAATGTGCTGGGATTGCTGATCATTATCTACTTTTCAAGTAATTATAAAACAAGTGGTTTTATGAATTCATTGGAAATTTTAGATCTGGCTAGATCCTAAGTTTCAGCTTTTATAAAATCTGTGATTCCTCCTTTAAAGCATTCATGCTATGATTACTTCACTGCTAATTAGGTACTTGATGGTCCTAGAGTTCTTGCAGGACACACAGGCATAGACAGGTACACACACTACACAAACTGGAGGGGAACAGCCAGGGCTCTCCCAGGATGCCAATGCTCAGAAGAAACAGATAAAATGTTTTCATGATTTTTTTAATCTATTAATTTGCTACAGTACAGGCTGACAGCAAGAATGCTCCTTCACAAACTAGAACAACTTAAGTTGTTCACACCTAGTAATACAAATGTTTAGTTAAAATGGAAAGCTACCCCATGGCCCTCCCTGTTCACAACATCTACCTGTGTACATGGATTACCTGTGGGGGTGGGGACCCCTTTCAAGATTGTCACGTGAGCAACCAAAATTGTTCAGAAGGCAGCCCAGGGCTCCAAAGATTAGCTGACTATATTTGTGGGAGTCTATTTTGGCTTCAGAACACATCTCTGATCACAGCACCAACAGTACAGGCTCAGGAGGCTCGGGAGCATTCTTGCATGAAGGTTAAAATTTCATGCGTTTTAAGTATCAAACCACAAGCTATTAACAGTATAAACATACACTATAACAAATACAGATACAGCCAACAGAAAATAATCATTTGTCTATCAGACACACATACCCACAATGTTTATTTGCTTATCTTTTGCTGAGAAAAAGGCTTACCATACATGCAAACAAATCTAGGTTTGTAAGTGGTCATGCTAAAAGAAACACCACTAACTCAGAGAAAGGCAAATACTGTATGATTTCACTTATATGTAAAACCTACAAAAGAACAAACAGACTTTTAAATACAGAGAATAAACTGGTGGTTTCCAGAGAGTAGGTGGATTAAGGGGATGGGTGAAATAGGTGAAGGGGATTAAGAGGTACAAACTTGCAGTTATAGAATAAATAAGTCATGGAAAGATGAAAAGTCCAGCGTAGGGAATACAGTCAATAATATTGTAATGACATTGCACAATGACTAGAATCACTGTGGTGAGCACAGAGTGATATATACAATTATTGAATCACTCTGATGAAACTAATATAACACTGTATCTTAACCATACTTAAATAATAATTTTTTTTAATTGATTAAGAAAAGAAAGACTCCCCTAATATGCTGCCCCATTGATTTATAAATGTATTGCTTCCCAGGGGCCTGCCACAGCTTACACATATGGCTCACGTGAATAAATTCTTCACTGAATGAAATATGAAATGATGTAACAAAGTATCTATTGCTTACAATATGAAAGAAAAATCCTTTTAAAAGAATGCATCCTTACACCAAAAGTTACAAAAGAAGCTAAGGGTCATAGCAGGGGGAGAAACCATAAAGCTGTGAGTCAGAATTTCTATTGTTCTATTTCTTGTTGGGTTTCATTGAGCACTTAGCCTGTTTAAGGCCTTAAAGCTATAATCCTAAACCTCACTCTGCAAGGCCACAACATGCTTTGTTGCCAATAACTAAATATTTCTGGCTTCCGGCCTGGGATATCAGCAAAAATGCACAGTAGGCACCTCCAAGGTCCCATCCCTCCACAGAAACATTGAAAACTCAAGCAAAAATAGAATCAACTCTGTCAGAATTCTGGAAAGCAGTAAAAGGTTCACAGCAACCAAAGGAACACTGAAACAAAAGAAAGGTAACATAAAAATGGAAGGAAAGTTCTGTGCATTTTGACACCCTCCTCTCCAGCTTAATGGTGCAAACGGTTAAAGATACAGCCCATGTTCCCAGTGCAGGACTCGGGTCCCTTGTTCCAGAAGCAGCAGAGCAGACATGATTCACAAAAAAACTGTGTCTGTTCTAACCTGTCCGGAGGTTGTCTGAAAAACTGGCACAAGGGGCTCATCTAACATGGAACTAACTCTCTGAGGGTAGAAGATCAGCAAGCCCTCCTTAAAAACACGGTAAGGCAAATAAACTATTGGCAGCCATCCTGGACAGGTGATTACCACTGAAGCATACAACAGAGATCCAAAAGCCTAAAAGGAGAAGCTGGGGAGGGAGCTTCTCTGGGTAATTTGGGCATTCAAAACCACCCATGTACACTGGGAAGGTTAGACAGCCATGTGTATATTCACAGCAGGTCGCATGCTCAGAAAAGACGTGAGAAGACACTGATCTTTCACCTCTGGATGGTCTTCCCAGCAAGCGAAGGCTAGGGAAGAGTTTGAAATAGTCTGGCTAGGTAGTTAAGGAGGGCCCCAACACACAGCATTCTGCAAAGACTAGGAGAGATGTTCTCTCGCTCTCTCTCTCCCTCTCTCCCTCTCTCCTCCTGGAACTCAAGGAAATCTGTGTGGCAGCACTAGCTAAAGAAATATTTAACAGAACCTGCAGAGATTATATACAACAGGCCTCACAAAATAAATTTTTAATATTCACTAAACAAACAGAGCTGAGAGCAAGAAGCACCAAACCCCAAGGAGTCACCGGACCTCCCAAATCACGACTATGCAATATTCAAAATGTCCAGCTTTAGGGGCGCCTGGGTGGCGCAGTCGGTTAAGCGTCCGACTTCAGCCAGGTCACGATCTCGCGGTCCGTGAGTTCGAGCCCCGCGTCGGGCTCTGGGCTGATGGCTCAGAGCCTGGAGCCTGTTTCTGATTCAGTGTCTCCCTCTCTCTCTGCCCCTCCCTCGTTCATGCTCTGTCTCTCTCTGTCCCAAAAATAAAATAAACATTGGAAAAATGTCCAGCTTTCAAAAAAGAATTATGAAGCACATAAAGAAACAAGAAAGCATAGCCCATTCACAGAAATTAACAGAAACCGTCCCTGAGGAAACAGACACTGGACCTACCACATAAAAACTTTGAATCAACCGTCCTAAATATGCCAAAAGGCTTAAAGAAAATATGGACAAAGAGCCAAAGAAGCCAGGAGAATGATGTGTTAACAATTAGAAGACAGTAATAGAAATTTTAAAAAAGCAGCCAAGTAAATGGAGGCTGAAAAGTACACTAACTGAAATTTTTAAAACTCACCAGAGGGCTTCAATTTGAGTAGGCAGAAGAAAGAATCAGTAAATATGAAGATAAGACAATGGAAAATATCTACTCTGAGAAGCAAAGAGAATTAAGAAAAATGAACAGAGCCTAAGAAATCTGCTAGATACCATCAGGAGGACCAAATCAACTGCGTAACAGGAATCTCAGAAGGAAAGGCAGGGAATAAAGCAGCATAAGGAACATCGGAATAAATGGCCAAAAACATCCCAATTTGATAGAGGGTGTAGATCTATTCACTCAAGAAGCTCAGTGAACACCACAAAAAATAAACACAGGGGAATCCACACCGAAATACATTATAACCAAACTGTCAAAAGCCAAGGACAGCAAGAATCTTAAAAGGAGCAAGGGAAAAGTGACTCCTTACATACTAATGATCCTCAAAAAAAAAAAAAAAAAAAAGTAATAGCTAATTTATCATCAAAAACCATGCAGTCCAGAAGGTAATGGGATAACAATTTTTTAATGTTTATTTATTCATTTTGAGAGAGACAGCATGAGCAGGGAAGGGGCAGAGAAAGGAGAGAGAAAAGCCAAAGCAGGCTCTGTGCTGTCAGTGCACAGCCCAAGGTGGGGCTCCAGCTCATGAACCACGAGATCACGACCCCAGCTGAAATCAAGAGTCAGATGCTTAACCGACTGAGCCACCCAGGAGCCCCAGGATAACATTTTCAAATTGTTATAAGAGAGAGAGAGAGAGAGAAAAAAAAAGCTGTCAACCAGGAATTGTGTATCCTATAAAGCTATCATTCAACAATAAAGGAGAAATTAAGAACCACATAGTATATGATTCCAATTATCTGAAGTATCCACAGTAGGTACACAGAAACAGAAAGAAGACAGGTGGTTTTCATGGGCTGGGGAACAGGGAAAGAAGATACACCTGTTAATACATATGGAGTTTCCTTTCAGAGTGATGAAAATGTTTTGGGCCTAAATAGAAGTGGTGCTTGCCCAGCAATGTGAATGTCCTAAATGCCAGTGAACTGCTCACTTTAGAATGATTGATTTTATGTTATGTAAATTACACCTCAATAAACTAAAAATTGAAAATTGCACAAAATTCTGGCTTCTGTCAAACTGGCAGAAGTGCTGAATCAGCATTATCAGCAGAAGCAGCATTGATTGCCCCCTGCTCACTTTCCTCCTTAGTTACCGGACTGGCCCCACGGGCATCTGAGAGGCAGTCCTTGGTTTAAGATAATATGCTAATCAAGCTTTTTTAGAAATACCAAAAAGCAACACAATATACATTATGCTTTATGGAGCTAAGACCCATCTAGCATAATTAGTGAGTTGCTATTCCAAGTAAGACCTTACCCTTGGGCATGAACAGGCAACAGAGAGGGCAACTTTTATTGGCATCCAGCAACACAATACAATCTCACATTCAAGGGCTGTCCTACATTCCACCGTTTCTTTGGTTTTGTGTGTGGATATTTCACAGAAATTAAAAAAAAAAACAGTTACAAACTGGTTTAACCAATTTTATGCTATAAATGCAGCCCCCATGCCAATTATTGGTATCAATTCTGATTCAGTTAACGAGAACATTAGTATTTCACACAGAGAACCTTGCATCTGTCTGGATATCCTGTATGCAGCCTAAAGGGTAACCCTCCATCAGTGTCTGCAGTTCTGTGGGAGAGAACTTCTATCACCGCTCCAGGTGGATCTGCCATTGCCTGATGCAGCCCACGAAGCCAGAAACATGTGCAGATTCTGGGACTCATCACTCAGCTCCACAATTAGAGCCTGTGATGGCATATTTCTTCCAACTACACCATGCCAAAAGAGTAGACAGCTGATGATTTAGACACTTCCTGAGGATTTTCCTCTAAAGAGCATCATAAAAAATGTTAACGCATGTCATACTCGTCAAAATATTTTAATTCTCTTGAAATTATGATGTCACTTTCTCTAAATAGCTCTACAGTACTAAAAAATTCAAAGATTCCACGGAGTCCAAAGAAGTTTAACAAAGGAAAATGAGTATAGTCGAGTGCTGTCCATCTTGTCTCGTCAGTGAACATGTCTGGGTCTGCTGAGTCTGACTATGTACGCTTTCTGGAAGAAAATTCAATTAATTTGCTCCCTGGAACTTTAATTTCCAATCCTGTGAACCCTAAGGTCCCCCAGGTTTTTTCTTCTAGAGCCCTTTAAATGCATGTAGCCTCTGATTTAAAGGAAGAACAAAGTAAACTCAAAATGTTTCCCATACTAGCTATCTGTTCATTTCTTACACTAGTTAACCAAAGAATCAAAAACTCAGGATTTCAAACTTATATTTTTTTACAATCAAATAGCAAGGCCAAACCTGTTATAGTGTGCTAACCATCTGGCACAATACTTTTATTTCTACTGGTGGTTTGAATTTTGTTTAGTTTGTGGGTTTCTGGGTGGGCAGGGGCAGCTAAAATTCTCAGGCAGGAGAAAACAATCTCAAGTAGAGCCTACGCCAAACCCACATTCACCACATGTAACTTACTTAATTCCTCAAACTCTTCATTTAATCACCTGCAAAACTGGAGAAATAATACCCAGACTGCAAAGTTGTTGTGAAGACTAAAAGTATGATAAGGATTCACTGATCACTACCTGCTAGTAATTAGATGCAGTATTCAGTTCACACCTGTTAGTGGGAAGCACCTTGTTCTAACATACTTTGGTTCTAGTTATGACTCTACAATTTCCATATGTTATGGGTGAGTCCCAATCTCCCTCTATGAGAAAGGAGAGGAGTATGTTCTAGATCAGGCTGTCAAAGTGTTTTATGGAACTCTAAGGACACGGAGAGGTACTTTGAAGGCCATGGGGGGCACAGAGAAAGGCTACTAAAAGTCTACAATCTGACTGCATTATGACTTCAAGTGTTGAAAATATTAATATAGGGGTATAGCTTCCTTCTGGGAAAGAAAAGGCAATGATAATTTTCTATGTGTTATCAAGCATACCACCCACTGTTAAAATAGTATTTCTAGTTTATGTAGAAATAAGTTATTTTAAATGACAACAAATTCAGTTGAAGTCAAAATTAATGAACTTACTAACAATTCAACAACAAGTGTTTCCCATGTTCTCAGACAACTTGTTTCAACTGATAAAGAGAACTTTGCAAATCCTGATGCAAGCAGCACACTTAATGCTGATTATTTAGAAGTATTCCTAGTAAAGACAAGGAATTAAAAAAGAGAAACAAAAAGAAAGAGTAATAAGGATTAGAGAGAGATGTTATTATTTACTAACAGAATTATTGTCTACTTACAATATTCAAAGATTATACAAACCTAGTAAGAGTTCAGCAAGGAACTCAAGTAGATAAACTCACTCACCTAAAAACATACCATAACCAAACTAGCAAAAACCAAAGACAGAATCTTGAAAGCAGCAAATGAGAAGCAACTCATCATGTGTAAGTTATCATCAATAAGACTAAAGGATAATATCTCATCGGAACCATGGAGACCATCAGGCAATGGGATGACATATTCAGAGTGCTGAAATTAAGAAGACAAGAACAGCTGCAAGGAGTAATTCTCTATCCATCAAAACCTGTCCTTCAAAAATGAAGAAGACACTAAGCCATTTCCAGACAAACAAAAAATGAGGGTTCATAGCTGCCCTACAAAAAATTCCAAAAGGAGTTCTTCAGGCAGAAGTGATGGGACACTAAATAGTAACCCGAATCCATGAGAAGAAATATAGAACACGAGTAAGGGTGCTACATGGCTAAGTATAAAACACAATATAAATGGATTTCTGTTTGTAACTCATTTCTTTCTACCTTACTTAATACACATCTGCATGAAGTGATGATTATAAGTCTATGCTGATGGACAATGTATAAAGATACAATTTGTGACAATAACAGCAGTAAGAGAGAGGAGAATGGAGCAAAGTTTTTGTACACAAATGAAATTAAGTAGGTATGAATAATAACTATTTTGTTACAACTTAAAATGTTAATTGTAATCTCCAGAGCAACCACTAAGTAAATAACTCAAAATATACAGCGAAATATGCAACAAAGGAATGAAAATGGTACCCTATAAAATATTTTAACACAAAAGAAGAAAATAACTGAGGAAATGCGAAACAAAAAAGACATAAAATGTACAGAAAATAAACAGCAAAATGGTAGAAGTAATTTCTTCCTTATTGGTAATTACACACTATATAAATGGATTAAATGCTCCCCCAAAAAGCAGGGATTGGCAGAACAGACTTAAAAACATGATCAAACTATATGCTGCCTACAAGACTCACTTTGGATTAAAAGACAGAAATAGGTTGAAACCAAAAGGATAGAAGTAGATATTCCATACAAACAGGAACCAAAGAACAGCTAAAGTATGAGACCAAATAGACTTCAAGACAAAATCTGCTACTAGAGACAAGAAGAACATGATATAATAAGAAAAAGGTTAATCCATCATGAAAATATAACAGCTATAAATATACATATATCTAACAACATAACCTTAGGATATATAAAAAAATGACAGAATCAAAGGAAGAAATAAACAATTCAGCAATAGTTGGAGACTTCAATATCTCAGTTTCAGTTATAGAACAACTAGACAGAGCATCAGCAAGGAAAGAGAATATTTGAACAGCACTATAAACCAACTAGATTTAACAATCATCTATAGAATATTCAACCCCCAAACAGCAGAATATACATTCTTCTCAAATGCATATAGAACATTCTCCATGATAGAACATATGTTAAGGTACAAAACAAGTCTCTACAAATTTTTAAATATTCGAATCATGCAAAGTATGTTCTCTGACCACAATAAGTTAAAAAATGATAGAAGGAAATTTGGAAAAATCCAAAATATGTGTAAATAAACAACACACTCCTACATAACAAATGTGTCAAAGAAATTGCAGGGAAAATTAGAAAGTACTTTGAGGTAAATAAAAAAATAAACGCAACATACCAAAATTTAATCATTCATAAGAGTTTCCTCCCTCTAAATGAAATTAATGTTCAGAATGAAATTATACCTAGAAAATCCTATGCTAAAAAAGAAAAAATATCTCAAATCAATAATCTTCTGCTTCTAATCTTCTACCATAACAAACTAGGGAGAAAAAAAAAAACCTAAATCAAACAGAAGAAAAAGAGAATAATGGAAAAAAATGAAAGAGAGGAAAAAAAAACAAAAGAGAAAATCAACAAAACCAAAAGTTGATTCTTTGAAAAGATCAACAAAATTGACAAACTTCAGCTAGACTGACCAAAAGCAAACACAATTAATACCAAACAAAAATTAGTAAGATTCTAAGCAAAAAGTATAAAAAATTGATAAAAATCTGATAACCCAGATGAAATAGACTAATTCCCAGAAATACACAAGCTATCAAAAGTGACTCAAGAAGAAATAGAAAACATGAATAGACTAGTAACAAAGAGAATGAGTCAGTGCTATGAACTGAATGTTTGTGTCTCTTCCAAATTCATATATTGAAGCCCCAATCCCAATGTGATGGTATGAAGAGGTGGGGCCTTAGGGGAGCCCACATGAATGACATTAGTGCCTTTATTAAAAGGGACATGAAAGAGATTATCTCTCTCTCAGCCATATGAGATTAATAGTAAGAATACAGCCATCTGCAAGACAGCTCTTATCAGAAACCAAATCAGCTAGCACCTTATTTTCGACTTCCTAGCCTCCAGAACTGTGACAAATAAATGTTCATTGTTTAAGCCACCCAGTCTACAGTATTTGTTATAGCAACCCAAACTGACTAAGACAGTCAGGAATTTAAAAACTTCCAACAAGAAAAGCCCAGGACCAGATAGATGGCTTGACTGGTAACTTCTACAAAAACTTTAAAGAAGTACTAACAATAATTTTTCTCAAACTCTTCTAAAAATAGCAGAGTGAACACTTCCTAATTCATTCTGTGAAACCAGTAAAACTCTGATACCTAAGCCAGACAAAGACATCAGAAGAAAACTTCAGACCAATATCCCTTGTGAATATAGATGCAAAAATCCTCAACAAAATATTAGCAAATTGAATCCAAATAGAAAAGGTTATTCACCATAACCAAGTGGGATTTGTCCCAGAAACATAAGGTTAGTCTAACATATCAAAATCAATAAAAAATAATATACCATATTAATAGAATAAAGCACAAAGCCTACATTATCAATAGATGCAGAAAAAGTGCTAAATTCCAACATCGTTTCATGATAAAAACACTTAACAAACTAGAAATACAAAGGAACTTCCTCAATATGATAAAGGGCATCTTTGAAAAACTCACAGCTAACATCATACTCTTTCATTACTGAAGTATAATTAACATTATATTTTATTAGTTTCAGGTGTACAACATAGTGAATTCACAATTCTATACATTCTGCAACGCTCACCATAAGCATAGTTACCATCTGCAACCATACTATGTTATTATAATATTACTGACTATATTCCCTATGCTATACTTTTCATCTCCATGACTTATTGATTTTATAAATGAAAATTTGTACCTATTAATCTCCTTCACCTGTCATGTCCATCCCCCTACCTTCTCCCCTCTAGCAACCACCAGTTTATGCTCTGTATTTATAAGTCTACATCTGTTTCTGTTTCTTTGTTTGTTCATTTGTTTTCTTTTTTTATATTCCCTATGCAAGTGAAATCACGTGATATTTGTCTTTCTCTGTCTGACTTATTTCGCTTAGCATGATACCCTCTAGGTCCATCCATGTTGTCACAAATGACAAGATTTCATTCTTTTTTTATGACTAATATTCCATTGTATATATACACCATATCTTTTTTCAGTCATGCATCTATGGATGGGCACTTAGGTTGCTTCTATGTCACAGCTATTGTAAATAATGCTGCAACAAACATAGTGGTGCATGTATCTTTTTGAATTAGTGTTTTTCATCTTCTTTGGATAAATACTGAGTAGTGGAATTACTGGAATGTATGGTATTTCTATTTTTAATTTTTTGAGGGCCCTCTATATTGTTTTCCATAGTGGCTACATCAATTTACATTCCAACCAACAGTGCACAAGGCTTCTCTTTTCTCCACATCCCCATCAACACTTGTTACATCTTGTCTTTTTGATACTAGTCACTGTAACTGGTGTGACATGATATCTCATTGCAGTTTTAATTTGTATTTCCCTGATGATTAGTGATGCTGAGCATCTTTTTATGTCTGTTGACCATCTATATGTCTTTGGAAAAGTGTCTATTCAGGTCCTCTTCACTAACATCACACTTAATGAGGAAAGAATGAAACCTTCCCCCTACAATTAGAAAGAAGACAGAGATGTCCACTTCTATTCAACATCATACTGGGGATTCTAGCCAGGGCAAAGAAGTTGTAAGCAATAAAACTATATAAAATGTATGCAGTTTGAAAGAAGTAAAACTATCTCCATTGTCATGTAACATGATCTTATCTAGAGAACCTTAAAGAATATACAAAAACACCAAAAAAAAAAAAAAACCTATTAAAGCTAGTAAACAAGTTCAGCAAGGTGACAGAATACAAGTTCAATATACAAAAGTCAGTTGTATTTCCATGCACTAACAATGAACAACTTGAAATGAAATCAATAAAACAATCCCATTACAATAGCAGCAACAAGAACAAATTTAACCAGTGATGCGCAAGACCTGTAGGCTGAAAACTATGACACATTGTTAAATAAAGTTAAAGAAGACTTAAGTAAATGGGAAGACAGCCTGTGTTTGCTAATGGATTCAGTGCAACCTGTATCTAAATACTAGCTAGATATTTTCCAAAAACTGACAAATGAATCCTACAATTGATATGGAAATGCTAGAGACCCAAACTAACTAAAACAATTCTGAAAAAGAACTACAAACTTGAAGGACTCACACTTTCTGATTTGAAAATTTACTGTGATGCTACAGTAATCAAAAGAGTGTAGTACTGACAGATGGACAGCTGAACAGATCAATGGAGTAGAACTGAGAATCCAGAAATAAACCCATAGATCTATGGCTAATTGGTTTTCAACAAGGGGGCCAAGACCATTCAATGGGGAAAGGAAAATCTTCTCATAAAATCTTTCCAACTAGATATCCACATGCAAAGGAATGAAGTTGGACCCTTATCTTACACCATACATAAAAATTAACTCCAGGGGTGCCTGACTGGCTCAGTTGGAAGAGTATGTGACTCTTGATCTTGGGTTCATGAGTTGGGTGTAGAGATTACTAAAAAAAAATAAACTTAAAAAAAAAACACAACATTAACTCCAAATGGATCAAAAGCCTAAATATAAGAGCTACAACTATAAAACTCCTAAAAGAAAACATAGGTATAAATCTGTATGACTTTGAGTTAAATAACGTTTCTTAGGACACCAAAAGCACAGAGAAGCGAAGAAAAAATAAATAAACTGGACCTCATCAAAACTTAAAAGTTCTGTGCATCAAAGGATACTATTTAGAAAGTTAAAAGACAGGGGCACCTGGCTGGCTCAGTCAGTAGAGCATGTGATTCTGGATCTTGGGACTGTAAGTCTGAGCCCCATGTTGGGTGTAGAGATTGCTTAAAAATGACTTTAAAAAAAGAAAGTAAAAAGACAACACACAGAATTAAAGACATTTATAATATTTACAAGTCATATATCTGATAGGGGTTTAATATCCAGAATATATAAAAAGCTGCTACAACTCAACAATAAGATAAATAACCCAATTTAAAAATGAGCAAATAACTGGACTAGAAATTTCTCCAAAGAAGATAGACAGGTGGACAGTAAGCACATGAAATGATGTTCAATATCATTAGAGAAATGCAAATCAAAACTATGAGATACCAATTCACACAAACAAAAAGCAAACAAAGGAAAATAACAAGTGTTGGTGAGGCTATGGAGAACCTGGAACTCTCATACCTTCCTGGTGGGAATGCAAAATTGTGCAGATGCTTTGAAAAAAAAGTCTGCAAAATTTTGAACACTGAATTACCATTGAACTCAGAAATTCTACTTCTAGATATACAGAAATAATTTGCCATTATAAGGAAGGAACTCTATTTCATGCTATAACAGGAATGGACCTCAAAAACATTATGCAAAGTAACAGAAGCCAGACACGGAAGATACACATTGCATGAATCCTGTTATATGAAATGTCTAGAAACAGGAAAAACCATAGAAACATAAGTAGATTAGTAGTCACCAGTGGCTGGGAGTAAGTGAAAAACCGGAGGTGACTGCTAACAGGTATGGGAGTTCTTCTGGAGTTCATGGCAATGTTCAGGAACTAGTGGTAATGACTGCACAACACTGGAATACACTGAAACTCACTAAATTGTACACTTTAGAATGGTGAATTTTGTTATGTGACTATTTCAGTAATAAAACATGAAAATAACAGAATCATTTTAATCAGTGATGCTAGAGAGAAACAACTAAATATCTTCTGAGAATCTGGAGAAAAGGAAATTACAAAATCACTGTCATATGAATAGACAAATCAAAGAATATGTGGTCTCATAATACAGAAAACTATTACAGAGCTGTGCCATGCAATTCCTAAATTGTTTCAAATGTTATTTTTCTGGATCGTGTGATTTATTTGGTACATTTCAAACCATTTTTTTAAACTTGTAACTTGTTGTGATTTATTGTCTCATTCTAAGTAAATACCCACTTTCATGACTAAATTTGTATTTATAACATTGTTTTCTTTCTGTTTTTTTAAATGTTTACTCATTTATTTCGAGAGAGACAAAAATGTGCAAGTTGGGGAGGGACAGAGGAAGGAGAGAGAGAACCCCAAGCAGGCTGTGCACTGTCAGTGCAGAGCCCGATGTGGGGTTTGAACCTACGAACCGTGTGATCATGACTTGGGCTGAAATCAAGAGTTGCTTCTCAACCGACTGAGCCGCTCAGGTGCCCTATTTTCTTTCCGTTAAAAGAACTATAAAAGTCGGGTCCCACAACATCTACAGAGGAAGTGGGAAAACGTAACGCTTCTTGGCCTCTACCAGGAGTACAAATTGATCTGAACAACTGGAAGAGAAATTTGACAATTTCAGTAACATTAAGGTGCCCATTCCCCATGACACAGAAATTCCACTTCTAAATAAATGCTCTGTCAATATGTTTGTACCTCAGCACAGGGGACACAGGAGAGGACATTCTCCATAGCCATATCGTAAAGGCAGAACACGAGACACAAGCTGAATGATCACTACAGCACAATGCAGATGACCAAGGACATATTCTCACAAAGGAATTCTAAAGAGGTGGTAAAGGAATCCAGAAAACCTGGATGGACAAAGAAAACAACACAAAATGCTGCTTGCAAGTTTCAGAATGATGCATGCAGCTAATCCCACTTGTGTGATTTTTTTAAGCACATGTATAGGCACTGCATGTTTGTTCTGCAGATAAAAATGAAATAAAAAAGCAATGCTCTCTTTGGTTTTTGAAAGGGACAGACAGGCTGCGGGAGGATACAAACAAGATTATAACTGGCTCTGCAATGTTTTCATTCTTTAAGAATACTGTGATGAACGGATGCAAATATTTCAAAGTTTAGGCATCTAAATGCTGCATTGTGCATATATGCTTATAGTTAGGACCACTCTCTGGCCTTTCTTCTCTGAGGCGAGGCTAAGAACCTGAGTGGAAGAAATATTTGAATACTAAAAAAAAATACTTGCTAACAAGGGGGTAAAAACAGTCATGAGCAAATCAGGAAATGCTAATAATAATGTGTTAACAGCTTTCAGCTACTGAATTGGAAGCTTTGGCATCTGGCCCCACCCCTGGCCCACCCTGCCCCCACAGCGGTACCCCAGGCTGACAAAGGTTTGGGGACAGCAGCACGGTCACATTTTGCCCTTTAAAAACCTTGAAAACATAGATCTCCTTAGGTGGGAGCAGTTCTAATCTGGCAATTTATCCTAATTAGATTGTCCTGAGGTTGTAGGAACACTTTGATACAAAGACGTACAGTGTCCAGTCACCTTGCAGATAAAAAGGAAACAACCAAAATGCCCAACAACTTTGGGTAAATGGGGATTTATTAAATAAACCATGACTCTAAGGTAGATGTGCATGCAGACACGCAAAGTGATGTGTAGATGAATATTTCAGTATTTAGAAACCACTTTCACCGGCACCTTGGATGGCTCAGTCAGTAAAGCATGCGACTCAATCTCAGGATCGTGAGCTGACATTGGGCATAGAGCTTGCATTTACCACTATACCACCAACGCACGCTAGAGCTTGCATTTAAAAACAATTTTTTTTCAGGTGTGTCCGGTGGGCTTTCTGAAGAAGTGGGGAGATGGGCTTATTTTGTCATAGGGACTCTAAGGACAGCCTCCCCGGAGCGTCAAGAGTTTCCAAACTTCTCCCAAGTACCTAGCCATGGCCTGCAGCCTGGAACCTCACAGACCTCTTCCAAAAGATCTGTGAACTGACCTGTGCAAGCAAAATACCAAGCACAAGCACAGTCTAATGCCTGACAGTTTCATTTGATCCCCTAATAACCCTGTGAGGGTAAGCGCTCTCATTGCCACATCACAGGACTTTACCTCCATCCACAGGCACACGACAGTAAGCAGCGGGGCATGGTTCCCACTCAGTCATGCACACCGCTGATTCTGGTCCTCCATCACGTCCAACCTGGGTGGATGCTCACAGAGGTTAGTGATGCCAGCATCATCGAAGATGCCAACAACAACCAGTCATGCCGCAGGAGAAAAGGCACGCACCGGCACGTGCTGACACATCGTGTATTTGTGCAGACCCATCCAGGCTCTGGAAGTGTTGAAAAGTGAAAATATGCACATCCTGGAATCAAAATACCTTATGCATAATAAAATATGAGCAGCGATTATTTGAGAGTTATGAAATTAGGGCAGGTTTTTGGGCCCATCTGTATTTTCTAAATTTTCTACAATGAACAGTATTACAGCTAAGATTAGCAAAAATGACAAATAAACAATATTTTAAAAGGAAAAAAAAATGAGACAATTGGATTTACTGTGAACCTAAAGAAGCTTAAGCTTCCAGGACTCTTACACTCCAGGCTGGGAGAGGGCCCAGCTTGTCTGTATTTGGGGTTTTGCACTGTTTGTGATAAAGAGCCCTCCAAGCTGTATATGCTTCAGGCCCCATAAAACTATGATCTGCCTTCGGGGCACCTGGGTGGTTCAGTTGGTTAAGCATCCAACTCTTCATCTTGGCTCAGGTCACAATCTCACGGTTTCGTGAGCCCCACATTGGGCTCTGCGCTGACAACACAGAGTCTTCTTAGGATTCTGTCTCTCTCTCTCTCTGCCCCTCCCCCCTTCACTTGTGTGAAGTGCTCTCTCTCGCGCTCTCTCTCTCTCTCTCAAAATAAATGAACATTAAAAATATTTTTTAATAAAAAATAAAAATAAGTAAGACTATGACCTGCTTTAGAATAAACACATACGGAGTATCTAGTAAGTCTGTGCTTACTGCTTTAAAAAAGAGATGGAAACATTTTCCACTTAGGTGAGGACTAAACCAAGCCTAGACCATCACGTCCAGGTGATAAAATCAGTATCCTCCCTCTCCTTTTCATAATTATCAATGCTGCTGCTCTGCCCACAAAATTCAAATGTTGAAGCCCCAAGCCTGTGAGGTCATGGTATTGGGAGGTGGGGCCTTTGGAAGGTGACTAGGGTAGATGAGGTCATGAGGGTAGAGCCCCTACAATGCGATTCAAGCCTTTATAAGAAGAGGAAGAGAGAGTGGTCTCTACCAAGTGAGCACAAAGCAAGATGGTGGCCATCTGAAAACCAGGAAGCAAGTGTCACCAGGGAATGACTCTGCTGGCACCTTGATCTTGGACTTTCAGCCTCCAGAAATGTGTGGTATTTTGTTTTGCCCATCCAAACTAATACACCTGCTGTCCCTCTAATGATCGTACCTGGTCATGCACCCACCCCACTGATGAACTCATCAATTTACACCACTGCCCTTCATAAATGGTGAGTTCCAGCATTTTATACATGCTACAGAAATATGCACCCAAGGATTCTCTTTTCTCTGGAATCTGTCAGGTTCTTTAGAAAGTCAGCCTCTTTTCATCTGCAGTGAGATTTTCTTTTTAAATCCCTCTTTAAACATCCCCTTTTGTGTGATGTCTTAGCCTTAAGTACTGAACCTTAAAGAAAAGTTGTTTTCCATTCATTGCCTTCTTTTAGATATGCACTCCCTGCCCTTTGAAAATGGCAAAAGAAAGAATCTCAGTGCCACCTTCTTTGAACTACCCAACAGTAGAGGGGCCAACTGACAAACCCAGTTAGAATACCTAGCCCCAAGGACCTTAAAGCCATATGCAACAGAACTCTCTGCCAAATAAGCCATTAGGTTGAGCACCAACACGTAAAGCCACTAAAAGTTAAAGTGCTCTCTTTGAAAAGGAATGACAAGGGGAGATTGGGTGGCTCAGTCAGTTGAGCACTGGATTTTGGCTCAGGTCATGATCTTGTGGTTCATGGGTTCGAGCTCCACATTGGGGTCTGTGCTGACACCTCAGAGCCTGGAGCTTGTTTCAGATTCTGTGTGTCCCTCTCTCTCTGCCCCTCCCTAACTTGCATTCTGCCTCTCTCTGTCTCAAAAATAAACATTAAAAAAATTTTTTTTAATTAAAAAAAATGAAAAGGAATGACAAACCCCTAAGGTTCCTTGGAACCTGGTTTGAAAACCATTGCTCTGCATTACCATCAAGCGAGAAGCAAACAGAATGCAGGATTCTTCCCTCTGCAAAAGCCAGGTCTCCTCTACCTTGTCCACAGAGGAGGGAGACCTATACCTGCTGTGATGCATATACCCCACCATACCACAAGGAAACCGCACGACACACAGCTTGAGGCATGCGGGATGAACAGGAAATTCTCATTTCAGCATTGGTAAATGCTAGAGATGGTAAATAGTAGCTCCAACTTAAAAACACGCAGCATACCTTCTGGGGCGCCCGAATGGCTCAGTTGGTTAGACATTTGACTCTTGATTTCGGCTCAAGTCATGATGATGTCACAGTCGTGAGATGGATCCCCATGTCCACTTGGGATTCTCTCTCTCCTTCTCTCTGCCCCTCCCCGCCTCAAGACCCTGCCTCATCTATCCCTATTCTGCAAGGAGCATTCCTACCTGAACACAAATCCTCAGGTTAACAGGCACACAACTCATCACTGGGAGCACCCCCACGTCCATGTCCTGGTCCCTGAGGTCTGGCTGTGCTGACATTTAGGGCACATTCATGTACTTGACACATATTTATGAAGTGTCTGTTTTTGTTTTAGACAATCAGTGAATAAAATCAATAACAATCTCACCTTTGTGTGGTTTATGTTCCAGAGGAGACATCCTAAGTAAGTAAGTTAAGTGCATAAGAGAGTGGCAGGTACTCCAGTGTGGGAAAAAAAAAAGGTACTAAATGGGGGATGGGGAGTGACAGAGAAGGCCTAGTTTTTTCTTTATTTCTGCTTTTTTTTTTTACAGTGGTAAAGAACACATAATATAAAATTTACCATCTTAACCGTTTTTAAGGGTACAGTTCAGTGGTGTTAGCTCTATGCACTGTTGTGCAACAGAAACTCTACCCACAAAACAACCGCCCACTCCCTCCCCAGTACTAAGGATCTCATATAAATGTAAGTGTAATCATAGAGTATTCGTCCTTTTGTGGCTGTTTCTTTTACTTAATATCCCCAAGGTTCATCCACATTGTAGCATATAACAAGATTTCCTTCCTCTTTAAGGCTGAATAGTATTCCACTGTATGGGTATACCACATGTCTTTGTCTGTTGAGAATAATGCAGTTAACATGAGAGTACAGTTATCTCTTCAAGATCCTATCAGGAAAAGCCTTGTTTTAAACAGAGTGGTCCAGGTAGTTCTCTATTAGAAGCTGGAATCTGAGGAAAATAGAAGGTGGCGAGAGAGAAGGAGCCATGAGGACATCTGGGGACAGGAGGAGTGGGACAGGCCAGAGCCAAGGTGCTGTGCTGGGAGCATCCTCGTGTAGCAGGAAGACCACCAGGGGGCCTGAGAGACTGCTGAGCAGGGGAGCAAGCCCAAGAGTGCCAGGGAAGACAGTGCTGAGGTCAGAGGGGGCAGATCATACAAAGGGGGCAGGATCTTGAGCAGGGGGGGGTGTGACATGCCGATCTCCATATTAAAGGAGCTGAGTGGGGAGCCACAAGGAGGCACTGCAGTCACCAAAAGAGGATGGCAGTGGCTTGGGCCTGCATTGGCAGTGGAAGAAAGAGGCAAGGGGTGCCAGGGTGGCTCAGTCAGTTAAGCATCTGACTCCTGAGTTCAGCTCAGGTCATGATCTCATGGTTTGGGAGATAGAGCCCCACAATAGGCTCCATGCTGGGCATGAAGCCTGCTTGGGATTCTCTCTCTCCCACTGCCATGCATCTCACAGACCCTCCTTCCCTCCTGCCTCCATGGGAGCCACACTTCTCTCCTCTGCATGGTCTCTGTGGCTCTCTGTCCATCTTCTATGCAGGTGAAACTTCCAAATTTTAATCTATTTCCTGTCACTCTTTTATCAGTAACTACACAATGCATACTTGCATGGTCAGAACCACCCCCCCCCCAGACTTCACAATCACCTATTTTCTGAAGACAGATTTCGTCAAAGCAGGGGGCCATTTGGGCCAAAGTGCATTAAAAGAGTAAAAATGGAGAATTAAAAATAAATTATGGATACAAGCAAGCACGTGGCACAACATCTTCACAGGCACCTGTCAGTTTGCTCAAAAGATATTCCCTCGCCATTTGCATCTACAAAGCTAAAGTGACAGCACAATGTTGCCCATGACCTCAGGGCCCCGCTGTCCTTATTTCCTATGAGAGAACAGCCCCCCAGTAAAACTGCAGGGTCAGCAGGAAAACCCACCTTAAAGGCTTCCTTCAGAATCTTTTTTAAAGTTTACTTATTTATTTTGAGACAGAGAGAGAGAGAAAGCACGAGTGGGGAGGAATAGAGAGAGAGAGAGAATCCCAAGCAGGCTCTGCACTGTCAGCATAGTGCCTGATGTGGGGCTCAATCCCACAAACCATGAGATCATGACCTGAGCTGAAACCAAGAGTCAGACGCTAAACCACTGAGCCACCCAAGTGCCCCTTCCTTCAGAATTTTGGAAAGAAACGTTCTGACACGTTTAAGGAACCCTAAGAATTCATAATTGAGAAGGGACTTCCTGAAGTCTTGAATAATCCAGACACAACCCACTCAACCACCCTACAAATCTTGACCATGTGGCAGGACAGCCAGCCACACAGTGCAGGGAACTTGGTCAGGACGGGTCATACCTGAGTGCTGACCAGCAGCCCACACCTACTGGCAGTAGACAAGAGATCCTGTATACAAACAATAAGACTCACTATGGGGTACATTTATAATGAATTTTAATGATGAACATTTAAAATCATGTCCAGTACTAGGGCACCTGGGTGGTTCAGTTGGTTAAGCATCCGACTTTGGTTCAGGTCATGATCTCACAGTCCATGAGTTCAAGCCCCGTGTCGGGCTCTGTGCTGACACCTCAGAGCCTGGAGCCTGCTTTGGATTCTGTGTCTCCCTCTCTCTCTGCCCCTCCCCTGCTCACACTCTGTCTCTCCCTCTCTCTCTCAAAAATAATAAAATAAATAAGCATTTAAAAATATATTGAAGAAAAAAAATCGTGTCCAGTAGTACACTCATCAGCAAATATATAGGAGACAACGTCAATCAAGGGGAGTAATTAGCACACAGCAACTAAGAAACTGAATCCCTGTGACTGATGCTCAGGTCATGTGAATGAGGAATGTGATGTATGTGTCCATGGTGCCAAGAAGGGCAGCAGAGCCGAGAAAGGACACCCCACAATTTCACAGAAGACTCATGCCCTGCGGGACAAGGGTGCACAGGTGAGCACAGAGAGACATCACAGAGCGATGTGAGTTCCTCACTCCCCCAAAAGCAAACCCATCCTGGCTGTCTGCCAACTGGTGACTTACTAAAAATATAGGAAGCAGAGAGGCCCAAGCCAGCTTCTTAGGCAGCATATGAAAATAAAACACTTGCATGCTAAGAATTACCCTGATGCCACCGCTGATTAGCACTGACGCCTATCCAGTGGCTCCTCCAGCCCCTCATTTGGTTCGTGACAGCGTCCACAGAGAGAAGCAATTGGGATGAGTTAGCTGTCTGATCTGTGAAGGTGGCCGTGTGTGCCCGGGTGAAAGCTGAAATCAATAAACCCATCGAGGGTTTCAAATTCCAGAAGACCTCTTTCCTAAGGGCTCTCATTTCAAAAGTTTTATATATTTTTTATTTGATTCTAATATTAAAGTTTACCTTGAAGGCAACCTGCTTGAAGAAGGAGTTCATCAAAAGACAGTCTGACTTTCCTCATCTCCCTTCCCCTCCCATCTCCCTGTGAAGGGAAGGGACACACAGTGTGGCCTGCAGCTGTGACCACAGAACAGAGTTTTGGTGGGGCAGGTAAGTGAGTGTGTTGAAGGGTAGAAAGTTGCTAAAAACTCAGGGTGCCAAGCTATTGGGTCCAGTACCCCTTGGCCTTACAGACGGTATTATTACTGACTGTCACTCGAGCTATCTTTACACATTGTACTAGCAATCGAGAAGGAGAAACACAAAATACCTGGTTTAACTCTGGATATATTAATCAGAGAAAAAGGATCATTCTTGATTAATAAGCCTATATTGTAATACTAAATATGTTTCCCATTAAATGTGTCAGATTAAATCTCATAAGGTTTTATTTCAGCACAAAATCTTCTTTCACATATGCCTTCCTTTCTTTGCTATTGATTTACCGAGCACCTACCATGTGCCAGCCATGGGTCTAAGTGCTGCAGACAAGCAGACAAGAATTCCTGCCTTTGTAGAGGAGGGGTGGGCAATAAACAATGAATAAAAACAATAAACAAATCAATACTCCAGTGTGCTAGACAGGGATGGGCAGTGGCAGGGAAACAGAGCAGGCTGTGGGGATAAGGGGTGGGGAAGGATATTCAAATGGAGTGGTCAAGGTAGTCTTCATGGAGAAGGTGACTCTTGAGAAAAGATCTGAACAAGGGGAGGCAGTGAGCAATGCCGATATCTGGGAGAAAAGCATTCCCAGCAGAAGGAGCAGCTCCTGTAAAGGCCCTGAGGCAGGATCATGCCTTGTGGGCTCCAGTGAACAGAGCCAGGGTCAGTGTGGCTGTAGAAAGCAAGGAGGTGAGAAGGAGGTGAGGCAGAGGGGCAGGGGGTGGCTGGGTAGGTCATCTAGGGCCCGGAAGCCACTGTGGGGCACTTAGACACAGAGAAAAGTGGGGAGCCCCTGGAAGGTACAAAGCAGGGAGGGATGTGATCTTATTCATGCTTTGATGGGGATCCCATGCTGAGAACAGCATGTTGGGGGACAAAGGTGGAAGCAGGAGCCCCGCAGTGAGGCTGCCCTGATAGCCCCTCAAGAAACAGTGGTGGCTGGAACCATGGTGACAAGTGTTGAGAAAGAGCTGCTTTCTGGATACATCCTGAAAGAGTCAACAGTATTTGCCAATGGGTTGGTCAGAGAGATAAAAGGAAGTCAAGGATACCTCCAAGATCTCTGGCCTGAAGGTCTGGAAGGACAAGGCTGTGGTGAGCTCAGGGGGGTGGGGGACACTGGGAGGAGCAGGTATGGGGAGCCTAGGAGTTCACTCTGCAGATGCTGAGTTTAAAATATCAAACTGAGGGCAGGCGGGGGAGAAGAGAAAAATGGGTGATGGGCACTGAGGAGGTCACTTGTTGGGATGAGCACTGGGTGTTATATGGAAGCCAATTTGATAACAAATTATATTAAAATAAATAAATAAGTAAAATGTCAACTAGACAGCCAATCACATTGGTCAGGGAGGCAGCCAGATGCAGAAGGCTAGAGGCTCAGGTGAGGGACCCGAGCTGGACACAGAATTTGGGAGAGATCACTTAAACCTTATAGAACATGGCATCCACTGGAACGTTAAAAAAGAAAGAATTAGAAAGAGTCCCATTTCACAAAGCAGGGCAAGGTAGTAGCTACATTCCTCTGAAATATCGGCGAAGAAGACAGAGAAAAAGAGGAGAACCAGAGCACCGCACTCAACCGTCCAACTCAGGGCAGCAGGTAACTGAGGAGGCAGGAAACCCTGGCTGATGAGTACCTGGCCAGGCTGAACTCTGGAAAATGGCAGGAAGGAGGTGTCCTCTTTTCTGGTTTTCCTAAATGCTAGCCAGATGCTGACCCCAGCAGCCTCAGCACTGTCCCCTTCCTCCCTGCCCCTACCATTTCCCTATGCCTAAGATAGCACAGCCCCTCTCCAAAGACAGTGAGACCCTAGCCCTGCAGCTGACGACCTTTTGGGAGGTGCAGCTCCCCCTTGAACTGGGCAAATGGGAACAGGACCCTGATGTCAGTACCTGGGGTGACCGTGGAGTATTCATTCTCCATCAGAGTCAGGTCTCTGGGCCACCACAGAAGGGGTGTGGACTCTGGAAGAGAGCTTGCCAGAAGCTGAGAATTCACACCAAACCAAGCCACCCCCCTTCACTACCCAATGCTGAGACGGCACTGCCATGGCCCATGTGAGCCCTTTCCAGTCCTGCTGACTGAGAAGTCCCTAGTCTAGCCTGAGCTTGCTCCTGGTCCAAAGAGAAAGACAGCACTCGAGCAACAAAGATGGTAATGGTGGGGTCACTTGTACCCAACTCCCAGTCCCAAACTCCACCCGAAAGAAAAGAGTGAAATGCAGAGAAGTGCAGGGTCAGGAAACGAAGCTACGATCAGGCCCAAAGCACGTGAGGCAGTATCCCTGCCAAACATGAGGAGATGCTGGGACACACGTATCCCCTCTTCTCGAAATGCCATCAGGCCCTTGGGGGGATGGGGTGGGGAGTGGTGGCAGCACAGGGCTGGGGGTGGGAGAGACCCAGATGTCAGTTCAGTCCAGCAGAGCAGGGAGCAGGAGGAGGTCAGAGGGTGTCAGCCATCACTTGAAACCCAGCCCTGAGCCAAGACTCTGGCCCAGGTGGGGGTGCAGAGTTGGAGGTGGAGAAGGACTAAAGCCCAAGACAGTGGAGCTCAGAGACAGGGATCTCAGGGATCACATGATGGCGAGGCAGATCCAGACACCACACTCAATGGAAGCCATGCCCACCCCAGCGCTCTGCCTCTCACCTTCCCAGCACAGGCCCAGGTCACTCAGCAAGGAACTGGTCCATTCAAAAGAAAAGAACCAGCAAGGAATGGAAGCACAGAAGTATCCACACAGCACGGAGAAGAGGGAAACGATACATCGCAGGTAGGTCAGTTTCCTAGAACTAAACATGTAGCGGTGTGTGGTAGCAGCAGTAAAAAACAAAGACAGCTGCTTTAAAAAGCAGCACATCCACAGCTAGCACGCAGGTGTCCCCTGGCCCCAAGTGCCTGACTAGGTATGCACCCTAGAACAGTGCTCCCACAGAACTTTGTGCAACAGTGGGAATGCCCTACATCTGTGCTGTCCGATGCGCTAGCCACTTGGGGCTATTAGGCACTTGAAAGCTGCAAGTGATAAACTGTATTTTCAATATAGTTCATCTTAACTAACTTAAATTGGAATAGTCACATATGATCTGTGGCTCCTATACTGGACAGCAGTGTCTACAGCAGAGGTTCTCAAACACTGCTACATTGTGAGAATTTTCCTGGAGAGATTTTTAAATGCTAATGCCCAGGCTACCTCTCAGACCAATTAAATCACAACACCTGGGGTGCAACCTAGACACGAGCATTTTTTTTGAACTCTCCAAAGGACTCCAAATGTGCAGGCAAGTTTGAAACCCAGTTTCCCAGGGAAATGGTCACACAAAAGCACACACAGTCAGATACACGAATAGTAGCTGAATTGCCCGCTTGTAATACTAAAAAGTGGAAAACTCTTGAGGTTTCCATTCATGCAATGAAACATTACGTATGCAACTAAAGTAAACAACAAGGTCTACACATATCAACATGGGTAAGTATAGAAAACACAGCACTGACTAATAGAAGACAGCACTGACAAGTGACAACACAATACCATTTATGTGAATTTTAAAATACACCAAACAGTGTTCTGTGTTGATTATAGACACGTGTATAATAGAAAGTATAAAAGTGTGGGCGGGAAGAACACACACCAACTGCAAGACGGTGGCGAATTGCCAAAAAGGGAGTGAAAAGGATGCCGTGGGGGTGGGGCGCTAGGGGATGGGTACCAAGAGTTTCAATTGTACATAGCAACTTATTTCATTTAAAAAGCGATGAAGCAATTATGGCGAAAAGTTATTTGTTATACGTAGCTGTTATGACACAAGTGTACATTATATGTGTTTTTTCTATACTTTTCTGGGTGCGTTAAATTTTTCATCATAACAAGGGCATCTGGGTGGCTCAATTGGTTGAGTGTCCAACTCTTGATTTCGGCTCAGGTCATGATCTCACGGTTTGTGGGATCAAGTCCCACATTGGGCTCTGTGCTGACAGTGCAGAGCCTGCTTGGGATTCTCTCTCTCTCCCTCTCTCTGCCCCTCCCCTGTTCATTCTCTCTCTCTCTCTCTCTCTCTCTCTCTCTCTCTCTCTCTCCTTCTCTCAAAATAAATAAATAAACATTAAAAAAAATTTTTTTACATCATAACAGAAGAGACCAACATATGAATCTCTAGGAAGAATAAGTAGATCCCACGGAGGGCAGCACCAGGGAGGGTGTCTCTCGGGGGACTGACTGGACCATGTTGTCTTTAGTGAAAGAAACTTATTCCTAGGTAGGTTTTCCTTCAAGTGAAGAACCAATTATCTTCAAGAATTTAAGGGATGGGGCACCAGGCTGGCCCCATCGGTACAGCCTGCAACTCCTGATCTCAGGGTTGTGAATTCAAGCCCCATGTTGGGTGCAGAGATCACTTTAGGGAAAAAAAAAGAATTTAACAGACAAAGTAATTATGAACCATTCTATAAAAGCAAAAAACAAGGGCGCCTGGGTGGCTCAGTTGGTTGAACTTCCAACTTCGGCTCAGGTCATGATCTCAGAGTTCATGAGTTCAAGCCCTACACTGGGCTCACTGCTGTCAGCACAGAGCCTGCCTCAGTTCCTCTGTCCCCCTCTCTCTACCCTTCCTTGGTTTGTGCTTTCTCAAAAATAAATAAAACATTAAAAAAAAAACCTAGCGGACAACAAAATCTGGCCACACATGAGCTGGCCAAAATGAGGAAGTTAGGCCTGCCCTCAGTAAAGAAAGGAGCTTAGGAGGAATAGAGGCTAAGATGCCAGGCTGCTGGTGTGCACCAAATGTACCTGAGTATGGGACAAAGGTGAAATATTGAAGGAAGTGGGAAGGAGAGAATACAAATGCTACTAACCCTGCCCTAGGAACTTACCACTCTAACTAAAGAAAAATCAGAGAGGGGAAATAATGATATTAATGTGCCAGACACTGCCCTAAGTGCCATAAATTATAAATTATGATAATAACTCACTTAATGTTCATGACAACCCTGTGAGAATGATACTGTTCTTAGTTCTATCATACCAACAAGGGAAACTAAATCATAGTGAGGCTCCACGATTTGCCCAAGGTCAAGTGGCAGAGCTGGGATGTGAACCCACGCTGTCTGAGTACCAAGTATTAACCCCCATCCTACACTGTTCTGTGAAATTAAGTATGTGTCTGCTAATTTCCTCTGCACTTAAACAGGCAGTCAAGAGACACCATAAACTTGGAACTTCTAGTTCTCGAAAAGAATGACTCCAACCACTTAAAATTTTTCATAACATTTTCCACTGGACTGTGAAGCATATTTATATTCAGCTTCTTGTTAAATTATAACAAAAATAAATTTAAATTTCAGTGCTCATCCTTACAGTAAAATGTATATAAAACTCTTTATACACATATTCTCTATTTATATCCATAAACAGAGGGATGCCTGAAATGCTGTTCGCCAGATGGCACATTGATGGGCTATTTGTTGGAGGTGGCATTTTGTGTGTGGCTTTCTCCTTTATTTTTTTTTACACCAATGTGTATTGCGTGAATGTTTGTATTGTATTTGTTATTTTTCACAACAAAATTATTCTAAATAAAATGTCCATGTAATATTTTGAAAAGGATAAGTAAAAAAGTGCCAATCAAAGTGCCTCCCATAGAAACAGGGAAAAGGGGGAGACTGTAGACATTAAGAGGGAGAGCATATCTGTAAAAATGATGTGTAGGATCAGAAACGTCTTTTGAAGATTGCATCCTGGGTGGACTGCAGGCAGACAGAGCCTCCGTGAGCCAAGGGCACGGAGCCCAGGAGAGAGCAGACTGTGCTCGGAAGGGACAGGATGAAAAGCAATGCGCTTGAAGCAAGAAGGAATGCCACAGAGACTAAAAATATAAGCACAGAAGAAGAGTTCATACTGAAGGAAGTAAAGATCAGAACTTATACCCTGGAAAACCAAACTAGTGATACAGGGGAAAGCTTCGGAAATTCTATCAGAATGCAAAAACATAAAAGAACACCACTTGACAAAGTCTAGTACAGTGAGAAAAAAGAGGAGAGGTCACAGAATAGGAGGACAACATATATAGATAAAAGGTGTTTGGGGATGAACTGCTTAACTATGTTCCAAAGAAATATGTGCACCACTGTGATACAAAAGCAGACATTTATTTTATCAAATAAAATATCTCTCCACCAGTAAGTACTCCAGATACTGCCTGAAATGCTTTCTGAGCTGTGCATAGTAAAGGGACAAATTTGCCTTACGATATCAGAGAACCAAGCCTGTATATTTATTTGGAGCACCAAATTATTTGGTATTCTAATATACACTTCCCTCTGTCTATCTGTCTCTTTGTCTCACATACACCTACTCTCACACTCATTAGATAAGAAAGTTCTCTTTAAGGTAACTTAAACAGCTAAAGTATAACTTGAAGAGTATCAATAAATATAATTGTGTCACATGAATAAAAATTAATATCTTTAAAAGAAGCAATGGTGGAGTGATGCCAGCAAGATGGTAAAACAGTTTTCTACTGTCATCTCCCACAGAATATCAATTTTGACCACCACCCATGGATGAAAGTATCTCTGTGGGAGTCCAACAGAGAAGTTTCAACACAGTGTTGAAGCAAAAAAATCCAAAAACAGACACAATGAAGACAGTAAGGGAAACAGTTTCACTTTGCCTGCATCAGCCCTCCCACAGGCAGCACGGCTCAGTGCCAAGAGAGACCCCTCAAACTGTGATGTCTCCCATGGGGAAAGTGAAAACATGGAAGAGCTTTGCCCAGCTTCCCTAGCTGTACAGGACACTACCCAAGAGGCCTACTTCTTTCTTGTTCCACCTGGAATAATGAGGGGATCTGTACAGCTCTCAGAACCTGCCCTGGCTTTGTGGGCTTGAGAAAAAGCATACAATCTTAAGAACTACCCCTCCATGAGCAAAACAGAAAACTATGCAGCAGGCATACCCATAGAACTTGGAAAAAGCATCAGAATCGCTACATGGACTGACTAAAGTCCAAAGTCAGTCAGTAAAGACTACAGGAGGTGACTGCTTCTTCAAATACAGGAACCAAAAAAAGGTGCCCACTCTCACCACTTTTATTCAACGTAGTACTGAAAGTCCTAGCCAGAGCAATCAGGCATGAAAAGACAAAAAAGGCATCCGTATCAGAAAGGAAGAAGTAACAGTATCTGTTTGGACATGATATGATCTTACATATAAAAATTTTGAAGATTCCACAAAAACAAGCTGTTGGAACTAATAACCAAATTCAGTAAAGTTGCAGAATACAAAATCAGCATACAAAAATCAGTTGTGTTTCTACACCCTAACAATGAATTATGGGAAAAAGAAATTAAGGCGATAATCATATTTTTAATAGCATCAAAAACAATATAATACTTAGGTGTAAATTTAACCAGGAGGTGAAAATTTTGCACAATGAAAACTAACATTGATGAAAGCCAACTGAAGAAGGCACACATAAATTCAAGGATATCCCATGTTCATGGATTAGAAGAATTAATATTGTTAAATTGTCCATACTGCCCAAAGTGATTTACAAATTCAGTGCAATCCACATCAAAATCCCAATGGCGTTATTCACAAAAACAGATAAAACAATCCTAAAATTTGTATGGAATCACAAAAGACCCTGAATAGCCAAATAATCCTGACAAAAAACAACAAAGCTGGAGACATAACACTTCCTGATTTCAAACTGTTATAAAGCTATAGTAATCAAAACAGTATGGTACAGGCATAAAAACAGACACACAGACAAACAGAACAAACTTCAGAACCCAAAAACAAACTATATGTATGGTCAACTAACCTTGGACAAGGTGCCAGGAACACACAAGTGAGAAGGGGCAGTCACTTCAATAAATGGTGCTAGGAAAACTGAATATCCACAAGCAAAATAATGAAACTGGCACCTTATCTTACAACGCTCACACAAATTAACTTGAAATGGATTAAAGATGTAAATATAAGACAAACTGTAAAATTTCAAGAAGGAAACATAGGAAAAAAAACTCCTCGACACTCGCCTTGGCAATGACTTTTTAGTAATGACACTAAAAGCCCTGGAAAAGCAAAAACAGATAAGTGGAACTACATCAAACTAAAAAGCTTCTAAACAAAAAAAGAAACAACAAAATGAAAAAGCAAACCATGGAATGGGAGAAAACATTTGCAAAACATCACGTAAGGGATTAGTGTCTAAACTATAGAAGGAACTCATACTTAACTCAATAGCAAAACAAACAAAAACAAAACAAAACAAAACCACCACAAATAATCTAATAAAAAATTAGCAAGTGGCTGAATAGACATTTTCCTAAAGAAGACATACAAATGGCCAAGAAGTACATGCTGCATATCACTAACCATCAGGGAAATTCAAACCAAAACCACAATGAGCTATCATCTCATACCATACAATGCAGAAATCCCACTGCTGGGTACTTATCCAAAGGAAACAAAATTAGTATCTCAAAAGGGGTATCTGTCCTCCCATGTTAATTGCAGCATTATCACAATAGACATAATATGGAAACAACCTGTGTGTCCACTGACAAAGAAAATATGTGTGTGTGTGCATGCATGTGCGTGCGTGCACATGTGCGTGCGCACACACACACACACACACACACAGAGCAATGTTATTCAACCATAAAAAAGAAGAAAATACTGTCATGGCAACAATACAGATAAACCTGTGGGACATTATACTAAGTGAAATCTAAGTGAAATAAGCCAAACAGAGAAAGAAAATTGCACCATTATCACTCATATTATGTGGAATCTGTTTTGTTTTTTTTTAATTGCTCATAGAAACACAGAATGGTAATTATGAGGGGCTAGAATGTGGGAGAAATGAGATGTTGGTCAAAGTGTACAAACTTTCTGTTATAAGATAAATAAGTTCTGGAGATCTAATGTACAACATGGTAACTGTAGTTAATAATACTGTATATACACCTGAAATTTGCTAAGTAAATCTTGAGCATTCTCACCACAAAAAAAAGTGTAACCATATAAGGTAAAGGTTGTGTTAATTTAATTGTGATAATCATTTTACAGTATACAGTTGACACTTGAACAATACAAGAGTCGGGACACCAACCCCCATGCAGTTAAGACACGCATGTAACTCTGACTCCCCAAAAACTTAACTACTAATAGTCTGCTGTTGACAGGAAGCCTTACAGATAGCCTAACAGCTGATTAGCACATATGTTGCATGTTATATGTATAATTTACTATATTCTTACAATAAAGTAAGCTAGGGGAAAAAAAATGTTAAGAAAGTCATAAGGAAGAAAAAAGGTATTTACAGTACTGTACCGTAAAAAATTCCACACAGAAGTGGACCTTCACAGTTACCCATGTTGTTCAAGGGTCAATTGAATAGGTATATCAAATTATCACATAATGCAAATACTACAGCATTATTTATAATAGGCAAGATAAGAAAATAACGTAAGTGTCCATTGATAGATGAACGGACATACACATACAATGGAATATTACTTGCCCATAAAAAGTATGAAATCTTGCCATTTTCAACAACATGGATGGACCTAGAGGGTGTTATTCTAAATGCAATAAGTCACAAAAAGACAAATACCATAATATTTCATTTACATTTAGAATCTAAAAACAAACAAACAAAAGAAAACAGAAACAAAAAACAGACTCATAAATACAGAGAACAAACTGGTGGCTGCCAGAAGGTAAGGAGGGAGGTGACAGTATGGGAAAAACAGGTGAAAAAAACTAAGAAATACAAGCTTCCAGTTATAAAATAAGTAAGTCACAGGGATATAAAGTACAGAATAAGGAATATAGTCAATAATATTTAAGGGCGGCTGGGTGGTTCAGTTGGTGAGCATCCATCCGACTCTTGATTTTGGCTCAGGTCATGATCTCACAGTCATAACATCAAGCCCTGCATCAGGCTCTGCACTGACAGCATGGTCTGCTTGGGATTCTCTCTTTCCCTCTCTCTCTGCCCCTCCACCCAAAATAAATTACATAATCAATTAATTAATTTTAAAACTTTTAAAAACTAATATTATAATAACTTTGTTATGGTAACAGATGGTAACTAGACTTATTGTGATTATTTTATAAAGTTTATAAATATTAAATCACTATGTTATACTCCTGAAATCAATATAATAGTTTATTTTAACTATACTTCAATTTTAAAAATACTACAGCATTCACCAAAAAAAAAAAAAATGGAATTCCACATTTGGCAACCTGACCCTATATTAAGTTGTACTCACCAATTATACAGAACACCTCCCATGTTTCCTATGAAAAAAAGCAATTGGAAAACTAAAGGAGTAATCCACATACAACTTATACCTAAGAAATAGCACTGAAATTAAAAACAAAATTGAAAAGCCTTAGTGACAACCTACAAAAACTAATAAGAGAATTTACCACTGTTGCAGAATATAAGATTGATACCCAAGATGCAAATGAATTTCTAGATACTAATAACAAGTAATCAGAAACTTGAATTTTAAACAATACCATTTACAATAGCATTAAACATGAAAAAAAACCATGAAATAGAGAAAGGTATGTCTGACAAAAGACGTGTAAGACCTCTACACTGAAAACTAAAAAACTAAAAAAACACTGCTGAAAAAATTAAAGACCTAAATAAACAGAGAAGTATAATTTGTTCACAAAACATAAAACTAAATATTGTTACAACATCAATTCTCTCCAAATTGATCTATATTAGTGATATTTTAATCAGGGATGACTTTGTTCCCCCAGGTGATATTTGCAATGTCTAAAAGCATTATTAGTTGTAACTTGTGAGCAAGGAATAATTCTGCTATCTAGTGGTTAAAGGCCAAGGATGATGCTAAGCATCCTACAGTTCAGAAAATAGCCCCCATAACATGGGATTATCCAGCCCAAAATGTCAAGAGTTCTAGTGTCAAGGTTGAGAAATACTGATCTATAAATTTAATGCAATTCCAATAAAAATCTCAGCATGCTTCATTGTAAAACTGAAACACTCATTCTAACATTCACATGAAAATTCAAAGGACATAGAATGGCCAAGACAACTTTGAAAAATAAGATCAAAGTTGGAGAACTAACATAACCTGATTTCAAGGTTTAATATAAAAGTTACAGTATGTTGAGAGAGAATTCTCCATGAATTTCTCCAAAGTCTGGACTTGCTAAACAAGCAGCACTCGAATACACAGTTAAAGGGTGATTTGAATGCCTTGAAAGGTAGCAAGAATGTATTGCTCAGGAGAGATAAAGAGACTTACTTCCCCTACAGCCATTTGCTTATACTCCAGTGTAATGAACCTAGGAAATGGCCCTTTATTAGAAAGAATTTGTTTACATTGCAGAGTAAGAGTCTGTTCTCTCTCTGTAGAAGAGAAAAAGGGCAAACATGCCAACCATCCTATTTGAATTCACAGTCCCTCCTCTATCGGGCAACGCTACTATACCCACAGGTGAACAACTGGCATGCGCTATGTTTCTCCTAAGGAAACTGATGCACTATGAGTAATAAAATGTTTCTTCTCTGATACAGAGACCTCATTTCCTACCAGAAAACACGCACAGACACACACATAGACACACTCACACACACATTCTTTTTAGCACATTAATCAAGCAATGTGGTACTGGCATCAAGATAAACAAATAGACCAACAGGGCATTGTAGAAATAGCCCTACACATATAGACAAAAAAAAACTTTTGAGAAATGTACAAAGACAATTCCATAAAGAAAGGACAGCCTTTCAACAAATGGTGCTGGAAAAACTAGATATTCATATGGATATTTTTTTATTATTATTATTTTTAAAAAAAATTTAATGTGTATTTATTTTTGAGAGAGACAGAGTGTGAGAGGGGGAGGGGCAGAGAGAGAAGGAGACAGAATCTGAAGCAGGCTCCAGGCTCCGAACTGTTAGCACAGAGCCCGGCATGCTGCTTGAACCCACACACTGCAAGATCATGACCTGAGCTGAAGTTGGAGGCTTAACCAATGGAACTACCCAGCACCCAAAAATAAATAACTTTTAATCCAGATCTCAAACTACACACAAGAGTTAATTTCAAATAAATCATAGACCTAAATATAAAACTGAAAACTGTAAAATTTGCAGGGAAAAAACAAAGAGAGAAAGCTTTGTGACCTTGGATCTGACAAAGATTTCTCAGACAAAACACTAAAAGCATGATCTCTATCTATAAAATAAAAAAAATTGAAAAACTGGAATTCATAAAATTTTACATCTCTTTTTAAAAACACTAAAACATTGCTGAGAGAATGAAAAGACAAGCAACATAGTGGGATAAGATATTTGGAAAGCACATATTTCATACAGGATTTGTACTTAGAATATAAAAAGAACCCTCAAACTTTAATAAAAACAGGGATGTCAGCAAAAGGAAAAAAAAAAGCAGACTAAGGACCAATGAAAATTCTCTCTGCCATAAAAGAAATGAGAAAATTGGCCAAAAAATGTCAAAATCAACTTTTTCAGAACTCTAGAAATAAAAGGCTTGCAGCAATCTAATGAGTGTTTATTAAATAAAAATGGCTGCATCTGAGTAAGAACAATGAGCCTTATGACATTTGAGTTTGCCCTAGTCCCATGCCACTTCCCATTTTCTGCTACAGCCTTGAAAACCAACAGCCCACAATCACGATGCATACCAGCAACCTGACAAAACACAGTTGAAGTTCCTTCAAGGTCCCATTCCCAGAGAACTGCCATTATTTGAACTGTCTGGTTGTTGTCTTAAAGAATTCACTCAGAAGACTTCTTTTTACTTGACGTGACTCAGAGTTTGCTCAGTATGAAGTCTTTTTCCTGGGGATATTTGTGGAAAACAATTGACAACAATTATTAACAATCACAGATACTAGAAGCAATGGATAACAAAAGGGCAAAAAACAGGCTGACCAAAAAGCTTAAAGGAAAAAGCCATGAAATATGAGATATACACAGGGTCTTTGAAAAGCTCCAACATACTTCTGAATATCCAAAAAAGGCCATGAGCATGCAAAATGCTATGAACATGCCAAGAATTGTGCGTATGCTCAGTAAAGGCCTGAGAAAGTCCTAAGCTCTCATCTTGGACTGACCTTGAGACTCTGTGCAAGCAGAAAGCAAAGGCTAAAGTGGAATTATAAACTAACTGGCTAAGTGTTGAACATATGTCCCCATATGCACACACAGCCCTTCTGTAAAGACTTCCAAAAGTCTAAATGATGCTAGGCATTTAAGAAATTTCTGTCTGATCATTAGTTGATCTCTAAGCTAACTGTGAAGAGAATTAAGTAGCCACACATAACAAAAAATACAAACTTTACAGAATTAGTTTATGAGTCATTAAATAAGCAACAACAAATAGCAATAATAATAAACCCTTGGAAAGGGAATAATCAAATTTCCAGAGTGGCCACATTATATTATTTAAAGTGTCCAATTTTCAACAAAAGATTATGAGACATCCAAGGAAACAAGAAAATATGGCCCATATACAAAGGGGAAAGAAAGCTATTAACAGAAACTCCCTGAGGAAGCCTAGATGTTGGACGTACTAGAAAAAGACTTCAAATAAAGTATCTGAAATAGACCAAGAATGTTGTCTCACCAAATAGAGGACCCAATAAAGAGATAGAAATTACGTTTCTAAAATGAAATGAAAATTCTGTAGTTAGAAAAAGTATAATAACTAAAATAAAACACTTACATGGGGTTCAATTACAGATCTGACCAGGTAGAAGAAAGAATGAGTGAACTTACAGAAAGGTTAATGGATCATGCACTGTGAGGAATAGAAGAGAATGAAAAAAATCAACACAGCCTCAGCCTCAGCAATCTGTAAGACCCTACCAATCATACCAGGATACACATAATGGGAGCCTCAGAAGGAAAAGACAGAAAGAAACAGAAAGAATATTTGAATAACTAATGGTGAAAGCTTTCATGAAAAACATTAAATATGAGAAGTAGCATCAAAGAAGTTCAACAAACCCCAATTAGGATGAACTCAAACACATGTACACCTAGATAAAGCATAAAAAAATTATTGAAAGACAAGAAGAATCTTGAAAGCAGCAAGAGAGAAGCAACTCAACACGTACAAGGGATCCTCTATAAGACTAACAATTGATTTGTCATCAGAAGGCAGTGGGAGGGTGCCTGGGTGGCTTAGTCAGTTAAGTGTCCAACTTCAGTTCAGGTCATGATCTCATGCTTCATGGGTTCAAGCCCTGAGTCAGGCTCTGTGCTGACAGCTCAGAGCCTGGGGCCTGCTGTGGATTCTGTTTCCCTCTCTCTTTGCCCTCCCCCAATCGCACTCTGTCTCTCTCTCAAAAATAAATAAACATTAAAAAAAATTTTAATAAAGAAAGAAAGAAAAGAAGGCAGCAGGAAGAAATATTCAAAGTGTTGAAAGAAAGACTCTAAACTGAGAATTTCATATACAAAAATTATCCTTCAGGAAGGAGAAATTAAGACACTCCCAGGGAAACTAAAACTGAGATAATTCATCACTAGCCAACTGACCCTGCAAGATACACTGAAAGGAACCCATTGGGCTGAAATGAAAAAACACTAGATAACTAAAATCCACATGAAAGAAAAAAGAGCACCAGGAAGGTAAATACAAAAGATGATAAATGTATTTTTTTGTTTGAAATTCTTTTCTTCTAACATGTGATTTAAAAGACATTTATATAAGGGGTGCCTGGGTGACTCAGTCAGGTAAGCATCTGACTTCAGCTCAGGTCATGATCTTGTAGTCTGTGAGTTTGAGCCCTGCATCAGGCTCTGTGCTGACAGCTCAGAGCCTGGAGCCTGCTTTGGATTTTGTGTCTCCTTCTCTCTCTGCCCCTACCCTACTCATGCTCTGTCTCTCTGTGTCTCTCAAAAATGAATAAATGTTAAAAAAATAATTAAATATCTGTGTTGATCAAGAACATAATGTTTAAAAATGTAATTTGTATGATGGGTAAGGAATGGAGATACATATAAACAAAGTTTTTGTATACTGTTGTAATTAAGTTTTAATCTGAAGTATTTCTTATAAATTAATACATGAATTTTAATCTTCAGGGCAACCACTATTCAATAACTCAAAAATGTAGTAAAAGAAAAGACAAGGGAATAAAATGGTATACTGGAATATATGTATTTAACACAAAAGAAGGCAGTAATGTATGAATAGAGGAAGATTAAGACATACAGAAAACAAACAGAAAAATGGCAGACATAAATCCTACCTCATTGATAATTATATTAAATATCAATGGATTAATCATTAACATTTAGTGTTTACTCAAATTTTAAAAGGCAGATATTTACATAATGGATTTTTTAAAAATAACATGATCTGACTATATGCTGTCTATAAGGCAAATGCTTTACACTCAAACACATACAGACTGAAAGGAAAAGGATGGAAAAAGATACACCATACAGACAGTAACCAAAAGAGAGCTGGATGGCTACACTAATATCAGACAAAATAGACTTTGAGACAAAAAATATTACTGGAGACAAAGATTTAATAATGATAAAAATATCACTCTAATTAGAAAATATAACAATTATAAATACATGCACACCTAACGACAGAACCCCAAAACACTTGAAACAAAAGCAGGAAGAAATTAATGCAGAAATAGGCAACTCAACAATAATTGTTCCAGAGTTCAATAACCCACTTCCAAGATGGACAGACTATCTAGACAAAAGATCCATAAGGAAATTTAAAACTTGAACAACACTATAAACCAACTGAACCTAACAGACATCTATACAACACTCCACTCAACAGCGGCAGAATATGTATTATTCTGAAGAGCACATGGAACATTCTCCAGTGTAGATCATATGCAAGGCCATAAAACAATAAATCTGAAACAACTGAAGCCATATAGAGTATGTTCTCTGACCACAATGAAAAGAAATTAGAAATCAATAATGGAAGGAAAACTGTAAGATTCCAAATACATGGATATGAAACAGCCCACTACTAAATAACCAATGTGTCACATAAGAAATCACAAGAGAGGGGAGCCTGGGTGGTTCAGCTGGTTAAGAGTCTGACTTTGGCTCAGGTCATGATCTCACAGTTCGTGAGTTCAAGCCCCGCGTTGGTCTCTGTGCTGACAGCTCAGAGCATGGAGCCTGCTTCGGATTCTGTGTCTCCCTTTCTCTCTGCCCCTCCCCTGCTCAAGCTCTGTCTCTCTCTGTCAAAAATAAATAAACATTAAAAAAAATCGAGAAATTTTTAAAATAGAGAAAATCAATAAAACTAGAAGTTGGTTCTTTAAAAAGACCAAGTTTTAAAGTTGACAAACCTTGGGGTGCCTGGGTGGCTCAGTCAGTTAAGCATCCGACTTTGGCTCAGGTCATGATCTCACAGTCCATGGATTCAAGCCCAGCGCCGGGCGCTGTGCTGACAGTACAGAGCCTGGAGCCTGCTTCAGATTCTCTGTCTCCCTCTCTCTCTGCCTCTCCCCCACTCATACTCTGTCTCTCTCTCTCAAAAATAAATAAAAGTTAAAAAAAATTAAAGTTGACAAACCTTTAGCTACACTGACTTAACAGAGAGGATGAGGGAGGGAGAGAAGAAGAGCAGGGAAAGACAGAAAAAGAGAAAGGGAAGGAGAGAGAGGACTCAAATCACAAATGTCAGGAATGAAAGTGAGGATATTACTGCCAACATTACAGAAATGAGAGAATTACAAGGGACTACTACAAACGATTGAATGCCAACAAGTTAAACAACATAGATGAAATAGACAAATTCCTATGAAGAAAAATAGAAACCTTGAATAGACAAGAGGTTGAATTAGTATTCAAAAAGCTTCCGAGGGAAGGAAAGAAGGAAGGAAGGAAGGAAGGAAGGAAGGAAGGAAGGAAGGAAGGAAGGAGGAAGGAAGGGAGGAAGGAAGGGAAGAAGGGGGGGAAGGAAGAGGAGTGCCTGGGTAGCTCAGTTGATTAAGTGTAGGACTCTTGGTTTTGACTCAAGTCATGATCTCACAGGCCCCACTTTGGGCTCTGTGCTGACAGCACGGAGCTTGCTTGGTATTCTCTCTCCCTCTCTGTCTGCCCATCTCCCCCTCTCAAAATAAATAACTAAAACATTTTGGAAGGGAAGGGGAAGGGGAAGAGAAGGGAGATAAAGGCCCCAGGACCAGATGTCTTCACTGGGGACTTCAACTAAACATTAAAGAGGAATTAACATCCATCCTTGACAAGCCTCCAAAAAAAGGAAAAGGAATAGTTTCCAACTCACTCTGTAAAAGTAGTATTACTCTGATACCAAAATCCACAAAGATACCACAAGAAAACTACAGAATAGCACTCCTTATGAATAAGACTGAAAACACACTTAACAAAATATCAGCACACCAAATCCAGCAACATATGAAAAAGATTGCACTGCACGAGCAAGTGGAATTTATCCCAGGAATGAAAAGTTGATTCCACATACAAAAATCAGCCAATATAATAGAAAATATCAATGAAGGGTTCCTGGGTGGCTCAGTCAGTTGAGCGATCAACTCTTAATTTCGGCTCAGGTCATGATCCCAAGATTGTGGGATCAAATCCCACATCAGGCTCCACACTGAGCATGGAGCCTGCTTAAGATTCATTCTCTCTCTCTCTCTCTCTCTCTCTCTCTCTCTCTCTCTCTCTCCCCTCCCCTGCTCTCTCTCTCTCTCAAATACAACTTAGAAAAGAAAATATCAATTAAAAAGAGGGGGAGCAAATCATATGATCATCTCAATAGACACAGTAAAAGCATTTAAAAACTCCAACACCCAGAGATGCCTGGGTGGCTCAGTCAGTTGATCTTCTGACTTCAGCTCAGGTCATGATCTTGTGGTTTGTGAGTTCAAGCCCCACATCAGGCTCTGTGCTGACAGCTCAGAACCTGGAGCCTGCTTTGGATTCTGTGCCTACCTCTCTCTCTGCCCCCCCCCTTCTCTCTCTCTCTCTCAAAAATAAATAAATATTAAAAAAAACTTTAAACTCCAATACCCTTTCATGACTAGAAAAAAAAAACAAACTTAAAATAGAAAGGAATAGAAAAACCACTCATAAAAGAAAAGAAAGAAAAGAAATATCCTCAACCTGATAAAGAACATCTACCAAGAACATACAGCTTACTGAAAGCATTCCACCTTAACATCAAGAACAAAACAATGATATCTGCTCTCATCACTTACTTCTTTTTAGTCAACATTATATTGGCAGTTCTGGCCAGGAAAATGAGGCATGAAAATGAAATAAAAGGCATCCAGATTGAAAAAGAAGAATTAAAACTCTACTTGCAGATGACATGATCTTTTAGATACAGAATCCTAAGGAATCCACAAAAATACTATTAGAGCTAATTAGTTCAGCAAGGCTTCAAGATACAAAATCAATATGAAAAATTGATAATATTTCTGTAAGTTTGCATGAACAATTCAAAAATAAGTTCAAAAAACAATTCCATTTACAACAGCATACAAAATAAAATAGAAATAAATTTAACAAAAGAGATATAAGACTTATATGCTGAAAACTATAAAACATCATTGAAACACTGAAATAAGCAAAAAGATATCCCAAGTTCCTGGACTAGAGGAATTAATATTGTTTAAAGGGCAATATTCCCCAAACCGATCTACAAATTCAATAAAACCTCAACTAGATTTTCTGCAAAAGTGGACAACACGGAGCCTACAATTTATATGGAAATGTTAGGCACCAGAATAGCAGATTTACATTTTCTGATTTCAAAACTTACTACAAAGCTACAGTAATCAACAGTGTAGTTCTGGCATAAAGGCAGATATACAGATCAATGGAAAAGGACTAAGAGTCCAAAACTAAACCTATATATTTATGGTCAATTGATTTCCAACAGGAGTACCAAGAAAATTCAATGTGGAAAAATAGTCTTTTCAACAAACAGCGCTGATACAACTGGACAGTCACATGCAAAAGAATAAAACTGAACCTCCCTCTGATATCATATGCAAAACTTAAGTCAAAATGGATCCAAGATCTAAATATAAGAGCTGGAATAGAAAACTCTTAGAATGAAACAGAGATGGAAATCTTCATGATCTTGGATTAAAAGCAATGGTTTCTTAGGTGTGACACCAAAAGTACAAGCAAAGAAAAACCAGATAAATTGGATCTCATCAAAATTAAAAACTTTTGTTCTTCAATGGATACTATCAAGAAAGTGATGGGGTGCCTGGGTGGCTCAGTCAGTTAAGCATCCAACTCGGTTTTGGCTCAGGTCATGAATGATTTGAGGGTCATGGGTTCAAGCCCCGCATCAGGCTCCGTGCTGACAGCATGGAGCCTGCTTGGGATTCTCTCTCTCTCTCTCTCTCTCTCTCTCTCTCTCTCTCTCTCTCTCCCTCTCTCTCCCCTCCCGTCTACCCCTCCCATGCTCACTCTCTCTCTCTCTCTCTCTCTCTCTCTCTCAAAATAAATAAAATTTTTTGAAAAGAAAGTGAAAAGACAGCAGAATTAGAGAAAAATTTGTGAAGTATGTATCTGATGGAGATCTAATCCAGAATATACAGCAAATTCTTATAACTCAGTAATAAAAAGACAAATAACTCAACTGAAAAATGAGTAAAGTATTTGAATAGACATTTCCCCAAAGAAGATATTCAAAACCAATAAGCACACAAAAACATTTTCAAAACTTTTAGTTGTTAGGGAAAAGTAAATCAAAACCCCAATGAGATATCACTTCACAACCACTAGGATAGCAACAATAAAAACAAAGAACTGAAAAATGCAAGTGCTGAGGAGGATGTGGAGAAACTGGAGCCCAAACACTGCTGGCAGGAATACAAAACAATGCAGCGGCTTTGGAAAACAGTTTAACAGTTCCTCAAAATATTAAACAGAATTGCACATGGCCCAGTAATTCCACTCCTGGGTTCATACCCAAGAGAACTGAAAACATACATTCATTCAAAAACTTGTACATAACTGTTCACATTAGTCACAGTAGCCACAAAGTAGAAACAATCCAAATGTCCACCAAGTGATGAATGGATACACAAAGGTGGCATATCTATACAATGGAATGTTATGCAGCTATGAAATGGAATGAAGTATTGTTACATGCCACAACCTTTTGCTAAGGGTAAGAGGCCAGACACAAAAGTCCAAAACTAAGATATCCTTTAACAGGTGAATAAATAACAAACTTTGGTGTATACACCCAATGGAATGCTACTAGATAATAATTAAAACATAAACAACGGACACATGCAACAATATGGATTCATCTCAAAGGCAACGTGCTGAGTAAAAGAAGCTAGTCTCAAAAGGTTACCTACTGTATGATTCCAGTTACATGACATTCTAAAAAAAACAAAACCTCTTACAATGATAGAAAACAGATTAGTAGTTGGACAGGGGTTGGGGCGGAGTGACTATAAAAGAGTAGTGTGAAATAAGGGAGTTTTTTTAAGGTAATGGAACTGTTCTCTATCTGATTTTGGCGGTGGTTACAGGAATCTACGCACATGTTAAAATTCATAGGAATGTACACCCACAAAACAGAAACAAAAACCTTACCACAAACAGAAAATAAAGAAACAAAAATAAATCCCTCCTCTCCTAACGTGCACATTATTTTAGTAATTGATTAGAAAAACTTTTTGCAACTCAAAAAAGAACAATTTAATGGAGACTTATTTCAAAACTGAGCTAATCAATCCTGTATTTATTAAATCCAAACGTTTCCAATGGGAAGATTTAATATGCTGTGCCAGGGAGAGAGGTGCATGCTATATACTGAAGTACAAGAATTAATTGTTCAAGCTTGGATGCAGAAAGGAAAATTAAAATTCCATGTTTATGATATAATGTCACGCTTGGAGGGAAAAAGCATTCCTGTAGATTGAATTGAAAGATGCTTGCAAACATTTCAATCACCTGGTAAAAGAAAAAATAAAAAGAGGAAAAAATAGGATCACAATTCCATTCTATCACAGTGAAAGTGTCCCTCTTTCAAAATCCAAATGCTCCCCTGAAGCTTCTAGAAGATGGTGTTTCTATCTTAGCCCCTCCGTATCATTCTCCCCAATCCCCACTGACAAACTTTGGTTTCAAGACAGAAGCCCCCAGTCTGCTACTTCTTAACTGACTCCTGAGCAGAAACTTGAGAACAGCCAGTTGGCAAGTACCCCCTCTCTCCTGGATGTTCCAGCATGTGAAACCCACACCCTTCCAGTGCCTCCCCATTTTTCTATCCTTGCCAGCCTAACACCTCCAGAGAACCACATGTGCTCCCACATTTCCACTGTCTCCTCCATCACCCCATCTGACTTTTTCACCTATCTTCCACAAAACCTGTCCTCCGATGGCCCCTGACAATCTCCATGTGGTGGAATCCAAAGGAGGCATTTCTGTTCTTTTGCTCAACTTCTCAGATGTCATCAACCCAGTTGGACACATGCTCCTTCTCATCATATTTTCCACTCTCAAACTCCTTAACTACATTCTCCTGGTTTCCCCTGATCCAGCCACATGCTGTTGGTTTCCTTTACTGGCTCTGCCTGCTCTTCTGGGCTTCTAAATAGAATTCCTCAGGGTCCAGGAAAAGCCCCTAATTTCTCCACACTGTCCCCATTTGTTGCCCATTAGTCTTCCTGCTCCCAACGCCATATGTACGTACCTGCTCACCTTGTTTCACCAACCCAACCTCTCTGGGCTTCAGGACGCTTAGTTCTAATTGGTTCATGAGATCTGAGTTAACACTGCATTAAAAAGAACATTCTGTGGGAAGACCAGCTCAAAAAACATGACCCTCTCCTCAACTCCTAAGCAGAAAAACAAGTATGTCTGAAACATTCTTAGGAAAAATAAACCAGTCAGCTAGTTCTCTTCCCTTTTTTCACCAGTTATTTCACAAGAATTGTACCACCTTCTGTTCTTCCTCCCTTACTGAAATTTAGTCCTGGATGATATGAAACACAGAATTTACTGCTTTACTCCTAGGTAATTCCCAAGAATGCCTGCCTCATTTCCTTACCAGGCTGCAGAATCAGAGAAGCAAGAAGAGACAGGGTCTGCAGACTCACTAGTCTTGCAACCTCAGTTTTTCACAGGCCGTGGAGACACTGATGAAAAATGGAATCCCCTCCTCAGAAAAATGAACACATACACAAGACCCAAGCTTCTGTGTAAAATTTCAAGGTTCAACCCCTCAAGCTCATTGCCTAGCCCATGGACTCAAGCAAAACACCCCATACTGTGGATTGTTGGGGGGTCCTCCTGACTTACCGAGACCTCCTTCCTCTCCAGTTTCCCACATTCACCACTAGGATTACAACAAATTAGGCCCAATGATAATGAAAAGTGCACATCATAACTGATACCTCTCAGCCCACAGAGCAGCCCTGAAGAAGCCACAGATCCATTCACTGAACAAATATTTCCTGAGCTCGTCCTACCTTCCAAGTGCTGTTCTGCTTGAAGAAGACAGAACTCCATGACCGCTTCCCTCAGGAAGTAGATACCCTACTGAAGGGATATCCTTGATATTGGGTGATCAGCAGTATCATTTTATAGCATTCGAGACTCCGTTCCAAACATCAAGATTTTTACAACACCTCTACACCCTTTGAAACTAGAAGCTACAGTCTCAATGTGAGGGCTGACCAAAAAAAAAAAAAAAAAAAAAAAAAGAAGAAGAAGAAGAAGAAGAAGAAGAGGAGGACTTGAAAGAGAAGCCACATGTCCTCCTAAACGAATGAAGGGATGCTCATCCTCTTGGCTCACCACTCCCAGGAGAAATCTAGCCTCTATTACCCAAGTGAGAGTCACACATTCCTGCCCAGCATGCCTACAGTCACAGCCATCTGGTATGATGGCCTTGTGCCCACTCAAAAGATAACAAGCCAGTTTCAAATGGTAAAGAAACCCAAAAATAAAGATATAAAAACAGAGCCCCTAAAAATGAGCCAAATTATACTTCCTCAGAAACCCATCCTCTGATGGTAAATCAAGTCCAAAAGTCTCATTACAAAGAACTGTAATGCTAGATAGTAGGAGGATTAGTTCCACGATGAAAGGCTATATGCCAAAGCTGTTTTGTAATTCACTTAAGTACAGACCTCCACACTTGCAAATTACATTTTTGTGTTTCAAATAGCAAAAACAAAAAAAATTAATGATCTAAGGTCTACCAATAGGAAAATGGTTACATATATTATATTCATTAAATAGAATAATATGCAGCCATTAAAAATAACTGGGTAAACTATATTATATTAATGGGGTGCCTCGGTGGCTCAGTTGGTTAAACGTCTAACTTCAGCTCAGGTCATGATCTTGCAATTCATGAGTTTCAGCCCCAGGTCAGGCTCTGTGCTGACAGCTCAGAACCTGGAGCCTGCTCCACATTCTGTGTCTCCCTCTCTCTCTGCCCCTCCTCCACTCACACTCTGTCCATCTCTCTCTCCCTCTGTCTCTCTCTCTCTCCCTCTCTCAAAAATAAACATTAAAAACACTATGTTACTCAAGTGATATGTGGTTGTTTTATCTGCCTAAAACTCCATTTTTCTTATAAATTCTCCTTCATCCCAGGCGATTCTACTTCAAACTTCCAATCATACTCTTTCTACATGCTCCCCCACCCCCAGCCACTGTGATTTTTCCAGGGATAGGAATCATAACATGAAATAAATCTATTAGAGTCTCCCCTAGGATTTTCCAACCTGCAATGCAAAGGCCTCTCATATGTCCAGTTAAATGGCTGTGAGCACATGAGCTCCCAAGAGCTTCCAGTAGCAAAACTCCACATAAAGGTAGGGTGTGTGTGTGTGTGTGTGTGTGTGTGTGTGTGTGCACGCATGAGCACACACCTAGTAATATAGACACACAAGGGCTATAGCTCACATAGTTTATAATAGGGTAGAAGGCAAAGGAAGAGGAGATTCTAGTTTATAAAATTCAAAGGAAGTTTTAGGATTATTGGTGATATTTTTCTTTCTCCTTTATATGTTTCAAATTGAAGGAAGGGTACCACAGTTTATCACTGACAATACCCCAAGTTGCATTCCATAATTTTGCTTATGAGTCAGTTATTTGGAACTAGGAACATATTTTTCCAAAGAAACCATGCTATAAACAGCTGAGGTTAGATTCCAAGCCAAACCCATAAATGCCTATTTAAACCATAATTTACTTTTGGGAAACTACATTTTTTTAAAGTCCTTCCTAGGTGCCAGACAGTATGTCTTCCAAAAACATTAACTCATTTCTTTCTCAAAACAATCCCTGATGGGGTTTTATTTCCTGAAATAGGCAGCTGTAAGCCTTGTGATAACCTGCCCCCTAGAGTTTCAGGGTGGGTCTTCATTTGGTTTCTCCCATCACCATAAACATACCTACAACTATGACATTCCCAACTTAAGAGTCCCAAGGGGAAGAGAAAGCAGAGCTCCCTTCTGCTGGAGACGAGTCTCTCTATGTGCATTCTGGATCCTGGTTCTCCACTGGTTTCATTCTCTCTCTCTCTCTCTCTCTCTCTCTCTCTCTCAATTATCTGAACAAAACCACTCAACACCATTAAACCCCATCTTGCCTCTCCCTAAAGTCAGCCTCCACTCTCACCTACCTGTCTTCCACCTTCCCACCCATCTCCACCTCTTAATTCCTCCTCACACCATCCAGCTTCTGCCCCCACTGCTCTAGACAATTTACCCTTGATCCTTTCCTTGCCAAACCTAGTGGACACATTTTGGTCCCCAAATGCTCTGACCTCTGCACAACTAAAGATACTGCTGCCCACGCACTCCACTGACTCCTGTGACACTTTCCTCTTGTTCTCTTCCCACTTCTTGGACCACTCCTCCATCTATTCCCATTTTCTCTTCCGGTTTTCCTTACAACACCATGGTCGTCTGGAGTTCTGTCCTCAGCCACGAGTTACTCTCACCATACATGCATTTCTTGGGTAACTGTGTCTACTTCCATAGCCTTAACCATCACTACTGAGGCAAAGATTCCCACATCTTTACGGAGAACATACCAAGAAAGACCCACGTGTTCACCTCAGGAGTCTCTGGTGCCTCTGTTCTAACAATCCCAAGATGAACTCAAGATTGATTCCCAACCTTTCCTCCTGGCTCTGTTCCTAACGTGTTTTAGAAAGGCCACATGACCATCATCACACTAGTCTTCAGACTTCCAGGCCCTCTCGTGTGCACTCTCCTCTTTATGCCTCACTGAAAACCTGTGGAAAGGCATGAACAGGCACCGTGTTTTAAGAGCATCCAGGATTTGTTTTGATCAGGTGTGGTTAGACATGCAGACACAAAGTGCCTATCGTCAAGGAAGAAGTTTGACTCAGAGTTGCCTGGAAACAAAAGGCAGAGCACACCACAGAGCCATGTGATGAAGCACCAGGGTCAGGCAGGGGGCAGTGGGAGAGAGGGAAGTGTGGGCATGAGCCTTTGTTGTGGTTTCCACAGGAAGGATCAGGTGAGGCAGAGTAAACAGACAGGAATAGCTCGTTCGAAGGATTTCAGTGGGCCCTAAGTGAAGGGGCTATCCCTAGCTGTCTGGTAACTGACCCTCAGATGGACAAAGCAGGTGGATAGGTAGATAGTGGCCCACAGTATGAGAGCCCAATACACGGGGTGGTTGGGGATTTGCACTCTGGATTGGTTACTTTGTACTTGATAGGCACTTGCAGGCAAGTCATTTGCTAACTCTAGGAATTAGCTAGCACTGGGAGGGGCATCCCACCAGGGTCAGCAAGTCCCCAAATGTCAAAGCATCAGAATGTATAAAATAAAAAGACACGATTAATACACACTGATTCCCTGTCTTACACAGAATGACATCCAGAGACATTCACTGATTTGACTACGTTCAGGTGGGCTAATAGAAATCCTACCTTAAAGTTTACACAGCATTTACATACATCACCTCGTTTTAGACCTTACAGGAACTCTGAAGCATGGTGGCTCTGTGCCCATTCCGAATCTGAGGAAAATAGAAGCTCAGAGAGGCTAAGGAGCTTTCCTTAAGTCACCTGACTAAATAGAGGCAGAGTAAAAGTAGGCCAGACCTTCTCTTCCAGCATTTTGCCTGAGCTCTTTACCACACAGCCTCTGTAGACTTCAATCCCCACCAGAAAAGCTCATATGATATATGAGGACCCAGGGTATATTAGGTCCCTCTCTGTTGTAAGAGTTCAGTCTGGCTGTCTTTCCTGCTCACATCTCCCACATCCAGATATGCTGAATATAGCTCAGTGGGGAGGAGGTGCTCCAGAACAAGGCTTCAGATTCAGTCTTGAGAGGTCTCCTCACACCAAGAAACAGGACCAGACAACCTTACAGTTCCCTGAACCTCGCTCTATGGCAATTCTCAAGGCACCTGTGGGCACTCTGGGCTATCATATGACTGTGTTGTTCCTGGCATTTGGGGAATGATGGCCAGGCCAGGAATGGCAGCCATCTTCAACACAAGAGGTGCTAACCTTTAAATGTTAATGTGGTGAAATGTCTGTTTATATAATAATCTCAGTCTAAGACTCTCTTTCATGCTTAAACTCAAGATGTTTCTCCATTGTTCTAATACAACTGAGTTACCCAGGACCGCAGCTACCAGGTCAACTGAGGGAACTTTAGTGTGTCCAGACCTTTATCCAGGGCTGGTCATCATCTTAGAAAATCATGCCATAATGACAAGGCCATTCCAACACAGTATCCCATCCTGGCCTCAAGGGACAACTGTCACATCCATGGTGATGGTAGGTAGAGGTCCAAGTATCTGGTCATTATGTGTCTTAGTGGGAGACATGCCTTAGCACCAAAATACATATTATTTTATTGAAAATTACTTTCATTTATTTTTTACACTATACTTAGGGCTTTATAAAGCTATTTGAAATCCTAACTGAAAGTAGTTGGATTTTCTAGGACTTTCATTTTGGGATACAATAAAAATATTGTTATAATCAAGTGCTGTGTTGTCCGATGGGTTTGGACCACAAGCCCAGAACTAGCTCTGGCCAAATGCCTCCTGCAGCCTTTCCTCTGGGCTCTACCCTAGATCCTGTCAGTATTTCAGAGTTCAAATGAAGACCCATCTCCAAAATGGCTCTCCCCCAACAGGCCTGGTATCAATGCTAGAGAAAGAACAAAGAAGAAAAGAGACAAGTGCATTTCTTTATTCTTCCTTTAGTGTCTCCAGCCACAGGTGGAGAAGTGGATGCCCCTATGCACATCCTCTGCCCCAGTTTGTTTGTGTCTTACATTCCTCTAAGTTTTCTTCTTACCTGCAGTGGCTCTTTATCACTCCTGCCTTTGCAAATTTTTTATGCGTGGCTCTTCTTGAGATGGGGAGTTAGAGGGGGAATGAAACAATTTTAGCTACCAATGATTCATTTAATAAACATATTTGAAAAGACTACTTTTTTCACCAGTACTCCTCAAAGACATTCCAAACTTTGAAACTAACCATGGAACTTAAATAAATTCAGAATTTAACATTAGAAGCATTTACTACATGGAAAGTAGGCCACTGTGGGGTAATAGCATCTTCCACATTGAGGAGAGACTGGGAGATCAAGGGTCTGGAACTTGAAAGAAAAAAAGCAAGGCCAATCTGAGGAGAGCCAAACATGGGAGTAGGAAGGGCCATGGTATCAAAAGGTTGTCTGAAATGTCCCATTTTTAATGTTTATCCTATATTACAGAGAGGAGTCCTGAATTTATTTCACTACACTGGAATCTAGAGAAAATATTTTATTCAGAAATCATCACGGAACAAAAAGCTAAAGAAGTGATCTGCGTTTACGAAAACTTTCAAGTACACTTTAATATATTCTGCGAGGATAAAATGTAGTTATACAAGAAAGAGACAGTGGTTCCTAACTTGCGGTATTCACAGCCCAGATACACTACTAAAAAAATTTGCTTGATGATTTAGGCATCCATTCAGGATCGTAGGCAGGAAACATGGTCATACCTTCCTGCTGGCAGACACACAAAACTGATGCATCCCACACACTTGTTTTAGTAGCTCCAACACCGGCTGTTCTAGCAACTTCTAAGAGAAGCTGCAATCACGGACTGCCTGTTGGTCACCGATATGCCAAACAGAATCACCTTCTAACCTAAAACTAAAATCTCACCTTGACAAATGGGCTGACCAATTAAGTTAGCTAAACCAATGCTTAAGCCTGAGTTTTGATTTTGAAAGCTTTCCATATATGCTGTAATAGCAAATAAGGATTTATGTTGTTTTAACAAAACTGGAGAGCCTGCCCATAGGATTTAACCCTACTAGATTTTAAAGCCTACAGAATCTAAGGTCTTCCCAAGAATTAAAAGCAATGCTCAGATTGAAATACTTATAAAATACATAAATTCCACTAGCATTTTACCAAAGGAAAAATAAATGAATAAAAGGCATTAAGCAGAAGGACCAAAATTACAGCCAAGATTCTCAACTATACAATTGAAACTCGGTTACACATTTACCACCCAAAGACAGCAGACCCTTCCATACTACTCTGACATCTGTAGGAGCAAGCGGAGATTAACATGCACTGAGTACATGTTCAATGTACAGCCTATTTCAGTTAATTCTCTCTGCCTGTGGATTTCCCACAGATAGGCTCCTTATCACCACTCCACAGTTGCAGAAATGGAGGCTCGGAAACTCGCCCAAGGCTATGCAGGCAGGAAGTGCTAAGCGGGTCTAAAGAGGCCTCCACTCTTTTTGGGTGTATCATGTCTGTCAGCTCCCGAATCCACAGCACACCAAACGTCAATTCTCCAAAAATGTTTGAACCAACCTGTTTTTCTTGTATCATAAAAATTATGCATTTTGGTTGCAGTAAGCAGGAGTGACCTTAAACATAGACGTCAGGACCATTAAAGAGATGCTCTAGACTGCTGATGTACTGGTAACCAGTGGGGAAGGAAGCAGTAGCTAGAGAAGTGACCAGGGACATAGCCAGACTAGACTCAGGGACAAGAAATACCTCTTCATTCCTTCCTAAATGAAATACGTACAACCCTCCCCCGTCCACCTGGCAAAAAAATCAATTTCGCCACATAGTACAAAAATCCTAAGCAGTTTATGCAGCCAGAAAATCTGGGGAGATGTCCATCATGGTCACCACTGAGTCTCTTGTATTCCAGGTCCAGATGGTCCATTCCAAAGGGACTGTGGCAGAAACTCCATCTTCACACACCTATGGTCATCCTCACCATGGAACCCACCCTTCTCAAATGAGCTGGTCTGACACCCAGTAAAAAAACAAGAGGCTGGCATTTCTCCCCTACAGAAAGAGAACCTCTCACTTGGGCAGACGGAGGCTCAGTGTTCTCTTTGAAAGGAAAAAGAAGGAAAACATCACTCCTACCTCAGCAATGAGCCACCAGCAGATCACAGTGGGCCCAAGCAATGAGAAACAGGACAGCATTTGGGCCTGTTTTATATCTCCTCAGTTGTGCTCTGCCAGGGCCCTAGGACTCTCCATAACTCAGGCACTTAAGATGCATTAGGCTGAACTGTATGCTATGCCCAAATTGGACCATATGTGACCGGCAAAAACGTCAACTTTGTACATTAACCCCAAGTCCACAGTAGCACAGGTGCCCCTGGGTTAAAAAAAAAAAAAAGGTGCTTTCATGAGAATGTTTGAGCCAACTAAACTCTGGCTCCAATCCTCTTGTTATAATCCTAAATATCAGGAACTGATTTCTGCATTAGAGTCTTTAGGAGGATGGATTTTCACCTGACTAAAACGGGTTTCATGGCAATAACATGTTAGACTTTATAAATGTGGCTCATGAGTTCCAAAACCTAAAATGGAAAACTGAGCTTCCAGGATATTATGATTACTTGTTTGTACTCCACTATTTTATTTATATTCCTTCTTGCTCTTAAAAATATTTAAGGGGTTTTATTTCACCATGAATAAAAGGGATGCTTTAGCAACAGAAGTAAAGGATAAAGAATTATACTTCTTAAATGTCTATAAATGACCCAGATTAGGTGTCCAAGTTTGGAAGATATTTAATCTCTTTCAGCAATGAAATGCCAAGACAGTAAGAATAAATCCCCCAAATTCTTTTAAGGGCTGAGGGCTTATTTATTTTTAGTAGGAGATGAGTTAAATCTCTGGCAGTCTTAGTCCATCAGAGATTCCCATACAAAAAAAAAAACATGGTAAGCATGTTGCAAGGCATCATGGAGAAGGAACCTTAACTGTACCTCAATGGTAGTTAAATTTTCTGAGGCATGGGTACCACACCAAGGCCAGCGTCAAAGTTTTCACTGGCCCAGACAAAATGAGAAAAATAAAAGCAATTCCCGGGGGCGGGGGGGAAGCACCAGTAACTATCTGTAGCCTGATGGAATGATGGAACAAATGAATGAGTGAAAGTACACTGTCTACTTATCAAAAGTCAGGAGATGAACTTACTACATGTAAAGAACGATCCTTAAAAATAAAGCTAACCTTTAACCTAAGTGTCCTTTATAACTTCCTCCTATTAAAATAAACTTTTTTAATGTAATGAAATGATATGATAGAAGATCACAGTTTCATTCTGAAAAAACAAAGTTAGCAGACTTATGTTGGACACCAAAATATTCTTGAACTTTTACTATACAACAAAATTTGACAGTGTGGGAGTCACTGCTTTGGAGCACCGGTTATAACACTTCTAAGAGGATTTGGAATCAGAGACGCATAGTCTGGCCAGAAAACAGCCCCTAAACACAGGGTTTCAGACCCGGTAGGCAACCTGCCCAACAACCATGTTTCCTTCTTCCTCGTGGACAGATCCTCAGCTTTGTGTGGGCTGTCCATCCCTTTCCCATGTGACTCAGGGTCAAGTAAATCTACCTCTAGATCCAGGGAAGGGTTACTAATTAGCCCAGTCCCCTTGCCTGTGATTGGTTTAGGGATGAGCATGTGACTGAAGTCTGACCATTGAGACATGAGGGGAAATCTGATAAAAGGCTCCTGGGAAAGATTTCTTTGCCATTAAGAAGAGAGACAGAAATGAGCACTCTCTCTCCTATTGGACACTGTCATCTCTGATTGCAATACCTAGAGCTACAGCATCCATCCAGCCTGAAGACAAGCCAAGCTGTTCTTTTTCCTTTTTTTTTATTTTTTTTTTAGGTTTATTTATTTTTGACAGAGACAGAGTGTGAGCATGAGCTGGGGAGGGGCCGAGAGAGAGGGAGACACAGAATCCGAAGCAGGCTCCAGGCTCCAAGCTGTCAGCACAGAGCCCGACGCGGGGCTCGAACCCACCAACCATGAGATCGTGACCTGAGCCGAAGTCAGACAGTTAACCGACTGAGCCACCCAGGTGCCCCAAGCCAAGCTGTTCTTAACAGCAAAGCAGAAAGATGAGAAGCACTTGGGTCCCTGATGATGTCACTCAGGCACTACATTAACAAGTGGGAAATCTGTTATGGGTTGGATTGTGTCCTCCAAAAAAAAAAAAAAAAAAAAAGATATGAAGTCCTAACCTCCAGGACCTCACAAAGTGACCTCATTTGGAAAGAGAATCTTAGCAGATTTAACCAAGTTAAAAATGAGGTAATTAGGTTGGGCTCTAATCCAGGATGCCTGGTGTCCTTCTAAAAGGGGGAAATTTGGACACAGACACACACAAAGGGAAGATGATGTGAAGACACACAAGGAGAAGGCCATGTGAGGATGGATGCCGAGATTGGAGCAATGTAGCTGCAAATCCAGGAATACTAAGGACAGGCACCACTGGAAGTGGAGACGACACAAGGAAGGGTTCAACCCAGAGTCTCAGAAAGAGCATGGCCTCCTGACACCCCGATTTCAGACGTCTAGCCCCCAGGACTGTGAGAGAACAAATCTGTGTTAAGCCACCCAGTTGGTGGTACTGTGTTAGGGCAGCCCCAGGAAACGAATAGACCTTCTTCTGTCTAGACTTCTTACTCTGAAACAACATTTTCCTTCTGCTTTGGCCATTTGGAATTGAAGACGCCTATATGTGCAACTGAAAGCAACTTGACCAATAAGAGTACTTAGCATTGGTACTGGTCCCAAAAAGGAGGGGGCTGCCAAACAGAGAAAGCATCCACAAGGAGCAAATGTCCTCTACACCCACCCATGTAACCACCCAGCATCAGCACCTTGTGCCCAACCTAACACTTGTGCCCTTGTGCCTAACGTAACACTTCCACACACAAACGCAGACTACTGCCTCACAGAGCATGCCATGATTCTTCTGCAACCAAAAGCACACCACATAAACTCTAGTCCAAGTTCAGGGTCTTGAATAATGTCTATCTCTCCTTCAGTTTCTTCCTGATTCCTCTTTTAAGACTAATTTGGAGGTTAACTCATAAACTGAGGACCAGCAATGCACCTTATATAAAATATATGCAAAATCCAATTACTTTTCCTCAAGCCCAAGACACAGTCATCTCTCTTTGGGTCAAGGCAATAGCTTCCTAACTGGTCTCCCTGCTCCCCCTCCTTCAAAGTATTCATAATAGAACCACTAGTATGATCCTGTTAGAACCTAGGTCAGGTCATTCTCCTCCTGTTCTCAGAAACCTCCAGTAGCTCCCATTTCTCCAAGAGAAAAAGCCAAAATCCTCTCAATGACTTTTAGGTCCCCAGATGACCAGGATTCCTAGTCCACCAATAATTTCCTACTGCTCTTCCTCTTCTTCACTCCACTGTAGTCATACTGCCCTTTGAACACACCAAGGAGGTTCTAGCCTCAGAGCCTTTGCACTTGCTCTGCCCCTGTCTGAAATGCCCTTCTCCAGGTATCTGCCTAGCTCATTCCTTCACCTCTTCAGGTCTCTACTGAAAAATCACCTCATCAAGGAGGCCCTCCCACTGACCCTTCAGCCCCTCTCTCCTGGCTTTATTTCTTCTTCTTCTTAACACTTATCACTATGCATTTTACCTATTTTTCATGTTTATTATCTGTATCCTCCACTAACATGTATGTTCCATGAGGACAGGGATTTTTGCCTACCCTGCTACATCCCACAGAAGTGTCTAGGAGAGGGTCTCTCACATATGTGAATGAGGGAAAGAAGAGGTGGTCATGAATGTGGGTATTTAGACCACTAAACATGGTCTCCTGCTTTGTACCAGCCATACATAGGCTGGGCAGATTCACACATGGAGTAAGCAAAGAGTTGGACCCAACATGGTTGGGGTTTTGCCAAAAGAGTTTGATGAATAGAAGAGCAAGGAAGGTAAAGAGGCAAACAACAGAAGTATGATAATGATTGACTCTTCAAGCAAGTGGGAAGAAATGAGGTTGCCTAAGGAAGGAGATGAGGACATGAGAGAACAAAGGACATGGAAAGATAAAGAATCAATGGATTACAGATCAATGTGGGATTTAAGCTCTTTTTGGAGGAAGTACACCCACACTGATAAATTTGGTGTAATCTAAAATTATGTCTGTCTCTCCTTGGCTTAGCACCCTTGGAATCCACTCATGCATACATTAGCCAAACTTGCATCTATGTAGATCAGCAAAATCCAAGTTCAGTTGGTATGTAAGCTCTCTCCTTGTGGACTCTGTAACAGTGGCTACACTAACTTGCCCTTCCGGGGTCTGATTCAAGTCTGGATATGATAAGGGGAGGTGGGATATAAGCATGAGGAAACTGGCTTCCCAGGTGAGGTGTTTGAGTGAGAGCCACCGAGATCTGCTTGGGTTGGTGAAGACAACTGAGCGGGGATTGACTGTGGGGATCATCTTTCAAATCTTCCTCCACATGCCAACACAGTCTTCCACAACCAAGAGCCAGGCAAGGCTGTGAACACACCTGCTAATGTGATCAGCAACCAGAGGGGTCACACTCTGAATCTCCCCACTCCTCTGTTTTAGCATGCACACACACACACCCTTTCTCTCAGTGCAATCATCAGAAATCTTTCATGCTCAGGCTACGGTGAAAAGGGAAAGTTGAAGACTCTGGGATCACCCTCCTTGTTCTCCAAAATGACCCAGTCCTTGACTTCCTCAGGCACCTCTTACTCTTCCATCCCCCCCACGGTTGCCTTCAGTGAGTGCCTTTAGGCTCACCTCTTGCTTTGCAAGATCAGAAGTAACAACCTGAATACCTGCCACCCCTCCACCTGCCACAGACTGCCAGAAACCCGTCACTCAGTCTTGGCTGAAGTTCCCAGCCTTCTGCCCTAACCTGGGTGAATTCCCAGACGCAGATGCCCTGCCCCCATTGACCAGACTGTGGACTCCCCGTGTCCACTTCTTACTCCCACCTGGTATTATTCTGGGCTTTTGTCTGCAAGCAACAGAATACAGGTTGGCTGAGCAAAGTGGAAAATGTAATTTGCCTAAATAATATTGGATGGCTTACAAAATCCCTAGGAAGGCAAAAGGAAATCCTGAGGACTAGAAAACCAAGAACAATGCCCACAGTCCTGCCCAGAGCAAGAGGGGGCTCCATGCTGACTCTGAGCAGCAGACTATAGATGGTACTCCTAGAGCTGGACACAGGCCCTCACACCACAGCAGTACTTCCCGGGAAGCCCACCATGCCACAGATGCTTGCCGCCACCACTGTTCTTACTTTTCCCTGAGGCACAGACTCCCAAGAAAAGGTCTAGGCAAGTGTGGGCAAATACACCAGGGCCTCAAGGGTACTCCTTGGTCTGAGCCACACCTGACAGCTGAAGCCCATGGCCCATTGGCTACCTGCACCCCACCCTTCCTGACACCCTAGCTTTTCTGGGAGCCATACCCACAGTCTTTAGATGAAAAGAGAGAGGGACCTCAAAGAGTCCACTGGAGAACATTAAAATGCAAGCCTGTCAACTCTGTTTTCACTCACCAGGGCTGAATGAAACTGTTTCTAGGCACCAGCCAAGAGAGAGGGGAAACATCATGCTCAAAGGGGGGAACCAAGCCAATATAGGTAGATATGTTTCTACTTTTATGGTAATATGGCCATCTTAAAATAATATATCAAGAGACCTACAACATGTCAGGAGAGAAAGGCCTAAGACTTTGCTTGCTACCTATAATTACTTGACATCATAAAAGTAATTGCCAACTCTTCCATCATCTTGTTCTTAAGCATTTAAGATGCATTTATAAAGTGATGTAACCCTACAAACTGCACATGGGATCTCCTCTAAATAGTGTGATCAAGAAAGTGCCAAGGCCAACCAGGGCTCATAGAGATGATACCACTGGAATTTTTAGCAGTCTTCTCTAAACAGAAACATAAAAAAAGCAACCTTTAAAATAAATGAAAGGTAGGGGTGCCTGGGTGGCTCAGTTGGTTGAGCATCTGACTTCAGCTCAAGTTATGATCTCACGGTGCCAGTGTTCAAGCTCCGTTTCGGGCTCTGTGCTGACAGCTCAGAGCCTGGAGCCTGCTTCAGATTCTGTGTCTCCCTGTCTCTCTCTGCCCCTCCCCCACTCACACTCTCTCTAAAAAATAAATTAAAAAACATTTGAAAAATAAGTGAAAGGTAGACAGCACATTAGTCCTACAACCTTGAATAGTTACCTTAAATGATATTCTAGAGACCACTGGACTAGACATAGCATCTATCTGAAGATACAAGGAAAATATTTTTTTTTAAATAACAAAGCCCATTAAAAAGAATCCAGCTGGCATCTCAAAATGACATAGCCAGAGCAGTTCGTGGACATCAACATGACTCCTGGCCTGATGATCATAAACCACCAGGTATTCACAGACCTACATTGACTACAAAAGGCAGCACAAATTGGCAAAGGCCCACCAGACACACTTCTGAAAACCAGTGGACACAGAGCTGTATGTCTTCAGGAATCGAGGCTCATTTCATCTGTTCACTGGCTTGTTCTGTAAATCCCTGCTGAGTACCTGCTGTGGGCCAGGTATGGTCCTAGGGGCAGGGTAGACACACCTACCTAGACCCCTGCCTCAGGCTGTCTGTGCTCCACGGGGAAAGACAAAGAATCAGTGAAATTGAATTTCAGATAGCGAAAACAGTTTAAACAGAAGATAAAGCAAGCAAGAAGAGAGGACGATGCAGGAGAACAGGGCTGGGTAGGCCAGGGCTGGGGGCTGGGGTTCTTATAATAGCAAGAGGAGGGGTCAGAGGTCAAGGAGAGCCCTCCCTGAAAGCAACCAAAAGGTGAGACATGAAGCATAAAAAGGAGTTATGAGAACTTGGGAGTCCAGGTGCAGAGAATTACATACCTCAGTCTTAGAAATGACAAATCGGATGTTTTCTAGACAGAGGAAAGAAGAGGCATAAGTGTCCTGTAACTGGAGGGAACGGGCAAGGTTTGGGGGGGGGGGAGTCATTGGGAAGCTACTGTGGCTGGGCACAGAAACCACACAGGAACTGCACAGGATGGTCTGAGGGGTGGGCCACAGGTCCCAACCAGAGGGGCCTCGGAGACCAGCTAAAGAGCAAGTACTTTATCCAGGAACATCAGGAACTGAGAAAAATAGGTGTTACCTTGTTGACTGGGGCAGACACAATCAGAATGATCACACATACTGAAAGCAAAATTCATCTTTTATTCTTTGCTTTCAATTGGTAGGGTGCACTATATTTTTATTTCATTCACATAATGTTCCTAACTTCTTGCTTTTTTTTAACTGTTAATTCTTCAAATTGTTTAAAATTTAATTTAAAAAAAAATTGTAAGTGTACACTTCTGCGGCATTAAGTAGACATGGACAGTGTTGTGTATCCATCACCACCATCCATGCACAGAACCTTTTTCATCTTGAAAACCTGAAACTTAGAACCCCTCATACACTAATGCCCCAGTCCTCTCACACCCCAATCCCCAACTTGATGTCTCTATGAATGTGACGACTCTAGGAACCTCAAGTGGAATCACACAGTATTTGTCCTTTTGTGACTGGCTTCTTTCACTCAGTATAATGTCCTCCAGGTTCACCCATGTTGCATCAGGTGTCAGGATTTCCTTCCTTTTTAAGACTGAATAATATTCCATTGTGTGTATAGATCACATCTTGTTAGCCATTAATCCATCAGTGGACAGCTGGGATGTTTCCACCTTTTGGCTATTGTAACTAATGCTTCTATGAACAGCAGGTACAAACGCCTCTTCTTAAAGTTCCTGCTTTCAGTTCTTTGGGCTATAGGCCCAAAAATATCTTCTTTTTTTTTAAGGTTATTTATTTTGAGGGGGGTGGTGGAGAGAGAGAGAGAGAGAGAGAGAGAGAGAGAGAGAGAGAGAATCCCAAGCATGCTCTGCAATGTCAACATGGAGCCTGGCGTAGGGCTCAAACTCGAACCATTAGATCATAACCCGAGCTAAAATCAGGAGTCGGATGCTTAACTGACTGAGCCACCCAGGCATCCCCCACCAAAGTAAATTCTTACTTTTAAAGATACTCTCTACACTTGGTCATACGCGTTTTACAACAAAATCTGAGTGCAGGTGGAGCAAATCATGACCACGTCCGTTAAAGCTGTATAAACCAGAGGACTCCCACCATGCCTCTGAACCAGAAGTAGACCCCTGCTCCCAGAGCACACTGCCAGAGGCTCACACTGCTAATGACATAGGTCATGGCCTTGATTCCAATACATGACATACCTAGTCTTGGAAACTTGATGAGGAGATAGTTTTCATTTCCTTTCAAGTTATCTAGTGGAGAAAATAAAATGCCATTTGACTTTTTCAAAGAATTTAAAATTTAGCTTTAGAAACCTATTACACATCTCAGAAAAGAGACCAAAAGAGACCAAAAATTCGCTCCTCCAATTTTTTTTTCAAATCTGCAATCTGTCTAAATTTCATAATGAAGGTGACCAACAAGGCTGTCTTGATTCCAGTATCAAAATAGTCTCAAATTTCCATCCCTCTCTTTGTTCTTTATTTTTTATTACTACTCAGATTTTGTATAAATGGGGGTTAACTTCATTAGAGGTGTTTACAAGACACCTTCTATTAAACATAACTTTTAGGGGTGTCTGAGTGGCTCAGTTGGTTAAGTGTCTGACTCTTGATTTTGGTTCAGGTCATGGTCTTGCAGTTCATGGGATTGAGCCCTGTGTTGGGCTCCATGATAACAGTGTGGAGCCTGATTGGGATTCTCTCTCTCCCTCCCTCTCTCTCTCTCTCTCTCTCAAAATAAAAAAAAAAAACTTTTAAATATTTATATTTCATATATTTTATATAAATTTGTATTTGCCTTATTAAAATGTTTTATTCTAAATAATTTGATTCAGTACAATTAAATATTAAAAATTGGTACATGGCCCTTTAAGGAACCTATTAATTTTGTAAAATACAGTAATACTGCAGAAGGAAGAATTAGAACATTCTCCAAGCCAGATAAACAGATATTAGAGAAAGGACATTTGCACATTAAGTATTAATTGACACATGGAACAAAATAACTCATGGTAAGTGAATGGTGGGTGCCAGGGGCTGGGGGAGGGAGGAATAATGGGCTGTTGTTTCATGGGTATGGAGTTTCAGTTTTGCAAGATGAGAAGAGTTCTGGGGTTGGTTTCACAACAGTGTGAATGTACTCAACACTACAAACTATACACTTAAATGGCTAAGATGGTAAATTTTATGTTATGTATATTTTACCGTAATTTTTAAATTGCTTTTAATTTTTTCAAATTAAAAAATATACATTTTGTTTTGAATAAGTAATGCTAGCCAGGACTGGCCACTGGTCAGCAGGAGAAGACTGTTCCAGGGTTGGCTCAGATTAAGGAAAACCTTCACTATAGTTACTCCTAATTCCCCAGGAAAATTAGCAGAAGAAACCTTTCTTGGAGCAAGGTGTTATGTCTGCTTTGGAGCAGAAGAGGCACAGCAATGAATTTCCCTAAGTCTAACCCCAACATTTCTTCACATGTTAACAGTCCTGATGTTGAGGTGCCTCACACAATTCCTCTCAAAAGAAATCTGCTACCTGCCAAGCAGAAGTGTAAGCTGAGAAACAGCCATGACTGCCTGTGCAGGTATAAACTTAACCAGGCATAAAAGGTATCAGTTCCTAGTGACACATCTGCATTGGTGGTATCAGGTGGTTGAATTTGAACTTAAATTTGAATACCTACTGTCCCAACAATGTCTTCAAAAAGATTATACAATGATACAGGACCAAAACTAAGCATTATTGTGTGGGCAGAAGGTTGCCTTTCACATGGCTAAGCTGTACAATTAAAATAAACTACAACCGCGAAATCTTTTGGGTACGTCATCAACTACCCAAAGTCAGGACAGGTTGGTGGGAGTGACTGATGCACTGTGCCATTTCTCTGTCCAAACTTCCAGCTGACTTTCCAGAACAGCTGTTTAATTTCCACAGATACATAAGGCAATTATGGAAAAAGTAAAAATTCAGAGCTTAACCAAAGAGGAAATGCAGGCATCCAGTAATTTTCAATATGTCTTGACATTATGCTGTCAATCCCAAGGGGTACAACAGGTCAAGAACATGAGCATGGAAAAAGAAAAGCTTTTTGATGAAGGTTGCCAATACAACCATCAATGGCCAAAGAGATACGAAACAATTATACTACGAATGAGAAGAGAGCTTAAAACTCAAACTTTGTGATATTGAAGATGAAACAGTATGACACTGCGATAAATGTAACTACCAACTATGTAACCATAGTTACTATGATGGCATAGGTTAGATACCTTATGGAAACTACATTTAATATAGTATTTCTTTTTTCTAAAAAGATACTGTTTAATAAAGAATGGTCTTTGTAATAGAAGGAAGAGCACAGGTTTTATGCTACAGTAACTTATTAAGTGATGAACCAAGTCATTTTTTTCCACAATGAAGGTACTTGCTGAAGGCCACCTTGTCTCTCACTTTTTACTATAAACTCATTGCAAATTCTTCTGATGGAGACAGAATACAGATTTTTTTTAAGTTGTATATGGGTACTGTAAATTCAAACCTCCTACTAATAAACAACTGAAAATAGCTACCAATGGTAATCCTAAGTATACCCAACCATCGTTTAACATGTGTAAAATTGGGGTCATTGACTATGCTCATCCAAGAAGAAAATACGTTCAACCTAGGAAAACAATGAAAGTATATGTAATAAGTCTATATCATTACCAGACCTTGAAGTGTCACAAACAGAATCAACAACTTGATGAGGTTACTTCTGCCTTTACTGCAGACACATGTTATCTATGCCAACAATGGAATTTTAGACATTTCTGATAAGACAAGCTTTGGGATCATTTGATATTGGAAATTCAAACTAGAAAGCCTGAAATAGTACCAAAATTAACAACTCTAATACCAAAGGGAAAGCCCTAGCCCATGACACTGAAAAAGTAAAGGAACCATCTTAAGATAAAAGTAATGTAAGGTATAAGGCAGTGTGAGAAAAGCAATAAAACATCTATGGACAATGGAAGCCAGAGAACTCCAAAATCACCAACAGATAATACCTGGGAAGTACCAGTGCCAGTATAAGAACAACAATAACACTGCAGGGGTTCTTCGGGCTCCAATTTACAATACAAGACCACTGGGAGTAGAAACAAAATTGGAAGTAGAAATAATAGGGGCAAAGGAAGGAGAAGGGCCAGATACAAGTTGCATATTGGAGAAGAGGCAAATCTCACCAAATACATGGCCAAAGTGTTCGTCACTTTGTGAAAATACAAAAAATGCCAGAACTACAACTAGAAACATATCCTTTCTACAATCACAGATAATAATAAAATTAGAAAATGGAAAAGAGGAAAACACTTAATAAAAGAAAATGAAAAAGAGATCAAGAACATTGAAAATAAAGCCACAGAGAAGATAGGCAAAGAGGGTCCAACATGTGTATAATAAGAGTCCTGAGTAGAGGGGAAGAAAAGAAAAACTTCCAAAAATTATAATCCATGCAGACATTCCCAAAGATTAAAAATGAAAGAAAGAAAAATAAAATACTTAAAATTACATATTGATTCCACTTTTAAAATAAGAAAATGACTTGAATAGGTATTTCTCCAATGAAGATATACAAATTGCCAACAAGCACACAAAAAGATGGTCAACATCCCCAACTATCAGAGAAATGCAAACTGAAGCCACTATGAGGTAACACCTCATACCCATCAGAATGACTGCCATCAATCAATCAATGAATAACAAGTGTTGGCAAGAACATGGAGACTCAGGAACCCTGTGCCCTGCTAGTGGGGATATAAAATGGTGCAGCCACTGTGGAAAACACTAGGCTGTTACTCAAAAAAATAAAAACAGAATTACCATATGACCCAGCAATTTCACTTATGAGTAAATATACAATAGAAGTAAAAGCAGGAACTCAAACATACCTGTACACTCATGTTCACAGCAGCATTATTCTCAACAGCCAAAAGGTGGAAACAATCCAGGTGCCATCGATGGATGAATGGATAAACACAATGTGGTACATCCATAGAATGGAATATTATTCAGGCTTAGAAATGAAGGAAATTCTGACACATGCTCAACATGGATGAACTTTGAGGCCACTACACTAAGGGAAATATGTCAGTCACAAAAGGCCAAATATGTATGATTCTGCTTATATGAGGCACCTAGAGTAGTCAAATTCAGAGACAAAAAGTGGAATGGTGGTTGGTAGAGACTGAGAGGAGGGTAAAGAAGGAAGGAAGTTGTATAGAGTTGTATACCAAAAATGGTTAAAATGGTGGCACAAAAACAGACACATAGACCAATGGAATAGAATAGAAACCCCAGAACTAGACCCACAAACGTATGGCCAACTCATCTTTGACAAAGCAGGAAAGAACATCCAATGGAAAAAAAGACAGTCTCTTTAACAAATGGTGCTGGGAGAACTGGACAGCAACATGCAGAAGGTTGAAACTAGACCACTTTCTCACACCATTCACAAAAATAAACTCAAAATGTTTAAAGGACCTGAATGTGAGACAGGAAACCATCAAAACCTTAGAGGAGAAAGCAGGAAAAGACCTCTCTGACCTCAGCCGTAGCAATCTCTTACTCGACACATCCCCAAAGGCAAGGGAATTAAAAGCAAAAGTGAATTACTGGGACCTTATGAAGATAGAAAGCTTCTGCACAGCAAAGCAAACAACCAACAAAACTAAAAGGCAACCAATGGAATGGGAAAAGATATTTGCAAATGACATATCGGACAAAGGGCTAGTATCCAAAATCTATAAAGAGCTCACCAAACTCCACACCCGAAAAACAAGTAACCCAGTGAAGAAATGGGCAGAAAACATGAATAGACACTTCTCTAAAGAAGACATCCGGATGGCCAACAGGCACATGAAAAGATGTTCAGCGTCGCTCCTTATCAGGGAAATACAAATCAAAACCACACTCAGGTATCACCTCACGCCAGTCAGAGTGGCCAAAATGAACAAATCAGGAGACTATAGATGCTGGAGAGGATGTGGAGAAACGGGAACCCTCTTGCACTGTTGGTGGGAATGCAAATTGGTGCAGCCGCTCTGGAAAGCAGTGTGGAGGTTCCTCAGAAAATTAAAAATAGACCTACCCTATGACCCAGCAATAGCACTGCTAGGAATTTATCCAAGGGATACAGGAGTACTGATGCATAGGGGCACTTGTACCCCAATGTTCATAGCAGCACTCTCAACAATAGCCAAATTATGGAAAGAGCCTAAATGTCCATCAACTGATGAATGGATAAAGAAATTGTGGTTTATATACACAATGGAATACTACGTGGCAATGAGAAAAAATGAAATATGGCCTTTTGTAGCAACGTGGATGGAACTGGAGAGTGTGATGCTAAGTGAAATAAGCCATACAGAGAAAGACAGATACCATATGGTTTCACTCTTATGTGGATCCTGAGAAACTTAACAGGAACCCATGGGGGAGGGGAAGGAAAAAAAAAAAAAAGAGGTTACAGTGGGAGAGAGCCAAAGCATAAGAGACTCTTAAAAACTGAGAACAAACTGAGGGTTGATGGGGGGTGGGAGGGAGGAGAGGGTGGGTGATGGGTATTGAGGAGGGCACCTTTTGGGATGAGCACTGGGTGTTGTATGGAAACCAATTTGACAATAAATTTCATATATTAAAAAAAATGGTTAAAATGGTAAACTTCATATTATGGGTATCTAACAACAATTAAAAAGAAATAAATTAAATTAACTACTATATTGAAAGGGCACACTATATTGCTGGAAAAAAAGGGGGGGGGGAATACCACAGCAGCCACACCAAGATATATTCTAGCAAAATCATTAAAGGAGAAAGGATAATAAATAGGACTACGTATCTCCCTCAACTTACAGTGGTGCTTGTCCCAATAAACTTATCGTAACTTGAAAATATTTTAAGTCAAAAATGCACTTAACAAAGCTAACCTACCAAACATCATAACATAGTCTAGCCTACCTTAAATGTGCTCAGAACCCTTTCATTAGCCTACAGTGGGGCAAAATTGTCTAACACAAAGCCTATTTTCTGTTAAATATCTCATGTAATTACTGAATACTGTACTGAAAGTGAAGAACATAATGGCTGTATGGAGCAGACTGGTGGTAGTGCTCCAGCTGTGTACCCCCATGATCACCTAGCTGACCGGGAGCTGTGGCCCCTGCCACTCCCAGAAAAGCACACCACATATGGCTAGCCCAGGAAAAGATGAAAATTCAAAGTAAGCTGTCTATTAAATGCAGATCACTTTTCCACCATCATAAAGCTGAAACCTGGTAATTCAAACATCATAAGTTGGGGGCTGTCTGTACAGAAGCAGCAGAAGGTACTTCCAACACTGTTTGTTATGCTTTAGTTCTCTGGGGGTGAGGGGGGGAGAACTGCACTTTGATACAAGTGACAAAAGTTAGATTTTTCATTATAAAAGATGGGAATTTGTTATAATACCCTCTTCACTCATCTGCACACTTGAAATATTTAATCACACATTCACATATAAAATAAAAAGAAACTACTGACTCCCACAACTGAAAAATTTAAAGATGAGAGGTGTCTTCAGGGCATGCTTGAACCAGGAACTCAATGTCACTAGAGTCCCAACTCTTTTCTACCTTCTGCTCTGCCTCTGTGGCATCAGCTTCATCCTGGGGGTTCACATAGAAACCTTCAGACTTCCCTCTTATGATGATTAAATGTCTGTGGTAGTTTCCAGTCTAACTTCATATTAAAGGAAGCAAGAGCATTTCTTCTAGAAACTTCCATTCAGGTCCTGGAATTCAGTCTTTCACACTGACTGAAATTGGGTGCACATTCCTTTAACTGCTGGAATCGTGGGATATAATGATTAGGTCAAACTGAGCAGGACCCTCTCATGGAGTTAGCGGTAGAGAACAGAAAAGGGAAATGGAAGCAACAAAGGAGAAACAGATTCTGTGAGGCATCTACAGCAGAGAACACAGTCCTGTAGTCACTTCTCAGCCTCACAGACACTATCTCTCTGCTAACCTGCATGAAACCATCAGACACATCCAGATTTGCTACGAGGACATATCTAGACCCTTGCCCTGCTATATATACCTAACAACTTTTATGTAAAAATCACATGGTCCATTAGAGATGGGACAACTTTTATAACACTCATCAGAGGAAGACAGAACAAATTAGAAATAATCATCCCTCACTTTCTCCTAATCTTAACCAAGAAAAACAAAATTAAGGAAGATCCGGCATATAATTAAAATAGAGTTCACACTCAATGAACACACCCTACCAAAGATGATGAAGAGGCTGAGAAGTTCCTCTGGGTACTCACTCGATAAATACCATTTATTCCATGTACTGCAAAAGCAAATGTTATAAATAATTTAACTTGCTTAGGAAAAGATCTATCCTATTATTTTATCTGGATGTTATCATCTTGAAGTCTGACAGTTACCAAAGCAAATAAAAATTCTAACATTCTAAATGCTAAGATAATCATTAATAATTCATTTTCATTGAAGATTTCTTGATAACTTTTTTGCTTCCTTGTTGTTGCCATAAATTAACTTTAAAAAAAAACCTAAAATCTGAAGAATTTCCAGAACTTTCAAACCACTCTAATTTAAAACAAAATTCGTAACCAAAAGTTAACCCACTTAACCATGATGTCTCTTTGCGCTCATTTATCTTTCTCCAAGGCCATCCGATAACAAATTGATTCATGCATGCATGATGCAGCAAACATTTACTAAGTGTCTTACATATGCTGGAAGGGATGTGAAACACCACACTTCCTAAGCCCTTTTTTGTTTTAAGTTTATTTATTTTAGAGACATAGAAAAGGAGTGGGAGAGGAGCGAGAAAGAGAATCCCAAGCAGGCTCTGCACTGATGGTGTTCCGTTGTGCAGAGCCTGGTGGGGGGCGTGAATTCACAAACCATGAGATCATAACCTGAGCAGGAAACAAGAGTCAGATGCTTAACCGAATGAGCCACCCAGGTGCCATTCCTAAGCCCTTTTTTACAGATGAGGAACTTGAAGTCAAAGAGAGTAAGTGACCTGCCCATAGCCACAGAGCTAATCAATATGAGAAAACACGTGAGCGATCAAGTTTCCTCAACTCCAGCCTGATGCCTTCTCCTTCCTGGCACACTCCCTTCCCTAGGACTACACCATGCCTCCAACATGGTCCTTCCCCCAGCAGAGAGCACTACCCTACTAGTTGTTTTGTTAAATTTGTTTCCACCCAGCATTTTCTGAACACCCTTCCTATGTCTGGAGAACATCCCCAAGGTAGAAGAAAGACCCCATCCAGCCCTCCTGGCAGCGAGCGCTTAGGCTCGTGCCTTGGCTTTGCTAATGGGTGAGCAGCGTGAGACAGTGCACAGGAGTGGAGGAGGGAAGGAGGCAGCAGTGACAGCACTGCTGGCATTCAGTCCTGAGGGAGCTGGGGTATCTTTGCTGAGTGGTGGTTAGAGTTGTCTTCACTTGTCCAAGCCCAGTGCTTTGGTCTTGGCACTGGTCCTCACTACATGGAATTCTCTGAAACTGGCTAAAATGGACTCTCGTTTCTGCAAATAAGAATCCTGACTCATATCCCACTTAGGTACTTTATTATCCACATTCTCAGGAGACGTCCCTAGGGGCTACATTCAAAGTAAAGAGAGATTGTGCCTGAAACTTCACTATGAATCACTTCTCGGCCTTCTGGCTAAGATCAAGTGAAACTTCACTATGAACCACAGGATACTAGTGCTTATCTATCTAAGTCTTAATTTTTTTTTTAAATCTAGATGGTTCTTTTCTATAAAAATACAATGATGGGGGGGCACATGGGTGGCTGAGTCGGCTGAGGGTCCAACTTTGGCTCAGGTGATGATGTCATGGTTCGTTAGTTTGAGCCCCACATGGGGCTCGCTGCTGTCAACGCGGACCCCACTTCAGATCTTCTGTCCCACTCTGTCTCTGCCCTTCCCCTGCTTGCTCTCTCTCTCAAAAATAAGTAAACATTAAAAAATAAAAAACAGGGGCTCCTGGGTGGCGCAGTCGGTTAAGCGTCCGACTTCAGCCAGGTCACGATCTCGCGGTCCGGGAGTTCGAGCCCCGCGTCGGGCTCTGGGCTGATGGCTGAGAGCCTGGAGCCTGTTTCCGATTCTGTGTCTCCCTCTCTCTCTGCCCCTCCCCCGTTCATGCTCTGTCTCTCTCTGTCCCAAAAAATAAATAAACGTTGAAAAAAAAATTTAAATAAATAAATAAATAAATAAAAAACAAATAAATAAGTAAAAAGACAATGATGGCACTACTGCACTTATGGCAATATGTACTGAATTGTCACATGCCTCTTTACAGAAAAAAACATTAGGAAGATGGCACAGTGAAAAGCAATAATAAAATTATCTTTTCCCCTAAAATCTAACAACAGAACAGAGCTGCTGTCAAGCCTCTGCACCGCACCCCAGGTCCTCACAGCCCCCAGCCCCACCCTTCTTGGAAGCAGAAAGCAAGGGAGAAGCAAGTCAAAACAGTCCTGAAGGTTCTCACTAACAGCCACCAACTTCGAGGGGAGCAGAAGGGAAGCAGCTGAAAGTAACTTCCAGAGACTAGACAGAATTTTCCCCAACACCTCACATCACCCCAGAGATGAAAATAATGCTGTGACTCCTGCAGAGAGGAAAGTAAGAAACTCTTTCCTATGGTTACAGATGGGAAATGTTTAAACATGACAATGTAAAAGCAGCAGTCTTCTGAATTGGATGGTATGAAGTGAGAAAGGGGAAGATGTAGAAATGCATTCATTTCCTCATCTTAGAGGGGAATCGTTAAAATAGGGCCTCACATTGGCAAACCCAGACACAGAGATTTCCAGTTGGTCTGTAAAGGTGAAATATAACAACAACAAAAAACACCTAAAAATAAGAATATAAGAAATAAAACTCGGGGCGCCTGGGTGGCGCAGTCGGTTAAGCGTCCGACTTCAGCCAGGTCACGATCTCGCGGTCCGGGAGTTCGAGCCCCGCGTCAGGCTCTGGGCTGATGGCTCAGAGCCTGGAGCCTGTTTCCGATTCTGTGTCTCCCTCTCTCTCTGCCCCTCCCCCGTTCATGCTCTGTCTCTCTCTGTCTCAAAAAAAAATAAATAAACGTTGAAAAAAAATTAAAAAAAAAAAAGAAATAAAACTCAGGAGATAAAAGGGAAAATGTGGTTTGTTTGTTTTTTTTTTTTTACATTTTCATAATATGTGAACAGTAGATATAATTTAAGAATTGCTAGGGGTACCTGGATGGCTCAGTCGGTTAAGCGTCTGACTTTGGCTCAGGTCATAATCTCATAGTTCGTGAGTTCCAGCCCCATGTAGGGCTCTCTGCTGGCAGCTTGGAGCCTGGAGCCTACTTCAGATTCTGAGTCTGGCTTTCTCTCTGTCCCTCCCCCGTTCATGCTCTGTCTCTCTCTCTCTCTCTCTCTCTCTCTCTCTCTCTCTCTCTCTCTCCCTCTCTCTCTCTCCCTCTCTCTCTCCCCTCCCCCCCCAAAAAAGAATTGCTAAATCAAGAAGTAGAACATTATATATAACAAATACATAGGTTTAAGGGTGCTTGGGTAGCTCAGTCTATTGAGAGTTGAACTCTTGATTTTGGATCATGTCATGATCCCAGGGTCCTGGGCTGGGATTCAAGCCCTGATTCTGGGCTCCTTCCTGGCGTGGAGCCTGCTTAGGATTCTCTCTCTTTCTGCCCCTCTCCCCTGTTCACACTCTCTTTCTAATAAAAAAAATTGTTTTTAATGAAAAAAACCACACAAATACATAGGATTAGATGAGTAATCACTGGAAAAACTAAAAGCAGACTCTAAACAATCCAATGCACCAGAAAGGAATACCACATAGACACACCCAAATTAAAAAAAAAAAAAAAAGGAAAAATGCATTACAAAGATAAACTATGCAGCAGCCAGGGTAATAAATTAGGACCAAATATATCTGTGATATCAACAAGTTTAGATAACACAAAATTAGTATTATTGGCAAATAACAAGATATACCCATAAAGCACATGGAATCCAACTTTAAGAACTATTAGAAATAGAGTATTTAGCAAATTGACAACTTGCAAAATTTTTAAATATCTTCCCTTCCTATAAACAAACAAAAACAGAAAACACAGGCTTGCAAAGAGCTCATTCACAGTAACAGTGGGGAATTGACTTAAGCAGATACAGGCTAAACTTAAGCAGACAGCTCTCACATGGGGCACAAAAAAGAAAGTTAAAGGAAAGGAATAACATGTCCTTGTACAGGACAAATTAAAACCACAATGAGATACCACCTCACATCAGTCAGATTGGCTAAAATTAACAACTCAAGCAACAACAGATGTTGGCGAGGATGCGGAGAAAGAGGATCTCTTTTGCACTGCTGGTGGGAATGCAAACTGGTGCAGCCACTCTGGAAAACAATATGGAGGTTCCTCAAAAATTAAAAATAGAACTACCTTATGACTCAGTAATTGCACTACTAGGTATTTATCCAAGGGATACAGGTGTGCTGTTTTGAAGGGGCACATGCACCCCAATGTTTATAGCAGCGCTATCGACAATGGCCAAAGTATGCAAAGAGCCCAAATGTCCATCAACAGATGAATATATAAAGAAGATGTAGTGTGTATATATGTGTGTATATATATATATATACATACACACATACGTATATACATATATATATACATATACATATATATATATATGTATACACATATATACACAATGGAGTATTACTCAACAATCAAAAAGAATGAAATCTTGCCATTCGCAGCTACTAAGTGGAACTAGAGGGTATAATGTAAGCGAAATTAGAGAAAGACAAGTATCATATGATTTCACTTATATGAGGACTTTAAGAAACAAAACAGATGAACATAAGGGAAGGGAAGCAAAAATAATATAAAAACAGGGAGGGAGACAAAACATAAGAGGCTCTTAAATATAGAGAACAAACAGAGGGTAGCTGGAGAGGTTGTGGCAGGGGGATGGGTTAAATGGGTAAGGGGCATTAAGGAAGACACTTGTTGGGATGAGCACTAGGTGACGTATAGGGATGAGTCACTGGAATCTGCTCCTGAAATCGTTGCACTATATGCTAAATTGGATGTAAATTTAAAAATTAATTAATTGATTAATTTTTAAAAATTAAAAAAATGTCCTTGTATAGGAAGATCCAATACTGTAAAGTTATTAATTAATTCCCCTTAAATTAATCCATAAATTCACTGCAAACCTATCAAACTACCAGGAGTATTTGGGACTTGTTTTGGAACTTGACAAAATGATAATCAACTGTAGATCTAAAAAAACAAACAGGTGATAATTACCAGGTGTGACAGTTTATGTTTTCTAATCATGGGCACTACAATATCACCCATCCCACATGCTTTTCTGTAGTGTGACCCGGCCTCACCTTCCATCAAGACTCGGGGGCTGTGTCCCTCCCCTTGAATGCAGGCAGGCTTGTGGCTGCTTTAACCAAGAGTGTGCAGAAGGAATCACATGGTGAGATTTCTGAGACTAGACTAGAAAAAGCCATCTGCTTCCACCCAGTGCTCTTGGGACATATACTCTGAAGGGAGTAGCCATAATTTGGGAAGTCCAACCACCCTGAGACCACAGGGCTGAAGAAGCCACAAGTAGGCACATGTCTCAGTTCCCCTCTAGCAGCCAGCCAGAGACAACTGCCAGCATGTGAGCAACCACATCCAGCCCAGTCATGTCTTCAGATGATTCCAGCCCCAGCTGACATCTGACACAATCACATAAGATAAGAATCTCCCCCACAGAGCCAGTCCAACTTCCTCACTGAAAAACTCATGAGCAAAATAAAATACCTGTTTTCAGCTGCTAACTATGGGGATAATTTGTTGTGTAGTAAAAGTAACTGGAATTGCTGGGAAATTCCGTGAAAAAGAAAAAGAAAAAAAAAAGAGCCCTATCACATTTGAAAACATAATGACTCAAAGTCCATTCATTAATTCATTTAACAAATATATAGTGAATGTCCACAGCTCTACTGCAGGCCAGGCTCAACAATGGTATATAAACAAAACAGTGGTATATATACCACACAGTGGTATATAAACAAAACCCTTACCTTTATGGGGTTTAGATTTTAGTTAGACAAATAAGCCAATTTAATTTCAGGTCATATTAGGTGCTTTGAAGGAAAATAAAAATCAAGATAACAGAGTAGTAACTGCTCTTAAAATAGTGGGGTCAGCACAGGCTCTCTGAGGAGATAATGATGGAGCAGAGAACACTGAAGGCTTTGGAGCTTTCTCACTGATGTTGGGTTTGTGAACCGTACAGCCTGTTTTGGAGGCAATTTGCAAAATCTACCTCAATCCAAAATGTAGGTACCCCTCGACCTAGAAACTTGTTGACTAGGAAACACCCTATGAAGATTCTTACACAAGCTAGCATTTCCTCTCAAGGATGTTTTAACAGAAATGAAAATCACCACAGTGTGGGATCAATAGAAGCTTATTAAATAAATTACGTTTTAGACATTCGATAGAGCACCGTGACGACTTCAGGAAAAGCAGATGAGCCGTATCAGCAAAGAGCTGCAAGATACATGGTTAAGTGACAATACGAAGAGTCAGAACAGTGCAAACAGCATCTATCCTTCTGACTCACCCCTGGTCTGAAAGAAAGCCTCTTTCCTTGGGGACACCTCTGGGGAGAGGAGGAAGACTGTGACTTCTCATCTTGCACTTCTCCGAACCACTTTTTCTAACAAGCTGCTGTACAAGTTTCACTTTTGTCTTATAAACGCCCACAGGGGTTCTCTGGGCTGTGACAGCTTCTCTCCAAAGAAGGAATCAAGGTTGCCAGGAAGGTTTGATTTCTCTTTTGGTAGTCTTTGTGTTTTCTAAAACTTGAGTTTTAAATTTAAAAAAAAATTTTTTAAGAAGAAATGCTCTAACAAGAAAATATGAAACTGGTTTAAAATACATTCTATTTATTGGTAAGTGTATGAAACCTACAGAATCCCACTGCAAACACCACCGTGATCAGTAATGCTTTATGTGAACCTAGCACGCCATTCCAAGGAACACCATTGTGGTTATCTGGTACCACCCTGGTCATCTGGTTATTCACCTATTCTCAGATCACCCCCTCCAGCCAAGCTGGCACATGCCAAATCAGCCCAGAACCAGAGAAGAAAAGATGTGCACTAAGCCCTCTTGAGGCCTGCATACTTCTCCAACATTTCCTCCTTCCAGAGCTCAGTATGACCTGGGTGGCCCTGAGTAAGTCAGACACACCCCAGGTCACAAACGGAACAATTCGTTCTTCACCATTGCCTCTTCCCACACTCCTTACCACAGTCCCCCCAAATCTCTTGCACGCATGTGATAGCTTTCCCCCAAGGAAAGAATCAATGTTCCCAAGGCACAGAGAAAATGCAAATTTCCTAAGTCGTTGGTTTATTCAGTATTTTCATCACTGGAAAATGTCAGGAAATACTTTTGCCAAGAGTAATAAAAATAAACATCTACTCTGAGCCTTTCCTGCAAGATCTTTCAGGGTACCCACCTGGCTGACTCCTGCACATTTCCGGCTCCCCTACCTTTTCCAATGTTCCTGTCTCTGTCACAATGTCTTCTTCCATTCAAGGCTCTGTCCTCTGAAGTTCTCTGTCCCCTGGCTTCAGGCCTACACAGGTGGCTCCCTAGTCCTACACCTAGATGTCAGTTCCCTACATGGAGTGCCTGTGAGTGTTAACTCTCATCAGCCACTCCCAGGCTGACTGGAGAGGCCGTGCCATCATAGGGTACAAAATGGGACACCCGGCTCAGGCCCCGAAGCCCTCCATCCCACGGCCAAAGGGCTGGGCCCTTGTTCCTGAACACCTGACAGTGGGGAGCACACAACGTATTCCTTCCTCTGGGCTTATAAGTTTGTCCCCCTGCAAATAACCCACCGGTTCCTCACCATGGGCAGGCCAGTACATCAAGAGCTAACCTCACTTATAAAGAACACACATGTAAAGGATTAGTCTTTCTACAACACGGCTTGTATTATGTCAGAAATCTGTTATAGGTCCTCATTACCACACCTGGCAGGCACCAGCCCCACACATGCCTACCCCCCACCCTCACCTTGGGTCTTCCTGTGAAGGAGGGGTCCCTGGCCCAGGTTCCCTATAGAGTGAGCTCCCACTGGGCTTCCCACAGCTCTCTAAGGCCAGCAGACTTAGATCAACACCACCCTAGGTGACCCTAACTTTGACTCTCAGGGGGTAGGGTTGGGGTTTGGGTTTTTTCTCTAAAAGCCCAAAGCCAGGGGTAGGGGTGCTTTGGTGGCTCCGTCGGTTAGCCATCTGACTTTGGCTCAGGTCATGATCTCGTGGTTTCATATTCTATGTCTCTCTCTCTCTGCCCCTCTCCTGCTCATGCTGTCTCTGTCGCTCAAAAATAAACATTTAAAAAAGTTTTTAGAAAACAAAAAATAAAAGCCCAAAGCAAGGTTACAAACTGATCTGCTCTATTCCCAGCAACTAGCTTCGAGGTCAAGGGTCACAAGGAACAGAGCAGCAATTGAGACACAAACAATTCCCATCACGGGCTCCTCTCCCACTGCCCCCCAAAGGCACCCACAGCTTGCTCTAGGCAATTAAGGGAGTCCATTCAAGAGACTCCTGGTGGAATAAAGCTGTCCTTGGGCTCCAGCGTCCCCTTCTGACACACAGGACAGGAGGGGCTGGCAGGACTATTTTCAACCATACGCACTTAATGTTCACCTCGACAGGCAGTACATAGCAAGCACTGGGGGCCACAAGGGAATAAATCCTAATTTATTTACAGGATCTGTGATGTAAGTACACCTGCAGTGACCTTTTCCATGGCTTGGACCATGAGAAAGGAGCCCACTCCCTCCTCAAGCTCAACCTAAACAACCAAGTTCCTACTGTTTCCCCCTTACCTGAGAACCCAGAAATCACAGCCCAGCCACAATGCCTAGAAATCTGTGCCAATCGCTTTTGTTTATTTTAGAATGTTACACCATTATATACTTGGATAGTCTGAATGGGTAAAATGACGACTTTCTATATTTCTGCCTGTCCATGGCATAGTCTTGTTTGGAGAAAGAACTCAGGTTCCAGCCCTACTTTCCACAAATGATAAAGGTAAGTCTCAGAAAAGTCATTCTTCTGGTCATTGCACAAACTTTTCTTGAACAGCCACCTGTGCCAGGTGATGAAGGGCCCTTATAAATTCACCCATTCCCTGAAAGATGGAGGTGGGTGGGGAGGTTTCTGGCAAGAGGAGCAGAGGAGAAGGTGGGGGGATACTCAGAGAACAGCAGGCTGCCACCTGTGTGATTACTGCTCTCACTGCTCAGCAGCCTGCTGAAGCCACCCCACAAGGAGAATGGTTCTACTGTTTCCCACACCTGGGGTCTGATACTCCTCCCCCACACCCCCAGGCATCCAGGTCCACCAGGTCAAACAGGGAAAGCAATATGGATCTCCAAACACACTCAATCCATGCCAACTATGACCATGCCACAGGAGATAACACAGGCCCATGGGACCAGAGCCAGTCCCCAGAGCCCTGGCTCACTATAGGCCCTCTCCATTACAGTACAAGACAAACCTCTCCCACCATCTCATTTCTATCCTCTGCACACATCCCTCCCAACCTTCTCAAATGCTTCCTCCCAGGAGGACTTCTCAAACAATTTTCAATCTACAAAATGGGAAAAAATACTTCTCCCTGCTCATGGGAGAGCTGCAGGTGTAAATGCGTTAATGTGTAAAATCTTAGGATAGTGTCTGGCCAAAAAGCAAGCACTCAACACACGTTACCTCTTGAGATTGTTCTGATTACAGTTAACATCAGGTACACGCAGCCACGCCCATTCTATTGGCACTCACCTGAGAAGGGGTCCTTGGAACTAGAAAGTAACACCCATTCCATTCTGGGACAGGCCTGTGTTCTGTCTGGCTAAAGCCCAGCTGTATGTGTGGCTCATCATCCTTGGCCCATATCAGAATGTAAACAATCTTCATCCCTCTGTTTCTCCTGCTACCCCTACGCCCACCAGACTTCTCCACTGTATTCATTTCCTGTTGCTGTTGTCACAAACTACCAGAAACTGAGTGACTAAGAGCCAACACAAGTGTATTATCTTATAGTCCTGGAGATCAGAAGTGTAAAATTACCCTCTCTGAGCTGGGGGTCAAGGCATCAGCTGGTCTCATTCCTTCTGGAGGCTCTAGAGGAGAATCCATTTCTTTGCCTCTTCCAGCTTCTAAAGGCCAACAGCATTCCTCAGCTTGTGGTCCTTTCCCACATCACTCCCAACATCTTGCTTCCATCACATCTCCTCATACTGACTCAGACTTCCTTCTCCCTCTGATAACAATCCCTGTGATTACATCAAGCCCACCTAAATGATCTAGGATAAGGTCTTCATCTCAAGGCCCTTAACTAAATCACACCTGTAAAGCCCCTTTCAGCACATAAGGCACACATTCACAGGTTCCAGGGATTAAGACATGGACATCTTTGGGGACCATCTTTCAGCCAACCACACTGGCCTAACACATTTGACATATCCAGCTTTTCTCATTCTGAGAAGTTGGGTTGGTCCAAATTGATTAGTCCACCATTTTGGAACGCAGTATGACATTACATATTTGCATTTTTAAAAGAAATTTTAATGTTTATTTTATTTTTGAGAGAGAGAGACACAGTGCGAGCAGGGAGGGGCAGAGAGAGAGGGAGACACAGGATCCAAAGCAGGCTCCAGGCTCTGAGCTGTCAGCACAGAGCCCGATGCAGGGCTTGAACCCACAAACTATGAGATCATGACCTGAGCTGAAGTCGGTGCTTAACAGACTGAGCCACCCAGGTACCCCCATATTTGCATTTTTTAAATTTCTTTTTTGAGAGACAGAGAGAGACAGAGCATGAGCAGGGCAGAGAGGGAGGGAGACACAGAATCCGAAGCAGGCTCCAGGCTTTGAGCTGTCAGCACAGAGCCCGATGCGCGGCTCGAACTCATGAAGCATGAGACCATGACCTGAGCTGAAGTTGGACGCTGAACCAGCTGAGCCTCCCAGGCACCCCCCCCCCATATCTGCATTTTTAAACACAACTCTGGCCAATGTGTGAAGGACAGACTGTTGTGGGGGGAGGGGGGATCCAAAGTAGAAGTGGAGAAGCCAGTTAGGGGGCTACAGAAATATTCTGGGTAAGAGATATATATGGTAGGTAGAAGTAGATATGTTAGAGGAAGAATCAACAGGACTTTGTGACCAACAAGATACTGGGTCAACTGGTTTGAGAAATGGGTAAGAACAGAAGAGAAGAAATGTGTATGCAGGGGAAGATGAGAAATTTCAGGTTGGGACATCCTGAAATTGAGGTATCTGTAACATGTCCAAGTGCAGATGGGAAGCTGGCAGTAGGGTGCTGGGGAGGAGGGAGGTAACCGTCTCAAGTGTGAAGAACTCTGTGAGTCACACAAGTGCCCACTAGTGCAGGGAGAGAGTAGTCTGAGTCACATAATGACCTGCTGTGAAACGTAGCTCATTCTGCCCCTTCCATCTCTTTAGAGTCAGTCCAGCCCTTCGTGTGTCCCCTGCAGAGGTGCAGCTCACAGGGCAACGTGACATGATCACTCCCAGGGAGCATGACATTGCCTTTCACTGCCTCCGACCTACCTCACCTCAGTTTTGGGTGGTCCTGAAGATCTTGATACTGGGCTATGGTCTCCACAGGTCCCAGCTATGGATAGTCTACCCTAGATACTCATCTAGGGGAGTATCTTTCCTCACCATTGAGGAGACCTGACTCTTCTCTTCTGGCTCCCTTTAACATGTCTCACATCCACACAGAAACTTCCAGAAGTCTTTATTCCACACACAAACTGTGGGAAATCTCAAGCCTAATTGTTTACACCAGAGATCAGAAAACTATAACCCTTGGGCCAAATCTGGCCTGCTGTGTTTCTGTGAGTAAATTTTTGTCAGAACATGGCTATACCCACTCACTAGGGCTGTTTTCATGATATAATGACAGAGTTGAGTAGCTCCAACATGGACCATCTGGTCCACAAAGGCTAAAATACTACCCTGTAGAGAACAGGTTTTCCAACCCCCGCTCTAGACATTTCCTTCCCCTTCTCCATAAGTGCTACCTTAATGCTCCTGCACCAGGCTGGAGGGCATGAAGGGTAAGGGGACCACCAGCTTAAGTGGTCAGGTTCTTACCCATCTGGCTTCTACCATGTGTAATGGGGTGCCATCATGCTATGCCCAGGGATCCAAGAAGCTTCTCCTCAGGAACGCCAACTCCTGAAAACTCTTCCTTCCAGCCCCAGTGGGCTTTCTGCTTCCCCTTCCTCCTTGATTCCTGTTGGATGAGAACTTCCCTCCCATCATATCCTTTGTCCTACCAACATGGAACATGAGGGTAAAAGAATTTTCAGGCCTTTAAGCTTTGTTCTCCGCGTATAAAGGAAGGCTCCTAGAATTCAGAGATTCCTTTTTACTTGAAACAAAGCATGGTTTTCATGACTACAGTCTCTCTAGAGACTCAAGAAAGTGTTGTGACTCAAAGCTGAGTAATGAGTGCTTTGTTCTAGGGAGCACCTGCGCTTTCCCCCAAAGCAACTCCTTGAGTTAATGGGTGGAAGAGCTGCAGGGTAACATGATTTACAGGAAGTTAAAAAAAAAATGGGTCAATTTAAATGATCAAAAACATTATTCTTGCAATAACTAGAGTGAGGTCCAGAAAATTGGCACCAAGTAGTAGAAAGAGGGGTATGGAACACAGCTTGGGAAACTGGGGCAGGACTCAAGGGAGAGCCATCAGGACATTGGCTCTGTTATCCAGTCTCAGACTATGTGAGCTGATCCGCTGGCATTCTCCCGCCAATGCACATATTTTGGGTGGAAGAAGAGAAAGAGAAAACCATTTAAAGGAATGCAAAACAAGTTAACAAGAGGAATCAGATGGAAGAGTCTCAGATCCGTGCATCCAGGAGAGAAGGCTTTAGAGAGATAAGCTAATCTGTATCAATGAGCCTCCAGACCACAGGTCACAGGAGCAAAATGAAGAAATGAGACCTAAAGTGGGTGCCCAAAGGCTGACTGCAGAACTACAGATGGACCACAGGCCCCAGGCCCCCAGGCACTCACCCCAACATGTACAACACTGGTATGTGTTTGCAGGAAAAAATCAAAAGAATGCTGTCTGCACCAAAGAAATGAGCTTTCTGCCTCATCTGCTTCCACAGAGAGAAGTCATCCCTCACAGCAGACACTCTTCAGAGCAGCCCAAGATAAGGGGAAGAGGCAGCCAGCTGGGTCACAGCCCAAGTGCCCACAGGTGCCCACGTCCAGACAGAGTGAAGTTGGGCCTTCATTTGATGGGAGGAGAGGAATGTAGAGGAAAACATGCCAAGCACATCTTTTAATCGACTTTCATATTCCTTACATTATAAAAGGACAACCAAGAACCCCCAGACCAATAAGAAAAATCAGACACACAAAACAGGCAGATTTAGGAAAATAAAAAGACTGACCCTAGAGCAAACAGAACTCAAGAATAAGAAGAAAATGTATTTAACTTATTTCTAATTAGTACTCTCAGGTAGGAAATGAAAAAGAAACACAATCAGAAAGGAAGACAAATGCTGAGAAAAATCAGATGAAAATATGAAAGAGATCATTGCAACTTTAATTATGATTGCTGGGTAAGTATAGAGTTAATCTCACCCGGTCTGTTGCAACCTATGCTAGTCTCCAGGGAGACTTGGAACCACCAGTGCAGACAGTTAGCCAAACCAGAATGAAATGCACCAACCAGCAATTAACATCAACCTCTGCTCGGGTCCCAGACAGACCAGGGCAACCAGCACCAACTCACCAGATCGTTTATAGAAAATGTTTAGATTGATGGTGTGCACTTGGTTGCTCTAGATTTATTTTATTTTTTTTTTTTTTGAACCTGGCTGTGTAGCCTGGCTTTGGCTACATGACCAGGAAGGGTAGAAAAGATGCACTTTCAGATAAGACTGTCGCTCTCAAATATCATGACAGTTCACAATTTAGTCCAAGCATATCCTGTGTGACAGAGAAAGGATCCCGGGAGTCGGCCCCGGGTGGCCTGGACCTCTCTGATATTTGCTTGTGTTTCTTTCTGTTGCTGCACTGTATTCTCTCCCTTCATTAAAGCCTTACCCAAGTACACCCTGCAGTCTCCAGAATCCTTTCAATTGTCCATCCCTGTGTCACGGCTGTAATTATTTTTTTAAATTTCAATAGGTGATCCAGAAGACGAAGCTGAAGAAATCTTTCAGACGACAAAGCAAAACACAAAGGCATGTAAAATAGGGAAGAAAAAGCTAAGGAGCCTAGGAGATCAACCCAGGTCAAACATCCAGTGAACAGGAGTTCCATAAAAGAAGAACAGGAAAAAAAAATGAGATGCAGAGATAATCAAAGAACAAGATTTCCAACATTAAAGAAGGGGCACACTGAATGGCTAAGTCTCTTCACTAAACACTACAGAATATCAGAACACCAAGAACAAAGAGTAGACCTTAGAAGCTCCCACAAAGGAGAAACTGGCTGGGTTGCCAACAAAAGAAAATGAGCCAGATAGGAATCGGACCTTTCTTCAGTGACATATGAGACAGGAAGACAACAGGGTGCCTGCTACCAAAGAAATAACAACAGAAAGGTGGAAAATATTTAACTTTTTGAGGAATGGGAAAGGCAGAGGCTGAGGGATGATGGCTTTTGCATTTCAGTCTGTATCATTCCACACTATTTCAATTTAAATTTCCACAAAATTAAATAGCTAATGCTTTTTTGTCACCATCATCATAATCACCGTCACCATCATAAACTATACAGAGACAAATATGTGCTTTCTAGAGAACATGCACTCCCAGGGCTGTTTCTCCAATGCAGAAACATTTTCTCTCTCTTTTTCCTAAACTCTGATTCTATTCCCCTCACCTGAGACGTGCCATCTGGACTACAGGTAACAGCCACTGGCATAACTCTTGAAGTCAGTGGGCAGTGCCTTGCTCAAGGGGTTCCTGGCTCTCTGTCTTCTTTTGTGTGTATGTGTGTGGTTTTTTGTTGTTGTTGTTGTTGTTGTTGTTGTTATTTATTATATAGCAAAAAATAAAGTATCAGGGAATATATATACCATGATACATATATATACTACACATCCTCTTTTTTTTAATGTTTATTTATTTTTGAGAGAGAGAGAGAGAGAGAGAGCAGGCGAGGGGCAGAGAGAGAGAGAGAAACAGGATCCACTGTGGGATCCAGGCTCTGAGCTGTCAGCACAGAGCCCAATGCAAGTCTTGAACTCATAGAGGGCAAGATCAGGACCTGAGCCAAAGTCAGACACTTAACTGACTGAGCCACCCAGGTGTCCCCACACCCTCTTTTTTAAAAAGAAAGTCAATCTTGGGAGAAGTTATTTACCACCAGTTACAAGAGACTTAAGGCTCGATTTTTTCTTAAGTTTATTTATTTATTTTGAGAGAGACAGAGACAGTGCGAATGGGGGAGGGGCAGAGAGAGAGAGGAAAAAGAGACAGAATCCCAAGCAGGCTCTGTGCTGGCAGCACAGAGCTCAATGCAGGGCTTGAACTCACAAAACCACCAAGATCATGACCCGAGCTGAAACCAAGAGTTAGACACCCAAGCAACTAAGCCACCCAGGTGCCCTTTAAGGCTCTATTAATCCACTAGCACTTCTTAGGTGTTATCTCCTTTTAAGAGAAAAGAGTGGGTACTGAGCCTCACCCCCTTCTAGCGACACCAAAAGGCAACCAAGGACATGGAAAGTGGATATGGAGAACACCAATGCTCAATCAATAAACTGGCAGGTGAAAAGAAGATGCCATGTTTTCTTTGCCTTTTTCTTTTTTTAATTAAAAAATTGTGAATGTTTATTTTATTCTTGAGAGACAGACAGACAGAGTGTGAGCAGGGTAGGGGCAGAAAGAGAGGGAGACACAGAGTCTGAGGCAGGCTCCAGGCTCTGAGCTGTCAGCACAGAGCCCGAGGCAGGGCTAGAACTCACTAACCTCGAGATCATGACCTGAGCCAAAGTCTGACATTTAACCGACTGAGCCACCCAGGAGCCCCTGCCTTTTTCAGAGACTGGGTCAAAAATTAGTTTCTAAAAAGGTAGTGTCCCTTTGTGAATAGCTGAAAAGAACTTTCTGGTTTTTTTTTTTTTTAATCAGATGATTCTGATTAGTATATGCTCATTGTGGCTAAGTTGCTTATTAACATGTTAAGTAGGTGTCATTATCATAGTCCTTTCAAATTTTGCTGAGTGTTCCAAATATCTATTTCAAAATCACCATCCATGTTCACTATCAAAGCCATTATCTATAATTTCTCATCATGGATGACAAGCCAACACTTCACTTATAATTAGATAACCTTAGCATTTTTCAACTAAAAATTTACTTTCTCATCAATTTCAAATGTTCTACATTTTCTCCATAAAAGAATGTGCTTGAATCTTAAGAACTTATTTTACAACAATTCAACCTCATGCCTATGTGGTAGATAAGTACGTAATAGGTTCTGGTAGCTGCTGATACAAAAGAAGTCGTTTTTTCACATTTGCCAGGCCCTGAATACTTGACTTGACACCTCCCTCTCTCCCAAAAATGCTAGTATCCCCAAATCCTGTAGGCTCCTTAAATCACTGTCCACTTCACTATGCTATACCCATTAAGTAAAATATGATGTTTTCGTCAACAGTAGAGGAGATGAAAGAAGGTCATGATAATAAATTGAAACTACAATTCCAAAACATGTTATTCACGTTAGGTCAGGTAAGTTTAATGCCTAAATGTAGAAACAGAATTCAGGTACCCTGAACCTAGGCATGGCAGGGATGGTGGACCTAGAAATCAGACCTTTACTAGAAATCACTCCTGGCTGGGGCGCCTGGGTGGCTCAGTCGGTTAAGTGTCCTACTTCGGCTCAAGTGTTGATCTCATGGTTCGTGAGTTCGAGCCCCGCATCCCACTCCATGCTGACAGCTCAGAGCCTGGAACCTGTTTCAGATTCTGTCTCCCTCTGTCTCTGCCCCTTCCTCACTCACACTGTGTGTGTATGTGTCTCTCTCTCTCAAAGATAAACATACAAAAAAAAAGAAAGAAATCACACCTGGTCTCTCAAAGAAAGGCCCCAGGGCTACCCCAGGTGGGCACATGGGTAGGAACCCCTATAGAGCCTCCAGAAAAGCTAATAGGAGCCATTACACAGACTACCCCAGTGAGAAAGACACATGGGGTTTCTCCAAGGACTGTGAAGGTCTTCCCTTCAACGGGTAGTGTTCTCAGCAGCAGGTGCCTGTGGAGGACAAAGAAGGGTAGGGTGCTGGGGGCTGAGAGGAAGCCCTATCCTAGCTTTTGCTATGTCTATCAACATCTCTCCTGTTGCTGTCACCCTGACACCAGCTCTGGAAGGGCAAAATGCCTCAGACATGGTTTGAATTCATCAGCAAATATGGCAACAATATCAAGTAGTCTAGGAAACCATCAAGGGCTTTATTACATTTTCTTTACTCTTCAATAAAACCATAGGATATGGTACTTTTTGACCTTTTCAAGATTCAAATTCCAAATTCCCCAGTAAAAGCCTGACATACGAAGCAAAAAATATTCTCCCTCACATGTTCAAAGTATGTATACTGTATAATGTTCAAAATCCATTTCCTTTTGAACTAGCCTTTAAAACTGAATCAGGGACAGAGAAAGGTTCCAGAGGCTTCTTCTTGAGGGGCTGCCGGTCAGGGGGTAGGAGTTGGTGGAACCGGGAGGTGGGAAAGGGTGAAGAAACGGTTTGGCTTGAATGAAAAGGATAGTGATCATATCACTCACTTAATTTGGTGTGCTATTAGAAAACTCAGATTGCGGGGCGCCTGGGTGGCTCAGTCGGTTGGGCGTCCGACTTCGGCTCAGGTCATGATCTTGCGGTCCATGAGTTCGAGCCCCGCGTCGGGCTCTGTACTGACAGCTCAGAGCCTGGAGCCTGTTTCAGATTCTGTGTCTCCCTCTCTCTCTGACCCTCCCCTGTTCATGCTCTCTCTCATCTCAAAAATAAATAAACGTTAAAAAAAAATTTTTTAACAAGAAAAAAGAAAATTCAGGTTGAAATAGATTGTCCAGGGGGCGCCTGGGTGGCTCAGTCGGTTAAGCATGTGACTTTGGCTCAAGTCATGATCTCATGGTTCCCGAGTTTGAGCCCCGCATCAGGCTCTGTGCTGTGCACTGCTCTCTCCCTCTCTCTCTCTCTCTGCCCCTTCCCCACTTGCATGCTCTCTCTCTCAAAATAAATCAATAAACTTAACTTTAAAGAAAGGAAACGAAATAGATTGTCCAAGATGAAAATAAGAACCACCCAAAGAATGGAGAGGCAGAGGTGAGGAGTGTTGGAAAATGGAATAAAAATCAACTTGAGAACAGATATTTACACAGCCACACACAGCATTATTCACAGTGGCCAAAACACAGAAACAACCCAAGTGTCCACTGAAGGGTGAATGGATAAGTAGAATGTGGTACGTACACACAAAAGAATATTGTTCAGCCTTAAAAAGAAAGGAAATTCTGATACATGCTACCCCATGGATAAACCTTGTGGATGTTGAGTAGAATAAGCCAATAGCAAAAAGACAAATATCATATTATTCCACTTACATGAGGCACATGGAATAGCCAAATTCATAGAGACAGAAAGCAGAATGATGGCTGCCAGAGGCTGGGGGAGAAGAGAATGAGGAGTTAGTGTTTCATGAATGTAGAGCTTCAGCTGGGCAGAAGCTCTGGACATGAATGGTGACAACTGTGGACAATGGGAATGTTCTTAACGCCACAGAAAAATACACTTTAAAATGCCTAAGATGTTAAATTTTGTTATGTACATTTTACAATTTTAAAAAATAAATATTTTTTTAAAAAAACCAACTTGCCCAGGCAAGCCAAAGGAAGAGAAAAAAAAAACAGAAAATGACAATGTGTAATAATAAATTAAGTCAAAAAGAATAAAACTAAATCCACTTATCTTAATAAATGGGAATGCCTTGAATTCCCTCTATCAGATCATAAGGATTTACAGGTTAGATTCAAAATCAAAGTCCAGCTATGTTCTATTCACAAGAGGCACATAGAAAACAAGTTTTAAAAAGAGATCAGCTTCCAATCCAGGCAAGATGGCAGCCTCTATTGAGACAGAGACCTTCCCACCTCTGAGAGCTAGAAGGACTGAACAGGCAGCAACAAAACATTTCATGTTGAGTGCAACTGGGTGGGGAGTCACAGATGTGATGGCCAGGGGCTTAGCTAATGCCTGAGCTGGAAGGAAAGTCAGGACCTCTGGTCCACAAGAGGTAGGGAAAACCAGAACTAAAATCAAAGCATAAAGCTCAAAGAATAAACACTCAATACATTTCTGGCAACCACATGAGGAAGGAACTCTCAAGCAAATAAATTAACAGAAATTGGTCCCAGGATGGTGATATCTGGAGCCTAACAGAAGTTCTGTAAAGCCTCTCTGAAGGAACGAATGCTCATTTTAGATCACGTGAGGTTTCCACAGCAAAAGGCCACTGAAGATGTGCTCAACCCCTCTGCCCCCTACAAAACACTATTACAAAATATTCAAGAAACCACATCCCCTGCCCATGAGCAGATAACACACAGGAGTAGTCCACAGGACTTCTGGTAAGGGAAATACCAAAGGACAAGGCATATAAAACCATTTTTGCTTAAATTTATTAAAGACATAAAAGAGAGGATCAAGACCTTAAGAACAAAGTACTAAGACAGAAGAAAAGGCAGATTTAGAAAAGAGAAAAATAGAAGGTTTGGAAATAAAAAACATAGTCATTGAGTTCAGAAACTCAAAGGACAGGTTCAAAAGCTGATAATAAACAGCTAAAAGGAGCTCATGAAATGGAAGAAACATGAGGAAGGTATTCAGAATGCAACACAGAAAGACAGAGTCAGACAATCTGAACAAGAGGAAAACAGACTGGCAAGGTAGAAGGAAGTCCAGGATACATATGGAAAGACATGATCAATCCTCAAAAGGCTGAACTTGAGAACAGGATTCATGCGGTAAATCCACATTCACTGAAAGTGCAGACCATCAAGTCAAGTAGATAACTTAAAAAGCAACCCAAGAAAAGGAAGATTTCTTACAAGCCGACTACAAAAACAGAATTTCTACAAAACCAGAGGCTAGAAGACATCCTCAAAATACTGAGGAAAAATAACTGTCAACCTAGAATTTTACAGCCAGATAAACAATCTTTCAAAAGATAGATGGGGCGCCTGGGTGGCGCAGTCGGTTAAGCGTCCGACTTCAGCCAGGTCACAATCTCGCGGTCCGGGAGTTCGAGCCCCGCGTCAGGCTCTGGGCTGATGGCTCAGAGCCTGGAGCCTGTTTCCAATTCTGTGTCTCCCTCTCTCTCTGCCCCTCCCCCGTTCATGCTCTGTCTCTCTCTGTCCCAAAAATAAATAAACGTTGAAAAAAAAATTAAAAAAAAAAAAAAGATAGAGTGAAATAGAGAATTTTTTCAGACAAATTAACACTCACAAACTTTCACTGAAAAAATTGCTAAAGATGACTTCGACTAAAGAATAAATTAAAGCCCCAAGAAAGTAACAGGATATAAGAAGCAATGGTAAGCCAAAGAAACTGATAAATATGTGTTGACTACAAAAAGGTGTGGACTACAAAAATTACAGGGATAATAAAAGTCTCTAATGTTGTAGTAATTTTTTTAAGGCAGGAGTGGTGATATTAATATCAGATAAAGTGGAATCCAATACCAAAAGCTCACAACAAAGATGTATACTATGTTATGACAGAAGGTATCATCAATAAATAAGGCATAATCCTGAGAAACTTAACAGAAGTCCATGGGGGAGGGGAAGAAAAAAAAAAAGAGGTTAGAGAGGGAGAGAGCCAAAGCATAAGAGACTCTTAAAAACCGAGAACAAACTGAGGGTTGATGGGGGGTGGGAGGAGGGGAGGGTGGGTGATGGGTATTGAGGAGGGCACCTTTTGGGATGAGCACTGGGTGTTGTATGGAAACCAATTTGAGAATAATTTAATATTAAATAAATAAATAAATAAATAAATAAATAAATAAATAAATGAGGCATAGTCATAAACACACACAAAACAACATCAAGGTAAAAATAAATAAATAAAGCAATGCGGGCATCTGGGTGACTCAGTCAGTTGAGCATCTGACTTCAGCTCAGGTCATGATCTTGTGGTTTGTGAGTTCAAGCCCCACACTGGGCTTGCTGCTGTCGGTGAAGATCCTCTTTCTCTCCCCACCCCCCTCCACTCCCCCACTCATGTGCATGTGGGCATGCACACATGCTGTCTCTCAAAAATAAACATTTTAAATAAATAAATAAATAACATAAAGCAAAGCCATAGAAATACAAGAATTCAAAACATAAAACAGGGGATGACTTTGACACACCTGTCAAACAATGTGACAAATCACACAGACAAAAAAAAAAGTAAAATATTTAACTTTGAAAAAGTAACAATGTACTGATGATTTTAAAAACTACTAAATAACAAAAAGAAACTTGGCAAGCTGCATTGACTATCATTAAGTAAAACAAGAAATCAGTAACACAACAATGACACCCAACCTCCACCTCTCAAAAAAGACTATCTGCTAATTAAGAAAAGTTCTTTTACAGAACCCCAGAATCAAAATAAAAATCAAGACTAAAATTACAAACTTCTAAAAATGAATATAAGTGGAAGAACACTTTACTGAAATCTGTGAGCCACCTCAGGGGCTCAGTCAGTTAAGCATCCGACTCTTGATTTTGGCTCAGGTCATGATCTCACAGTTCGTGAGATCAAACCCCATGCGGGGTTCTGCACTGACAGTGGAGAGCCTGCTTGGGATTCTCACACACACACTCTCTCTCTCTGTCTCTCTCTCTGCCCCTCCCCGACTTGTGCTGTCTCTCTCAAAATAAATAAATAAACATTAAAAAAATGAAAACAATCTGTGTGCTACAAATATACCTATACACAGAATAAAATGGTAAATAATTGCTTTTATTATTTAAACAAGAATGAATATGTCAAATATGCAACTTAAAAATATACAAAACTAAGAAAATAAAATAGAGGAGGAATGTAATAAGGATAAAAAGTGGAACTTAATGAACTAGAAATGATTATAATAGACAGCAAGTGACAATTTTCAAGTAGAAAAAAATAAATAAAACCAAAAGCCAAAATTTGCTGAGATGACAACTTGAACAGACCAATATGCAAGACAATTAATGGTTATTAATCTAGCACTTAAAATAGGCAATAGGCTTTACAGATGAGCTAACTTTACAAAGAACAGCTCTTTCCCGTGCTAATCCACAGACAAATATGGAAAACTCAACAATGTATTTTACAAAGCCAGCACAACTTAACAAAACTTAATAAAGAGAGTGTGTGCCAGTGAACATGCATGGACACACAAACTCCAGCCCACCTTTGTATGTAATCATAGAAGCAAACATCTTAATACATTACCACATGAATTCCAATACTATGTTAAGAGAATAAGCGATAAGGATTATTTCAGAAATCCAAGGATAATTCAATGTTAGGAAATCTATCAACGTACTTCAGTTTATCGATTACTGAAGGAGAAAAACCAAGGGATTATATAAATACACAACTGAAAATACCTGAAAAATTAACTACCTACGTATGAATTTTAAACTCCTAGTTTGAATGCTAGACTAGAGAGCAGGCAGGAGAAATATTTATAAGGAACACTTTGGGGACATTGGCAAAACTTGAATATGGACTGTTGTGTCACTGTTCGTTTCCTGACTTTTATTAGTGCCCCATGTGTACATTATGCCCTTACAAGGAAAGACTGAAGTATTTAGGGGAAAGGAGGCATGAGGTCTGCAATGTACCTGCAAGTGGTTTAGAAAAAATACGTAGATAGATGCATTACTGATGGATCCGTTGGTCAATCAGACGTTTGGGCATCTGCAAATGATAAAGCTAATGAGGCAAAAAAAAAATGTTAATAATTGGTGAATTATTAACATACCCTAGATTAAGGAGTCTTAGGGCTTTTCTTAGAACTTCTCCACAAGTTTGAAATTGTAGCAAAATTTAAGCACTCAAACTTACCTCGTTACTAAGAAATAAAATCAAACATCGGCTTAAAGCATGAAATGAAAGCCATTCCTGCTAAAATGAAAAACAAGACATCGGTGTTTCCTTTCAAACTATCCTTTGGAATTATTGAGGTTTCAATCAATGCAATGACTAAAAGAAATAAGCAGTAGAAAACAAATATTGAAATATGAGAAATACTGGACATGAAAAAATAAAATTATTTATAGGTGGCATGAATGTAGGTATAGAAAGCCCAAAGTTACTTAAAAATAGAATAAGTAATGGGGCGCCTGGGTGGCGCAGTCGGTTAAGCGTCTGACTTCAGCCAGGTCACGATCTCGCGGTCCGTGAGTTCGAGCCCCGCGTCGGGCTCTGGGCTGATGGCTCAGAGCCTGGAGCCTGTTTCCGATTCTGTGTCTCCCTCTCTCTCTGCCCCTCCCCCGTTCATGCTCTGTCTCTCTCTGTCCCAAAAATAAATAAACGTTGAGAAAAAAATACTTTAAAAAAATAGAATAAGTAATGAGACACCTGGGTGGCTCAGTTGGTTAAGGGTCTGACTTCAGCTCAGGTCATGATCTCACAGTTCATGAGTTTGAGCCCTGCGTCGGGTTCTGTGTTGACAGCTAAGAGCCTGGAGCCTGCTGGGATTCTGTGTCTCCCTCTCTCTCTGCCCATTCCTGCTCACACTCTGTCTCTTTCAAAAATAAACATTAAAAAAAATTTTTTTAATAGAATAGGTAAAGGGCGCCTGGCTACCTCAGCTGGTTGAGCATCCAACTCTTAATTTCAGCTCAGGTCCTATTCTACGGTTGTGGGATCAAGCCCCACATTGGGCTCCTTGCTGAGTGAGCACGGAGCCTGTTTGGGATTCTCTCTCTCCCTCTCCCTCTGCCCCTCTCCTTGCTCATGCTCTGTCTCTTCAAAAAAAAAAAAAAAGGGCATCTGGGGGGTTCAGTTGGCTAAGCATCCGGCTCTTGATTTCAGCTCAAGTCATGATCTCATGGTTCATGGGTTCACACCCCTGCTTGGGATTCTCTCTCTGCCTCTCTCTCTCTGCCCCTCCCCTACTTGTGCTCATGCACACATATGTGCACAATCTCTCTCCAAATAAATAAACTTAAAAACAATGAGTTTAAGAAAATAAGTAAATAAACAGAATAAGAAAATTTCTAAATAAAAGAAATAAACCATTTCTCTCTAAAGGAGCAATAAGTACTGTCAACATGTTCATCAGGAGAATAAAAATATGAAAATGGCATTATCTTGTATCATGAGTAAGCAAGAATAGATGAACTGCACCTTGTCTGTCCACTTGCCCTCTCTTTATTTGAAATTGCCTGGTGTATCTTTTCCAGTTTTTTGTTTTATTTTTAGCCTTTCCAGCTTTTTTTTTTTTTAGGTCTATCTCTGGATCTTGCTTTGTTAGTCACCTGAAAAGGTTTTTTAACTAGGTTAATTAAGCCCATTTACATATATTAATACAGTCTATATATTTGGCATCAGCTTTGGCAGATTTTTTTTAACCTTACATTTAAAACACCTACACGCATACACAAAGTCTTTAGGCATGTGGGCTTGCAGTTTCTGCTTGCTTTCTCTATCTCTCTCTGCATTTCTTTAGGTATGCAAGAAGGATGTGGGTTCTAGTTACTGCTTTTATATTAGTACCTTGTATAACCCCCTCGGTAACCTCTTCTTTTAGATATTATGACCTCACTGCTACAAGCAATAATGCAATTAGCCAGGAGATGCTTCTTCCTCCCTCACTCTTCTCAAACCATCAGCTTGAGTCTCTAGTATTAATTTGGTGCTAATCTTTATAGTCTTAAATAAATTTAACTTTCTCCTACTTGCTTCGTTGGCCTCAAGAGACATTTTCTACTCCTAGTTAATTTAGCTAATGTGACAAGGAGTGTATGCTACTTTCTCTTTACTTTCCCCTCATCTCCTACCATTTATTTTTTTAACTGCACAATTCTATATAATCAAAGCACGTAACACTTATGCATCGATTTGCTCCCCTATTGTCATGTTTTAGGGTTTTTTTAATTTAAATTTATTAATTTTTGAGAGAGACAAAGACAGTGTGAGCAGGGGAGGGGCAGAGAGAGAGGGAGAGAGAGAGAATCCCAAGCAGGCTCTGCACTGTCAGCGCAGAGCCAGAAGCAGGGCTAGAACTCATAAAACTGTGAGATCGTGACCTGAGCAGAAACCGAGAGTCAGACACTTAACCGACTAAGCCACCCAGGTGCCCTGTCATGTCTTAGTTCTCCAGTTAAATATAGTCAACGTTCATCCCTATGATTTATGAAAATCTTTGACAGTCATCATATCATTTTCTGAAGCTCATTATTTAGTAAACTCCTCCTGGGTTCAATATTACCAGTTATTGCAAATGGAAAACTGTGTGTCTGTGGACTTTTAAAAAGGACACTTATCTGAATATAGGATGTTTGGTTCAAGTAGTAAGTATATTAAAAACACTGAGATTCTCATTCCAGGTGAGTCAGCAAGCACACATTACCCTGTGTCTCCCACTGATTACACCTGTAAGACCTAACAGAATGCATAGAATAAACAGCTTGAAAACTCTGAAAAATAAAGTACCAGGTGGACTAGGGAAGAACAATACAATTCAAAGTACCACCAAATTGGCAGTACTTTATCATTTTTCCCTCTTCAGTACCCCCTAGCCAAAGCTCAGCACAGCCTGAAACCCAAAATTGAACACTCATGCAACCAGAGAGCCTGGAAGCCCTCTAGTTCTGGCTCAAGGATTTGGAAATATGCCTCCCAATGCCATAAAAGAGTAAGGCAATAGCCATTGTCTTCTCTTTTGGATTTCTCTTTCTTCTTTCTCTCACACCCCCGCCCCCACACAATACCATAGCAGCAGCAAGAACAGGCAAGGCACAGAAGAATCTTCCTCTCTGAGTGTGGGAGCTTGGTCCCAAGAAGACAGGGAAAAGCCTTGTTGCTGATTCTCTATCTGTCCTCCTACTGTATGTTCCCTAGCCAAATGCAGGCACAGGAATTATGCAGCAAAGCGAGGTAAAGCCCTAGCTTCCTTGGAGGACTGGATAAGGAAAGCCCCAGGAACATAGAAGACACCCATATCACAGAGAGGAAGGAGCCAGGGAAAGAGATCCCTGAAGTTTGTTTATGAACTCATGGGCTCATCTGCAAGGTATGCATGTGTACATACTACCTTAAACAGAAAACACAAACTTTGGGAACAGATCTACAGGACAGATCACCATCTAATCACCAGATTGGCCACTGAGTGGCACATGTGCAGGACAGATCTGAATAGGACTGCAGAGATTTTGAAAAATGAACTGACATTAGAACCACAACCCACAGTAAGCTGGTCACAACTTGTGGTCTAAACTCAGGAGGAAAGAGAGCCTGCTAAAAACAAAACCATCAATAGTCTCCTTAGGGTTCAAACAATATCCAGAGACTCACAACATAATATTCAATATGTCTGGGACACAATCCAAAATTATTCAGCATGCACAGATTCAGGAAAAATGTCAACTTCCATGGGAAAACAATGATAGATTTTGGAATTCTCAAACAAAAAGACTTTAAAGCAACAATAATAAAAATGCTCCAATGAGTAAGGGTCACTATTTTGGAAATGAAAGAAAACTACACAAAAGTAAGGGGGAAAAAATAGGAGATATGAAGAAGAACCAAAGGGAAATTTTTTAAGTGAAAAGATAATAAGTAAAATAAAAACTCACTGGATGAGTTTAATGGCAGAATGGAAATGACAGGAGAAAATGTCTGTCACCTTCTTGGCAATGACAATTTATATCACCATGGATTTCTATCAGAAAACATGGAGGACAGCAGGAATGGGGATTTTTTAAGGGATTAGGATATTTTTATTATTATTATTTTTGGAATTCGGATGTTTTTAAGCCCTAAAAGGAAAGAATTGCCAACCCAGAATTCTATACCTAGTGAAAATGCCCTTCAGGAACAGAGATGAAATAAAGGCATCCTAAAGTAAAGAATAAGTGGACACAGATATTTTAAAGTTCATATGGAATAACAGCTAAGGCACTTTTGAAAAAGCAAGGAGTGTGAAGGCTCATGCTTTACCAGAGTGAAACATGCGGTTACTATAATCAAAATAATGATGCTGCATTGACTTTGTAATAGACAATTTAAAAAGTAAAACTGAATAGAGCCCCCAAAACAGAACCACATAGGATATTTGTCTGAAAGCAAATAAAGTTATGCCCTTTTTTTCATACCATATGCAAAAGCAATTCTGGATGAGTTAAAATCTGAAAACATCAGAAGGAAGTTGAAAAGAAGTATCTGTGTGACCTCTGTAATGACGACCCCTTTAACTCAGAGAAAAGAACCCTGAAACTGTAAAAGAGAAAACAAATGAAACTGACTACATAAAAAGTCCTTAAATTTTCTATAGGGCAAAAGATGCCAAAAATTAAGCCAAATGAGAAGTGAAGATATTGCAAGAAAATACTTGCATATAATAAAGGAACCATGGAAATGCAGATCAAATGAAAACAGGAAATGTCTTTTTTCTCCCATAGGGTAAATACAAATCCTGTATTTGTAACATCCTGTGCTGGGGAGAGGGTGGCAAAGGGCACACTTATAAAATGCTCCTGTGGTTAGGAATGACTACAATCTTCTGTGGAAGTTAATCTGGCAACGTCCAACAAAATTCTAAATTTGAATACCCTGTGGCAAATCCACTTTGGGGAATTTGCATTCAAAAACAAGGATTGGCCCCTAAGGTTAGATAAGCAGCAATGTTTGTAGAGACGGAGAACTGCTACAACCAGAATATCTCCAACAGGAGGAGAATGGAATAAATTATGATAATTCATACTACGGACTCTAATACAGTCATTACAAATAATGGGGATAATGATAATAATGGGTTATGGCTGGGGATATTTAGTATATACTAGACTTAAAAAGTCACAGAGTAAGGTGTACAGTACAATCCTTTTGTAAATCTTTTTAAAAGAAAAGAAACATATTCCACACATATACATAAATTTTCACACTTTTGTGATTGTAAAGAAAAGCATGGAACATTACCCAACACTGGTAATACAGGTTACCTCTGGGTATAGAATTGGGATAGAAGGAGGCACTGCTCTCATTTTTTTCTTTGTTTCAGTTACTGCAACAAGTATATACTGCCTTTGGGCTATGAAAAAATCCAACAGTGTTGCTTTTACAGAAAAAAAAAATATACATACACACATACATACACAGTTACACAGTCGGCTCCCAATGACTATGTCTTTATCAACTATGTAACTGGTAATGTGGATAATTCACATTGTGAATTTGTCTCTGATGTCCTGGGCCTTATGAAATTTTCAAAGAAACATAATGAAGCTTCCCTGCTAAAGGGTAACTACTCAAGACCTAGCTCCGTGAGTCTTAGAAACTCTCCTTATAGATCACCAGCTCTCAAAATGGGCTGGACCTTCATCTATGAGGGAGTCAGTCCACCCCCAACTCCCCGCTGGGTAGCAAGGACCCAGGGCAGGAATGCCATTTGAAGGTGGTCTGCAGGTGATTGATATACCAACTGCCCCGCTGCCTCTCTCCTTTGCCAAGGTACTCCCTAAACCTTACATATCCATCCCGAATGTGATGCCTCGCCAAATTTTTCTTGAATCTTCACCTTTCCATGCATGTTTTGTGTTTTTCCTAAGAAACAGGTGTGACCTCCTTGAGGCCTTTACCTTTGACTCTTTTACTACTGTGCTTTTTTATTCCATCCCCTCTGCCTCTGCCTGGGGCAGGGGGTGGGGGGTGGTGAGGTGCGCAGTTTAAGTCTAAGGGCTGGAAGTATGGCCTCTAACTTCAAAGCAACTAAGTTCAAACCCAACAGTGGCCACTTCTTAGCTGGGTAACCTTAGGCAGGTGTGATGGTTAATTTTACGTGTCCACATGACCGGGCTAGAGGATGCCCAGATAGCTGGTAAAAGGTTTCTGTGAATGTGTGGGAGAGATTAGCATTTGCATCAGTCGACTGACTAATGGCCCTCACCAAGATGGGCAGGCATCATCCTATTCTTTGAGGGCCTGCAGAGAACAAAAAAGACAGAGGATGGGTGATTTCACATTCTCTGACTCAGCTGGGACATCCGTCTTCTCCTGCCCTTAGATACCAGCACTCCTGGTTCTCAGATGTTCAGACTTGCACCAGGAATTAAACCACTGACCTCTGGTTGTTGGCCCTTTGGACCCAGAGTGAATTATACCACCGGCTTTCCTGATGGCAAGATCACAGGCTTTCTAGGCTTCCATGTCAGCCAGTTCAAGTGAATGAAGGAGCAAGCTATTGGTTCTTTCTCTGCAGAACCTCGACTAATAAATACAGCAAGTGATTTAATCGCCCTTCATCTCAGTGTGCTCAGCAGAGGCTGCCAAGACTTCTTAGGGCTCAGGCCCAGCAGTGAGACTGCCTCTGTTATCAGGATTCTACTGGCTAAGCAAGTCAGCAGCCGGGTCCAAATTCAAGTGGAGGGAACTGCACAAGAGCGTGAGCACCGAGGGCCACAGACGAAATGTGCTATCACACCATATAAGACACTAAGCTTTAACGTCTGGCATGCAGTACGGGCTCAAAAAATGTGAGCTCTTTTTCTGATGCATTACTTTTTCTTAAATAGAGGCAACTCATTTTTACAGTGAGTCTTCATTACGTGCAAAGCATAGAGAAGGCCTAGAAATCTAGAGATTTCTAGAGCCCTCATATTTCATTACAGAAGATGCAGAGGAACCAGAGTGTGGCCCTAACCCCACAATCTGATTTCAGTATAAAGTCAGATACCCCAGTCACTGTTCTTAAAATGAAAAATACCCTTTCAGGGAAGTTTCCAGGTCTCAGGGGATAGGCATACATAAGGTAAGGGACCAATGTTAACCACTCACAGCCATGCTAACATGCAAACCTGTCCCAGCATAACTAGAACCAACCACCACTTCTACAAAGGACAGAAGCAATACGTGAAAAATGGAATACACTGTATTAAAAGAATTTCAATGGTGCTTGCAGCAGATTAAGTTTGAAGAAAGAAAACAAGGCAATGAGAAAGTGGATGTGAGGGGGTAGGGTAGGAGACAGATGGAGGGTGGAGGTTACTTTAAAATCTCAAAAATGGGGGCGCCTGGGTGGCGCAGTCGGTTAAGCGTCCGACTTCAGCCAGGTCACCATCTCGCGGTCCGTGAGTTCGAGCCCCGCGTCGGGCTCTGGGCTGATGACTCAGAGCCTGGAGCCTGTTTCCGATTCTGTGTCTCCCTCTCTCTCTGCCCCTCCCCCGTTCATGCTCTGTCTCTCTCTGTCCCAAAAATAAATAAACGTTGAAAAAAAAAATTTAAAATCTCAAAAATGTAGGCAGAGTTTGTTGTGTTCATTGTTGTCCCCAGAACCCAGAGAAATGCCTGCACATAGACACAATTGCAGAACCACTCTGAATTGTGGGAAGTTAAAACGAATAGGTTGTAGTCGTTGAAAGGAATAACACCGGAAATGCAAAGTGAATTATTGTTTTACATACTTACTTGCCTCTTTAGGCTAAACCGGAGTATGAATTTTTCACATGAATAGTTTTACCACCGTGTCTAGGTAATGTTTTCCCTTTTGGCTTTATTCTTAAAAGGCAGCTGTTTTTCATTGCCCTTTGGGAGTACCAAAATCATAGCTAAGGCTAAGTGGGAGAAAGGGAGGCTCAGGGAGGAGCCAGGAAGTGAAGCTAATTTACCAGTCTGCCACCTGTAGGCTGGTTGCAGCAGACATAAACATCAGTGCCCACAAAACAGACGACATGAAAATAATGCATATTAAATAATGCTAAAAACTGAGCAACAGATGTGTGAAAACTATATATAGTGGTCCGTTTGAATCATGGCTCCCCGGTTCCTGCCTCCAACCTCCTCTCTCTGATTTAAACACTCTGAGCTGTGGCCACACATACTGTTGTTCCTAATCAGCTCTCCAAGACTCAACCGTGGTCTGAAATAAGCTTTGAAAATTAATACCCCCATTAGGATGAAGGACCACACCTGTATCGATCAGGGTGTCTCACAGTCAGTTTTACTCAGATCCCATTTTAAAAACCATGCGTGAACTTGGGAGACCAGAGGCCATTACAAAAGAGCAACAACACGAAAAAAGCAAAGCTGGGTAGAATTGTTAAATTTCAACATTCAAGAACAAACAGCAAACGTTCATTACAAAGGCTTAGTTTGGATTTCTGGAGATGGAATTAAAACATACTGAGTGTGCAGCTTAAGCCTATAAAATGTACTCCAGCACCATAAACCAAATGTAGTTACAGATGTCAAGAGTTCTCAGAACAAGTGCTTCTCTTCACAAATGCCCTGCGTGTATTTCTTCCATTTCCGTAAGTCCATTCTTTACTAATGTAAGGAAAACACAACTTTCATCAAAAGGCTATAAAATGCCCCCCCCCATTAACTCTTGGGGACGGACAATCACTTCCTTAAAATAGAGCTCTCCTGGTGGCTTTCTCCTGTGGAGGATTCTTAGTCACTGGCTTCTCTAATTTGGGGGTCAACAGCCTGAAAATCGGGCACCGTGGAGGTCTGAAGCTCAGAAAACACGCCCCCGGACGCCGGCTTCGGGTCGCCTGCACAGTCCCGCCGCCCCCAGAGCACTGCGTTCCAGACGCACGCGGGAAACGCGAAATCCCCAACACCAAGTCTCTGAATGGCCGCAGGGGGACCAGCCGTTCTCCGCGCCGGGACTGACCAGCACCCGGACAGGACGCGCCCAGCGCGCCGCACCCCGCCCCCCCCCCCGCGCCCCGCCCCAGGCCCCAGCTCCGGCCGCCGCGAAGGCGAGACGCGCGCAGAGTCGCAGCCCCGCACCCGGTTCGGACCCCGCCTCCCCGCTTCTGTCAGGGCCTCTTGGCTGCTGGGTCCGGCACCGAGTCCGGCCGGGGCGCGTCGCGAGTCGCGGGTCCCCAGAGCGCAGAGTCCCCGAGGGCCCAGTGGAGACCCCGCGGCCGGTCGCGCGCGCGCTGCCCACCCTCACCCGGAGGAGGGCGGGCGCCCGGCTTCGGTTCCCTCCAAGAAAAGTAACTCAGGGATCAGCGCTCCAGGAAAGGGAAAGCGATGCTCCGAGAGCGGTAAGGTCCCCGGAGTTATTCAGCCCGGAGTTTTCTGAACTGCACCCCGCGCTGCAGCAGCTCGGCCCCGGGTGTTCGCGCCCCGAACTTCGTGCCCTCGGTGCCGTCCCGGGCGGGCCACAGCCTCGGGCCCGGAGCACACCTCCCCTGCCCGGCCGAAGACACTCACCGAGAAGCCAGCCCAGAAGGGACAGGAGTGGCGGACGCGGGCCGAGGTGGTGAGCGCCAGCGCGGCGAAGCTCACCGCCACGATGAGGCATCCGAGCGCCATCTGCGTGGCCCCGAGCGCCAGCACGATGCGGGAGCGGCCCGGGCACTCGCGCAGGCGGGACAGGCTGCGGGGCAGCGCGGCGGGGCGCGGCGCGCGGGGACCGCCGGCCCGAGGC